>NC_137546.1:4802500-6037323 GCF_963082525.1 Nesoenas mayeri | reverse complement strand
ATTTGATGAAATAATAGGCGTTTTGCTGGCATCCAGAAGACAATTTCTGTCCTTTCACCGAGCAGCCAAACTGTACCCTGGAGCGATTGTGTCTTTTAAACATTGTTGCCTGCCCGGTATAAATTCTCATTATTATTATTCAATTGCCATCTCAGGGGTGATTTGTGATGAGGTTCCTCAGTCTAGTTCAGCACCTTTGCTTGGCAGCTTCACTAAATTCTTGGTTTTTTGTTAAAAAAAAGTGCTGTTATAGTAGAAAATGTTTTTCTTGGTGAGTTTTTGGTTGGGGCGAGTGACGCTGTGTGTCGTTGGGACAGGAAGCAATGCAGTGCGTGGAGGAGCTGAGCGCCCAGAACCTGCTGCCAGTTTTCGTGCGGGTGGGAGTGGAGTCGACGCTGGAGAGGAGTCAGATCACCAGGGATCACATGGGCCAGTTATTGCATCAGTTGGTGCAGGCGGGAAAGCTCAGCAAGCAGGATTTCTTCAAGGGGTTTGTATCCTATGCATAGAAACAGACGCTTTTCTTATTCTGTTTTGGAGAGCAGTGATTTCCCACCTTGTTTTGGTGTCCTGCCTTCTCCACACGTCCATTTTGAAGGAGTATTTTCACCTGGATGTATTTATAAGTAATAGAATGATTGTAATGTATTTTTGAGTATATCAACCTAAATATTTTCACATTTATATGAGTATTAATTTCTAAGCAAATACCTAGTTGTATATTTAAATGTGTGCGTGTTTAGATGTCTGTTTTGTGATGCGTTTGTCAAATTGCCTTTTGGCAAATCACCCAATATGATTAAAAGAAGAGGAAGAAATCAAAAATCTTCATGTGACGTTAAGGCCTGGGAGCCGTGGAGCCCGACGTCCCACGTGTCCGCAGCGAGAATGATCCCGTTTCTCAGGATAACTTGACTTTAAGGAGCAGACGTGTCCTTGAGGGGCTGAGAAGAAGAATTTAGAGCACCACAGACTGTATTTGAATCGTGTCTCGTCGTGGTAGCGCTGACCGCTCTGGTGGTCTCCCTACACCTGTGTTTGGCAGTGAATTGCCTTACAATGCGATCCGGTGGCTCACAGGAAAAATTCAGGCAGCGTGAGTTCAAAACCACAGCGGGAAAACAATACATATCCACAGGGAATACGCTTGTCTGTGTCCACGCAGTCGCCGATGGTCAAACCGACTCATTTGGAGTGATACGTTGTGATTAAAGCCGTTCCAGGCTTGAAAGTGGTTGCGATGCCAAATAAGTAGAATTTTGATGAACTAGTGGGACGTGTGAGCTGAACGTGGCATAAGCAAAGTGAAGCAAGTCCTGAAGATGATGAAAGGGCAAGTGGTGCTTAGCGAGCACAGGAGGACACTGAAAACCACGGTGCTCATTCACACACAACAGATTACTGTATAATTCGGGGCTAGTTTGGAGATGCACAACAGGAAAGCGAAACATGGGGGCAAACCTGGGCTGAATGAGGAGCAGAGGATGAGAAGAACAACACAAAGGTGGTTCCTGGTTTTGAAACACGAAAGAAAAATGTGACTTTAATCACTAAACTGGACCCCATAATTGTCAAGGTTTTCAGGAAGAAATGGCTCATGGTGAAGATTGGCAGGAGAACCAGAAAAATGATCATCTTGTACCAGCCACAGCAAGCAAAGGCACCTACAAGGGTTTTGTCAGAAAGAAGAGTTTTGAGTCATTCTGGAACCTGTATCCAGAGTTGGGGAGCGATTTTTGTGCTTCATCCTGCTGTGTTTTCTGTCCTGGATGGTGCATTGAACATTTTTCTTGCATCGTTTTACACTTTACAGACATTTTGCCGCTTCCCTTACACTTGGATTTTTGTTACTACTCATCCCCCTTCAGTCGACATTTGGATGTTTTTAAGAAGGCTCTATTTATTGGATGTTTTGTATTTATAGCCAAAAATGCTGGTTTTACTTTTCCATGGTTTACTAGTTGTCTCTGGGATGTAAGAATTGTTGTAAATGGAGCTTTCCTGGATGCACCTGCTGGTTTTATGGAAGGCGATGCCTTTTCCACACCCTCTTCGTGTTACCGCGTAGAGAAATCACTCTGGGCAGTTTTGAAGCTCCGAAAACATAGGATGGAAATAGCTTTTTTCGTTACCTTTGGGATTCTCTCCCTTTCCTCTCCTCTCTTCCGTAACCAAAGATTTTTACAGTGCAGATTAGCTCAAATTAAAGCCTGAAATGAAATTCTATTTGATGCTTGACATCTTTCTTTCCTTTTTCTCAAGTTTTTCAGATACCTTGGAGATGGCGGACGACATGGCCATAGATATACCCCATATTTGGTTGTACCTGGCTGAGTTGGTGACCCCCATGTTAAAAGAAGGAGGAATCTCTATGAGAGAACTTATACAGTAAGCAATGCTGTGTTTTTCAGCGTCGGTCGAGCTGAGCTGTGTGCCTGGCTGTGCTATAGGATTTTCACAGCATGGTTCCCATCAGTAGATAAGAAACTGATAGTATTAGAGGCTCAGCTTCTCTACAAGCTGCTAAAACACTCGCTGCCTGTCATTCGGGACTTGCACTGGCCCAAAAGCTGTGGTGGGATGGGAGCTTGGGCTCTGTAGGGCAAAAGTTTTATCTGTGAATTGATTTCAATCCTGTTTGTATGAGCTGAGCTGAAAAATACACCAGTGTTGTACGGTTGGAGTCATTTGAGAGCACGGTGAGGCTCTGAGAATTGGGTTTGAAGAGAGCAAAGTGTTGCGCAGGAATCTGCGCGTGTCAGGGAAGAGCTGCCAGCTGGGATTGCCTGAAACGTGGCGTCAAAACCTGGAAACTGCATCCAGGACCAGAGTCTCTGTGTTTTCTACATGTCCTTATGGATTTGGGGATTAACTAGAGGCCAAGTGGTTAATTCAGCCTTTTTCCCAAAAAGGGTCGTGCTGCCTGAATGCAGCATCCCACAAAAATGAGTGGGTTTGATGTTCCATAAAAATAATTTGCCCTGTTGTGGCAAGCGCGCTTGCATCACGAGTGCATTTTATCGGCAGCGCGAGCTGGATCAAACCCTATGTCACCAGCAGAAATTAAAGCAGATTTCCTGCCTCAGGTCACTACCCCTTGCATTGCACTCAGACTTGCAGCACTGGTTTATGAAGGTGAAACTATCTTCAGACAATTCCAATGATAAGGATAAAATATCTGGTTTTCTTTCATTCTAGAGAATTTAGCAAACCTTTGCTTCCTGTGGGAAGAGCCGGCGTCTTGCTTGCTGAAATCTTGCACCTTCTATGCAAACAAATGGTAAGTGTAGCGCTCGTAGATGCAGCCAGGACGTGCTTACGCATAAAACCTACACATTTCCCACAAAAAGATGTTTAGGGATGGGTCAGCCACTGCAGATAACCCAGGAATAACACAGGAAACCTGTCTCTTCATCCCCACTTTCAAACCAAACCTTACGAGGTTCCAAAAAGTGTAACTATTTTTTTTCTCGTCGCTTTTCCCTTTTGCAGGTACCTTTGCACTTGGCTTCTTCCAGAAGCTAGGGTGCGGAAATACCGCAAGAGGGACATTCTCAAGGGATTTCTGGGCTGACCAGAAGCAGCAAGTGCCGGGAATGTTGCGCGAGAGCCGTTCTTGCGGGCCGGAGAGGTTCTGCGGGTTCGGATAAGCTTCAGATGCCTCTAGACTTCTGGGTGCTTATCCAAACGGAACCTGCCAACTCCTAAAATTCACCCAGCACTAGGGGTAGTGACACCTTTTCACCCTGTGACTTCTAGAGCTCTCTTACACATTTCACAGTTGTGTGTCCAAACAGTTTGGTGGTTTCCCTATAACTCCGTCTCCATTTTTGTCCTTTTTTTTTAAGCCAGCTCAATACTGCACTTTGGATAGTGTCTATTTGAAACCCTGTAAAATCCCTCACTTGCCCTTTTATTTTCTTTTGTTTTTAAGCATGCATTCAAATAAGGTTGATTGTTCCAGGAGCATTAAGTCTAGCAGTGCAAATAGTGACCTTTTCGTTTATCTATTTTAGTTTGATGCTTGTTTGGACAGTCACCTCCCATTTATTTTTCTCTGTCCTGTGAAAGGAAAGCTGCTGTGCTCTGGGGCTTGAAACACAAGGTTTAGGTTTCGGTTTCTAATTCGATCTCATCCAGGCCCATGCTTGGACTCGGGTATTTCAGTGTAATATCAGTCACCTAATTTGGATCCTGATGAACTGTAGCAGGAACTAAGCACAATTAGCTCCTAACAATCTGCATGGTAAGCTGGAAATTGTCATCTGCTTTGTAAAATGACGATCGGGCTGCTTTTCTCGGTGCTTACCGTAGGCTACGCAGTCATCTCCATTGCGCAGGTGCTGTAAGATTGAATTTCTGGCAAAGCGTTTGGGTGAAAAGAGCTGGTTGTTATCAGTATTTTTATTCTTGTCAGAATTATTGCATATGTGGCACCTCAGGCAGGATACCAAACGGTCAGCGTGACATCAGAGGATGCGGGAGGTCGAACTGTGTGTGCTGCAAAGGAGCTTTTCTCAATGGTTGCAATAAATTGTAGGAATTGAAAAGTCAACTTGGTATTATGGACCTGAATTTAAGGCTTGATCTCTGCACAGAAAGCAGCCATGGAAATAGATATTTTCTGAAAGTAGCTAGTGAAAATTAACATCAAGGCAGGGGGAGGATGAGTCACGGAGGAAGTTAATGATAGTCAGGAGAAGAATCTAAGTCACCTACTGCCAATTCTGTGTCACAGCCGTGGGCAACTGTGTCTTGTTCAGATGTGTCACTTTTCCTAGGGAATCTCTGGCTGCAGTCGTTGCAAACCCCACGTCTCACGTTATGCCTTGTTTCCGACCCATCACTGTGGCGTTTGACCACTTGACAAGACGTATCTACCTGTGGCAGGATCGCGTCTATGATTTCTCTTGCACGGGGTTTCCAGACGTTCTCACTTCCTTGCTAGGCATCTTGTTTGGTGGCTGAACGGTTCTTTATTTCTCCTGACACAGCTGCACCACTCCGGCTTGCGTAAGCTCCCCCGCTTGTCTCTCAGGTCTTCAAAATGAATACATTTTTTTGTGTTTTAGAGCCATAAGAAAGTGGGAGCCTTATGGAGGGAGTCTGGCCTCAGTTGGAAGGACTACTTACCCGAAGGGGAGGATGTACATACCTTTCTCACGGAACAAGTGAGTTCAGAGCAAGCATCTGCTTTATGAATTATTTCGATACACTGGTTTTTTTTTCCCCCCGTGTCCTGTTTGTTCATCCTCTTCCATCGTGTTCTTATGCATAGTTGATAGGGGATGTGGGGTGAAGTGTCTCCCTCACCAAGTTGGAGTTAGATTATTGCCTTTTGCAATGCCAGGACTGGCTCGTCCCCTCCGGGAGATCCGTTTCTCCAGCTGGGAGGAGTGAACTCAGGGGCAGAATAAATTGTAGCAGTTATTCCCTCATCCCACCTTGTGTTATGATCCCGGCAAGCTTCACAACCAAGAGGAGCCAGGACTGATGGAGGACACTTTGCAGCAGAAGCTGGAGCTCTCGCTTTAGAGCCCCAGATGATCTACTACCCGCTTTTATTATTTATTAATAGCACATAGGAAGTGCTGCGCTGCAGGAAATCAAATGGATTACTGAGGCCTGGGGCTTGGCGAGGGGGCTGTAGATGCTCTGTCACATTTTGCAATGAATCGGGGCGTTAGCCACAATTTTTGTGAGCAAATGCCAGCTCTGGTAATTGCAGTCCAGCTCCCCGGCATTTCAGTTGAGCAACATGTGCTTTATTTTGTGTGTGCTTGTATTGTGTGGGGCTGGAATTGCTCTGGGATGCCTCGTTGTCTTTGCTGGATAATGGAGTTCCCCTATGTTTGTAAAATGCTGTATAATCTTTGAAACAGAAAATGTATATAAATCCTTGTAATGATAACTTAGCAGCTGAAAGGTGCCAGAAAGCAGAACGAAGTGTAGTTTGCCCCCTCAGTTTGGTGTAATTCAGCTTAGGAAAGTATTTTTAACTCATTCTCATCCTTGCTTCTGATGTTGCAGAAGTTGGACTTCACAGAATCCGACTGTTCCAGTTCCTCAGAAGCACTTTCAGAGAAAGAACTCGCGGAAGAGCTGAACAAGCAGCTGGAAAAACTCATTGTTGAGGACAAGGCGAATGACGAACAAATCTTTGACTGGGTAGAGGTACAAAGACTATTTTCACCCTCCCTGCACACAGTTCGTTAACTGCTTTTGTCAATATTTTCCCATCTAAAGGAGCATTTCTGCAGGCTCCTCCTTAGGCATAGGATAAGAAGGTTAAGTCTGTGCAATCAACACTTCCAAAGAATTAAAACCTATATGTAATTAGTTATTTCGTAGTAAGTTTTAGGAAGAAAGAATTTTAGCGATGTTAACATGCAAATGTGTAACTGCCTTTTAAATATTGTAGAATTTTGACTCCGAAAACACTGCTTCTGGTTACTTACTGCATTTTAGAGAGTACACTGCTACGTTCTTTCTTCGCAAAATACGAGATACAAGCTTCTCATGGCTTTTTGCAACATGACTTACCAAGTTCCCCCCTGCCATGCTGCAGAAACGTCCTGGGCAGTCACCGAGGGTGCATCTTTCCCAGTGCATTGGAGCAGTAACTAAGAGAAAACAAAGAAAGAGACAAAAAATAAGCCCTGTCAACTCACTGATCTTTTGCTTCCTCTCCTTGTTGCATCCTTTAAGCGAGATTTTAAATCTAGCGTCTGAAATGATCCTCAACCCCATTCATGTAGATCCGTGCTTACAGCTAAATCTTGGTCAGCTTCATTTCTGTTGCTACACCCGTGTGTCAGAAATGTCATTTTTCTGGTGCCATTAGAGAAGTTGAGAGCGGAATAAAAATCTGGGGACACCCATAGGCTCTTTGTAGCCTTGGACAAGTTACACAGATTTCTTCTACAAAGCAAACCAAACTCCGCCCAAGGAGCATGCTGTCAAAATATTGTCGAAAAAGCCTAAAACTTTTAGAAAATGCAGATGGGCATTGTAAAAGCCAAGCCATGCTGGTTTGGTTTGTTTCTAGAGACAAACTACTAGTTGTGTGAGTAGTTAAATGTTGATCGTATGAGGACTTTGCACGTTGATGTACCTGAGCTGTTTGAAGAAGGCAATGGGACAGCTGAGCTTTTGCAGAGGGGAGAACTGGATTTCTGCTGCAGCAGCTTCTGCTGAACTCGAACTCGCTGCCAAACACAGCTGTGGATTTTGGAAGCAGTTGCTCTCCGGCAGCGGCGTGTTGTTAACTGGTCCATTTACTCTTGATTTCAGGCTAATCTAGATGAAAGCCAGATGAGTTCACCGACATTCCTTAGAGCTTTAATGACAGCGGTTTGTAAAGCAGCTATTATAGGTGAGTAGCTCACAATGTAAACACCACACCAACCAGACGTGCAAAGAATTATATGTTTCAGGTTTATATCACTTTTTCCTCCCTCGAGGCTATTTTTTTATCACACACTAAGACTTTTGCTCCGTGCTTTGCTGGTTATGGTGTTCTCGAGGTGCTGGCGTGTCCCAGTGACCTTATGTGAACAGACATTTCAGGCTCTGAGTAGTGCCAGATTGTTCATTGATTTTTCTAGTGAAGGTGGAACTGTGCTATATAAATTATTAAGATAATTAGTATTTCCACTCCTGTGGCGGCAAGTCCATGTGGGCGCTCTACCATCGCAGATTGCCACGTGCGAGTTGGAAGCGTGGATTGCCAAGAGAAGCCAGCCTGCAGCTCTGGCTTTTTAATAGTGTTGGAAAGGCGATTTCTGTGGATGACTCGGATGTGGGGCAGTTGGCTGGAAATGGAGGAGAGGGTGGGTTCCCAAGTCAGACATCTGAGCCTCAGGCCCTCGGGGGCGCTTGAATAAAAGCGCTGAAGCCAGAAACGTCTGGTCAGTTCGTTTTGTTTTCTTTAGCTTTACTGACCACATCTGGCGAGGCAAAAAACTTGCGCTTGTAAAAGCACCCGGTTCTGCTCTCAGCTGTAAGAGTCATGCTTGGTGGAGAGACTGGTCCGAATTTAACTCATTGGGAGGGGACACACAGCCCAGCTCTTTCCAGAACAGAACCCTTCTGATGCCACCTAGTGTTAGTGGCGAAATGACACAGGATTTGATGACAAATGTTTATGGGTTCCCCGATGTATATCAGGAACATCTTCTGGTTTATGTTTTGACCTTGAGGGTTTTTTTTTTTCTTTTTGTTTTCAAAATATCACTTAATTGCGTTGCACGATCTACTTAAAAGCTGCTGAATAATTTATCTGTGTTGCTGATGGACTTCTAATGTGTATTTTTATATATTCCTGATTCCCTGTGTTATGTGCAGCCTATGATTCTGCCTTAGTATTTTCAGAAAAAAATATATATACTTTTCTAAAAACCTATATAACCTATAAAACCTATATAACCACAGTTTTAGCCCTAGCCATTGTACACGCTTTCGATATCCAGTTGTCTGTGGAAACACAACAATTTGCACAGTAAGTTTGTGATTCCTTTGCGTGTGCCCCTGCAGGCGCTGGTTGGCTCGGGGGGACTGGAGGGTTCAAGAGTTCCAGAAAAAGCTGTTGATTAGAAAAACTTCTTTTTATTTAATATCTGCCCTTGCTGCTGTCTGGCCAAGCTGACCCTGATTTCTTCTCTCCCCCTCAGCGGACTCTTCCAGCTTCCGTGTGGACACTGCTGTTATCAAACAGAGAGTGCCGATCTTACTCAAGTACCTAGACTCAGACACAGAGAAGGAACTACAAGCACTTTATGCACTACAAGCATCAATAGTAAAACTTGATCAACCTCCTAGTAAGTGTTTGCTCTGTGCTGGGGGTTTGAACTCTGACAGCGTGAGGAGAGGTTGGTTCTGTGAGAGGAAAATGTAGCAATAGGGTGTGGAGGAGGATGTGCTGTTCGTGGTAGTGGAAACAAAATTTTACCTTGTTATGTAGCAGATGAGAAGGGGCAGCGTTGAGTGGTTTCTGTTTGGCCAGATTCGGGCTTTCAGAGCAGCACAGGTCCCCGGATGCTTGGCCAGAGGCCGGCTCTTCTCTTGGTTGCTTCTATAAGCAGCCATGCAGGAGGAAGGACAAACCTCTGTTGATACAAAGGAAAAATAGCAGTAAAAAATGATCTGTTGAGTGTACAGTACCTGGACATATGAGTTTTGTAATTGCATTGCTGCACCACCCATGTCACTGGACTTGGAGGGAATAAAATGGACAACTGATGAGTTCTCCCAGAGCCACTGCAGAAAGTTTGTTGGAAGAGAAGTGGGGGGTTGCCAAAGAAGCAGAGATACCCGGGGAGGCTGCAGCACCAAATCAAAGAGTGCCCAAAACCACCCAACATGATCATCCTTGGCTTTAAGGCACTAGTTATTCATTATCCCTCCTGCTGAGCCCTGAAAAATGAGGTGTTGGAAGAGCCAGGCTGCAGGTTGTGCGGTCTGGTGAGGGCAGGCCAGGCTGCTCTGGGTTCTTGTCTCTAGATAATACATTCCCACAGCCGCTTTCCCTTTTCTGCGGAGCACGTGTTGTCCGACAGCATCAGCGGGGCCCGTTTTCCCTCTCGGCTGTGTGTAACCAGCCAGGAAGCAATAACTCAGTAACAGACCTTCCTTTTGCTTGTATCTGCTTCTCATGCTTTAAAGGTCACGTTAATCCCCTTATCCGTAACCGCGTCTTTGTCCGCCGGCTTAAACCGCGCAGCGCTAACAGCTGTTCTCTCCCGTTGGTCCATTATCGCAGATTTGTTGCGGATGTTTTTCGATTGCCTGTATGATGAGGAGGTAATATCGGAGGATGCCTTCTACAAGTGGGAAAGCAGCAAGGACCCAGCGGAGCAGAACGGGAAAGGAGTAGCGCTCAAATCCGTCACAGCGTTCTTCACGTGGCTACGGGAGGCCGAAGAGGAATCGGAGGATAATTGAAACTTAAAAAAATACAGAGAAAACGAAAAAAAAAAAAAAAAAGAGGAAAAAAAAAAAAAGAAACAGTTTAAGTATTTTTTTAAAGAGTTTCACGTCTTCGCCAATCACAGTGCAGCAAGGCCAATTCTCGCAGACCCCCCCTTCCCCACACATGCACGAGTGGGAGAGGTAAAAGTAGATAAACACAAAGGTGACCATGGAGGAAAAAAGGTACTTGAAAAACAAAAGTCAACTTCCAACCTGAGGGCGGGAGCACTAAACCAAAACACATGTATTATTTATAGAAAATATCTTCTGTTTTAATCTTTTTTTTTTCTTTTCTTTTTAAACGAGGACTCACAAAAAAACACAAAGCGAAACAAATCTGTTTAGCGAAAAAAAAAAAAAGGGTGAAAACTTTTAATTTATTATTTTAAGGACTGCAAATGCCAGTGTAATTTTTAAATTTGCAGTTTCTGTAAACGAATTGTATAATAGAACAAAAGCAGAGAAATAAATTTCCCTCCCCTTCATATGCACCCCAGTTTTGTTTCAAAGCATGATAAATAGACAAAACTTTCAAGGGGGTTGGGGTAAGCTAGATGAGGAAGAGATCTTTTTCTTTTTAATTGCCATCAGATTTTTCTGCCTGCCTCTCAGCTTGCTTCAGAAATTTAAAAAGAAAATAGTAATCAAAACGTACATAACCTTGGAACGGAAGGAAATGCATTTGAGAAAACCGCCGCGGACCAGAGTGCTCCAAAAAACCAACTCGTTCGAAACAGTGCTACCCCGGGGAAAAAGTACTAGTGATACTTTCAGAACCTTTAGAGCAACTTTAAGGCTTGTAAATACATAGAACAAATATTTAAAAAAATGAAAAAAAGAAATTGACTCAATACTATTTCTTTTCACTTTCAAAATATAAAGAACAAAATAAAGACAAACATTGCAAGTTTAAAAGAAAGTAAAACGACTTCTCCTTTGACAGCTGCTGAATGTGTGCACCATTCTGAGCGGTGCTGGCTTCCTTTTCCTTGTGTAGGTCCTCGGTTCCAAACTGTACATATAGTGTGTGTATGTATGTGTGTCTACCAAAAAAAGAGGGGTGAGAGCAATTGTTGTTTAAAAAAAAAAAAAACTAAAAATGGGGAAAAAGACAAAAAAAAAAGGGGGTTGTGCTTGGGAGACCTTTTGTGCAGAGAGAACTTAATGGCCAAGGAGCAGCTGGCTGGGCGGCTGTTCCGTGCCGGTGCGTTTGGTTCCCGGCACATCGCGGCGAGGCCGGGACACAACACGGGGGCAGTGGGTGCCTGAGCCCAGCTCGGTTTTTCCAACCGTGCGGCCGCGACGTCTCTGATGTGACTTAGATCAGTGACATCGTCCTGGGGACTTGGGACCCTGCGGAGGTGGCAGCCGCTGGAGCAGAGAACCAGCCCTTTCGCCGTGGCCTGTGCATCTCTTGTCGCTTGGATTGCGCCGCTACCCTTCGCACCTGAGGAACGCAAAGACCCACAACGGGTGAAAACAAAAGCATCCTACAAGAGTCAAGAGGTGGAACAAGCGCCGCAGTGCTCCTCCCGGCTTTGCCTACCCCAGGACGGTGTCTGCGGGCTGAGCGTGCCCGGGTACAAATGAAGCAGTCGCTTCACAGCGCAGTCGGAGCGTCTGTTTTCTGTGCGCTCAGAGGGACCTCACCCCGACACCACGCAGTCCTCCAAACTGAGCCGCTGCTGAGTACGTTAAGTCTCTTGTGTGTCTCTCTTCAACAACCAAAGATGACCTGCTGGCTCTCACTGTGAAGAAGCATCTACCATAATACAAGTCTGCAAAGTTCGTGAAGCCTGAAAATGTAGTTTGTGAACTGTGGTCCATGGACCGCGAGTAACCTGTGGAGCATTTGCTGGTGGTTGGTGCAGCACTAGCTGCTCACATGATGCTGTATTTTTCTTTCCAGCTGCTAAGTCACTTCTTTTTTTTAAAAAAAAAAAAAAAAAGTAAAAACGAGGAAAAAAAAAAGGCTACAAATACATGAAATACTTTCCTAATCTTACTTTTACATGTAAACAATTGCTGTACTTGCATAAGGATGTTGTTTGATCACCCAAGGGGAAGGGAGGAGGGCGCCTGGTTGTGGCTGGAGGGGAGATGTCCGTGGGACGCTTTCCCTGTTAACGTGTTCCACGCCATGAATCTGAGCTAGAGAATCCATGGCCTAAAACACTAGAGCATTGTTTGTTTTTTGGGGGGTTTTTTTTAGTAACAATAAAACACTTTTCTCTGATGTTTTGTTAAAAAAAAAAAAATTCTCACCCTTACTATATGCATATATATGTATCTGCTCGTACGACATGCAGCGAGCGATTCCTCGTCCTCAGCCGCTTCCCCTCGCAGTTGTGCGCAGCGGTTTGGTGACGGGCGCTCTCGAGATCTCCGAAAAGTTCGTCCGCAGGGAAACCCCCACCCAGCCGCTCTCAAGGTGTGTGTGTTCAACCTCTGCAGAAGGTCCTGTGGGTGCTGGTCTCGGCAAAGTCATTTTTCAGCCAGAACATGAGCAGGTACATGATGGTTTGTAGCAGTTAAGTAGTTGAATGCCAGTTCGTATGTAAATGAGGCCGAATATTTGCCAAGTTGCTGTGTGCACCTGATGAATTTCCCCTCAGTGTCAGACCCTGCTGGGAACATGAGTGTGTAACAGTGGGACTGTGCCAGGCAAGGATTGTGATTTATTTATCGATTGCCTTGAATTAGGAACAAATTGCTAGAGCCTTTGAACAGCCATGTGAATCCAGGTGTGTCAGGGCAGGGACGTTTACCTGGGGAGCTTGAATCTTTTGGCTAAAAGAGCTGGAAAAGCACTGGCTGGAGGGGGTGGGAACGGTGAGCATGTGGGTGGAGGAGAGGTGAGAAAGTCTCCTTCTTGCTTGAGCTTTTTATGTTAAATGTTCTAGGGGGATGAGAACTTGCCCTGTTAATGTCCTGCGAATTCCAGGAAGGAAGTTTTCAGACGTTTTAAGAGTGTTTTCAGAATTACCCACAGGCTCTGGAGTTGCAGCATGGCAAGCATTTTCTGAATCTGGATCAGTTAAGCTGCATGTAGAGCTGTGAGCACTTTAAGCATGAGACTTTAAGGTCTCCAGCTGGGGTTATGTTGCTGTAAGGTTCAGCTTCCCACAAATGTCACCACAGGAAGCATATCTGACACCAGTTTTGGATAAACTGCTTCCTCTGCTCCCCTTGCACAGTTTGCTTACCTGCACGGAGCAGCGTGGTCGCTTTTTGGTCGCTGCCTAGATCAACGCAGGTTTGCAGGTGGTTGGGGCTCCTCAGGATGCAGCCCGTAGTCCTGGAAGATCTTTGCAACGTCTCCTGAGGGGTATTAAAATAGAAAAAACTGTAAGGTATATATGAAACAGAAAGAGTGATAATTAAGTAAAAGACTGATCCCGAAGGAATGTGATTTGTTGGAGCCTTATTTTACATAGGCGAGGAGAGGTGAGCTGTGGTTACTCCTACCTGACATGATAGCAAAGCCTTAGCAGGGCGGACAGCAAATTTCCCCCAGGAATACTAAAGGTTTGAGTGTGTTGTTTTGTTTTCTCCCAATCGTGGTCCTATAAGACATTCAAACACATCTGGGCAGGCTTGTGAACATGGCAGGGGCTTAATGCAGCTCAGCAGGAAAGAGCTGCATTAGAAGCCATTTCCACTGCCGGGAGCCCTTCTCGTGCTGAGGCTACGTGCACTATTAAAGGCACAGGCAAGGAGGAGCAGATGCGTCACTTACATCCCTGTTTATTGCCAAAAATGTCCCCAGACCTGAAGCAATCAAAGAGCAAATTTCCAGGCCAGGTGTCTGCCAAAGGCTGGTTTCTTTCTAGGAAAGTATTTTCAGAAACAGATGATCCATTTCCGTATGAATGAGGTCAGTGATTTTTACCGATCCCAGATGTGTTTGCACTCTGTCTGCTTGTGTTAACGTGTTTAGGTTTTAAGCTTATTTTTTCAAGAAGCCTCAGGTCCAGGAACAGACCTGTGCAAAGAAGCCATGCAGCAGGAGAGGCTCAGGAGAAGGGATTCCTCTGCAGAGATGGTTTTCAGTTTTAAGGTGGTTTAAGCCAGTAGTAACTTAACACCGATCGTTGCTGCATTCCTGCAACCCACAGACCTTTGGTTCCAACCCTATAGGCTATTTTTTTTCTGATAAACGAAAAACAGGGCCTCTGAAAAGTCCTCTTAACTCGCTGAGCATGCTGAAAATGTTTAAAACCAATTGCAGATGTTGGCATCTCATCGCCAAAAGGGTGGCTGTGACTGTTCCTGCTGCGTTTCGTTCCAGCATGAGTCATTTTTACAGATGAAGGAACCCGAAGCTGGTTGCCTTGTCGGAAGTGTTCGCTGCAGAGCAGAGAAGCTCTTGCAGCTGTGCTCCTGGCACTGCTCACTTGATTTGTTTCACAGGCACAAGAGGGTTTAGCTTTGGGGGCAGTGAGCTCAAATGAGACCCCCCAGAAGGCTCTTATGCCATTAAATCCAACACCTTTGGCCTTGAGGCACTGAACTGGCTGTTGGCTGCGGGTCGGCCCGTGATGGTGGTGAGATACTGTGTGGCAGGAGTTGGGTCAGGGCTGCCGCGCACTATGTAGGGATGGAGCCATCCAGAGGTGTTGAGGCCGGCAATTGCTCTGAGCTCCCGCTTTACGCGGTCGGTCGGGCAGGGAGAGCTTGGCCTTCTCCTGCTACCTGATTGTAGGCCAGCTGAGCAGCATCTCCCACCAAGCAGCGTCAGTGGGAGTGTGAGCTCTTCACACGCCACTTGCTTTTAATAAGGTGCCAACGAGTTTTGCACAAGTTGCTGCACGCTGATAGGAACTCCGAGCTGTGGTTCGACGTGGCCTGGGGGCCTTGTGCAAGTTTCAACAACCACAGGATGGAGCCTGGGGGTAAGGAGGCTTCAGAGCAGAGGGTCCTGCTTGGCTGCCCCTCTCCCAGCCCAGCTCTGTGGATAGTTCACCCACGAGGAGCCGTCGCAGGAAAACCACGGCAAAGGGCAAACAACCACAGCAAGAGATTGATTAATTCAGCTTCCAGCAGTGTGACCGAATCCCTGCTGATATCCAAGGAAGTTTAACGCCACGTTTTCTACGCTTGTATTTTCCAAGGGGCTCTGCTTGCCACCTGTGTCGCAGTCGTGTGGTGTGCTGAAATATCTCCAGAGTATTAAAATGCTGCTGTAGGTGTGCCAGGCTATGATCTGTGGAAAGCTTTGGTCGTGTGGCACCGGTTTCTCTTCCTTATTTCCAGCTGCTAAATTGTGCTGAAACAGCATCAGAAATAAAACCGGCTCCCATTCCATTCAGTATTTTCCAAAGGGGAATTTGTCAAAGGGTGCAGTTGCTGTCCCAGCTGCAGGGATGGTTGTGCTGTGGCTGCAAATTGGCAAGGGGACTTGGGGAAGGCCATGGATGCTTTACGATAGGAAATCCTTCTAGTAGTGAGCAGAGAGAATGGTAAAGCCTAGCTCTTGCGCACTTGGTTGTCCTGTTGCAGCCCTCCTGAAAGGTTTAACAGCAGATGTCTCAAAGCAGAGTTTTCCTAAGCTTGCAGGGTATAGAGCATTAGCAGCCATGGAGCAGAGCACTGTTAGAAGGGTTTTGTCAGTGTTGCAGAGAACAGCTGGACAGAAGCTGAAAAAATACCATCTTAGTGAATGCAGGTGGTACCATGGTATTACCCATGAAGGAAAATAAGTCATTTCAGTGCTGCAGAATAAGCTATTCTGAAATAATGCCTGGTGCAAATGCTCTGTGCCATTAAAGATGGCCTGAAGTGAATAATCTGTGAGTCCTAGCCACCTCCCACTTGTGTGGTACTTCACCAAAAGCAGCTGGCCTGGGAAGAGAGCAGACACTCAGCTGCTTCAGCAGGGTTGTGGCACCACCACCGCCCGAATTTATGGCGATGAGCACCATGCACATCTCCATCCTGCTGTACAGCTCTGCGTTGGGTGTTTTCATACACCAGGAACATTGAACATGAGGAGTTTCACACGCCTTCTCTGCAAAACAAGGGAATCAAGTGTTTTTACCCATCTGACTCTTCTGGTCTCCTCCAACATCACAAGGTGGATATTCCACGCAGGAGCCTGGGCTGTGGGGACACATCTTGAAGAAAAGCCGGTCGACAAGATTTCCCACGGAGAGATGCATACGCCAGCACTCGAGCTGGCTGTACGCTTCAAGGAAGAGCCATCGCCAAAAATGCTTCAAATTCCTGCTCAACCCAAAGGTTTTCTGTCTTCCCAGCAAGGCTTGCTGGCTGATTTCAGCTTCTCCTTGCTGTCATTTCCACTTGTCTGCTTCGGGTAAAATAAATCTCTATTTGTAATGCCAAGAGTACTATTAAAAAAAACCCAGCTTCTTCCAGGCACTGTTTTTCCAGTGACGACAGCATCTGCCTCCTTAGTAATAAGGATCTATTTCAAATCAGAGCATCTCTAGAAATGCATCAGCCTGTGGAGGCTGCTTAGTCCACATCATTTTCCTGCTCCAAACTTCTGTCAGCTCCAGTGGCATTTCTGCCCGTGTTTGCTCCAGAACGGAGTAAACTTTGGTATTTTTAAGCATATTTTTATTCACTTTCTAGGAACTGATATAAAAATGAGTTAATTGAGGAACAGAATACCCCTTATAAAAGGGGGCAATTGTTTGAAAAGATCAAGCTGAGTTAGCATGAAGGGTCAATGTTAGAGGGGCAGCAACAGAGATCAGCTGGGAGAAGTATGGAGAACAAATTATTAGGAAGCCAATAAAGAGATCAAGGGTGAAGTCTGGAAGACCACAAAGTGGCAGAGAATATGCCTTTTTGAGTTGAAAGGAGAAATTGAGTGATTTTTCACAGAATTACAGGAACTACAGGGCTAAAAAGAGTGTGAATTGGAAGATAATCATAAGGTTTTTTAGACGCGTCTTTGGTAATTGAGCCAGCAACAAAGTGGAAAATTGTGATTAAAGGACATCACTCTTCTAAAAGTCCATATTTCTACTGGAGATGTAAAGGAGGAAAAAAATATCGAGAAACAAACAGCAACTCAAGCGTAAAGACAAGAATTGTTTGTGGGACGGCGGGAAGGGTGACACGGCTGCATAACAGGTGAGTCCATCACTGAACGCTTGTGTGTGCTGCAGGCCAAATGTCCCTGGAAGTTTGTGTGTGGCTCTGAAATTTAAAAGGGATTATGGATGTGAGAGACCCGTGATAATTAAAGGTTTTGATTCTGTGATGGTTACAGGGTAGTTCTCCCTGTGCAAATCCACTGGGTCAAACTGAAAACGCCTGACATGCCGCCAGCTGAATGGGAACACCAGGTAGAAAAAATGGGTCCTGCTCGAGCGATCCCACCAAACCAAAATACACATTCAGGGATAACCATATCTCAAGGTAAGAAGCTTCTCAGGGAATATTTGATTTGTCTTTCAAAGCACGAGAAGCTGAAGAAATAGCAGTGGAACGTGGAGCTTCAGGGATCAAAGAACAGCTGGACAGGAGCTGAAAAAGTATCATCGGGATGGAGCTCCACAGCCTTCTGGTGATTTGATACATGACCAAATGGAAAAAGGATCAAGCTCTCCCCAAACCTGGCTGATTGTGGGCCAAAAATGTACAAAGGCTTTCTAAAATAAATGCAAAAGTTGAGGTAAAAAGAGAAAAGGAAGAAGCTTGGGTGTGACAACACCAGAAGTTTGGACCTGCAAGCCAATATTAAAATATTAAAATAGAATTTAGCAACAAAGACATTGCACCCATTCAGCCAGCAGGATTGAGAATGTATCAGCAGAAGATTATTTCAGCTTGTAAGTTGCACGATGTGACAAAGGTAATTTTAAAAGGTAATAATAATCTTGTGTAACTGTTAAGAAACACAAGGGCAACGTTAATTAAATAGAACAGCATTCACATCGGGTGAAAATTGTGGCAAAATGGGGAAAATATAAGTTGGTGCCAGGGTAAGAAATTTAAAAGAGTAGCCCCTGGAATGGAGTTTCTGTGACCAGATGTATTTAAAACAGAAGCACAACAGGTTTCATGTTTCCAACAAGAACAAGAACCCATGGCATTGCTCTGGATACAGGGTGGAAACAGTAAATCTCTTGACATGCCAATTTTACGGCTCTTCCTTGGGAACAGTAGCTATGTGTAAATAATCTAGTTTAAACCGCAAGCTGTAGCGGACGGTCAGACCCCAGAGCTGTAAGTGAATTTGTAAAAGCTCTGGGGCTGTAGAAAGATGTAATCAAATCGAATTATTTAAGGGGGAAAAAATCTACAAACCAGTTGGAATTCTACTAGGGCACAGCACTTAGGAGGGTGGGACAGGTAGTGATAAGTGTTTAGTACTTGTTAAAAGTACTTAGTGCTTATTAAAAGTATTTGATGGTGATGATAGTGCTCCTCACAGTCACAGTTCCACTCTGGCTGCACCCTCTGCTGAAGCAAGACTCCCCGAGGATGGATTTATTTCCCTGTCCTGCGCTGTTCCAGTCCTCCTGTGCATCCTTCCTCAGAGGTCACAAGTTCCTGCCAGTGTCACCCACTTGCAGCACTGAGGGAACAGGGAGGGAGACACATTTGACACGAACCCACCCAAAAAACGGTGTGGAGGTGAGAGGAGATGAAGCAGTGTGTTTTGATGCAGCTGTTTTGCCCAGGCATGATATTTTCTCAAGAGCCCACCACGATCAGGCAGGCGTGTGGCTGTTGAGGAATGTGCAGGGCCCGCAGCTCCCTCTGGGCTGGATTTCGAGATAAAAAAACAGGGAAGGAGGCAACAAAAGCTTTTCTCCTCCTCTGCTCGCACCCCAGCGTAGCTCTGTGGTGCAGCCAACGCAGGTGCTGGGGTATTGCACAAAGACTTGCAGTGAGCAAGGGGAGGGCAGCTAGGGTGATTTCATCTTTTCCTTCTTGTCTTAAAAGCCGGCATGTTCCCTCTCGCTCCCCTCTCCTCCACCTTCCCATCCCTCCCCTCCTGCCAGAGAGGCACCGCAAGGGGAGAAAGGCCAAAGAACATGTTTTTCTGCAGCTGCGCCGTCGTCATTTCGCACTCACAAGCAAGACAGGAATGTTTAGCAAACTGGAGCCATCTGGCCAAGGCACTTCCAGGGCTGTTCAGTGCGGGAGATGAAGGACTGTAGGAAAGCAAAGCATCACGGAGATGATCTGGAGTGGAGAAGAAGACACTGAGCGGGTCCAGGCCGCCGTCACAACAGCTTGGCTTTGGAAGGCGATGCTCTTGGGTGTAGGACAATGTTGCAGCAACCACCTAAAGGGCAAAATAAAGTTGGAAAAAGCTTAGACAATAAATAGTCAAGACACTATTGCAGAAACAAGACCTCTCCACAGTGCTTTGAATGGTGTAAGTGCTTCTAACAAGTGCTCACAGAGGGGCTTCCCATCCACAGGAGAGACAGAAGGTACCACAGTGCCAAAATAAATGCGGAGTAGAATCTTCAAAGCATAAAAACAAATGGACAGAGTAGGATTATGTGCAGAAAAAAAAAAGATGAGACGCTGTTTGGGCAAGAGAAAAGGGGAGAAGTTCTGTGGCAGTGGGGAGCGATAGATGTGGACTGTGGTAATTTAGGAGTAAAAGTCAGGTGTGGAGATTTGGAGACAGCTTGTAGAAAGCATACTTATGGCAGAGAAGAAAATAAGAATAGGCAGGGAATTGAGGAGTTGTGACTTAAACTCAGGTGAAGGGGCAGCAAAGGAATTTGAAGGAAGAAAAAAGAAAACCAAAAGCCTACAGGTACATAGAAAGAGTTTCTGTCCACTAACTCCCAACAGGCTCTGTCACGATGAAGGTGACAATGGCACTGTGGGTCACACTCTGCCTTGCAATGCCAATCCTCACCTGGGGCGGCTGAGGCACAGGTCAGGAAGCAGAAAAAGAATGAAGGAACACCAGAAAAGGGATCCTTCCTGCAAGCGAGGACTTGTTTCCGTGTTTTGGCAGAAAATTTCCGCTTTGCAGCCAGATCTCTGCGATGGAACCAGCGTAATTGAGGCAGGCAGTGAATTATACAGCTAATGAGAGCAGCAGGAGGGTAATGAAGAAGAGGTTGAGGCAAAGGGAAGGCACAGGCTGGAGGAAGAGCTAACAGCAGGAGGAGGCCAGAGCAAAGATCCCAGAGTGTCAGGGGTTGAAGGGCCCTGGAAAGCTCATCCAGTGCAATCCCCCCATGGAGCAGGAACACCCAGATGAGGTTACACAGGAAGGTGTCCAGGCGAGTTGGAATGTCTGCACAGAAGGAGACTCCACAACCCCCCTGGGCAGCCTGGGCCAGGCTCTGCCACCCTCACCCCAAACAAGTTTCTTCTCCTCTTTCAGTGGAACCTCCTGTGTTCCAGTTTGCACCCATTGCCCATTGTCCTGTCAATGGTTGTCAAAGATGCGACACTTCAGAACTGGAAGGCCTGGATGCGCACGGTTCTGATAGGAGCGATGAAGCTGTGATGGGCTGAGGTGATGGATGGGCTGAGGTGCCGGGGCTGAGGTGCCCGGGCTGAGGTGACGGGGCTGAGGTGACGGGGCTGAGGTGACGGGCGGCGGCCGCTCCCTCAGCGCCCTCAGGGGGCGAAGGCGGGAAGCGCCTCAGTGAGGCGGCGGCCAGCGCGCGTGCGCAGCGCTGCGAGCGGCCCGCCCAGGAGGCGCGCGCGCCCCGCCCCGCGCTTGTGTGGGCAGGGCGGGAGGGGCCGCCGCGCATGCGCCCCTTCCCGCCTTTCTCCACTCTCCCGCGCGACGTGGAGGCGCAGGGGAGCGGGGGGGGTGGGCCGGCGTTCAAAAAATGCCCGCGGCTTCCCATTGGCCGGCGGCGCCGCTAGGCCCCGCCCCCTCCCCGCGCGTCGCGGCCACACCCCCCCGCGGTCCCGCCCCCGCCCCTTTGCCCCGGCCGCCCCCCCCCGCCGGTTCCCCCTCCGCCGCCGCCATTAGAGGGGCCACTTTGTGTCCGCCAGGCCTGCTGGTGAGTCCCGCCCCCGGCGCCGCGGCGGGCTGAGGGAGGTGGCGGGCCGGGCCCGGTAGGCCGCAGGGTGGTGCGTGTGAGGCGCGGGGGCGGCCTGGCGGGGCTGCCGGGGGAAAGGGGGAGGCCCGGAGCTCCCCTCAGCGCCGCGCCCCCTCTTGACAGGCCTCACGGGGGGGCTGTCGTGCCCAGTCGCGACAGGCCGCGCGGGCAGCGGGGGCTGCGGCGGTGGGCAGCACGGCCTGCTCCCCCCGGCCAGGCCCAGGGAGGCGGCCCCGGCTCTCGGCTGCCGTGGGGCCGGTGCGGGCGGGCCCGGCGGGGCCCCGGCCCCTCGTCGGTTCTCACAAAGGAGCCACGGGCGCTAAGCCCGCCTCTCCCGGCCTTGACACCTGGAGAACCCCGGCGGCCGTGGCGGGGGAAGGTCAGCGGCAGGAGGGGCTGTTAGGCGTGCGCCGCAAGAAATAATCGCTATTTATAAACTTAGGAAGTGCTTCAGCGCCTGCCGTAGCCTTCCCGCGTTTTGGTTGTTTGGCTGTTTGTTGTTTTGTTTGTTTTGTTTTATTTTTTCCTCCACAAACCCCCTCAGAGGCCAGAGAAGTGCTGCCACTCAAGGAAGAACTCTGTCCAAGACTTCAGTGTGGTTCTGCTTCCAAAAAGCAGCTCTAAATCCCTCTCAGTGCCGCTAGAGATGGATACAGGCCTAAGCGTGAGACTACTGGGTACTCTTGAGCAGCTCCCCAAGAGCCTGTGGTGGTCACAGCCCGGTTAAAGAATGTTAATTACCTTCCTCCCCTCATTGCATGTGCTGCTCTGTAGAGGTTATTAAATTCCAGTCTGGAATGAGACTGTTCCAGGGGGACTTCCATTCCAGGTTCGTTATCCTTGTTGCCCTTCTGGGCTGCGTTTTGGCGGTTAAAACCTTGCAAAGACTTAAGGAGAGAGGAGCAGCCACCAAAATCTAAGCTGGTGGAAACTGATGTAGCTCCTGCTGCGCCAGAGGGGCTCCCCCAGGTCATGGTGCCCCAGGACAGCTCCAGAACAGGGACACTGTTCCGAACAAATTCTTCCTGCAGGTATTTTAACCATTTTCACAGTCACTGGTGACTGCAAATCAAGGGGGGTTGCTCAGCCTGTGCTGCAGAAGTTGGATAATAGGGGATTGGGGGTGTGTTTGCTCCTCTTAAACTGTAGCAGAGACGGACACTTTGTTCATTTCTATGATATTTAGCTCTCAGGCTGCTGAATTATCTCTGGGTTACCAAACGTATCACTTCTCAGTTCTTATCAGGTCTTTTGAGTAATAGTTGCGCTCTGGTTTTCAAGTATGTGAGTTTTGTTTGTTTTCTTTTACCATAAACAGTATTTTTAGCAATAGCTGGCCAGCAGTCTTTGGCAAACATTTATCTTATTGAGGCGGGAGAGGTTGGGAAGTAGTCATGTTTGTAAACAAAGTTGCACTATTAAGCTCCTCCACGTGAGGACAGTGTGTGTAGGGAGAATGGGAGGAGAATAGGGTATCACTGGTGAGTGTCTGTTCTGAGTTTTGATGGACTCACCATCCTCAGGAGTGACTTAAAAAGTTGGTGGATAAAGTGGGAAGTCCTTGGGAAATAAGGAATAGATGGGGGATGAAAACATGCACATCATTTCTGTTGCAGGGGGGAAGAACTTGGTGTAAATGCCTTGAAAACATCTACTGGCTTTTGCACCCTTTCTCCCCCTTACCTGCATATGTATCCTAATTAATTAGCTTTCCAATGCATTGTGCACTTTCCTCAGGTAGTAGCTGCTTGAATTATTTTTGTCTTTAGAATATCTTCTCAGAATTTCTTTTCCCTTTCAATAAAAACTGATGTGTAAATCTTTTCTCAGTGTTTTATTCCAAGTGACCCAGGTTGCTCTGAGGATTTCAACTTCTATGAGGGAGAATTAAAGTTGTTTTACATTGATGGACTCTAATGTGAGGTATGAGTTGTTTTTATATAGACTGCAAGGAAATCATAGCTTTTATTATGTATAGTTTTGTACTATAGAATAATCCATGATGGCTGAATAACAAATAGTTTGGGAGGAGAGTTTATATAGTAGTTTTAAATGTAATCCATCTAAGCAAGGAGGATGTTGCCTATAAAAGGTTCTTACCCTGGTATGTAATGTTAGTGGCCTGAATTTTCACTGAAGTGTCAGTGGTTTGTCAGAATTCATAATGTTGTATCCTGGAATTAAGGTATTTCATCCAAGGCTATGAAACTTTCAGCAGTGGATTTTCATGCTGGAGTAGTTCTAAGTTTGTGGCCTAAATTTGTTAGAAAGCTGAACCCTGCGCACTCGAATACAGGCTGTTTCATTCCTGAGCTGCCTGTGTCAGTGGCAGCACATGGATAATCTGTATCATGGACCATTCAAGCCAAAAATCGTCCAAAAAACTGTTGTTGCGCAGAGATTGTCACCATCACAGTCCTGAGCGTGCTTGTGGAGAGGGATTATTTTTAGACAGCTGTGCAAGCAGGAATTCTGCTTTGTATTAATCTCTTAGCTGAAGTTTTTGTGAGTTTTTAGTTATGATGGGGGTGTGTAACTTAAGTTGTCCAGTACCTGCCTTTGGCTGTGTGTTTGGGACATTTAGAAAAACACCAGGGTGTAGGAAGAGAAGATAATCCAGGCCATGGAAATGATCTGCTGTTATCTTCTGTATAGGTTCAAAGACTGATGGTGAAAGAGTCTGAAACCTCTGGTGGTTTTTATATTGAGTTCTTGGTGGAGGTGAAGCGTGGGTTCTTCCTCGTATTTTTATAAATATCTGTTAAAATCAAGCTGACTCCAAGTTGCTGGTGTTATACCCTGGCAGAGCTGAGGTGCTGAGCTCAGTCCCTGGTGGGGAGGCAGAGCATCAATCTCATTGCAGAAATGTGCTTTGTTTTCTTTTTGCAGTGAAAGCAGCATCCCTGCGTGCAGAAGGGCACTATTTAATATCTGCTTTGCTCTGTAGAAGTCAACGGGATAGGTAAGGTGTAAGTCAGGTTGCATTTGTGGTGTTTGGAGTCTCAGATCCAAATTTAAACCTACCCTGAAATAAAACCGTGTCATTAGATTCTCCTCTTCTTTAGAGAAAGCAAAACTCTCCTTTGGGTCTCTGTGTTGGAATGTGTTTGTAAACGGGAGGTGTGAAGGATTTTTGCCGTGCTCCCCTGAACCCTGATGTGTTTGACTTTCATTGTTCTTCTCCTTAACGCCGAAGGGAAGGAGTAGATGGAAATAGAAACTGTAACGCGAGTCAAGCCAAAGAATTTCTTGCCTGGCAAGCGGTGAGCTCTTGGATCTTTGTATTGGACCCCTGTTCTGCTTTAATTGAAACAAGATGTTTATAATGCTTGTAGCAGCATGGGGCTCGAATAGCTTGTAACAGATCTCTGGGAGACTCCAAGTTGCGAATACAGCCCTTGTAGCTTAATCGGGAAGCAGGTGACTGAAAACCCAGCCTAACTAGGACACCTCCCAGGATATGGAAGTGGTGTGGCCATTGGGATTGGGACAGAGATCACACAAAACTGTTGAAATGGCAGCAAAAGTGATGGGAATGCCAGTTGTGAAGAAATGCTCAGCCAGCTGTGGAATGGGAGTGAATTTCCGAACAGGTTGCCAAGGAAGGATTAGAAGTAGGGACTAACTTGTATTCTGTATTCAGTAATGTATTTTATTCCTTTACACATTTTTAGGCTGTTTTAAATTACTAAGTACTACTGGTCTGACTTAAACAGGACAACAGGCAGCTGGATTAACTGCAGAACTAAGAGAGGCTGGTAAATACTAGAACATCTTGGTGAAGCAGTAACAGGCAATCAGCCAAGAACTTTGAACAGATAGAGTTTGTAAAACAACTTTGTATCAGAGACGTTGCTGGGTTATATATTCTGTGACATCACAGATATTGAGGAGTTTGGTGGTGTCTTCTACCCGAGCTGGATTTTTAGGGGGGAGCTTTGAGGATTTCAGAAGGCCAGAAGTCTTGAAAAAGTTGGCCGGGTTCCCATTTAGAAAGTCATCTTTTTTGCATGTTTGGTTTGGATTTCCATGTTGGCTTTGTGAAAATATTAATATTTCCCGTGCTTTTTTCTGCAGCTTTTGAGTCATATAAATGCTCTTCTGCTCAATTCAGCTTTAGAAACTAGTAGATAATTGCCCAATAATCAATAGCCTGTTCTTGAAAGCCAGTTACTTTGCTTTTTAAGCCTTTCTGATGATAAAACAGTCATTCTTGTTTGCACTGCCTGTAAGGTTGACAGTTTTGGATCTCTCGACACCCTGGCTTCAAATCTGCAAGAGCATAAAAACTTCTTCTAACCTTTTTTGACCTGATTTCTAGCCCTGCGTCATGTCGTATACCAGGCCGTGTCTAAGAGCGCATCAATCACCGGTGTACGTGTCGGGTGACAGTAAGGGGACACCGGAGGGCACAGGATTGGATATGCTTTCTCATTTTTCCATTGCATATTTGTTTTCAATCCGCTCAGCCTGTGCACCCTGCGCCATCCTTGTGACTTGGTGTTTCCAGCAGCCTGACACTTGGCTTTGCCATCTTCGAGACCTGATTTTATCCTGAAATATTTTCCCTTAAATGAGGTTGAAGTCTGAGATAAGCTGGAAAAAATAACCTTATGGCCAGCAGTAGAAGTTCAAGGAGTCAGCCAAACTATGCCTCAAATTAACTGTTTTATTTTCTTTTGCGTGTTCCTGTGTTGGCTACATTGGTGTTGGGACTCCACTCTTCGAAATATTGTCCAAAACGTGTGTGTCTCACCCCCTTTTCCTCCCCTTTTCCTCCCTAAGGATGTGTTGATAGTTCAGGAAGAAATTGGTATATTGTTTTCTAATAGTTCACAGAATGCTACCTGTACATTGATGGCATCTTCCGTTAGTGGCCACTCACTGAGCTGGGAGATTGGACACTATCAACCACTTATGCCAACCTAGAAATCCAGAAAGTTGGGCTTTTTTTGTGATTTATCAGCTCCTTGCGGGCTTAGCAGCTTTGAAATGACTAGTTCATGATAGTTGGGGAACCTGTGAACCTGCAGTTCAAATGACCCATAGGAAAATGTGTGAGTAGCTATGTGAGGAGTTACTATCTGTGCTTTCAAGCAACTTTTTGAAAATATTTTGGATTGTGATGTTTGTTTCATTGCTGATGTGATTATTTTGTTTTCCTGACAGTCAATCAGATTTAAGTGCACATGAGCGTTACCCAACCCTGAAAACCTGCAGCCTCAGTTGATGGCCTCTTCCCACTTTCTAAGCACAATATTTGTCTGACATTTGTGTAAATGCAAACTACAGTTATTACTTTCCAGTTGTTTATTATTGAGAGAGGTTCTTGCAGTCATAGCTGTGTTACGCATTGAAAGATTTCTTAGTTATCCCATACATGAAATAGGATGTCCAGGTAACAGTTGTTTTGGGTGACTTGATTTATCAGTTAAATAAATCTTCTGTTTTAATTGGAGGGACAGAGGGTTTTTTTTATTTGGAGAGTTGGGGTTTTTTATTTACAGGGGGAGAGTTTTTCTGTATTGCTGTTGCAAAACCTTCTAGTCCTAAATTCAAGCCTGTTTGTAGTTGACATTTCACACCCAGCCCAGAAAACTCCTTTTTGAGCCCTCTTTGGAAAGAAATAGGCCAAGCAAGTGCAGGCCTTGGGCTGTGAATCTTTCACAAGGTGGTGCTGGTGACTCTGCTGCTGAGAATATCGGTGCTTTCAAGTCAGTAGGAAATGATCCTCCTGCCCTTTGATTCCCTTGGCTTTTGGAGTACGAGATGATCCATGCAGGGGAATGCAGAGGGAATCAACACGGAATTTCTGCAGGATGTGTCGTAGGCACCGAAGTTATGAATTGTGCTGTGTTAAGTGCAAAAAGACTATCGGGTAGGTTATATGGTGATCTAAACAAAGAGGATTTTTAGAACTTGAGGAATTTCAAGTCAAAGTTGGGAGTATTGTGTTTTCATGCATGTGACATGCACAGTTTAAAAATCAATAAAGCCCAGGACCATGAGCCAGCACTGGGCCCTTGTGGCCAGGAAGCCAATGGGACCTGGGGTGGGTTAGAAGGGGGTGGTCAGTAGGTCAGAGAGGTTCTCCTGCCCCTCTGCTCTGCCCTGGGGAGACCACACCTGGAATCTTGTGTCCAGCTGTGGCCCCTCAGTTCCAGCAGGACAGGGAACTGCTGCGGAGAGTCCAGCGCAGCCACCAAGATGCTGCAGGGAGTGGAGCATCTCCCGTGTGAGGAAAGGCTGAGGGAGCTGGGGCTCTGGAGCTGGACAAGAGGAGACTGAGGGGTGACCTCATTAATGTTTACAGATATATAAAGGGTGAGTGTCAGGAGGATGGAGCCAAGCTCTTCTCAGTGACAACCAGTGATAGGAAAACGGGCAAAGGTTGCAAACTGGAACACAGGAGGTTTTGCGTAAATATGAGAAGAAATTTCTTCATGGTAAGGGTGTCAGAGCCTGGCCCAGGCTGCCCAGGGGGGCTGTGAAGTCTCCTTCTCTGCAGACATTCCAACCCGCCTGGACACCTTCCTGTGTAACCTCATCTGGGTGTTCCTGCTCCATGGGGGGATTGCACTGGATGAGCTTTCCAGGGCCCTTCAACCCCTGACATTCTGGGATTCTGTGACCAGGTCAGCCACAGCGCGCACTTGTACGTGTGTGTGTGTGTGTGTGTTCATGATGGCAGGAAAAGCATCTTTTGTAGCCCCCAACCGATTTCCCTGAGGATGCGGCTGTGATTGCTTATTTTAGGACTCTCCTCAAAATGCTGGCATTTTTTAAAAGGGCTTCAGGCCATGCTTGGTAGGGAGAACATTTGATGCAGAGCTGAAGCCTTAGGGAATTTTACATTTTTCCTCTTGCTTTTCGCACTTGAGGGAGGAAGGTCCCATAAAACAGAGGGGGAGAAGTGCTAGGCTATAGTTCTTGTGTTCTAATTGGCCACTGGTATTTTTTCCCATCCTGAAATTTCAGAAGGAGGCTTCATTCATCTTATTTTGGTTTTGGCATGTAGCATGTTTTGATTTTTCTGTTTTGTCTCAGAAGAAAACGTCCAGCACTGTTACACTCATTTGCTTTTACTGGTGCTGAGACAGGTCTAGTTGACTGTCATTTTTCAGTGTCAAAGGAGAAGTCACAAACATCACAGGAGTGAATCGATTGCCATTAGCTGTCAGAAACGCTGTATTTTGAGGATGGCCAGCAAGATGAATGTATTTTAGAGCATCTCCTGTGAGAATGCCACTTAGCAATGTGTCTTATTCTCCTGAATGGTAGGTTTTGCCATAGGTGAGTGCACCTGATGTGACGCTGTGCCCACCTGGGATTTGGTTTATTAATTTATCAGTTTATTATTTGGGGAGGAGACCTTGTAGATACAATGACGGAGCCTCTTGCATCACCTGTCCTTGTATCCATCCTATCTTAACATGCGTTCCCCTTGGCTTGTCTTTTGCTGCCGCTGGTTTCTGAATGGAAACTACCTCCAGAGCTTGGAGATGGAACAAAAATACTCTGTACAGATGAGCTGAGTTCTGTTTTGCCTGGGAAAACAAGCAAGGCAGAGAGAATCCCTCTGATCTAGTAGGGATCTCCACTGTTGTATAACAAGACTGTATTTTGGGGCGAGAATGCGCAATAATTGAGGTGATATTGATGTGGTACGGAGCGTCTGCCCCTGCAAAGAGAACGCAGCACAAAGTGCTGGAACTGATGGAAGTCGTCTTGAAAACAGTGATGTGAGGTCTCCGCTCAAGAGAGAGGCGCTCAGGCTGGGGAAATGCCTATAGAGGGTGAAAATGTATGGTAAGTGCCTGCCTTCTTGTCTGAGCAAAAGAAAACATCCCGAGTAGGTAGAAACTGGGAGTGTTTTTCTATTTCTCTGTAAGGAAGGGAAGGCAGCAGTGTGGAGCTTGGCCTTGGGATGGAAGGGGGGAAGTGGGTCCAGCTGAGGTTTGCTCTTGAGGTTTGTGAAGGGGGTGGTGAGAGCAAGGAGGGAATGACCCAGTAAACCCTGTGTTTTGCAATGGAAATAGAGGAACTATTAGGATGGGCAGCAGGTAAGAAAGGCTGTAGAAGTGTAATGGTAGTAAGGGGTGAGACTTACCGAGGGTTAAACTAAGCTTAACCTGTTTGGTGTGCATGATGGTGGAGGAGAGTGTGGTAAAGCTTTAAATTTTTTGTAGGAGGTATGGAGACTGCTGTTTTGATGGTTGTTTTCTTGTTCAAGGACTCATTAATTTCTATAAATCGCATGGGGGTTTAGTTTGCGAGGGCCACAGGTTGGGTCCCCAATGTGTGTATTTTCTGCATAACAGATTTAACGGTTTAACTCTTTAGGCTGCTAGAAGCTGGATCAATGTGTCAGCTCCTGCTTTTCCCCAAAGCGAATGACTTACTAGTTACCTCAACGCCTTACATCAGGCACAGTGCAATGTCTGCTTTTCGTTAACGCTTTCTGTTAATTTTAAAAGCTTCTTTATTCTTTCAGATATGTTTTAAAGGAGCAGGCTGCAGGTCTGGCTTACACCTTCACCATTTCTGCTACATCCATAGCACTCAAGTTTGCATACATGTTTTAGCATCTTTGTTGAATGCAATTGTTGATTGTCAGTTATGTTAGTCATGAGCTGTAAGTCATTTATCCTTTTCTTTTTAATCCTTAGTTTGTTAGATACATGGACGTAGATGTTTTTGTTAATTTTCACACCCCATCTTTTCTGTACTTTAGGTTGACTCCTCACTGCACTGTGAAAACCATTAGGAAAAAGTCCTTGGGGTTAAAACCTGGGGCTCCACAGTGTTACCTGCACTTGAGGCTAGAAATTAATTTAAATGGCGACTGATCTGTCTGAAGCTGAACCCGTGCATCATAAGGCGCTTCCACTCTTAACGGGAGCTCAGCTGATCCACACGGACAAGTTAAGTGAGGTAGGGGCTGGCCCGTTCTCCAAGCTTGCCCTCGGATCAGTACTGCTGAAGGTCACTCCGTTCTCTTTCTCCCCCTGCTTGTAGGAAGCTCGCTTGGGAGTCTAATAAACCCTGGAGGTATTCTCCTTCCCCTTCCCTACCTTCCCTCAGACGCTGTATTTGTCAAAATCCTCATCTCATGTAATTTGGAATTGCAGAGAAATGACTTATTTTCTGTAAAATGTGACACTATCCTCTCCTAGTATGCTTCAAAGAAGCTGGCTTGAGGGTCTCTTAAAATCCCGAAAAATCCAAAAGTCACCAGAATATTTCTACATAATGCTGCTTTGATTTACTTTAATCCCATTTCAAAAACGTTCTGGTTATTTCTGGTATCCGTACTGATTATTTTTTTATATACCTTTTCTAGAAAGCTGAAGACGACACGATGCCGATCCGTCGCGCCGTGAATTCTGCTTCCCGGAAAACTCCTCCCAAAAGCAAACCTGCTGAGGGTGAAGAGGTCAAAGCGGGTACGGTAATAGTTCTGTAGTGTTAATGTAGATCCAAATACAGGCTTTAGTTCTGAAACTCCTGAAAAAACCTTACTGCCAGATTAAAATATTACTAATATTACCTATAGGGAGAGGCTGAGGGAGCTGGGCTTGTTTAGTCTGAAGAAGAGGAGGCTTAGAGCTGAGCTCAGCACTCTCCAGAACTACCTGAAGGGCAGTTCCAGCCAGATGGGGATTGGGCTCTTCTCCCAGGCATCAGCAATAGGACAAGGGGCCATGGGCTTCAACTCTGCCAGGGGAAATTGAGGCTGGAGATGAGAAAGCAATTCTGTGCAGAGAGAGTGGTCAGGCATTGGAATGGCTGCCCAGGGAGGTGCTGGACTCACCGGCCCTGGAGGTGTTTAAACTGAGATTGGCCATGGCACTTAGTGCCATGATCTAGTCAATGGGCTGGAGTTGGACCAAGGGTTGGACTGGATGATCTCTCAGGGCTTTTCCAACCCAGTCCATGCTGTGATTCACCCTGACACTCCAGACAGGAAAATATAGCTAAATATAGTCCCTTTTAAGCTTGCACGTTCTTCAGAATAAAGGTAGAAATTGTGATGTTTCCGTAGTGTCAGGAAGATGGCTTGAAATCACAAGGTGGAGTTAACGAGTGGAAAAACATAATATTTAAATATTTTTCTTTGTTTTCCTGAACCAAAAGATTTCACCACAACGTGTCAAAATCTAGTCCAGGATTGATGTGTCTGGTCTTAGCAGCTTCACCCCAGTTTCTCAGAATGTGTCATTTCAGTATCACATTCTGTCAGCGTCACTGATATATATTTTTGCACTTTTCTGAGTTAAAAACCACATAAATCTCAACCCAGGGGAAAATGTGATGTTTCATGGTCCTGATTTCCTCCTCCCCTCCCCACCCAGGCCTCTCTGATGAGGGATGGTTGTAACAGGGACCTTTGGAGTTGAGAAGACTGGGGAGATACGTTCACTGTGAAAATGCTCCATGATTTTTGAAGTTATTCCGGCGTTTGCTGGCTAATTGCACCTTATTGAAGCTCTTTTCAGTACTTTGTTCCCTCCTTAAGTTACATTCAACTCATCTGTTTAAATTAGGGGAAAAAAGAGTTGTCTGGTATGAAATAATTTGGGGAGTGTGTTCTTAAGCTGCTTCTTTTTCCCCCTCTGCCTTCCTGAAGAATAGAGGGTAGTTTTAGGCAGTAACCTGATGCTTTTTCACATCTTTTAGATGCAGAAGCCACTTCTGAGGAGTCTGCCTCTGTCGGAGAAGAACAAGAGAGTGAAACGCTGCCCGCTGCGTCCGCTGAGGCAGAACAGCCAAAGGAACCCGAGAATGAAGGGAAGGAGGAAACAAAGTCCTCAGAAGAAACCAAAAAGGAGTAAGGCTTGTTTAGTGCTGAGTTCGGGAATTTGGGGAGGATTCTGAAGAAAGGGATGTTCTAGAGATGGGGAAATAGGATGGGTCCCTTAAAAATGTGTTCATGTTTCACAGGAGGGAGCTACTGATAAAGTGTAGCTACTGTTCTAGAACACATGTGAGGCTATCAAGACAGGATCCCTTTTTTCCAATAAAACCATCAAAATGTTCTTTAAACTCCTTTCAGCATCAGATGTTCTGGGCCTTTTTTTGTTATTGTTCTACTTGTCAGCTTGTTTTACAGTGTCTTTTGTCTTACTATTGCTTTGTATTTTTCCTAAGCGAGAAGGATCAGGCTAAGGAAAAGGAGAAGAAGGTGAAAAAGACCATTCCTGCGTGGGCTACCCTTTCTGCGAGCCAGCTCGCTAGAGCACAGAAGCAAACTCAGATGGCTGCCACCTCACGGCCCAAAATGGATGCTATTTTAACTGAGGCCATCAGGGTAAGAAGAGACAACTGTTTCTTTTGTTCATCTGTTGCAAAGCAGAGTAATTTGTGCGCCGAAAATCCACAAGCAGGAAATTTACTGTCTTAGACCTCTGTGCTTCAGCCCCGAAGCCCATGGAGCTGAAACGTGAGGCCATGATGATGATGAGGGGCCCTGTAGCTTGTTTATTTGCTTAGAATTTGTTTTCCTCCTGAATTAAATTACTAGAAACAGCTACAATGACATAACCTGTTTGATTGCTATCATCATTTAATTCGCTGTGCCTTCTAGCCATATTTAACTTGATTTACCTTGATTAATCCATCGATTTGATACATGCTTTTTTCAGCATTAACTTCTCCTAATTCAGGACAGATGGCAATACTGTAAACTCGCATTTCAAGGTGGTGTTGGTCTTGGTTTACTGAGTTCCTCCTGGTTGTAAGAAGAGACCTGTGCTGTTGGAGTTGCGCTGCAACCCCACTCCTCTTCCCTTGTGGTTTGGTTTGCAAGCGGTCTGGACTCCATGATGGCCTTTCCAGCTGCTGTACCTTCAAAACATGAGCTTCAACTTCATTTTTTTTACTAGTTTATCAAATTCAATCCTCCATCTTCTTCTAAAAAAAATTGGCAACTTGTTCTGACTTAGTGATGACTCTGAGATTAGCAAAATGCCTCACAGCTTTGCAGTGTTGGTTTGTCAACAGGTGACTGTATTTTGTAGTAGCGTGTAGTATTTATGCCATTACTTCTAAGCTCTGCAGGACTGGGGAGCAGCTGACATGCACTTGCTGTCACTTAACTTGCTGTGTTAAGTATTTTGTTAGTCATATTTTATCCTCTTGAGTCGTTGTGGGGAAAAGGCCAGCCCTGGCATGCTGTGCTGATGTGCATCCATTCAATCTCTGTTCTTCCAGCCCCACAGCAAGATAATTGCAGCACAGGTGGTTTCTACTAACTTTTCCCTTCTGTTTCAGGCATGCTTTCAAAAGAGCGGTGCGTCGGTCGTTGCGATACGGAAATACATCATCCACAAATACCCTTCTCTGGAGCTGGAGAGGAGAGGCTACCTTCTAAAACAGGCACTGAAACGGGAGCTGGAGAGAGGAATCATTAGGCAGGTAAGAGCTGCTCATGGTATTTACTTAATCACACAGGAGTTCCTTAAACTCTGCTAGCACATGTCCGAGGTGATCGCCTTCTCCCTCCTGGAGGTTAATCAGCCTCTGTCTCTGCTTTGTTAGACACCGATAGAATTTCAACACGATTCTGTCAATCAAATACCTTGCACGGTTGGCTTTTGTGCAATTTTTGCCCGTTTCTTGCTGTTGTGTCATATAGCATTGCAGCAGCGTGTGTCTTCAACATCATTCCTGCAGCAACATGTTTCTTTTACCGCTGTAATTTACTGGTTTTTGATCTTACTGAAGTGTCAGCGGGTTCAAATCAGGCCTTTGCCATGACAGCCCATGGCCAGGGTGACAGTGCCTTCCAAATCTGTGTAACAATGTCACTTATTCTCTTTCAAATTGTTATTATTTGGTGTTACTTTGTTAAAGATTGAAGTGGACTTTCTTTCGCACTAGGTGAAAGGAAAGGGAGCTTCTGGGAGCTTCGTGGTGGTGTCTAACGCAGGAAAAACTGTTCCAAAAGCCAGAGACAGAAAGGTAAGGTGGATTATTTTAAACAATACTTAGAGAAATCTTTGTGGGTTGCACTGGAAAACATGTATCTTACAATATGCAGTCTAACCCCAATGGCATTCTACTCCTTCCCCAAGTATGGTAATTAAAACACCCATTCCTCTAAAACCAGAGTCAGAAAGCTAGTATGTGAAACTAAAACCAAGTAGAATAATCAAAATCTTAGTTTTAAAATGCTTACGTTAAACCCCTAGGCTTTGGTTCAGGGGCAGAAAACTCAATAACCATGAAGCTCCTCTTGTGTCTTTACCTGTTAGAGAGAGAGAGATCAGGTATTGTAAGAGAGTTCCATGCTACTGCTGTTTCTGTTATATCTATTATATGGATAAATGGAAGATTTCGGGACTGACAGATGAACATTTATCCATCAGCTGTGAGGGCGGAGGAAGAAAGAAGAAAATGTCCTAAGGCTTCTGGAAGAAAGCTGCTAATATTGGGTGTATATTGGTTTGAGGTTGTGAAATGTGATGTGGCTTTTTGGGGATGTTTTTGGGCCTAGTCCTCACAATTAGTGGTGGTTCCAGCATCTCGGTTCTCCACTCCCTGTTGTGCTGGGTGTATGAACGACGTTTTTAACACTGCGGTTACAAAATGTTTAACTGGAGTTACTGTTCCCCTTGCAACTTAGACAAGTGAACCCAGAGAGTGTTGTAACACCCTGGTGCTTATCTCTTGGCTACTGGGGAGACCAAAAAGCCCTAAAACTGAGGGAAATGGTGACATGTTTGGTACTATGGCACTGAGGGAGACTCACTGCAGTGTAGCATCTTTTGAAGTAGTTCGAGTAGGGCACCTGACAGCTGCTAACACCTCATATCGGAGTCTTTGTTCCTAGTTACATCCTCTGTGTTGCGGCAAAATGAATAACTTGCTTTTGTTTTCGGTGAATTGAGCTCACAGTTGAGCAGCTGTGTGGGTGAGCAGCACCCTCACCAGTCTGACCATTTGCAAAGCTGTTGTTCAGCATCAAAATCATTGAATTTCAGCACATTTCCTCACTGGTTTTCTATATAAAGAACAGATCATTTTTTTTCTTCTGATTATCCCTTCCTCGTGGTATCAAAGTGAGGGAGGACAATTCAGGAGAAGAGTGGTGGCTTCAATCAAGATTTCATTCTGTTGAGTGAAAAAACAATGGACTCTTGTCCAGCTGTTTGTTTTTGGGAAGATTTGACCTGTGTAAACAGGTCTTGCCTTTGATGGTTCTTATATAATTTTTACCTATCTCATTGAAGGGCAGCAGAGGAAAATGCCTATAAAAAGAGGAAGGAAACCATTAAAAATATCGATGATGTTAAGTACTCAGTAATTTATATTTGTAAAACTTTCCTAACTTTCCTAGGAAAATTCCAGCTAAAGTTGCTCTATTTTACTTAAGCTGCTAAATTTTTTAAATTGTTAAAGAAGTTGATCTTTCCAGATCTGTGACCAGTGTCAGGAGCACTTTGTGCATTGCTGGCTCAGAAAACCCAGAGTTTTAGGCCCCGCTGATGTGTAAAAGTATGTGTATTTCAGAAAAGCACTTCCACTTCGACCGCAGAGCAACAGGTCAAGCTGGAAGACATCCTGCCACTGGCTTTCACCCGCCTTTGTGAGCCCAAGGAAGCTTCGTACAGCCTGATCAAGAAATACGTGTCTCAGTATTACCCCAAACTCAAAGTAGATATAAGGTAGGTGCAGGAATACGCTTCTGCAAGGAGAGAAGCGGTGAAATGCGGCCTTCCTCTGGCTTTGCCTCGCTGCCCCGTGATTTAATTCGGTATTTCAGCAGGCAGGTGGTGCTCTGCTTTATAGAACCTGCCAGAAAGCTTGAGGAAAAGCCTTTTGTCGCATCCCTCCACACCCGATTGTTGTTCCTGACACCGACAGCAGCGTTTCCCTCCACGCTTTAACCAAAACCAGGTCCCTTTAGCTGCATGGATGTGAAGGCTTCTCCTTGGGATCTTGTCCCGCCTGGTTCTGGATGCTTTAGCTGCCACACGCTTGCAGTAATCTTTAACTTTGCCCATAGGGAGTGGGTTAAGGCTTGGGGAGGAAGCAAATTTAAGAAAACCCTGTGCGGCACCTCTTACAGGGGCTGATAGTCGGTCCCTTGTTTGTCTGCGAGCTGACTCATTGCCCGCTGAGCCCAAATGTGCTTTTCAAAATGAACAAATCCTTCCAAGTGAAGCTTCTCCGTTTCTGGATACGCAATGACACCCGACAAGCGTTGCAGTTGAATTTCCGCTAACGCACATTGTTCTCCTCATGTAATCAGCGCTTGCTGACAGATCTCCATTTAAAATGTCTGTATGTAGGCAGATACTGCTTGTAAATACCGCTCTGCTCACACTCTGTGTAAAGCGTTGTTTCTCTGTTTGTTTTTTAAGCTGTCAGTGTGTGTCAGTAAAGCTTTATCCTCCTGTATTTCAGACCCCAGCTGTTGAAGAATGCCCTGCAGAGAGCTGTAGAGAAGGGCCAGTTAGAGCAGATCACAGGGAAGGGAGCGTCTGGGACATTCCAGGTCAGAGCCAGAGTTCATCTCCTTTTATTGACTGTACCGACCACGAGCCTTGGATACAAGTTAACACACCCTCTCCCCCTGCCCGGTTTTATTGGGTACACCTTTCTTTAGCAGCCTGAGCTGTCAAACTGAAGCGGTAGGACTCTTATTCTCCTCTCGGTCTACATTTCTGGAGCAGACCTCCCTGCCTTGCTTAGCATGCTCCACACGCTGCCTCAGCTCTGACTCACTAGCACAGTAGGGGAGATGGTGGGGTAAGATTTCCTTTCCATCGCTAATTTTGAGTGCAGTAGGTACCCCAGATGTGTGCAACGTATTTATTTTTTCTCATGTCTGTGCTGTACAAGTTCTCTTGGATACATTTGGTCTGTGGGATGGGGCAAGATCTGGTTTATTTCCTTCCCTTAGATTTCCACATCCTTGCAGCGTATTTGGGGGCTAGGACAATGTGTTACTGATAGAAACCACTCCAGGCTAATTGACTGAACAGGCCTGTCCTCCCAGGTGAAACTGGGAGAGAAGCGTTCCCTGTGCAGTGTTTTAATATTAAACGTATCTGTGCTAATGCAGGAGCGCCGACCCACCTGGTGCAGAGGAGCTTGTCCTGACCTGGTTTGGGAGAATTTTGTCTTGATGCTTTTCTCTTCCTCCTTGGAAAATAGCTGAAGAAATCAGGGGAGAAGCCCCTGCTGGGTGGGACTCTGATGGAAGATGCCATCCTGTCGGCTATTGTGGCCATGAACGAACCGAAGACCTGCTCCACCACAGCGCTGAAGAAGTATATCCTGGAAAACCACCCAGGGACCAACTCCAACTTCCAGGGTAAAGTACCGATCTGCGTAACGCTTCCCTTGTACGTGCTGCAAGAGAGTCCTGGAGCTGCAGATGTGTCTGTGCAGCACCTTTAACTCTTCTGTTGAGCTCGCTGGGGAGCTGACAGCTGCTCGGCCCTTTGTGCTGCAGCGATGCTCAGTGGTTTGAATTCCCATTAGCTCCTTTCAAGCCTGACAAAGGGTAATTTGAGATGTGATGCACGGCTCTCTTGTCTATAGCACGTTCCCAGGAACAAGGAATAGTATTTGAGTACTTTATTGTTCTTAAATCACGAAACTGATTTCATCTGTCTCTTTTTTGGAAGGCTACAGATGCTTTTTATTTTGAGAAGTTGCATAGTCTAACTCTAAAAAAAAATCACAAGCATGTCTCTCACTGTTTTGTTCGAGGTCCTTCTTTGGCTCTGATTTTAAAAGGTCAAGCAAGTGAGGAGAGAAATAATCCTGTTGTTTTTTGGGAAGGGATTTGGCTTGTCTTTGTTCCCAGAAACAACACTAATGTCTGTTTTCACTTTTGCATTAGCAGAAGTGATATTAACAGAGATTTCAAGCATGTCTTCAAATCTTTTATTTGCGTTATTTGATCTGAGCCCTGATGTGGTTGTTTATCTGAGGCTGGGACTCACCTGAAGCAGGATGAGCTCACAGCAATCTCTCCTAGAGTCAAACCTAAAAGCAGATCAGCTTGTCGCTGCAGTGTCACCGCGCTGGTGCCATCCCTCGGGATATGGGGCTGGAGATTGTCCATCCCGCGCTCTTCACCTGCAGCACAGCTGTTTGATGCAAAAACTTCCCGACACATGGAGAAACACAGGTTCCCTCATGGGCTAAAGACATAGCCCGAGGCCTTCTGCCAATTAGAGACTGATGTCTAATGTGACTACTTAATCTTGGGGCAGGGAAGAGAGTTTCCAGGCTCACCAAGCCCTTGCATGACTTATTTTCAAGACCACTGGAAATTTCCCTGGTCCTTGGAGGCCTGTGTTTAACCAGCCTCCAATGCTTGTCAGTCTTGCAAGTCGGATAAGGAAATTTCAGCTCGCAATCTGTTGTTTTCTTTCTCCTTCCATTGCATAAAAGGAATTTTGATGATCTCTGCTCTGTTTTAAGAGCAACCGGAGGAAGATCCGGTGAGATGTAAAAGCAGACGGATACGCGATGTGCTCTACATTTCTCTCCATTTTATATCTTATAACTGGAGTCAAATCCTTTACGTGCTGCTATTGATCTTTAGTATCCAAAGTAAAACCACCCTTATGTTTTATGTGTTGCTCCTGTTTATAAAAGTTTGCATTTTTTAAAGTGTTCTTGAACTAGGAGGATCCTAATGTTGCAACAGTAGTAATTTAATGGATACAATCAGGTCAATTAGCTGTGCAAGCTCTTCCAGTGCCCTTCAAAGTAAAACATTGCGGCAGACGTAACCTGTAAGCTGGTGCAAGTATGGCACTGTCCCAAGTCATTCTCCTGCTGTGAAATGTCAGTTCTTGAGAAAAGCCCATTTTGGGAGCGTCGAATAAGTGGTTGGAGTGAATACCTGTGTGTTAATCATACAGAACAGGTCAGATGACAGTTCAGCCAGCGTGTTTCTTTGTATTTTTCTCTATTTCTCAAGTGAACCTGCTGGAGGGCAGGCCTTGCTGTGCCTTTCGTTTGGAGGGAGCTAAACATGTAAACGGACCCTCTAATTCAAGCTGAAAATGGATCTGAGCTCACTAAACAAGTTCTGCCCTTTGTCAGGGTCAAAGGTCCTGTGTATTTGCACAGTTTTGGTTACAATTCTTACCTGGTGCACAATGGAACATAAGACTGGAATCAAAAGTGTATTTGTTGTATTTCTAGACCAAATATTCTCCCTTAAAAAACACAATGGGGAAAGATAACCCACATATAAAACTTAGAACGAGATGATGGCAAAAACAGGGTAATGAGTTGTTTTAAAAACACTTTGGAGAACAGGCTGAAGAAAGCTGAGACTTGGGGTAAGTTTGGACAGAAGTAGTTCCATGGTGCTGTTGAATGCATTTATAAAGGAGGATCCCTGCATCGTGACATCAAAAACCTTCTCTGTTCTTGACTCCTTCCTTTGGAGAGTTTAAAACCACACTTGCTAAGTGTTCAGGAGCAAACACTTGTATCTTCCTGAAAACTAATGGCAAGAGGATTTCCCCTTAAATAAGACACATCAGGACTTCTAAACGCAGCGCTCTGGCTGGGTCTGACACACAGCAGCTGCTCTTTGAGTGCAGAAAGAAGCACGCGGTGTCCAAACTATTCTACGCTATTTTTTTGTTATATATCTTCGCAAGCCTTGGGTCTCCAGAGCTGTTTCATTCCTCTGCAGGTGTCCTGTGCAAAGGAGGCTTCATCCTGACTCACCAGCTCTGATTTCAGAGGGCATGCAGAGAGCAGGAAGGTTAGACAAGTGGGTAAAGATAGTAATACGGCCTTTCTCTGATTTTATTGTCTTTTTTCTGTTCTTCACAGTGCATCTACTGAAGAGAACCCTGCAGAAATGTGAGAAGAATGGCTGGATGGAGCAAATTTCTGGGAAGGGCTTCAGTGGAACATTTCAGCTTTGCTTCCCTTATTATCCGAGGTAAAGAATTTGGCTGTAAAATGATGTTGGAGATCAGTGTCATGTAGGGCAGCCAGAGAGCAGTGCTGAAGTTCAGAGACCGACCTCCTATTTAGAGGGAAGTTTGTGGAGGGTTTAATAACTGATGAACCACAACACTGTCACCTCTACTCTAGAAAATGACATTACTTGGGTGTCTGACTATGTGCGAACATCAAGTTGATTTCATTAGCAAAGGAAGCTTTGAAGGGCAATTAAAAATATTAGGATCTGTTCCCAGATACGCTCTCATAATGCTTTTTTTTGCAGGATGGGGGGCTATTTAAACATTCCCGTGCTAAAACAAACTCATGTGAGCAGGTAGAGCGTGTTGTTCTTCATGCAAGGATGTTCACAAGGAGTTGGACCCAGCTGTTTGCCTTTCTTGCTGCTGGTGTGGAGGAGAGCTGGGAGGAGGGCGATGGCCTAGATTAGCTTCTGTGGCACTAAACCTGCCTTTTTCTTCCCCTTCTGGGAGTGTATATTGTGCTGGAGCACACACAGCCCAGGGACGGTGACTTAGTGTCCCACAAAGAGCCAAGTGGCAGTGTAGCCACTCAAATCTCTGCTTCCCCACCCTCTTTTATTACATACATGCAAAGTCCTTGGTGTTTTCAGCTTGTGTTAGAGTCGCTGAAGTCTGATCTTGTCCCTTTGCTGTGCTTGCGCAGAAGGAGTGATGAGGAGAGAACTGGAGAAAAGGCATCTTTAGGGTTGGGACGTTCCTGGTGATTTACAAGCTGTTGTATTTCTGTTGTTGCAGGGACTAAATAATGTTGGGGTTAGAAGTTTGGGGGTTTTTCTGGATTAGGCTCCAAGCTGTAACCTCGAGGGAGGATGAGAGCCAGGGTCACCCACGGCTTGCTGGAGTCGTGTCCTTAGATAAGTTCCGCTCTGACAAGAACCCTCTTGTAGCCCAGATGTGCTCTACCCAGAGAAGCAGCAGGATGAGGACTCTGAGGAATCCGATGAGGAAGAGGAGGAAGAATCTGAGGAGGAAGAAGAATCTGAAGAGGAAGAGTCTGACGAGGAGGAGCCACCACCAAAGAAGAGGTACAGCAGCGTGGGAGATAAATGGGCTCCTTTAGATGAGATAAAAGTGACTGTCACTGCAGTAGAGTGCGGGCGTTTGTCTCTTGCCATGGTTATTTGTCCACAAGGTTGTTGTTCAGGACACATTGCAAGAAGAAGTTTCTAATTCTAATCCTGCCAGGATCAGGATTTCTTCAGGACGTGCGTAGTCAGCAAAAGCAACGTCTTGCTCTGGAGATACTCATCTCCATTATTCCATAATTTAAAAACCTCTTTTATTCCTCCAGATGAGCCTGTGTTTATTCTTTGTATCGCCTTTGGTCTCCTAAAGTCGCCTTTTGTGATTTACAAAAGTGTGACGTTTCACACGGGCCTTTTTGTATTTATTGTTTCCTTAGGAAAACTTTTCCCTGCGGTGTTGTTTGCAGTTCTGTAGGCAGATATGAAAACTACCTTCCTCAGAACGCGGATTTGAGAGAAGTGTTTGAGTACAGAATTTCCATTTAGAGAGCAAAGAGAGCACTTAGGTCTCTGAATTGTTCTGACAGCCGACTTTGATTCATTGTCATTATTTGTATGTTTATTTGCCTAACGAAGGAGCTCGAAACCTGGCTGGCAGAGCACGGTGGGGACTGGGGAGTGCTTAGCGTGGCAAGATCCGCCAGAGTTCTTGCTCTTTGGGATTTAGCTAATGAAACGTACTGCTGCGGAAAGGAACGTCCGTGGCGAAGAGCGAGGATGCCAAGATCTGCTTCGTTTATGCAAATTGACAAGAGCAGCTCTGCTCCGGGTAGCATTTTGCGTCTCCGCTCAGATCTTGTGCTGTCTCTCTTTCTGACAGGATGCAGAAGAGGCCGCCTCCGAAATCCCGGAGCAGAGCCCCTCCAATGAAGCCGAAGCCAAGAAAAACCCCCGCGGCCCGTCGGGGGAAAGCAAAGCCCCCTCCCAAGGTTAAAACCCCTGCTAAGAAAGCCAAACCAGCAGCCCCAGCCATCAAGAAACCCTCTGGTGGCAGCTCTTCCAAGAAACCAGCAGCCGGCGGGAGGAAGGAGGTGAAACCCTCTGCCAAGGGCAAATCCACCATGAGGAAATCTCTCCGGGCAAAAAAGTAAAATCTTTCCAGTGTCAGGGAATCCCGTGGTCAAACCCACGCTCTTGTTTTATAAGTCAACGTGCATTTGTATTTTAGTTCTGAAGCTTAAACACTTCTTTATTATTTTTTTTTCTTGAATGATGGGGAAAAAGCTGAAAACTAAATCAAACCAACCCGAGCATTCGTTAGGTCTCAATGCTGTGCCTCGTACCTGCCCCTCCCCGGAACAAGTCATCTTTAGTTTCTGCAATAATTTTAGGACTTTTCTAGGACGTATATAATCTGTACATTCTACAGTGTTCCTCTTGGCTTTGGTGGGGGGGGAGGGTTGGCTTTGAAAAGAAATTCTTCAAAGAAGATCTTTATATCTTTAGACAGCAGGAACAGGATGATTGGGGGAGCGTGAGTCTTAAGGAGAAGGTACAACGGCAGAAGAGTCCTCCCTAGATCCCCCCTGCATGACGAGGTCCTTAACGCTTCCGTGGCGAAGCGCTGTAAATACAGCACTTGCACTGAGTCCCCGAGGTGCTTCTTTCCGCGCGGCCGGTGGAGCGACAGGCCGAGGAGGCGGCACGTTTGGTTCCTTCCAACCGGCCAGGTTTGTTTGACGGTGAGTCAGATCTCCAGCGATTTCCACTGCTGGTCTGACGCCCGAGGGGCTCCCAAAGGGTTCATTCTCGGCTCGGCGGGTGATTTGAATTAGTGTTTCCGATGCCACTTCTGTTATCTTCAAACCAAAATATATAAAAGTCTTCTTGAATCCAACTTTCAAATGTTTTTAAGAGATGAAGAGCCTGAGTTTTGTCAACTCTTGTTTACCCTTTTTTAAAGAAAAGTTGGAGCGCTATACAATTGCTAATGTAGAGATGTTGATAAGTGAAGAACATGCCGTTTGCTAAAATAAAATGAAACTAGATTCCAGGCTTGCTTTGTGTGTCCTTTTCTCTTCCTCGCCACAGCTTTCTCCTCCTAGAAATGCAGAGAGGAGGGAATTTCAGTCATGGTGAACTGCTGCAGAGAGAAACATTTATTAAAAGTACAAGCTCCGTAGCTGGATGGACTCATGACTTTTTTCTTCCCTATTTTCTCTGGAGACAAAGGTGAGCGAGGAAAAAGCCACTCAGTTTAAACCTCTTGCTGCTCCTCTTCTTCCTCTGCCTCCGAAGATGCTGGAGGGAGTGGAGCATCTCCCGTGTGAGGAAAGGCTGAGGGAGCTGGAGAAGAGGACACTGAGGGGTGACTTATTCATGGGGGTCAATATGGAAAGGGTGAGTGTCAGGAGGATGGAGCCAGGCTCTGCTGGTGACAACCAGTGACAGGACAAGGGGCAATGGGTGCAAACTGGAACACAGGAGATTCCACTGAAATTTGAGAAGAAACTTGTTCCCAGTGAGGGTGTCAGAGCCTGGCCCAGGCTGCCCAGGGGGTTGTGGAGTCTCCTTCTGTGCAGACATTCCAACCCGCCTGGACACCTTCCTGTGTAACCTCATCTGGGTGTTCCTGCTCCATGGGGGGATTGCACTGGATGCACAGCTTTCCAGGTCCTTTCCAACCCCTGACACTCTGGGATTCTGTGATTCCTGTCAGTGGACAGTGAGGACAAAAAACCAGCAGAAATCTTCCCCTCCATGCCCTGCTCAGCAGCCAGTGTGCAAAACACGCTGCAAAACACTGTGCCACGTCTGTCCCTCCCTCAGACAGGGCACGGCTGGTGATTTCAATGTGACCTGACAGGCTTCTCGTTAACGTGCTTTTGCAAAGAACTTTGCACATACCGTGCAGAGAGGAGTAGAAGTACCTCCAGAAGTAAAATGCCAAAAAAAAAGATAGAATAGTCTTATAGAATGTATTATTTTCAGTTGCCATCCCCGTGTGCTGCCACTAATGACTGGGAGCTTAAAAAACTTGTAGAAATGCCCTAAATTGTTCACAGCTCTGTAAGGAGGGTGCAAACAGCAGGTTAAGGAAAATCACAGCTGATATGGAACTGAGTGAAAGCCCCCATCTAAGAGTAAATCCACAGGGCTGTAAAGCAATTAGAATCGTTAGTTAATGGCTCTTTCCTAGGGCTACTTGTACCAAAACACTGAGGTTTGTTGGAGCTTTCCTCCAGGTGAGACACATTTGAGAAGCAGCTTCTCTCATGGGTAAGTTATTTATGGGGGTGAGGAATCCTCACCCAGCTGCGGGGTGTTTCGTGACCTCCCTCTTCCCAATAACCTTCCCACACCAACAACCCCATGGATATTAAAATATTGGTCTGGCTAACACCCGTTCTTTTTCACATGTGAGCATGGTGTAATTCTGCTGCAGGGCACCTCAAATTAGAGCACTGTGTTAAAAAGAGCTATTGATCGTCACCAAGCTCTTTAGCTGTGGTTTTAATTGCTCATTAGGTGAATTCTGCCAAACAAAAGAAAGCCGGAGGTCTGGTTGTGTTTGATCCAAAGGACCGATCCTCACCTCCCGGCAGCACCAACTGGGATTGAACAGAACCATCTCCAGCCCACGGCAGCGTCGCTGGTGGAGCAAACGCCGGCTCCAGTGCTCGCTCTTCCCCCGTCTCCAGTGCTCGCTCTTCCCCCGTCTCCGCTTCCTGGCCAGACCGGGCTCCGTTATGTTATTTCTTCAGCTCCATCTGTCCTGCTTTTATTCTGTATTTTCTGCCGTTTCTACGCTGTCGACTCTTCCGGCGGCTCTGCCGGGGCATCTCGCGGCGTCTCAGAGCAGCCGGCGCTGGCGGTGACTCAAGGTTTGAACACTGCGCTTCGGACCCTTTTCCTCGCACCCCAGGAGCACTGGGGTGTCAGACAGGGACTTTTGGGTGCACCCCCATGGGGTCAGACCCCATCTCCCCAAATTATTGCTTTCCAGGAGCCAAGCGCATCCCTGGGGTTGGGGGCAGCTTTTATTTTCCCTATGCGTTTGGCCGGCAGGAGGATTTTGGGGACCTGAGGCTCTTGGCTTGCAGTGAGGTCTGAACCATCCTTTATTTTAATTCTGGTGAAAGCAGACAGCGCTGGGCAAAACTCCCCAGGGAATTCAGAAATTGGGGTGAAAAAGGGTTTGCGCATCAGGGCAGGGGGCGGCGAGTGAGCGAACACGTGTGTGCGTGTCAGGGTTAGAAAACGCTTCTCCGCTGGGCACGCTGTAGGAGAGACAAGAAAACAAGAGAGGAAAATAAAACCAGTTGCAGCCGCGTTTTCCAAAAAGCCCGAGCGTTCCTGCTCGCCGGCGCTTCCAAGAAACGGAGAAAACCGGGGAGGTAAATTGCGGTGATTCATCGCGGGCAGATCGGAGGCAGGAAATGCGAGTTTGCCGCCTGCTGCCCCGTGCCCACCGTGGGCTCGGGCTCGCCCGGGCCTGGCTGCTGCCCAGGGCCTGATGCCCACGGGCCGAGCATCCTTGTGCCGCAGCCGCCGGAGCAGCCGCAACGACCGGCGACGGAAAAACAGCGAGCGGCGAAGGCCGGGAGCCGGAGCGGGGGAATATTTCGCCTGCGTTTCTCTGGAGCCGCTCAAGCGTGAGGTGCCTGTGAGCTGGAGGGGGGGCCCAGGGGCTGGGGGGCCCAGGGATGGTTGGTGTTTGGGTGTCACAGCCCCTCCGCATCCTGAATTTTGGGGTCGGCATTTCTCCCTTGGGGACCTCCAGGGGGGCTGGGGGGCTCCATTGATAAATGGAGCGTGGGAAACAGGGGGTGGGGCTTGGGGGCTGCCTGCCTGCGGATTGGCTGGGGGGCTTGGGGAGGAAAGACCCCCCAAATTGTGCCAGAAAGGAGAGGGGCGACCCTGGGCTTGCAGAGGGAATGGGGGCACCGTCGCCCCCACCACGCCGTGGGGACGCGCTCAGAGCTGCCGTGTCCCCCCTTTGCAGTGTGTTTGCACCCAGGTGGCTGCGACGCAGCCTCGGTGACGGTGACACGAGTTGCGCCAGTCTCAGCTGGGGGGGACAAAACCGCTTTGAGTGGCTGGAGAGGGGCTGGGTGCGTCCCTCTGACTGAAAAAGCACCCCCAAACCTGCTGCCCCCATCGCTGGGGCTTTGGGGATCAGCCACGGGGACCTTGGTGCTGTGTGGGTGACGGGAAGTGGCACAGAGCATGTGGGGGGGAAACAGGGTGGAGGGCACCCCAAAATCTTGCTGGGGGTCAGGACGTGGGGACACTTGGGTTTCGTTGGGGCTGGGATGTGGGGACCACAGGTGTCACGTCTGGGGTGGGGATTTGGGGGCGGCCACACTGCTTTTGGGGTCAGAACACAGGGGCACTTGGGTTTCATTGGGGCTGGGACATGGGGACCACAGGTGTTATGTTTGGAGTGAGGATTTGGGTTAGTTACATTGCTTTTGGGGGTAGGATGTGGGGACCCTTGCGCCATGCTTGGGGACAGGCTGCTGGGACACTTGGATGGACGTGGGGACGTGGGGACCCTTGTGTGGCACTTGGGGACATAGGGGTCCCATCTGCTGGAGTCGGGATGTGGGGACACTCGTGTCAGGGAGTGGGACATAGGGACCCTTCAGTGATGCTCAGGATGGGGACATTGCGGTTGGGGCCAGCACTTGGGGACCATTTTATTTGGGTTAGTATAGAGGGACCCCCTGCTTTGAGGTGGCACTTGGGGACACCTGTGCTGCAGTCAGGAATTGGGGAGCACTGTATGGTGACTGCAGCATCTCCCCAGGGCTCAGTGGGCTGGAAACGGGGGACAGTGGGGACAGTTTGTGTCTGTCCCCTCCTTTCTCACAGGGACCCTGCCCAGGGGCCAGATCTGCACTCCCCACCACCCTGGGCGGCTCCGGATAATTCGGATGCGGCACCTGAGCCACTTAACCCCGTCCTGCTCCGACCCTCACCCCCAAACCGCGCTGCCATGAAGAAGAAGCCGGCAAACGGGAGGGGACCGGATCCTGCGCCCCCCCCGCAGCGAACCCGCAGCATCACCAAGCTGGCTGAGGTGATTTACCCACAGGGGGGACACGACACCCCAAAATGGGGTTTGGGTGCCGGTGCATCCCCGTGACCCCCCAACCCACCATCTCGGGCTGGTCCGGTTGCTCTGGGGGGGGTATTTGCAGCATCTCGGGGGGGTTGTTGCTGATGCGGGTGGGTTTTTGTGTCCCCCCCAGTACGTGGGCTCCTTCACCGTGGAGGACTTGGACCTGCAGCAGCAAGCGGGGCGGCTGGAGGAGCAGCTGCGGGCGCTGAAGGTCGGGCACCCACCGCTGCTCCCCCTTGCTGGGAAATGGGGGGGACCCCAAATAACGGGGGGGACCCCTGGGTGGCCCAGCCTGGACTCGACCCAAAATGCTGCACGTCTCCCAACCAGGACTGTCCCAGGAGGAGGTCGGTGGTGCTGAGGTTCAGCTTGCAGGGGCTGAAGGTTTACGGCGCTGACGGGGAGGTATGGGCTACTGGGGGGCCCATGGGTCCTGGGGGGGGCTGGAAAGGTGCTTTGGGGAGGAGGTTGCACCACCCTGAGCGTTGCTTTTTGCTTGGGAACCTACTTTGCACTTGCAAACATTTGCAACCTGCTGCACATTTGCAACCTGCCGTGCAAACAGGGTGACCCCGGCATCGCCTGCACCCCAGGGGGGTCCGGAGCCGCTTGGTCCCAGTGACCCCCCACCCCACCTTGTCCCCGCAGACGCTGCTGATGGCGCACGCTCTGCGCCGGATCCTGTACAGCACGTGGCGACACGCCGACCGCCAGTTCGCCTTTGTGGCCCGCAACCCCCACAGCCCCGCCAGCCCCCTCTTCTGCCACCTCTTCGTGGGGCCCCCAAGCGAGGTGCGTGGCCCAAACCCCCTTATTCCCCCCCAAACCCCCTATTATTATTATTTTTAATATTTGCACCTAGCTTCTCTTGCCTCCCGCAGGTGCAGACCCTCCACCTCTTGCTCTGCCGCTCCTTCCAGCTCTGCTACCTCCTGGCGCACCCCGAGGAGCAGGCGGGCGAGGGGGAGCCCGCGGGGGCCGGGGTGCTGCGGGAGCCCCTCAACCCCGAGGAGGTGTCGCGCAACGTCAACGCCCTCGTGTCCTTCCGCCGCCTGCCCGCGCCCGCCGGCCTGGGCTCCCTGGGCGCAGGGGTGGGTGCAGCCGGCCAGGGTGCTGGGTGCCGCACCGCTGGCTGTTGCCCGGCGTTTTTGCATGGCCTTTTCTTGCACCACAATTTGCACGGCGTGTTGTTGCACAGCACGTTTTTCCATGGCTTTTGTTGTACGACCTTTTCTTTTGCACAAGATTTCTTTGCACAGCGCTATGTCCACAGCACTTTCTGCAGAGCTTCTTGCACTGTGTTTTGCCCGGCAGTTCTTGCGGAGCTTCTTCTTGTGTGATGCTTTGCACGGCATATTATTGCACAGTATTTTTTGTATAGTGTCTCACGGGGCATTTTCTTGCACAGCCTTTTTTGGTGCGGTGTTTCTTTGCATAGTGCCAGGGCACTTTTTGCTGAGCAGCTTTTTGCACGATGGTATTTGCACAGGATTTTTTGCACGGTGTTTTGCAGGACACTCTTTGCATGGCATTTAGCATGGCATTGTTTTTACATGTTGTTTTTTTTGCCTGGTGATCGTTGCATAGCGTTTTGCATGGACTTCTTTGGCACGGCATTTTTTGCAAAGCGTTTTTGCATGGCGCTATTTTGCACAGCACCTTGTATATAGTGCTTTGCACGGCAATTTTTCACATGGTGTTTTTTTGCATGACTTTTTCGACACGGCATTTTTTTCATGGTGTTCTTTGCATGTTGTTTCACGTAGTGTTTTTTGGCATGGCATTTTTTGCAAGGTGTTCTGCGGTGCATTTTTGCACGACAATCTTTTTGCACAACTACTTTTGTGACGCGTTGTTTTGCCAGGTGTTTTGCACAGCATTTTTATGAGCAGCGTTTTTTGCTCACCAGTTCTTTGCGCTGTGTTTTGCACCATATTTCACCCGGCGGGCACCCCCGAAACTCCCCTCGCTCCTCCATCCTGCAGGAGCGGCGGGCGGAGGCGGAGGGCAGAGCCTGGCGCCCGGGGAACCCCTACTGCTCCCCGGTGCTGGTGCGCAAGAAAGCCATCCGCAGCAAAGTCCTGCGCTCGGGCGCTTACCGGGACTGCGGGGCCGAGAGCCAGCTCCACCAGCCACCCCGCGACGCCGGTGAGTGCCAGAGGGGAAACTGAGGCACGGGGAGGACGCATAACCCTGAGTTTGTGGTTTTTGGGGGGCAAATTGGGGATTAGAGCCATGAAGATGCTGAAGGGGGTGGAGCATCTCCCGTGTGAGGAAAGGCTGAGGGAGCTGGGGCTCTGGAGCTGGACAAGAGGACACTGAGGGGGGACTCATTCCTAGGGATCAATATGGAAAGGGGCAGTGTCAGGAGGATGGAGCCAGGCTCTGCTGGTGACAACCAGTGACAGGACAAGGGGCAATGGGTGCAAACTGGAACACAGGAGGTTCTGCTTAAATATGAGAAGAAACTTGTTGGGGTGAGGGTGTCAGAGCCTGGCCCAGGCTGCCCAGGGGGTTGTGGAGTCTCCTTCTGTGCAGACATTCCAACCCGCCTGGACACCTTCCTGTGTAACCTCATCTGGGTGTTCCTGCTCCATGGGGGGATTGCACTGGATGAGCTTTCCAGGTCCCTTCCAACCCCTCACATTCTGGGATTCTGTGATTAATGGGCTCTTGCAGCAGCAGTGGGATGGGAGAGCAAAGGGGCGAGGAGCTTGGCTTTCCTTCCTGAAAACGAGAGCGTCCTCGCCGAGAGCGTCTGGGCCTTCGCTGGCATCTCCAGGTGAGCACACAGGGGGTCCCAACCTGCTGCCATCCCCCCTGCCCTCCCTGCGCCCACCCACCGCCTCGTCCCCTCCCCAGGGACAGTGGCATCGCGCTGCTGCGGCGGGACGTCCCTGGCGCCTTCCTGCTGCGCCCGGAGCCCGGGCTGCCTAAGCGCTGGTGCCTGTGGGTGCGCGCGCCCTGCGGCGTTGTCCCCTATTGCCTGTTCCGGACCCAGCAGGGCAGGTTCTGCGTGGAGGTGAGGGCCTGCGTGGGGGCGGCACGGGCGGGGGCGTTGGGTGCATGAGTGCACGGGTGTGTTTGCTTTGCAAGTTGCAGCGGTGCACGGTTGCACCTGGGTAAGTGCATTTGATGCGGCTGCGCATGGATGCGCTGGTGCATGGATGTACTGGGGGTGCAAGTGCGTTGGTGTATCATAGCGCTGCATTTGGTGCATCAGGGTATGGATATGCTAGGGTGTAAGTGCATTTGGTGCATCCATGCTTGGAATACATCAGTGCATGGATGCACTGGGATGTAAGTGCATTTGATGCATCGGTGCATGCATGCACTGGGATGTAAGTGTATTTGATGGACTGTGTAAGTGCATTTGGTGCAACCAGGCACGGACGCACTGGGGTGTAAGTGGGTTTTGTGCATCGTAGAGCTGCATTTGTGCATTGGTGCACAGATGCACTAAGGTGTAAGTGCGTTTGTTGCATCATATAAGTGCATTTGGTGCATCCATGCTTGAAATACGTTGGTGCATCGGTGTGTGAATGCACTGGGATGTAAGTGCATTTGATGTGTCTGTGTGTGGATGCAGCGGTGCATGGATGCACTGGGGTGTAAGTACATTTGGTGCATTGTAGAACTGCATTTGGTGCATCGGTGCACAGACGCGCTGTGGTGTATGTGCATTTGGTGCATCATAGAACTGCATTTGGTGCATCAGTGGATTAGGGTGCAAGTGCATTTGTAACATCTGTGCATGGCTGCACTGGGGTGTATGTGCATTTACTGCAGGGGTGCACAGGTGCATTTGCTTCACGGTTGCACCTGTGCACAGGTGTTTGGGTGCATCGGTGCATGGTTAGTCTGGTGCGTAAAAGCATTTGCGTCCTAAGCACATGGGTGCACAGAGGCTTCGTGGTCACACCTATGTGTGGGTGCACAGGGGGATTGGTGCATGGGCACATTTGATTTGTGGGTGCACTGGTGCGCAGGTACCAGTGGGTGTGGGCTATGGGAGTATCCGTGCTTCGGTGTGCAATTACATTTGATTTGTGGGCGCACAGGCACACTGGTGTGAGTCCGATTCACGGGTGCCCTGGTCACGGTTGCATTCAAGTTGCGGGACACAAGTGTGCCTGTGCATGGATGCTTGGTGTGAGTCTAATTCATGGTTACATTTGAGTTGTGGGTGCACCGGTGCATTAGATTTGCGGGTGTATCCGTGCACAGGGTGCATCGACACAGGCGCATCACGATGTGGGTGCAACAGGTGTGTGAGTGCACTTGATTCATGTGCGCACTCATGCGTTGGAGCATGCGGTTTGTGGGTGCACCAAGTACACAGGCGGTTCTGTCCGTGGGTGTGTTCAGTTCTGGGGTGCATGGGGGGCTCACCTCTCCCCTCTCCCGGCACCCGCAGCATTCCAACGCCGAGTTTACCAGCGTGGCCGCCCTCCTGGCTCACTACTCGGGGTCACCGGGGGGCTGCTTCTGCCGCCTGGCCCCCGGCCGCCGCAACCCTGGTTACGAGGAGCGGGACCCCGGCGGGGGGGCCAGCACCTTTGGGGAGGCCACCTGGGCCCCCACTGCCCCTGTCGGGGTGCAGCATGAACGGGGTTAGGCCCAGCTGCCCCCTGCTTGGGCACGGAACCTCCCAAACCCCCACTGAGCTTTAAATCGCTGCCATCTGCCTTATTGATTCCCCTCCCGCGGGCTGCACGGCGCGTCTCGGGCAATAAACGGCTCTCGTGCTACCGGAGAGGTCTGATGGCGGCTATTTGTTCCCACTCCCCCACCACGTGCAAGTATGCACACTATTGTGCATGCATTTGCACGCTTTCGTGCACATGTGTGCCCGTGAACTTGCACTCATTCACTTGCAGGCACACGCGCTCGTGCTCTGGTATGTGCATAATTGCACCAAGCGCGTGTGCCTGCCCGCAGACACACACGCTCGTGCAATTGCACCACACGCTCGCGCAATTGCAGCACACGCTCGCACCTGCACGTGCACACACACGATTGCGCAATTGCAGCACGCTCCTGCCTGCATGCACACTCATGTGCACACACTTGCACTTGTGCTTGCACACGCATGTGCTTGCACAGTTGCGCCATGCACTCCTACCTGCACGCATGCTTCACAGTTACACCACGCACTCGTGCCCACACCCATGCACACACGTGCTTGCACGACTGCACCGCGCACTCCTGCCTGCTCGTGCACCCGCGTGCCCTAACGCGCTTGCACAATCGCCCCGTGCGGTTGTGCTCGCCCTCGTGCACCTGTGGCGCGCTCCCGCACACCTGCGCGCGCGCCCGCCGTCACGTGGCGCGAGGGGCGGGGCCTGGCCCGACGCTGCCCCGTCCCCATGGCAACCGCGTGGGGCCGCTGTGCGCGTGCGCACTGTGTCGTTCGCCGCTTCCCGCAGCCCCCGGGACCTTCTGACCCCCCCGGGTCCCTCTGACCCGCCCGGGTCCCTCCGGCGCCCCCGGCTCGCCTCGGGTGTCCCTCCGCTCCCTCGGGCTTGCCTGGCATCTGCAGGTTTACCTCAGGTTTTCCCTTACCCGGGCTTCTCCCCGCTGCCCAAGTCACCTCAGGCTTTCCCGCTCTCAGGTTCCCCCCCCACCTGCTCAAGTTCCCCCTCAGACTTGTTCCAACTCTCCCCCTTTCCCTTCATCCCTCCCAAGCTTGTTCCTCCTTGTTTCCCCTTCTCCCCCAGCCATTTGCAGCCCCTCCATCTCTCCTCACGCTGAGTTGCCGGGGGGCTCCTTCCCCTCAGTGTCCCCCGCTGGGGGTGCAGTCCCTGCTCCCCACAGCCCCCCCGGCCCCCGCCCATCGAGCCCCACGCCATGGCCTGCGAGGCGGTGAAGGTGATCGTGCGGTGCCGGCCCATGAACGAGCGGGAGAAGGCGCTGGGCTGCAGGGCCGTGGTGAACATGGAGAGCGCGCGGGGCCGCTGCGCCATCCACAACCCCGCCGGGGAGCCCCCCAAGCTGTTCACCTTCGACGGGGCGTACAGCCAGGAGCACAGCACCGAGCAGATCTACAACGACATCGCCTACCCGCTGGTCGAGGTAGGTTGAGGTTGGATCTTGGGAGTAGTTTCTTCCCAGAAAGGGCTGTTGGGTGTTGGGATCCTTTAAAAGGACACGCTGCTTCAAAACACTCGTTATGGGCTGAAGGCTGTGGAGCTGTGCTCCTTCATTGCACATCACGAAGGATCAGGGGACAAAAAGGGCTTATTTTGTCCCAAAATTCACAGTCTGAACAATGAGCCGTCCCAAGCTCGGCTCGGCGCCTTGGGCTCCCCTTGGAAAAGAGAAACTGGAGCGTCCAAACGTGACTCGTGGCATCGTGTGACCAGGGAGAGCCAAGCGCTCGGAGTCCTCAACTCCAAACCCACAGCACGCCAAGCAAAGCCCTCAAATGGAGCAGAGAAATCCATCACTTAGATGATTTTTTTTTAGATTTGTAGATTATCCATCATGTAGATTATTTTTATTTATGTTCTTAGGAAAGAGCTTGAGGTGCTGGAGCGAGTGGAGAGAAGGGAACGGAGCTGGTGAGGGGCTGGAGCACAAGTGTGATGGAGCAGCTGAGGGACCTGGGGGTTCAGCTGGAGAACAGGAGCTGAGGGGAGACCTTCTGATCTCTGAACTGCCTGAAAGGAGCTTGGAGCCAGGGGGGTCGGGCTCTGCTCCCCAGGAACAAGCGCCAGGAGCAGAGGAAACGGCCTCAAGTTGCGCCAGGGGAGGGTGAGGTTGGATTTGGGAACAATTTCTTCCCCAAAGGGCTGTGGGGCATTGGAACAGGCTGCCCAGGGCAGTGCTGGAGTCACCATCCCTGGAGGGCTGGACAGACAGACATGAGGTTCTCAGGACATGGGGCAGTGCCAGGGCTGGGTTATGGTTGGACTCGATCATCTTAAAGGTCTTTTCCAACCAAAACAATTCTGTTAGTGATGCCCAAAGGAAGACTGACACGTCCAACACACATCTCAGTGTAGGAAACCATTTACCTTGCCAATATAATAGGCCCAGGTAGGATCTCTCAGCAAAGCATATTTTATTAATGATTTTGCAAGACCAGGTGTCCTACCTAAAGGTCGGCACATACAATAGGGCTGAAAGGCCCTGCTTATATTCCCCCCAAATCCCAGCGACATATTCTGTCCCCTATTACCCACTGGTTGGTACTTCAGGGTTTACAGACCACCCGGCCCTGCCTCAGTTTACCTCTGTCATTCATCTAATTCTAACAGCTCCCTTCCCTCATTGGTTAATATAAAATATGGATTCCAGGCTCTTTGATTACATTTCCCCCTAGCTTAACTTTTTAAATACAGTGATCAGTTTGCATTCCGTGATTGGTTCAAAGAGACTTTGTTTTACATTAAGGATTCATAGCCTGATGTCTCTCAGTCCTTCCCCCCATGTCAGGTCAGTTGTAAAAACAACATTCTCCCTTCAATGGCTCCTTACGCTGGGATGTGGGCTTGGGAGATTTCCATGGGTAGGTTATCCCTCTGTGGAACTGATTTATGGACAGAATCAGCCCCATCTGCTGCTTCAAGAGGCTTTGCTGCAACGGAAGGTAAAACCGTGTGCCAGTGACAGGCTGGGAAATTGGGAAGAAAACCAATATTTTCAGCAGCCAGCACCACACTGTGGGTAGAATTACACGTAATTGTTTTCAGGCCGGGGCTGTCAAACTCATTTTCACCGGGGGTGCATTGGCCTTGCGGTTGCCTTCAAAGGACCAAATGTAACTTTAGGACTATTTATACAGTCCTAAAATTGCATTTGTACAGTCCTAAAGTTACACTTTTAAGGAAGATGGGGAACCTCAGCACGTTTTATGTTTGTTGCCTGTTAACATGTCAGCGTGGTAAATGGGGTGAGAACAGAACCAGTTCAGCAAAAAACCCAACCCAGAAGACCCAATATTGTTAGAAAAAGAAACAGGGATAAAGTGGCTAGTGATAATTATAAGATGGATGTTCCTGACTGTGAGAACAACCGGGGTCTGAAACAATAGATTATTAGATTAATAAGTTATTTTTTATCACTTTATTTAAACCTTAAGAAAACCAATTATCTTCTGTTCCTACTGTACTTCCCTGAAATAGGAACAAGCAAAAGTGAGGGCTCTTTTTAGCCAGCTTTCCAAGAGAAAACTATTCTAAGCTACAGACCCTCCTTTTAGCCACCCTACAATCAATTAGCATTTGAGTCATTATTATACTCTGGTGTATGAAGATCAAGCCGTGTTTGATGTTTACTTCCAGCTCTTCCTTTAAAGCACCTTCTACAAGGTGAGGTTGAATCTGAACGATGTATTTCCAATTATACAAAGGATAATGGTGATTTTATTTGGTTTTCTTCCATTTTCAGGGTGTCACCGAAGGCTACAACGGCACCATATTTGCCTACGGCCAGACCGGCAGCGGGAAGTCGTTCACCATGCAGGGAATCGCGGATCCTTCTGCGCAGAGAGGCATCATCCCCAGGGCGTTTGAGCACATTTTTGAGAGCGTACAGGTAGGTGTGGAAGGACGTGAAAGAGATCCTGTTGTAAGACGGTTTGATATCGAGAAAGGTGATTTTTATGTTGTACCTCAAGGAGTAGGAGCGAGAATGGGACAGGTTTTTGGGGGTGCTGCTTCTCATTCGAAAGCCTATGGGTAGTCAGATGAACTTCACCCTCATCTCCGCTGACTTTATGGACTTGCATGTGAGATATTTAAGCACCAAAATTCCCTGTAGCGAGTGCGTTGAGCGCTCACACCTGGGACTGAAGTGCCAGGAGGGATTTGCTGAGGTGCTGAAGGGAGTGAGGCACCCAGCTGGTGTTGGGATCTGCAGGGGCTGCCCACTCACCTTCATTTTGAGAACCTCACCCCCAAATTGCTCCTGTTTTGTGCAGTGCGCTGAAAATGCCAAGTTCTTGCTGAGGGCTTCCTACCTGGAGATTTACAATGAAGACATACGGGACCTTCTAGGAGCCGATACCAAGCAGAAGTTGGAGGTGAGGCAGAGTCAATGTGTCTTAACTAGGAAGAGCTTTAATTTGCTCAGATAAGCGTTATCATGAATGTCTGGCAGAAGTGCAACAATGTGCTCTATCTGAATGCCAGAAGGTAAGATATAGTGATGAATATGGAAGCCAAGAGGAGGTTTTGAGGGACTTCAGTAAAAGTTTAGTGGCAGAAGGAACCAGGATGCAGTCCCACGTGTCCTTGACAGTGGCCGGTAGCTCAGCAGAAGCCACGTGAAAATTGTTACAGGACAACAGTGGAATAAAGTGTTTATGGGGCAATTTCTACCTAATCCTTTTCATCTCATGGCTGTCTTGAAAGCAGGAGGATCCTGTGCCTTACAAATATTTAATCCAATCTAATGTAGCTGTGGATGATCTCATTATCTGCCTAAAACAAAAAAGGCTGATCCTTTTTTGAGCGGACGGAGCAGATATTACTCCCCATGGGAACACATGGGGAAGTCGGGCAGTTTCCAGAAACTCAGGAGGGTGACGTTTCCTGAAATGCTAACCAGAGGGTTGATTTTGGTTCAGTTTACTTCTTGGTGGCTTTGCAGATCTTTTTGCACATACTCCTGGGGGAAGCTGCAAATCTCCCATCCTAATTTACTTCCCCGCAGGACTTTTCCTGCTGACGAAAACCGAGGCAGCAGCACCATCTTCCGCACAGATGCACCGAAATGGTGACAGACCCAAACTGCCTGCCGGGGCAGATTGTTTCTAACAGGTTGCTGACTTTAAAAGAAGCAAAACCCTCTCGGCTTCACTTTCCAAACCGGAGAAGGGGACTCGCTTGCTGCAGTTTGTCCTTTGTTCCACATCAGCGGTGACACCGGTTTCCGTGGTAACCGCGGTTGGCACTGGGAGGGCAGGAATTTGGCAGAACAGTTTCCAGGGTAACACCATCACACCGGTGACAGCAGCTGCCTGTTGCTGCCTCCACCGAATAATTCAGGGAGACCGTAAGCCCAGGCTGACCCGCTGCTTTCTTCTGTGCCCCTCAATTCTCCTCCAAAATCCCATTTCTGTTTTTTTTGCCATTCAACATCAGTGCCTTTGGTGACTCTGAGGGCCACAACCGCCTCCTGGGGCAGGAAACCCTCCGATGAGCAGGTTTTACAGAGCTCTGCAAGGAAAATTACCCCATTGGTCTGTTGTGGAGTTAAACAGCCCCGTCCTCGCTTAATTGTTGCCCAGAGACTCTGCAGCACCTTTAAATACAGCCAGGCCATCTGTGGGTTCTCCTGTAGCACAGGCAAAATTCACAGCGTGTGAACAGTCTGGATTCATCCTGGGCAGTCGCGGCTTTAGAACAAGGCTAAAATCCTGCCCAGTTTAGTGTTCAATCAGTTTTGCTCTGTTCTGTGCTGATGTTTCTACAGCAAACACTTTTACATTGCTTCTTGTGGCGTGTGCATCACTGAAGTATCTAAGGATCTCCTTGGGAAGTCACACTGCAGTGTCTTTTGCTCTGTGACACCGAGTCGTGACAGGGAGATCTTGATACCCCAGCTGACACGACAGTTTTATGTCATGAACCCCGCAGATGTGGGGTGTAACGTTGCCGTTGGAAATGAATTCAGCTCATTTCAAATTCCCAGTGCGAAGGGAGCATCGGAGGGGGCTGATGTAGGAGGGCAGGGATCTCTCTTTTGCATTTTTTTATGTAGGTTTGATGGATCGCTCAAGATTTTGAATGTTTCAATTGTTTATTAGCATGTGCATGAAATTTTTCTTCTACGTGATTGATAATTGCTGAAAAGATGTATTTAACACTGTCTCTATCCAGCTGCCTGAATAAGATTTTAGTGCATCTTGAAAATGAACTATTCTGGAGAAAAATTATTCCGCCTGTGCATGATGGGTGTGACTTCGGGAATTCTGTCAGTGACATCCAAACACCCTCTCAGAGCGGAGGGGGTTGGTAAAAAGCACCGAGAAGAATATCCATGACTATAGGATCTGTGCTTTGATTTTAAAAAAGCTTCATGTGACTGAAGAGACACTGGAGCCTTTGCCATAAGAGGTGAAAGATATTCCAGCTCTTTTTTTTTAAATATGCAGCTTGATAATAGGGGAGGTAGAAGCGCAGGTTTCTCGTCTGAATCAATCAGCAAACTTTTACAGAATAGCAGAATCCCAGAGTGTCAGGGGTTGGAAGGGCCCTGGAAAGCTCATCCAGTGCAATCCCCCCATGGAGCAGGAACACCCAGATGAGGTTACACAGGAAGGTGTCCAGGCGGGTTGGAATGTCTGCACAGAAGGAGACTCCACAACCCCCCTGGGCAGCCTGGGCCAGGCTCTGCCACCCTCACTGGGAACAAGTTTCTTCTCAAATTTCAGTGGAACCTCCTGTGTTCCAGTTTGCACCCATTGCCCCTTGTCCTGTCCCTGGTTGTCACCAGCAGAGCCTGGCTCCATCCTCCTGACACTGCCCCTTTCCATACTGATCCCCAGGAATGAGTCCCCCCTCAGTGTCCTCTTGTCCAGCTCCAGAGCCCCAGCTCCCTCAGCCTTTCCTCACACGGGAGATGCTCCACTCCCTGCAGCATCTTGGTGGCTGCGCTGGACTCTCTCCAGCAGTTCCCTGTCCTGCTGGAACTGAGGGGCCACAGCTGGACACAAGATTCCAGGTGTGGTCTCCCCAGGGCAGAGCAGAGGGGCAGGAGAACCTCTCTGACCTACTGACCACCCCCTTCTAACCCACCCCAGGTCCCATTGGCTTCCTGGCCACCAGGGCCCAGTGCTGGCTCATGGTCACCCTGCTGTCCCCAGGACCCCCAGCTCCCTTTCCCCTACGCTGCTCTCTAACAGGTCATTCCCCAACTTATACTGGAACCTGGGGTTGTTCCTGCCCAGATTCAAGACTCTACACTTGCCCTTGTTATATTTCATTACATTTTTCCCTGCCCAGCTCTCAGCCTGTCCAGGTCTCTGATGGCAGCACAGCTTCCAGTGTCACCACTCCTCCCAGCTTGGTGTCACCAGCAAACTTGCTGACAGTCACTCTATTCCCTCGTCCAAATCATCAATGAATATATTGAATAATACCGGCCCCAGCACTGCCCCCTGAGGCACTGCACTGGATACAGGCCTCCGACTGGACTCCACCCCATTGACCACAACTCTCTGGCTTCTTCCCTTCAGCCAGTTCGCAGTCCACCTCACTACTATTTTAACTCGAATCCTTTTTGTCTGCAGAGCCACGAAGGTACTTCCCTGTTTTTGTGTGGTCTTATTCCTCCTTCAGAAACACTCCGGCTTTTTGGTGCTGCAATTTAACTTCTCAATGTGCCAAACTTGCGTAGCCCTCAAGCTTCCGCACGGTTTCCTGCAGCCTTGATGCGTCTCGTTCTAACCCGTTTTGCGTTGTCCTCGTTTGCAGCTGAAGGAGCACCCCGAAAAAGGGGCGTACGTGAAGGGGCTGTCCCTGCACACCGTGCACAGCGTGGGCCAGTGTGAGCGGCTCATGGAGACGGGCTGGAGAAACCGGGCAGTGGGCTCCACCCTCATGAACAAGGACTCATCCCGCTCCCACTCCATCTTCACCGTCAACGTAGAGATCTGCACCGTAGGTAGGTCGCTGGACATCCTTCCTTAGGCCTGGGCCCAGCAGGACGCGGAATCCGTGGGGTCTGACCCATCACCCCACAGCTAAACCTCGATCCTAAATGATTTTAGGGCCGGTAGAATCAGAATTGTGCCCTGACACGGACATTCTTCACGCAGTGAAATGGCTGAGCGTTGGTTTTTTCCCCTCAGTTTCCCCTTGGGAGAGAAATATCTTACACACAAACTGGGAACAGTTTTAATCCTCCTTCAATTCCTTTACCTTCTTCAGCCTTTATTTCCAGCAACATTTATCTCACAGCCCATACAATGGGTTGGAGTTCACACATTGTACAACCTGGAGAAACTTAATTCATTATTTGTCTTGTCTGTCCTCCTTTACAATGCCGGTCAGATCATTTCACCCAGCGATTCCTTCGCTGAGCTTCACCAAGGGGCACATCCTTTAAGCAAACAGCTAATCTGGGCTTTAAGATGGAATAAAAGAATCCCTTAATGATATTTTAATGACTGGTTTTCGTTTCTTAAATATCTTGTTTGCACTGGCATTTCTTTAGCTGATAAAGCTGCATCGCTGGCTCTCAACACAGACATCGAAAGGTTTTTATTTCTGGGACTAAGAAAGGAACGAGTCTCCTGTATTCTCTCTAGTCCTTGGCCCCAAACAGTTTGGTTTCATTTTCTTCAGCTGTTTCAGTCATGGGGAAAGTTACACAAAATCTTCCTAACTTGTGGCTCCAGGTGTTGGTGACAATACCTCATTTTCCTCTGTCCAAAATGGTGTGTTTGGGATGATTATAATTTCTCAATTAGCACAGAATGGTAATCCTTGTATTAGGTGGGTCTGTAAAACCTCCTCTGTGTTCCAGATGGGTGTCGGGCTCTTCATCTGGCCTGCAACGTTGTCTCTGATTCAAAGCTTTGAAAACCCGTCACGGGGAGCAGGATGGTAGGTGGGGAAACTTGCAGTTAAATGGAATATTTGGGGAGAAAGTTGAGGGTTCTGGCACAAGCCCCATAGCTGGATGTTCTACTGGAGTAATCATTAGTTGAAATAGTTAATGAAGTAGGTATTTATGTTGCCATCTTTAAGCACAGCAGGAAGTTTAAACTCATTTTCCAGTTGAGCCTGTAGTAATTATAATTTACAAGGAGTTGATATTTTAAAAGATCTCTTTGCAATTCTGTGAAGTGACTCCTTAAAGTTACAGTTTAGATTCAGGAACAGGATTATGGCAAATCTCTGGCTGCAGATGCATGAAATGCGCAAGTTACCAGCAGTATTTTTACAGGGTTTAGAGTAACAGATGGATAATTCCTTTGCATTGTGCTTAGGGATTGATTTGTTAATGTGAAGGATGTTGTAGATTTTGCCGGTGTTTGCACCACCAGAACTGGCTGATGTGCTGTACAAAAATCAGACGAGTGAGATTTTGGGGCTGCCGCAGGAATTTTAGCAACAGTCTGGGGACCTTGTGCCACCATGGAAACTACAGCGCTGAGCAGCGAGCTGGAAACAAACGGCGTCCCTGGGCGAAAGGACCGGCAGAGCCAAAACAGCTTTGTCATTGTCTGTCGGTGTTTACAGACACTGGGGGAAGGAGGGAAAGGGTTAGAAAACCTACTTATTGTCACTGTCCACTCACCCCAGCTCTCAGAAGGGACAGTTCTGTTTAACCTCCATCTGTTTTGGGGTTTTTTTCCCATGCCGAAAGACCTGGAGCAAAACACGTTTGCTCAGCAGCAAACGTTAAGCTCCCCAGTTAACAATCTGTTGCTCTAACAGGTGAAATATCTTGGGGAAACATTTTAATGGTTTGTTCACTTGTTTCCCTTTTAACTTTCGCCCATGCATCATATTATTCATTGGTCATGTGTAGGTACTGTCCACAGCCATAAATCTTAACTTTTACTAAACTCAAGGCTAGGTTTTGTAGAAATCTGTCTGGAAAAGGGCGGACCCGGTTTAAACCTCGATGCTTTCTGTGCTCAGAGCACTAAAGGAGCTCTTCCCTTGAACCTGGGTTGTAATCACGAGGAATAATTGAGACGTGGAGATCCAAAAATGCGGTCCAGTGTTTGGAGCAGTGCTGTGTGATTTCACACAGAATCACAGAATCACAGAATGAACTGGGTTGGAAAAGCCCTCAGAGATCATCCAGTCCAACCCTTGGTCCAACTCCAGCCCATTGACTAGATCATGGCACTCAGTGCCATGGCCAATCTCAGTTTAAACACCTCCAGGGCCGGTGAGTCCAGCACCTCCCTGGGCAGCCATTCCAATGCCTGACCACTCTCTCTGCACAGAATTGCTTTCTCATCTCCAGCCTCAATTTCCCCTGGCAGAGTTGAAGCCCATGGCCCCTTTGGGAGCATGTGTCCAACTCTTTGCTCTGCATGAGGCTGGGAAAGTCAAGCAGCCAGCGAAACCATGGGGTTCCTAAAGCAAATGGATGTGCTCTCTTGTAGTCACAGGGAATTTGTGTCATCACGTTAATTCGGCTCCAAAATGCAGGTCAGGAAGCAGATGTTACCTGCAAGGTGAGCTTCCAAGGAGCTGCTTTTAGCTTCAGCTCACATCTTCTCTTGCCTTAAAGCGCTGGGATGGGTGCGGCAGCATCTCGCTGGGTCTGACTCCTCGCTCACCAGGATCCGTCTCCTCACCCAGGTGGCTCAGGCTGAGCGTGGTCCTGATTTCTTGCAGCTTTCTTGTTTCTCGCCCGCGTTCCTTCATTTTCCTTTCTCCCTGAGAATGTCATGAGCTGAGGAGGAACAGATGCCGCCGAGCGTGCCTGTGTGCTGAGTCACGGCGCGGGTTTACAGCGATCTGGGCGAGAGGGGAGATCTTGAACATTGCAGCTGGCTTGGGACAGAAAGCCAGCTGGAGGGCCTTGATGTGTCTGATAGAATGTGCTTTTTCTTTTGAAGCACAGCAAGGAAATTCTTGAAGATGTCCATTAATGAGAGTAGGCTGGATTTCGCTCTTGGGAAAATGTGTAGATCGGGAGTTCATGGAAAAACTGTTTCCCGACGTCGTGTCCACTCCAGCCTTTCCCCAGCAGGCTGGAGAGGGGACGTTGCTGCCTGTCTGTGTCCCATCAGTGTTCATGAAGCCTGATCTTCCACCTGTGCTCTCCAGCTACTCCTGCTCCGGTTTCTCTCCGGTTGTCAAACATTGTTTAATTTGGTGAAACAATCCAAGGAGGAAAAAAATGGTATAAACTCATGGTCTGACCTTGTTACTTGTGGAGGGCTTTGCCTAAATTCTAAACCCTGTGGGAATATGTGGAGAGTGTGTCTGCAAGTGTGTGTTCAGAGCTCACTGAGAGAATTAGAATGAGTCTGAGTTCTTACCGTGCAGGACCTTGTTCAGGAAAGCACTAAAACATGTAGTTCTAAGATTAAGAAGATATTTATTTACTTAAGGGAGTTGGAGCCCAAATGCAGACAAAGAACAGGGCTTGAACTGGAACGTAATGTCCACAGAGTCCTGTTTCTTGACTGTTAAGATGCTTCCTCTTAAGCAGAGCCTAACCTGGAATTATTTGCTTGCAGATGAACGCGGGCAGGACCGCCTTAAGGCTGCAAAACTCAATTTAGTGGATCTGGCGGGAAGCGAGAGACAGTCCAAAACTGGAGCCACGGGGGAGCGGCTCAGAGAAGCCACCAAAATCAACCTCTCCCTCTCGGCTCTGGGCAACGTCATCTCGGCCCTGGTTGACGGCAGGTGCAAGCACATCCCCTACCGAGACTCCAAGCTGACCAGGCTGCTCCAAGACTCCCTCGGAGGAAACACCAAAACGCTGATGGTAGCGTGCTTGTCTCCGGCTGATAACAACTACGACGAAAGCCTCAGTACGTTGCGCTACGCCAATCGAGCGAAAAACATTAAGAACAAGCCCTGTGTCAATGAGGACCCCAAGGATGCTCTGCTGAGGGAGTATCAGGAGGAGATTAAGAAGCTGAAGGCCATTCTAGCTGGACAGATGAGCGCGAGTAGCTTGTCAGGTAGGACAGCCCTTAGTGGCTGCAGAGATGTTTTATCTTTGACAGGAAAAATAAGTTTTTACACATAAAATGCTCAATGGATTTCACTTCAACATGCCCCTCACCTGTTGGTGGAAGAGTTCTCCCATTCTGATAATGGACGTTTCGTTCACTGGTGCCAAATTGACCATATTCCACCGGTAAAAACCATCTCAGTTATGCAGTGGTTTCAGTAATGAAAAATTCTGTTAGAAAATGCTGATGTGATTAAAATCCTCAGCTCTTTGTGGTCATTCTACTAGAATTTGGTCAGTCACAGCAGACAGGTTTCAGCTGGGAGAGCAAAAATGAGCCGTGAAAGAAATAATAATGTAAAATACCTTATTAAATATACATATTTTTTCAAAGTTAGCATTGCCCGGTGTTCTCTTGCCCTCTGAATTTTTGACACTACAAGACAAGTTTTGCCGTGCTGACGGCATTTCTTACAGAGGCAGCACTGTCCTCTCTTTGAAGGTTCAGCCGACAACTCACTCTTTGCTATGAAACAGAGATAGCGAATGTGGGAAGCAAAGGGTAAGAACGGTCTTTAGGGACCCGCTTCACCTTTGGAGAATTAACCCCTAAAAAAGGGCAACTTTCAGCAGAGGAATAAGGCTGTACGGTTATTTTGTTGTTGTTCCTCTCCTTTCTACCACTATGAAGAAAGAAGGTGATTTCCTTACACCTTTCATCTCCTTCCCAGTGCCTTTTATCTTCCAAATCTGTCAGCATAGCCCTGGAAACAAGTCTCCTGTTATTCTGCCATGGAGATTAGATTTAGATTCGCTTTCCTACACCTGAAGCTTAAGCCTGTCCCCCTCTGCTCAGCGCCAACTCCGCTCCCCACACCTATGGAGTCCTGGGCCAGTGGGCGTTTGGCAGCACAGACGCTGGTGCACGAGCACGGTTTAAAGCCGTGCGTGGATTGCAATGTTCTTTGTTCTATTTCCAGGCATTCTACAGACAATCCTACCCAGTAATTGGGAGTGATTTTGATTTCTGCTTTGCTTTGTAGGGCTTCAGCCCGCTGAGGCTGCTCACCTGGAAGCGAAGCCGGTTCCCCTCCTCAAACCCCAGGTAGATCTTGAAGCAGAGAAGCAGCTGATCAGAGAAGTAAGTCAGGAGGGGACATCCCAGAGTGTCTTTGACTAAAGCTTGTGGGTTTTTACAATGATCGTTATAAATATGGTGTAGGGCTGTGTGGTTCAGCCTTTTCAGAACATTTTTCTTCCTATTTGTTGGCCCTTGAGCTTCTCCTGGGGGCAGAACGTGTTAATGGAGGCCTTATTTACAGTGCTGCTTTCAGCATTGTTCCCACCACTCTGGATATGAATTGAAATGGATTCCAAAGGATTATTGACGTACATATAACAAGCAGAGGAAACTACGTGTGTCGCGGTTGAGACGGACAAACAACATGGACCAAGTTCTTTCAAGATGAAAGTAATAGATGCCATTTATTGCTACAAGTGCATTTTTATACAATTCTACCAGTTCATGTGTCTTTTCACTATTGGTTACAAGTTACAGCACTAACATCTCATTGGTTAATTTTTCTGTCATCCATGTTATTCTTCTATCCCCTTCTCTCTCACGGGTACATCTCTCCTCTCTCCGGATACTCCTTTACTCCCATCCTTCTCGAGGGTAAATCTTAATATCTCAAGGCTGATCTCTACTCTCATATTTTCTGTCAAGGATTCCACAGACCTGCTGCAGTTTCCCACATACGTGTGAAATTTAGATTCCTTCAGATGAGGGAAAAATGGGAGGAAAGTAGTAGGAACAGTACAAGGATGAAGATGAAGAGGGGGATGTGGAGCCAGGAGGAAGAATGAGGAGCTGGCAGTGAGGACAAAGAGAGAGCAGCCAGAGGAAATAAAACTCTTGCTCTTTAAAAAGCTCCTTCCAGGGCACCACATCTGTCTCTAGGGCTAATGAGTCGCCTTTCATCGGTACTGTGTGGACTTAAATCACAGAAAAAGTCACTGGTAAAGTTTTATTGGGGTGGACACAAGCTGAGAGCTCGTGTGCCATGGGGAGCGGGGCTGTGGTGTCAGGCCGCCTGCTCTGCCTTTCAGGAGTATGAGGAGAGACTGGCCCAACTCAAGACCAGCTACGAAGCGGAGCAGGCGAACCGCGCGCGCCTGGAGGAGAACATCAGCAGCCTGAGGAAACACTACGATCTCAAACTGGCTGCGCTCGAGGAGAACCTCAGGAAGGAAGCAGGTTTTGTCCTCTCCCCTATTTCCCTGGTCCCTTTTCCCTGTCGGAACCCCCTAAACCTTATGGTGACAAAATGTGATTTTTTTCCCACGTAGCTTTGATATTTTCTGACTTAAGGCAGCATTTCTTTTGAGCAGAGGTTTGAGCTGTAGCGACGCCTGGTCTTGGCAAGGCTCTGCCTTGCTGCCTTTGCACAACTCGCACGCCCAAGACAAGGGTGGCTGCGGCAATCTCTTCCATCGCGCACAAATGCGGTGCAGCCCGTGCTCTCCCAGTGGATTATCAACCCCATCGCTTTGCTGGAGGGTGGATATTGCTCTTACATAGCTATAAATCACTGCCAGTTATCCTCTTCATTACCACTTTTCATTTATACTTCTGCAGTGCCTCAGAGCACGTTTTGCAATGTGCTTGTGCAGCACTTATCACTCACTATTAATTCTTGAAGCTATATTCTTCATTTTTGTTGCTATCACTTTCTAAGGTGAGAGTTTCATTTCCCCCCCCCCCAGCTCTGATTATAGATGTGCCCATCTTCACCTCTGAAATAGATTATTTGTGTGGCAAACATGAGGACTTGGGCTCTCCCAACCCTGTAAAATCTGCATTCCTTCCCTGCTATGCCCTCTGTGTCTTTGATGGCTTTGACTGACCAGCATAAATCACAGACCTTTTCCTTCCAGACACCTCATTTTTAGCTTTTGCTGAAGACTTTGTGTGATGTTTCCACAGATTTATGCTCTAGTTCCGCAGAGCCAGTTACTGACATTGTGATATTTCCTCTCTTACTCTTTAGCTGCCGTGAGGACTGAAACTACTCCTGAGCAGACACCTCTGCGTGAAGACCCTGTTGCCGCAGCAGATGAAGAACGAACGTCAACCCAGGTACTGTTCAAACTGCTTCTCCATGGGCTGAATAAACCCGAGAGGGTCGTGTCATGCTTCATCTGTCCCAGAACTCACATTTCATCTCTTTGGAGCTGCAGCTTTTGGTTTCCTCTTGTCCTCAGGACCCAGCCGCACCTCAGACAGCGCAAGACGCTGGCGGGGTGAGCAGGGGGAGCACTGGCGCAGAAGTGGCTGTCACCGCCGAGGGGGTGTCCTTACCTGCAGACCAGCAGAAGGTGCTCGCCAGGTCAGTGACGACGCTGCTCCTGCCTCCTGGGCACTGCTTACAGCAAACCACCCCGTTCTTGGAGAATTGTAGGGTCATTTTGGTTAGAAAGGACCCTCATGATCATCAAGTCCAACTATTAACCTCACACTGTCACTAACTGATGTCCCTGAGAACCTCATCTCCGTCCGTTCAACCCTTTCAGGGATGGTGACTCCACCACTGCTCTGTGCAGCCTGTTCCAATGGCCTTTCTGGGCGTTATTTTTCCTCATATCCAATCCTTCCACAATCTTACAACTGTCAAGCTTCAGCTGTGACTTCAGCACTGCACAAAACTAAGTACACGCGTATTCTTTGCCCCCAAATTAACTTTATCCTGCTTGAGCAGATGAAGGGCACAGCTAAGAGCTGTTTAATGACACCAAGTGCCAGAATTATGAGAGCAAATCTGGCAGGGAAATCTCTCCCTTCTCTGGCTTGTTGCAGGTGTAACTTACGAGGAGCTTATAGAGTTGGATCTGGTGGTCACTGACAAAGCTTAAGTCCCTAAACAGGTTATGTAGGCCAACTGCTTTTTCTCTTAAAAATGGGTTTTGAAGGGCACTTAAGCCACCTCACATCAGTACCAGTGGGGTAGCAGGTCTACCTGCTGCTCGTGGTGGAGAGCGCGTCCTCCACGACTCTTCCTTCTCACTGAGGTCATTTTTGCCTCTATACTCGCATATCCGACGATGTTTGTGAGATGTCAGGCAGAACTGGCAGCAAAATTTCCCAACAGTCACATTTTAGGGGCAGCATTAGACCCCAGGTTTTCACCTGGGCGAGAGCTGTTGTGAGAGAATTCACTTAGTTCAAGTATGACACAGTGTATGGAAATAATATGGGGGTTTAGTGCTCTTTCAGAAATGTACACTTTAAGCAAATTCTGCTGATTTCTCTCTTTTAGTCCATTGCGTGGAATTATATTAAAATAAGAAATGCTCAACAGAAGCTGTATTGTGGATGATAGAGTTTGATTCTGAAAAATCTTGTCATTTTTTTAACCAGCCTTGTAGCTCTACTGTGAGCTCCCGTGGCGCTTGCTCGCTCTGTTCGGCCTCTCCCAACTAAAAAAAGGGCTTTTAAGAACCCTAGAATAGCAGAATCTGTAATTTGTGGGCAATTCTGTCTATTTAACGGCGAGGTCTCCAAAGAAACCATTCGTTTTGATGATATATCAAATCTTAATAGTCCTATTGCAGCGTTCTTTCTTGTGACAAACCCTGAGTTCTCTGCAGATGAGGTGGGAGGGTTTGGTTCCACGTGGGGATTCTCAAAGCCGCCTGTTAAAAGCTTTATGCATCGGGATGGCTGCGAGATCTCGGCTGCTCACTCGGCAGAGCGAGGATTCAATCGCGCATTAAGCAAACGAAACCAAAGGCTGCTCGGCGAGTGCGGTGAAATAAAACAGTGGGTCATCTCTGGCAGAGGATGAGGTCTGAAGATAATTAAGAGGGTGTTATCAGCAAAGGTTTTATCAGCAGTGGGGTTTTCTCCGCTTTGAGGCAGCACTGCCCAACCTGAGCTACCTGCTCTGCTGCCGACAAAGAGAACGGCTCTGGAGCGCAGCTGGGGCTTTATTTCCATGTCCTTTTTGCCCCAAAAAGGAAATTGTCCTGTGGTTTCCAGCCATCCTACTCCCATAGCCACCATTTAGAATATTTCTTTGCCTAATTTTGGCACCTCGTGTCTTTCAAAGCAAGAAGAATTCAAATAATATATTCAGTGTATATTTCAACAAGAATTTAAATACGTATTCCACAAAACAGGGGTTTTAACAAGAATTCCGTGACTGTAGATATGGATGCGCTTTGTCTTGGGTCTGCAGGAATATTTATGATAGAAACTGTTGATAAAAGTGGAATTTGCTGTGATTACCCAGGGCAGCAAAGCTCACCAGAAATCGCTATTTTCTGTGTCTTCCCAAACGTCACTCAGGTAATGACGCGCGTCCTCCAAGCTTTACGCAGATGGTTTTTCACCTTGCTGAGCTAAGAGGAGCATTTGCCTTTTCCAGGCTGCAGATGTTGGAGCGAGAGGTGGTAGGAGGGGAACAGGCTAAAAACAAGGACCTCAAAGAAAAGCAGAAAAGCCGGAAGAAACACGCGGACGAGCGGAGGACGCAGCTGCTGGCCGCGCTGCAGCAGACGGACGAGGACGGCAGCGACTGGGTGCTGCTGAACGTCTATGACTCCATCCAGGAGGAGGTTCGAGCCAAGAGCAAACTCCTGGAGAAGATGCAGAACAAGGTGAGCAGTTGAAAATGGAGGGAACATCGCTCTCCTCCTCTGCGGTTTGTTTAGAACGTGACTTTGTCTGCGGCAAAGGTACCTTATAAAGCTTTTTGTGTGTATTTTGATGAAATACCGGGTGCAGCAGCCCTCAGGGAGGGGAATTAAGTTGTTTAGACACCAAACCTTGCCCGTTTTAAAGGCCGATCTCCTGGAGGATGATGTGGACATGACTCCCTCTGCTGCTCTCCACGACCTATTGCACAGCTCCCCCGTAACACACCTGCACTCCTGCAAGAAATTACACCCTGAAAAGCTTTCTTGTTGTGGGGGGAAAGAAAGCAAATAAAATAAAAGTAATGCTCTTAAATTGTAGGTAAAATGAGTTTTGTTCTGGTGAGGCAGAATCAGAGCAGCTTCTAAATAATGCGTGTGTGTTTGCAGTCCTAAATCTGCACGTTAAGAACTTGGTTTATTTCTGTATTTTGGTTATCAAAGAAATGTTTCACCTTTGTCATCGACATTAGGAACTCCCAAGGGTTCGTTAGCATGGGACTCAGACCACACCAGTAACATTAACTTAAGGTCTATTCTAAAATGTGGCGCTTTGGCAAAACGCAAGAAATCTTTCATTAAAACAGATGGGGAATAATCTCTCCACACAAATCTGATCCTAATTCTTAATTATAAATTAGAAATCCTCCCAAACACTGAAGGTTTTATCTTCCCACCTGTGCCTGACAAATCCCCAACAACCGCTGCTCTCTCTCCTTTGTAATCCCAACCATTTATTCCGGTTTTATGTCCCAGCTCCGAGCTGCCGAGACTGAGATCAAAGATCTGCAGTCGGAATTTGAGCTGGAAAAGATCGATTATCTCGGCACCATCCGCCGGCTGGAGCGAGACCTGATGCTCTTCCAGCAGCTGCTGGACCGGGTGCAGACCCTGGTCCGCCGGGACTGCAATTACAGCAACCTGGAGAAAATCAGGCGTGAATCCGTCTGGGATGACGAAACCGGCTGCTGGAAAATTCCAGAGCCCGTCATTCAAAAAACCCGCCTGCCCGCAGGTGAGAGGAGCGTCGCGACGGGGCGGCCGGGGCGGCTCGCTTGTAAAATCTGCCACACGCAAAGAGTTTGTCTGGAAAGTTTAAATAATAATATCACCTAATGCAAAGGGCGGTCAGGATCCTTCGGGAGTCCTGAGGTTGGGGACTGGGCAGTGTTAATTGTTTTAGAGATAACGACCCTTTTACACGTCTCTTGTCGCAGCAGTTCCAGCCCTGCCACAGCCCAGACCTGCCCAACTGAGCCCCACAGGTGACAGCGGAGAGCTCTCGGTAGGGTGCATTTCTCCCCCCTTTTTATCGTATTTTACCAATTTTGCCTTATTTCGAAGCCATAACCCGAGGGCGAGCGTGGAGTCCGGTGCTGCTGACGGTGTTTTCCCCTTCCAGCCTGAGGAGGACCGCTACAAACTGGTGCTAAACCGCAGCGACAGCGAGACCATCGCCAACAGCTATTTCCGATCACGGAGAACCAGCCGCATCCTGCACCAGGACCCGAACTCGGACCCAGGTAAGAGCCCTTTTCCCACACATCACCCACGGTCACTGGCATTTTCCTCATTGTTTTTTTTTTTTTTGAGGAAAGCTCTTTGGCAATCCAGAATGACAGAATCATTTTGGTTGAAAAGCCCCTTATGATCCAGTCCAACCGTTCCCCACCCCTGTCCCTGCCCCATGTCCTGAGAACCTCATGTCCGTCTGTCCAGCCCTCCAGGGATGGTGACTCCAGCACTGCCCTGGGCAGCCTGTTCCAATGCCCCACAGCCCTTTGGGGAAGAAATTGTTCCCACATCCAACCTCAGCCTCCCCTGGGCAACTTGAGGCCGTTTCCTCTGCTCCTGGCGCTTGTTCCTGGGGAGCAGAGCCCGACCCCCCTGGCTCCAAGCTCCTTTCAGGCAGTTCAGAGATCAGAAGGTCTCCCCTCAGCTCCTGTTCTCCAGCTGAACCCCCAGGTCCCTCAGCCGCTCCATCACACTTGTGCTCCAGCCCCTCACCAGCTCCGTTCCCTTCTCTCCACTCGCTCCAGCACCTCAAGGGTGTGAGGGGCCCAAAACTGCCCCCAGGGTTTGAGGTTTGGCCTCACAGTGCCCAGCACAGGGACGGTCACCGTGCCGGTCCTGCTGGCCCCACCAGCGCTGTCACAAGCCAGGACAGAGTGGCCCGGCCCCGCTCGCTCCCCACACCCAGCAAGGATTTTCGCCCCTTTTTGCCTGTTTTCCCACCGCCCCCCCGCTCCTCCCGCAGCTCCCCCCGGGCCGGATCGGGCTCCCAGCGGCGGCCCCGCCGCCCCCTGGCCGTTCCGCCTGCAGGCCCTGGCCCTGCCCGCCGCCACCACCAAGCGCAAAAAGAGCAAAAGCGGCTCCAAAAGCCGCCACCACTGAGGCCACGCAGGAAACCGCCAAATCTCGCTGTTTTTGCACCAAAACGCTCTCGCCTCCGCATGGTAGGGCGGGACAGAGGGAGATTTCGCTGTCACTGTTCTGTCGCGCCCTGTACCGCCCAGTTCGCTGCAATAAACCAGTGTGACTGCGCCATTTCGAGGTGTTTTACTGGGAACCCGCCTCCTCCCGCTCGGTACTGAACGCGCGTTTCCGCCGCCATTTCCCCCTCCCGTCCCTCAGCGGGGCTACGGTGGCCGCGCGGGGGTCACCACAGCTGATTGGCCAGCGGCGAGGAGCTGTCTGTCGGTGATTGGATGGTGTGGGCGCGGCGCCTGGCTCTGATTGGCTGTCCAGGCGCTGCTGGGAGGGCTCGGCGCCGGCAGCACGATGGCGGCGTCCGCGCTGCGGCTGTGGGGGCTGCTGGCGGTGCTGGCGGCGGCTGAGGCGGGACCCCGCACCCTGGTGCTGCTGGAGAACGGCAACCTGCGGGACACGCACTCGCTCTTCTTCCGCAGCCTGGCGGGTAGGGCTCGGGGAGGCTCCTGGGGCACCGCGCTGGCTTGAGGGAGGGGATGTGGGGGGCGGTTGGGGTCCCCTGCTTGGGCTGAGGGAGAAGATTTCGTTTCGCGGGGTCTGAGGGGGATGTTTGGGGTCCCCTGCTTGGGCTGAGGGAGAAGATTTCGTTTGGGGGGATGAGGGGGTGTTTGGGTTCCCCTGGTTAGGCTGAGGAAGACGATTTGGGTCTTTTGGTGCTGAGGGGATGGGGCTGGTGTCCCTTGGTTGGGCTGAGGGAGGAGATTTGGATTCCAGGGAGTTGTTTGGGGTCCCCTGGCCAGCCTGAGGGAAAGATTTGGCTCCTTTAGTGCTGAGGAGGGTTTTTGGGGTCCCCTGGTCAGGCTGATGAGACAGATCGGGATCCCTTGGGGGTGAGGGGAGAGTTTTGGGTCTCCTGGTGAGGCTGAGAGAGATTTGGGTCCTTTTGGTGCTGAGGCGGAGCGGTTGGGGTCCCTTGGTTGGGCTAAGGGAGGAGATTGGGGTTCCCTCGGGTTGGGGGAGTTGTTTGGGGTCCCCTGGCCAGGCTGAGGCAGGAAATTGGGGGTGTTTTCGCAACTGTGCCTGTATTTTGGGTCCCCTGCAGTGTTATTCCCCACCTCATGGGTGTCAACAGGACGTCTTTGCAACAAAAAGGCTCTTCAGGGGCACATAAAACCAAACTAAGCCCCAATGCTCCTATGTCATTTTTTCTAAATTCCACTATTTGTTGGGGAAATACAAAATGTCTTGATTTTGTGAAATGCTAAAGTTGTCGATTCCACCTCGTGGATGCAGACAGGGGCTTCGATCTGACGTTCCGAACGGCGGATGATGCGAGTCTGTCCCTGATCAAATACGGAGAATTTCTGTATGACAACTTGATCATTTTCTCACCATCCATAGAAGGTAAATACAGGAGAGCAAAACTCAAGTGCTCTTAGAGCTTGGTCGTATTTTTAGAAGTGAGATTTCTGGTTGTTTTGTGAATTTTAATTAAATCTTGTGCTTTAGATGTTATTCTTTGTGTTTCGTACCTGGCAGCAAACTGCGGATGCTTTCAGGCCTTTAACAATGGTTCTTTCAGCCACAGTAAAAGCAATTTGGTGTTTTGTCATGGTTTAATTCTGCCACGGTATTATTTCAGTGAACTAGTGATGAATTTGTGGCATGTGCTTTCAGATTTTGGTGGGAACATCAATGTGGAGACCATCACCGCCTTCATCGATGGTGGTGGGAGCGTCCTCGTGGCCGCCAGCTCGGATATTGGTAAGTACAAACGCTCATCGAAGCAAATTAATGCACTTCAGCAGCTTCTTGTAACAAGTACCTGCATTGCTGACGCTCTGCCGTGAGCAAAGGGTTTATTCATCCTTCCCTGAGCTGCAACAAAAATGGTGAGAAAACACAGTTTCTTGTGAACCTCAAGGCTTGTGCTGTGAGGAAATGGGTGGATAATGGCATTTGTTAACATTTGGAGTGGGAATTTAGATGAGGGAGGTTGTGTGGCTCCCTGGGGTTTGTCTCGTAGAGGGTGAACGTGTGACTCTGAGCTCAATTTCATTTTCATTTTGAGTGCCGCAACAAGTGTCTTGAATCCGTTTGTCCTTCCAGGTGACCCGCTGCGAGAGCTGGGCAGCGAGTGCGGGATCGAGTTTGACGAGGAAAGGACAGCTGTGATCGACCATCACAACTACGATATATCCGACCCTGGCCAGGTGAGCACATCAGGGGGAATTTCACAGCCTCAGACACCGAGTGCGACGCTTCGGGTGTGGAAAGGGGGATTTTCACTCCCAGAGACCCGTATGGAAATGTATGCATTGCTGCGATATTTTCCCCCCTTGTGTCATCTGCTAATTTAAAATTAAAACCTATATTCAAGTCTGAACTTTATATGTCCTGCTAGTTTTTTAATTTAAATTGAACTGAGCAGTATATGGATATTGCCTTAGTTTGACGATCAAAGTTGTTAAATATAGCGAAGTAAAATACTGTAGATATTGCTGTCTTTATCAAAAGGTCTTTTCCATTTCATTAAATACTAGTATTAATTAAATTTGATCGCTCTATAATACATAAACAAAAAAAGGTTGCTTTTCTGCTTTTTCATTGGATTGTAACGCTCATCCTGCTCAATTTTGTGAAAACAAAGATATATTTCAAATAGCTTGACACCACGGTCACGCTGCTCTGTCTCCTTTCTCCCAGCACACGCTCATCGTTGCTGACACCGAAAACCTCCTGAAGGCCCCCACCATCGTGGGGAGAGCGGCGCTGAACCCCATTCTGTTCCGAGGGGTCGGGTAAGCCAAGGCGTGGGAGGGAGGCGAGGGGCTTGTGGTGGGGGAGCGGAGCAGCAATACCCGTGTTGCTGTAGCATTTGCTCTTCACACGAGAAATCTCTCTGGATTTTGGGGAACGATAAAAGGGAAATCTCTAAAGCAGCTTATTTGTTGACTTAGGAATGTTTTTTTTAATTGAAATAAGTGAGGCTTGTTGGTTTATTTGAAGGAAATATGTGGTTTGAAAGGTGAAGGGGCTGGAGCACAAGTGATGGAGCGGCTGAGGGACCTGGGGGGTTCAGCTGGAGAACAGGAGCTGAGGGGAGACCTTCTGATCTCTGAACTGCCTGAAAGGAGCTTGGAGCCAGGGGGGTCGGGCTCTGCTCCCCAGGAACAAGCGCCAGGAGCAGAGGAAACGGCCTCAAGTTGCGCCAGGGGAGGTTGAGGTTGGATGTGGGAACAATTTCTTCCCCAAAGGGCTGTGGGGCATTGGAACAGGCTGCCCAGGGCAGTGCTGGAGTCACCATCCCTGGAGGGCTGGACAGACGGACATGAGGTTCTCAGGACATGGGGCAGTGCCAGGGCTAGGGGAACACTTGGACTTGGTGATTTTGAGGGGCTTTTTCAACCAAAATGATTCCGTGATTGTGGATTTCTTGGTGTGTGCAGTTGTTTCACCACCTCCAAAGGGTGAGGTGGTTCACGTGGTTGAGTTGGCGGCTGTGTGTCTCTCGGGGTGTGGGGATCTGGGGGTCTCTGAGGCTCATGGTGCCTCTCCCTGCCAGGATGGTGGCTGATCCCGACAACCCGCTGGTGCTGGACATCCTGACCGGCTCCTCCACCTCTTACTCCTTCTTCCCAGACAAGCCCATAACCCAGGTACTCTCCCTTCCTTCTTCTCCTCTGTTGGGTTATACTTCTACAATTAGATCCCACAAATATCAGCAAATTGGGAAAAAAGCTGAAGTGTTTCATCTCCTGATTGATTTTTGAAAGCATCAGGCTGCCATTTGCTTTCCAACTTTGTCCTGGGAACCTTCATCTTTGCTTTTTGTTGGTGTGAAAGTGTCCAGCATGAGGGAAACTTTGGGAGAAGGGGCAGCCCAGAGCAGAACGTGTCTCCTGGCTTCATCCCAGTCCTGGGAATCGTGTTACTGGTTTTTCTGAATTCCTTGGTTTCTACTTCGTTACGGGATGCACGACCTACAGACTGTTCCACCCCGCAGCAAACCAGAGATTAATTCTCCTTTCATCATCCATAAACGCTTTTCTAACCGCTTTCCTTTTCAGTACCCGCATGCGGTCGGGAAGAACACCCTCCTGATCGCCGGCCTGCAAGCCCGCAACAACGCCCGCGTTGTTTTCAGCGGCTCCTTGGATTTCTTTAGCGACGCTTTCTTCAATTCCGCCGTGCAGAAGGCTGCCCCTGGCTCCAAGAGGTACCGTGGCTTCCTGGCGTCCCTGCCCGGGGAATATTTGCTGAAGAAAGTCATGGGAAACAGCCAAAAAATATTTACGTGATGGGAAAGAGCAGAAAGCTTGAATTAAATTGTGGGTGATGTGTTTGTTCAGCGTTGTGGACCAAAGCGCTTTGGGAATTAATTCCATCCTCTGACCCCGGGAAGCTTTTTCTTGCTGTCATGTCTGTTATAGGTTTGTTTTTTGGCACGCATTGGATATTTTGGCGTGCCTGCTTTGCTTTCTTCACCTTCCTTCCTCCGCAGGTACTCGCAGACGGGGAATTACGAGCTGGCCGTCGCCTTGTCCCGCTGGGTGTTCAAGGAGGAGGGAGTGCTGCGCGTGGGGGCCGTGTCCCACCACCGCGTGGGGGAACTCGCGCCTCCCAACGCCTACACCGTCACCGACCTCGTGGTGAGGACCAGGAATTGGGGAGAACTCGCACTGGGGACGGGTCAAGGTTCGTTTTCAGGCCTGGCTCGTTAACTTGACACATGGTGGGTTCGTTCCAGGAGTACAGCATCGTCATCGAAAAGCTTTCTGACGGCAAGTGGGTCCCGTTCGACGGCGATGACATTCAGCTGGAGTTCGTCCGCATCGACCCCTTCGTGCGCACCTTCCTGAAGCGGAACGGTGGGTCCCCCGGCTCGGGGCCGTTTTTTGTGGGTTCCCCCACTTTGGGGCTGGTTTTTTGGTGGGTTTTCCCCCCTTGGGGCCGTTTTCGCTGCTTGTTTTCTGCAGCTTCTCCGCTCAACGTCACCTCCGTCTCTTTCTCAGGCGGCAAATACAGCGTGAGGTTCAAGCTGCCGGATGTCTACGGGGTGTTTCAGTTCAAGGTGGATTATAACCGCCTGGGTTACACCCACCTCTACTCCTCCACCCAGGTGAGCGCAGGGGGAATTAATTGCGTGATGGGAATTAATTGCATGGGGGGAATTAATCATAGGGGTGGCCAGGCTGCCAGACTGACAGGGACACTGTGTCCCCTCCCAGGTGTCCGTCCGTCCCCTCCAGCACACCCAGTACGAACGTTTCATCCCCTCGGCGTACCCCTACTACGCCGGCGCCTTCTCCATGATGGTTGGACTCTTCATGTTCAGCATCGTCTTCCTGCACATGAAAGAGAAGGAAAAATCCGATTGAGAGGGAAATTCCTCCCAGGAGAAGAAAATCCGTTTCCGCAGGGATGCTGGTGTGTGAGGCGGGAGGACTGGTAGGTGCCAGACACACTGTGGTTTTGCGTTTGGTCTCTATTTTCACACACAAGGGGGATTAATAGGAGGGAAAATGAAATTTTGAGGGGAAAACCTGTCGCCGAAGCATCTGCAGACACGGGAATCGTGTCGTTCTGTGACGAGATGGGTGTTTGTCTCGCCCCGACGTGGGAATGATGTTGATTTGAGATTAAGACCCTTCTCAAAATAAAGTCTTACTCCTCTCGCCCTGGGTTGAAGTGAATTTACCACGTGGCGTCTTTGGCTGCATCCCCAGATTTACGGGTGGCGTTTGGGGAGCGTGTCACCCGCAGCAGTTTGGGGTGTGTTGGGGGTGAACAGCCGCATGGTGCCAAGGCTGGAGAGCACTGAAAAGGGGAGTCTGGAGCACCCCAGAAAGCACACTGAGGGGTCTGGGGTGTCCCCAGAGGCACACTGAGGAAGACTGGGCACCCCAACAGCCAAGCTGTGCCCTGAAAAGCAACCAGGTGGGTTCAGGGACACCCTGACAACACCCCAAAATGCACCGGAGGGGTCTGGGGAGGAAGAGGCAGCTCTAAGATATGATCCCAAGAAAACGGGTAAAGTGAAGGAGCCAATGGGGGCAGAAGGTGTGGGACAGAGCTGTGTGGCTCTCGGGGTGCATCAGGGCTATTTTGGGGTGTGTTGGGGCCATTTCAGGGTAGAAGATGGGGAACTGGAGCTGTGTTTTCCTCCATCCCTGTGCTGTGGAGGGCTGTGGAGCCAGTGAGGGGTGAATTAGGGGCTGGGGAGGGGGATGACAGGATTGAATATGTAAGGGGTGAGCGTCAGGAGGATGGAGCCAGGCTCTGCTGGTGACAACCAGGGACAGGACAAGGGGCAATGGGTGCAAACTGGAACACAGGAGGTTCCACTGAAATTTGAGAAGAAACTTGTTGGGGTGAGGGTGGCAGAGCCTGGCCCAGGCTGCCCAGGGGGTTGTGGAGTCTCCTTCTCTGCAGACATTCCAACCCGCCTGGACACCTTCCTGTGTAACCTCATCTGGGTGTTCCTGCTCCATGGGGGGATTGCACTGGATGAGCTTTCCAGGTCCCTCCAACCCCTGACACCGGGATTCCGGGGTCCCCGCACCCATCCTGTGACTCTGTTCTGGGACCCTCCCCGTGCGGCCGCATGGAGAAGGACCCGCCCCGCTCCCTGCTGCCGCCCGCTGATTGGTCGAGCGCCTCTGATTGACGGCTGATTCCCCACCCGGCGGGGGGGGGCGCTTTGCGACGGCGGCGGCGCTTGACGGCGGCGGCACTTGGCGGCGGCGGGGCCGGTGGCGGCGGCGGCGGGTCGGCCATGCTGCTTACCGTGTTCTGCCTGCGCCGCGACCGCAGCGAGCTCACCTTCTCCCTCCAGGTGGACGCCGACTTCGAACTGCAAAACTTCCGGGCGCTGTGCGAGCTGGAGTCCGGGATCCCGGCGGCCGAGAGCCAGGTCAGGCCCTGAGCACGGCGGGGAGGGGCCCGCTCGTTCCCCCCCGCACCCCCGGGGTCCCCTGGGCCGCGTCCCCTCAGCAGCTCCCGGGGCCTCCGCCCGCCCGGGCCCCGACTTTGGCGCTTATTGTGGGTGGGAGGGACCCTCCTCACGCCGACCTTTCAGTTTTGAGGAGAAACGCGTCTCTTTTTCCCTCAAAACCCTCTTTTTTTCCCCCCTCAGGAGAGGGTTCCGGGTCTCTGGTGACTCGGTGTCTTACCGGGGTCCCTCCGGGAAGGACTCGGTCTCCTCCCGAAGTGGAGCTGAAAAGGACAAAAAAAGGGTTCTCTTGAGTTTTTCTTGAGTTTTCCGAGGAATTTGGAGTTTTAACGAGGAAGGATGTGGAGGGAGAGGGAGGGAACCGGCGGGGGCCCCGTTGTCCCCTCACACCCCGGGGAATGAGGCTGAAACGGTCGGGAGAAACAAGGTTCATTCACCATCTCAACCTGCTGCCCGTGTCTGGGGTGGAAATGGCAGGTTGAGGCTTTTTCCCCCCATGTTTTTCTTACAGGTGGGGGACAGAACAGTACATCCCCTGTTTTCCCAACAAAAATCCCCCTCCACCCCCAAAAACTCGAGACGGGCTGCGGCGTGGGGGCCGCTCCTGTCCGTCTGTCCGTCTCTCTGGGCTTTACTCACTGTTTCGGGTTCAATCGCGCCTTTATTTTTGCGGTTTATACCCATTTATTGCCGCGTCGCTGGACGGGGCGATGTCGGGTCTGCGTCTGCCGGCCGCGCTTGACAGAGTTTGCGGAGATTTGTGGCGACGGCTTTTGCTCCCTGAGCCTTTTCCCAGTCAAAATTCATAAAGTATTTTTCCAGTCGAGCGAATATTAGTCAGCGGTGGGAAAACAACTCAACTGGCCGCATTCTCTGGCCGAGCAGGTTCCCGATGCCTCACCTGCGGCGTTTTGCTTTTCCCCACTTTCAACGAGCCTTTTATTTGGGGATGGGAGGTCGGTCTAGAGAGGGCAGGAAGAGAAAATTAGGGTGAGGTGGATTATCCTTTAAGGGAAAAATAAAATCTTGATTTTTGGTGAGTAGAAAGAGAGAAACCACCTTAAATAAAAGTTCCTGTTTGTCCTGTGTCTGTCACAGCACCCGAATTCACCGCCGGGAATGGACACAACTCCATGGGCACATGGAGTGTAAAGTCATCATTGTCAACTTTGTCCCCCTCGTGTCACCCGCCAGCTCTGGGTGTGTTTTAAGATAATGAGAGGTCACTGATTTTCCTGCTTATGTTTTGCCAAGCGTTCCCTTCCTCTGCAATTAAACTGCTGCGGCGTTTGCAGGTTTATCGGTCGCAGGTACTGGGGATCAGCGCTGTGCTTTTTGTCACCACCTCTGCATCCCTTCTGCTCGCCCATCTGCCGTTTCTGCAGCATCTCGCTTTATTTTCACGTTTTCTAGCCGTATATTTATTGTTTCTCTCTCTCTCTCCTCTTTCTACCCGGTGTTTGTGAAGTGTTTCGAGGACCTTTGTGAGGAGAAAGTTCTAAAATGAAAGTTACCAGTGAGGCACCTTGCTGTGTAGAAGGATTTTGTGGGCTCAAACCATCCTCCACGAACAGGCAGAATTACATTTACCCAATGTGCTGGTTTACTACTGTTCTTTACTGCCACGTTTCCATAACCAAGGTGCACGTTGGCACAAAAGAGAGGATGAATTTAATTGTCAGGGTTGTGCAGGGCAGAGTAAACCACAGCTGTGCATGGAGGAGGGTTAATCCTGGGTTTATTTTCTGCTGTTTTGGGAAATTAATTGGGGTGGAGGCGAGCGGGGGGGCTGGGAGGTTTCGCACAGCGGGGAGGGCGGCGTGAGATAACGGGGACAGGCTGCCCTGATAAGAGGAGCTGGGCAAGGAGGGGGGAAATAATTCATCTCGCTGTGGTTTCCTCCATGCACCGAGACGGTGGCTTTTCTGTGGAGGGGACAGCTCGCGGAGCACCGCGTTTTTCTGGCAGCACCGTTAATTCCTTTCATTTCTCTTTCTCTACATGCGTCTTCTGCCCTTGGCTGGAAGACTTAACGGGTTCTGATTTGTGGCTGCTGGTGGTATCAAGTACCCTCGATAGTGTTTCTTTGCTCTGTAAGGATGTTTGGCCCCACGGCATTGTCCAAAATCCGGCCGTTGTGCTGTATCAGTGCCCGTCCCTGCCCAGCTCACTTCCAGAAGGACCGGTACGCGGCCGGTGTGCGAGCTCGCTTACCAAAATACGCCCCAAACCAGACAAAACGCAGCGAAATTACATCAGTTTAACAGCAGAGCAGGGTGGGTTGAAAGCACATCAAGCCGTGCTGCTAATGGATGTAGAGTGAGCGCCGGGCACTTAATTCCTTGTCGGAGGCGTCACAGCCGAGCGCTCGTAAATCCAATCCCAGCCGGATGAAGAGGTAAAACCTCACTTAAACAGATTAACTTGGCTGCGCGGGGAAGCTGCCGTTTCAGATTTGCATGTGCAGTTTGGATTTATTATGAGCTTGTTTGCGGGCAATGGGGTTAGAGTCAGTGACACGTCCCGTAACGTGAGAGGGTGCACGGGGACTCATCACAAAATAACCTTAATTACACCAGTAACATCTTGCAAAGCATCGGAGTAGAGACGGCGCACCTTACTGCAGCTTGTGTTTGCTTTGGAAGGGACCCAGTCTGGTACGGTCCCGCTGAGCTCGTTAAGCATGTTGTTAATGAGAAGGTAGGACACTCGTGCTTGTTTCTCTAATTCTGATGGCTCCGATTGCATGTGGTTCTTATTATTTTCCTTTTTCTGCCTTGTTTTTGGCACCACCTCTGATGATGAATCTCCGCTTGGAGTGGGATTCTCTGTAATACTTCAGGGTTGATGGAGTGAAGCAGCGAAATTTGTAGTGTCTTCCAGACCTTAAGACATGTAGTAATTGTTTTCTTGAGGGATATTTTTTGGGGATATTCATATTGCATCAGCTACTCATTGGGTAGAGCCAGGACTGCGACAGCTTCTCCGAGGCGGCTTTGCCAGTCCCGACCTGCGGCAAACCTGTTGTTGCTGAACCAGCCTTTTCCAGACGCGCAGGGAGACGCGGTCTTGCTAAACTGAACTGGTAAACGTGAAATTTGATCTTACACCGGGCAGGTTTAGGCCGAGTTCTCCAACTTTGGGCTGCTGCCAGCACTGGGAGGCTGCTCAGCCCATCTGCCTGGGCTTGTTTTGCTCCCGTAAAGGCGCAGGAACCTTCAGATACTGTTTCTGGGAACTTTTGTTGCCGTAAAGCACCTTTTTAATTGATTTTATTTCTTTTGCTTCCCTGTAACTTAGGACATTTGTAGCTATTACAGGTCTAGTGATAACAGAGATGTTCCCGTGGCCATTACTCATTTTTATCCCAATATGGCTTCATGTTTAATCTGTGGACCCCTTATTAAATCAGGTTATCGTGATGGAAAACGGTGTGACATTGTGTTTCTGTAGTCAAAAGAAGTTAATTCCCTGCCGTGGGCAAACTGTGGTTTCCGGAGTGGTGTCTTTGGGTGCTGAACATCAGAACCTCAGCAGAGTCTTGTCAATGAAGTAGACTGGAAATCACTGAGCTATCCATTGAGGTCCCTGTCAAACTGGTTATTCTGGGGAGCTGTTTTGTGGGAAAAGGCAGAGGATTTACCAGAATGCTTTCCTAACAAAATTAAAAGAAGGGGCAAAACGATGTCAGCTTTGGTGTTTTTTGTCGCGCTCTCTCCCTGACCAGATAGTCTATGCGGAGCGGCCTCTGACGGACAACAACAGATCTCTGGCCTCCTATGGCTTGAAAGACGGGGACGTGGTGATTCTGCGGCAGAAGGAGACGGTGGAGCCGCGGCCCTCGATCCGCTTCCCCGGTGAGTTGGGGCTGTGCTGTCTTCTGCTCTGAGCATCCAAATATCTCAGTATTTATCCAATACCGGTGGCAGTCTCACTAGGCAAAATATTTAGGAAGGAGGGTGGGCAGGGATGCTTTTAAAATTGGCTGAAGGGTTTGTTACTGAATGATTTTTTTAACATTTTAAGAAGGGAAATACCATTTTACTGTTTTTTGGGGGGGAATACAGAGAAGGTGAGGAAGGTAACTGCTTGAGAACTGCAGTTTTTGTAAAAGTGTGCGAATTCTCATACAACCACCAGTTCCCTTCCCACTGGGTGTAAATGGTGCAGTAATTCGCAGTCCATGCAGCTCAGACACATTAACGGGCTGTCGTGATGCGCGACATCGACGCCCCTGAATCTGCGCTGTGACAAATTCCCAGAGAAGCCGCATCTTAACAAACGCGATCGTGTGGACGTGCGAGAGGCTCCTCTGATGGCATCCGAGCGCAGCCCTGCTCTGTCCTGCTTCTGCAGCACTTCCCAGCAAACCTCTGCCACAAAATATCACTGGAAAAGGAGGTTCTGCTGGTGGAGGAGGGTGTGGAGGCATTGCCTGAGGTTCCCATCTTCCCGCCTCAGCTGGAGAATCTGTATGTGCAGTGCAGGTCTGCAGAAATGTTGCTTTTTCTTTTCTTTCCCCCTTGCTTTTTTTTAATCTGAGAGATTCAGAAGTGCCTTAGAGACACTGGGTTTAGCTTTGCAATTGCTCTGTGTGCTATTCACATCCGCGAAGCTGGGAATAACTGTAGTCTGCAATGCAGAAAGTGCATTTCGGAGGATAAAAAAACAGGCCAGATAGAAGGCTGGACCAGTGACATAAATACGTGCGAGCACTCCTAACCCAGTAACCTGAGCACGTGGCCATGCTTCTGACACAAATTCGCAGAATCCTGTCTTAATACCGTAGCATTAAGAGCAGTTCATCCTTCCCATGTTTTTTTCCATGGTGTTTTTCACAGAATCACAAATGTTAGGGATTGGAAGGGACCTGGAAAGCTCACCCAGTGCAATCCCCCTATGGAGCAGGAACACCCAGATGAGGTTACACAGGAAGGTGTCCAGGCGGGTTGGAATGTCTGCACAGAAGGAGACTCCACAACCCCCTGGGCAGCCTGGGCCAGGCTCTGCCACCCTCATCATGAAGAACTTTCTTCTCAAATTTAAGCGGAACCTCCTGTGTTCCAGTTTGCACCCATTGCCCCTTGTCCTGTCACTGGTTGTCACCAGCAGAGCCTGGCTCCATCCTCCTGACACTGCCCCTTTCCATATTGATCCCCAGGAATGAGTCCCCCCTCAGTGTCCTCTTGTCCAGCTCCAGAGCCCCAGCTCCCTCAGCCTTTCCTCACACGGGAGATGCTCCACTCCCTTCAGCATCTTGGTGGCTGCACTGGACTCTCTCCAGCAGTTCCCTGTCCTGCTGGAACTGAGGGCACAGAACTGGACACAGTTGTGAAGCGCTGATGTCTCTGACTTCTTTTTCCCTCAAGGTCTGCCGCGGATCGACTTCAGCAGCATCGCGGTTCCAGGGACGTCCACGCAGCAGCAGCCGCCAGCGGCGCAGCGCCCGCGGCCCTCGCCCCCCGATGCGCCTTCGTTCCCCCAGGGTCTGGACAACCCGGCGCTGCTGCGGGAGATGCTGCTGGCGAACCCCCACGAGCTGTCCCTGCTCAAGGAGCGCAATCCGCCGCTGGCCGAGGCTTTGCTCAGCGGAGACCTTGGTAAGGCGGGTTTTTCGTCTGTAGGAGGGGGTTTGAAACTTGGGTTGAGCTCAGTTCTAATAAAAGGCGGCCACAGGTTTTTAACTAGCTGGGATGTTCACTGCCAGCTCACTGATGCTGATAAAAGGCGCCTGTTGGGAGCACCCGAGGCAGAGTTCCTCTCCTAACAAGACTGTTTCTGACAAGTTGGACGTATTTCTCTTGCTTGGCTTCTTTAATCTCTTCTGTCCCCTACTTTGAAACACCAGCTGCACAGATAAGTCGAGTTTCTGTGAAAACAAGTGGCTCAGCTCCTGATTTTTATTCTAAGACTCCTTGAATGCTTGTTTTCAATAACGGGGTGGTGTTTGCTGCAGCCCAGCGCCTGCTGAGACCTCGACAGAGAGCAGGACGCTGTAAACAGCGTCCCTAACGCTTAGCTGCTGCGGAAGCGGACGTCAGAGGAAAAGGAACCAGCAAATAGCCTCTTCAGGGAGCTTTTCCAATAGAAATAGTCATAAATATTTAAGTCTTTGTTCATCTTGAAAGCGTTTTCATGTGGTTTGGGTGCAGTTGAAGCCTAGTCCTGTGTCCTTTGCTTCCTCTATAGTTGAGAAGCTTATGTTGATCCCTCGTTCTTCACGTGCCGAAAGCTTTGAACTCCTGTGTCTTTTCAGTATGCGAACAGAGAGGTGGTGTGGGCAGCAGAGCATGTGCTTCCAAACCTCCACAAGACCTTTAGTTAGGAAATAAATCCCTTTGAGTTTGGGGAAATGAATGGAGAGGAAGCGCTTCCAGCAGGAGACTTTTTTTCCACTTTCAAGGTTACATCCTAGAGATTTCTCTTGATCAAAGGAAACTGGAAAGGAACTGGCATGGATATTGTCAGCCTGTTTAATTTTTTAATTCTGACTTTAGCTCATATCTGGGGTTAAAACCACGTCCTTTGCTTTTTCACGCCTCTGAGTGCTGTGTCCATAGTGCAGGAGAGAAGTTTTTCCCATCACCCTGAGCCGATGTGCCACTGTCAACACAGGAAACAAGAGGTTAACCCCAAGACACCCAGCGCAGGCTCATCTGCTCATCTGTCTTGTCTTGTGCGCATTAAATTTGGATTCATGTGTGCGTTCATGGTCCCAAATCACCGCGGTGAGAAGGACATGGGGTTTGATCTGGTTGTGTTTCCGCCGTTCTGTGCTGCTGCTGTTGGGGTTTGGGCACAGATCCAGCTGAGCTCAAATACACACACAGATACGTGTCGTGTGACTGTGCTGGATGCACCGCGAGCGCTTGAGAAGGCACCTGCTGTACAGAAGCCTAATTTAAAAAAACAAGCAAACAAAACCAAGAAAACATACCCAGTGTCTTCCTGAACGTGTAACAGCCTTGGAGCCAGAGCTCTTCTTCATGCCAATTACTTTTCTAGAAGCAAACCCACAACCTTCTGTGTTTACAGAACTTAATTTATTGCCAGGTCTTTTTGGAAACATTTTCTTAGTAGGAAAAGAAAATAGCCAGAGGCCATCCAAAAAGTGGGGATCTGAAAACTGTGTCCTTAAGTAGCTGTCCCACCTGGGACGTCTTGATTTCGGTGCTAGGAATTCAGCTTTAGGGATTGTAATGGCTCTGTCTCTGCCTGTGTTGCTTGAGTTCAAAGTAAGTTTTGTTGTTGGACGTTTTATTTCTTACAGTTTTGCGTTTGCTCTTTGCTGGATCCGCAGACTGGGGACTGCAGAGTGTAAAACGTGATGGATTTTGCAAACTGTTCTTGTAGAAGGGCCGTCTTACCAAGAGCTGTGAAATCTCCCTTCTAAATACCCATGCATCAGGCTTCCCATTTTAATTGCGCAGTTCTACAATCCAGATTTCTGCTTCGGGTCTCATTTATCTGCTGATTTTGCAGCTGTTTTATTTTTTTTTGAGTATCACGCAGTGATTCTCGCTGCAATACAAGAGTCAATTACTGTTTTCATGGCAGCTCTTTATTTTCAGTATTGTTGTCTTCCTGTTTTTTCCATTTTTCTTCTCTATAAAAATGCATATGCATTTGATTTGATCATATGCGTATGGCTTGATTGTGCTGATTTTGGGTACCAGCATAAGGAGAAGGAGCTCTGTCCCGTTGCTTTTCATCTCAGCAGGTCCCCAAGTTTGCTGCCGATCCCTTGAGGCTGGTCGGTGCTGCTTTCAGAGGAGGCCTGTGCGGCTCAGTCTACCCCTGAGTGCACGCTGGCATCAAAAAGAAGAGTCTGCTGTGCCAGAACTTGATTTGTAAGAGTAATTTCCAGTAAAAAGCTTTTCTATCTCTCCTTGTTACTGCAGAGAAGTTCACCAGGGTGTTGCTGGAACAGCAGAAGGACCGAGCGCGGCGGGAGCAGGAGAGGATCCGACTCTATTCCGCTGACCCTTTCGATCTCGAGGCCCAGGCCAAGATAGAAGAAGACATAAGGTAACAAACCAAAGTCGCTTGCAGGCTTTGGACGTCTTCACGGTGCTTTCTTCCACCATCCATGGCGCTTTTTCTGGAACAAGAGCACTTGTGGGAAGCACTTGGCCGAGATCCTCTTGAGAGGCGGCACTTGGGTGCATGGGGCGTGTTTTGAACCGCAGAGCTGGACCTGTGTTAGTCTCTAAGCTGAGCTCTGCACAGCAACCTGGCGTCATTTCTCTCTCCCAGCTGCCTCTGAGATTTGGGTTTGTGTACTGCTAATTGTTTGGTGTCTGTGGCTGATTGCAGACTCTGAAGATCGCTGCTGTCAGAAGAGATGTTCTGTACAAATATGTTCTGCTCGTCAGCACACGCTCCCTTTTGCTGTCATCCAAATGTAATTGCGTTAGGCTTGATTCCTTAAATTGAGTGATAAATCCTCAAGTCAGAACATGACAGATGGTTTTTTTCCCCAATAAAGAAACGTCTTTGTGATACAGGCTCATCGCTGGTCAAAACCGAAATTAATTTGTGATAAGTCATTCCTGCGTTATGACTGGCAAGGTGTTGGTGCCGGATAAACGCTTAGCTCAGCAATGCAGAAAAATAGACATTTGTAGATAGCGAAACATTGCTTGGAGGCTTAGGAACGCTTTTCTTCCTCCTTAGACAAGGTGACAGATAAAGGTGATGTGCCCAAGGCTGAGGAGCTGCCAGCGAACAGTTTGGGCATCCAGCAGTCCCCAGATTTCACACCCCAATTAGTTTCTCCAAACTCCTTGCTTAATTAGGTGTGCTGTGCCCGAGGTTGGTTGGGAGCTACTGTGAGCATCAGATTTTTTGGAGACACACTTCAAGTGTATCTTGGGTGGAGAGTCAAGCGGAGAGAAAACAGAATAATGGTTTTGACACGAAAACAAACTGAAGATTAACCACTGTATATGTACACAAAGTGGGACGGACAGTGGGTGCTTTAGCTCCCAAGTGGATGCCATTGCCTTTTTTCTTTCTCAACAAGAAACCACGTCTTGTGGGAAGGCTCCTGCCCTGCAGAAGATGGGTAAGAAGATGGGTGTTTTCCCTACTGAGGTACAAAAATGAAATGGCATCAAAATTGGAAGCCCTTTCCCCTTTTGGTAGATAAAGCTCTTTCAGATGCAGTTGCTACACGGACCCATCGCTTCCCAGATCACTGTAGGGGCCGTAATGGGCTCTTTGAAGAGTGTTTCTTCTGTAGGCTTGAGTTCGCAGCAAGGTCTTGTGCTCTTGGTGTTGAGGTTTTGCTCATCTCCCTCCCTCCCTGTCTCTGGAAAGGAGAAAGATTCCAGGGAAACATTGGAGGATTTGAACGTTCTGTTGTGTGGGATTCCGGCGTTGTAGCTACTGGCAACATCTCCATCGTGTGTGTGTTCTCAGTGCTGTATTTTAGAGTGAGTAATCACGAGGCAGGTTTTGTGCTCACGAGTTCTCCAGGTTAACTCTGCGGTGACAGCTTTGTCGCAAACAAGGTCACCTGGCGCTGCAGCGTGGGTTAGGCAAGGAACAGGCTGCTGGGAGCCCCTTGGTGTGTCTGGAATAAGCCTAGATCATTCCTAGCAATCCCCCTGCTAACGAGGCGATGTTTAGCTAACGAAGCCGACTTTGGCGCGGTTTAAACGTGAGCTGCAGCGGGCGGGATTTCCTCACTGTTTGTAAGTTGGAGGGATGCTTATACGGTTCGACTGATGGAAGGTCTGATTTTTCCCTCTCTTCTCTTAAATTCAGGCAACAAAACATTGAAGAAAACATGACGATAGCAATGGAGGAGGCCCCCGAGAGCTTTGGCCAGGTGGTGATGCTGTACATCAACTGCAAAGTCAACGGACATCCAGTGAAAGCCTTTGTTGACTCAGGTGAATTGTCCCTGTTTTTATCTCTCTCTCCACGCTCTCCTTTCCCTTACTGAGACAAGAAATGATCCTTCTAGAAGTTTTCCCCAAAAATTCCATAATAAAGCACTGCACTACAAGATTTGGAAAACCTGAGATCAGCCTGGGCATTGTTTAAAGCGAACGGAGTGAATTATTGGGAGAAGCAGCGCATGTGAGTGCTGGAACACCTCAGGTCAAGGCTCCTGGGAGAATTTCTGGGGCTCCGGTGCCAGAAAGGTCACGGCCACGTGTCTTATCTCATTTTACACGAGGGGGATTTCACAAGCCTTTAATTCGGCGCTTCCCATCCACAACCTTAAGGGAGAAGTACCTGGGATTATTCCAGCTCTACAGCAAATGTACTTTACTGTTCAGTGCTGGTGTGTGTGTGCACAGTCAGTTCAATACAGCAGGATTTATGCCCTAATGCGGTTTCCTGATGCAGCAGCTTTGTTTCCTGGCTGCTGAGAGCAAGATTTTAAACCCTTACCGAAGAGAATTGGAATTTGTGCTGAGCTGTCAGGATTTAACGCGAATTCTGTCGCTGGTAGGTGCCCAGATGACCATCATGAGCCAAGCGTGCGCCGAAAGGTGCAACATCATGCGGCTGGTAGATCGGCGGTGGGCCGGCATCGCCAAAGGCGTGGGGACGCAGAAAATCATCGGCAGAGTGCACTTAGGTAAGCGTTGGCATTCTTCAGGCAGCTTTTGTGGCACTTTGACTGCATTTCCCACAGTCTTGGCACCGAGGAGTATCTGTTTTAACGCTGTAATTGTTCGCAAATCCCGCGGAGGAATAAAAGTGCATCTGCAATATGTTTGTTTGTCTCAGGCGCAGTATTCTGGCTTCTGTCTTGTTTAATGCCTTTTAAATGGAATTGCCTTTGCGCTTGAAGGTGAGGGAGCGCTCAGCTCGGAGGGTGTGTTCGCTCAGAGTGAAAAAACAGGGCTAATGTGAAATAATGTGAAACAGCAGGATCTTTCGTGTTTTGGGTGGGATTGTTGGGCGGTACGAGTTGCTCAGGAAGGGTTCCGGTGCAGCGGAGTGTTTCATGTTACTCGGGGAAGAGAAGGTTAGCTGTGCTCTTCCACGGGTTTTCTGGGTGAGAAATTGTCCTTATTATCTGAAAAATCAACTCTTTTCACTGTGGTTTCTCCCTAAACTTGTGCTCTAACGAGCTCTACGCAGCTCCTCTAGCTTGGAGGGTTAGATAAGCTGCACTTAAAGCTCTAGAGCAGGCCAGCTTTTAAAATCATTAACTACCTGAGGCTGTAGTCCCCGGGGTTTGCGCAAGGCCAGATTTTCTGTGACCAAAACAGTACGTCAGGGCTCTGGTTTCACATTTACCCAGCGGGTTTGGTACTGATGGTGACTTGTTGCTGTTGTATTTCAGCTCAGGTCCAGATCGAAGGGGATTTCCTGGCGTGTTCCTTCTCCATCCTTGAAGAGCAGCCCATGGACATGCTGCTGGGGCTGGACATGCTCAAGAGGCATCAGGTAATGAAACCTCTTTTGAAACAGTTCCTGGCTCTTCCAAGTTAACTGCTCAGTGCAACATAAATGCAAATTTATTAGGATTTTTCTGGGGAGAGTTAATGGTGGATTTTCTTCCAGCCAGTTATGAAAGAATTAGATAGGCTACTCACATCATGGATAGCTATAGGGTGTCTGGCTGCTCCCACGAGCTTTTTGCTCTCATCAAAGCCGCTCAGAGCTTTGACCAAATGATTTAGTACAAATTAAGTCATACGGAGCCCTTTGCTTATAGCTGGTGCTCTTGGCCCGCTCTGCTCATGAGCTGTTCCCGTCGGAAACGGATCCTTTAACCTCGTTTCTCCTTCTTTTCCGGGAATGGCCTGGCTCTCGCGCAGGCCCCTGATGTCTCCGTGCTCTTTCGCAGTGTTCCATCGATCTCAAGAAGAACGTGCTGGTGATCGGCACCACCGGCTCGCAGACCACGTTCCTGCCGGAGGGCGAGCTCCCCGAGTGCGCCCGCCTGGCGTACGGGGCCGGGCGGGAGGACGTGCGGCCCGAGGAGATTGCGGACCAGGAGCTGGCAGAAGCAATACAGAAATCCGTAGAAGAAGCAGGTACCGGGAGGAGCCCGCTTGAAGTATTAATCTGCACTTGGTTTTTGGGCTGTTCACAGTCCTCTTTTCTCAGCTCTGAGGAAATACAGTTTAATACAGTATCAGCGAGTAAATCGCGGACAGAAAAAGGGGCTTTATTCTCGCTTATGGCCTCTAACTTCACTTCTCCCTTTCTGTCCAGCAAAATCTGTCTACATGAAGGCGTTTGGTGGCGCTCGCTCTTATTTTCTGTGCTCCTTACAACTTCTTACCCGCTCCGGTTTCTTGGTGTGAGATAAATGGTTGTTTCTGGCAGCCGTTTGCCTGCGTTGAGCTGTAGTCAGGGACATGGTTGGGTTGTGTGATGTTCTCGCAGCTTCGTGGAGCCTTCTGCAAATCTTGTTCTTAATAGCTGCAGCGTATAAGAATAGAGGAGCTGTAGCAGCACGTGCAGATCTCCGGACAAAAGTTCCCAGTGATTTGTAGAAATAGTGCTAGTTCAGCGTTATTTCCTTAGAATGGCGCTTGCGCCCTTGGACGGCGAGTTGCTTCTCTTGCTGAAGGTTGCTGTCGCTCTGAATTTCAAAAGCAGCAGCTAAATTCACATCCTGATGTGGATCATCAGCCTTAAACGTGATCTGCAAAGGGAATTTCACCCTCCCGTAGCTTTGTTCCCCGTGCTGCTGGAATCCGTGAGCTGCGCAAACGCAAACCGGGACCTGCAAGATTCACTGAAGTGGAGGTGCCCAAATAGCTAAAGCCAAACTGTCTGAAACGCAGATTTGCTGGTTAAGTCCTCCCTTCACTTCAGTATATGCTTCTGACTAAAGGAAAGCTTCATTATTTTCTCCCCCGCTATTACAGTGAAGCTTTGAAGACCTCACATAGTGTATTCCTTCCCCGAAACTTTTCAAGGTAGTGTTTTAGTGCAAGTATTTTATAGAAACATTTGAGTTTCACCACCAAGTTTTCCTCTGGAACCACTTGCTAAGATCCTGCTTCCCACACACATGCAAAACTCTTTGCCAGGTCATGTTTAAGCTGATAAAGTGGAGTCTTTCAACGTCTTAATTGCTGCTTCTTTAAGACTCTAACACGCTCATGTTTAAAATTGAAGTGCAATAACCAGATTTAACCATAGTTATACACATCTAACCAGTTGTAATGCACTGAAACTGTTGTTTAACGCTTCCCAGTTGCTGCTTGATAGTCCAAAGACTTTCTTGCAAATAATGAAGTTATTTACATGAAGGGGAGCACAGGGCTGCACTTATTGGTCTCTTTGACCAATTTTCTTCCTTTCCAAGAATACAGGTTTTCTGGAGGTGCAAACCCATCCTGGGGCAGGCCTGGCTTTAGTGAATCAGCAAGAAATGGGTTACACATTTGATGTTTAAAGCCACATTTGAATGGTTATTAAATTAAGCTGCAGCAAATAGAAACACAAACACAAATTTGACGTTGCCCGTCAGGTTTTGACATCACGGAAGGTCGGACTCGGTACCTTGGGCTCACGTCTCCTCACAAAACCTGGCAGAGAAAATGTGCAAATGTAAATCTTGGTTCTTCTCCTGATAAAATTTGAAGCCTGGGTTGTTTTTTGCAGTTTCTCTCCAATTTGAATGAGGCTTTGCAGACATCATGGTTGGATTTAGTTCTCTGCTGAAAGGATTGAATAAGAAGTAAATGTCTCGGCCCAAAATATCAGAGTCTTTACAATAACAGCATTTTAGTCAAGTGCTTATAATGAAAAATGCCTAAACTGGCTTGAATCAAAGCTGCTTGTGTGCCAGCACGGTTCTAAAGAGCACGTGGCTTTCTTCAGCCTGAGCAGCAGTCAGATGTTTCCCGTCGATGCTGAGCCCTGGAGGAATGTAAAAGATTTATGAGAATAGGAAATGCGTTTGGTGTGTTCCCTTAATGCACAGAACTGAGGTGGGGCTGGTTTGGATCGACGCTGGGTCGGTCTCGGACATACGACAAGCCCCTGGCCCACAGGCATTTATTGGCCATATGCTAAGAAATCAGAATATTAACATATACCCTCTTCAAATTATTACTCACTTCCAAAATTAGGTGGGAACAGGAAAACCGAGTGAAAGAACAGGAGAGGGAGAGGGAACGTAACGCAGCCCTGAGGAATCTCAGCTCCCCGCAAAGCCCCATGTCCTTTCACAACAGCTGCAATTTTTAACTGCCTTCTGATGGATGGTACAATAGGAATCGCTGTGTCCATCTGTAGGTTATTGAAGTTCTCCTTTTGAATGCACCTGGATTATTTTTGAGCTTTATTTAATCCCCCCAAGCCTCAGTGAGGCTCGTGATTTCTGTCATCCGACACGCTGGTGTTCCACCACCCATCCAAAGGCAGCCGAGGTGATGTGTTTTACTGCGATTTAGAACCTCCACGGCCGCTTCGTTTCTTTCAAAGAGCTTGTTCTTTTCTGCTAATACGCAGCATTGTGCCCGGCACCTCTGGGAAACTGAGGGATTTACAAAACTGGCAGCAAAACTCCAGTTGCTTTAGGAGGAATTGTATTCCGTACACAGCTTTCAACCGGAAAGCCACCACATCCACAGCTCAGGCTTTCCCTGGTGTAGCGAGGGGTTTATCGCTGACCATGCGCTTTGTGGAGGAAAGTTTGTAGGTGGTGGCAGCTGGATCGATGTCCTTGATGGGGCTGAATCCAGCTCCTGTCGATACCGCGGGAGGAGGATGATGATGGCGCTGAGCGCTTGGCGGAATAGCAGCTCCTGCTGGATAAATTACTGCAAATCGTGATGCATTCGGCTGATCAGATCCATATTACCGATCCATGCGGTCAAAACCACACTTCTGCTTCCTCTCTGAAGCGTTGGCTTCTGAGCAGAGTGCGTGAACGTAATCCTACCACATCGAAACAAAAAAAGATCCCTCTGCTTTTCATCCGTATCCTCACAAGCCTCTTTGCCACCCTTACAAAAGGTGAGCAGTGTGGAAATCCAGGGTAATTCTGGCTTTTCTAATACTCCAGCGTCGCTAAGTTGTTGTAGCTGTGTGAAGCGCAGATGTGTGGCCAGCAGAGGGATTGCTGTGTGCCACGGCTGCCGTGTTCAAGAGCAAAGCCTATCGATCAGAGGTATCGCGGCCTGTCGTGCACCGGTTTTATTTAATGGAGAAGAAGAGATGAGTAGAAGAAGGTGGATTTCTGCAGTGTAAAGGAAATCCTGGCTGTACATGTGGCTGGCTGTGCCCCAGTGCACCTGTGAAGAGAGAGAGATTTCAGGTAGAAGAGTGGTTGACGTTGAAACCGCTGAGTTTGGAGACCTCTGGGAAGAGAAAGGAGCTAATGCAATAAATCACGCAGCGCAAAATCCAGATGGTTGTTTGGATGGCGGCTGCTGGGCAGAGTGGGGTTTTAATGGCAGAACAGGCAAAGGTCACATTAGCGATTCAACGAGAGCATGAGAGCTGATACATTAGCAAGATGAATTCAGTTATTTAATCTGGCCTGACAACAAGACCCAGTGTTTGGTGCTGCCGACAGAGATCTGAAATCCATCGGAAACAGTGAGCTGGGTTTGATTTCTGACTGTTTCTTCCCTTGCTTTGCTTTTCCCAGCCTTGGGCAGCCGTTCCTTCTGCCTTTCACGCTGGGATCTTTTGCAGCAAGCTGATGTTTGCTCGCCTGCTCCGTGCGGTGCCACCGGCCATCGCAAGGCAAGAGCTGCAGGGAACACAGCCTGAGAGTTGTGATGCCCTCTTCATTCTCATTTCAACATCTTCAGCCGTGCGGAGAACAAACCGGAATGGTGCTAGACACGTGCCTTGTGCTGCAGGCGTAGATAGTACAGAACAGCCTTTAAATTGTTCTCCGACAGACTTATTTTGATGTAACGAATCCAGGCCAGGCTGGACGGGGCTCTGAGCAACCTGAGCTGGTGAAGATGTCCCTGCTCGTGGCAGGAGGGGCACTGGGGGAGCGGGGAAGGTGCCTCCAACCCAAACCATCTGTGGTTCTCTGAGGAGCTCCTGCTGCTCGTGCGCTGTCCTGACTGCCGTGGGGAGGGGTGGCAGGACGATGACGGTGCATGCGGTGTGCTCTGAACGCTAACCCCAGTTTGCTGTGTTTGTTTCCTAATCCAAACAGAACGTCAGAAGCCTTGATGCATGTAGTGTGTGTTTGCTGCAGCTGGAGTGGGCCACAGACCAGGTATTTATAGCCAGCGGTTTATCAGTTCTCGGTACTACAGTGAAAACTGATTCTCGTGTGTCCTGACTGCTTTTTTCTTTCTGTCTTCTGTTAGAGAATAGTGACAAAGAAACTACCTCACTGGAAATGCCCTCATTACCAGCTTCTGATGGGTTTCAAAATCCAGTCCAGTCTTCAGGACTAAATTCCAAGATCTGTAATCCCACAAATCAATTACTTGATCGTTCTGTCTCTGCCCCTGCTGCAATTTGCTCATCCGAATCTGGCCTCGCAGAGCCCACTGATCCTAGAGCCGCCAAGTCTTTCGAGTCTCCAACCGAATTCCAGATAACCCCAGAAGAACAACATCCTCTCTCATTACAACATCTTTCCAAGAACGCTTCCTCGGCAAATAGCGACCCTTCTCCCCAGCCGGGGGAGGTAACCTGTTGCAATCCAGCTTGCCTTTCACAGAAGACACTCAAAGACACATTTATTGCTGACAGTCTAAAGGAATGTAACGCTAAAGAACAAGACCGCCGTCAGGAACATCCTTTGGAAGTGACAGAAGAAAAGAATTTGGCTGACGCTGAGCATGGGCAAAATAAAGATACGTGTCTGTCTTCAGAACAGGAGCAAAAGCATGAGCGTCCCATAGACCACCAGATGTGCAAAGAACCAGAGAAGGAACATCTGGAGAAGCAAATCAAGACAACTGACCCAGAAGCTCCTGTCATGGAAGAAGCCGGCCAGCCAGAGCATCCTCCTGCGGGAGCGAGAGGAGGTGGCCTGGAGGACACGGCTCTGTCCTGCGTGAAAGGGAGTATCCAAGTGTCAGCCTCCTGGAGCCGCCTGCACACGGAAACCTTCATGGAAATAGATGTCATTGAGCAGTCTGTAGCTGGAGCGAGCGAGCAGAAGCAGCAGGCTGAGAACAGTAGAGCGTCTGACCCAAACTCGGACATCTCTTCCATGGAGGTGGAGTCGCTGAAGCCTGCGTCCTCCTCGAGTGATCCACTCCCCACCGGTGACGTCCCACGGTCCAAAAGCACTAGTGAAGCTCCTGCCAATTATAACGAGTTGTCTGATATGGCGGCTCAAGACAACTCGTCCCCCTCCAGCGCCCGCCAGCTGGACACGAATGCGGGAAGACCTTCCGAAGAGCCGTGTTTCTGTCTGGCAGCAGCCTTGAAAGAGCTTCACAAACTCTTGATCATCAGTCGGAAAGGAGAATGTAAAACCCTGGCTTCCGAAGACGTCTCTCGGCTGGAAGGGGATCGCCAAGAGCCAGCAGCGCTGCAGAAGGGGCTTTCTGAAGATGAGCAGAAAGGCTCAGATGCAGCCAGCCAGGACCAGAGCTGTTCCTCCTGCGAGGGGAGTTCTGGAGCTGGAAGAGCAGAGGGGAAACAGTTTTGTGATTCCGGCGCAGGAAACATCAGCGCTGGGTCTCCCGATCACGTGCCGTCAGCTCTTGGAGAAGGTGCTTTAGAGAATCACGAGTGTTCGGGTGAGAGCGATTTGGTCGTGGTGAATTCTGCAGCGACATCCAACCAGCAACAGAGCTCTGAGCAAGCGGAGGTTTGGGCAGAAGGTTCTCAGAGTCTGACTAGTCCGACTTCAGAGAAAAACGCATCTGTTTCCTCCGCGTGTGCTTTGGATGAAGCTTTGGATGGAGATACTCGGAGCCTATTCGCAGGAGCGCCCGGGGGAAGCAGCAGTTCTGCTCCTGAAGGGCCGTTGCCATCGGGTGGGTGTGAGGAACCGCGGCTGCGCCCCCGGCCCGGCTGTGCTGGACTTTCCTCGGCCGCTTCCCCACCTGCTTTCCCTGCGGCCGATGTCGACCGGATCCTCGGCGCTGGTTTTACCACGCGGGAAGCTCTGGAGGCTCTGGAACAAGCGGGTGGAAACGCAGATCTGGCTCTTCTCATTTTGCTAGCCAAAAATATCGTCGTTCCTACGTAACTACGGAAGAGGTAGCTGACGGGGGTGCTTTTTCTTTCAAAGGACATATCTAAATTACACATCGTAACGTACAAGCAGAATGTTGAGCCAGATTTTTTTAATTATTTACAGCCAAAGTAACTTGTCTCTTCTGTTTCACTCGTTAGATTTGGCCTTTTCAAAGAAAGAAAACGTCCTAGCATTGTGTGGACAGGCTAGCTTTTAATTATGCCTACTGGATTAAAATTAGTGGTTTTATTTAAATGTACAATTTTAGAATAAGCTCCAATGTTACGAATAAAAAAAGCAGAAGCCATTACGATCACTGCCCTGTCCGGCGCGAAGCAGATCGCGAAGCGAATTGACCGTGCACGTGTGCACGGGCCAGGAGGCGCCCGCAGGTTTCGGTGCGGGGCGGCCGCCAAACGGCGCTCGTGCAAACGGACTTGGTGGATTTGCACCGGTTTTTAGCTCTCCTGCGCTTTTGTAACCCAATGTCCAGCTGTGACGCTGAGGAAACTACTCTTGGCAGCTACTAAAGGTACGTAGGTGCCCACAGACGTGTAACACTTTGCGAAGGGGTTGTGGAGGGGGATTTTGGAGGCGTGTGTTTTGGGTGTGCGCGGCGAAGGCTGATGCCTATTTTTGCCAAACCCTTTGATGCTCTTGGGCCAGTGCGTTCAAGTTTACAACGTGGGGATAGGGGATAGAAGAAGGGAAGGGATAGAATTTGGTGCTACCAAACCTTCGGAAATGTTTTAACTTATTTGAAGATGCACTGGGATGAATCGTAGGTGGGGAGGGAAGGGAAAAGGAGTGGTTTATTTTTTCTAGCGTTGCCCACATTGTGTTTTCCCCTCATACAAAACAAGCTCAACCACTTCAAGGCAAAACCTTAATGATGAAATTGTTTAACAACCCAGCCATGTGTTATGGCTCTTAATCCCCCTCTGCCCGGGGAAGGACGAGCTGTGTCCGTGGCTGCGTTCTCTATGCACCGAGCGGGGATGCGGTCAGAAGAAGGAAGAAATCAGCTCTGCACAAGTTGATGTGGATGTTTAGGGGTGATCAGCCTCTCAGCTGCAGAAACGCAAACTGTGGGAAGCCCGGGTACTAATTGAATACCTCGTAAAGAGCGAGGGCTCCCCAATAGGGTTTATGAAACAAATGCACTGACGTGGCTTCTGCTTTAGAACCATCGTGGCCTTTCGGGGAGTCCCCGTGAGCAGCTCACCGAGGCTGTGCTGCAGGAAGCCCTTTCCAGATGCTTTTTTGGGAGGATGAACTACTTAGTGATGGCTCTGCAGAGCCCCAAAACACTGTTGGGGCTGGGGAAGGGGAAGGAAAGCGTGGCTGAAACACAACAACAAATTTTAGGTAGGAACTTTTACGTAGTCCCGCTTGCAAACCACAGAATTCGTGGCTTTGTGTCAAGTGTTCATCTCGAATTTTCTGCTTCGAGCTAAACCTGAAGTGATGGAACAGCAGCGGCTGGAAATAGGTTTTGTTCATGGCTTTCGTTTGTTGTTATTGTTGTCTCAGGCCTGTGTTCCTGGTGTTTTGTTTTCCCTGTTGCTTGGCAGGTTTGTTACATGTACGCCAGGCTTTTTTCATGCAGGGTGGCATTGAAAAACAACCCCAATTCGGTTTCAGCTGTGAACCTGCAGGAGTTTCTGCTGTCAGTGAGCAGTGACTCTCAGGTTTTTCTTGGGTAGCCAGGAGATCCTTTAGAATAACAAAGAGCTTTAAGTCATTCCTCTGTTCAAAAGGAGCTTCTCCGTGAGCTGTGGCCGTAGCAGCCGGGCCGAGTTTGAGCTCCCCATGATGAGCAGCAGGCGTTGGATCCGGGCGTGTGTAGGAAAAACGATGCTTGGCTGTTCAGGAGCCTCTTGCTGGAGCAGCATCAAGTCATTCCCTTCAGGCTCTGTTCAAAATGAGCTACTGAGGTGAGACTTTGTGATCTTCACCGTGCAGGTGGTAAGAGTTACCCCTGCTGGAGGTCTCTTTAATATTCTCCTTGCAATGAGCACGTCAAATCAGCAAAGATCCCCTGTGTAACGCTGGGGCTGGTACAGGAGTACAGTGTCATCAGATCTCTCTCTGGGAGCCTTAGGAAATGAAATATATTAGACCCATTGCCATCTGCATCTGGTTCACTATCAAAAGCACAACAAGAATAAAGCTCCTCAGTCTGAACGGCCAAATCTGCTCCCGATTTTGCACCACGGGTCCCGGCAAGGTGGTCCTGGAGCAAATCCCCGCCTGGCACATCGACACGAGCGCTGAATTTGCGCCCTGAGCCTGCGGGTTCGTCTTCTTGAAGCATCAGATGTTAGCCGTCCAATGTTATACCCTTTTCCTATTTACACTTTATGTTTTTAGAAGCAATTGCTAATCGCTAAACAAAGTACCGCTGCTTTGCACCAGGGTAAAGGCTCTAGTTGTACAGCCGCATTTACTTGGGCTGCGTATAGAGAATTTATGCTATAAAAGCTTTAGAGCATCAACCAACTTGCTTCAATGCTCAGTTTTACTCTTTGTCAAAGATGAGTTTGGAAATCCGCCCTTCTGCCAAAGCTGTACTGAAGCATTTCTCAATAGTGCTGGAATTTCATGGGTAACTTCCTCAGAACTGCTGGAAACAAAGCCCGACCCCCAACTGATCAATACCTGTAAAACCCCTTTATCAAGCTGGTCCAAGCCTGGTGATTTAAATCTCCTAATTTCAGAGCCTTGCTGCGTGCTGCTTAATTAACGAATAAGTTTGTAGGAGCAAGATTTATGTTGGAGAAAATCTAGGCAGTGGTGAGTATTTGAGGTTAAAATAAAATGGACTAGAGTATGTATTTAGCAAATGCTGTCTAAAAGGCGTCTCCTGTTTTAACGTGCATGTGTGTCCTCTCTGCTGTACGCGATCCCTTAACCGCTCACTGTGCGTTCCTGGCATGTGAAATGGGACTATTTCTGTGTTCTGCTGGAGCAGGGCATACAGGTAACGCCAAAAGTCAGGTTTCCAAGGAGCTGCGTGCCCTGGCCTAAAATAGAGCTTGTCGCTCTTCTCCTCCTCATCAGTGCTCCAGTGCACTAACGTCACCTCAGCTTAGCAAAATTATTGCGGTATGAAAAGTCCATCAGTTTCCTGAAGCCACGGTGGTCACGGCTGTTGGTTTCTGGGATGTATTTTCGGCCTCTCGCTCTTTCTATACACAAGCTCTAGGTGAGTTCAGAGGTGATGTGGGGTGAAATACCGACGTGAAAGTTTCTGGGCACGGATAATTGTGACAAGAGGAGGAAATATCTCCTGGCGGTGATCCTTGGCACGTTCACCTGTTGCAGGATTTGAGCTGCGTTATCCTGACAATCTGCCTTGTTGCTACGTATGTTCGCCTTTTCACATATGTTCACCTTTTCACCTATGTTCACCTTTCCACGTAGACACTTGGTCTCCAGGACTGTTAACCCCGTACCTCCCAGATACGTGCCCTCTTTCTGTCCTTGTCTCTCCCTCTTGCCGTCTCCCTTCCTCAAAAGTAGCAATATTTAAGTGTGCTCCCTGAATGCTTAACTTCCAGATAAGTTTTCTTTAAACCACTATGCCGTTTATGAATAAAAGGAAGAACAGATCCCAGAGGTTTCTTCACCAGACTTGGACTTCTTGCCAAACAGCTTCCCCAGCACGTGAATTCAAAGAGGACAAACCCTGAGGTATTTTACCTGCATCTCTCAGAAATCAGCTTGGGAAATGGGGTCGGTTTCATGTTCATTCCCTTCAGAAGCATTCAAGAGATCTCTTCCTGCACTGTGTAGATGTAGCTTAGTCCGCGATCGGAACGCGTAGCGGTTCGGGTCGCTCTTCGATGCTTTTTAGCTTAAAGAGTTTTACGAACTCATTTAAAGGAACTTGAGGGAATCAATACTCAGGAATCCTAAAGCTGGTTGCATTTGTGTCATTTACTCTTCTGGGCTGAACACCCCGCGGTTGTCCCCGTGGTGGCCGGAGGGAGGAGAGCGGTGTCAGCAGAGAGCGGGATGTGGTTCTGCCCAAAGTAATACACACTTGATTCTTTTTATTTTTATTTCTTTTTAATATTGGGGGACTGTTTATCAACAAAATCGATGTGTAAAAAAATTTGATATTTAAAAAAAAAAATGAATAAACACTTTATCATAATGTTGCTTGATTAGTCTGTCTGTGTTTCTGCGGTTGGTATTTCTGAGGTCACCATCCCTGCGTTCAAACCCTTTTATTCCAAAGCCAATAGAATTTCCTTAATGTTGCTATTTCAAACATAATGAGGAGAAATCTCTGGCTAAAATGTAAACACCTCATTTCCAGCCAGATGAGGAGATGGTTGGCTTTATTTTTTTGGAGACATCCAATCCCTAGAAAGCTCATGAGAGTTTTAGTTAGAAATAACTTCTCTTGGTGTCAGTGAACAGGTTTGGAAAGCGGGAGCCGAGCATCTTCCTCTGAAACTTGTGGCACGATCAATGAACCCAAAGCGTCGCATTTATTTCATGGAGCAGCGATTCCCTTTTCAAACCTTGTAAAACAGCCGCACTTTTCCTTGAGACGAGCACTGAGTTTTCAGCCATTAAATCTCAGAAATGCAGAGAGCAGAGACGCCCAAAAACACGAAGGGTTGTGAATCAGTTGCTGTGACAAAGCGCTTTTTGGACAGCAGGTTCCTCCTCATGTGTTCAGAGCTCTACAGGTGATGCTGTTGTCACTACTATAGCCAAGTTATTTTATGTCATTAATGCAGGTATTAATTAGGAGGGCCAAACTGCATTTTGCGTCTGCTTTCAGGTTGGAGAAGGCTTTAACGCCTGAGCTGCTACTGCCCTGTTCAGCGTTTTCATGTGGCCAAAATGTTTGTAGTTTCTTCTGGGAGACAATTTAAGGACTGAATACTCTTAATGTTTGAAAATTATTTTGAACGCTTGGCCTTGTCCTTTTTTTCTTTACAAAAGGGGTATTATTTTGGTGTACAAGTGCAAATCAGCACAACCATGAATGTGGTTCATGTTTGGGATTGTCCCAGGCTGAATCAGGAAATGAGCACTTAAAGCTGCAGATCTTTCTATGGCCAAGAGAGGTTCAGACTCTACGTAAAATTTACTTTGAGTCGATGTGCTTCCCTCAGTTCTGTTTTATGGACACGTTAGGGTAGGACAAGGGCCTCCTCCAGAGGTTTAGAAAGGATGGATGAAGGTTTTTTGAGCAGATGCAGAGAGGTGAGTGTTATATGAGTTATTTGAATTATGAGAGTTGCATCACGGTGCTTCCTGCACCACACCAGCTCAGAGAATGGTCAGCGGGGGAACCGTGACCGAGCCCTCGCTCAGAAGTTCCGCAGAGGCGCTCGCTCGAGTCCACTGGCTCGTTTCTCGGCAGTCTCGTGGTTTCGGCACGTGCCTGACATTGCTTTGCCAACTGACCCACATTTTGGGTGGGTTTGTCACCAGAATGGGATTCAATCCTGCTGGCTGTTGATTCACTCCAGCCTCATGCCAATTATCTTCTTTCCCTGGGGGTGAACCGGGGGCGAAGGACCCCCGGGGAACATGCTGCAACGCTGGCTCCACTATTGCACAACACAACAGAACTCACTAATTACAGGGCGCTGTCACGATTGCCGATGAAAGCGTTGAGTCACGCCAACCAGGATGCGAGAGCTTGGCGTTGAGATCCCTCACACAGGAGCGGCTGGTTTTGAGTCCCCTGGTGAAAAACGAAAATGAGAAGCGTTTTAAAATGCAAACACTAGTCCCTCGTTGTGGAAATGGGGCTGTGCTGCGTGAAATGCAGGGCTCACCTTTACTTACCCTGATAAACCTCTGCTTTATTCTGTGGTTTTTCATAATACTGTATTTTTTTCTTCCCCAAATCTATACTGTTATCTCCTGAAATGTTTCGTGTGTGTCTACAATTTCCTTGCGGACCACTGGCAGCATTATTGGGGTGCCCTACGACTGCACTGCATGGTAAGGTATGTATTTTAGGAGGATGGTATATGGCATTTACCACACTTTGCAGCAGGAGATGAGCTCCACCTCGGTGACTCATTCTGTCCTTCCTTGCTATCCGTTTGTGTCCCGATGGCTCCTCTCCTTGTGGGTGATGTTCTTTGTGCTCACTTTGGGCTGTAAATACTGAGCAAAGAGTTTAAAATCTCTTGGGAAGCGGGTAGGGAGCAGATTACCATGTGTTGGGGGCGGGATGGTTCCCCTTGAGCTGGGGACCTGACTTTAAATGCTGGGAGCAGGGAAATTTCCCTAATCCCTAATTTTGTGGTGGGTGCTTTAAGGAATTACAACCAACACGTTTGACTTGGACTAAAACAGACACTTGGAGCATTCAGAACGTGCAGGAAAATCGTCGGAGACCGGGAGTGCTGCTGTACCATGGTGTGTTTGCAGGTGTATGCGTGACACTGAGTCTGGTGACCCCATTCAAACAGATGCACTTACCCGCTGGCAGGTGCTGTGCAGCTTGTTTCCTTTATACCCAAAAAAAGGTGCGTTGGATCTGTTGGGCTTCTTTTAAAGGTTCTGGCTTAAGCTTGTTGGTCCCTCCAGTGACTTGTTAGGGATGAGACTTAAATATTTGAGGCTCAGGACTCCATTTTAGTGGAGTCGTTCCCCTCTAATCTCGCCCCAGTCCAGGAGAGCTTTACCTTCTTCCCCAGGCGCTGAGACAAACTCCGATCCTTGCTGGGATCTCAGGACAACGCTTCTGCTTCTCCAGATGCTTGTGGGGAGCTGAGAAAATAAATTCTATGGTTTAGATTGGTTTTAACCCAAGCGCTAATGAGCTATGTTCCCTCCCCTGATAATTTCTCCCCTGGTTTCCAAAGCTGTTAGACTGGCTGGGCCGTTCTGTGAGCGTGGGGCAAGAGCGGGCTCGGCCCGGCGTGTTTTCTCCATCCAGGTCCTTGCGCAGCCCTTCCCTTCCCCACCAATGGGTTATTATTATTTGCAGAGGTGGGAGCTTTTCCTTTTGTAATTGCTTTTACTTCCAGTTTGGTTCTCGGTTCTCAGGGTCGGATGTTGCAAGGGCGATAAGCAGCCCTCGGGACAGCCCCAGCGCATTCACCTGAACCTCGGGAGGTGCGTTTATGACTAATTTTATCTTTTATTTTCTTAAAACACCCTCCTCCATTAAGCCTTTGCACCAGCTCCTGGCTCTGTCCTGCGTGGTGAGTGGGGCTGGTATTTGTTGGTTTTTAGGATCTTTTCTCACCGATGGAGGTTTGGGCTTGAGAAACGCTTGATCTGGCCCATTTTTGGCTCCAAGGTGCTGTGCTACCAAGCACGAGCCATGAGGGACCTGACTGCATCTCCCCGTGTGTCTCCAGCTCCATCTGCCCTTGTTTCTCTGACTCCCTCTCCCCTTGCGTCTCTGCACTGTCCCCAGTGCCACCTCCCCTCACGTCCCCTCAGCGTTTGGCTGGGAGGGAGCCAGTGTCACCTCCCTGACCTCAGCACCATGTCCCCTCAAGTCCCCTCACTGCGCCAACAGTCCCTTCGACTTGGTCATGAGGGACCCAGCACCACCTCCCTCACACCCCCTTCCTGTCCCTTCACTGTCCCCAGTGCCATCTCCCCTTATGTCCCTTCACTGTCCGCAGTGCCACCTCCCCTTATGTCCCTTCACTGTCCGCAGTGCCACCTCTCCTGTCCCCTGAGTCATGAGGGACCTGACTCCATCTCCCCTTGTGTCTCCACACTGTTCCCAGTGCCATCTCCCCTCACATCCCCCCTTCTGTCCCTTTACTGTCCCCAATGCCATCTCCCCTCCTGTTCCCTCAGTGTCTCCAATGCCACCTCCCCTCGTGTTCCCTCACTGTCCCCAGTGCCATCTCCCCTCATGTCCCCTGAGTCGTGAGGGACCTGACTCCATCTTCCCTCGTGTCTCCACACTGTTTCCAGTGCCATCTCCCCTCACATCCCTCCTCCTGTCCCTTTACTGTCCCAAATGCCATCTCCCCTTATGTCACTTATGCCATCTCCCCTTGTACCCCTTCACTGTCCCCAGCACCACCTCCCCTCACATCTCTTTACTGTCCCCAGCACCATCTATCTCCCCTCACATCTCTGTCCCCAGCACCATCTCCCCTCACATCACTGTCCCCAGCACCATCTCCCCTCACATCTCTTCACTGTCCCCAGCACCATCTATCTCCCCTCACATCACTGTCCCCAGCACCATCTATCTCCCCTCACATCACTGTCCCCAGCACCACCTCCCCTCACATCTCTGTCCCCAGCACCATCTATCTCCCCTCACATCTCTGTCCCCAGCACCATCTATCTCCCGTCACGGGCCGCTGAGGGACCCCCCGCCATTCCCCGCGGGCGCCCTGGGGCGGAGGCGGCGGCCCGGCGGGGCGGTCCCGGTGCCGGCAGCCGGGGGCGGGCAGCGCCGCTCCCTCCCTCCCTCCCGCCTGACCTCAGTTCCTGGCGGAGCGCGGCGCCCGTCACGAGTGCGGCCCCGCTCCGCTCCCTCCTCCTCCGTCCCCGCGGGGCCCCGTTCGCCTCCGCGCCCGCCGCGGGGGGCCCCGGCGGGGCCATGGCGCGCTGAGCGGCGGAGGCCGCCACCCCGCAGCCGGCGGGCCGGGCCGGGGCCGGGCCGGGGCAGCCGGCAGGACGGAGCCGGCCGGCGGGGGGCGGCGGGGCGGCGAGCGGGCCCGGCGGCCGGGCCGGCACTCGGGCTCGGCCGGGCGGGCTCGGCGGCGGGCGGCGGCGGGCGCCATGGAGCCGGCGGAGGTGAAGGACCGCATCCTGGAGAACATCTCCCTCTCCGTCAAGAAGGTGGGCGGCCAGGGCCCAGGGTGGGGCTGGGGGGGCCTGGAGACACCCCCTCAGCTCTGACTGGGTGTGCGGCTGGGGACCCCCCGCGCCGGGGGTTGGGGACAGCCCGGGGGACCCCCGCGCAAGGGCTGTGGGGCTGGGGACAGCCCGGAGATCCCTAGTCCAGGGGTTTGGGCCTGTAAACAGCCCTGGGACCCCCATGCCCGGGCTGTGGGGTTGGGGACAGTCCTGGGGACCCTTGCGCAAGGTCTGTGGGTCTGGGGACAGCCCCAGGGACTCCCTTGCCCCGGGCTGCCCCTGGGGGTGTCTGTGCCTGAGGTGCGGGGCTGGGGGACAGTCCTGGGGACCCCCAGGGAGTCACCACCGCCAGAGACGTGGGGCTGAGGGACAGTTCCCGAGGCAGGGGGCTGGGAACCCCCCAGAGTTACCGGGGAACTGGGGGACAGGAGTGTGGGGTCAAGGACATCCTGACACCCACTTGGCAGGGGACACATTTAAGGGTTCCTCTGAGTGAGTTTGGGGATCCCCTGGCCCACCCTCCCAAAGGGACACAGCCAGGGTCACCCCCAGCAACCTCTGTCTCTGCTGGTTGGGATATCCTGGGGTTCCCCCTGGGTGGAACCCCGTTTTCAAGGGGTTTCTTTCTCCTGTGGACAGAACTGGGGGGATCCTGGGGGGTCTCTATTCCCAGGGCAGTTCACTGGGGGAAACTGGATGAGTCCAGCGTGAATCCCCCTTTCCAGAGATCCCCTGGGTACGCTGTGGGCTGGCTGTGCCCTGCTCTGAGCCCTCAAAATGAGGGCTCTGAAGAGATGTCCCGTCAGCCCTCGTCTCTCACCTTCTCCTTGCTCCTGGTGTCTCCTCGGCATCGGCTGCCGGTGACAGTGTTTCTCAAAGCCCATTCTTTTGGTGGGCAGCGTCTGCACGGTGACACAAAGGGGACCAGGACACTGGGGGCTGGTTGGGGTGGTCACAGAGTGACCTGTGAGGACATGCTGGAAGTTTCGGGTTGGTCCACGTGTCCTGCCTGGTCCACAACTGAGCTCCAGCCGCCTGTGGGAGAACACGGGCTCTGCTGGAGGAGGCGAAGGGACTTTTGTTGGTTTTCACCCCAAGTTTGGGGGAAAGGCGGTGTTCTGGACTCGCTGGCGTTTCTCCAGTTGTTGCGTTTCCACTGTCTTATGGAATAAGAGTTTTCCTGTGATCTACAATGTGTCCTGACACAGATTCATCAGTGAAAAATTGTCTTACGAAGACAATCGTGAGTTAATTCCTGGCAGTGTTAAGGAATGGCTGGCCTGACGGTGTCTCTGGGATGTAGAATGGATGTGCAAACCTCTCCCAACCTTGCTCTTTTCTCCGCGGCTGACCCTGTCGTCTGGTCTCTCACCTTTCTGCCTTCTAAAAATTAAGGATAATCTTTCATGTAGCTGGAAAGCGGTGGATGCTCAGCCTGCATCAAGCTCTGTTACAATGCTCTGCAGCACCGCTGCCTCAGTTTCCCTACGTGCATCGGGATGTACGCAGGATTCATTGGACATGATTTGTGTTCAGAAAATCCTTGGGGATCCCTGTTGGAAGTGCTATAAAATCAACGTGATGGTTGTTTTAATTATGATCATACTTGACCAGGACTCATGAGCTACAGCTTTGCCAGCACAGACCTACTTCAGGCTTTCCCAACTCCTGTCTTGGCCCAACGGTGAAGGATTTGGGGACATTTCAGTGCTGCCTCCTCTGTGTTCCCATCCAGCTCGGAGTGAGGAGCTCAGGGAAGTGTCAGAACCTGCTTCATGCTGACAGGCTTATTTAGACCATGGCAGCGAAACCGAACTCAACCACACGGTGAAAGTTGGGCACTGGTGCACCTCTGCTTTCCCTGGGATGCAGTTCTCTTTCAGCTATGGAACCACTCATTTTTCCCAATGTTTCCTTGTCTGACTTCAGCCCTCGAGTCCCTGATATTTATTTTTTACTCTGTGTTAGCGGGAGAGTAAAGTAGTAGTTATGGGGAGCAGATACACCCTTCCCGTACTGGGAAACCCTCTCGTTCATCCTCCTCTCCCTTCGTGTGGGTCCGTCTTGAGTAACTCCTGGGGTTGCGTTACGGGCCGTGGAGCAGTTTTCCAGGTATCTCGCCTCTGATCTCAGAAGCTTGGCGGCCGCGTGGGCTGCTCGCTCCTCGCTTCTGCTGTCGCTGCAGGTTCGGGTGTGTTGGTGATGTGCACACCTCTCCGCGACGCGTTTTGGTGATAATAGGTTTTGTTTTCTCGGCCTCCGACCCAAGGAGGAGTTTGTGGACTCTCAGCAGTCCACGGGCTGCAAGTCAAATGTTTTAGAAGGCGAGCCAGGACTAAACCGCACCTTGAGACTGGGTGAACTGGGACAACCCAAAGCTGAAGGTTACAATGTCAGGCTTTGAGCAACAGCAGAAAAAATGCCTTGTTTGTAACCAGTGGCTCAGGGATGGGGAAGGTGACAAACAGCAGTGAGCCCAGGGCAGGATTTGTGCCACGGAGACCCATGGCTGTGACTTGACCTGCTTGTGGCTTCAGTTTCTCTGGGGCTCTTCTGGATTTTGGGCTTGGGAGGTGAGAGCACAAGCAGTGAGTAAGTTCTATACAAATGGACAGCAAAAGAAGTGCTTTGATTCCAAGCGAATCCCTCAAGCCTGAGTGAACAGGGCTGTTTCCCTCTTATTTCCTAGAAATACATGAGAAATAGAGCACAGTGAAAGAGGAAGGGACACGGACCTGCTTGTGGTGGGTAATTACAAAGCTGTGGCTTTCTCTCCGTGATAGCCAAGTGCCCAATTTAAACCATTTGTGTAATTTCACCCATGTCTTGGAGACGAGCGTTAGGTGGGCGATCAGGCCTCGGCTGCAACGAGAGAGGCAAAGCATCTAATTTAGACCAAATGGGTCGCTCCAGCTGGAGAGATGTCAAGAGGCTTCTGCTCTCGGTGGCTTCAGGAGAGGTTGGGAGAGCTCAGCACCGGCAGGTTGGCTCCTGGCTGCAATTCCAGCCCAAACCCGAGGGAATTGTGAGCGTGGTGTTGATTTCCTATCTACAGATTGTCATCTCTGGGAGATACGGATTAATTCAGAGGGCAGTGCTTTCTGCTCTGATTACATGGACACTGTGATGCCGCGGAGCTCGGTACTTCTGTCTCATGGCTATTTCTTTCCCACCCAGTGCTCCCTTACTCTTTTTTGCTAAGAGGACTGTGCTCCAGCACAAATTACGATGCCTAACCCTTCATTATTTTTAAGAATTAGGGCTTTATTGAGGCAGAAGGCTGGAGGTGCACATCTTACACTGCGTGTGCAGACCCTTGTTCACTCAAGTGCTTGTTTTCTTGCAGGAGATGGTACAGCAGTGGGATTGGAGCTCGTGCCGCAATAAGCACGCTAGAAATGCCAGCAGCTTCATATCCAGCCTTGGGCAGCCATGTCCGGGTAGCTGGGAGCTCTCACGGGTGATCTGGGCTGTGCTGAAGCCGCTAGCACCCATGTTTTGTATTTCCTCGTTGGGTTTCTGTGCCCTCCTGCCGTGGCGGTGGGTTAAGGAGAGATTTATTGTTATCCTGCTTGTGATTAGGCGGCAAAAATGCAAAGTTCTTAAGCGATGCTTGTTGCGGGCAATTCCAGAAGCTGAACTTAAATCAGAAGAGAGATCAGAATCCAGGATTTTGAGGCTTTTCTCGGTTCCCAGGAACTCTAGCGCAGCGGATCCTTGGTGCATGTCAAGCGAGTGCAGCGCTGCTTTTTGCCCATGTTGCGGGAGTTCTTGCCAAAAGCTCTGGCTCTGCTCCCTTTAGGCATGACTTTGGGAAGCTTTACACTTCCCCCTTGGTGAATTAATGCCTTTTCTGTCTGGTTCCGGATCAGATTTTCAGCATTATACCAATGAAATGCCTTGGCAGCCCCCAGGCTCCCCAAGCTCTGCATTGCAAGAGGTGGTGATGGTGGAGATGTGTATTTCGATGCTCCTCTAAGGGCTTTGCCTCTGCCTGGCGAGCAAACAAAGCCATTAGTGGTTCCGCTGAGAGCACAGCACTGTATATTTTAGGTTGCTCGAGTATTTTGAGGTTTATCTCTTTAGAAATTGCTAATGCTGCGTCCTGACGCAGGTCTGGCGACCAAACAAGGTTCGTTGTGTGCAGTTGCAAAGGGGTTGGGTTCTGTGGGTACCTAAACCCATGTTGTCTGAAAACAGAGGGGGCGTTTCTCAACAGCAGCTCTGGGTCTGGCTGTGATACCCTTTTTGGGAGAAAAAACATCTCATTTGTTCTCCTACCACTAAGGCAAAACGTTTTACTGGGAGAGAGGTTGGTTTCGGAGGACGAGTCGCCGCGGTGGGTTTTGCGCAGAGCGCCGGAGCGGCACCCCGAGCCTCCCATTGCGCAGCCTCTGCGGCCACGGAGCGTTTTGAGCTTTCCCCGCCTCTGAAATCCTGCTCTGAGAGGCGAAACTGAAATAACTGCGGTTGATGGTGAGAGATTTGAAGCCGGTGTGTGAACAGCAGCTCTCGGGGCGAGCGGCGCGGCGCCAGGACTCGCAGGGCACCAGGGTCCTGCGCTCGCTTGTTTTGGTGTTGTCACGGGTGCACCCCGAGGTTAGTTTAGGGACAACAAGGTCCAAAGCAACTTTGATTAAACGGGTGAGAAGCAGGGTTTTAGCGCTCCAAAAGTGACTCGAATACAGGTTCGGATATCAGTTGAGGAAAGTTATTAAGGGGCAGCAACAGGAGATCCACAGAGTGCATGCACGTGGCTGCACCAAAACAATGCCGGCGCCGGCCCTGAGTGTGGGAAGAGTCCACACCTGCCTGATACGGTGTGGGGTTATTGTAAAGGGATACATGTGCTTGTATTGAGTATGGAAAGTGTACACTCGTGATTCTGCGAGGGGAAATTTATAATACACTCGCAATCCTGCGAGGAGAAATACACATGCAAATGTGCATGGAATATTACATGTGCTTATGTGGAAGCACGGGAAGAAAATGCACCCACAATTCTGCGAGGATTAATTTGTACACGTGCTTGTGTTGAGCACGGAAAGTATAAATACACGTGCAAATGTGCATGGAAAGTAGATACACTCGCAATCCTGCGAGGGTTAATTTTACAACGTGCTTGTATTCAGCATGGAAAGTACACGTGCAAACGCGCATGGAAAGTAGATACACTTGCAATGGCGCCTCGGCGCTCCCTTCTCCTGTCAGCCCTGGCCGGGGGCTCTGGGGCCGAACAAAGGAAGCTGTTGGCCCCAAGCAGCGGAGACAGAGGGAGATGTGTCTGCTCCTTCCATGATGGAGGAGAGAAGGGGGTTTGCATTCTGCCACAGGTGTGTTTACCAACCGGATTTGGTTTTTTCCTTCCTGTGAAGCCTGGTTTTCGGTTGTGCCGAATGTGTGCCCTTTCCTTTGTTGGGCGCCTGGCTCCCATTCCACAGCACCCAGCTCCGAACTCATCCCCTGCTCTGCGTGCTCTGCTCGCCGTGCCACAGGAACGGGACGGCCCAGCCCGCCGCGAGGTTTGCCGCTCAGAAATCACGAAGGAAAGTGCTTGAAAAGCCTCGGCGATGTGGGAGCTGACGAGCGTACGTGTCCCAGGAGGTGACAGCCTCGCGGGCGCCGCGTTGCGAGTTCCTCCAAGCTCTGCGTTTCCAGCCACGGAGCATCTTTGCTGCGGGTTTCAGCTTCGCTTGCGTCAGGCTCCTGTCTCTGCAGGTCACGAACACGCTTTGTTTCTCTGCAGGCTGCTCTGTCGTCACTTGTGGTGCCTTCAACGTGCTGAGTGTCGATGTGTTTTGTCGGGAGAGCTACAAGCCCCAGGTGGGGTGTACAAATCAGCTGGGCGCTGAGGCCGGTGCTGGTTTGGAAGCTTGTTGTAAGAAACACTGGGTCAGATCGCGTGTGCGACCTACAAATTATCCTGGCAGAGCCGAACTTTAGGGCTTTGTGTTATACAAGTGGGAATAACAGCCCTGCCGTGAAATTCAGCCTCCTCTTCCATTCACCGCCGAGTGTCTGCGCTCTCGTGAGCAGGTGTGGGGTGGCGGTTCTTGTGTGTCCATCCTTTCCCTTCCCGCCGCCTCTTCCCTCGGGGCTGAGCTGCCATCGCTTGCCTGGGACACGCTGGGTCACCCGCTGCCTGGTTTTGGTGCTCCCTGGAGCTCCGGGTTTGCTCCCGAGGGTGCTCAGCTCCGGGTGCAGCCCCAAACCGAGCGCCAAGACCCAGACCTGGCTTCTCCATCGGCAGTCTGAAAATCACGTTGCTGCGTTCACAGGAAACAGTGTGGGTTTGCTCTTGCAGCAGAGGGTTATTCTGACTGTACAAGCCACCATCCTCATCCAGTCGTGGTGGAAAAGCAGGTGCTGGGAAGAGTTTTGAGGCTGGCAAAGGGTTTGCGTCTCCAGTTGCCGGCCTGGATGGCTCACAAAATACCGCCCTCGAAGAAAAACACCTACTTGATGGCTTGGAAAGGGTAATTACAAACCTGTGGGTCTCTCCAGCTGCTGGGGGAGATGGTGAGAGGATGGGAACTGGGGCAGAAAAAGGGGTTTGCAGTTTCTGTTTGGTTTGGCTGTCTGTATGGCTTTGATTTTGCGTTCCCATTTGCCCTAACAGGGACAGCGGGTTCCGAACCCCTCTCGCCTTTCCCGTGCAGGTTCGGGAGCCAGAACACAAGGGGTGCCCGACCGGGCTGTTTGCTTTTCTTTCACCGTGTTTGTCCTGCCAGGGAAATACCAAGAGAAGGAGGGAAATGCACTTGCTGTTGGAAAACTGCTGGTGGAACATCTGCGAGACAGATTTACAGAGTCAAGACTCCATTGTGGGCAACCGTGAGGGGTGCGGACAGGTCTGGATGCTGTATTTCAATCAAGTGGTGGAAATACCGGAGAGATTTCAACTAAAAAATGATTAGATTTGGAGAAGGGACTTTACAGCGTGCCTCCCTGCTTGATTTTTGGCATCTCTTGTAGCACAGGAGCTTTGCAAATAGACCTGGAGAGCTTTGTACTCATTGAGAACCAGTGCAATTAGTAGGCTATGAAATTGTGCAAGGAATTACCCTTTCCTTTGCCAGTGCAGGGTGTGGTGTATCACCGCAAAAAAATCAACTTGTGATTGATAAACAGCATTTAAATCCACTTTCTCCTTAATGAGGACAAGACGCGATTGTTCGGAGCGCAAACCCCGTGTTCCGCCCCGTGCGAACCTTGGGACAAACGTCCTTCTGCTCTCTCCGCTTTCTTCTCAAACGGGTTTAATTCGCCGGTCTGGAGTGTTTGGGCTTTGGGAACCTGTTTGCTGAGGAGGGTTTTGTCCGACGCCGCTGCTGGGACCCGGTTTGGCTGCGGAGCGGTCTCAGGGCATGGCGGGGATGCCTCCCGCATGCCGACAGCTCTTATTTTGGCCACAGGAATGTCTATAAATAAGCCGGGTCAGGGCTGGAGCCATTCGTCCTGCCCCACACGTGTCCCCATCCCAGCCAGCGCCAGCCCTTCCATCTGCTTTTGGAGCCACAAGGAGCCGGTCATCTCTCCAGAAAGCCCAGAGATGGCCGATATTGCTTTTGGTTGATGCTTTTTAACCTTATTTCTTGCCTCTTCCCTGATTTCTTTCCCCCGTCTCGCTGCCCAGGTATGGCAGGGATGCTTAGTGGATGCTTCATAAAGTTTGGTCACCAAACAGGTCCGGCCGCGCTGTGATGAGGGAGAGGTCACTTGCAAATTATTCCTTTGTGTTTTATAGCTATTTACAGAAGCAAACGCTCCATTTAAATGGCATTTTTTGCAGGGCCGTGCCACATCGCTCCCGCATGTGCTGTATGATCGCGGGTCATCTGTGGTCTGTGCCTCTGCCCTAAGATGCTCGCGGTTGTAATTCCAACAGGTTTCCAGCACCGTGGATCTTGGAGCAGGGATGGGGACCTGTGGGAAATGATGCAACTGGGTTTTGTTCCGTGACCAGGAAAGCTGTTGCATTGTATTTTTGCTCCATGTGTGTCTTCACCCTTCTTCCCAAGCCCAAAATGCCTCCCTGTCAGCTTTGCAAGTCTCAGCCACCCTGACTTTGGGGATAACTCCACCCTGGGGATCCTGAAGCTTGTTCTGTCTTGTTTTATCCCTGGGCACGTAGTAGCTTGGTGGGATTCACCTTCCCAATCTCCTTTTGGGGCCGTGCATGTTGTTTGCTCAGGGCTGTGAGCCGTTGGCTGTGTTTATTTAGGAGAGATGCTGGAAGTTGCTCCGTCCCTTGGTGCAGAACCATCTGGGCAACGTGGCAGCGCATCTTTGTGCCTGCGGGTGGAACGAACCCTTGGTGCGCTTCCCCACGACCGACAGTTCCCAAGTGCCATGAGATTGGAAATTGGGAACAATTTCTTCCCCAAAGGGCTGTGGGGCACTGGAACAGGCTGCCCAGGGCAGTGCTGGAGTCACCATCCCTGGAGGGCTGGACAGACGGACATGAGGTTCTCAGGACATGGGGCAGAGACAGGGGTGGGGAATGGTTGGACTCTTGATCTTGAGGGACTTTTCCAACCAAAATGACTCTGTGATTCTCTCCAAATCCGAAACTGCTGAGCGCGCGTTTCTCGCCCGCAGGGTCCCACGTGCCCGGGGCTGGTGTCACCGCGTGACCCTGAGCAGAGCACAGTCACACCAGCTCGTCCTCCGGCTCCTGCGCTCGCACAGGGGCAGAGTGGAGCTTTTTGGGGTGGGTTTGCTGGGCACAGCGCTGTGGGGCTGGGTTCTCCCTCCCCAGGAGGAGGGTGCGATGCTGGGTGGCTGGTTTGGTGGAGCAGGAGGCCGCGTGCGCCTTGCAGAGCAGCTGAAAGTAACACCGAACTTTAATATAACGCAGAACAAGCCCTCCAAAACTTTTGTGGGAGGATATTTGGCTTTTCTAGAGAAAGGAAAACTCTTTTTCAGAAATTCCCTGGTGCTCCTCGATGTTCGGAGGTGTTGAGATGAGACAACCGGTGTTTGCATCCTCTGCTGATGGGCTGTCAATCCCTGTAGGGTTGAGAGCTGTGAACTGGCTGTGAGAAGGACTGTAGCAAAGGTCTAAGTTATTTTCGGAGGAGGAAGGGAAGGAAAAAAGAGGAAATGCTTCTATTTGCTCATCTCTTGCTGCCCAGAATGTCCCTGTCATGCGGAATTTCTCTGGTCGGTGACAAAGACTCCGAGTTCCCTCCAAGATGTATTTTAGCGAGCATTCCCATGGTCCACCCATCCATCGCCTGACGGATACAGCTCTAAATTAGTATTTCTGCTTCTAGTGTCCTTCCTGCAGCTTAAAACACTGGCAGCAGGTACCTCCTGAAATAGCTCTTGAATCGTGGGATTTTAGGGCATTCTCCTCCCAAAAATGGATAAGAGCAGCTGAGCTGAAACGCTTCGGGTCTCACCTGGGGGTTGTGAAAGAGTTTGTGCGTGGCCGGAGCACCCACGGGTGCCTCTGCAAACGAAACGTTATTGCGTGTTTCCCTCCCCAGGGGATTTACCGGCTCGACGAGATGGAACAGGGACAGGCTGTGCCATCGGACGAGGGAGTTTGGCGGCGATTCCTTGGGCTCAGCAGCTCTTTCCCACGTAGGGCCGGGAGCTGCTCCATGCAGGAACACGCCTGGCTCGCCCGTCTTACCCAAGAGCTCTGGAGAGACTCAAATTCTCCAAACCAGGAGGGTTTTGGAGCTGGATATATTCATATTTTTAAGAGGGTTGTTCCCCAGGGGCCGTGAGGTGTTCTCTGTCCCCTTTGAGACCGGATTAATTTATAAAGGAGCTTCTCCGGCTCTAGTAATAACTCAGGAGGATAAACCAGTTTTGGGGGACAAGTCAGACTCGACAAGCACAATCCCGTCAAGTGTTTGGTGTTTAAATCTACCGTTTAACTGGTGAGGTTTGGCAAAGACCAGGTCACCGAAATAACATACATACAGGTGAGGTGTTGCCGTGGCTTGGCTGAACCGTGCTTGCTCTGCCCAACGGAGCGAATAAACGCGGCGTCTGGAGCGGAGATTACGTCCCGGGCGAGTAATCCCCCTGCCCGAGCGCCAGGAATGCGCGAGACGGGGACCTAAATAGATCCGTAAGCTCAGGGGCAGGAGGAGGTCAGTGGGGAAGGGATGTGGGATTTGGGTGGAAGGGGATTTCTAGGAGTTCCAGCAGGTTTCGCAGAAGCGGAAAAGCAATTTTGGCTGTTGTCAGCAGAGGCCGGGGCCGGCACTGGCTTCAGAGACTCCACTGTAGCTGCGAATGGGTTAACGAGGATGGGTTGAACTGTCCTGATTTGTTTGTTTTTTAAAAAGCGACAACTATGTGATGCGACGTAGTGATGTAACATTGCCCCAGCAAAGGACTCGGGATTAATTGAGCTGCCTTTGTCCCATATGCACGTCCCTCCGTCCTTATCTGCGCTGCCCTGTGCATTCTCCGTGTGCCCGCTGCTGTTCGTCTGGAGATCTGTACCCGCCTGGGTTTGAAAGCTCGAGCGTCGGTACCTCAAGCCATCTGTCGTAATAAAACCTCTGTCTCTTCCCGGCATCCTGAAATTTTGCTGATATCCCGCACAGATTTAGCACAGAGCGCGTGTCCTGCAAGAACGATGCTCCTGGGCCTGGAGCATCTTTTACACCTGGAAGCGACATCTGTCCCCAACCAGGGCTCCCCAGGGACCTGTGACCAGGAGGCTCCAGCAGAACCCAGATCTCTGATTTATTTCTGCTCTGAACAGCTTTGCGATGGCAGCAAAAACCACCAAAACCCCACCATAAAAGGCTGCAGAGCTGTTTGCTCAGTGAACAGGGAAGTTGGTTGCGCAGCTGTGGCCACGTCTCTGAAAAGTGCACGAATCTTTATGGGTGAGGTTCTCCCTGTGAGTTACTGCCTTTGGGGTGCCCTTAGAACCAGTTGCTACACCCTGTAAGTAACCTGCATTGAGGTTTAGCAAGCTGAGAGATTAAAAAAAGCTATTTAATGCTGGTTGTGAGCATATTGGCATCCCCATCCGTGTCCTCGGTGGCTGTAGAAGGGTGTTTCAGCCATCCTGTCTCTTCTTTTTGCAGCTGCAGAGTTACTTTGCTGCCTGTGAGGATGAGACGCCAGCCATCAGAAACCATGACAAGGTCCTGCAGCGGCTCTGCGAACATCTGGACCACGCTCTGCTCTACGGGTGAGTGTGGAGCTTGGCACTCTGGGTGTTTGTCACCGTGCGTGGAGCCTCAGCGTGGGGAAGCCATCTAGAGTCAGAGTTATTTTTGTTGGAAAAACCCTCAAGATGATCGAGTCCAACCACAACCCACCCCTGTCCCTGCCCCATGTCCTGAGAACCTCATGTCCGTCTGTCCAGCCCTCCAGGGCTGGTGACTCCAGCACTGCCCTGGGCAGCCTGTTCCAATGCCCCACAGCCCTTTGGGGAAGAAATTGTTCCCACATCCAACCTCAACCTCCCCTGGCGCAACTTGAGGCCGTTTCCTCTGCTCCTGGCGCTTGTTCCTGGGGAGCAGAGCCCGACCCCCCTGGCTCCAAGCTCCTTTCAGGCAGTTCAGAGATCAGAAGGTCTCCCCTCAGCTCCTGTTCTCCAGCTGAACCCCCCAGGTCCCTCAGCCGCTCCATCACATTGTGCTCCAGCCCCTCACCAGCTCCGTTCCCTTCTCTCCACTCACTCCAGCACCTCAAGGCCTTTCTTGGCGTGAGGTGATCCCGCCACCCCTCTGGCCGCCATTTTTTTGTGTTGTGAGGTGATCTTGGTGCCGCCATTTTGAGCCCTGAGGTGAGGGGCCCAAAACTGCCCCAGGATTCACGGTTTGGCCTCACTGTGCCCAGCACAGGGACGGTCGCTGCCCTGGACCTGCTGGCCACACCAGTGCTGGTACCAGTCAGGATGGTGGTGGCACACACTGGCTCATGTTCATCCCCTGTCACCAACATCCTCAGGTCCTTTTTCACCCAGCACTTTATAGCCGCTCTTCCCTGAACCTGTAGCATTCATGGGGTTGTAGTGACCCAAGTGCAGGACACAGCAGTAACTGGGATGGAAATAACAAAGCCCTTGCTTAACCTTTGTCTGATTTTTCTTTCTTCCAGCCTGCAGGACCTCTCCTCGGGCTACTGGGTGCTGGTCGTTCACTTCACCCGCCGGGAAGCCATCAAACAGATCGAAGTGCTTCAGCACGTGGCCACCAACCTGGGACGCAGTGAGTATCTGCAGACCTGCCCCGGAGCTGAGGACAAACCCCAGTTTGGGGACAAACCCCAGTTTGGGGACATCCGGCAGGTTGTGCTGGTGGCGTGTTCGGGGCTGGAGCTGCAGACAGACCGAGAGCCAGCGAGAATCGTTTTGGCTGGAAAAGACCTTTAAGACCAAGTCCAACCATTAACCCAAGGCTGCCAAGTCTACCTCTAAACCATGTCCATAAGAACCTCATCTGCGTGAAACATTTCATCTGTTCATTCAACGTTTGAAGACCATATTCTTACAGCAGTCAGGAGAAAATACTTGGAAATACAACAAATATAGAAAGAATACTTAATAACTAACAAATAATACAGGATTGCAATATTAACCAAGTATTCTCCTATACTATTTCAAGCTAGAATACTGAAGCCTGAAACAATTCCCATGTGTTAGCGCTGACACAGAACTGCAATGCATAAAATATACAAGCAGGGAGGGAAAGCAGCTTTGCAAGAGGTAGAAAAGCTTTTATAAAATCTTTAGGCACAATTCTTTGCGATCTTTTAAAAGCCATCAGGCTGTTACAAAGCAATAATGACCATTATACTTGTAGTTGTACGAATCTGTTATACTTTTGTTCCAAAGGGTAGAAATAATTTCATGCACTCTAATATTTTGTTTCCTTCCAAATTGTTTGAAGATTGGTTATTTTTCTCCTGTATATGTGGTTACAGAAGTTTTACAGGCTCTCAGGAAGTCTTACCACCAGGAGTTACGCAGCAAAACCGATGCACTATTATTTAACACTTTTTCAAGGGGCGCAAGGGAATGCAAGTGCTGTTTGCATAGGTTTGTGTGTCGAAAAACACACTCAAAATCCATACAAATATATTATTGGTTCTTTTAGTTTGCTCCCGCCCCAATCAAGGAGTGAATGCTTTTTGAAGCGAACTTCTTAAAACACAGTTTTCACAGATGTATGCTTTCACTGCAGTGGTTACAATGACGCTTTTACAATGTCCCTAAATCAAAACACACCAAGTTCACTACATTTACCGTGAGCTGACAGATGTTTGTGAGGCCGAGGAGGTGGAGTCCCGGTGTAACCGTGTGATGGCTATAGCTGTTGTTTGCCCCATGCTGCCGCGAGCCTGTAGCGGATTTTTGGGACCACAGAGGCCGCTTTTTGGTGCAGGACGGTGCCCAGAGATTATCCAAACACCCTTCAGCGCCCAAGCCCCGTACGGTGAGAGCGGAGCCGAGTGCAGCACCAGCGTTTGTGTGATGTCTCCAATGGCACCTGCGCTGATTCAGGGCGATTCTCCCTCCATCTCTCCCATCTCCTGATCCCCACTGGAAATGCCAGCAGGGTTCTGGGTTCTCATTGTGCTGGGGAGACAATTGTGCGTCTGCTTCTCAACAAGCTACACGCCGTCTCTTATTCCCACTCCGAATCATGAATCTGACCCTTCGTTTTTCCTCACGGATTTCCCCAACGCTTGGTTGCTCCCCTGAAATGACACGAATGCGAATGAATGATTTAACATGTCTTGACTGATTTGTGATTATTTCCAGGCTTGTTTCGCTTCTCAGGCGTTTCCCCACAAGATAAATCTCTGTGCTGCTTCCTTTTCAGGCCGGGCATGGCTGTACTTAGCCCTCAATGAAAACTCCTTGGAGAGCTACTTGAGGCTGTTCCAGGAGAACCTCAGCCTGCTGCACAAGTACTATGTCAAGTGAGCATCCCAGCCCGTTCTCATTCGGGTTCTCATTGCCACCCCTTTTTGGCAGAAGCCAGCCCTAATTTTCCAGTGTGCAACAAGCAGTTGATCAGGGTCTGACCTTTCCTTGCGGATTTTGCATGATTAATTTCAAGGTCCCAGATGTGCATGCACTGTCTTATGTAAGAGCATCTTTCCTGCTTGACTCCCAGATCTACCCTTTATATTCTTCAGTGTTTTCCAAGAAGCTGCTGTAGCTCTTCTCCAGTGTCCCTGCTCTGCTGGACACCTGGAAATTTGGCTGTAGCTCATTTGGGGACAGCACACTGTAGATGCCACACGTGTCTGCCCATAACCTCTGCCATTGCTCTTGGGAGGCAAGCAGCAGGCTCACAGCTCTGCAGCCATGTGTTAGCAGCTCAGAGACATGCTGCCACGAAAGCAGAAGGGTGTTTGTAGCTATTTCTCCTCTTTCCCACATCTCTAAAGCTCTCCTGTTTTATCCGTGCTGCAGGAACGCCCTGGTTTGCAGTCACGATCATCTGACCTTGTTCTTAACGCTGGTGTCCGGGCTGGAGTTCATCCGCTTTGACTTGGATCTGGTGAGTGTGTTATCTGCTTCCCTTGGCTCTGGGAGAGCGAGTATGTGGAGTCCTGGGTGTCAGAGGTCCAGGGTTTACTTTCTTGGAAGTGCGGAATCATTTTGATTGGAAAAGACCCTCAAGATCATCGAGTCCAGCCATTCTCATTGACCTTCAGCTAGAAACATGAACAAGGAAAATCTCCAGGCTGGGATCTTTGGAGATGCAGTGACAGGCTTTATTCCTTTTGCTCCGTTATTCCTCTGCACGGTTCAGAGGAGGAGCGAAGCAGATTGATGGGGATAAAGAAGTGAACCTCTGAAATGCTGGCATCCCTCCAGGTAAACACAAAACGGCTGGCGAACCCTCGGTGTCACAGTGGAGCTGCGGGGTTTCCTCTGAAAGGCGGCAGAAACGAGCAGTCGGAGGACGTTCAAGGACAGCCCTGTCATTTTGACTCTGCTAATAACTGTGTGCTGACTCAGAGCCTGACTCAGCCCACGCTCTCCTCTCTGCAGGACGCTCCTTACCTGGATCTGGCCCCGTACATGCCCGATTACTACAAACCTCAGTACCTGCTCGACTTTGAGGAGCGCCTGCCCAGCTCCGTGCACGGCTCGGACAGCCTCTCCCTCAACTCCTTCAACTCGGTCACCTCCACCAACCTGGAATGGGATGACAGCGCCATCGCTCCGTCCAGCGAAGGTCAGTGGTTTGTTTCGGAGGTGGTTCACACATTCGCTTCCCCTGAGCTGCTGGACCAGACGAGACACAGAACGAGGTAGAAAATGATGGGCTAGAAGAAACCAAAGCGAGAAACGCAGCAGTTAGGCTGTGAGTCTCTGTTGTCTTGCCTTGGGAGGTGCTGGGATTTAAGCTGGGATTTAGGCTAGATGTGAGGAAGAAATTGTTGGCCCTGAGGGTGGTGAGAGCCTGGCTTAGGTTGGCCAGAGAGGTGGTGGATGAACCATCCCTGGAGACATCCCAGGCCAGGCTGGACGGGGCTCTGAGCAACCTGAGCTGGTGAAGATGTCCCTGCTCATGGGCTGGATGAGCTGGGAAGGTCCCTTCAACCCAAACCATCTGTGATCCGATGATTCTATAAGCTGTGGACATCCCCTTGGCCTCACACCAGGAGAGAAGGACTTTCCCTGCCCATCACCCCAAGCTGCGTTCCCATTCTAGGGTGTGTGTTTTTGCAAGAACTGGAGAAATCTCCCAATATCTAAACGTGGTTTCCAGTTCAGAGGAGGTTCACAGGGCTGCAGAGGACATTCCTTAGGTGCTTATTTTGCAGTCCAGAGCCCCAATGTGCTGGAGGTGGCGGGGAATAGTTTCCAGAGTCTTCTCTCCATGTCTGCAGTCTGAGGGGAAGGCAGCCGGTGGTCCCAAAGGTGCTGGTTTTTCCTCTTCAGTGTCACACTCACCCTTTGCCTCTGTCATAAAGGAGCAGCTCTGCTGCTGCTGTTTCTCATCCAAAATATGTTTTCCCTATTCCTTCTTTGGTGTTGGTTTGAACAAAGCTTGACCCAGGGATTCTGGAATAGATGAGTCCGAGACAGGGGTCCACTTGTTGCATTTTATGTGCAAGATAGAAACCGCAGATACTAAAGATGCCGAGAAGGAACACCCGGGATGGGCGTTTGCATCGTTTTAGCAAAGCACTTTGAAGCCCAGCGCTGTTTTAGGCTCACCGTGGCATTCACACTCATGCTGTAAGCATGAAAGGGAGTATTTTTGGGGACTTGCTTATGCCAAATCCCCAGCATCCCAGGTAAGTTGGGGACAGCATGAGAAGCCAAGCAATAAGTCAGGGGAAGAATCGCCTTTGTCCCCAGAGGTTTGACATAAGCAGCTGTTTCAGTTCTTGCTGCATCCCCTGGGCTCGTGTTCCTGTTCCTCACTCAGCAGAACATGTCTCGGTGCCAGCACATCTGCCTGTCCCTGAGCACTGGGCACAGGCTGTCACTTGGGTTTGCCTGCGTCTGGTGGACAGAAGCTTAATGCTCAAGAGAGGAAGAGTTTGGAGGGGAGATGGAGGGCATTTTGGAGCTGAATTTTGGTTATTCCACGTGTCCAGGCAGTGATTGTGGCCTCTGTTTCCCCACGTGCAGAGCAGTTCGGTGCTGATGTAGAGGTGCTGTCCCCTGTTGTGAGACCAGGACGGTGGAGATGTCAGAGCCTGGAGGAATTAAACCCCATTAAATACTTCACTGCTCATCATTTCAACAGGAGCATCTTGCTGGGGGTGTAGGGGAGCTGGGGATTTTAGGATCAGAGAGCAAGTTTTTCTCTTTATTCATTCCCCTGGCTTTGCAAACATTAATGAGACAAACATCACAGTATCTATGGGAGGTAAGTGTGAAGTGGGGAAACTGAGGCACACTTAAATTGCTTCACAGAGAGCATCCCTGATGCCATAGATGACACCGACCATTTTTATGGTTTAGCTTTCCAGCAGCTTGTATAATACAATGGGACCTTCATCCTTCACTGGTCCCATTGTAGCTCCTGTAACACAAACACCAGCCGGAATTTTGGTGCAGCTGGTTTCCATTTTGCATCCATGTTCCCGAACTATTTTCTCATGCATTTCAGAAACCAGTGGAATATTATTTTGTTGCTCTCCTTTCCCACCCCATCCCCAGGTCCCCTTCACACTCTCCCCTGTCCCCCCTTCCCCTCTCCCCACTTACTTGTATTTCTAATCCTGAGTTTTATCCCTCGTTTTTATAGATTATGATTTTGGAGATGTCTTTCCAGCAATGCAGACCATGCCCAGCAGAGACTGGGAAGGTGGGACACGCTCATCTGTTACAACCTTTTGGTTTTTCTCTCTGCATTGCTGCCACCTGATGCTTGCTGCATGCTGCCCCGTTCAGTTCTTTTAACCAGCAACCCCCACATCTGGATGGAATTCGGTAAAGGCAGAACGGAGCAGAAATGATCCCCCAAGGTGGGAAATTGTGTGTCTCAGCCATGAGACCACGGGCAAAGCTTTCCCCAGCTCCCAGCCGTGTATCCCAGAGCGGAGGGATGTTTTCCAGCCTCTGACGATACCTCCGTGTTTTGCATCCGCCCCAGCGCTCGGTGTAACAGCTGCGAGGCTGGAATTTCGAGTGCGACTCTGTGGCTCGATACGTTATGGCGTGTGTTGATAAAAGAGCCTTTATACAAGGTTATAAAAGAAAAAGGGCAAAATCGCCCTCATGTGAAGCTGGCAGGTGGGGATGAGTGGCCGTGAGCGTGCCAGCCGACCTGATGCTGTGGATTTCCTCTTTGGGGTAAAGCACGCAGCTTGAAAAACAGATCCACCGTCATTGATTTCCCTGAAAGCCCTGGAAGACAGCTGAATTAATTCTCCCTTCTTTAATTTGGGGCCCTTTGCAGGGATTAATTTGGGAGGTTTTGTTTTCCTTGGACGCTGCTCTCCTGTATCAAAACTTCTCTCTTGAAGCCACAACATGCAGCACATCGCTGTGCTCGGTTTGGGTCACTACGCTTCCTTTTAATTTTATTCTACCACTATTAAAACCAACTTGTCTGCTATGTCTGGCTTTTACGGCCAAGAGCACGTGCCTGTTGTAGAGGAATTCATTCTCCTCCCTCCCCACGCAGCCCCTTTGTGTGTCACAGGAGCAGAACCCTCTGCTTTAACCCTGGAGGAAATACAGCCCCGCTCTGTCCTGTGCAGCTAAAAGCTGGACGGAGCCTTGGATCCAAATTGCCTTGGCCGGTACCACCTGAATATCTGGGGAAATTCTGCCTGGATTCCATGTGGATGCCTCTAACACGCTCCCTCTCATCTTCTTTCTCACCCCCCACGCAGAGATGCTCCCAGAGATGGTTTAACGTGTCCCTGAAGCTGGAGGGTGCACGCAGAGAGGACAAACCACCTTTCCAAACCCAGCACCCGGTGACCAGCGTCACCGCGGGTGTTCCGTGCGGGCGGGGAGAAGCCGAGGGACGCTGGGGGCAAATCCTGGTGGTTTTCGGAGGAGTGACGGGCTCCCCGATGCAGATTGCGGTTGCAGAGCGGTGTGATCCACCGATGCTCCGGGCTGCGTGTGCTGAGCAAAGCCCGGCCATAGCAAAGCTCTCATCCTAAACCCCTTCCAGGTTACCTACTGACCGATTCCTTGCCGTTTGTACACAGAGCAAGACATTAAGAAAGTTGGGGCAGTCCCCTATTTTCAGTGGATGCATTTGGGGTAAAATGCTGTATTTTGGACAAAGATCGTTTTATCCGAACAGAAGGAGGAGGCAAAAGAAATTACATTCGTTTTGGTGATACAGGCTAGAAGCCCAGGGCTGAAATAGCTTTTAAACATTTTATTTTCCCGTTAATGTCAATGTTATCTCCCTGGTTTCCTTCCCTCGATGGACTTCACACCCTCCGTGCTGCGGGGCAGCGTTTCAGTGGGAACAAAACCGCGCTTTGAAATCAGCCATCACAAAACGGCCTTTATTCGATTTTTTTATAAGAAGTTTCATTTTCCTGCTCAAACCCTGTGCCCCCAAACCACTTGGCCAGGGCTGCGGTTTCCTTCAGGAGGGACCTCCCTGCCTAGCAAGGGCTTTCTAGCTGGTGTAGGGTGCTGGAGTAGAGAAGGGCAGGGGTAGCTTCCTTTAAGCGTGACTTTGGGGATGGATAACTCCACGCATGACTTCTCCGCTGCTCCTTTTCCCTCTGCAGACTAACATGGGCCAAACGGGTTGTGCTACGACCTGTCTGTGCAGCCTGCTGTCCCCACACCCTGTGAATGCTGTGTGTCCCCTCTCCACACTTCCAGCCCCACGTGTGTCACGTGTGAGCCGAGAAAAGCAGCCGGCTCCGTACGGATCGCTGCTCGGCGCGCTGGTTCCGTTTCTGCCCTCGTAGCCAAGCCAGCGTCTTCCTGAGACCCCATCGCAGGGGACAATCAGCAGTGTGAGAAGTGATCTCGCTGTCACCTTGATAAGGAGCTCCGTGGCCCCAAGACCCCCCAAGTTCCTTCCCAAGGACTCCACCTCTACGTCTTAATCCAGCTGCCGGCTCCTGGGTGACCCAGCTGTTATTTCCAGACATTGTCTAAATTGCATTGGGTGCAAAATGCTGCTGGGTCTCGCGCTGGCCTGTCCGTCCCTCTTTGCAAAAAGCCCGAGGAAGCTCGGCCGGTGCCCGGGAAGGGGTCGCTGCGAGCTGCGCGGTGACCACGTAGCACCCCGAGCCCCCAGCGCGCAGCTTTGCTTGATTTGACTCGCTCCAGGTGCCCGAGCTGACGTTCACCCCGCTTTTGCTTCTTGTCTTTGCAGACGGAGACCTCACGGACACGCTGAGCTGCTCGCGCTCCACCGCCTCCGAGGCCAACGGCACCAAGGCCTCGGTGAAGAGCCCGACGCAGCGCTACAACCCCTTCAACGAGGAGAAAGCCGACGTGCCCTTGTCCTCCACGGAGACCACGCCGGTGCACACGGCTTCTCAGGAGAAGACGGAAGCCACCCCCGAAGGAACGGACCAGTCCGAGAGCTGCACGGAGCTGGAGGTCATCAGGTACTGAGCTGCCTGCGCTAGAAACACGTCCCTAAGTGTCATCTGTCACCAGATGTGCCACCTCTTCTACCCCAAGGGAGACAGCATGTGTGGTGTAGCCTTGATATCCTGTTTCCCTGAAAGTAAGACAGGGTCTGATATTAATTTTTGCTCCAAAACGTGCCTTTTTTACATTTATAGCTGTCTGGACACTTTTTAAATTGACTTTTTTTATGAACTGTAACTAAAGCTTATTCTTGGAGTAGGGCTTGTATTTTGAGGATCCTCAAAAATCCTGAAAAATCCTGCTAGGGTGTATTTTTGGGGTAGGTCTTATTTTTGGGGAGGAGGGGTACAATCACGAGAGAGTGATTTTATGCCTCCAGACACCAACTGATGCTCTGTAGGTGTCAACAAAGCAAGTTCCTCAGAGCTACATGCTGGCTCAGCATAGACACTTTCACCTGACAGTCTGTATCAGGGAGCTCAGAGGAATCTGTGGGCTATTATTTTAGGTTTTCTCCAGCTGGTGGCAGGTTTGAAGCAACACTGGGGCTCGGATCTGCTCTCCCATCCTTCCTCTTGCTTGTTGAGTTGCTGTGGCCGAACCTGTTGAGGGAGACGCCTCCGCAGAGCTGCTGGTGTTTGGCTCTTTCAGAGGAGATCCCCAGGGGTCCCTTGGAGCCTATAAACCCAGACAAAGAGCTCAAGGCTCCGTCTGCTCACACCTGGGGATAAGGACACCCCAAAACCAGCCCAGCAGGCCTGTGCTTGGCTCTGGCGCCCTGTTTTTTTTTGGGAGAAGCGGAGGAGCGGGATTATGTTGCACCCAGCACGGCAGACACAGGGAAAGGGGAGCACTGTGCTCACTGCACAAAAACAGGTGACCCAGCAGCACTTTGGGTGCCATGGGAGGCTGAACGCTTACACGGGAGAGGCCTCCAGCCCGCATCTCCCTCTTCTGGCCACCAGGCATTCCCACCTCCTCTTGAAACCTCCTTCCTTCCCATCATCTCGATGATAAATGTGAGCCAGCGCATGCCCAGGGTCAGGGAAGAGCAGCTGGAAAGTGCTGGGCGGAAAAGGACCTGGGGGTGTTGGTGACAGCGGCTGAACATGAGCCAGTGTGTGCCCAGGTGGCCAAAAATGCCACCAGCATCCTGGCTGGTACCAGCACTGGTGTGGCCAGCAGGGCCAGGGCAGCGACCGTCCCTGTGCTGGGCACAGTGAGGCCAAACCGTGAATCCTGGGGGCAGTTTTGGTCCCCTCACACCAGGAAGGGCCTTGAGGCGCTGGAGCGAGTGGAGAGAAGGGAACGGAGCTGGTGAGGGGCTGGAGCACAAGTGTGATGGAGCGGCTGAGGGACCTGGGGGTTCAGCTGGAGAACAGGAGCTGAGGGGAGACCTTCTGATCTCTGACCTGCCTGAAAGGAGCTTGGAGCCAGGGGGGTCGGGCTCTACTCCCCAGGAACAAGCGCTAGGAGCAGAGGAAATGGCCTCAAGTTGCCCAGGGGAGGTTGAGGTTGGATGTGGGAACAATTTCTTCCCCAAAGGGCTGTGGGGCATTGGAACAGGCTGCCCAGGGCAGTGCTGGAGTCACCATCCCTGGAGGGTTGGACAGATGAACATGAGGTTCTCAGGACATGGGGCAGTGCTGGGGTGGGTTATGGTTGGACTCGATCATCTTGAGGGGCCTTTCCAACCAAAATGATTCTGAGATTCTACATTGCAAAAGTCACAGGTGAGTGACATCTCTCTCGGTCTCTCACCACACAGGTTAGCCAAGAAGAAAAAAACAGGCAAGAAGAAGAAAGCGAAGCCCGAGGAGCCGGTGAACACCCCTGCACCCGTCGTGCCCGAGGCCCAGCAGGCCAGCGGTGACAGCGGCGTCAATGGGCTGAGTGACAGAGAGGACCCGCAGAGAGATGATGGTCCTGCTGCCCCGGGCGGGCAGGAGGAGGGTCGCGAACGTTCTGCCCTGGGCCAGCTGGCCCTCCGCATCCCCGAGATGAAGGACACGTCCATGGAGAGCGTGGGGCAGCCGCTGAGCAAGGTGATGGACAAACTCAACGGGCAACTGGACCCCGGTGGCTGGAACGTCCCCCTCGAGCCCCCCGGGCAGTCCTTTCGGACCGGCACGCCAGGGGAGACCCCGGATGGATCGTCCTCTGGCGACTTCAGCGAGGGGATTTCAGCCCCCATGGACTTCTACCGCTTTACCGTCGAGAGTCCAAACGCTGCTGCACCAGGTGGTGGCCACCATGACGCTCCAGGGCCTGGCCAACCGCCACATGTTTCTGGTAGCGCTGAGGCTCCTGAAGAAGAAGAAGAAAACAGAGAGGGAGAAGCAGCTGGGGCAGTAGAGGGGTCTGGAGGGACAAGTGGTGAAGCCCAAACCAGCCAGATGGAACTTGCCGCCCCCCAGGCTCCCTGTGAGCCGAAGAAGGAGCAGCCCAGCCCGTCCCCGAGCAGCGCCGAGGACTCTGGTGTGGAGGAAGGTCAGGGCAGCCCCTCGGAGCTGAGCCACCCCTCCGAGTTCAGGTGAGGATGGCTTTGCTCAGCGGGGAGAGCACCTTCCAAATGATCTTGAGCTCAGGCTGGCACTTCATCCTTGGTTTGGGGGGCAAAGCCCAGCCTTTTGCAGGATGAAGGTGATGCACAAAGTCACGAGGAGGTCTTGGGGGGACAACAAGTGCCTAAATCACGGATGAGTGCAAAAACGAAGAGGGTTGCCCTTCATGGACCCCCCCAGCCGCACGTTTACATCCATCCTCTTCGGTTTCTCTTCACAGGGTGGATAACAACCATCTCCTCCTGCTGATGATCCACGTCTTTCGGGAGAACGAGGAGCAGTTGTTCAGGGTAAGGTGGTCACCACCCGTCTCCCGCAAAGGGACCGGCTCTGTGCCAGCGTCACCCGCGGGCTGAGGGCTCTTCTCTCTCCACACAGATGATCCGAATGAGCACAGGGCACATGGAGGGGAACCTGCAGCTCATCTACGTCCTGCTGACCGATTGCTACGTGTACCTGATCCGCAAAGGTATCCCATCCCCACGGCAGGGAGGGAGCCTTGCGTGATCCATCCTTTGTCCATAAATTAGGGCACCGTAGCTCACCACCTTCACCCTCATGTCTCCTGTAGCCACCATAGGGAGCTCAGGTTGATTTGTCCCCTGGAAGCCCTGGATATACCTCTGTCCTCCTCCGTGCTTCTAAACTTCAAGCATTTCACGAGGGATCTCAGAGCTGCAATGCTTCTTGAGAGCTTCCCCCATAAAGGAGGGGAAAACTTCATCTCTTCAGGGAACTGACCCAAAAACGGACACCCCACACACCCCCAGGAAACCACATGTTAAACTGCTGAGCTCCTTGTTTCATTGTCAGGCTTTCCAGTGCTGGAGAACACAGAGCCTGCCCTCCCACCCATCCCACTTTGTTTAAAACCACGTACACGCAACAGCTACAAAAGCCCTTGCCAGTACTATACGTCTGCTCCCATTGGAGACAATAGAGTTAGGTAAATGGCAAGTGTTTTGGAAATTGCCTCTGCTGGATACCGCAGAGGATGGGGTTGAACAAAGGGAGTGTAGCTATTTGGATGTGACACATTTTGGGACACGGATTGAGTTGCAGGTCTGTCACCGCTGCTGTGCGGTGGCCCCAATCCAAGCAGCGCTGGGCTCCTTTTCCCCCCTTCATGCGTCTTTTTGTGTCTGTGCCAGGGGCAGCGGAGAAGCCGTACATGGTGGAGGAGGCAGTTTCCTATAACGAGCTGGACTATGTTTCGGTGAGTGCAGCTTGAGGGGGGTCTGTCCTCACCTCTGCTCACAGGGCTGTCAGGAGCATCACGGTGGGATGTTTTTGGGGGGCTCTCTGTCCCGTTTGACCAACAAATCCTTGCAACTGGGAGACTTAAAAGTGTTATCCCTTCCAGTGCCACCTCTGTGGGCACCCAGCTTGCTCCTATCCTTGTGGGCAGCAGAGCGACTGCTGAGCTTCTCCCCCAGGGCCAGAAGTCGGTCCAGCCCTGCTTTGCCTCGCCACCCCCTCACCCCCTGCCGGCCTTCCCTAACCGCTCGTGTGTGTCGCAGGTCGGGCTGGATCAGCAGACGGTGACGCTGGTGTGCACTAATCGGAGGAAGCAGTTCCTGCTCGACACTGCGGACGTGGCTCTCACCGAGTAAGTTCTTAGCGATGGGTGAACCGTGGCACGTTCCTCCCGGGCTGCAGGGCCTCTGGCTGGCGCCTCAGACTCCCAGCGTGATTTGGGGAATGCAGGAGACTCCAGTGACAGCCCTTCATGACAGATCCTGTGGGGATTGGTTTGATGCCACTGGCTAAACCCCACAGGCAGCTGGAAGTGCCTTGAGCATGGATAAACACAAGTATCTTCCAGGATACACACAGGAGTCACCCTGTCCCTCAGGCTCCCAGCCTCTGGGTGGTGCAGACTACGTGTCCTGTGTGTTGCTTGGGATGAGCGGGGATAAGCGAGTTTCAAGGCACGTCCCCAGGTCTCTGCATGTTGTCAGCTCAGGGAGGTGACCTCGTTAGGGCCTGGATGGTCATACTGGGCTCTGTGGGGATAAGTGTTCACCTCCCAGTCTGAACCATCTCCTTCCTGGAGCTCAGACTTGACAGCCCCCATCACATTTGGTCTGTAGGTTGGTTTCTAGACCCTTTGGTCTGGCACACCAAAAGCCCACATTGAAGGGAAGCCCAGAGATGAGGGGCTGTTTGCCGTGCTGTCATCAGAGATCTCTGCCTCCCTCTCAGGTTCTTCCTGGTCTCCCTGAAGTCAGCCATGATCAAAGGGTGCCGGGAGCCCCCGTACCCCAGTATCCTCACAGATGCCACCATGGAGAAACTGGCACTCGCCAAGTTTGTGGCCCAGGAGTCCAAGTGTGAGGTGAGTTTGGATATCGCAACCGTCGCTACACGTGGCGGAGGCTCAAGGCTCACAGGAGATTCCCTCCTGTTGACTTCTCCGCCTGACTCTCGCAGGCCTGCGACGTGGTCGTGCGTTTCTACGGCCTCGTGCACTGGGAAGACCCCATGGATGAGGCGCTGGGAACCACCACCAACAGCTGCACCTCCACTGAAAACGCCGTCACCAAGGACGGCGTCCTGCACTACAAGGCGGGGACGTCCTACCTGGGCAAGGAGCAGTGGAAAACCTGCTTCGTGGTGCTCAGGTGGGCACTGGGGCTGCGGGTCGGGACTGAGGCGCGTCAGAGAAGGCGCTGGGACCAGTTTGCTGCCCAGGAGCTGCTTGGGAGATGGGGAGGCCCCATCTTGTCACCTGGGAGGATAAAGCCACCAGTTGTGGATGCTCGGCAGCAGAAATGCAACGCCAGGGTGGAGGGCAGGGCAGGGGTGGCACTGGGACCGAAGCAGAGGGCGTTTGTGCCATTACCGGAGCTGAGCTGACTCGTTACCACCTCTCTTTGTCTTCCCAAATGGCAGCAACGGGATCCTGTACCAGTACCCAGACCGCACGGATGTCACTCCCCTGCTCTCCATCAACATGGGGTAAGTGGCTGGTGGGATGTAGCAGCCACGTTCAGCAGGGATCTGGGGATCAGGAGCTCCTGGGGACGTCCAGGGAGGTGTTTCTGGGCAAATCGTGATCCAGTCAGTTTGAGGAAGAAATTGTTGGCCCTGAGGGTGGTGAGAGCCTGGCCCAGGTTGGCCAGAGAGGTGGTGGATGAACCATCCCTGGAGACATCCCAGGCCAGGCTGGACGGGGCTCTGAGCACCCTGAGCTGGTGAAGGTGTCCCTGCTCATGGGCTGGGGGAGCTGGGAAGGTCCCTTCAACCCAAACCATCTGTGATTCTGTGAAACCCACCACGCTCAACTCCAGCTCTACCACAATCTGCAGAGACAGAGGCCGCCCTTGGAGCAACCACAGGGGATGTCAGAGCTGGGAAACAAGCACCGGGGGGAAAAGGGGCGACGTGCAGCACGGGGAGGGCAGGCGGAGGCTGTTTTCAGTCTGTCCCGCTGATCTCCATCCTCCCCCTCTCTCCCAGCGGCGAGCAGTGCGGGGGATGCCGGCGCTCCAACACCACCGACCGGCCCCACTCCTTCCAGGTGATCCTGACGGACCGGCCCTCCCTGGAGCTGAGCGCCGACAACGAGGAGGACATGGCGGACTGGATGCAGTACTTCTGCCAGGCTGTCTCTAAAGGGGTGAGCCGGGGACAGGCCCCGAACACGAGTGCATCACCCCCCTCCTTCACCTGGAGCCTTTTTGGGGCACAGCCCAGGCAGGAGCAGGCGTGTCTGGCTGGGATGGAGCAGGCAGATGTCTCCTGAGCCAAGAGATCTTTAGGACGAGAGGAAACGGCCTCAAGTTGTGCCAGGGGAGGTTGAGGTTGGATGTGGGAACAATTTCTTCCCCAAAGGGCTGTGGGGCATTGGAACAGGCTGCCCAGGGCAGTGCTGGAGTCACCATCCCTGGAGGGCTGGACAGACGGACATGAGGTTCTCAGGACATGGGGCAGTGCCAAGGATGGGTTGTGGTTGGACTTGATGATCTTGAGGGGTTTTTCCAACCAAAATGACTCTATGATTCTATCTCCCTTGTGGAGATGGGTCTCCTTTGTGCCAAATTCTAACCCCTCACTTTCCCCACCAGGTGATCCCCCAAGGTGTCACCCCTTCGCCCTGTGTCCCCTGCTGCCTCGTGCTGACGGATGAGAAGGTTTTCACCTGCCACGAGGACTGTCAGACAAGCTTCTTCCGCTCGCTGGGCACCGTGGAGCTGACGGACATCACCACTGTCTCCACGGAGGCCGGCAAGGAGTACTGTATCCTGGTGAGTGCGGCGCTTCGGGCTGGCCTGGGGCCGAGGACAGACACAGCGATGACACCTCGACTCTCTCTTGGTGTTTAGGAGTTTGCTCAGGACCGCGAGCAGTTCCTGCCCTCCTGGGTCCTCTATTTTAGTTGCACTACAGAACTGGAGAGGTTCCTCTCAGCGCTGAACGTCGCATGGAGGAACATCTACCAGGTGAGCATGTGGGGCAGCGTCACAGGAATCACAGATTCGTGGGATGGTTGGTGTTGAAAGGACCCCTGGGGATCCCCAGCCCAGCCCTGCCAGCGCAGGTCACAGAGCAGATCACACAGGATCCCAGGGGGTTTGAATGTCTCAGAGCAGGAGACTCCACACCCGCTCTGGGCAGCCTGGGCCAGGCTCTGGCACCTCCCAGCAAACAAGTTTCTGCTCATGTCCAGATGGAGCCTCCTGTGCTTCAGTCTGTGCCCGTTGCCCCTCACCCTGGCGCTGGGCACCACTGAACAGTCTGGTCCATCCTCTGACACCCACCCTGAGATATTGATCCGTTGATCAGACCCCTCTCAGCTTCTCTTCTCCAGCTCAACAGCCTCAGCTCTCTCAGTGTCTCCTCATCACAAAGATGCTCCAGACCTGGGCAAATTTTTCCCTGCAGGGTGACCCCAGCTCCCCCACGCAGGGCAGGATCAGCCCAGGCTCCTCCATGTCCGTACAACCGCGGGATGTGGCATTCGGAGCCCGTGTCCCCTGGCATCCAGGGTTGGCGGGGCAGTGCGGAGTCACCTGTGTCAGCCCCGTCCCCCTCCACCACCCGTTTGTACGACATGGGCAAATTTCCCGTCTGGTTTTGAGGTGGTTTTTCAACAGGTCCCTGTCCTGACCACCCGTCGCGTGTGTTTCAGGTCGACCTCCTGCACAAGGCCGTTCTGGACGCCGCCGTCAAGAAGAAATGCGAAGACGCTCAGAGCCTCATCGACAGCGCCTGGCAGCGCAGCGACAGCCTCTGCCGCGGGCGAGCGGAGCGGGACCCCTGGTGCTGACCCTGGTGGGGCGAGGACGCCTGATGGGGACGCGTTTTTGGCGAGCGGGGCCTGGATCCAGCTGCCCGCGACCACCTGGCGCCCCAGACCCTCCTGCCATCGCTGGGGCCGCACCAGGAACGTGCCTGCAAGCCCCGCACCCCATCCTCGCCGAGCTGGGGACGTCCAGCGCATTTTGGGGAGCAAATGGATACTTCAGCACGTTTCCTTGTGCCCTCCTCCTCACCCAGCCGCCACGGGGCAAAATAATTTGCCATTTGTGGAATAATTTCTCGTAGTAACGAGGGAGGCGGGGGAGCGGGGTGGGCTGGGGTGAGCGTCCCCCGGCACGGTGGGGAGCGGGATGGAGGAGTTGTTCATTTTCAAACAGGGTAGGGAGGTAGAGGCGGCGAGACGGGAACGTTAAATCGCTGCCGTGCATGTTTTCTCCTTACTCACAATCACCGATGCGGCACCGCTTCACCTCCAGCGTCTCCCGGAGATGCCACCCGGGGCCTCCAGACATCACCAAACCACTCCCCAGCCTGGCGATGAGATGTGAGGGTTAGGAAGAAGGACTGGGGCCAAATATTTGGCTTTGAACGTGCCAGCGCCGTTTTAGGAGATCTCAGAAGCCGGTTTGAGGTTTGGACGCTGGCTCCATGTGCCGGGGGAGAGAAGAGATCGAGTGCGATGTTCCCAAGGGACGTTGTCACACGGCTGCCACCAAGCGTGTCCCCATCTCGGCTGCCCCATCCCAGGCCAGCGAGGACCCATCATCACGAGCCCTTTGAGGCACAACCTCAGCTTTTAAATAATGATAATAATAATAATCTAGAGACCTTCTCATGTAATATACATTCACGGGGCCTTTTTCTGGGAGGAAACGTACATGACTGAATGTATATGTATATACATCTGCTTCCTTTCCCCCCTCCCCGAATAAATATTCATTGGTAACGCGGATTTGGCCCTACGACAGATTCCACGCCACGGGCTCCTGTTCTTCCTCCCCCTGTGATGCTGGAGCCGCGATGTTGCTCTGAGGACAGAAGGAGAGATTCAGGCTGGGGAGGAAGAGGAGGAGGGAAGGGGAGGACAAGGACGTGCGCCCCGGCCCCGCGCTGAGCCCCGGCGGCGCTGACCCTGCAGCGGGGCACGCTCATGGCTTCAACCCCGAATTATCCGTCCTGACGCTCCAGCCTCGTTTATCCCTGAATCCGGGGGATGTTCCCAGTCTAGACAAGGAATAAACAGCCCCAGGGCAGCCCCAGCATGACCCACCAGCCCATGGACCTGCCCTCGCCTTTAGGGATGAAAGGGGTGGATATTGGGGATGGGGCAGCCATTGGGGGGTTTCCCCCCACCCACAGTCATCACCAAAGTGGCTCGGCTGGGGTGTAAACCCGGGTCCCCAGGGGTGTCACTGAGAAGCCCTAAGAACAGGAAGCCGGGAGAGGGGACAACACACAACAGTGACCCCCCCCTGCAGCTTTTTGACCTGCAAAGCTCCAATTTCAAAGCATTTCTGTGACCCCAGAGGGGCTGGCACAGGGACAAGGTGAGGAGACCCCCCACAAACCCCCCAAACCGCAGCCACACGCGCAACGAGTTGGCCGGTCCTCACCCCCCCATGGGGTTCATGGGGGTGCGGGGGTGGATCCCTGCATGTGCCCCCCAGACCACCCTCCTTTGGCTTTTATTTCAATGTATCGCGCCTTTTGGTTTGTTTTTTTTCAGAAACAGCCCTTTTTTTTCCCTATTTGCGCCGGGCCACGTCACGTGAGAGCCGAGGACACTCAGCTGGGACTTGGCTGTGGCGCGTGTGCCGGTGACGTTGGGGGGACGCACCCCCAGGCCTGACCTTTGCCCCAAATCCCTTCTCAAATTGTTGGGGGGCGGCTCTGGATTTTGGGGGGTGTTTTGCAGGACGCGGCGCTCGCTCCCCTCTTTATTCCCCCCGCGTTGAGTGGGGGAAGCCGGAGCCCGGGGCCATCCCCGCAGGCAGGTGCTGCATGGCGGGTGCCGGCGCTCTCGCCTCCTTCCCCACACCCCCCCTGCATGAATTCCCTTATCCCCCCCAAAACAGACCCGGCATCGCACGGGGATCCCCAGCCGGGGGGGTTCCACCGGGGACGGATTTGGTGCTGGGAGCCACTGCCGGTTGCTTGGCCTGTGTCCTCACCAACCCGCTGGAGGTGGTGAAGACGCGCTTGCAGCTCCAGGGCGAGTTGCAGCCCCCCGGGACGTACCCCCGGCCCTACCGGGGGGTGCTGCGGGCGCTGGGGGCCGTGTGCCGGGCCGACGGGGTGCGGGGGCTGCAGAAGGGTTTGGCCGCCGGGCTCCTCTACCAGGGGCTGATGAACGGCGTCCGGTTTTACTGCTACTCCTGCGCCGAGGACGCCGGTTGGACGCGGTACCCCGGGGGTACCGTGGCCGCCGGGGCCGTGGCCGGGGCGGTGGGAGCCGTGGTGAGCAGCCCCGCGTACCTGGTGAGTGATGCCCTTGCACCGGGGGGGAGGAATGAGGGGGAGGGGGGCATTTTGGGGACACCCCCCGCTCCCCCCCTCCCCCAAGCTTTGGGCAGCCCTGAGCTGGCTACATCCTATAATATATAAATGCTGCCTCGGTGCCTCCCTTCTCCCCCTGCTTTGCACCCCCAAAAATATGGGGCTACTTCATACACGCACTTTTCCAAACCCCCCCCTTTCCCCTTGATCCTCCCCCTCCCAAAATGAAGTGGAAAAACCCTCATAAACAAATAGGGATATTTTTGTTACCTCTTTTTGGTGGTTTCCTCTGTATTTTGGGGTGCAGAGCTCCAAGTGGGGGAGCTGCAGTGGGTGTTTGTGGGGGGGGCTTTTTACCAAAGTGGGGGGAAGGATAAAAAAAAAACAGGGTTTAATGCCTAGAGAAGCTGTTTAGCAACACATCTGGGCAACCCACATCTGGGCAACCCACATCTGCCAGGGCGGCTCGGGACACCCCGAACAGCTGCTAAGAAGACACAGGGGAAACCACAGCCTGTCCTGCGGGGGTTTGGGGGGCGTTTGTCACCCTGTGTTGTCCCCCCAGGTCAAGACCCACCTCCAGGCGCAGACACTGGCCGCGGTGGCCGTGGGCCACCAGCACAACCACGAAGTGAGCGGGACTGGGGGGACACAAGATTCGGTGGCCGCGCGCACGCCGGGATGATGCTATTTTGGCCGCCGGGTATTTCAAGCCGCTTTTGGCAGCTCGGCCACGTATAGGTGCCGTAAATAACTGCGTGAGGATAGGGAGGGGGGACGGGGATGCGGGGCTGTGACACCAGACACCCCTCAGGACCGGTGTCACCCGTCCGTAGCCACGGCAGCTTCGTGCCACCGATGAGATTTGTACGGGGGGGTGGGACACACCGTTCCTATTTTTCCTGATTGTTTTTTAAGTAATGTATTTCTCTTCCCAGAGCATCTGCGGAGCTTTCGAGAGCATCTACCGGCAGCACGGGGTGCCGGGGCTGTGGCGGGGGGTGACGGGCGCCGTGCCCCGCGTGGCCGTGGGCTCGGCCGCACAACTCGCCACCTTCGCGGCCGCCAAGGACTGGGTCTGCCAGCGCGGGGTGAGGGGACACGCGCCCCATCCGTCCCCCCCGCGCACCCCGAGTTTCGGGGGGGATTCTCGCTGACGGCCGGCGCTTCCCGCAGTGGTTCGGGGAGGGCAGCTGGGCCGCGGTGCTGGCGGGGGGCATGGTGAGCGGCGTGGCCGTGGCGGTGACCATGACGCCTTTCGACGTGGTCAGCACCCGGCTCTACAACCAGCCCGTGGACGCTGACGGCACGGTAAGGATTTGGGGGGGGGACGCGGCTTTTCCCGGGGTCGCACCCGGCCGGGGGTGCGCAGCCGGCTCCTCTCTCCCCAGGGCAAGCTCTACCGGGGTTTTTGGGATTGCGTCCTGCAAATCTCCAGCAAAGAGGGGCTGCTGGGCTTGTACAAGGGCATCGGCGCCGTCTACCTCCGCCTTGGCCCCCACACCGTCCTCAGCCTGTTCTTTTGGGATGAGCTCAGGAAGATGGTGCAGCACCAGCAGCGCCCCCGGCCGTAGGACGGGCTCCCCGCCCCGCCGCGGCCCTTAATAAAAGGGGATTTTCTATTTATGGCGTCGTTTTGGGGGTCTATGGGGTGGCACAAATAGGGTGGGGGTTCATAATGTGCAAAGACAGGACCTGAAACACCGCAAATACTTGAGTCCTGGGGTCAGTTTGGGCCCTTCACCTCAGGGCTCAAAATGGCGGCACCAGAACAGCCTCAGGGCTCAAAATGGCGGCCAGAGGGGTGGCGGGATCACCTCACACCAAGAAATCCCTTGAGGTGCTGGAGCGAGTGGAGAGAAGGGAACGGAGCTGGTGAGGCGCTGGAGCACAAGTGTGATGGAGCGGCTGAGGGACCTGGGGGGTTCAGCTGGAGAACAGGAGCTGAGGGGAGACCTTCTGATCTCTGACCTGCCTGAAAGGAGCTTGGAGCCAGGGGGGTCGGGCTCTGCTCCCCAGGAACAAGCGCCAGGAGCAGAGGAAACGGCCTCAAGTTGCGCCAGGGGAGGTTGAGGTTGGATGTGGGAACAATTTCTTCCCCAAAGGGCTGTGGGGCATTGAGCAGGCTGCCCAGGGCAGTGCTGGAGTCACCATCCCTGGAGGGCTGGACAGACGGACATGAGGTTCTCAGGACATGGGGCAGGGACAGGGGTGGGGAATGGTTGGACTCTTGATCTTGAGGGGCTTTTCCAACCAAAATGACTCTGTGATTCTACTCCATGATGCATCAGGCTGGAAAGGACAACAGCCATGCTGGTCCCTGAGCTGCACCATGTGTGTCCCATCACCTCATCATCCCCCACCCTCATTTTCTGGTCCCTGGGGCAGCTGTAGCTCAGCTCCTCCGCCCGGGGCTCCAGCTGCCCCCGTTTACCCTGGCAATGATTTACCGGCGGGGGGGCCCCTCCCCGTCTCCACCCCATGGACCTTGGAGCTGGGGCCTGGCTGTGCCGGGCTCCTTGCCACCAGAAATGTTTTCCCCGTGGTCCTGGGTGCCGGCGTTGCCTGGGCTGGCGTGGGGCTGGGCGCTGCTGGACGCGCTCCTGCAAGGTGAGCGTCCCCGGGATGGTTTGGGGACAGCCTGGGGGATACCGGTGACCCACTGCTGCCTTTTCCCACAGGGCTGGTGGGCGCCTGTGCTGTCTCAGTGCTCTGCAGCCTCCTCAGGGTTTATCTCTACATCCAGTGCCTGAAGTAAGCACCGGTTCTTCTCCCCCCTGGGGTGCTTTGTTTTGGGGATCTGCTTTTGGGATCCACTATCGGCAGGTGTTGGCACCCATGGGTGCTGGTGTGGCCTGAGCAGCGGCTGCGCCCTCCCCTCCCCGCTGCGAAGCGCAGGGGGGTTCTGAGGCTGCCCCCACATTTCGGGGTGGTGGAGGATGATGGGGACATCCCGGCCGGCTCAGTGTCACCCCGCTGTCCTCAGCGACCCGGAGCGACAGGCGGAGAAGGCGGCGATCGGGGCGCAGCGGCGGGTGCTGGAGCTGCTGCATGTGGCGGTGCTGGCGGCGCTGCTGGCGCTGGTGGGATCCCGCGTGGCCGCACTGGTTGTGCTGGAGTTCTCCCTGCGTGCCGTCTCCACCGTCCTCTCCCTTGGCAAGGTGAGGCAGGATGGGGGAAACTGAGGCACGGTGCGGGGTGAGTGGAGGGAGCCGCGCGGCCCTCGTAGGTTTGCAAGGGGTTTGCTTTGTGATCGCGCGTCGATTCGTGACACCCGTGGGGGATATTGTGCATCCTCTTGCTGCCTCTATGGGGAGGACAGGGCGGGCTGGCGTGGAGAAAACTACGTGTGGCTTTGCAATAGTGTGTCCCCTCAGTGCTTTGCAACAGCCCTGGGGAGGACAGGGGCGGCTGGCATGCAGAAAACCCCCCGTTGCTCTGCAGCTGTGCATCCCCTCGCAGCTTTGCAGCAGCTGTGGGGTTACAGGGAGCTGCAGCATGGAGGAAAAGTCTATTGCTTTGTAACTGTGCATTCCTTTGCAGCTTTGCAACCGCTGTGGTGTGCCTGAAATAATGCACCCCCCTGCTGCTTGCAGTACCTGTGGGGCATATGAAAGTCTCTGCATGGAGGAGGCTCTGCATCCTCTCCTTCTTTGCAACTTTTGTGAGGAGAATGAGGATGGCTGGCATGGAGAAAGCCATACATCGCTTTGCATGCATGCCCTTGCAACCTGCAGCCCCTTGCTGCTTGCAGCACCTTCAGGGGTGCAGCATGGAGGAAACCATGCGTTGCTTTGCAGCTGTGCATCACTTTGCTGCTTTGCAGCACCAATGGGCGCTACAGGAGGGTGCAGCATAGAGGAAACCATGCGTTGCTTTGCAGCTGTGCATCACTTTGCTGCTTTGCAGCACCAATGGGCGCTACAGGAGGGTGCAGCATGGAGAAAACCATGCATTGCTTTGCAACTGTGTGTGCCCTTGCAGCACCCATGGGGGCTATGGGAGGGTGCAGCACAGAGGAAGGCGTGAATCGCTTTGCAGCCGTGCATCCCCTCGCTGCTCCGTGACTGATGGTGCCGTCCCGCTCTCGCAGGGCGCCCACAGCAGCCAGCTCTACCTGCTGTGCCAGTACTCGCTGGGCTGCGGCGTGTCCTGCGGCCTCAGTTTCCTGCTGGAAGGGGCTCCCCATGGGACCTGCAACCTGGCGCTGGCGGCCGGGCTGGCAGGGCTACTGGCCACCTACGCCCAGCGCTTGGCCCGGCACGTCTGCACCCTGTACGAGCTGCACAGCCGAGCGCGTTACTGCGGCGTCTGCATCCTCCTCCTCACTGCGGGTCACGGCATCCCCCGGCTGCTCCGCAACGCTCTGACCGTCGCCTTCGCTGTGGGTGACTTGGCCGCGGTGGCGCTCATCAACCGGGATTTCCTCTCGGCGGCTGAGGCCGTGCGCTTCTGGACGCCGCTCACCATCTGCTACACGCTGCTGGTCATCTACATGCAAGGTGAGAAGGGGACCGGCCCCCTAGTTGTGGGGTTTTTTGGGGAGGGAGGGAAGTATGTCCCAGTGTGGAGCATCCTGCAGGTATATGGGGCACCCTGGGGCTATATGGGGGCACTTGGGGCATCCTGTGGGTGTACAGGGCAGTATGGAGCACCCCAGAGGTATACGGGGCTGTATGGTGCGTCCTGAGACTATACGGAGCTATATGGGGCATCCTGGGGCTGTATGGGGGATATATGGGGCATCCTGAGGGTGTATAGAACTGTATGAGACATCTGAGGGTATACGAGGGCACAGGGCGCCAGGTGGGGCTGTATAGGGTGTGTATGGGGAATCATGGGGTGTATGGCACATTCTGGGGGTGTATGGGGACATGGGGCTAGCTGGGACTGTATAGAGTGTATACAGGGCATCTTGGGGGTATATGGGCCCGTATGGAGCATCCTGGGGCTGTATGGTGGTATATGAGGCATCTGAGGGTATATGGGGGTATGGGGCCAGGTGGGGCTGTATAGGGTGTATATGGGGTATCCTGGGAGTGTGTGGAACTATATGGGACATCTTGGGTTTATATGGGGGCACAGGGGTCAGCTGGGGCTGTATAGAGTGAAAGACGGGGCATGCTGGGAGTATATGGAGCTGTATTGGGGCACATGGGGCACCCTGGGAGTACATGGGGTCATATGGAGCATCCTGGGATAGTATGGGGGCATGGAAGACATCCTGGGGCTGTATGGGGGGCATATGGGGCATCCTGGGGGTATATGGAGGCACAGGGGTGAAGTTGAGGCTGTATAGGGTGTACATGGGGCATGGTGGGGGTATATGGAGCTGTGTGGAACACCCTGGGGCTGTACAGAGGCTATTGATGTATACCTGGGTGTGTATGTGGCATCTTGGGGCTGTACAGAGGTTATACAGTGCATTCTGCATGTATATCAGGCATCCTTGGGCTGTATAGAAGGCATATGATCCATCCTGGTTGTATACGGTGCATCCTGGGCATGTATGGGGCACGCTGGGGCTATATGCAAAGCCACCCGGCAGTGCAGGGTGTCCCCAGTTGTGTGGCCGGTTGAGGGGCTCAGGGTCCCCCCGATGGCACGTCCCGGCAGAGGAGCCGGGGCAGAGTGCCGGCGGGCGGGCGGCGTACCAGACGGCGCTGGTGCGGATGGGCGGCCTCTTCATCCTCCTCCTCACCGTCGGCCGCTGGACCGACGTCCTGCACGTCTTCATCTCGCTGCTGGGAGAGCTGTGGTGTCTGCTGCGCGCCGGCGCCATGCTGCAGGCGTGCTGGCGGCAGGTGAGACGCCGTCACTGCCCTGCCACCACGGTGAGGGGCTGGCGCAGCCCCGAGGCCACGGTGAGGGACCTTCCCGCGTCTCTTCCATCTCCCGTAGGATTTGGTCCCAGGATCTCGGCTGGATAGGCAGTTGGGATCAGGATCGGAAGAGACGTCGTGATGAACTACGGGGTGTAACCGGGCAGCAGAAACTCTGGGTGGCTTTGTCCAGCTCGACAAAATATGGGTGTCCCTTAAATCCTCCTCATTGCATGTCCCCCGTGGGGATGAAGGACAAAGGGCTCCTGGAAGGTGCTTGGCCCCATCCTGTGGGGCAGGGGAGGCTCATGTGGCCCCTGTGTTTTGGGGGGACCCTGTGAGGTTGGAGCGGTGCTGGGAGTTCACTCCCTGGTCCCGCTGGGGATGTGGGATGCTGATGGACGTCCCTGTCCCGGCAGCTGCAGGGCCGCACTGTTGGGGTGCAGGGCCCTCTGGGGGCATATAAATCTCAGAAAATAAAGTGCTTTCCAGCAAAATCCACAGGCAGAGCGAGCTGGGGTCCCGTTACTCTGGAGACGGGCTCACGGTGCAGCTTTTTGCACAAGGTGGGTGGTGCGGTTCCTACCGAGGTGCCTCCCTGCCTCAGTTTCCCCACCTGGCTGTGCTGTGCAATGGGGTGTCAGGCCCTATGCACTTGGGGGGCAGGATTTGGAGAGGGAAGGAGGCCCTGGAGGTGGCTGCTGCTTCCCTGGGAGGGTAGCAGGAGAGGGTCTGGGGCTGTATAGGGGCATTCTGGGGTGTATGGGACAGTATATGGGGGCATAGGGGACCACCTGGGCTGTATGGGGGCACGCGGACGTTCGGGTGTGGGGGGGTGTATGGGGCAACCTGGACTGTACGGGCGACACGGGGCACCCTGAGGGTGCTGGGGGCAATCAGGGGGGTCCATGGGACAAGCTGGGAGGGGACACGGGTTGTCCCAAAGCATTTAGGGGTCATGGGGCACCCTAAGGACCTATGGGGCACCCTAAGGACATGTGCCCCCGCCCCGGGCCGGGCTGTGGGGCAGGCAGGGGGGAGGAGGAAGGAAGGAGGAGGAGGAGGAGGAGGGAGGAAGGGGCGGTGATGCCGGGCGGTGCTGCCTCCCCGCTGCCCCCACCGCGCCGGGCGCGCCCGCGGAGCGCACGGAGGGACCCGCACGGCTGCCAGGTAGGGGACAGGGACAGGGACGGGGACACCCCCGGGGGTGGCCGGGCTGCAGGGCCACCTAAGGCAGGCGAACTCCCCCTCCGAATAGGGGACTTCCCCACCAAAGTAGGACCCCCTCAGGAAGGGGGTGGGGACACCCCAGGTAGGGGATACCCCCAGGTAGGGGACAAGGGGCACCCCAAGATTAGACATGGCACCCCCCCAGGTAATGGCGTATGGACTGTAGAGCTGTCCTGGGACAGGACGAGGGGACCAAGGGCCACCCTCAGGTAGGGGATGGGGGACACCCCAAGGTAGGGAGGCTCCCAGGTTTGGGGGACACGGTGAGGCCACTGCCACAAAAGGGACAGGGCACCCCCAAGTAGGGGACAGGGGGCTTGCTTGTGGGGGACAAGGGACTGGGGGGGACCGCAAGGCCCCGGTAGGGGACATGGGGACAGCAAGGCCACTTGGGGAAGGGACAAGGGGACAGCAATGGCTGTGTGTTCCCCACCCTATCCCTTCTCTCTTGGGCATCCTCAAAGTGCTCTCCAAGGGGTCCCCAAGGCTGGGGACAGAGTTGGGGGCCAGTTGTAGGTGGGCTACGCTCCATCCCAGTTTTGGGGGCATGTGGGGGTGCCCCATAAGTGTCCCCGTCCCCATCGGTCCCACCTGAGCTCCCACACCAGAAGACTTTGGGGAATGTTTGCAGGAAACTGGGGGGCCCTTCCCAAAGTGGCCTTGGCTGTCCCCACACAGGCTGGAGCTACATGATGTGGGAGGACACCCCCTAAAAAAGCGGGGGGACCCCATTCATGGACCTTCAAGCTTTGACCACCCTGGGAGGGGACCCCAGAATGGGGCTGCCGGGATCCCACACTCAGCCCCAGCACAAAGAGGAATGCGCTGAGCACATGGTTCCCATTAGCCCCGGAGACTTTTTTTCTTTCTCTTTTTTTTTTTAAGCGATTATTACTATTTTCCCCCTATTTTCTGCAGCTCCGCCGGGAAGGAGGGAAAGCAGCAGGAGGATCCGAGCGGCCCGGTGAAGGCTGGCAGCGCCGGAGCCCGTTTGGGGTTTGGCCGGCGGGGAGGGAGGGAAGAAGGAGGTGAAGCCGCTCGTTTTGTTGGGGTTTTTTTGTTTCTTTTTCTATTTAATCCCTTTCCTTGGCTCGAGTCGGAGGCTGAAGTCACCGCCGTGCACGTCCCGAAGCTTTTCCCCCGCCGCGGGGGTCTGGCCGTTCCCCAGAATGATGCACCGACACCCGTGAGTGGGAATTTTTGGGGAGCGGAGCCACTTCGTGCCGGGGCATGAGACCGGGCAACTCGTCACACAGGTATTTTTCAAGCCGCTGATTCATTTTGGGGATGAATCCTGCTTCACCAGCGCAGCCTCGGGGTTCTGCCCCCCCCCAGATTGTCTCGTTTGGGAAGGGGAAGCTTCGCTCCAGCTGCTTTTCCCGTTGGGAAGCTGAATAAACAGCCCTTTCCTTCCCGAGTGGGGTTTATCGGGGTCGGCGCATCCTGCTTGTGATGCTCGGGGGTGTTTCGGTGGCGGGGACACGGTGATTTGCAGCATCGTGCCTCAGTTTCCCCATCTGCAAAAATAAGGGGGGGATGCCCCGAGCTTGGGAGTGGTTAACAGGGAAATGGGGGTAACAGTGGGGGGAACGGGGAGTCAGGGGACATAGAAACACCCAAAAAAAAGCATTTGCAAAAGCAGGTCCTATTGCAACTGTGTTTTTAAGAGGAAAGGTGGGTTTTTCCTGCTGTCCGCAGGGAGTTTAATCCCAGGTGGGGGCAATGAGATGAAATAAAGGGGGTTAAAAGGCTTTCAGAAGGGTGGGGTTTGGCTACAGAGGCAGGGAAATGGGAGATTTTGGGTGCTGCTTTGCTGAGCCCCTTCACTCTGTGTACTCCAAGGCATGAGACCATTTATTGCCATGACGTGGGATGGGGACGCTGGTTCCTTCTCCCTTTCCGGGAGGGCGAGGAGGGAGGCGGGTTGAGGCCGAAGGGCAGTGCGGCAGCGGGAGCTGCCGGTGCGCCCGCAGGTTTTGCTCTCTTTGATCTCATTTTCCCCCAAATTGAACCCAGGTCTGGCCCTCCCATGGCTTCAGCGATGCTGCCGGGGAAGGTGGAGAAGAGGATGGCTTCGTCCATCTTCATCACGCTGGTGCCGCCGCGGAGGGAGGTGGCGACCAAGGACAAACCCCACCAGGAACCACAGCCAGACGGTGCCGAGGTCCCCAGCAGCCGTCACCCCCAAAGCCCACCACTGCGGCCCTCTGCGCTCCCCAATGGAGGTGAGGGGTGTACGTGGGGGGGCCGGGAGGATGATGATGGTGCTGAGGATGCTGCAGAGATATCTTGCTATAGGATGTGTGTGCAGGTGGGCAGGAATGTGGGTTTTGGGGGGGGTTATTCCCCAAATCCCGGCACCCCGCCCCAGGTGGATCCGGCTGCAGGGAAGGGCTGTGTTTGCTCTCCATTGCTAATCAGTGCCATTTGTCCCCTCCAGCCACGACGGCGTTTGCTTTTGGGGCAGGTCGGTGAGCGCTGGTGCAAAGCTGTTGGGGTGTTATTGCCACAGGGCATCCACAATTGGATGTTATTGTCCCCCTAAACCCACCGTATTTGGCTTTTTACCCCAGAAACCCACCCAGCGGCCCCCACACCCGTCCTCGTCCTCTCCGAAGCGCCCCAGCCCTTGTCCGCCGAGGCGCTGGGTCCGGCGCTGCAGCAACTGGACCTCGCGGAACCCAGCGCCCTCCAGGTGAGGATCATGGGGTGCGATCGCCCCGGTGCCTCAATTTCCCCATCTGCAAAAGCATAAATGTAAATGTGCTTTTGTTTCCCTGCTCACCAGACCCCTCCCGCCTTCCCCACCAAATTGAGGACGCCCACATTTTGCCAGGAGCAAGCGAGCAGGTCGCAGTGGCAGGATGTGAACGGGTACACGGAGAGGGATGGTTCTAGAGGTAAGGGAGCATCCAGATGTGGGCTCATCCCCAATTGGAGAAACTGAGGCACACAGCACCAAACCCCATTCTCTCTTCTTCCCCCAGATGTCTGTGCCTTTTGCCACAAAGCGCTGGGGCCGCGGGACGTGACGGTGGAGGCGATGCAGAAGCAGTACCACGCTGACTGCTTCACCTGCCGGACCTGCCACCGGCTCCTGGCCGGCCAGAGCTACTACCAAAAAGATGGTCGCCCCACGTGTGACACCTGCTACCAGGTATCTGTCCTCCCTCGGGGACAACCAGCACCCCCGGGGGTGGCAGGAGGTGCAGTCCCTTGTTGGGGGAGCTGGCATCTCATGGCGTGACCCCCTCTAAACCACAGGCCACGCTGGAGAAATGTGCCAAGTGCCGGGGGCTGATCGTGGACCATGTTGTCCATGCCCTGGGCAAGGGCTACCACCCTGGCTGCTTCTCCTGCAGCGCCTGCGGCCGGGCCATCGGCACCGAGAGCTTCGCGCTGGGCGAGCGGGATGAGGTGTATTGTGTGACTGACTTCTACAGGTGCGTGTCGTAGAATCACAGAAGCATTTGGCTTGGAAAAGACCCTCAGGATCATCCAGTCCAACCGTTCCCCACCCCTGTCCCTGCCCCATGTCCTGAGAACCTCATGTCCGTCTGTCCAGCCCTCCAGGGATGGTGACTCCAGCACTGCCCTGGGCAGCCTGTTCCAATGCCCCACAGCCCTTTGGGGAAGAAATTGTTCCCACATCCAACCTCAACCTCCCCTGGCGCAACTTGAGGCCGTTTCCTCTGCTCCTGGCGCTTGTTCCTGGGGAGCAGAGCCCGACCCCCCTGGCTCCAAGCTCCTTTCAGGCAGTTCAGAGATCAGAAGGTCTCCCCTCAGCTCCTGTTCTCCAGCTGAACCCCCAGGTCCCTCAGCCGCTCCATCACACTTGTGCTCCAGCCCCTCCCCAGCTCCGTTCCCTTCTCTCCACTCGCTCCAGCACCTCAAGGCCTTTCTTGGTGTGAGGTGATCCCGCCACCCCTCTGGCCGCCATTTTGAACCCTGAGGTGGTTCTGGTGCCGCCATTTTGAGCCCTGAGGTGAAGGGCCAAAACTGATCCCAGGATTTGAGATCTGGCCTCATTGTGCCCAGCACAGGGGAGAATCCCCCACACTGGGGGGGTCCAGCTCATGTCTGTCCCCCCTCAGAGCTCACCCCACTGCGCTTTGCTGCCATTAGGAAATACGCCGCGGTTTGCAGCGCCTGTGAACAGCCCATCGTCCCCGGCGAGGACAAGGACACCTACAAGATCGAGTGTCTGGGACGCAGTTTCCACGAGAGCTGCTACCGCTGCGAGGTACGGCTGGGGGTGCCCCCCAAAACCCGAGGGGTTTGGCAACCAACCCTTTGCAAAGCGTGACCACAGGGGTTATTTTTTTAGCTACTGCTTTATCTTGCAAGTGGCGGGGAGGGCAAAGAAAAAATCAGGTAAAAAGCACAATGCGTTCGGCCAGGAGAGCTGCAGCTTTTCATGCTTTTAAGGTAGCTTGTTGCTGTTGGGTTTTGCAGGGAGGATGGGGTGCAAGGTGTCACGGGGACCCTCAAAACATGTCCCCCCACTTTCCCCTTGTGCCCCCAGAGCTGTGGGACGCCCCTGTCGCCGGAGCCCACGGAGAGCGGGTGCTACCCCCTGGGCGACCACCTCCTCTGCAAGTCCTGCCACGTCCGCCGGAGAAACGAGTCGTCCTGCTAAAACCCTGCGGATCAGCCTCTGCTGTGCCTGGGAAAGCTGCGGAATCGGGGGTTTTATCACCAAAATGACCCTGGAGCTGCTTCTGCCACGTGGAGAAGTGCAGGTGTAACGCCCCGATGTGGCTCTGTGCTCGTTTTGAACACAAAAAGCTGCGGCAGTGGCGGAGGACCTGAGGTTTTATTCATTTGTTTCTTTTGTTTAAGTCCTTTTCCGAGGCCAGTTTGGTTTTCTTGGGTGTTTTGTTGTGTTTTTCTGTTTATTTCTTCTCAATTTTCCTCGGGGTCTCACTTGAACATTTATCTCTGTGGAGCGGGCACTGATATAGTTAAATAAAACCCTGAGTTTAAAACCCCTTCGTTTCTTTCATCCACCCTGCATCCCAATCCTGTAAAACGCAAGTTTAAAAATAAGAAAAACCCCCTTTTTAATTGTTATTTTTTTAATAGGCGTGGCAAGAGTCGGGTCACTCAGGGCGATAACAGGGCTGGTTTTGGAGTCCAGTGGTTTGGCAGATGCTGCTGTCACCCAGGCAAGAGCAGAAGGTCATTTTTTGGGGACAGATTTAGGGTTTTGTTGAGGAAAGAGAGTTCGGTGGATCTTTTTATGACAGCCTGTGCTGTCTGGGCTGTGTCTCAACCAAGTCCTGAAGCCGGCAGAGGGCAGTCCGAGCACAATTCCTCCATCAGGCAAAAAACCTCCAGCTAAACGCTTGTCTTTCCTACACCCCATAGCGCCGGGGGGACGGGAAAGACCAACAACCCTGGTTTTGCGTGTTTTTCAAGATAATATCGCTCCAGCATCGGAAGCTTTTTGACCTTCTCTCGGTCTGAGCCCCAAAGTGGCAGAAATTAGACCATTCCTCTGCGCGCCCGACATCTGCACAACCGATGTCTTGGTGGTTTTGCTTGCGAGGGCGTTGCAAACCAGCCAGAGAAAAAGGGGGTTTTCTTTATAACCGAAAGTGCTTAAAAAGCCACAAATTGAGAGCAGAAAATAGCAAGAGCATGCGAGATGATGTTTAATGTTTTCCTGATGTAAAAAGTGAGCTTTTTTTAAAAAATAACACCACCAAACCAGCAGCTATACGCTTCTAGGTCACGTTTTATGTCTCTCCAGCGTGGGCTGTCTTTATGAATGAAAGGGTTAATATATGGTTAAGGTATGTGCTGGAGTCTGGCTGATTAATCACCCCAACCCCACAACTGTTTCCTGCCAACTCTCCCCATCTACAACGCAATTTTCACAATATTAATGTGCGTCTACAGCCCATCAGTCGGGTCGGGACTTGCTATAAATTGATTTATAAATAGGAAGTTAATGTGAAGTTGTGGTCTTTCCCGATCACGTAAAGCTTGGGGTCTGGCTTGGGGGGACCCCACGTCCCTCGCTGGGGGAGTGCTGTGCTCAAAGTCACCTCTTGCCCTGTGGGGAAAACCAGGTGCTAAAATAACGCTAAAAATGTAAAAAGACGTGGGCAGGATTGGCGGTGGCCAAAGGGAAACCACAGAGAGCGAAAGTTGCCTGTTTTTTGGCAATATGGGTATTTTTCCATGGGGCTGCAGTGATTTTTTTGGCTGGACACAGACAGGTTTTTATTGATAATGAAGCTGTGAAGAAGACGCTGGAGAGGTTGGTGCCATGGCGAAGGGATGGACAAATGTCAGATTTGGTGTCGTTCTTCCAGGATGACAAGGGACAGGGATGGACAGACATGGAGGTAAGTGATAAAAGGTTGATTTAAGCCATTTTATTTTTGGATAAGGGGAGAAATATTAAAAGCTGAGGCATGAGGAGTGTTGCTAAGCCTGAAAAGCACAGCCCTGCGCTCTCCCTGAGGAGGAACTCGAGGAATTTCCAGCGCCGGCCGAGCCGCCGGGCAGAGATTTTGCAGGGGGGGAGCTGGTCCCGTCCTGCTGAGCAAACCCACGTTGGCCGTGGTGCCTCAGCCCCTTCCCCGCGTGTTTTGCAAACGCCAGCAAAAATAAAATCACGCACGGAGCAATACGGAGCTCCTGGGCACTTACAGAGCCCCCCAAGCCCACCACGTATAAAAACCTCTCTACATCTCGCTTGTCGCCTTCCAGCAGCCATACAATGAGGATCGAACACCCCCGAATGGCCCGGCCAGCCCTGCCCTTCCCTTGGCTGCTGCAATAAACCCATTTTTTCTTGCAATCCCTCTTGGCCGGGCCAAGGAGAGCGGGGAGGGACCTGGCTGCCCTCCAAGGAGAAGCAAATGCAAATATTTCTTCACTTCAGGCTGGGTGCGGCCCCCAGGATTAAATTTCCCCGGGCTTTCCCAGCGAAGGAGTCTGATATTGCACTCTGCTTGCTCCCGGGAATACAATGGTGTATCACATCTAAAAAAAGAAAAGAAAAGTTTATGTTTTCTTGCAACTCAAGGGTCAGACTTTTTTTAAAAGCTTTTAAAGGAGGAACTGATGGGCCACAGCGTCTTTAAATGAGTAGCCAAAATGTTGCTTTATAAGAAACACAAGGTCTTGTTGCAGGTTTTGTTGGCAAGCCCAAGATTTTTGAGGCAAGCCAAGCCCAGGAAGGGGAATGGGCTGGAAATGGCGTTTTCCCGGCATCCCCCGGGTTGGCTGTGAGAAACGGGAGAAGCAGAGAGGGGGAGATGAGCTGGATTCCTCGTGACCCTCGTTTTTCCATCATCACCTCTGAGGTGCCGGGAAGGAAACGCCGCAGGAGGGGAAACTGAGGCTGGAGCAGCTTCCAGGGCTTTGCTGGCTGGGAGTTTAATGCAGATTATATCTTTTTCTTCTTTTTTCTTTTCTAAATTGGGACAGAAAGAGCTGGAGGAAAACTGTTTTTCCTTTCCTTGACTCAGTTTAACTGCAACCCCGTCCCAGCCTTCTTGCTAATATCATCTTTCCTCACAGAGCGTTCAGACCCTTTTCTGCACTTTCCCCTCTTTAACACAACCTAAAAAACCAAATAAATGATCGCTTTTAAAAGTCTCAGCGCAGCCCTGGATTTCTCCAACTTCATCCCACAGCACAGGTGGGATGGATAACAATAACACCTTATTATTTTCTCCTCCTTTTCCCTGCAGGACTGAACTGCCCAGCGCCATGATTTATTTTTAATGCGCGCTGTGTTTTCAGTAACATGAGGGAAAATCGATGCAGCCGGTTACGCAAGCGTGTTACTAAGCTGCAAGCGCTACATTGGGTTATTTAAAAAAACAATAAAAAGCAAAAAATAAAAACTAAACCAACCCAGCCCCCCCTACTTCTCAAAATAGATGCACAGCACCCGCCTGAAAGCAGGGATTTGACATTTTATAGCCCAGATTTCCTGAAAATGATCGATTTTTTACCCAGACCTGGCTTCAAGTAGTTTGGTTACATCTTTGTTTTGCTGCAGTGTTCATTAGAGACCGTAGGTGAGGAGTTTTATTTGAAATATAGATACTTCTCGTTGAGGTTATCCTGTTTGTTGTGGCGGCTTATTGACCTCGGTGATTTATCACTGGGAAAAAAGCTGGAGGGAGGAGTAGGAGGGTAGAATAGCTCCTAAAAATAAATATATCCGTTAATTCTCTGTTCGCCTAACCTTTCCCTCACAGGCCAGCTGGAGGAATAGACTTTTAATCTCCTTTATCTGAGGCTGAGGCGATCAACCTCCACCCGGCGTTTTAAGGGCAGTTTTGTGAGGGGTGGGGGGTGAGAGAAATAAGCACGAAAAAGGAAGGTATTTGCCTGACAAAAAGGGGAGGAGGCGGAGGCAGCTTCACAAAATGGCGGCGGCCAGCGGCGCCCAGGCGACAAAATGGCGCCGGGCGGCCAGCGCCGGGAGGAAGATGGAGGAGCCGCGGCCGGGCGGGCACCGCGGCCGTGCCAGGAGCGCGGCGGAGGGGCTGCTCTTGATGTGCGTATCCCTCCAGGCAGGCGGTGAAAGCGCTGCGGGTGAAACTTGACCTCCTTCCACCCTCCCCTTTCTCCCCGCTGCCTTTGCAAAAGGATGTGAAAATGCCCAGAAATGCGCATTTCCACTCGGCCTCTCCCTCGCCGCCTCAGGCACCAGCGTCCCCTCATTCCCCTCACGGCGCCGCTCGCAGGCACCCATCCCTGAAATATTGTGTTGGTTTTTCTTTCTTATTTTTGTTTTCCTTACAGCGTGAAGATTTTTAACCCAGAATTGCTTTCCCCACGCCCCGCCCCCCCCATCATCACCACACGCACCCCAAGGTGGGTAGTTTTATGCCTCATTTCTTTCTCTTCTACTGCTTTTTCTTCTTCGCAGGGGTGGAAACCACCGCTTCCCGCTCTCCTCACGGCATGGAAAATACCGAAACACGCTTTAGGAGAAAAAAATAACACAGCAACAACCCCCAAAGAGCTGAGAATTGATGTTTCTTCAGGGAAGAAGCCGTCGCCGCTCGCCTGGCTCCTCACGACAACCTGCCCGCCATTTGCTTAATTAAAAGCATATACTTGATGTGATCAGATGTGGTAATACCGTAAAAAAAAACCCCAAACCAAACCAAAATACCCCGTAACATCCAAACGCTCGTTGTTGGAGGCTGCAGCCAAGGTACCACGTACACTATTTTTGTTTTTCAATATGCTTTTTAAATGTTGCCTTATTCTCTGCACCACAGTGTTCTTTTAGGCTACGTTGTAACGTTGCCCCTTCTTTGTTAAAAACCACGTACCTAAAACACTTCTGGTTTGTTTTTTTTTTCCCTGGAATTACAGATTTAGGCCTATACGAATCATCTGTTAATTCTACATATTTAGAATTATTTCTACATATTTAGAACTATTTCTACATATTTACTACGTGTTTCTGTACGTATGTATCTCCTTTTGCAGGGGCTGATTACAGAACATAAACTAAACCCCCACACCTAAAAGACCATGATTTAATAGATATAATCGCTGTCATTTTGGCTTGTTTATATGTTTAATTTTATATATATATACATATATATATTACCTTTGTTTTCCTCCATTGGCTTTCTACTACAATATGTCCTAAAAGCAGGATAAAAAAAAAGAAAAGCCATTAAAAAAATAGAAAAATATAAAAATCAACCCATCTCGTTTTTACAATCCACGGTGGAGGTTTGTGCCTTAATGTTTTATTAGTTCCACAGAGATGTAGATTTTTCCTTGGGAGACTTAGGGAGGATTTATTTTTAATTAAAAGAGGAAAAAAAAAAAAAAGACACCAGGAAAAAATAAAAAGAACCAAAAAGGACGAAAAGCAACAACAAAAAAAGAGCATACAAACCCAACCTCAGTAAGTGAAGCTGCAAATAGAATCAAATAGTCCAGATCAGACAATTCATTGCAACAAAAAGAGGACAAATGAGTTGCACTGCAATGGCAGAGCTTTGCAGCTGAGCCGGGAGGAGGGATCAGCTCCTTTATCCCACATCTACCGCTCCAAACACCACCATTTTTTTATCCTTAATGCGCTTTGTGTTTTATTTAAAGCCAAGCGGGCTGCAAACCCCCGCCGGGCCGGGGCTGCTGGAACCGCTCCTGGGCTTCATTTCTATATATTCCTATTTTTCCTCCCCCTGCACGCGCCCCATCCTTGTGCAATCCTTTTATTATGTGCTCTATTGCTCGCTCTCTTTTTTTTTCCCCCCTTCAGCGGGTATAAAGGTTTCTCTTCTCTCCCCAGCTTGGCTGCTTATTCCAGAAGTTTCTACAGGGGAGGGAGCACCCACTGCGGAGCCTTTGCCGCAGCGCCGGGAGGAGATGCCGAGGATGCGCCACCTCTCCCCTTCCCAAGCCTCCCCCCTTCGCTCGATTTTCCCCATCCTTGGAAAAAAAAAACGCTGCTGGGAGGCGTTTTAAGGGTGTTTTTTATTAAAAACTCTTCCTCCTTCCCCCTCCCCGCTTTGCTAAATGAATTAAAAGCAGCGCTGTCTCCTGATGGAGATGGATGAGGCCGCTCGCTCGCACGCACCGCTGCAGCCTCCGCCTGCCCCAGCGAGGGGACCGCTGCCACAAGTGACCTTTCTCAGGTGCCCCGACATGCCGCTGCTTGGAATTCATTTTAAATAGGCTTATTATTTTTCATCTCCCCCCTCCCCTTAAAGAACAGCTTGCTCCTTCAGTGATTATTTTTTTCTTGACGCTTCCTCACGATCGTTTTTTGTGCGTGTGTGTGTGTTTTGAATTGCGTTTTAAAACTGCCCAGCTGGAGACAGGTCTCGATTAGAGCTGGAACAATAGTTCCATTTTATTAATAACGGGAAGGATTTACAATCCTCCAGCACCTTCCTTGGAAGGCTTTCAGGAATCATTTGCAAACACGCACACGTTTAAGATCCCGCAGCCAAGGGCTGGGAGGTGGGTAAGTCTGTGAATGGTGCCACCGCCAAAAATCACGTCGGTGGCCAATCTGCCTTTCCGAGTGCTAAAAAAAAAGACAGATTGGGTGGGTTCTAGGGCTGTGACCTCAATCTGTCCCGTGTTCTCTGTAGATGCCGATTGTTTTGCTGCGTCCTGGGAACTGGGCTGTACAGAGGACCGCGCAGCTTTGCCGGAGCGCAGCTGCGGGCTCGCTTGCTGCTCAGTAAACATCTGCTTATCTGCTTTTTTTTTATTTGATTATTTTTTTCTTTAATTCATTACCTTTTTGCAGTCCCCAAGCGACCTCCTTTAGTGCTGGCTCCGCTGTGGTTTGACCGCAGCTTCGCATTAAAGCGCTAATGTGTCTGGAATGACCTTGCTTGGGGACCGGGCCCACCGGGCTGCTGCGGATGCTCCGTTTCCATTACAGAACCCCGCGCGCCGCGTTTTTCCATTTTTCCAACGCATCCTTCCCTCGCCTGGGAATGTTGCAATATTATAGTGTCTTCTGCCTTATTTTTTGTCCTTTTTTCCCCACTCTTTCCTAGGGATACACAGCATTGTGTAACCCACGGCACCATCTCAGAGCTGTCTGGGCGGTCGGATCTGGCCTTGCCGAGGCACACGTTGTGTAAGCGTCGTGTGGTACGCAGGCCACAAAACCCCACAACATTTCAGCGGTTACATCCGTCTGAGAGAGCGTGAGTAGGTCCCAGGGCTTCCCCTTCCCACCGCTTTGCTGGTTCACAAAACGAACGGCTGATGCTTGTGGAAAAAGCTCTGCCTTGTGGCCTTTAAAAAAAAAACCCTCTGTGGATTAGTCATCCTTGTTTTTAAAGGAAGCAGCGTTTGCCAGCCCCGTCCGTGCAACGCGTGTGCGACATTAACCATTGGGTTTCTTTGCGCAGGCCGCTAACGTGCTGGGCTCTGCAGTGGTGCCACCGCCGCTCCCTCGAGCTGCTCCCGGCAGGTGGAAAAGCCACCACGGTCCAGCTTTTCATGCCCTTCCCTCCGTTTTCTTGTTTTTCAGCGCTGGAAATGTGGAGAACGCACCAAACGCACGTGGGGACAGATGAACATATTCTGGGGTCACTTCAGCTCCAGAGGAGAAACACTGGTGATTAATATTACCTTTTTTTCTTGCCTGTGGTAGCTTTTATCTTGTGAGAAGACAGAGTTTGACCATTTTAGGTGCTAAAAATGGTACAGTTTTTAACCCTTCCTGTTGTTTTCCCTTCCCTGGGGTCACGTAGAAGAGCGAGCCGTGCAATTAAAGCCAAGGACAAGCTTCTCCCCTCTTTCCTCTTTCAAAAGAAAATAAAACCTTCCAGAGTTTTGTGCTCTTGAACTGCTGCATAGGCAGAAAACATACAATGCAGTTGTCAGCATTGTGCTGATGTGTGGCACATTTAAAAGAAAATACACACAAAAGGGGTGGGGAGAACGGGCGCCTCCAGGGAGCAAAACTGTGGGGCCCCTTTCCCTACACGCAATAGTATATTACTCCTAATTTTGCTCATGCAAAGGCAACGGAACATCCTAAATTGTGCTGAAGATCAGTGTCCCCTTGAACTATATTTCTCTTTTCCTGTGAACTCGCTCCCGTGAGACGCTGCTGGTTTATTACTTGATTCCTCCGAGTCGTGTGCGCTCACCGAGAAGAAGGGAAACGCTTCCTCGCTGGGTGCGATTTCTTTTGTTGTGTTGCAGAAAGTAATAAAAAGCACCTGGCGCTGGTCTCTCCTCGGTCACACATGACTCCGAGGCATCATCATTAGCGCGCAAGGAGCGTTAGGGATCGGCACCTTCTCGTTAGCCTCCCTTAATGAGAATATTGGCATCGGGGTTGCAGAAACGCCTCTGGCTGACCGAGAGGCCCTGCCTTGCTAAGCCGGAGCAACAGCTTGTGAGAAACGCTGTGATTTCAGCGGTCGCTGCGGCGATTTGTAGCACGGCTCTGACTTCATGCTCCTCTGGCAAAAAGGGAGCGGAGGGTAAATAAGAGGAGCCCGGGCCAGATTTCGTAGCGCGGTGGAGAGTTGGTGTGTGGCGTACGTGGAAATGGCCAAGAGCTCCCGCGCTAAAGCCTCGTCTGTGCTTTAACTAAACCAGCGTGGACAGGGATATTGATTTTATTCTCTCATTAGGGATGTGTTGGTTTGGAGATGCTCCTTGTGCTCACCAGAGGTACCAAGAAGCTGCTTGTTGGGGATGTTTCTATGTTTTTCAGGTTGGCAACACCCCGTGGGACTCGGAATTAACTTTTCATTGGCAGTCGAGGACAAATGAGTGAGAATCACCTTGGGAGCGCTGAACTTTTACCCCCCTCTCCTTCGCACTGAAGAGCTTCTAGAACTACATCGGTGAGGCTTCCAAGTTAAACAAAACCTGAATTCCTGGTGCCAAAAAGCAAGCGAGCGATAGAAACCTCCACATCTCCTCCGTGAGGGGGAAACCGCGGTCTCCCGAGATTATTCTAGTATCCCCAAGAATTAAAAATGCTGCATCGTGAGATCTGCAGAGGTCAAACGAAAGCCAGAGCTCACCGAGAAACTGTTCTCCGTATCGCTGAAGAGGTTTTTGAGCATAGCAGGTCTCCACGCACCATTATTTTTGTGTCTTTCTCAGGACCAAAGGAGCAATAATCGTGTGTTCAGTCTGCTTTGTTTAAAACACTGTCGAGTTGCTTTGGTATCAAAATGGTGTCTGGTGAAAGAAAAGCTCTGATGGTGGCTGGCTCGCTGGTTATTTTGTGCCAATCGATCCCTCGTGGGTTTGGACTGTGGGTTTGTGTTAAACCCTTGTCCTCCAGCGTAATGTCTGATTTTTCTTGCACGTTGCACATGGGGCCCTTAAGTAGAGATAATAAAACAATCAGGCGTTAGAAATGGCAAAGTACAGGATCCACCGCTACTTCCAGTCCTAGAGGATTTACATCTTTGCAGTGGTTGTGTTCAGGTATCGAATCACATGGGCCTTGCTTTTCTTGGGTGTATTTTCTTTGTTTTACCCCTAAAATTTAATATCTTGCATCCTAAAAGACCAAAGTCCTCTGTGTTTAGCTGCGTTTGGGAAGAACTCGAGCGAGGTGAGCGGGTACGGTTCTTCGGTACGTGATCACACACAAGTGGGGGGCGAGAGGAAGCAGGGCAGAAGCTGGCATGGTGCTATTTCTAATTTTCCCCAACAACAGGCAAAAAAAAATAGGTATTAAATCAAATATATTGACTACATTATAAGCAAGAATAAGCCCTTTTGCAGTCCTGTGATGGCACGTGGTGTTTTGGTTGCGTGGCCCAGCGATCGCGCTGCACTCCGCTGCTGACAACATGTCTCCCTTTTGTATGGCGAAGTGTTTTGAAAACAGAAATGTGCTTTTCTAGATATACAAACGGGTTCGGTGTAAACGCAGTTCCAGGGGTTCCTGAGCTGTGTTTACTGGGCTGCAGACAGTAAGCGGTGCGAACCCACTGGCTACGCTGGTGGTATTTTGTGGCAGCTCCTATTGGTGCTGTGTGGGTAAGAACTCTAAATAGGAAAAAGCGTTAGAAAATAAAATTACTAACTATTAAGTTTCAAAAACGTGATGGGATTCTGCTGGGTAGAGTTATCTCGTTGTGAAGCTTTGGAGCGCTAACCCTCAGAGAGGAAAGAACCGAAATCGAGAGCTTTATTAATACAAATCCTGTACTTTGTGTTGCTTAGGATCCAGAACCAGGCTTGGTGTTCAAAGCGTTATCGCCATGTGAGCCAGTATCCTCCGTCTTGGCAACAAATGAGCCCAAATATCAAACAGCGCCGATTCCTTCTCGGAGAAAATTATCCATTGCATAAAACATAATGGGGGTAAGCAATAAAATTAGGCCAGTAATTGAGGCTGGCTTAAAAATGAGATAAAAGCCTAGCTGGCAATTTGATATTCAGCTGCCGTACTGTCATTTTAATAAATATAGTCAATGAGCAGGAAAGGCACGTAAATACGTTTTACGATGGTGAGATGGTGGCTGGAGCTGCCCGGCTCGAACAAAGAAACGCTCCCAGCGTTGCTGGCGATGTCCGAGGGCTCCTGGCCGGGAAACCGGCCGCTTCGCTGTGAAAAGCAAAGCAAGCTGGGTGCGCACTGGGGACGATCACGGCGTGACGCTGCTACGCCCGCGCGGATCCACGCGAGTCCTAGGTTGATGTAGCAGAACCGAGTATAGAACGTTAAGGTCTTGGCTCTGGTTGCTGTCCTTGTTCTGTACCTAATCTTTGGTTTTGTTAAACGTTTGGCAAACACGTGGCAGCGAGTTCCACCCCTTGGGTAAGATGCAGTGTTTAAAAACGCATGAACTTGCCGTTTCAAGCGTTGTCTGCTTGCTTCTATTTATTGATGTTTCCTCTTGGAGGTGAAGCTGTTTCTGGCCGTTTGTGTGGACCCCAAGGATGTTTTCTGATTCTCCTGCCCTTATTTTTTCTCTCCAAACTGGAGAGCTGCTAACTTTATTAGCTCCTTATATGGCAGCACCGTTTTCTCACGCCTTTAATGGCTTTCTTTTGATCCGTCCTGCCCTTGCTTTGCTTTTCTTGACGTGGTGTTCAAGCTGAGATGGGTTTATAACCTGCTCCCTCATTAATATATGACCTGGCATTTTAATCCTCTCCGAGTGCCGATAAGAAACGTCCAAATATTTTAACTGCGGGGTTGGCCGAGATGCCTGGAGATAGCGGAGATCCCGGCTACACCCACCGCGCAGACGTGAGTCATTTAGATTGCTCCTCGCCGCGTCCTGAGGGCCGTGGGGTGACGAAGAGCAGCTCATGTCCCCTCGTCCTCGGCTGTTTGTCTCTCTGGGAAGGGTCACACGCAGGGATGTGTGTCTGTGTATTGTCCCTGGATGCTCCTTATGTTGTCACCGGTGGGCTGGTGTGAAATCGCGTCCCGTCTGCGGCAACAAGGGCGGCGTTGGCTGCTGTCTGGTGCTCGCTCTGCTCTCTAAGCCCGGCTCCATGTTCTTTAAATACTTCGATCATCTTGGAGGGATCTGGTTACAGCGGCATCGCCCGAGCGCAATCGCATGTTGCAACTCGGAACGGTTTCCCCCCAAAGGGCGCTAAAACCACCAGGACGATCCAGGGTTTCATTTTGCGTCACCGTTGGGTTTTGTGCTCCTTTTCCAGCTGGTTTGCCTGCAAATGGAGCCCCCAAAGTGCTTGTTTCAGCCCCTTTTCTGCCAGCAGAGTCGATGGTTTGGGTGCGACCCGTGGACGTCCCTCCCGATGGCGTGACAACCGTGACCCTGCGTGACTCTCTATGGCAGGACCCGTGGGTTTCTTGTGTGCCACCCTGGTAACGCCGTCACAGCGAGGACGCTCCATCGGAGAGCGGAGAATTCGGCATCGAAAAGCCATTTGATGCGTGGTTTGGGTTTCTTCTTCTCCGAAGTCAAAGGTATTGCCACGTAGCGATGGCTCTTTGGGCTTCTGCCCAGTGAAAACACAAAGTGAAGCCCATTTCCACAGAGAACTGCGGAAAGGGCTGGTGGAGCAGCTGGCAGCGCATTTTCTCATTTGTTTCTCGTAATACGACTTTGCGTGCAAAGAGTTTGGGGTTTTTTATTATGAATCGGTAGATCTGTTTGGCAGAGCAGCGTCATCGCTGGGGAAACTGAGGCACGGCGCTGGGCCGGGCCGGCAGCAGAGTTGGGTTCACCAAGGCTCGAGTCGATGTGCGTCAGAGCTCTGATTAAATCAAGAGATTTGTTAAACCACCCAGAACTCCGTGACTTGGGCCAGTTCTCCAGGTAGACTCGGATGGCCAAGGCGGCAAATTGAGCGCCGCTCGCTCCAACAAATAAAAGTGGTTTTGATGGATAGAAAAGTGCTCAGGCCGAGGAAAATACCGAAATCTGGGGTGAAAGCAGCCGCCCGGCTTCAAAAAACCAGAAAGTACCAGTGGTGCTGGGTGCGTGGTTGGTTTTATCCTGACCTCAAACAGAATCTTGCCGTGGGAATTGTTTGGGGATCTTTGTTTTCGGGCATAGAAATAGGTGGGGTTTTTATCCATGCAGAGACACATTTTGGTGGAAAACGAGACTTTCCAGGTTGAAAAACCTTTGGCTCCGTGTTGCGGAGCCGCATTTTGAGCAGGGACGGGGCGCAACACGCCAGCCGGTTCATTCTGCCATCGGTAATATTTGCAATGAGCTTTTTCTTCACCCCGTCTTAATTACAGAGCTCTGCAAACACCCAGTGGGGGAAAAGGGGGGCAACTTGCGACCAAATTCCCCCCACGGCAGGAGCTGCTTTGGCGCTGTGGCCTCCCCTGTTTTGGTGGGGGGACGAATTTTAGGCAGCGAGGAGGACTGGGTGACGTCCCTCCCCACGGCCAGTGCCGCCAGCCCCGCTCGGGGCCGCCTATAGCGCTGACCTTTGGAGCCATTACTGATAAACACACCTATACAGCTATTTTTGCAGTGCACCCCCTTTATTGTTTTGCATGGCACCCCCTGCATTTTGCAGAGCAGCCCCCCTTTATTTTTTGCAACGTAATTCCTTTATCTTTTGCATAGCACCCCAGTTGTTTGCAGAGCAGCCCCCCTTTATTTCTTTCATAGCCCCCCTTTATTTTTTGCATAGCCCCCCTTTATTTTGCAATGCAACCCCTTTATTTTTTGCACATCAACCTCTTATTTTACAACGCAACCCCTTTATTTTTTCCCATACAGTCCCCCTTTACTTTTTGCACTGTGACCTCTTTATTTCTTGCATACCCCCCGGTTTTTGCAGCGCACCCCACTTTATGTTTTGCAATGTAACCCCTTTATTCTTCCCAATGCAGCTCCCTTTCTTTTTGCATAGCACTCCCTTTATATTTGCAATGTGACCCCTTTATTTTTTGCAATAATCACCCCTTTATTTTTTTGCAAAGCCCCCCAGTTTTTGCAGCGCACCCCTTTTATTTTTTGTACAGCACCCCCTCATTTTACAATAAAACTCCCTTATTTTTTTGCATTGCACCCTCCTAATTTTTCAATGTAACCCTTTATTTTTTGCAATGCAACCCCTTTATTTTTTGCATGGCACCCCCTCATTTTACAACGCAACCCCTTTATTTTTTTCCAGTACAGTCCCCCTTTATTTTTTGCAATGTGACCCCTTTATTATTTTGCAGTGCGCCCCCTTTATATTTGTGCACAGCACCCCTTCATTTTGCAGCGCAGCCCCTTTATTTTTTGCAGCGTTAACCCGCTTTTCGCAGCGCCGGCTCCTGCACTTTGTGCGCGGCCGCCCCGCGCATGCGCAGTTCCCTCCTGTTCCTCCCCAGCAACGGGAGCGGGGCGTTGCGCGCTCGCGCTCCGCCTCCGCGCCCGCGGCGCGCGCCCCGGGGCGCAGTGCGCCTGCGCGGGGGCCCCCGTGTGGCGCTGCGAGAGGCGCGAGGAAGCGAAAGGGAGGGGGGGGGGAAAAGGGGGGGGGGAAGAGCGAGCGGAGCCGCCAGAGGAGCGGGAGCGCGGAGGGGGGGAAGGAGGAGGAGGAGGCGGCGGGGGGGGGGACGCCGCGCTGCCGCTGCCGGAGGAGGAGGAGGAAGAAGAAGCGAGAGCGAGCGAGCGAGGGCCGCGGCGGGGGGAGTCAGGGAGGAAGAAAACCCACGGCGGAGAGGGAGCCCGCCGCCCGCCTGCCGGCCCGCCAGCCAGGGGGCCCCCCCGGAGGGGATGGTGTCGTCCGCCGCCGCCACGGGAGGAGGCAGCCGGTGGCGCTGAGGGCGGCAGGGCCCCGCGGCGGAAGAGGCGGAGGGCGGCCAGGAGGAGGAGGAGGAGGCGGCGGCGGGCGGCGAGCGGCGGCCGGCAGCGCTGCGCGGGGGGAGGCGGCCGGGAGCCGGGGCAGGGGCGGCGGGTTCGCCCCGCGCCGCGCAGCATGGTCCGGGAAACCAGGCACCTCTGGGTGGGCAACTTGCCGGAGAACGTGCGTGAGGAGAAGATCATCGAGCACTTCAAGCGGTGAGTGGGGAGAGAGAGAGAGGGAGAGAGAGCGAGGGAGGGACGGGGGGTCCCCGCTGCTTCTTCCCGCGCCGCCGGGTGCTCTCCACACCCTGCCCCCGGGGAGGCCTTTCTAGCGGTGAAAATGAGAGAAAAACGTAAAAAAATATAAACCAGGGGATGAATGTGGGGAACGGCGGCTCCCGCGGCCTGTGGAGAGGAGGAGAAGCGAGCGGCTGTAAATAACCCCGCGCCATGGCCGGATCGGCCGCGCCGGGGCCGCCGGCGTGGACGGGCCCGGGGGGACCCGCCGGAGGGAGCCGGACGGGATCGCCGATAACCGCTAAAAATAACTCGGGGCGGGGGAAAGAGCCGAGGAGCAGCGTGTCGGAGCTCGGCTTTCTGAGTGCATCTCACGCCGAGGGGGTGCGCGGTGTGTCGGAGGCAACCTGGCCATTTTGCTTCTCCACTGTTTTTTAATGAGTCAACGTTTGGAGCTTTGTTGTGTTGTTGTGGAGGGTTTGTGGGTTTTTTTTTGGTTATTATTTTTTATTACCCGCCCGTTTTTACTGTGTTTTTGCTCTTTTGGGAGCTACCCCGAGGATGCCGCGTCCCCCCCGCTCTGTGCAGCGCACGGTGGGAACCGAAGCGCCCGCAGCTGCAAAAACGTGACTTTAAAACTAAATAAAATCACGCAAACCCACGAAGAAAACACCGGATCCCTCCACGCGGGAAGCGCTTTGGACTCATATTGTTTGGCTCTTTTATTTGTTTTTTCCTCTCGTCCCTTTTTTTTTCTTGCATAAATTAATCCTGCTCATAAGGAAGTAGTAGCTGTTTGCATGGTTGTATTTCTTTTTTCCTCCTTCCTTCGTCTTTTCGTGCGACGAAGAGGAGGAGGAGGAGGAGGCTTCTTCCTCACCGCCCCAGCAACACCTTTTCCCTCGGGAAATGCACAAAGTTGATGCCCGGCACCCCAAGCTAGAAGCTTTTTCTTGTATTTTTAAGGGGGAAAAGAAGGCAGCGAGCCCAGGGTGGCTGCTCAGCCCCGGCTTGTTTTAACCCCCCCCCCACCCATTTAAAAACAAGGAATTTTGAAGCTTCCTTTAATCTTCCTGCGTTGGAAAAATGACGGAGCGTCCTTAATAATGAGTCACCATGGGAAAAATAGATGCGGTGACACCGCGGCGGGCGGGGGGAAGGTCGGTTCCCGCCGGCTCTGCCCTACGGGGGGGCCGGGGGGACCTGAACGCGCGGCCCCGAGTGGCCGAGCGGCCCCGGGGGGGATTCGAACCCGCGGCCCAGAGGGTCGCGGGTGGTGACGACCGGGCTCTATAATGGCGCCGGGGCCCCGGTTTGGGGCGGGGGGTTTGGGGTCACCCCGGGGGTGCGGGGAGTAACCCCGAGGGTCTCCCGCATCCCCCGGCCTGAGCTGATTAAGCAGCAACCCCCATCTCGGCATTATCAGCGCTCAGAAATTGCCTGATTTTAATTGCATTTCGCTTTTTTTTGTTGTTGTTGCCTTCCCCAAACCTAAAATTTGTGGCTTCGTCTGCACCAGCGCGGGATGGTGGTGCTGCGTTCGGGGGGGTTTGTCGTGTCCGTCGGTCCAGCTTGCGTGAGCCTGCGTTGTACAAAGGCAGGGTTTTTGGGGGTTGTTTTGTTTCATTCCAGGCACAGCTGGCTGAGGGAATAGGTACTCAGGAGTGGAAATCTGAGATTCCTGGGTCTTATTTTGGCCAGTCCTCCAGCTTTTGGAAGATGTACTAAAGCAGGGAAAAAGTTGCTATGGTACTGTTGCTTAGAGATGGATGGGAAAAAATGGCAGGCGCTGAATTGTTAATTACCTTTTTTTTTTTTGCTGTTGTTGGTTGGTTGTTTTTACCTTTGTGAGTTTGAGAAGTAGGTTTTTCAACCCTTGTTTCTGTGGTTTCTCTCCGTTTTTCAAATCTGATTTTTAACCGGGATTTGCGTGTTTGGATGAGGCTGATCTCAGGCGAGTAAACACAGTTAAAACACGTTTCAAAACATGCCGGTGCAGCTACTAATGCATGGGGGGGATGACACGCAGCCTCCGAGACCCTTTTGGGGATGTAAACCCAGAAATACTGGTGGCTGCGAAGGGGGGATGTGTTGAGCCCGGTTTTAGGCTCGACTTAAAGGTGCTGTAGGTGGACAATGGAGCGAGGCTTCCTTTGTATGCTGGTGCTGCCTGGGGGAAGGGACACGTTGCACAAGGACTGCGTGTGGCGGGGGTATATCCATAGGGAAGGGGGGTATAAATCCATAGGGAAGGCGATGAGGTGGGATGCGAAGGCTCCTTCCTTGGAAAAGGATGGTTTAATTTGGAGAGCAAGTCTTTTGAGATGGAGCCGGGCTTGGCGAAACCCAGTTCCCACCCATCCCCCAGCCTGAGAACAGGGTGAAGAGCGTGGGGAGGCTGAGCCGGGGGAGGAATTTGGGGGAAATATCACCTAAAATCTCATCTCTTGGGTTGCGACCAGGAATAGCGTTACCCCTAAAGCCTCCCTGCGCCCCACGGGAGGGAATGTTTTGCCACTTTTGCTGAGGAAATACCGGTATTTCCATGTTAAAGCCTGGATGCAAGCGGGCTTGCTGCTGCAGGGGCAAGTTTGAGAAACAACCATTTTGTTTCTAAAGGAGCAGGAATTTAAGGGAGACTCGGAAAAAAGTCAGAACCCAACAGGCGTATTCAGGCGGAGGGGTTTGCTGCTTCCCTCCTCCCCCTTCACTTAACCACTTACTGTGGGAACCTTGCCTGGGTTTGCAGTCTCGCAAGTAATTCTCTTAAGGAAGGCATTAAAATGAGAAAGAGGTGTTTTGCAGAAAGCGGGTTTTACTTTTTTCGAAACGTTCCTGATGGGTTTTGTTCAGCGTGAATGGAAATAACGCTCCCTGCTTACAAGTTCTCCTCTCAAATGGGAGATTGCTGAATCTGGTCTCGAGAAGCACTGGCTTACATGAGCAGTGTTATTTTTTCCCTTAAAAGCCTTTTTCTTAATCCGTTGTCTTGATATTAAAGGGGATCGCAAATGAATGATTTTTATGTGCATTTTAACAAGTTGTTACAGGCTTCCTGTGCTTCTACACAGATGCTCCCTTCTAAAAAACAAACTTTGTAATGAGTTATTAAGGCATTCCCGGATACAAAAGCAAACGGGTGCCAGGACAGGAGGTCGGCTCGTAGGCTAGAATAAGCAGCGATTCTCTGTTTCAGGCGATGAGAAGCAGTGGCAGCGATCGTTTGGGTTTGTCTAATTAATGCTGCCTTAACTAGCAGGAAAAAAAGTCATTCACCATCATTGAAACAGATGCTCGGCAGCTTGCAGAACAAGGCGACTAAATATAGTAACAGTTGTCCCCAGCACAAGTGCTGCCCTTCCATATATTTATTTTGTCCCTGTGTTTTCTACCAGTTATCTGAAAGAACACGGCTTTGTCCGTTTATTGGTGTTTTAAAGGGCAAGAGGAGTAAAAGCCTCTTAATTATGAGCCGTGTGACTTTGGGATGGCATCTCCTGTTGTGTGGGGGGGATTACGACCAAGTCCAGGAGAAGCCCTGACTTCCAGGAAACCTTTACAATTGTTAGAAATAAATTGCAGATGCATCCTGAAGTGGTTTGTGTTTTAAACACAACAGCCCTTAAGAACTGCTCTGCAAAAAACTGCTGTGATGGCCAGCGTAGCTTTGTTTTCGATAACTTCTAGAAAACATTTGGTTGGTTTACAAGGGCTTTGTGCTCCGTGTGTCACCCCGATGGACTGAGGCAGCGGGATTTTGGTCAACTGCTCTCAGATGTGGGGCAGAGCGGCGATTCAGAAAATCTCGGTGCGTATTTAGGGTGATTTCTGCTAGGACAGCACCGTTCCTGTGTCTTTTTCCCACGTCTGGCAGCGGCAGGTCTCGCGGTGCCTTTCCGCAGGAACGGGCTCGAGTCAGAAGTAATAGTGCTCTATTTTTTCTAGTAAAACTGTCAAATATGTTCCCAGGCTTTTATTGCTTCTAATCGAGTAATAGCTCTCGGGTATCACTTAGGATGCGAACTCATGATGGTTGCACTGAATCAGCTTCGCATATAGAGATCTCTATTCAGGTGTATTTTTATTTTAAGAAAATGCAGAAGTCTGCAGAATGAACTGTCCCTGTTTTCTGGATTGCTATCATTTTTAGGTGACAGTGTTTTCATAAGTCAGGTACGAGCCTTTTTAGTTCAGAGCCTTTGAAGGGATGAGAAAGGTAAAACTCGTGCCCTCGCTTTCCTCAAGCAACATCTAGAATATTGGGCAGCATCAGGACCTGTTTGCGCCACAGTTTACAAATATCTGCTCTGAAGGTAATGTTTAATTTTGCAGATGAAACCCAAGAAGTTGATGGGAGAACATTTGGTTGGGGGATTAGGGCAAGGGGATTAAATTAATTACCCAGAATGAGGAGGTGCAGAAGACACCAGGCGACTCCTGCTTGAGTCTCAGTCGGTTCCTAGTGAAAGTTTCAAAGAAACATAATGAAAAGCTGCAAAGATTTGGACTAAGCTTCTATTAAGTGTTTTCATACACGGAGCCCTGTTAGATAAGATGATGTCAGTTGGTTAGAAAATTCTGTCATCTGCTGAGCTTTTCTGGCATTGGTTCTTCTCTGAAGTTTCTGTGTTTATTTGTGATTTGATGAGAGCAGCTTCTGTTGTTGCTGAGCTGCTCCGGAGCAGCGTTGGCTTTCAGTAGTTCTTTACCCTTATCCTAAACGCCTTTGGTACGATGATAAAATAATCCGAGTGCTCTTTCTTCCAGGCTGCGGGAAAGCACGTTGAGAACGTACCAGTCCTCGCGAGGCTTACAGAGCTATTAAATTCATTCATCAAGCTGAAACAGGCGACGAGAAAAGACTGAAATTTGTTTTGCGATAGCCTTGCTGACTTGTTTTCTTCCCTCCTGGCTTTTCGTAGGACAGAAAGTCACGCCAAGTCCTCCGGCAAATGACCTTATTGCCGTCTTAAAGATGTGTCCAAAATTAGGTCCTCATCTTCACTGGGGGTGAAGCGGCGCTAGCCGGCTTTTCATTAAAAAGGAAGTAAATGTCCAAATGAGTTTCAGATTTTGGATGAGTCGGTGAGTCAGGATGAACCTGGGGCTCCTGGGGACATTTGCTTTCATGAGCTGCTGTGTGACATTGCTGGCTGTCCTGCCGTAGCGGTGTTTTCACGCTGTTGTCAGCTTGTGAAGAGGAGGAGATGCCTTCTGCATGCGAGGATGCACCTGAGAAATAAGGAGTATCAAAAAAGGATGTTTGGGAAGGGGTAAAACTGAGGCTAACCCCTCTCGGCTGGTTTTAGACTGCTGAAAGGTTTGGGAGAGTCGTTGCTGGTGGGGCAGATACGTCCTTATTTTGGTAGCTACCAAAAATAAGCTCTTGTGAGATGTTTTGTCGTGTGTTTTTTATTAAGTTCGGTGAACTTGCTGAGGTCTGAGAACGCCCTGAAACCCAATACTGCAAACATTCCTCAACAATGAACTGAGGAATAAACTAGAAAGTATGATTAGTCTCTATAATAAGATTTTGAGTTTAGCTGCATCTTCGGCATGCCGATTTAGAAATCTCGTGGGAGGAATATGAGCCTGACGATGGAAATTCACAGTGTACAACCAGCCTCATGCCTTTGCACAAGCCTTTCTAGTATTCTAAAGACTGTTTGACCAGTTAATGAAAATCAGACAAAAGCTGCTTTTTTCGTTGTTCAAGTCCATAGTGTTTCCCACCTTGGACACGCAAGAGGTTTTGCCTGGTCGATAATGGCAGCTCTGCTCTTCTCGAGTCTGAAAAAAACATCTCCAGCGCTGTTCTGCAGCAATATCTTGAGATGTGGTGATGACTCTTGTACAACGAATTAAACCCAGTGACTGCTTTGGCTTCTGCATTTCCATAGTTATTGTTTAACCTGCTAACGCTGCGTAATCGTCCCGTGCAATCTGTAAAATCCTGCAGCGGGGAGATAACATCCTTTCATAAAAGAATAAACACGGTTACGAGCTTTTCATAAATACACTGGGATATATTCCAGGGCCTGCTGCAATCTGATCTGTTAGGTTGAGTATGAAGACGGCGTCTCTGAATTCGGTTGAAACAACATCCTTCTTGCGATGGATTTTTTGGAAGCGTATCTTGTAGCCCTGGATGTGGCTGGCTCTGTACTGCAGTCTGTATATTTGTGCCTTGTCTGAGGTCCAAGTGTTCATGATGACTTGGGTGAGAATGCACCAGAATCAAGATGTGGAAGGAACATCAACTTTCCGCTTAGACAAACTGATAACGGGAGAAGAGCTGCGGTTGGTCTTAATGACGGGTTTCTGTTTAAAGACCCAGGCATCTTTTGAGAACAAAACGGAGATTTGTTTTTACTTCCTTCCTCGTCCCCTTTTAGTTAAGCTTAGCAATGTAAAATTGAGAGCACATTTTTATAAGCATGCTTGTACCCGAAGCGTGGACTTTCAGATCTCATGAGAATGCCCTGAATGTGTCCTCATCTCAACACTTAAGTGCCAGATGAGTCCAGAGATCTCTGGAAGGAGTGTGGATGGATGGTCTGTTGGATGCTGGTGGCTCTCAGATGGAGACAATACCACCTTGTGTGTGTTTCTCCATCCCAACAGAAGAGCTTGCGTGTCTTTTGTTATCCCCTGACGTGGTAGGAAATCGCAGCCGGGTTCACACCAAGTTCTTGTAGCGAAGGTGATCGGGTACCAAATCAAAATTGGATTTGAAATCATCTTTTAGCTCAATGAGAAGACTGCCGCCAGGTTGTCAATTATTTCTCTTGTTTAGCAAGTCGTGAATGACCTTTAATTTTCCTCCAGATACAAAGCTGAGCTGGTCATGTTTTCTGTCCATGGGTTCGTTGAGTAACTTACTGTCTTGGCGCAGATTCCCCAACCGTGGTGTCTGTGTTTTTGGTGAGATGCTCCCAGCTTCCACACAGCCCAAAGCACCGAGCCGTGGTCCGTCCACTCCTGCGAATACTTCCCGGCCTCATTAATAGCGACTGCTGCCGAAAAGCACATAGAGGCTCATTTAGACGTTCCCTCTGTGGCAGCTGTGGGTGACTTGTGATGGTTAATAGGGCAAAATAAGAGAAATAAATTGCTGAGCTGTATGTTAAAAGTAGTTGTCTTTGGAGGAAAAAAAGTCTTCCGGTCTCATTAGCATCCTAACTGTGAGGAGAATAAAAGCTCAGGATGGATAAGTATCTCCCTTGTATACGTAATCAACATCTGATTTAATTTCAGAGGATCTGTGCTTGTGTGTGTGAGACACTGCCCTTGGAAAGCCAGCTAAATACGCATCTAGACAGCTAACGATCTGCACAGTAACTTCATTGTAATCAAAGTTTAAATAAACCTTTGCTCTTTTTCTTAACCATAAAGCAATTTATTGGAAGTATTAGTAGCAAAGAAGCTTTGCTGCATTTAAAAAATAAAGCCGGCTTCGGCACTGATGTTGTAGGTGATATGCTGGTTGCGGGTATGGTGAGATACGCTGGTTTTTGGCAGCCGCTGAGCTCAGGAAGCGTCTCTTCCTCTGCATCCATTCAGAGAGTGCCGTCCCTCGGTCGTGCTGGCAGTTCGCACTCTGGTCTACCTCGTGTCAGACTAATTTTGGAAAACAAGCATTTAAAGGCGAAGCTGATCCCAGAAACAGTATAAAATTAGGAAGCGGCTTTTCTGGCGGTGGTGCGGACGGGTTGTGGATGGGATGGTGTGTCTGGCTCGTCCTTCGAGTACAGGAGGAGCCCTGTTGGCCTGGTAGTGCCTGTACTCCTCGAGATCGTGGAATCACAGACTAGTTTGTGTTGAAGGGACCTTCAAAGTGCATCCAGTGCCCCCCCTGCCATGACAGGGACATCTTCACCAGCTCAGGTTGCTCAGAGCCCCGTCCAGCCTGGCCTGGGATGTCTCCAGGGATGGTTCATCCACCACCTCTCTGGCCAACCTGGGCCAGGCTCTCACCACCCACAGGGCCAACAATTCCTTCCTCATGTCCAGCTTGAATCTCCTTCCTTTAGAGACACAGGTCTGCTGAATTCTTGTAAAACAGGGCTGAGAAACCTCACTCGTCATTACCAAGGCATTCAAGCCAGCCTGATTCCAGCTCTGCTTTGCAACACCTTGACTTGGAGTTGCATCAGAAGAAAAGCCATTAAAATCTAGCTGGCCAAGGAGCTCAGTTGTGGAAAGTTTTAAGCTCTCGCCTGTGGAGCGAGTGCCCGGAGCGCAGGTAGTCGCTGCCGACAAAGCACGGAGCGTGCGCCGGGCTCTCCCCGGAATATGGAGTTTCCTTGGGCTGACACCTGGCTCACGCTGGGGGTTGCGCTGCCAGTTGGTTTAGTCACAGGAACGAGCACTTTCTCCAGGGTGATGGGAGCGGTGAGTCACGAACCAACAAAATAACATTGGGACGTCTGTATTTGGGTGACTGGTGGGGCAGCACGGGAGCGGCCGGCCAGTTTAAATACAGGGTTTGTGGAGGAGGCTGGGCTGGCTGGGAACTGACTTTATTTTCAGGGCGGTGGGACTATTTTTCCTGCCTGATTTCAAAGGTCGTACGCTTTTAGGAGTAGGCGAGCTCCTTTGTGTTGTGAGTTGACTGTGAGTCCTTGGATCAGTGGCTGCTTTCTGGCAGAAATGAATGTCAAGTTGTCAAACCTGTTGGCTGAATTGCAAGCTGGTCACTCGTTCAAACTGAGCTGTGGTTCGAAGTGGAAGAGCGATCTGGTCGTTTGGGACCGTCTAAGAGGCAGATAAACTCTATTTTCTTCTTAAATACCGTTTTCTGGAAGACGTACAAGCCTTGGAGAAGAGGTCTGTGTTTCCCTGGAGAAGTAAGAGCACCAGGACTTACAAAGCCTGAAGATGATGCATATTTAAAGTACTCCGCAGCATGGCGGGGAGACCATAATGTTATGACTCCGCATTTTCCTCCATCTGCTGCCGAATACATGCAAAGCAGGGCTTGGAGAAGCAAAACCGAGATGGGGAATTACCCTTTCATGTAAGAACGGAAAAAGTTGATTAATCACGAGATTCCCCTCCGGTTGTGATGCGGCGCGTTCTTAAAATCGAATCCAAACGAATCCTAAAATCAGTCACATGAGAGAACAGGCTTGAGCAATTCCTCTGCAGAAAGCATTCAGCATAGTCTGTTGCCACCGGTATTTTTGAAGCAAATCTGCAGATGATGATTTAAGCTGGAAGAACAAATGCCCTGGAGATGGAAGTCAGCGGCTCTGTGTCTAGCACGCAGTAACGCGATACCACACATCTGCGGGGGCTGGAGGATGAACAATCACCGCGCATCACACTTGACACAACACAGCTGAACGTGCCGAGTTTCTACCGAGTTTTGTAACCTCTTTAGGCTCTTACGAATAGTTATACTTATTCTCCTCTGCTTGGAGAGCAAGATTGTTGTGATTTTGCTATGCATATGTATCTTCCCTAATCAATTTTGAACCTGTTAGCCCGTTCCAGCTGTACTTCAGGGCAAAGGGGGATTCGTAGTCTCAGAGATACGACGTTCCTTTGAGTTTTGTGAAAACAAGCGATTTTAATAGAGGAGAGAGACCTGATTAGTGGCCCCATGGAGAGAAAAGCTGCAGCGGGAGTGCAACCCTTATTAGACATTAAAGAATCCACATGGGAGAGCGAGGTGTTCCTGAGCGTGGGAAAAGCTGCACTGGGAACCGACGGTTATTGGACGCCGGAGAATTCGACCTCAAGACGTGCATCCATAAGAAATGAGCCTTCGTTATTTCTGCTCACAAAGCCGCTTTGATTTCTTATGTTTTTAATAACGTATATACCAACCAGCTCTGCTGCTGATGCTTCTTAATTGTACAGAAGTGACCGTGAGGAAAAGTTCCTTAATGACAGAGCTCCTGCCCTTTTTCTGGCTGGCTGAGGCGGCCTCGCCAACGAGAAACTTGTGTCGTTCGGCTGCATTTATGCAACTTTAGCCGGGTGATTTTGCGTTAAGCCTTTGCTGACGGTTGGGTCGAGGTCTGATGCAACGTGGGGTTCAGTGGAACCGCTCACTGGGGCGAGGGGATCAAAACCAGCCCCGCCGGCTCTTGCTGAGCGCGCACCGAGCTTTTTATTTTTAATTCTTACAGCTTCATTCAATCCCAGTATCCAAAGCGTGGATTCATCTCTCCCTGGCTTGTCTTCACCAGGTTGAAGAGTTTCTAGGAGTCCTTTTGGATGTTGTTGGGTGTTGCAGTGGAACAGATTTCTATCTCGCGGGGTGGGCGGATCTATATTCCAGTTTCACCTGATGCGTACGCGCTAGAACAGCTTATCTGCCGCAAAACGTTTTGGCAGTGGGGGTTGCGGAAAAATTTCCTGCTACGTTGACTGTTGGAAGAAGTAGCTGCTGCTGACGGTAGCAACCATGAATAAATTGTTTTAAATATTCTGGTTTTTCTCTCTCGGGTGGTACGTAGTAATTTGTATATTAATACCTCAGCGGTATCGAAACGGTGAGTTTGCAATAAAGACATAAATAAGATGTCTTAATTAGGAAATCACGCTTAGTTTGTGTCTTAAAATGGAGCGTGCAGCTGAGCTGTAAAGCAAGAAGCAAGCGCTTAGTTCAGCACAGAGTTATCTGCTGGACTATCTGATATGTCAGCCGCGTTGCTCTTAAATAACAGATGTATCAAAAGTCTCGGGGAATGTGCCTGTGCTGGCTTTTTAATTTCCTACTTTGTCATCTCGTAGGGAGGGATTACGAGTGTAGACAAAGCCCCGGCTGTTTTCGGTGCGTGGCAGGAACACGTGCTGGGGCTCGTTAACAAACCCCCGTTAACAAACTCCCCTAGAGTTGGAGGTTTTTCTTTTGCTGAATGCTGCAAAGTCTCAGAGTGCTCTGGGTTGGGGTCATTTGGGTGGTGGGATTCACCCACGTCACATAAAGGGTCCGACCGAGCCCCAGGACCAGGTTGGCTGTTTCTGCTCCTGAATGTTGAGGTTTCCCGAAAGATCTTTATTCCTAGGAGGAGAGCTGTGCAGAATTCCCTCAAGATCGTCATTTTTCTCCCGCAAAGGTCGCAGAGCCAATAAAGATCGCTCTAAACAGGTTTTAAAGCATCTCAGATTGCAATCTAGAAAATTATGGGAGCTGGGTAATTAGGGCATGTTTCTGAGTCATTGCTGTCACAAGGTCTGTTCTCGGCATGGCTTGAAAACCCGCGCTCCTTGTGATATGAGGAGCTTTGATTTTGCCTGGTTTTGGGAAAGTAAAAGGTTTTCAAAGCCTTGTGTGGTGTGGATTTGTCACTCACTGTGAGCGTTCCTGCTCCTGATCATCCAGAACGCTCGCGGTGACTTATTGGGATAGAAACAGCAATTTTGTGCCGAGAAAGGTAGAATTAGAGAGGCGTTTAATTGGTTTTATTTTTAGCCATCTTTAATGTGATGTAGCAGCTGGAGATCAGGAGAGCCAAGACCATACGTTGTGTTTCTGGAAGCTGCTGGATGTGCTCCATACGTTGCCATGTGTACGTTGCCCTGTTTGTCCTTAAGCATTGGAGATGCCATTTGGCAAATCCTCTGGGGTTAAATGCCAATGCTACGAAGACAAGCGATTGTGGCTCGTTGGGTGACAGTTCCCCACATTTGTTAAAAGTTGAAGTGTTATTTTCCAAGACTCTGGAGTTCTGCTTGTTGTTTTTATGAAGGTCCATTTCAATTAAGTTGCATTATTGTCATCCCAGCCCTGTGCACATTTCTTTATGGTCTGGGTTTGCTGTCCTACATCAGTTACTGTATGAAGGAGCCCCGACCCGATAATGCGGTTTGTGCGTTTTTGAGTCTCTTGTTTAGGTTTTATTATTCTTCTGTATCTGTAAGCTCTCATATCTTCCTCCCATGCCAGACACGTGATGATATTGTCAGATTTGCGACTGATACTCTGCATTACGTGCAGCAGAGTGCAGTTCCAAAGACTTGGGCCGCTCAGGTCTGAAGGTGGTAAAATCTTGTATCACCCTTGATATGAAACCGCCTTTCTAAAGGAAAAAAATTTAGAAGCATGTAAATATTTTTCTGGGCAAGTAAAATATGTGGCTATGATGAATATGAAGCTTGGTGGTATGTATTTTTCTTAGGCCAAGCATGTTATGACTATTAAATGGTATATTTTATTTATTATAGTAATGCCCCTGTGATCAATTATGGTGCCTTATTCTTTGCGAATGCCCTGTGAATACCCAAGTTCCCTTCTGTTGCTTCGCAACTTTAACAGCGGTGAATATTTAACACTGTGCGTGTTGGTGCTGCGGGAGGGAGATGTTTACGGAGCGATTCATGCCTCATGCCGTGAGTTGGTGATGCTGGGAGCAGGATTATTTGGGACTGCGGTGCCGTGGGTTTTGGTGCTTTTCCAGCTTGTTATTTTGTATATTCCTGGGTGGGAAGTAGATAGGTGTACAGATGGTTTGTGCAGGGGGAAACACAGGCCTGGAGTAGCCCCCAGAATGGAGTATGGGACTGGCTGGGGGCTGGGAACGAGGAGAAGAGACGCAGACATCTGGAGAAGTATTATTTCAGGTCACATAATTTTGTTATGAAATAACAACAGAGCGAGAGGAACGCGATTGGCCGAGAGAAGCTTCAAGCTGTGCGAGCGTTTCACTGAATAATGCAGGCTGGGGCTTGCCTGGCTTATATAATAACGGAGGAGAACGGAGTTTGAGCACGGCACGGAAAAAGGAGCCATGCTTTTCAGCTGGCTAAAGATACCTGGCTTTAGCCAAAGGGAATCCTGATCGGCAATTCAGGCTCTTAATGAGCGGTGCAAAAACAAGCACAAAAAACCTCCTGCGTTGTTTTTGATCCTGCAAGGTGTCTTGCGTTTAGTGGGATCTGGAGCGTAACATTGCGCTGACTTCTAAATAGAAGTACAAAGGTTTTTAGGGATGTAGCTGACCTGCAGAAGTCTGCGGTGGTGAAAATGGTTGGATATAGTGTCTTCACAAGCTTGGGCAGGAGCTCAACGTGAGAAATAAGGAGGTATTATGATTTAAAGTGGGATTCAGTTTAAATTAAACAAATCTCCCCGTTTCTGACCTACCTTTTCCTATCATGTATGTAGCATCCTGTAAAGATCCTAATCAGTGTATAAAATATTGCAGCTAAAAGGTAACATTTGTTTACTAAATACTTGCTGGCCGGCTCTCTCATAGTCCATCCTTTGTTTAAAATGCGTTTTCTTTGGAACAGCACCAGAGATGAAACGGTTAATTAATTAGAAATGGCCAGGCCAGGGCGCAGCCACCCCAGCGTGGGGAAGTCGGGCAGGCTGTGGGGTGAGGGATGATTTTGACCGTGTGTGGGTGACACGTCTCCCACGGAGGAGGAACCAGGGAAGGTTGTGGGGTGAGGGACAATTTTGGCTGTGTCTGGGTGACACGTCTCCCCTGGGGAGGAGGAACCAGCCCGGTGGAGGCTGCGATTCCCAGCCCGGACGGGAGGAAGAGCAGGGAGGAGGAGGAGGAGGACGGGCCGGGGAGCCAGAGAACATGCCGAGCAGCCATGCCAAGAGCCCAGAGACATTTCAGCTGCTTGATTATAGAGGTGCTTTGATCTAGAGTGAATAAACCCATAATGCTTAAATTATGAATTCCTTTTCTTTGTCTGAAAAGCTGGATTAGCGTGGCTTTGTTCGAGCGGTGATTATCGAACAACTCTTTTTAATGTTTTCTGAAAAGGCCGCTCGATGTGTGTTTCCAGGCGGGCGCTGCGATGGCGCTGTGCTGGTGGAGGGGCTCGGTGACACGCCGGCTTTCGCACGTCCTCCTCTGCTCTGAACTGTAAACCCCTCCAAAAATACAGCCTCATCCACCTTCCTTACAAAATGGAGCTAATGATTAATCAGCGTGAGTTGCAGGCGGGAAGAGGCACCAAAAAGCCGTGTTTTCCTGAGGGTCCGCGTGTTTGGAGCGGAGCGAACGAGCCTCTTTGTTGTGCATTTGCTCTGCCAGCGATTGTGAAAGGGCAGCAGCCTTCTTGGAAAGGGCTGACGCACAGCTATAAAGATACCAGGCGGAGGTTGAGACGAGCTGCGCTGTGAACGTTTCCAAAGGTCGCAGCGGTGCCTCCCCTTGTCTTTTGTCCTCTTGCCTTTTGTCCCTTGGGATCCAGACACAGGTTACTGCTCGAAGCACGTTCGCCTCCATCTTGCCTTAACGTGCGATCCGCATAACGAACCGCGGTGGTGTCGCCGCCTCTCCTCCAAAAAGTATCATGTTGGTTTTTTTCCTTGTATTATTGTGCTGCGGTAAAGCCGTCTGGTGATGCAGCACTGCGGATCTCCCCCTCGTCCTCCTCCCTGCAGCATCTGCCAAGCCGGGAGCAGCTCGGAGAGACGCCAACGGGTGGGGCTGGGCCGGATCACTAGACAGATTAATCTTCGCGGTGGGGGACCGAGGGATGCGAGTGATCACAGGACCGCGGTGGGGCACGGCAAATGCGAACCTTCCTCTCCCAGCAGCTGTCCTTGAATACTCAGGGCTCTCTCCTTCTCGGTTTTCTTTCGCCCCCCCGCTCCGCGCTCCCTTTCTCCTCCCCCGTCTGCCTCCCTCGCTTTCAGCAAAGACGATTGTCGCAGATTATCCTCGGGGCTCGTCAAGGGTACGGTGCAGGAGGCCAAAGCGCGGCGTATATTTATGTATCCGGATAACGGATGGATTAAAACACGCCATCTCCGAGGGGGATGATTTAGGACCAGTGGAATACAGTCATATCCTTCCCCCATCCTTTTCTGATTTATTAAAAAAAAAATAAATATATTTTTTTAATTAATGGCAGCCAAAATACACTTTTCCCAATATGAAAATTAACCTGCAAGAGTTGTACATTTCCGCATGGTATTTTTTTTTGGTACATAGGGAGCATATTACGTCAATGTTCTGTATCTTCTGTGCTTTCTGGGCGGCGTTAGCTTGAGTATTTGAACATTTTAACACATTTCTGGATTTCCTGCAGCAAAAGAAAAATAATTGAGGTCTGTGCGTATGTTATAATAACATCAGGATGAGGAAATAAAAGAACAGTCAGGATGGTGAGTGGGAAGAGCCCTTCAGAGCCCGTTTGTGCTGTAACTTCATACCAGGCAGGCTGTGGTGATTGCAGTCAGAAGGTCAATTCAGATTTTAGGGTTTTGGAGTAGTACTAAGATAGTATTTCTTTTTTCCCCTGAAGATTTTAGACAAAGTATGGGCTTGTGTTGCCAGAAACTCAGCGTGTGAACAGGAAGCAAAAGGGAAGAACATGTTCTGGCCAGTCACTTCTGTAACGATGTTATTTAGAAGAAAAACTTAATGGATATGAGAGTTAAGAGCATTCTGTGCTATGACATCTTAGTTGTCTGCAGAGAACCAGCACTGAAACCCGCCTTAAAGGGTGATGCTAACTAGGATACCTCATTATCTTTCATACTTTTCGTCACGTTCATTCATGGCATGAACATTTTTTTCCAATGGGCTCTTTCCTGTTTTCTTCCCCCTTCTTCCTTTCCTGTTTCTTCTCTTTCTACACATGCCACATCCAACTGGCCATTTTTTTCCCTCACACGTATATATTAACCATATCCTCCACTTGTCTGATCTCGCCTTCAAGGTCAGATAACCTTATCCGGCCTTGGGAGAGCGCACACTTTGACAAGTACCTTTCCTGCAGTACCGTTCACCATTATTTGCTCCTTGCAGCTTTTAATTAGAATAAAAAATGACCCGTGCAGGTCAGGAAACTCCTGAGAATTAAACGTCACCGTGCTGTACCCATGAGTACAAAGGCAGCAAGCTCAGCTCTGGGCTGCTCAGAGGAACGTGTCCTCTAGGTGACTGTGCCTTTTTGGCCTAATTTTCTCTTGTTTGCGCACATATTCCTTAACAGGTCGTGTGCCGTACCGGGCAGAGTATAAACCAGGGGAAAACGAGATCTAAATCCCAACCAGATTGCGTATAAAACACAGTAGGTCAGGTTGGAATGAGAAGGCAGCAGTCAGCCGGGCAGGTTTGCAAATCGCGTTTAAGGATTAGTCACCCCACAACAATGATGAAATGGGAAGGTGTATTGAAAGCTTAGCCTAACGCAGGCTCAGCTGCGGGTTCTGACAGCGGCTGCTCCTCAGACGGGCGGTTGCGTTACGTTGTTCCTGCGTGTACCGCTGGGCAGAGCCTCTCTTTAAGATGTGTTTAGATCTGTTCAGCACGGTGCTGCCTTCGCCAGTACAAAATCTTTTGCAATAAGAGTTTACAAATAGTTATCAATGACTTTTTTATTTGTGTGTCCCGTTCTCGTTTATCAGCACTTTGAAAAATATGCTCTTTGCCTCTTTTTGTTGTGGATTAACGGCTGCACTTAAAGCCCTTCACCTGTTTTGCTCACGATCTCCTGGCCGAGAGAAGAGAACAACCAAAACGCGACCTGTGGTTCTCGGCTGTTTAAAAACATCGCTATGTTCGTACTTCCCATTTTATCCTTTCTCATTATGAGTTGATGCAAAGTGTTGGAGAAAACCATTTTAACATCACCTTGTGCGCACAAACCTGTTCGGTTTTATTTTTTTACGTAGACATTTCCTCGTCCGTAAATGCCCGTGTTGCAATTATTTAATTGAATGTACCTTAAGTAGGGTGGTGCCACCTTCCCGTGGGCTTTTCCTCAGCGTGGGGCTTGTTCTGCAGCAGGGGACCTAAAATTGAACCCCAGAAACACCCCGGTCCGGGGGTACCCACATGGGTCGCGCTCCAGAAAAGCCCTGCGAGGCTGTTGTAAATAAATGGCTTTGAGATTGGGAACGAGGAGCAGAATGAAAACTCCTGTTACAGCGCTGAGTGGATTAAATATAGATCGGAGTAGCGGAATTGCTGTGTCAAGGTCATGTTTTCCTTCAGAAAATTGTCGGGATGTCTTTATTTCTACTTGGGACACAATTTTCGTTTGATTGTGTCTTGCTCCTCACCTTAAAAATGAGGAGTGCTGCTCTCGTTGCAGATACCTTGCTATTTCTTTAGCTGCTGTTGCTCTGCTATTATAAAAAGGGTGATCTGATGGTAATTAACCAAAAGAGAGGAGTTTTGAAAATAACGCCGGCAAGTGGAAATGGCTTTTTTCCCCTTTTATTTTGCGAACACGTCTTCAGCCTCTGCTGCGCTTTGAGATTGATTTTCCTGCTGCACGGGAAGGGCAAACGGTTTGAAACGTGTTGATTTTGAAGGAGGCAATGTTATTAAATACAACCTTTTTCTACCAGCGCTAATATTTGTGCTCTGCTCTGCTTTTCTTCCAGATATGGACGTGTCGAAAGTGTCAAAATCCTCCCTAAGAGGGGGTCGGAAGGCGGAGTGGCAGCGTTTGTGGATTTTGTGGACATCAAAAGTGCGCAGAAGGCACACAACTCTGTCAACAAAATGGGAGATAGAGACCTACGGACGGATTATAATGAACCAGGAACCATTCCCAGTGCTGCTCGGGGCTTGGATGATACAGTTTCCATAGCATCTCGTAGTAGAGAGGTTTCTGGGTTCAGAGGAGGTGGCGGGGGGCCCACTTACGGCCCCCCCCCATCGCTTCATGCACGGGAAGGACGTTATGAGCGGAGACTTGATGGGTAAGTTCCAAGGTTTCTCTAGGCAGGTATTTTGTATTTGTATGGTGAGAAACACAAACTCGTATCTAGGGCCCCCAGATGGATTTAAAATTTTGGGAATTATCTATGTTTCCTATTTTGGGTTGGAAACGGAAGTGATTTCTATCCCAGTGGCTGGTACCTTGTGGATCCATAGAGGATGTTTTCCGCAGCTGGTTGGATATCTACACTTGAAATAAGGTGGTTTTAAGATGGAAGATTTCCTTTGGCCAGCATCGATATTGGAGTTACTCTTTTCTAGAAGTAACGATTCCATGTCTTGGATAATATTAAGGCCTTGCTCGGATGTATCCCTGCTGCCAGATGGAGCTATCTTACTCTACAACATGTGGTGAAGTTCTCTCTGGAGTATCTTCGGAATACTAGAACCTAAAATTCTGTGAAAGCTTGATGCCTAGTTCTCAGTTCTCACTGTACGCAGTCGGTATGTTAATTGGATTGTCACCACAAAATTTCTAGTAGACCTTAATGATGCAGCCCCTTGGATTCTACAGACAACACACGTAGCCGTGGAAATAACGTTTGGATGGAGAAGACGGAAGGCAGCTGGTGATGTTTCCATTTTGGATCTACATCATTTCCAAGTGATTGGGATTATTCTTTCTGATGGTATTGGCAAAAAGAGATGATGGACATTTACTAAATTTTGGAAATTATAGCGTTTTTTTTTTAATGCTGGGATAAGAACTACAGCCTTGAATTTATTGGATGGTATACAGTCAAGACACCAGTAACCACGGGGAGTGGATTACTATCTAGTCTCTTAAAAAGCTCTTTGCTACTCCACATTAAACATACTTTAGTTTTAAGGACGTGACGCTAATACCAGTTTGTGGATACGCCAGTGAGAAATGACTGGGCTGGATGGTTACAAAGGCGGCTAGAGGAGGCCAGCAGCGCTGAGTGATCTTCTACCAGCTGCTGGATTCAGACTTAGGGCTGGAGATTAAAATAACGGATCTATTTAAGTGCCTACTGTCTCAAGAAAGAAGTCTGGGGGTTTCAGAGTTATGGTTTCAGTCTGGGACTCCTTCCTTCCAGTGGAATTTTTTTGGTCTTGTCACTAAGATTTTTTTTTTTTCTTGTTGGTTCATCTAAAATATCATTTGACACCCTTGCCCATTAAGAAGGTGGATTACCCCTGTAAGAGGGGCCAAAATTGGGGAAGTTATGTTCACAATTCTCTCCCTAGATTTAATTGGGAATATAGGTCGTGTTTCCACACTTGGAAAAGGTTGGTATGTCCTGCCCTGTGTATATTAGCCCCTCTCCTAACCCAAGTCAAACCCTCTCTTTCCACTAACTCCAGTAGTACTTAGTACTAATAGATAAATCAAAAATGCACTGTAGCCGTTAGATTTTCAGCTCTGCTAGCTCCTCTGTCTTCTGTGTCCTTCTCATGGATAAGGACTTTGTTCTTTTATGTCAGCTATATAGCAGTAACCCTCTAGAAAATACTGCTTGTTCTCTTACCTTGTTAAATCAGCTTTCACCCATTAACACTTTGTAGGATGCTAAATGCAATCGTTGATGAAATTGTTGATCTTGGTCCTTCAAAAGGGGGAAAAAAGGAGAGACGTGTTTCTGTGCCAGATCCTGAAATGTCTTTCAAAACGCCATTGTTGCGAGCAAGAGATAATGAAAATAGAAAGGCAACAATGAATTTTAAGCAGATACATAACTTAATGACGTTCTGTTGCACTGGTTAGGTGGTTTCTTATGAATAATTTGAGCGAATAAATGCAGACAAAACATGAGCGAGCTCTGTAGAAACCTTGAAAATGAGTTAGGATTTAACAGCGGAGGGTGAATCTATTTAGAGGATTAAGAACCTCAGTGATTCATTGGAGAAAGAATGGAAGGAACTTCCTGAGATGCTAATCGAAAAAGATTCAAATCCCATTTTCAGTTCCTAAAAGATACCTGCAATATTTCTGCCATTTTAAATAGAAGCCAGACCCGTGATGCAGGAGAGGAGGAGGAAGCACAAGGCAGAATTGGGTTATTAGGATTCAGGGGATTGAAGTGACTAATCATTGATTCCGAAGGAAAAATCCAAGAGAGAAAAAAAGGTCAAAGTGTCCTTCATAAGATGGATAATTAAATTTTTAAATTAACTTTGGCTACCCTGACATATTTAGAATTTTGCCAGTATTTTTTAAACATTGAACAAATCATTTTGGATCTTGGATTTTGCGGCTATAACTTAGACGTACCGTCCTGGTACTTGTCTAAATTAGACTACTAAACTATTTGTAATGTTCTTTTCGCTTTATCTGTCAGTTCTACTATCTCTTTATTTGAGAGATCGCACTAACTTTCTTAGAACATAGAGCCTTTCTCAATGGACACACAGAACGTTTGAAATACTGAAATAAAACGGGATTTAGCTACTTGCAAGCAGTACAGTTGTGAAAGTAGAAATTCTGTAATTACAGGCAAAACCACCGACTGGAAAATGTAATTTATACTCCTTGCTTAGGGTCTTAGTATTTTGGGGGGTCTGCACCCCTGTAGTTTAAGTTGACATAAGTAACCAAGGTGTTTCTTGAGGACAGTCGAGTGTAGCAGACTGATAGAAGCAAAACTCCCTCTTAAGAGGATGAAATATTGTAGAACAGCACCAAGAAACCCCCTGATTTTCTGGGCCTTCTCTACAGGTTACGCTACCCCTTTTGAAAGCAGCTTCTTACCTCTGGGTCATGCTTTGCACGGAGGCTTTCATGGCTACAGCCCAGTTGGCGTTGCCATTTTTGCAGAAGGATAATGAGAAGAGCTCCAGTAATGACCAAATTTCCAGAAACAAATTTCTGAAGCTCTTAAGCAAAAATGGATGGGGCGGGGGGGGGGGGGAATGTTAATTATGATGTTCATAAACACGAAGTTTTCCTTGTTTAAAGGAAAAAATTAAAAACAAATGGTACTTAAATGAGATTCTGCACTGGAAAGCTGTATTTTTTGTTCCTGTGCAGGCAAGAAGCTGGTCATGAAAGCCTGATTTTGTGATTAAAACAAAATGATTGCTAAGCTTTATCGTATATGAATATAACTTCAGAGTCAAGTAAAACGTTTTTTAAGTTTGTCAGTGTTTGCTTGATAGGTTATTGCTGTTTAGTGGAGAAGCAGTCGCAAAAATAAGTTCAGCGCTGACGCGAATGTTTGCATGATTTGCTTTTAGTCGTGCTTGCCCCTTTTCTGATGAAGTATTTTTCCCCCTTCCTAAATGCAGGGCTTCAGATAACAGGGAGCGTGCTTATGAACATAGTGCCTATGGACACCATGAGCGGGGGACGGGAGGATTTGATCGGACGAGACATTACGATCAGGATTACTATAGAGATCCTCGAGAGCGGACTTTACAACACGGGCTCTATTATACTTCTCGGAGTCGAAGTCCGAACCGTTTTGACGCTCACGACCCCCGTTACGAACCTAGGGCCCGGGAGCAGTTTACATTGCCCAGTGTGGTACACAGGGATATCTACAGGGATGATATTACGCGGGAGGTACGAGGCAGACGGCCGGAGAGGAATTACCAGCACAGCAGGAGTCGGTCGCCACATTCGTCGCAGTCCAGGACGCAGTCCCCGCAGCGCCTGGCCAGCCAGGCCGCCAGACCCGCGCGCTCGCCCAGCGGCAGCGGATCCCGCAGCAGATCTTCCAGCAGCGACTCCATCAGCAGCAGCAGCAGTACCAGCAGCGACAGGTAAGGCCGCTCCGCGCGTCCTCACCCAAAGCCGCCGTCCCCGTGGGTTTTGCGTCTCGTTTTCCGAGGAGCTGCGAGCCCAGGCTGTGAAAATAGAAGGTGTTTTAGTTGTTGATGGAGAAGTAAACCAGAGTGAGATGTCAAAAGACCGAGAGCTGGGTCTCTTTAGCTTGGAGAAGAGAAGACTGAGGGGTGACTCATTCATGGTGATCAATATGGAAAGGGGGAGTGTCAGGAGGATGGAGCCAGGCTCTTCTGGTGACAACCAGTGACAGGACAAGGGGCAATGGGTTCAAACTGGAACACAGGAGGTTCCGCTTAAAGATGAGAAGCAACTTGTTGGGGGTGAGGGTGTCAGAGCCTGGCCCAGGCTGCCCAGGGGGGTTGTGGAGTCTCCTTCTGTGCAGACATTCCAACCCGCCTGGACACCTTCCTGTGTAACCTCATCTGGGTGTTCCTGCTCCATGGGGGGATTGCACTGGATGAGCTTTCCAGGTCCCTTCCAACTCCTGACACTCTGGGGTTCTGTGAGTTGGCATGAAGCAGATGGGAGGGGAACGCTGGTGCTGTGGTTCATTGTTTTCTGCGCTGGAGCTGTGCAGCATCTATAAGGTGCTGGTGGGCAAAGCGGGGTGGACGGACACAAGGCCTTGCTGCACCCCGGCTGCTCTCTGTGTTAATATAATATTTGAGTGAGGGAATAAACCAATTTTCAGCTCAACTACTTCTTACAGGACACATTTTGAAATACTTTGGGAAGTGATGAGTATTACTGCCCAGTTTCCCATCATTCCCGATCACCACTAATGTTTAAAAGGTTGATAAGTTGCCGTTCCCTTTTCCCTCGTTGCCTCACAGTGTAAATTACAGACTTGGAAGAATTAAAAAAGCCCAATACAAATCCAAGTATGCATTTCCTAGCAATACACCCGTGCCCTTGGTTCTGTAATAGCCGTGGTAGTTCTGTATTCGTGCTACAACTCATGACTGGATTTCTTTTAATAGTTTGAAAATTGATATTGAAATGCCTCTCAGATATTTAGCTTTTTAGGAATAAATTCACCTAAGAATGGAGACCAAGGAGCCACCACAGTGTACCTGGTTTCTGCTGTTTGGTGAAGAGCTCTGCTCTTCCGAAGGCTTTCCAGAGCTGGAAACGTTTCCCTTGCATCGCACTTGCTGTGTGATATATTCCAGTTTCCCATACCCAGAGTGGGCAGAAATTTCTTTGTGTCTCTGTATCCTGGGTATTAAATTCTGCTTGTGTCAACTCCAGATTGATTTCCCAAATTCCACATCTCTTTTTTGTTTCTAGAGTGGGATTTATCTGGAATAAAGAAGGATGGTTTGTTATTGTCTGCGAAAGACTTTTTTGCAATTTCCGTTGTATTTCTCAGGGGGTTTAGCAAACTAGGGATCTCTTATGGCTTTATGCTCAAGTGGAAATGGACAATTTTGTGACGTTGTGAAATTATTAAGGTCTTTATGCCTCTGAATTATTTTGAAATGGTACGTCTTGAAGAGCTTTGTCACTTAAGTCTTGTCGTGTCCATCTCTCACCTGGCAGAGTGGGCGAAAGGCACAAGAAGTTGTTTCCTCAGAGACGTGGGTGACTCACCCCGGCTCGTGTCGATGTTTGGGGACACTCGGAGCTTGGGGACACTCGTGGCTGTTGGGCACTTGTGGGAAGTTCTGTGCGTGGCGCCATCCTGTGAAAAAAACGAGGAGAAAGGTGGTGAAGTTCGGGCTTTGTTCCTTCTGTTGTGCTTTTCAAAGAGCTGTGTGAAGTAAAGATGATTTTCATTAACGGGAGATGATTCTCCTGGATGATAACGTGGGGAAAGATGCTCTGCAAAATGTTTAAACAACAAAAAACCCCTTTATTTAATAAAGATTCAGAGTTCGTTGCGTTGGATCGCAGCTAAGAAATGTATATCTGGAGGCCTTTACAGGGGATTTGTAATGGGAGCTGCAAAGGAGTAACGTAGAAAATAAATTGTAAAAGAACACGGTGCAAATCATGTGTATTTTCTGAAGCGGGGCTTTATTTGTTGTATTTCGTGGTGTCTCGGAAGCTGCGCACGGGGCTGGTGGAGGTGAACGGTTTCTGCGGGAGTTGCTTCTCCAAAGGGCATCACCTGCGTGGATTTGGGGAGCAGGATTTGTGCTCTGACCTTTTCCTAGCGTGAGATGGCTCATTCCCCACCTGTGTTACAGAAAACGGTCATTGGGGTTGGTGGTTTTTTAAAATCGCCTTGAAAGAGTCAAAAACCCCTTGAAAATTAGATTTTAACTTTCTGCCACCAGAAGCCTTAATTTCTCCATTTTGTTGAGTTGAACGTGCACCACAACTGATACATTAGCAAACATATTTTCTGTACTGTGTCATGGAAGAAGCCGAACGCGCACAGAAGCTGTGGGAGCCCATAGGACACAAACCACGTTCTGTTTGTGCCCTGCCCAACCTCCTGAAAAAAAATCTCAGCCCCTTTTTGTAGAAAAGGATCTTTACTAGGCTGCTTGTCTAGGTGTTCTAATGCGCTAAAAAAATCTGTGCATTTTAATGCCGTTTGGTGACGTTAAATGGTTTTTACACATTTCGTACTGTTCCGTGTGTTGGAATTCTTTTTAAAGCTTCGCTGCAGCGATGTGTTGGACCACACGGCACTGAGCACGGGGACGTTTCGCTGCTCAAAGTTGGGCATGTTGGCGAGAAATGGGATTTAAACTTATTTACAAAGTCCTGGCAGAAGTGTTTGATTTCCTACAGGTGATGGCCAGAATATTAAGGTGTGAACACCGCATGGGGATGTTGCGTCTGTGTGACCCGAGGTTTCCTTTTGCCATCTTTTTAAATGTATTTTTTAAGAGTGCTTATTGGGTTGTGTGATGTCAAGGATGCTGGCGGATTTACTAGTTAGATGAATAATTTCTTAGGGCTTGGAATGTGAAATAAATCTTGCTTTGGAATTAAAAAAGCAGCTTCATTTTAGACGCAAAGTGACTTTATTTTGAGCAGGATTTAGGGGAGCACGGGCATTCCTGCGGTGCTGGATTAAACAAGTGCTGAGAAGCTGCACATATAATGGCTGAAAATGGATTATTTTTCTCTATAATTGTGATAGCTATATTTAAAGTTCTAATGACAAGTGGGCAAGGATTTCATAAAGTAATTAGGGATTGGTTTTTAATTTTAGATTTCTCTGTGATTAAATTCTTCCTGGAGCAATGAGTTACAGTTGGAAGGGAATACGTATGTGTTATTTTATGTGTCTTAATATTGAAATAAACTGATGAAAAATACTGCCAAGAGAATTTTAATCATGAGAAAAACAGGCTCCATTAAACCTGCCGTGGAGGCTCCAGCGTATTCTGTTTTGTCGGATACTCTCTGAGCCTGTTTAAACAACTGAAGTGAAAGTAGAAAAAAAGTGAATTTAGTTTCATTACATAACGCAAACCTTTCCTTACCATTGTCTTCATCTCTTTTCCGCTTAGCTTGTCTGCCAATAAGCGATGAATCACTGCCGTACAATGGGATTTGGGGTTTTTGAGTGGGTTGAGAGATGCCTGTGCTGGGGACAGCTGCAAAATCGGGGAGGACGAGGTTAAATGGAGCCGTTGAGCTTTTATTGAACAATCTGTGCGACAGCCTTTGCTGATGTTAAATCATTCCACGTAAATTTTGCACTGTAGAGATCACCTGAATATTTTTAATCTCCTCTGGCAGGACGACAGGGTTGAGCACATTCCTATTTGTGTGGGAAAAAGAATTAGGCTAGAATTTAAACAAAATTGCATAGTGTAGGAAGCCACCTTTTCAGTGACCACAAAGGCAACAGTAAATCCTGGAGGAGTCGGGTGAGCCACCTCATCTTTACCTTTTGTTCACGTAAAACCCTGTGCTGCTTTGATGTTCCCTCTGTACAGGGAAATGTGATTAGGGAAAATTTAACAACCCAACTCAGAGATTCGCAGGTTTTTGTTAGCGACTGTCGAGCATTCTCACTTTGTTCTTTCTGGTGTTTCTGTTCACGTCAGCCTGTGCTGCTTCTCATCTAAATATAACTAGACCATCCTCTTAAACTTTTTTTTTTTTTTTTTACCCTTGGGAGTATATCAAGTTTCTTGAAATTGAGCACAGGCAGAAAATTTTCAGCTAGCTTTGAAGAGGGAGGAGATATTTTTGCGCCGAGATTAAAATACTGAAAGCGAAGGTTTATATGCTCCCTTCTAAAAAACGGCCGACAAAGACTACCTGTACACACACGTTTATACAGAAATAGTTCATCTAGTGAAGGAAAAAGAAGGGTAAAAAGAAAAATCTCCTGGCAGCTGGCGGGGAGATGGTGTCTCGGTGCCTTTGGGACGCGAACCAGCGCCAGCCCCTCGGTCCCCTCAGCGGGGGAGGCGCGGCCGCCCGGGCTCTCCCGCCCCGGCCCCGCCGAGCTGCTGACAGGGCGGCTGGGGGAGTGCGCCAACCCGCATTACCTCATCTGTACACTCTAGAGTAATCCATTAAAAATGTGCCTTGCACAAGAGATTTTTATCTCGCTCTGAAAAGCCGCCGCTTTAGGTCGCCTCGTAGCCTCTGGTTGGCGGCGGGAGCGGTGTAATGGCGGCCCGGTCCGTGTGGGGGGACGGACGGGGAAGACAAGGCGGCCGGGGCTGGGAGCGGCTCCCCGGGGGGTGTTGAAGGGAAAGGCGGGTGGTTCCCGGCCCCCAGTGCCTTTGTGAGGGGACACGGACGCAGCCCCGGGCCGGCGGAGCCTCAACGAGCGGGGAAGGCGGCGGGGGGGGCGGGTTGTTTGTGCCCGAGAACCGGTCTGAACCGGCGGGAACCGGCCGGGCCCGCCGCGCCGCCCCGGGGCGGGGCCGCCTCAAACTCGGCGGCTTTTCCTCCTACAAACCCCCTTTTCTGAGGGAAAAAAAGAGAAGAAACCACAACCCCTAACGCAGCAGCAGCTTTCGATCTTACGTGAGGGTTTTTTTCTCACACGGCGCAGGAAGGAGCCGCGGGTGTGCAGTGAGGCAGCAGCGCCTGTGTGAAAGCGAAGGGCTGAGGAGGAAACCGGGCGCTCCCTCTCAACCTTTGGAGTTTTAACTCGCTTTTTATTTTTGAAACCTTCATTCAGCACCTGCTGCCTCCTCGCTGGAGGAATGAACCTCAAAAATCCCCAAAAAAGGGCGACTTTGAAGCCTGCCCGCACTTCTTAACAGCACCGTGAGATAAAGGAGCATAGGACGCAGTTGTGAAATAAAATACACATTTCAACGTTGCCAGAAGAACCAACTGCCCGTCTTTTATATGAACATACAATAAAATCATTTAAAACGTTATAATCAAGCAGCTTTTTTATTTTATACGTAGCTTTACTTCCATGAGCTGCCCAAAAGAAAGAGTGGACTTTTCTGGCAATTAATACCCTCCCCAGCAACCCCCCACAGTACTCGCAATTATAGTTGGTAATTGCAGGCTCTAAATGACAAAGCAATTAAGCCTCTTCCTAAATTTGCAGAAGTAGGTGTTTATCTACATCTGGTCTGTCAGTCTTTGTTTCTGTAGCAGGGCCCAAAAGCTTAAGTGCTGCTGCTTTTTCAATTTGATTTCTTTGCCTCTGCGGGCAGAGAAAGATTTCCTTATGTTTCCTAATTAATTTCTGGATGGGAGTCTTAAAAATACAACGTAGGCAGGATGAAATTAAAGGAAAGGCGTCCTACAAAAACAGCTTTTATTGCCACGTTGACCATTTCAAACGACTGTTGTTTTGCGTTCTGGTAAATAAGCTTTTTTTAAAAAAAAAAAATGTTGTAAAGGTGTCTTGCAATGAGATCAGAGGCTTTGTTCGCAAATATGAGGTTTTCTGGTGGCTAAATCCTCACGTAAACTTGTCTTATCCTTTGCTGGGGAGGAGGACTTGCCGCTTTTCAAAAGTAACATGGTTAAGTCACCCGTGCGCAGGAGCCGGGATCTGGTGTGAGATTTGGCAATTTCAGGTCTCCTTAACCTCCTTTTTTTGGAAGGACCCGACCAGCATCAGGGGAGACACCGTCCTCCTCAGTTTTGCCTTTTTGGGGCTGTTTTTAAGCCCGCGGGAGCTGCTGAGGATTGATTTTCTTCCCACGGGCGCGCTGGGAAGATCTGGTGCTGTTGGTGGATTGGGTTTGACTTTGGGGTTGTGCACGCGCGTATTAACAAAATGGTCACTTCTAATTGCGTTTTTAAGGCTTTGATTTCCTTCCAAGGATTTTGCTTAATCATCTTGAGTAGGCTGAGGGAAGGAAAGAATTAGCTGAGGTCAGGGAAGTTGAAGCTGCCCGTGTTACTTCTCAGAAGCCGGGCTTAATTCTGAGAGATCCTGAAGGCGGGATGGAATCTGCCTCCTGTTCTCTTCATGCTGAGCAAGGGGAAATCAAACCCCCAAAAAGCCAGATAAACAGGGCAACCATCAAGCGTGTTGTGTTCGTGATCCGGATTCCCTTTTCTTCGAGGGGAAATACAACTGGGACGTGAATCATGGCTAAAATAGATTAGAGGGATCGTAGTCTAGAAGTGCCTGATGATGGAGTCTAGACAGCTTGGAGGAGACACATACATCACAGGCACCGAAAGGTGGAGGCCGGCATTCCCATCGTTGAGCCCTTTAGAATAATGGGCAGTTTAATAATTTCTAATGAATATTCACGTGGAGGGATGAATAGCAGAAGAGGAGGGCTGTATTGAACGCTTCCTGAAAAATACACCCCTCATTACGCTGATCAAAGGAAAAATCCAACCGCCGCCTGTGTTCACTCATATGTGTTTCCATTAAAGCGCAGACAGAGTGTCCCTTCACATCTTAAAGCCTGGACTTGCAAATACACTGATTTGAGGGTTTTTTCCCCAAAGAGGATGTTTTTGGCTCTGCCATACGCTTGGCTGTAACGCCTTCAGAGTTGACTTTATCCTTAAAACCAAAGGGCTGGGAGAACAGCTCTGTTCACGGTGTATTCGTGAGACTTGGGCGTTAACCTTCAAAGGACTTTAGGTGGAACATTCTGTGCTTAAACGGAGGACATGGATGGGAATTAATGGTAAATAAACTTTATTGAGGGACCCAAAAAAAGAAAACCATCCCTCAGTCTTTACCCATTGAATTAACTGCGTGACTTAGGTTAATGTCCAGGCATCAAGCGTAGTCTGTGACGTCGCAAGCGCCAAAACCACTAACGATGGCATCGAGGTTTTAAGCGTGAAAGCTCCTTAGCGGGCGATCAGATACCCCTTTCCAGATCCTTACGGGCAGCGGTGATGCCGATCGCAGAGGGGGACGCGGCACGTTTACGAGTGGAAAATCACACACTCGGAGAGAAGTGGTGGCTTGGAAGTTGTAGAGAGGAGTAACAATTTATACGTGCCAGGACGTAGCCCTAATTTTTTAAAAGCTGAGTTTCCAAAAGGAGGAAGAGGGAGATGTACTGTGCAGGTGCTACATTAATAAAAACCATGTATTATTATTTATCAAGTACCTACCAAAGGAACAGAAATAGCCCTTTTAGTGTGCATGGTGTTGAGGAACAAGGCTTGTCTGTGAATCCTTCCTTCTCGCAAGGCTCCTGTAACACAGGTAGGGACCTGGTTTTTCATTTCCCAAAGCTCGCTGGGTTTCAGAAGCAAACACCCCTCTCCTGGTTGGAGACGTGAAACCCGGAGCCTTTCACATGCTGAAAAATGTCTGAAGTTCAGTGTGCCATTGCTTTATTTAGCTCAAAGCAATGATTTTGGCTAGAAGACACTTAGAAATCTGGGATTGCAGCGAAAGTACCTTTTGGAGCCTCTTTTCTATGAGAGCGAAGTGGTTTTTAGGGCTGTCTCCTCATTTCTTCCACGCTTGCCTTATATTTCCCGCAGATACCCAGATATCATCATTTTTATAGCTGGGGAGAAAATCTGAAAGCCTCATCAAACACTTTAGAAAGGGAAATGTCTCCAGCAGGTCCTGGCAATAATGGCATTCACAGATTGTGTTGTCTTGGGTCTGTTTGGGACTAGAAAGCTTTTCGTAGCGTGATAAGGTGTGAAAGAAAGGCAGAGAGAATTCCCTGGGACCAGCAGAGTCCCCGCGGACAAAATGTGCCAGGCTGGGCTAGATGCTAATTGTCCTACTTAATTCCAGCTGCTACAGGTTTGACCTCCTTGTATCATCTGACACCTCATTTGGTAAGAGGTTGCTGCAAGATCTCAAACCCTCAAATTATGTAAGATTTACACAGTTGCTTTGAAGTTAGTCCCTCCCTTCAGTGTTTGTTTACTGCCTGGGTATGTCCTGGTGGCTGGATTGAGGAGGATGAATAGTCACAGTAAAGAAGCTATCGGGTTAGTAACCAATTTTCTGTTCCTCTCGGCTTTCTAAGCGCGCGCGGAGCCGCGTTTGTCGCTGTTGCAGAGGCTGAGAAAACGCTGAGGACGTCGTGCGCCGGTCGGGGCTTTGCTGGGGAAATGCTGGCGTGTGAGTTTGCTGTTTGTTTTTCTGTTGGGAGGTGGAGGGAAGTGCAGAATGGCTGGTTGTGTTTCTCCGCCAGAGAGATGCTATCTAAGCATTATGTCAGAGGCAGTTCGTGTTGGTTTTGCTTTTTAAGCATGCAGCTTCCCTGTAACTTGTCGAAATCCACGTGTGAAAAAAAGGAAGATGCTTAATGAACCCTGGCCGCGCTGCCGTGGGGTGGAGGTTTGAAGGCTGCGGACACAAGGCATTTTGCATTTACATTCTTCCCTACTTTTGCGTTTTTCCCACCGATATTTAAGTCCTCGCCCTCGCTTTGCCACCCCCAGTGGGTGTAATAGGACCATCTCAGGCTTTTGAGAAGGGGGACTCCTTGTCCTTCTGTCCACCTGGAGGTTTCATCGCTAAATTGTAACAAATACTGCTGAATTAGATGGCAATAAGGTGCTTTTTCAGGAGTTAAGAGACAAACATAAAACTCACTCTTCCATACGCTGCTGGTTTTGTTTTTAATTTCTGAGGCTGACGTTGCTTAACATCATTAATAAATGTAAACACATATTTTCCCCACCAATATGATATACGTTCAGTAGGCCGTGGCGCTTCACCTGTTTCATACAAAGACTGTGTTTTTAATTCTATTTTCATGACTTAAGTGTTTTCCAGCCATGTGAAACTGCACAGAAAGTTCTACTTTTAGTTGTCTTTTTATTTGCATGTGGGCAGAAAATGAAGTAATTCCCAAATATAGTCCTAGCCAAGAGATCCATCTGTTCTCTGCATTTTTAAATGGCAAATTAATCCTTAGCACACAACTCATCCGATGTCTTCTCTTTTATAATGTATGCTGCCTGAGATCACTGAAATGCCATTTTTTTCCCCATTTTAAGTATAGAGAATAACAGCCACCGATCTGGTTTGACAAAGCGCTCGTGTGCATCTTCCACTTGCTGCGGTTGGTCTCAAAAAGGCCGTTTAAAAAAGTAACAACAAAAAACCACTTCCAAAATGATTCTTCCCTTCACCTCTTTGGTGTTTCTTTAAAAGGCTGGAGAAGTTCTGTTTGAAAAACAGCTTTAATAAATGTACTCCGTCCATTTTCTTCTAGATTTCGCTCTTTGGGTAACAGTGACCGTTTTTAGAAGTGCTCAACTTCCACAGCATTATCTGCCGTAAATGGAATTTCTATATTAAGCTTTGCACGTTCCCAATTGGACTTTAGAGGCATTGTTCATCAGCTCTGTATCTCTCATTGCAGCTCCCACCCAAAGAACAATTCAATTTATTTATAAGAGAGGACGCACCGTTTACCAACTGCTCCGAATCGGGCGTTTTAACAAATGGCATTTGCTGCATCAACACAAAAATAGCACCAGGTTTGGGGTTTTTTTAAAGCAAGGTGCGATGCTTTTCTAAAACACCGAGACTGAATTAATTCTGTGGTTCTGTTTGCCACGCTACCGGCGATCTTATGTTTAAAAAGCATTTATAGCTCGGCTAAGCTGAAATAACCTGGAGGTGAATTGGAGCTGGTGCTTTTTGGGTTTTAGTGTACGTATGAAAAAGGTTTTTCTTCTGAAAAATACCCAGCGCTCAACGTGATGTGAGTGTAGTTAAGGCCTAATGCTTTAAAAATTGAATTAAGAAAGGAAATCGGTGCTTTTAGGCAAAAGAAGTTGCTTTTTACTTCTCAAGTAAACACGTAACAAACTTGCACGCAGCAGTGGTTGAATTTTCAATGGCATTTCCCTCTCCTGGCTCACGGACAGTGCCTGGGACTGGGGTTGGAGCAACAAGACTGGGGAAGGGGAAGGGACTTGAACACAAGCCCTATGGGGAGAGGCTGAGGGAGCTGGGCTTGTTTAGTCTGGAGAAGAGGAGGCTCAGAGCTGAGCTCAGCACTCTAGAACTACCTGAAGGGCAGTTCTAGCCAGGTGGGGATTGGGCTCTTCTCCCAGGCATCAGCAATAGGACAAGGGGCCATGGGCTTCAACTCTGCCAGGGGAAATTGAGGCTGGAGATGAGAAAGCAATTCTGTGCAGAGAGAGTGATCAGGCATTGGAATGGCTGCCCAGGGAGGTGCTGGACTCACCGGCCCTGGAGGTGTTTAAACTGAGATTGGCCATGGCACTGAGTGCCATGATCTAGTCAATGGACTGGAGTTGGACCAAGGGTTGGACTGGATGATCTCTCAGGGCTTTTCCAGTCCATTCTGTGATATTAAAGATGCTCAGTAGGTCCCTTCATGAAAGCAGTTGAGTTGTTGTTTAGGAAACTGCCTTTAAATGTTGCTTTCTCTGTATTTTGCAAAGATTTGGCCTCCTGCGAGCCAGGAGATCAAGTTCCTCCGCCTGCTCCCTCGGTGATTCACTGAGTGACCTTGGGCAAAGCCCTTGGCCACTCCTTACCTTATTTTCCATCTGCAATGCAGGGATGTTAAGACATACCTACCTCCCTTGAGTCTGGAACAAAAATGTCTTGTTTTTTAACACTCTGAGGTGACAGTTGCACAACATCAATCCAGATCATCTGCAGACAGCTGGCAGGAGCTGTTTACTTTAACAGTATTACGCTAATTTTGGCCAAAGGGTCGAAAGCAATTTTTCTTGCAGACCGAACGCGCCGTTCCTCCGCTGTAGCACTGAACTCTGCCCCATTGTTTTCTTTTAAAAGCTGCTACGATCGCGGGCTTATCGGTGCTGGCAGCCTTGACCGGCACCTCTTCTGCAGGCGGGTCCCGGCGACGCTTGAAATGATTTGGCTGCAGTTCGATGCAGTCGGAGGAGGTGGGAGTTTGGGTGGCTGCAGCGGGACCTCTAACAGGGCTGGTTCTTGACCTGAGGCTTCCGTCCATGAAGGTGATGTTAAAAACCTTCGGGCTCGCACGTTCTCACACCCACCCTCTTTGCATCGGTGGAGGTTTAATTGTGGGAAAGCTGCGCCGCTTTGTACTTCACCCTCGAGGCCTCGGCGACTTTAATCTTTCCCAGCACTGAGCTCCGTGGCCGTTTGCTGAGAAAGCGTTTCCTTCGGCTTCCTGAAGCTGCAGTTCTGAGCGTGAACGATCCCGCTGTTCCCCATTTCAAAAAGGCGGTGACCGGGGACGCGGGCAGCTCCAAATTCAACACCAAACCCATTCACTGCCGAGTTACCAGCCGGAGCAGAGGCTTTGAGTAGCATCTTCCCATCACTAGTAACCAGCTGTGGTTACTGAGTCAGCCGGTTGGTTGTAGTTAAGTCAATGTGTTCATAACCAAGACATTATTTATTTTTTTCCCAGATTAGTGTGTTCTATTCTCTGATGGTACAAAGTTCAAGCCTGAGGACAGAGGGACGTAGGTCGAGGTGGTGACGCCGACCATGGGTTGGGCTCAGTCTCCGTCAGCCAGGCGGGGATTAATCCCATGTTTTTAGCAATCATAATGGATTATTTAGTTGCAGGGAAGAATGAAAAGTTGCCCAGGGCTGTGTTGAGACTCTCAGAGCACGTGGCCCCAGGGGAAAGGTGGTTCTGGGGCTGAGATTATTTCTTCATCTTTTCTCCAATTCATTTCAACCTGCTGTTTCTCACCAAAGTTCAGGTGTTAGACATTCACGTGGGCCTGTCACAGAAGTGAAAATGTGATGTTAATAAGCCAGGGGTTAAAAACCAGTAAATACTATCTGGAAACTGTATCTGAAAAACCTTACTGGTCAAAGACTGAAAAAAACAGGCTGTATTATTTATTAAAAGACACCGCGTTGTCGCGGTTGTGTTGCTTTCCCATGGCCTTTAAACATCATTTAATTTCATTTCTTTCTCTTTAGGATTCCAGCCCAGCAGGAGGTTTCTTAAATCTCCTTTCTGGGCGTGGTAAGGCAGAAAAAGTTGAGGGAAAGAGGCTGCCCTGATTCCCCTTGGCTGCCGTATTTAATGTTCTTTCTTCAGAACACTAAACACCTTTGTTTGTTGTGTGCATTTTGTGACTGTTTTCCGCTTCCACGCAGTAGGGTTTTTTTTCCCTCAGTAGCTTGTTTCATCATAGCCGTGTGTTGTTAAATACTTGGGAGGCTGCGTGTGTGACATGCACAACCCAACGTTCCTTGGGTGGCACGTTCTCAGCGGCTTGAACGGGCGCCAAGAATGTCGGCGGCGATGGCGTCCCGGCCTGTGTTTCACCGCCAAGGTGCTGCAGGCTGAGCTGATGGGCACGGGGTCATTACACCCAGGGAATATTCAGCATAGCTCTGGTCCCCTGACTCGCTTTCCCCACCCTTTCACAGCCAGAGTCTGCTTGTCTACCGATTTAAAATGTAAAGCGTTGTTAGGAAATGGAAGAGCGGAGTTCAAGCTCTTTGCTGCTCGCCTGTTGTCTGCAAAATATGGTAAAGACTTGGTACCTCCTCATCTCTTCACACAAACAAACTTTACATGTCTGATTGGGCCGCCTTGTTTCTTTACTTCAGGTTCAACAACTCCTTTTAGCCAGGAGAAAAACCCCTATATTTATTTTAGCAGATCTGAGAAAGGTTTGTGGTGTTGGTTGGTTGTTGGTTGGTTGTTTTTCTCTTGTTTTTCTCCTTACAAACACACTGATGTGGATTCATATCACACACCCTGTGTACACAACAACTACCTGCTGCTCACCTGCATATTTAGGTCAGCGTTGGAATCTGTTCCTACAATGAATCGCTCACTCTCTGCTTGGATTTTTGCATTTCCATCGAGGTTTTTCCTCCTCGAATGTGGCAGAACAAACATCTCCTGGGTTGTGGGAGTCCCCCGGTCTTTGCGCTTGGTGGGAATGGGTTACTTACTCTTCTTATTACGCTCCGTGTGATTTGATGTGTGGCTTTTTTACTTGTACATCCGTGGAGAATGGGGGAGATTCTAGGTAGATGCATTTTTAGATTCATGTAGTATTTAGCAGTAGGACAGAAATAGCAGCCTGTAATAGACCTGGGCATGTATTATTTCAATATATCATTTTTCATCCAGAGGAGAAGTGAAAATGTTTCACAGGCAAAGATCCTTTAATGTGTAGCTAGAATGGAATATGATGCATTTCGTATGGTTTTTCTTTTTTAAGCAGTTAGCATCATATTTTTTGCTGGATGTTGGCCGGCAAGAATCGGCTCTTTTTAATTCTTTGTTTTTCCAAGCAACACATTAGTGCATTCAGGATAGTTTGACCCATTTCCTGGTGCTGTTTTCCCAGGTCCAAGAAATCTTAAGTGGCTGTTTCTTTCCAAAACCCATTGACAAGGTATAAAGCACCACAAAGATTTGTGTCTTCTGGACAGAGCCCATGGGACAGCGCTGTCATAGGTACCTTTTGCGGATGGTGTTTCTTGCGGATAGATAATCTACGGTGACTTAACTCAGATCTGCAAAGGGAGGGATGAGGAAATAAAGGGGTTCCCGATGCTTCTGTTCAGACGTTAATTTTGGATTTCCTGACCCAATTTGGGAATTTGCTGCTGTGAGAATAACCTGAGACTGTGCTGGGGGAGCTCAGCCTGTGTTCTTGTCCTGGATAGATCCTTCTAGGAGATAATCATTAGTTAGAGATTGTTTTGACAGGGGATTGAATCAGAGCAGAGTTCCTGATTTCACCTCATTTTGGTGGCTTGTTGCTAAACTCGCTTTCACAATCAGACGTTGTTTTTATGTGGCTCGATTTTTAAACCCACCGCGCGTGCTAATGCTCCTTCCTGCTTTATCTTCCGCAAACCCCGCCGCGTTCCCCGCTCGCCTTGCAGCTGACTCACCCTTCCCCGATCCAGCCACTGCCGTCGCCCGCGTCCCACCTTTTAAAATTGCAAAAAAGGGGGAGGGCAGGTTGTGAGATCCCTTGAATCAGCGCGGCCTCCATTGACGGAAAGCAGCGGGGATCCTGTTACATCCACTGCTTTGGAGTCGCCCTTTTATCTCCTTTTTGCCGAGGAACAAAGCGAACGGCTCACTTTGTATTCTCCTCTCAAGCGCTTTTCATTTTTCATACATAAAAGGAGCGTAACTTCATCCTCTGTTTCCCCAAAATAAGCCCTAACCCCGAAAACAAACCCTAGCGTGATTTTTCAGGATTTTGGAGGATGCTCCAAATATAAGCCCTACTCCAAAAATAAGCCCTAGTTACAGTTTATTAGAAAAGTCAATTTCAAAAGTATCCGTGCAGCTATAAATGTAAAAGAGTAAAATGAATTGGCAGTAGAAAGCAGCAGGACAGATAGACCGTTCACCAAGAAAAGCGGATACCCCCAAATAATTTGAATAAATGTAGATTGTTGTTCATGGAAAAGTAAGACATCCCCTGATAATAAGCCCTAATGCATCTTTTGGAGCAAAAATTAATAAAAGACCCTGCCTTATTTTTGGGGAAACAGGGTAGTTAAGTTCCTAATAACTGCAAAACACAATTAGTCGAAAATGAGATATTTCAGTGGAAGTGAGGGGTGGTTATATAGGATGGTTATATAGGGTTATGTAGGATTTGAAATGTCGTCGAGGGGAGAAAAGGATAATTCTGTGTGCCCAATTAGCCGCAGCATTCCCAAAACCAGGCGTTCCGGGCTCATTTTTGTGGATTCTTGTGCGTTGAGCCTTCGGGACTCTGCCCATGTGGATAAAACTTAAAGACTGGCTTACAAATAGATGTTTGTCTTGATTAACAGAAGAGATGCGCGGATAAATGCTGTAAGAACACGCGCATCTCGTGTGCTTGGAAAACATCATTGTGGAAGGCGATTAATATTTTAAAAGGGCTTGTAAACTAGACTTGTAGTAGAGCGCACGTGTAAGAGAAGGATTTCATGTCCACCTCCTTATTAAAGAACGAGCTCCTTTGGCTCAGGTTTTGCCAGCAGTAAAATCAAATCTCTCTATTGTATTGAGATGCTGTAGGAAAAAACAGAGCGAAACTTTATTTTCGAAGCTCTCTGGGCTGGACAAAAGAGCAGCTGAAATTCTTAACCTGGTTCAGACTTCGACTTTGAGCGCACGTCACCAGGAGAATCCTGCGGAGCACCCGGGAGGCCAATGCGGTGGTCAAAGAAGCCAGTTACCGGTGTGGGCGCCTCCGCCTGCGCTGTGACAGCCCATGAGTTTCGCTGCTGTTGCGCTCGGCTGCGTTTCCAGGGATGCCCAGAGCAGGTTTGCCCGTGTTGGGAAGAATGGGCTGATTCCAATGGGATGAAGTTCAACAAGGCCAAGTGCTGGGTCCTGCCCTTTGGCCACAGCAGCCCCTGCAGCTCCAGGCTGGGCACAGAGTGGCTGCAGAGCAGCCAGGCAGAAAGGGACCTGGGGGACTAATGGACAGGAAGCTCAACAGGAGCCAACAGTGTGCCCAGGTGGCCAAGAAGGCCAATGGTGTCCTGTCCTGTATCCAAACCAGCGTGGTCAGCAGGACAAGGGCAGTGACCCTTCCCCTGTGCTCTGCACTGGGGAGGCCACACCTGGAGTGTTGTGGTCAGTTCTGGGCCCCTCAGCTCAGGAAAGAGATTGAAGTGCTGGAGGGTCCAGAGAAGAGCAACAAGACTGGGGAAGGGACTTGAACACAAGCCCTATGGGGAGAGGCTGAGGGAGCTGGGCTTGTTTAGTCTGGAGAAGAGGAGGCTTAGAGCTGAGCTCAGCACTCTCTAGAACTACCTGAAGGGCAGTTCTAGCCAGGTGGGGATTGGGCTCTTCTCCCAGGCATCAGCAATAGGACAAGGGGCCATGGGCTTCAACTCTGCCAGGGGAAATTGAGGCTGGAGATGAGAAAGCAATTCTGTGCAGAGAGAGTGGTCAGGCATTGGAATGGCTGCCCAGGGAGGTGCTGGACTCACCGGCCCTGGAGGTGTTTAAACTGAGATTGGCCATGGCACTGAGTGCCATGATCTAGTCAATGGACTGGAGTTGGACCAAGGGTTGGACTGGATGATCTTTTCCAACCCAAGGTCTTTTCCAACCCAGTCCATTCTGTGATTCTGTGAAAGGGCCAAAAAAAATCATCGCGGCTTTCGGACCGGTCTGGAAGCACAAAATGAAGTTACAAAGCCATTTTCTCTCTGCTGTTTTTGGCCTGTGCCAAGACCTATTGACTACTCGAAATACCTTGAAGAAGGAGGTTAGAGCCGTGCTTTTAACCTCTCTGTTGTATTCCCATGGTAAAACTTCCCTAGCTGGTTTTTCTAACATTAACTTTACCAGAATTTTTAATAACTCCTTTTTCTGCGAGTTGGCAAAGGGCAGTTGCTTCCAAAATGACAGGGAAAAGAAGAGCCATATTCTCATTTTAATATGCTACGAACATATCTTCGTGCAGCATATTTTTGTATATTTTTAAGGCTGAAAAGGAGTTCTGTTCTTCTGCTCGAGTCTCCATGTAATTCACTGTCAGCTGCCTTATTTTGTTTGTACTCTGCACTATAACTGGGTGACACAGCAGCTATAATTAACTCTTCCATCATTCTGCATTTCACAGAACACAAAACCTTTGACTTACTTTTGAATTATTATATCTATGTGTCTTCCATTGGAAAAATGACGGGGCTTTCCCTAAAGAAAGGGGAAACATGCTGCTTTTTCTTCCTTTCTAAAAACAGAGGCAGGAAATAATGATTTTATTTATATCGATTTCCCCTGGAATGTCTCAGTCTTGATTTACATAGGGAAATGAAGCCCTGAATCTGCCTGGGGACGTGGAAATTCTGGGCGTGATCTTTGTTTCTAATCGTAATGTGGAATTCAAACTCTTGCTGTTGAATTTATCACCTTGTGATGCTGCTATTTCATTCTTTTACACCGTTACCTGCAGATAATGATTTTTCTTTTCCCCAGTGGCATGCTGTGATTTGAATAGTAAGTTCCATATTTCAAACATCCTCATAAAATAAAAAACAAACCTAAAAATATCCTTTTCTCATTTTAAAGCGCTGCTTAAATAGAAACTCAATGCTACCTCTTACTGAAAAGATACAATCTTAGCGGAGCGGGGTATTTCAAATGCTTTAGGAAGCACGTAGTTGGTGGTAACAGCGAAGATCAAGGTGCGAGAAGGGAAGGTACAAATGAGTGTGGGGCAGAGGCTTCTGCAGCCCTAAAATCTGATTGTAGCCTCCCCAGGGGATGGTAAAACCACGCGGTGCTCCTCTCAGCTTGGGAGTTATGTTCAGATCGCCCCCACATGCGTTTTCAGACTATATTTGTGTGTTAAGTTGCTCTGTTCTTTGCCAGTTTATTTCCCAGTAGCAGGCGATGACTGATGTTACCCCTTGAGACCATTGAGGGCCTGTTTACACTTCAATTCAATGAGGACTTGGGGTGGTGCAGCGTTAGCAGGAAGGTGGGAGGCAAAGGGATAAACAGGCAAAAATGAACTAGTTGCTCAATGAAGACGACATAAAAACAGGTTGCACCAGTGCAGCTGAGGCAAAAGTAGTTTCGAAACTGAGATACAAAACAAGGCTGTGAACAGGCAGGAAATCACACAGAATCACACACAGAATGGACTGGGTTGGAAAAGCCCTGAGAGATCATCCAGTCCAACCCTTGGTCCAACTCCAGTCCATTGACTAGATCATGGCACTCAGTGCCATGGCCAATCTCAGTTTAAACACCTCCAGGGCCAGTGAGTCCAGCACCTCCCTGGGCAGCCATTCCAATGCCTGACCACTCTCTCTGCACAGAATTGCTTTCTCATCTCCAGCCTCAGTTTCCCCTGGCAGAGTTGAAGCCCATGGCCCCTTGTCCTATTGCTGATGCCTGGGAGAAGAGCCCAATCCCCACCTGGCTAGAACTGCCCTTCAGGTAGTTCTAGAGAGTGCTGAGCTCAGCTCTGAGCCTCCTCTTCTCCAGACTAAACAAGCCCAGCTCCCTCAGCCTCTCCCCATAGGGCTTGTGCTCAAGTCCCTTCCCCAGTCTTGTTGCTCTTCTCTGGACCCTCCAGCACTTCAATCTCTTTCCTGAGCTGAGGGGCCCAGAACTGACCACAACACTCCAGGTGTGGCCTCCCCAGTGCAGAGCACAGGGGAAGGGTCACTGCCCTTGTCCTGCTGACCACGCTGGTTTGGATACAGGACAGGAATCCAGAGCTGCGAAACAGAAGGGGCTGTAGATTGGAAGGAGAAATGTTATTATAATATAAATGAAATAGCAGGCTGGGTGATGGTGCTGAGGGAGGGCCCGGGTTTGCACTCCTTTCCTCCCACGGCTTTATTTCCTCTCCCCTCCCAAAGCGACACGGAATTTGCTCCTCCGAGGAGCGTGGGAAGGACAGCGGCTGTGCCATCGCTCCGTGTCACCTGCCCGGGACGGGCTGGGGCTGCCGGCAGAGTTCCTCCTCTTGCATTTTTCACCTTTTTCTTCTGTTCTGGCCTGGTTTTATATCCTCCTTTGATTGTTTGTAAGCATTTTGGGACAGAAATTGCCTTCTGCGCCTCCAAAAATAACTCAGACAGAGCCCAGAGGCTTTTAGTACCATCACAGTTCTTGTTACAACACCAGGATCTTCATAGAGAAAATGAGTTTTCTGGAATGTTTTAAGAAAAACGACTCTGACGTTGTATAAACTGAACACCAGCAAAAAGGTGAAGGAGTAGAAGAGGTCACAAGATCAAATAGTGAAAATAATATGAAGGTTGAAATGGTTTCCCGGAGAAAATAGTAGAAAAGGTTAAAACGGTTTTAATGTAAAGAGGGAATATAAGAATATAATGAGTTTATGAAATAATTTAGGAAAAGCTTTCTTATCTTATTCCTGATGTGGAGAGGAACAATCGAAAGCAGCACATTGGAAATAGACGGGGTTATTTTAGTAACGTGGCAGCTCTCCCCCCTCCAGCCTCCCCGTCCGAATTCCAGCAGGAGTTTTTGGAAAGGCTGCTTGTGTAATGGAGAACCAGAGTCTCCGGGGTTATGTCAGACAAAGTTATTCTTAGCGATGTCATGAGCCCTCACGCCTCGGGGGAGAAAATGAGCCACTGCAGAAGATGACGTGTCCCCACCGGGCAAGCTTTAATAACACCATTCGCCGCATTTCTTATTCTCCTTTAACAATCTGCACCGTCAAGAGTCGGCGGACGGGATAGACTCCCCGTATGGTCTAATATGCAAATCCTCTTCGGCCGTAATTATAGTTTATAAAAGATCTTCTCAGGTCTGGATTATTGAGGTTGGAATCGCACCTTGCCTTGGTTATTCTGCAGCAATAACCTGCCGTGATTTTCTCACGCGAGGTTTTCACGTCATTGGAGGCGCGGATCTGTTGTAAAAGGCGCGCAGGAGGCAATGGGGAGCGCTCCGCGGTCACCTCCTGGATTGACAGCGATGCCTGAGAGCATGATAATATTTCTTTCTTGTACATGAGAGCACTGGGAGGGGTTTTAGGCTCTACGCACCCTCTCTGTATTTCTCCAGTCTTCCCACACAGCTCCTAAGCTGATAGAATGCTGTATTACGCTTAATTAAATCTCCGCTATTGTCACTGTGCGTAACAGGATCTGTGTGACATTTTACCCATATTCTGTTTCCTTGACTGTCTCCTCTGAGGACTCTGTAGGAGAATATGTGTAGAACGACTTCAATTGCTGCATATAACCAAGCTGTGTTACAGAAACCGCATGTTTTGCATCAGGCAAAGATGAGCAAAAACCTCTTGACATTTTGCTTTTTAATCAAAAATACCTGTGTCCTCTGGCCGTGTCGCATCTCCGTGCTCTCACCTGTCGCTTTTTCGTGCCGTTCACAGCAGCGACTCCAGCAGCAGCTCGAGCGACGAGTCCCCGGCGCGGTCGGTTCAGTCCACGGCCGTCCCCGCGCCCGCGGCCCAGCTGCTGCCCTCGCTGGAGAAAGATGAACCCCGCAAGAGTTTTGGGATCAAGGTTCAGAATCTTCCAGTGCGCTCAACAGGTACGTTCACTTAGGAAATGAGGGGAAAAAAAGGAATAGGAAGCATGTGAAGGGTGAGTGTCAGGAGGATGGAGCCAGGCTCTTCTGGGTGACAACCAGTGACAGGACAAGGGGCAATGGGTGCAAACTGGAACACGGGAGGTTCCACTTAAAGATGAGAAGAAACTTGTTGGGGTGAGGGTGTCAGAGCCTGGCCCAGGCTGCCCAGGGGGTTGTGGAGTCTCCTTCTCTGCAGACATTCCAACTCGCCTGGACACCTTCCTGTGTAACCTCATCTGGGTGTTCCTGCTCCATGGGGGGATTGCACTGGATGAGCTTTCCAGGGCCCTTCAACCCCTGACACTCTGGGGTTCTGTGACTAGTTAAATAACCTTTATGGTGTCTTTGACACGGCAGCCACGTGCAGCCTCCAAGGATGGGATTCTCTCTCTGCTTCTTCCTCGGTTCTTGCGTGACGGTGGGAAAATTGCTTAATTAGTGACCATCTGTCAGAAATCCTGCAGGTCCTCAGCTCCAGTCCCTGGCTGCAGCGCTTGCGGCTACCGGAGCTGGTGCTTTGGAACAGCAATGTGGATTTCCCCGGGGGAAAACCTGAAGGATCTCCAGTTTTTCACTTCAAACTTGGGCCGTTTATTCTCGTCCTGCTTCGGTTTCTTTTTTAATACAAAACTTGGGGGTTTTCTGCTGCAGTGTGAAACGCCTGTGAGCGTATTCGTAATGGCATTGAGTATTGCATGGTAAATAACACGAGGCGGCTCACTGAGGAGTTCACATGATCGCTCGCTGTTCCCTGTGCTGAACGCAGGAGAGATCCCAGAGAAAAAAACATCATTTGTAAACCACTTATAACATAAATCACAGATCCAAAGGCGCTGCCTAAATCAAAATAACACAAATTAACTTTGTGAGCAGCGCACCCCACGATGGTCGCATTCTTTCTATCGATTTTCTCTCTGTCATATTCCTTGAAGTGACGCGATGCGGAGGTAAATACCCCACAGATCCCAGGCAGATTGTGTCATCGTGAGGCAGACTTCGCAAAATCTGATCAATCTACCTGATTATCTTTCTGAATTGACTGAAGGGAATGCTACATAACGTTGATCTCCATTCCAGGTGCCTCAGCCCAGCTTTGGAAAACTGCTCTGTGCAGTATCCGTGTGGGATTATTCATGAAGTAACACTCTTTATTTCTTCTTCATCTTGAATTGGGTGTCTCTTAGAAGTCATAGGCGCACACCACCAGCTTTAGCAATGTAAAACCTTGCGTGTGTAGTTCCTTGGGTTTAAAAATCAAGGCAAAGATCAGCCAGAAGCTTTTGACACGGTCAGAATGAACATCCAAAATTCACAAGGCGCCCCCATGAACACTGAGATTCAGGTTAAACTGCATGAAGTCACGTTTCAGAAGGCAAATCGGATTTCTTCTTACGCCTTCTGTGCCGCTGTTAAATTGGTAAAACAATTGTATATCTGGTACTAACGTTTATTTGTTGGTTTAGATACAAGCCTTAAGGATGGACTTTTCCATGAGTTCAAGAAGTACGGGAAGGTGACGTCGGTGCAGATTCACGGGGCTTCTGAGGAGCGGTATGGCCTGGTGTTCTTCCGCCAGCAGGAGGACCAGGAAAAAGCACTAAACGCCTCAAAAGGAAAACTTTTCTTTGGCATGCAGATCGAAGTCACGGCCTGGATAGGACCAGGTAAGGTCCATGTTCTTCTTGTAATGACCACGTGGCCGCTCTGGGGGTATCAACGGGTGGCACAGGAGCAGGGAATGTAAGAACTGCCTTTCTGCAGGGAAATGTTGTAAAGAAACTGGGAGATACACCAAGAATAAATTGCAGAGCGAGAGGAGTGGATGCTCTTAGGTCAAACAGGGTGAGATCCAGCCTCGAAACCTCAGCGACCTTCCATCCTCCCCAGTGGTGGGATCTGCGGGAAGAAACGTCTTGTCTTCCATGTCTCAGCGGAGCAGAAGCCAGTGGGTGGTGTGAGCAGAGCACCGAGTCCTCACAGGCTGTATTTTTTCTGCTTTTAATTAAAACCGCTAACGACGGCTGCGTTTTCGAGGCTAAGGCAGCACAGCCTGAATGACCGACCAGTGAAAACCAGGGCGTTGAGCGCGTGGTTGTCAGCCTGTACTTGAGTTGCTTGTTCAAAAACCGACGTGTGAAAACAAACTTCTGTTCCCCAACTACAGTGAAGCCTTATTTGAATTCATGCATTCAGACGTTAATACTTGTTAAAAGAGTAAATTTCTAGAGAAGCGGCTGGAGAATGCCGCTGCCTTTCACCTGAGGATGCTCAGGTTCCTCAGCACTCACGCGGTGGTGTGATGCAGAGATTTCAAACTCCGCGTAGATAACACGATTCACAAGTGTAGCACTGCTTATTTTTTGTCAAAGACATCGCTTACTCTCATTCAGATCGTATCTGCTCATCAGGAAGTAGATTTGAACAAACAAATCAGCATGAACCAAACCCACATGAAAAACACCTCCCTGAATTACACATTTCTTGCCCTCTTTTGCTTCTAGAAACAGAAAGCGAGAATGAATTTCGTCCTTTGGATGAAAGGATAGACGAGTTTCACCCAAAAGCAACAAGAACCCTCTTCATCGGCAACCTGGAGAAAACAACAACCTACCATGACCTTCGCAACATCTTTCAGCGCTTCGGTGGAATAGTGGTACGTGAATTCTGTTCTGTGTAGGGTGTCACTGCCTGTTATTTCTGTACAGACCTGTAAAATGCTACGAGCGGTGGTAGATCGTGCCTGCAGAAAAGGCAAACTAGGTAAATACACCTGGTGTTATCGTCATGTTGAATCTATGAAGCCGATTTCTGAAACAAAAGGGTTTATTTGCCATCAGCTGTCACATCCTGTGCCCCGACACCAGGGCTGAAGAGGCGCAGAGTGGCTGGATTAGTGATAACACACATAGGATTTGGGTTTTCTGAGTGAGACAGCAGCCATCATCCCCTTCTCCTCTCCTCGTGCCATTTTCCATCCATTTTCCAGAAAAGTAAAGTAACTCTCTGAATTTAATCTGGGCTTCTGTGCCAATAGTTTATGGAGTCGCTGGTACCTGTGGCTATGCCTTATTCATTCTGCTCTGAAATCGTTTCATAACCATTATATGAGTCACAGATACCAGGAACCCCGTATGTCCTTCTCCCCTCGAAAGAAAGGGATACATGCTTCCATATATGATCTGGACAGATACAAAATGTACATTTTATGATGTCTGGCAGCCCTTGTGCATCCAGCCCCTGCTCTGTCCGTGACACCAACACCGATTTATGAATTCACACAGTGTCTGCGGCTTAAACCTTTTCCTAATGTTAGAGCAGCGGAGCCGTCCCGATCAAGATGCTTATCAGTAGTAGCACCATGTCTTGTAAATTGGCTTTTCTGTGAAATAGCGCTGTCCTGTCAGCGTTATTAATCGGTCAGTGCTGCCTTGCACAGTTTCCATGAAAACTTACAAGCTCAGGTGCAAACGGGACCAGCTTTATACCCTTTCTGCTGGATAACGAGCAAAGTAATGATATTTTATTTGCCTGTCAGAAGGAATTGCTTGCCCAGGGTGAGTGGTCAAGTAGAATTTGCCACGGTTGCAATAGCGCTGCTTCTGACTCTTGGATTCTGCTTAAATCATTAGGCCAAGGCTATACAAGCCCAATAGTTGTGTAAATCTCCCTGTTTAACTCCTGTTTTCCCAGATAAAGGGCTCTTGAGTGAGACCGTATCAAACTACTGCCCTGTCCCTACATTCATTAACCATGAAATGAGTCTGTCCTGGAAGTTGGAAGGGTTGTGCTTAGGCGCGTGTGCTGGCGTTGGCACGGAGCTCGCAAAGGAAACTTGCGCTATTTAAACAAATAAACCGAAACACTTCACCTTCTATTTTCAGCTCGGAATGAATCATAATATCATGAGTTTGTTCAGAGGCTTTCGGTACATTTGCCAGTACTAGTGCTGAGCTTGAATGTTAACCAAATGTCACCGCCAAGCTTGCTGGGTTTATAAAATCAATTAAAATCAGCCTTTCTTAGGCTTCCTCGTGACTGCGCTTCCTTTCGAAAGGGCCTGTGTGGCTCGGGATCAGACACCAGCAGCAGGAGGAGTTGCGGATCCTTTTTGCCTTTGCCGCGTCGGTGCCAAGTTGGTTCACGAGACAAGTCCAGCGTCCCTTTGCGCTTCTAGGAACAGGACGAGTCGTGCTTATTGGGAAAAGAAACCCCTTGTCTCTTGACTCAGACATGAGGATTGGAGCAGGTTATTTTCTCTTGAGCCTTAGCGAGCAAAAATTAATCTATTTGATTCCGATTTGTCTCTTCTTGACATAATATTAACCAACTGAAGCTACTGTTTGTTGATCAGGTCAGGGTTACGTTTTAAATCCGCATTACGAAGAGCTTTCCCTACATCAGTGAGGATTTGGGTTTGCCGTTGAACGAGATACAGCGCAACAGTGGAGTTTTTAACTGCCGACTATTGTTTAAATCCTCTCTCTGAAGAAAATATTAATTAAAGAACGCTTGCTGTGCCACGTGTCTCTCAAACCACCCCGCTTAGATCTCATCGACGCTGTTGAATGTCCTTTTCGGCCTGTTGCTGACTCTGGATTGTTCTGGTTTGTGTTTTTTCCCCAGGATATCGACATTAAGAAGGTGAACGGTGTTCCTCAGTATGCGTTCCTACAGTACTGCGATATTGCCAGTGTGTGTAAAGCAATTAAGAAGATGGATGGGGAATATCTTGGAAATAACCGGCTCAAGGTAAAGAAACCCTCCCGTAGACTGGACTGTGGGGTGTTCTGTGTAGTTTATGGTAGTAAGATGCTTTTTAATGAATAAGTCAGATTAGAGCTCAATGCTTTCAACCACCATAATTAGGGTTAATCAGTGTTTTGGTTGGCTGTCTCAGCATTGAGTGGACTTGGATACGGACATTCCCTGGCGTCCAAGGGCCGTGTCTGGCTTCCCAAGGCTGGGAAGCTGTACCGGTACCGCTGAAAAACAGCCCGTCAGTCCCCAGAGCTGTCAACCTGTCACTTCTCAGAAGCATTCAAATCATAGAAGAAACAAATGTTGTCAAACACTCTATTTGTTTAAGCCAGCAGAATTATTTTCATTAATTACCATTTGATTCTTGTCTCGCTTGCACCTGCGCGAGATGCTAATTTTAGCAAACCCGTACAAATGACTAGCTTGCTTCTAATAACTCGTTAATTAGGCGCGCTCTGCTCGGTTAGTTTAACGCCTGCGAATCGTACTGACGGAAGTTTTGCCCTTTTGTGTCCAGCTGGGCTTTGGGAAGAGCATGCCCACAAACTGCGTCTGGTTAGACGGGCTCTCCACAAACGTTACGGATCAGTATTTAACTCGTCATTTCTGCCGATACGGGCCCGTGGTGAAGGTAGGTGGGAGACGCCGGCGCGGGGTTTGAAGCCGTTACTCGTCTTCCTTTCTTCCCGTCCTGTCCTTTCAACCCCCGCTCTCCAGGGCTTTGTAGGTCAGGTAGAGAAATTCTCTCTGGGGTGTCATTTGGGCTCTGTAGCTTCGCATCCTGTCCATCCCGTACGTAGTCGCTTCAAAACAAAACACTAAAGTTGTTTTGAATGAGCCGAGATCACGAGTATTGGGAAGCCATTTGTTGCTCTTGTGCAATCTCTCCCCAACAAAATTTCTTTAGCAAGCTTAACATTGGAGAAACAGCAGTCTAATGACGTAGTTACACTCATGCGTGCTAATTACGTAATTAGATATACGTATTTTTTCATCAGACCGAAAAAAGACTTTTAAAAGCCGTTAGGGTGGTCATGCTGATGACAAAAGTACATGAAAACAAGATAAGAAGTCAATGATGGTGCAAGAGACGTGCGTTACGCAGTGGGAGCGTGTTACCTGCCCCGCTGCGGCTCCACACCCGTGATTTACACATGTGCTTAAAGTGAAGCACGTGAGTTGTCCCACGTGTTTCTGTTGGACATTGATGTGCTTAAAATTAAGCAACGTGTATAAATCTTGACAGGATCAGGGTCTTGCCTCCTTCAAGGATCTTTGTGGGTTTGTGTTGCAGCTTTGACGTTCTTTATTGTAGCTGTTGTTGCTTGAATAATAATAGTGCTAAAGGAAGGTAATATTTGGCAGTTGGGCGTTTAGCAACTGCAGGCTGTGATAACCAAAACCATTTCCATTTGGGGATTAAATGTTCCCTTTACCTTTTTTCCCCCCTAAAACACATTGGAAATTTTTCCAAAAATAAACGTTAACAAACTCCAAAACTCAGTTATGAAAGAATACAAGTAAAATACAGAAAAACAAAATAAAGGCATAATATACCTCAAGCCACAATATCCACAACTGCAAGCAGTCCCGTGTCCTCTGATTGTCTCTTGGTTACAATACGCCTCATCGGAAAAGCCTTGCTCAAAATTATTTTCTCCCTGGTATCCTCATGACTTTGGATTTTGTTGGGACTGACGTTAAGTCCTGTGGATGAGGCTCTTATTTGGTTTTTGTTTTGTTTTTTTGTTTTTTACAGGTGGTGTTTGACCGCTTAAAAGGCATGGCCCTGGTTCTCTACAATGAGATTGAATATGCACAAGCAGCTGTAAAAGAGACCAAGGGGAGGAAAATCGGTGGGAATAAAATTAAGGTGTGCAGAATGACCTCCAAACCAAACCAAACCAATTGTATTTAGGCCCTACCCCTCAAACCTGCCATTTGAAAAGGAAATACTTAGCGGGACATCTACATCCCAGATATCAAAGGCTTAAATTGCTTATTTTATACTCGGCTTATCAAGATGTTAGGGTGTCTTGAACCGTTACTTATCAAGCCTTTTTCCAGCCGTTTGTTTCGCTGAACTTGTCTCTCTAAGCTCCTGAGTGTTGGTGTCAGTGTAACCGCCTCATTTACTCGAATCCAAGGCAAACTTTTGTCTATTTTGTGTTAGAAAAGTGGGATCGGAGGGTTCGACTTCCTCCGGGATAACACGTCGCTGCCTTTCCAGGTGCTCAACCCGGCCGAGACAATCTGCTAATTAAAAAAATAACAATTAAAACACTACTTAAAGATAGAAACTAGTTTTTCCGGCAGCAACCCTTAATATTTAGGGGGATGTCTTGGATTTGGGCGAATGCGGTAATACCCGTTAACGACTGTCCCGCTAACTGGGGACATGAGGTGCCAGCCAACCCTCTGAATTATCTTCCTCCTCCTCTTTTCTTCTCTCCTAAAGAGCGGGTGATGATTTCAAGCATGATCTGCTGTATTAACCTTGCAGCTTCACACCCCTCGGGATCCGGAGTTGGCTATACTGTTGCTTCTGAGCACAGTGGTTGGATATAAGCAACCCTTCAATGCAATAAAACCTGTGGTTGTTTAAAAACGTCATAGCTTGTGTTTGTAAGAGGGACCTAGAATGTTAAACAAATTGCGTTCTGTGGCATACGCTTGATTAAATCCATTCTAATCCTTATTTTTTGCATCAGCTATGCCATTAGCTTCTTAATATTGTCCCCCTTGGCTAGAAAACATCAACTCTTTGAGGAGTTAGAACAAGGAGCAACAATTCAGGAGACTTTTGTTCCCTCCCCATCCCTGCTGTTGCCATCCTGTATAACCCCAGGGCAAGTAATGTGGAATCTGAACTAGATTGATAATACTGACCTGTTGTAGCGCTGCACGGAGATGAAAGGGACTTTGGAACTGTAATTGGAGTCATAGTATTAAAAACATCAATACCACGATAATAATGTGTATTTTTCCTGCTGCTTTACTGAACAGGAGTCTCTGGTCTGGCAGCTCCAACATCACCCGGTAAGGAGATGGTTCTACAGTCCACGCAGCTGCATTGAGTTAAGAGAAAAAGGGATGTGTAGGGCCAGTCCTGAGAAGTATTTACTATCATCACCCCCGTTTTCAGTTCTGCTCCCATCCTCAGGCTGCAGCAGGCAGTGAAATGTTGTCCAAATGGGCTGTTTCTCTCCCTGAATGTGATTTACCCTTCGTTTTCCAGGTGGACTTCGCAAATCGAGAAAGTCAGTTGGCGTTTTATCATTCCATGGAGAAAACGGGTCAAGACATCAGAGACTTTTATGAAATGCTGGCGGAAAGGAGGCAAGTGTCAATACCTTTAGTACAGCTTTTTACCTTTCCAGCATCATCTTCAGTGCAAATAAACTTTCTTCAGGCCGTAATTATTAAACAAACACTTGGTTTTGTTCCTCGCAACTTCATCTTTATTTTCCAAGTTTTATTAATGACGTTTTGGCCTATTTTTAATGCCTTTTGCCTTTCAATATATATATTTTAAAGACAAATCTAACTGCAAATCACCCATCCGAAGTGTCGCCAGTTACTGAAGTTCATCCTTAGGTGCAGGTTTCAGCTCTGAGCGTGATCTATACATTCAGTATCCAGTTACGGTGATGGGTCACCAGGACACAGCTGCAAGTCGTTCATCATTTCTTACAGTATATCTGTAATGCCTCCCTATACCCTCAAGAGAAATGTATATGTTAACAGGTGTGTATATATGGTCTGATAAACCACTGCCGCTCATCTGTTGGGCAGAGAGGAAAATTTGGGCTTCCACCTTCTGGTCTAGCAATGAATAAGCCCAGTGTGACACTGATTGTACCTGTGAGCGAGACAAACCCAATGGAAAATAGATTGGTCTTGCATATATGCGAAATTGCCAGATTTCAAAGCGAGAGGAGGGTTTGGAAATTGGCAATCAGGATTTGCATAAGGGAAAAAGCAATGTATGCGTTCCTCGGTCCTTGCCAGATGTGATGTGCCAGCAAGCTGTCAGTAATAATTCCCTTTGAAAATGTAGAGAAGAGAAACGCATTACTGGATGTCTTCTAACGCGCGGGAGTCAGCTGGGCTTGTCTCCTGGAAATAACTCCGAGTAGAGCGCTGATTTCTGGAGCAGCGTGATACTCGGGTACATGTTAGTCTTGTTTTTCCCTTTCTGTCATTCGGCTCACACAGTCATTACGAGATGCTCAGGAATAATGAATCACGCAGTGATTGAGCGAGCTCTGCAGTGAGTCCTGTAATCCTGCATCTTCTGGTCCTCCTCACGGTCCCTCGCAGCGACGCTGAGATCTGCACTAACCGGCTCCTCTCCGGTTGTACTTGTAGCCAGTCTAAAAAGGACCCAAAGGAAACAAAACCCATGATTAATTTTTATTACTTCACAGTCGCCTTCCGCAATTCCCCAGTTTGCTTGCGGAATGAGCTCTTTGTCTTCCGTGTTTTGTGTCTTGGCGTTCTGGTTCAATTTTGACCATTTCTTAAGATGTGAAACCTGTCAGCTTTTAGCAGAAACCATCAATTGTGAAGCCAAATAAACATCAGCGAAACAGAGTGCGCAGAACAGTCTGTAATGGTGGAGAACTGGCGCTCTGTGCCCCCCGCTGCCAAAGAGGCGTGTTGGGTGTTACAAATGGCTCATTTTTGCCATTTGGAGGTGTTGAGATAATAACACTAATTGCCTGACTTATTTTGCCGAGTGCTTCCCATGAATTCACCTGCTCTCGGAAACAACCCGATGGGTGTTGTTGACTGGCTCTGTAAATAGGCAACGTCAGCACATCGAATGCAGCGAAAGAGCCAATTTTGGAATGAAATGATCGCTTACAGGGTTTAGGATTTTAAAAGAAATCTTATTACCGCTTTACTGCTCGATAATGGAGAGGTTCCAACCTTGAATTTTGAGCTGACTCATGTTTTCAGAGGTGGGTTTCAGGTTCATGAGATGGGTTGGTCTTCACCAGCACAGACCGTGGATGTTATGTGGGTTTTACCTTCATTTAATGCAATGTTTGAATTTGGCCAAAAAGAAGCAGTGAGGGCGGTAAAAAGATACTTGACAGAGCCGTCAAAAAATGATTAATTAACCAGCAACGGTAGTTGATAAGCCAACAAAGCATTTAATCCACTGCGCACCGATGCGTTGTTGTTAAGCCTCTCTAGGCAGCTGCGTACAGTCGCCTTGATGCACGTCTAAAGAAACGATGGTAAAAGTATCCCCATACATAGAATGTGGTTATGTTGGTGGAGAAGGAAAACGAATCTGTTTATTCTTCTATTTAGCAGAGACGAAAGAAGAGGATCTTACGAATATGCCCCTGATCGTACTTACTACGAGACCGTTCGCACTCCGGGGACGTATCCTGAAGATCCTCGGCGAGAATACCCGGCTCGGGGCAGAGAATTTTACGCCGAGTGGGATCCCTACCAAGGCGACTACTACGACCCGCGCTACTACGACGACCCGCGCGAGTACCGGGATTACAGAGGCGACCCGTACGAGCAGGACATCAGGGAGTACAGCTACCGGCAGCGCGAGAGGGAGAGGGAGCGGGAACGCTTCGAATCCGATCGCGACAGAGACCACGAGCGGAGGCCGATTGAACGGAGCCAGAGCCCGACGCACTCCAGGCGCCCGCAGAGCCCTGGAGCGTCTCCCTCGCAATCGGAAAGGCTGCAGAGCGATTCGGAGAGGAGGATTTACAGCAGGTCGTCGGATCGCAGCGGCAGCTGCAGCTCGCTGTCTCCTCCGCGATACGACAAGCTGGAGAAAGCCCGCGTGGAACGCTACGCAAAAAACGAGAAAGCGGAGAAGGAGCGGGCTTTCGAACAGGAGAGAGTCGACAAGGAGAAACGCTTGGTGAGAAAGGAGAAGCCGGAAAAGCTCGAAAAGGAGAAAACCGATAAGCAAAAACGAAAAGCAAAGATCCATTCGCCCAGCTCTCAGTCTTCCGAAACGGATCAGGAGAACGAGAGAGAGCCCAGCCCTGAGAAACTGAAGGGCAATAGTAAACAAGGCAAAGAGAGAGGTGACAAAGAAGGGACGGCTAAAAACCGCCTGGAGCTCATGCCCTGCGTCGTGTTGACCCGAGTGAAAGAAAAGGAAGGGAAAGTCATTGATCAGCCCGCTTTGGAGAAACTGAGGGCAAAGCTTGATAACGACACCATGAAATCCCCGCTTCTTGAGCAGAAAACGCAGACGTCTCAGGCTGAGCAAACCAAGTCCGATCAGTCCAAACCGGAACCTGTCAGAACCAAGGTACAAAAAGAGAAAGCCCTCGCCAGTCACGTAGAAGTGGTGGATAAGGAGGGGAAACTGAAACCCAAAAAGCACTTGAAGACGGAGCAACCTTCCGAGGGGGCCAACGCGATAGATTTAGACAAGTTGGAGGCTCGTAAAAGACGTTTTGCTGATGCAAACCTGAAGGCCGACAGGCAAAAACTGGAAGCAAAGAGAAGCAGCCAAGATGAGGAGGATGCGCGAATGGGTTTGAAAAAGCAGCTCGACGCGACGGCTTCGTCTAGAGAAGCGACCATGCTAAGGGAAGGAGAATTGGAGAGAAAACCCCCGAGGAAGGAGATGCTTAAAAGGGAATCTAAAAAACTCAAACTGGAAAGACTTATTCCTGTTACTAGTCCCAAAGAAATTCAGGAGACTCTTAACGTGGGTGGGATTGGCATGCGTCCCACCCTGGATCTGCAGGCGAGGCTGATGGAGGCAGCCGAGGAACCGGCGGAGGTTCAGGAACTCTCTTCTAAAAAGCTGAACCCAGTAAAACCGCAGCATAAACCAGTCCAGCTCCTCGACGACCCGGGAACGGAGAGAGACGACGCGAGGAAGAATTACTCCGGTCTTCCCGAAGACACACCCGACCACAAACTTGGCCAAGAGAAACCTCCGTTGGCTGATACGGAGGAGAAAATTGGCATCGACATCGATCACACGCAAAGCTACAGGAAACAAATGGAGCAAAGCCGCAGGTTGAAACAGCAGCTGGAAATGGAGATCGCAAAGTCGGAGAAGTTTGGCAGCCCGAAGAAAGATGTGGATGAGTATGAAAGACGGAGCTTGGTCCACGAGGTGGGAAAACCTCCGCAGGACGTCACCGATGACTCTCCACCAAGCAAAAGGAAAAAGACTGACCAGTTTGACTTTGAAATCAGCACTAAAAGAGAGAGGAACTACCGGAGTTCTCGTCAGGTGAGCGAGGACTCGGAACGAACGTCCTGTTCCCCCAGTATCAGACACTTCCCTTTCCATGAAGACGACGACACGCTCGATTCGCCGAGGCTAATGCCGCTAAAGGAAACCAAAGAGTCACCTAAAATAGAAGAAAAGGGTCTTTCATACTCCAATATGACCGTGAGAGAGGACTCGCTGAAATTTAATCCTTACGATTCCAGCAGAAGGGAGCAGATGGCAGAAATGACTAAAATAAAGCTCTCCGTGCTGAGTTCTGAAGACGACTCGAGTAGGTGGGAGACGCAGGTGAAGCCGGAGCCTGGCAGGGTCGATATCAGCTTTCCCAGCAGCATCGTCAAGAGAGACAGCATCCGCAAGCGCTCCGTCCGCGACCTGGAACCCGGCGAGGTGCCTTCGGATTCGGATGACGACGGCGAAAACAAACCCCATTCCCCAAAGGCCTCGTCCTTGCTAGAGAGTTCTAGGTTGTCTTTTTTATTAAGGGACAGAGAAGAGAAGTTACGTGAAAGAGAGGAAAGACTGTCGAGTTCCTTAGAGAGGAATAAATTTTACTCTTTTGCGTTGGACAAGACAATCACACCAGACACAAAGGCCTTGCTTGAAAGAGCTAAATCTCTCTCTTCGTCCAGAGAAGAAAACTGGTCCTTTCTAGACTGGGATTCAAGATTCGCTAGTTTTAGAAACAATAAAGACAAAGAGAAGGTTGACTCGGCTCCCAGACCTATTCCATCGTGGTATATGAAAAAGAAAAAGATCAGGACTGATTCAGAAGGTGGAAAACTGGACGATAAGAAAGAAGATCATAAAGAGGAGGAACAAGAGAGGCAGGAACTGTTCGCTTCTCGGTTTCTGCATAGTTCAATCTTTGAACAGGACTCCAAGCGCCTGCAGCATTTAGAGAGAAAAGATGATGATCTGGACTTTATTTCTGGTAGGTTGTACGGGAGACAGTCTTCCTCCGATGGCACTAACAGCGCGGCCGATCTGGTGCAGGAACCGGTCGTTCTCTTTCACAGCAGATTTATCGAACTGACGCGAATGCAGCAGAAAGAAAAGGAGAAAGATCAGAAGCCGAAAGAAGCGGAAAAACAGGAAGATAAAGAAAACCGGCCAAAAACCCCAGAAGCTGTTCCTGATAGTAAAGAACCAGAACACAAAACTTCCTCGGCGGTCGGTCCCTCTTCGGTCGCCGTCCTACCGCAAGAACCAGCTCCGGTTGCTTCCGAGAAGGCGGCGAATGAGAAGGTGGCGGTGGAAGCAGCTTCTGTAAAAGAAGAAAAGCCATCGGAACCTGCTTCTGCAGCAGAGGAACAAAAACCTTTTCCTGAACTTGCTGCTCCAGTCAAAATCGAACCACCCGAGCAAACTGAACCCCCACCAGTCGTAGAAGCTACTAAAGAAGTTGTCGCTACAACCCTGGCACCGGAGGAAGATGCCGTCACGACGGAGCATCCTTCGTACTTGGACACCAAACCTCCTACTCCCGGGGCTTTGTTTGACCAACCGGACATCAGTGTAGATCCAGAACCTGAAGGTGCCCCGTTGGTTCCACCTCTGCCCAAGCTCATTCAGAAGTCTGATGAGGCCGCTGAGCCTAAAGAAGAAAATCCTTCACCGTCGGCCAACGCTGATGCTACCGCGAGTCAAAAAGCAGAGGCGGCTGCCGAGGTCCTGCCGCCTGTTTCCGACAACGATATGGAAGTCGAACCTCCGGTGGTTGTAAAAGATAAAAAGTCCTACAAGAGCAAACGCTCCAAGACTCCCGTGCAATCGGCTGTGGCTAACGTGACGGAAAAGCCCGTCACGAGGAAGAGCGAGAGAATTGACCGCGAAAAACTCAAAAGGTCGAGCTCCCCTCGTGGGGAGATGCAGAAGCTTTCTGAGCTGAAAGTGGAGGCGGAGAAGGTTTCGAGGAACGCTGCGAAATCCCCCAGTTCCGCCGCAGAGCCGGAAAACGTGGAGCCGAGCTTGCCAATAGGCCGGACTAGGCGCAGAAACGTCAGGTCGGTCTACGCTACCACGGGGGACAACGAAGGACCGTCTCCCGTCAAGGACTCTGTGGAGGTCACTAGATCCACCAGGAAAAGAGGGGAAAAGGAACCGCAGGAAACGGTGACAACCGTTCCGACGACCCCAAGGAGGGGGAGACCCCCGAAAACCCGCCGTAAGCCAGAGGAGGACATCTCTCCCATAAAGACAGAACCGGTCCAGCAAGAGGCGGAGGAGGCTGAAACTAAAGATGCTGTGGAAGCTCCTAAGCCCGCGGAAGGCTGGAGATCTCCTAGATCCCAGAAGATCACGCACGGTCACTCGTCAGGTGCCACCAGCCAACAGGGGAAGAAAGGGAAGAACGACCCGAAAGCCGATACGTCGGCTGAATCTGAAGATGCCGCTGAAAGAAGCGGTCAAGAGTTGAACATCGGTGACAACGGCAATAAAGCAAAACCCATCGAGAAAGAGCCAGCAGCCAGTGAGCAGAAACGCGAGAGGAAAGAAGTGGATGTGGAGAAGAACCAGCTGGAAATCCCCATGGTTGAGATCATCGAGAAGAAGCCGGTGCCGGAGAAGGTTACGAAATCCAAAAGAGGAAGGTACAAAAATACCAAAACGGTCGTAGATAAAGCGTCCGTGTGTCTCAAAAATGTGGAAATACGCCTCAACGTGGATGAAGTCAAAGGTGCCTTGCGGCCCACCGAGGAGGAGGCGGAGCCGGTGGCAGTGTCGCCGGCCAAAATGAAAAGCCCCCCAAAAGAGGACATCTTGCCACCCCATTTTGTTAAAAGTGAGGTAGAAGATTCCTTCCCAGAGACGGAAAAAGAGGTGGTGCGGGAGCCAAAGCCGTCCCCCGAAGCCGCCCAGTTAGCAAAACAGATCGAACTCGAGCAGGCCGTGGAGAACATCGCAAAACTCACCGAAACTCCTCCAGCGATTGCCGCCTACAAAGAGCCGACGGCAGATGTGCCTGAAGTTCGTCAGGAGGAGGAAGGAGACAAACCCACGCATCAGGCGAGCGAAACGGAGCTGGCGGCGGCCATCGGCTCCATCATCAATGATATTTCTGGGGAGACGGAAAGCTTCCCCGCGCCCCCGACGTATCCAGCTGAATCAGAAGCTGAAATGCCCGCGGAGCCCTTGGTGTTACCGTCACCTCGGGAGGAGATGGAGCCCGAGACGGATCAGGCGGTGAATAATATCCTGGAAACCGAGGCTGCCGTCGAGCCCGCGGTGCAGGCGGTTCCCAGCTCGGCCCCGTCGGTGGTAGAGGCCGAGAGCAAAGAGGCCGAAGTCAGCTTCAGCGAGTCTTCCAACTCCGCGCAGGAGGCCGAGACTCTGCAGGAGGCTGAAGTTGCTCGGAAAGAAAAGGGCCGTCAGAAAACCACGCGGCAGAGGCGCAAAAGGAGCACGGGGAGAAAGGGCGATGTCGCTGAAGTCAACACCTTCGAGCCGGAGAGGGTGCAGAGCAAGTCGCCCCCCGCCAGCGAAGTTAAAGCGAAACCTGAAGAAGTCTTGAAGGAGGAAAAGCAAACTAAAAACGCTCCTCAGGCGCCGGCGGAGCCGAGCGCTTCTGACGCCGGCAAGGCTGCAGCCGCCGACGTTATCATGGCTGTGCACGAAGCCGTCGCCGAGAGCAGCACCTCTCCGAAAACTCCTGCTCCAGCTCCTCTGGACCTGCCCGCCCCACCAGTTCCGCTCGACGAGGGGGCTCAGAGCGGCTTCAAGATACAGTCGCCCATGGAGAATGCACCCATCACGCCGCCGAGCGCCCCAAATCCAGCCCTTCCCACCATCCCCGCGGTGGCAGCGGCCAAGCTGCCCACCCCGGTGCCCGCAACCATCGTCCCCCTTCACTCAGGCGCTGCCAAGGTGCCGGAGTGGATGGTGCGGCACGAGGAACCCCGCGCCCGTTCCACGCCGCCTCCCGCTCTCCCCCCGGACACAAAGGCCTCGGATATCGATACCAACTCCAGCACTTTGAGGAAGATACTCATGGAGCCCAAATACGTCTCGGCGACGAGCATAACGTCCACGCACGTGACGACGACGCACGCCGAGCCCGTGAGCGCGCCTCGTTTGGAGGAGGCACCTCTCCACCCCGCCATAGAGGCCATCAAACCCGTTTCGGAGGAGAAACCGGCGGTTCCCGTCACCAACGCCTTGGATCCGCCGGTGGCCGAAGCTCCGGTGTTCAGCGAGAAGGAAAAAATAAGCACCGTGATCGCTCCCAAGGCCACTTCGGTTATCAGCAGGATGCCCCTCAGCGTGGATCAGGAGGAGGCTCCGCGAATCACCTTGGTGAAACAAGCTCCCCAGACCCAGACGTGTCTCGTCAATGCCCCCTCGTCGAAATTTAAGCAGAGGTCAAGCACAAATGATAACAGTAGGTTTCACCCGGGATCAATGTCTATTATCGAGGAGAGCCCGGTGGAGGCCGGGTCCAGCCCGGGCCTGCGGGTCAACACCTCGGAGGGCGTCGTGCTGCTGAGTTACTCGGGGCAGAAGACAGAAGGTCCTCAGCGAATTAGTGCCAAGATCAGCCAGATCCCCCCTGCCAGTGCCGTCGACATTGAGTTTCAGCAGTCAGTATCCAAGTCTCAGATTAAACAGGAACCCATCACGCCGTCTCAGCCGACGCCGAAAGGCTCCCAGACGTCGGCGGGCTACGGGACTGTTTCCACCCATTCTTCTTTGGTACTAGGAACACAACCGTACAACACGTCACCCGTCATCTCCTCCGTTAAACAGGAGCGCGCTGTGCTGGAGAAGTCTGACTCGTCCCACCTTTCTGTCCAGACTCCGGCGTCCCAGCCCGGTAAAGTCCTCACGCAGACTGTAAACACTCCACCCGTACTCGTGCACAACCAGATGGTTGTGAACAAGAAACTGTCCGATCCGGCTGCTCTCAAAGTGGAGACCAAGACTCTGCAACCCTCCAACTTGAGTCCCGGGGTCAGTCCTCACCACCCTTCCCTCTCTGGGAAGATGCATTCGGAAGCAAACCACGTCAGCTCAGGCCCCAGCACCCCGACCGACCGGGCCATTTCCCACTTGGGGGTCACCAAACAGGAGCCGCACTCGCCGCGCACCAGCGGGCACTCTCCGTCGCCGTTCCCCCGGACTTGCCACCCCGGCAGTACCTCCTCTCCGGCTTTATCCAGCAGCACCCCGGTGATGCTGGCGCCGGGGATCCCCGTTCCGCAGTACATCTCCAGCATGCACCCCGAGCAATCCGTTATCATGCCCCCTCACAGCGTCACGCAGACTGTGTCCCTGGGCCACCTGTCCCAAGGCGAGGTGAGGATGAACACCCCTCCTCTCTCTGGCATCCCTTACGGCATCCGCCCCGAAGCTCTCCACTCGCCCCGAGCCGCTCTGCAACCCCAGATGGAGATCAAACCCCAGCGATCCAGCACGCCCCAGCCAGCTCCCATCCGAGACATCGTCATGCCTCCTCTGTCCTCGCAGCACGCTCCCGAGGAGGAGATGCACTACCACCACGCCACGGTGTGCCGCGGGCCAGCGCCGGTGCAGTCCGACGTGCTGGTGATGCAGCCCGATTACCGCATGCACCCCACGAGCATCCGGCTGGACCAGTACAACGTCCCCCGGGACGTGCGCATGATCATGCACCCGCACATGGCCGCCGTGGGCGAGCACCACTCGGAAACGAGACAATCCCGGACGCCCGAAGGGGCCGGGAAGACTCCCCCTGTCAGTAAAACCCCGCAGCCAGGAAAAGAGACGCCGAAATCCTCCGAAGGCAAGATGGCACATTCTCCTCACAGCGAAGCGCGGCTGCTCAGCGTCCCCGCCAGCAGCCAGCTGCCCGGGCTGCCCCTGACGCAGCCCGTGGTGGTTCCGCACGGGGTGCAGATCATGCACCCAGCCAGCGGCTCCTTCCATGATTATCGGTCTGTGTACGGCGACATGAGGAATTACCACACGGCGGCACAGCTTGGGCATCCTCAGTTCCCGGGCGCCTCGCCGATTGGGTTGCCTTCCCGGAGCATGACCCCGTCTCAGGTGAGAAATGACACTCTTTTTACTCTGTTTGCCTAAAATCTGCAGTGCTTGGAGCTCATTACAGCCCCAGCGCGGCTCTGCGTGGCCGCAGGAGCTGAGTTTAGCGCTCTGTGGCTGGTCTCCAAGCCCTGCCTAAGTTTGTAGCACAAATGGAGCTATTTTTGTTTGGGTGATGGGGTCTGAACATCGCTTGGCGTTAGGAAATAAAGCCCATTTATTAACTGCTTCAGGACTCCAACCAGCAGGTGTGAAGCTGCCTACAGATTTCTAGACGTAGAGGTGTTGTCAGCACCATGGGTCGGGCATCCTGGGATGGACGGCGTGGCCAAGGACGGGCTCAGGGCAAGATTTGGGGGATGCAGAATGAGCTCTGGGATGTGAGAGGCTGGTGAGGTGGCTTTGGAAGGGGGGGATGCTCTGGGCACCGTCACAGCTGGTTTGGTGGGGTGGGGACGCACCCAGGTGGTGCCCCAGCAGCTTTATCATTGAATGACTGAGTTTGATACACCCGTGACCTCAAATCTTCCCTTTTCCCCCTGCCGCCTGCTTCCCAGGGTCTACCGGAGGGCGAACACTCGCACCCCAGCCAGCCCGTGCGCAGCAAGACCCCTCAGATCCCGCAGGATCCCAAGGGCCCGCCGGCGGCAGGACCCGAGCAGAGTCACCACCCCACCGTCAACAGGCACGCGGCCCCCATGGACCCTCACGTCCACCTTCAGAGGGCACAAGCAGACACGGGCCAGACCTCCTACCCCTCGCCTGTCGCCATCTCCATGAAACAGGAGCTCCCGTCACCGCACCAACCTCCGGCCGTTGCCAAACAATCCGTGTTTATCCCCACCACGTCGGGTCCCGCGGCTCCGCCGGGGCTGCCCCTCAATCGCCCCGAGCCCCAGCCCGCTCTCAAGCAGGAGCCGTCTCCTCACCCCGTGTCGCAGAGACCCGTGGACATGGTTCAGCTCCTGACGGTGAGTATCGCTCCGGCCTCTTCTCTTGGCCTCGTGCTCCTCGTCCTGGGGAGAAATAATCAGATTCTACTTAATTCATCTCCCCCGTGGCACCAAAGTCTGACCTTTTTGCTTCAGATGCAGAGAAGGTGATCGATGTCTGTCTGCTTTCTGGGCTGTTTCTTGTCCCTGGTGAATTTTAAGCCACGTTCCTGTTTACGTGGCGTTTACTAGATCCCCACACTAAGGGACCGTTAATGCGGAGCAGCCTCTGCTTCTCTCGTTTTGCTCAGACAGTGCTGCATCAGTTTTACAGTCAGCTGCTTTTTGGAAAGGTTTTATTGGTGGGCAGGAAAGAGTGGTATATATTTAATTTAAAGAAAAAGGAAAAAAACACACCTTTCCAAAGCCTAGAGACTAAGGAAGAGGGAGATAGTGAGCAACAGGCACTGATGAGGAACTGAAAGTTGGCTTTAAGTGTTACTTCCCACGTAATCTTGAGCAACTCTCCTGCTGCCGCTCACTCTTAATTCTCTCATTTTACAAAGAGAAAATAGGGTTTGGTAAGAGCCTCACGCTTGTGTGGGAGGCTGGAGGATTGGGAAGCGCTGTGGTGTTAACGGTGAAGGGAGCCGCCCAGGCACCTCTGCCAGCTGGAAGAAAAAGGACTCAATTCCTGATTTAGCAGGACCTGACCAAAGCCTGGACCAGCACGTACGAGGAGGAATAAGATATAACATCCGTCCTGAGCCCTTAAAGCGGTGGAAGCAAATGAGCAACTCAAACAGGATTTAATATCCCCCTCTCCTTCATTTGTGGTTTATATTTCTTCTCCGTCTTTCCAGAAATACCCCATTGTCTGGCAGGGCCTCTTGGCTCTCAAAAACGACACGGCCGCCGTTCAGCTCCACTTCGTCTCCGGTAATAACGTCCTGGCTCACCGGTCGCTGCCGGCGCCGGAGGGCGGCCCACCGCTGAGGATCGCCCAGCGCATGCGGCTGGAGGCGTCGCAGCTGGAGGGGGTCGCGCGCAGGATGATGGTGAGAGGTTGGGGGGCGGCTGAGGGACCTGGGGGGTTCAGCTGGAGAACAGGAGCTGAGGGGAGACCTTCTGATATCTGAACTGCCTGAAAGGAGCTTGGAGCCAGGGGGGTCGGGCTCTGCTCCCCAGGAACAAGCGCCAGGAGCAGAGGAAACGGCCTCAAGTTGCGCCAGGGGAGGTTGAGGTTGGATGTGGGAACAATTTCTTCCCCAAAGGGCTGTGGGGCATTGGAACAGGCTGCCCAGGGCAGTGCTGGAGTCACCATCCCTGGAGGGCTGGACAGACAGACATGAGGTTCTCAGGACATGGGGCAGTGCTGGGGTGGGGAATGGTTGGACTCTTGATCTTGAGGGGCTTTTCCAACCAAACTGATTCTATATAACATCAGAAACAGAAGCACAGCAGCCAGGATCTCCATCTCCTGCACCACGACAGGACAGGAGGGATGCGCTGGGAAATCACCCAGTTTTTCTCCCCGTGCAGCAAGTCTGGCGGCATTCGCTGCATTAACAGCACGTGCTTCTAAACTGCACTTTGCAAAAGCGCCCAGAGTGCTGAAGAATCATAAATTACCCAACGGCAGGGAAAGGAAACAAAACCCCAACCAGCCTCAGCAGAGCTGCAGAGGTTCTCAGGACATGGGGTAGTGCTGGGCAGTTGGTAGTTGGACTTGATCATCTTGAGGGGCTTTTCAACCAAAATTATTTTATGATGCACCTTTAGGAGAAGCTCCATCTATGTGCTGAAAACCGGGCTGTCCTTGCCAGCTGTGGAACAAAAACCCAAGCGATTCTCCCAGAAACTTTGCCTTTTGTCATATTATTTTGGGATTCTATGCGATTCCTTCATCCCAAAGAGTGTGAAGTAGAGATTGCAGGTCACCAGCAATAGGTGTTACTGTTAAAAAATGGGATGGGGGAGTTGGGAAACCCTTGAAATCACCCATCCCTCAGCCCCGGAACAAATTTCTACCCGTTTCTGTAAGGTGGAAAGTGGAATTCAGGTGTGGAAATCAGTGATTTTCAGTCATTTTCACCATTTAAGCCGGCTGAGCTTTCACCACATCCTTGTAACTTGAAAGGGGTTCAAAGAGAGGATTTTTCCGTGCAGATTATGTCACGAACGAGCCTGTTCCCAGCAAATATTTGATGGATTCCCTGTGTTTTCTGCCCAGGTGGAGAGCGATTACTGCCTGTTACTGGCCTTGCCGTGCGGCCGAGACCAGGAGGACGTGGTGAACCAGACGGAGTCGCTCAAGGCCGCGTTCATCAGCTACCTGCAAGCCAAACAAGCCGCAGGAATCATCAACGTCCCCAACCCCGGCTCTAACCAGGTATCGGAAAAGCCTCAAACGCCCTTAGTGAACTAAATTAACAGATAACAGGACCAACAACCATCTGCTCTTTGCTAAAGGTTGGACTTGAGCTGCCGGTTTTTATTATTAAAACAAAAGATCAGTGTTTACCCTGTTGGTTTGTTACATCACCGATCAAAACACACCCATAAAATTGATATCATTGTTGAGGATTTATTGCAAAGCCAAAAAACAACCATATATTCAGTTTGGGTGAAAACAAACCAAACCCTTTTTCCATCTTTTTCTGCATTGGAAACAGAGTCCTGGTTTCTTCCTCTTGTCATATCCTGATTTTTCCAGGACACCTGATGATTTTTTGCTCCTAACATTTAGGGTTTATTCCATTCCGAAGCGTTTATTCCAGATGCGTTGCTGCATCAAATTGTTTTTAACCCGTTCCCTGGGTGCTTGGAGCCATTGCTGAAATTATGATGATGATCATCCATAATAATGATCAGCCATTAATAATAATTAATAATTAATGGGAATTTTTCTGCCTTTCCCAATAAAACCAGCTCCTTCTTCCGTTCCTACCGCAAAAAAACACCCCACCTTGGCAACCACACCTGCATTTATATCTCACTTTTTATACAAATGTGCTGAGTTACGAGCATCTGGGCAGGAACAGCCCCAGGTTCCAGTATAGGTTGGGGAATGACCTATTAGAGAGCGGTGTAGGGGAAAGGGACCTGGGGGTCCTGGGGACAGCAGGGTGACCATGAGCCAGCACTGGGCCCTTGTGGCCAGGAAGCCAATGGGACCTGGGGTGGGTTAGAAGGGGGTGGTCAGTAGGTCAGAGAGGTTCTCCTGCCCCTCTGCTCTGCCCTGGGGAGACCACACCTGGAATCTTGTGTCCAGTTGTGGCCCCTCAGTTCCAGCAGGACAGGGAACTGCTGCAGAGAGTCCAGCGCAGCCACCAAGATGCTGAAGGGAGTGGAGCATCTCCCGTGTGAGGAAAGGCTGAGGGAGCTGGGGCTCTGGAGCTGGACAAGAGGACACTGAGGGGGGACTCATTCATGGGGATCAATATGGAAAGGGGCAGTGTCAGGAGGATGGAGCCAGGCTCTGCTGGTGACAACCAGGGACAGGACAAGGGGCAATGGGTGCAAAATGGAACACAGGAGGTTCCACTTAAAGATGAGAAGAAACTTGTTCGTGGTGAGGGTGTCAGAGCCTGGCCCAGGCTGCCCAGGGGGTTGTGGAGTCTCCTTCTGTGCAGACATTCCAACCCGCCTGGACACCTTCCTGTGTAACCTCATCTGGGTGTTCCTGCTCCATGGGGGGATTGCACTGGATGAGCTTTCCAGGGCCCTTCAACCCCTGACACTCTGGGGTTCTGTGATTTCAAACACCCCAAAAAATCACCCAAATGTCCTGTTTTTAGCCATTTTAGCCCATCCCGACGCAGGCTTTGTGCCTCACTCGTTGTTTCTGTTCTCCCCTCAGCCCGCCTACGTTCTGCAGATTTTCCCACCCTGCGAATTTTCGGAGAGCCACCTGTCCCGCCTGGCCCCGGACCTGCTCGCCAGCATCTCCAACATCTCCCCGCACCTCATGATCGTCATCGCCTCGGTATGAGCTCCTTTCGCCGCTGACTTTTGGGATTTCGGTTCTTTTCGACGTTTTTTTTTTTCCCTTTTCTTTTTTTCCAAAGGCCCTGCAGCAAAAAACCCACAAACCCAATTCAAAATAAGTAAAAAAAATAGAGAAAGAAAGTGATGGGAGAAGAAAAATGCTGCCAGCACCAGCCTCCTGCCCGGACCGGCCTCGATCAAACCCTCGCTGGGCGGTTCTGCCGCCCTGGATGTTTACATATTGCTTTAGCTTATGGACAACGATGCACTCGGCAGGCGCCTGGCGGGGGGTTCTGTGCCTCCTTTTGGGGAAAAAAACACAAAAAACAAGAAAAAAAAAAAAAGAAGAAAGGATGGCTTATTTTTTTTAACAAAACCCGAAAAAAAAAAGGAAAAAAATATTATTACAAAAAAAAAAAAAAAAGAAAAAAATAAAAGAGAACCTGAACTGCCTTTGCACTAAATCAGTGACTCGGACCTTTGCACAGTTGGGGACACGCTGTGACGTTCTGGATGTCCGGACACGCGCCGGGGACCGAGCGCGGGACCTGGGGCCTCCGCCTGAGCGCTGGGGGTCGAGGATCATTTCACACCTTGGCTTTTCATTCTTTTTCATTGCTTTTCTTTATATTTTTTTTTTCCTTTATTATTTTCTTTTCTCTTGATTTCTTTCCTTTTTATTCCTTTCATTTGATCTCTTGGATTTCCCGCTGGGTTGATCCGTTTGGCTGTGCCCCCTCCTCTGCTGCAGCCGCCCCCGCCGCCGGCTCCTCTGCATCTGGGATGTACAGTTTACACTGAAAAAGAAAGACAAGAAGCAAACGCAAAGACAAAACCAACTCAAAGGGAGAGCTATTTTCCTTCCTGGTGGGATATGCAGAACTCAGTGGGTGTGTGTATATATAAATATATATATAATATATATAAATATATATAATACTGACTTTAAAAAAAAAAACGGAAAAAAAAAAACCCAACAAAAATGGAAAAAAAAAAATAACCCCCCCCCCAACATACATTTTTTTTTAATCTGTGCCAAAAAAAATGTGTTTTCAGAGAAAATCTTATTTTCATACTCAGACTTTGTATCGTCACTCATTTGTAAGTGCGCTTCAGTTAAACGCCCCCCCCTTTCGTCGCGGCCGCTGTGGAAGTGTTATACACTTGTACAAAGATTCCCGCCCCCCCCCCCCAGCCACTTATTAATTTATGGAACTGGTTTTTTTTTTTGTTTTGGTTCTTTTTGGTTTTCGTTCGATTTTCGCAGCGCAGTTTTGTTTTGTGTGTCCATTGGATTACAAACTTTATTAAAAAATACAAAACACCTCGCGGCCCAAATCTCGTCCCTTTTGGGGATGGGGGGGAAGGAGCTTTGGGGTCCCCCCCCCGGGAGTCATCACTGATCTTTAGTTGCAAAAACAAGAAGGAAAACCAGATAATAATATCAGAGTAAACTCAAATCTCTGCTCATTCACATTTAGATGTTGTAAGTAATGGGTTGAAAACCAAGGTTGCAATTTATTTGCTCATCGTTTCGACGCGCACCCAAAAACACCCCAATTTTGATACACGCAAAAGCCGGACTTGATGTTTTTCACCCGTTTTCCACCCAAAAGCCACGTTGGGTGCTGGTTCTTCACCAGCGGGGCGTGAATGGGGTAAAATCAGGAGGAGATGGTAAAAAAGGAGATATAGGGGAGGAATTTGGGGGGAGAGGGAAGAGCCGCCCCCCCCATGTGAGCTTGTGGGGGGGAAGGGACAGGGGAGCCCAATTTGGGGTGAAACGTGGGGAAAATGGAGCAGCTGGTGCCCATGGATCTGGGGGAGGGGATGGGGGGGGTCCTGGAGGCAGGATCGGGCCCAACAGCCTCCCCCGGTGGGGAAGGGATGGATGGACAAACGGACACATGGATGGTGGGGGAGAAGGCGAAGGGCCCGATCCTGCCCCACCTCCTGGAGCAAAGAGTGTGTGACAGACACACGGAGAGGGGGACAGACAGACAACTGGGGGAGGGGGGAGGGTTAAAATGTCTGATCCTGCCCACGAGTGGGGGGTGGGGTGGGGCTGTGAAATTACTGATTTTCGAGTGGGACCTTTGGGGCCAAAAGTCCATTTTTGGGGTGGGGTTGTGCTGAGGGAGCAGCAGGTGAGAGTCTGACCGGAGGAACAAGAGTCTGGCTGGACGTGACCGGACGGACAGACGGACCCTTGTGGACAGATGGACTGACACCTGCCCAGCCGGACACTCATTTCCTGCACCATAGAGGACAAACTGCCCAAAAATGGACATTTTTAGCCCAATGTCCCTGCTCGAATATCAGCGATTTCACACCCCCGCCCCACCCCCACCACACCCCTGACACACCCCTGCCCCACCCCCACTCGTGGGCAGGATCGGGCCCCTTAGCCCGCCACAAGGTCTGTGTCCCCATCCGTGTGTCTGTCACCCACTGGTGGCACTGGGGGCGGGGCAGGGGTGTGTCAGGGGTGTGGCGGGGGCGGGGTGGGGGTGTGAAATCGCTGATTTTTGAGCGGGACCTTTAGGGGAAAAATACCCAGTTTTGGTGAGTTTGTGCTGGGGGATGGAGGAGGTATCATGTGTGTCCAGACAGATGGACAGTTGTGCATCCACCCGGACTGACGGACACTTGTACGTCCAGCCGGACACTTGTACGTACCACTGGACAGACGGACACTTGGACGTGCAGCCGGACAGACACACACCCAGCTGGACACTCACCTGCTGCACCCCCAGCACAAATGCACCAAAAATGGACATTTTTGCCCCAAAGGTCCCCCTCAAAAATCAGCAATTTCACACCCCCGCCCCACCCCCACCACACCCCTGCCACACCCCTGCCCCGCCCCCACTCCTGGGCAGAATCGGGCCCTTTAGTCCCCCACAATGTGTCCATCTGTCTGTGTCCCCGTCCATGTGTCTGTCTCTCACTCATTGCAGTGGGGGCGGGGCAGGGGTGTGTCAGGGGTGTGGCGGGGGCAGGGCGGGGGTGTGAAATCGCTGATTTTTGAGGAGGCCCTTTGGAGCAAAATGTCCATTTTTGGTGCACTTGTGCTGCAGGGTGCGGGAGGTGAGTGTCCGGCTGGTGTCTGTCCAGACGTACGTACAAGTGTCCGTCTGTCCGGCTGGACGTACAGCTCTGCACAGACAACTTGGACACTTGTACGTGCAGCCGGACAGACGGACATGTGTACGTACAGCTGGACAGACACTTGCGCACCCAGACACTCACTGCTGCACCTGCAGCACAACCCTCCCAAAAATGGCCTTTTCATCCCAAATGCACCGCTGGAAAATCAGCGATTTCACACCCCCGCCCCGCCCCCGCCACACCCCTGACACACCCCTGCCCCGCCCCCACTGCAATGAGTGCATGACAGACACACGGACGGGGACACAGACAGACGGACACATTGTGGGGGACTAAATGACCTGATCCTGTCTGCGAGTGGGGCGGGGCAGGGGTGTGGTTGGGGCGGGGGTGTGAAATTGCTGTGTGATTTTCACACCCCTGCCCCACTCCCAGAGCCACCAGTGGGTGACAGACACACGGACAGGGATGCAGACAGACGGACACACATGAACAGGCTGGGGGATCTAAGGGGCCCGATCCTGCCCCTGAGTGGGAGCGGGGCAGGGGTGTGTCAGGGGTGTGGCAGGGGCATGGCGGGGGTGTGAAATTGCTGATTTTTGAGTGGGACCTTTAGGGGAAAATACCCAGTTTTGGTGAGTTTGTGCTGGGGGATGGAGGAGGTATCATGTGTGTCCAGACAGATGGACAGTTGTGCATCCACCCGGACTGACGGACACTTGTACGTCCAGCCGGACACTTGTACGTACCACTGGACAGACGGACACTTGTACGTCCAGCCGGACACTTGTACGTACCACTGGACAGACGGACACTTGGACGTGCAGCCGGACAGACACACACCCAGCCAGACACTCACCTGCTGCACCCCCAGCACTAATGCACCAAAAATGGACATTTTGCCCCAAAGGTCCCCCTCAAAAATCAGCAATTTCACACCCCCGCCCCACCCCCACCACACCCCTGACACACCCCTGCCCCGCCCCCACTGCAATGAGCGAGAGACAGACACACGGACGGGGACACAGACAGACGGACACATTGTGGGGGACTAAAGGGCCCGATCCTGCCCAGGAGTGGGGGCGGAGCAAGGGTGTGGCAGGGGTGTGGTGGGGGTGGGGCGGGGGTGTGAAATTGCTGGTTTTCCAGCGGGACCTTTCGGGCAAAATGTCCATTTTTGGTGCATTTGTGCTGGGGGTGCAGCAGGTGAGTGTCCGGCTGGGTGTACAACTGTCCATCTGTCCAGTGGTACATACAGGCATCCATGTGTCCAGTTGGACGTACAGGTGTCCGTGTGTCCGGTGGTCCGTACAGCTGTCCATCTGTACATGTAACTGTCTGTGTGTCTGTCTGGACCTGCAACTGTCCATGTGTCTGCATGTCCAACCATCCATTGAACTGTCTGCTTGTCTGTCTGTCTGTACATCCATGTCTCTGATGCTGTGACACCATCTGTACGTCCAGCTGGACCTGCAGCTGTCCCATGTATCCATCTGTCTGTCTGTGCAGCTGTCCATCTGCCTGGATGTGCAGCTGTCCATCTGTCTGTGCCCCCGTCCGTGTGTCCGTCACCCACCCAGGGTCCTGGGGGATGAGTGAGACCCCATCCTGGCTGCAGACACATGGACGGGGCACGGACAGACGGACACATGGATTCTGGGGGGCTCTGGGGGTGATGCTGTGTTTTCACGCCCAGTTGGACACATGAACAGTTGCACGTCTGTCCGTCCATCCATCCATGTGTCCGTCCTGGTGTCTGTCACCCTATCCTGGGGCGCTGGGGTGGGTCAGGCCTAATCCTGGCTTTAATGTCCCCAGTTACCCCCTTGTGTGGGGGGGTTGTGCCCCTTGTCCTGCCCCGAGGTGCCCTTAGACAAACCGGGACCCCCGCAGGGTGTCTGTGTGTCCCTATGTGTCCGTGTGTCCCCTCCCATGCACTGAGGGGGACGGGGCTGGAGCCACCGCTGCCCCGAAAACCCCAAAACCCCCCAGCAGGGGCTGTTGAGCTCCGCAAGGCTCAGCTTTGCTAGTCGGGGCTTTCCCAATGCACTGATCTCCCTCAAGGGCCAGCGGTGGCTGGAGCAGGACCAGAACTCGCCCTTTGATCCACGCGGTTCCGATCGTGCGGTTCTGAGCCGGCCCGCTGTGTCCTGTGCTGCTCCGCTCCGCACGCGGCCCCGCAAACCAGCTGTTCCACATCTGGGGCCTCAAAACCGGCCCCTGGGGCTTCAACTGTGCTGCTCCTGCTCTTCCTGCCCTTGTCCAACGTTGTCTCTGCCTCATGTCCTGAGAACCTCTGCAGCTCTGCTGAGGCTGGTTGGGGTTTTGTTTCCTTTCCCTGCCGTTGGGTAATTTATGATTCTTCAGCGTCCTGGGCGCTTTTGCAAAGTGCAGTTTAGAAGCACGTGCTGTTAATGCAGCGAATGCCGCCAGACTTGCTGCACGGGGAGAAAAACTGGGTGATTTCCCAGCGCATCCCTCCTGTCCTGTCGTGGTGCAGGAGATGGAGATCTTGGCTGCTGTGCTTCTGTTCCTGATGTTATATAGAATTGTTTTGGTTGGAAAAGCCCCTCAAGATGAAGAGTCCAACCATTCCCACCCCTGTCCCTGCCCCATGTCCTGAGAACCTCATGTCTGTCTGTCCAGCCCTCCAGGGATGGTGACTCCAGCACTGCCCTGGGCAGCCTGTTCCAATGCCCCACAGCCCTTTGGGGAAGAAATTGTTCCCAGGATGTTCTGGGACCCCAGAACATGTTGTGGTCCATCCTTCTCCCCTTCCCACCTAATGTTTTTGGGAGTGTTCCCTTGGGCACTCAGGGCTGATCCTCAAGGACAGGGATGACTGGGGAGGACGGAAACCTTCACCAACACACACGCCTACTAGATGATGTGAGGTTTGGAGGGTGTTGGTCTCTTCTCCCAAGGAACAAGCACCAGAGGAAACGGCCTCAAGTTGCGCCAGGGGAGGTTGAGGTTGGATGTGGGAACAATTTCTTCCCCAAAGGGCTGTGGGGCATTGGAACAGGCTGCCCAGGGCAGTGCTGGAGTCACCATCCCTGGAGGGCTGGACAGACGGACATGAGGTTCTCAGGACATGGGGCAGTGCCGGGCTGGGTTATGGTTGGGCTCTTGATCTTGAGGGGCTTTTCCACCCAAACCAATTTGGTGATTTTATGACATTAAATGTCTGCAGGTGTCCTGGGGCTCGTTATTTAACTGGTTTTCCTGCTGGGGGTAACGAGGCGTCTCCGGTGCGGGTGGGTTTGGTTGTCCCGGGGCGCTGGGGTTGGGCTGTCCATGGAAACACCGAGCGCCATCTCGGCACCATTAAAACACCGTTATTTTGGGTGGGAATATGTAGTTTTCTTATAACAAAACAACATGAGTGCCTGTTCACAAACACAAAAACCAACCGAACAAACACGGAAATTAAAAGATAATAATAAAAAAGGCAAGTTCGCCAAATAAGTTAATTCCCAAACACCTCCCAGTATCAAAAGTGCGTAATATCAAAAGGTCAATTTCTCACCCGGCCGCACAACCGTCCGTCTGTCCATCCATCTGTCCCCTTCCCCTTCCCCTTCCCTGCCCTGGAGGGGGCTCTGCAGCTGGATATCCAGCCGGACAGACGGACATTTGTACATGCAGACAGACGGACAGACGCCCGCCCAGCCGGACATTCACATTCACATTCACCTCCTCCATCCTCAGCACAAACTGCCCCCAAATAGACATTTTTCTGCCCCAAAAGCTCTGCCCAAACCCAGCGATTTCACACCCCAGCCCCCCGAGGGGGTGACAGACACACAGACGGGGGGACAGACAGACGCACATATGGACAATGCGGGGGGGGACTAAAGGGCCCGATTCTGCAGATGAATGGGGGCGGGGCAGGGGTGTGGCGGGGGCAGGGCGGGGGTGTGAAATTGCTGATTTTTGAGCGGGATATTTGGGGCAAAACGTCCGTTTTTGGAGGTTGTGCAGGGTGCAGGAGCTGTTGTGTGTATCCAGACAGACAGCTGCGCGTCCAGCTGGACACATGGACATCAGGACAAACAGATGGACATTTCTACGTCCCACCGGACACATGGACGTCCAGTCGGACAGACACACACCCAGCCAGACACTCACCTGCTGCACCCCCAGCACTAATGCACCAAAAATGGACATTTTTACCCCAAATGTCCCACTCAAAAAATCAGTGATTTCACACCCCCGCCCCGCCCACAGTGCAATGAGTGGGTGACAGACACACGGACAGGGATGCAGACAGACGGACACACATGAACAGGCTGGGGGGGGTCTAAGGGGCCCGATCCTGCCCCTGAGTGGGGGCGGGGCAGGGGTGTGGTGGGGGTGGGGCGGGGGTGTGAAATCGCTGATTTTCGAGGGGGCACTTTGAGGCAAAAATGTCCATTTTTGGTGAGTTTGTGCTGGGGGATGGAGGAGGTGCCGTGTGCATCCAGATAGACGGACAGTTGTACGTCCAACTGGACACATGTGCAGACAGACATTTCTATGTCCAGCTTGACACATGGACACTTGTACGTACCACTGGACAGACGGACACTTGGACGTGCAGCCGGACAGACACACACCCAGCCGGACACTCACCTGCTGCACCCCCAGCACTAATGCACCAAAAATGGACATTTTGCCCCAAAGTCCCTGCTCAATAATCAGCAATTTCACACCCTCAGTGCAATGAGTGAGAGACAGACACACGGACTGGACACACAGATACACATACGGGCAATGCTGGCAGTAAAGGGCCCGATCCTGACCAGTGGGGGTGGGGCAGGGGTGTGTCAGGGGTGTGGCGGGGGCGGGGCGGGGGTGTGAAATCGCTGATTTTCCAGCGGTGCATTTGGGATGAAAAGGCCATTTTTGGGAGGGTTGTGCTGCAGGTGCAGCAGTGAGTGTCTGGCTGGGCAGGTGTCTGTCCAGCTGTACGTACAAGTGTTCATCTGTCCAGCTGCACGTGCAAGTGTCCGAGTTGTCTGTGCAGAGCTGTACGTCCAGCCGGACAGACGGACACTTGTACGTACGTCTGGACAGATACCAGCCGGACACTCACCTCCCGCACCCTGCAGCACAAATGCACCAAAAATGGACATTTTGCTCCAAAGGTCCTGCTCGAAAATCAGCGATTTCACACCCCCGCCCCACCCCCGCCACACCCCTGACACACCCCTGCCCCGCCCCCATTCAGCTGCAGGATCGGGCCCTTTAGTCTCCCATAGTACGTCTGTCTGTCATGTCTCTGTCTGTGTGTCTGTCTCTCACTCATTGCAGTGGGGGCGGGGCAGGGGTGTGTCAGGGGTGTGGCGGGGGTGGGGCGGGGGTGTGAAATCGCTGATTTTCGAGCAGGACCTTTGGAGCAAAATGTCCATTTTTGGTGCATTTGTGCTGCAGGGTGCGGGAGGTGAGTGTCCAGCTGGTGTCTGTCCAGACGTACGTACAAGTGTCCGTCTGTCCGGCTGGACGTACAGCTCTGCACAGACAACTTGGACACTTGTACGTGCATCTGGACAGACGGACACTTGTACGTACAGCTGGACAGACACCTGCCCAGCCAGACACTCACTGCTGCACCTGCAGCACAACCCTCCCAAAAATGGCCTTTTCATCCCAAATGCACCGCTGGAAAATCAGCGATTTCACACCCCCGCCCCGCCCCCGCCACACCCCTGACACACCCCTGCCCCGCCCCCACTGGTCAGGATCGGGCCCTTTACTGCCAGCATTGCCCGTATGTGTATCTGTGTGTCCAGTCCGTGTGTCTGTCACGCACTCATTGCAGTGGGGGCGGGGCAGGGGTGTGGTGGGGGTGGGGCGGGGCTGTGAAATCGCTGATTTTTCGATCAGGACTTTGGGGCAAAAATGTCCATTTTTGGTGCATTAGTGCTGGGGGTGCAGCAGGTGAGTGTCCGGCTGGGTGTGTGTCTGTCCGGCTGCACGTCCAAGTGTCCGTCTGTCCAGTGGTACATACAAGTGTCCAGCTGGAAGTACAAGTGTCCGTCAGTCTGGGTGGATGCACAAATGTCCATCTGTCTGGACACACATGATACCTCCTCCATCCCCCAGCACAAACTCACCAAAACTGGGTATTTTCCCCTAAAGGTCCCGCTCAAAAATCAGCAATTTCACACCCCCGCCCCGCCCCCGCCACACCCCTGCCACACCCCTGCCCCGCCCCCACTCAGGGGCAGGATTGGGCCCTTTAGTTGCCCCCCAATGTGTCCATCTGTCTGTGTCCGTGTGTCTGTCACCCACTCGTGGTGCTGGGGTCAGGGTGGGGTGTGAAATTGCTGATTTTCAAGTTGGATCCTTGGGGAAAAAAAATGTCCTTTTTTGGGGCAGTTTGTGCTGGGGATGCGGGAGCCGAGTGTCTGTCTGTCCAGTTGTACACGCAACTGTCCATGTGTCTGAATGCCCACTTGTCCTTGTGTCTGTCTGGATGTACAGCTGTCTGTCTGCATGTCCAACCAGCCATAGAGCTGTGTGTCCGGCTGTACATCCAACTGTCCGTGTGTCTGGCGGCTGTGACAGCGTCTGAACATCCAGCTGGATCTGCAACTGTCCCATGTGTCCGTCTGTCCGTGCATCTGTCCATCTGTCTGGATGTGCGGCTGTCCATCTGTCTGTGCTCCCATCCGTGTGTCCGTCACCCACGCAGGGTCCTGGGGGTGATTCAGGCCCTGTCCTGGCTGCAGACACACGGAGGGGCAGGGACAGACAGACACATGGATTCTGGGGGGCTCTAGGGGTGGTGCTGTGATTTCAAGCCCAGGTGGACACACAGACAGTTGCACGTCTGTCCATGTGTCCGTTACCCTATCCCGGGCACCTGGGCGGGGGGGAGTCAGACATGATCCTGACTTCAATGTCCCCATTTCCCCCACCAGAGGGTTTTGTGCCCATTGTCACCCCCAGAAGAGTCCAAACCCCATGGTCCTGTTGGGTCCCCATCGGGTTGTCCGTCTGTCCCCATGTGTCCTCCCCAAGCACTAAGTGGGACAAGGGATGGGCTGGAGCCAGCACTGCCCCCCAGTTGCCCCTCCCCATGGGGTGTCCCCATCTGAGCCCCCCAGGGGCAGCACAGGGCCGGGCTGTCACCCCTTGATGCCGGGTCACCAGCGGCTCCCTTTTCTCCTTTTATTAACCCAAACGGGCTCCCCTCCTCCTCTACTCCACTCGCTGTAACACGGGGGGGGCACAATGAGGATCTCCCCCCCTTTAATCCCAAAACCCCATTGGCAAATCCTAAACGACATTTTTTTGTTGCTTTTTACCTTTTCATCTCAATTAGATCCATTTCCAATCAATTGCACTTTAAACAAGGATTTCTGCAACCCCCCAGCTGAGCTGAGGGGGTTCGGGGACCCCCCCTCAGCAAGATCAGCCCTAAAGCATCAAATGTGGGGGGTCACCAAATGCCTGCAGTGTCCCCCCCACCCCCCGAACATCAACCATTAGAAAATATTGCAATTTATTCCATCTCTCTGCATTCAGAAATACACTTTTTACACCATTTCCAAGCAGCTTTTAAATAAAGGCAAAGTGGGGGGCCGGGGGGGGGCGGGCAGCAGGAATCGCAGGAATCACTCGGGGGGCGGCTGCCCCTCCCCGGTTGTGGGTGCAGGGGGGGCTAAGGGGGTGTTTTGGGGTTCAGGGGGGGGTCGGAGGAGCAGTTCCCCTGCTGGGATGACCTGCTCGGGGTGCCAGGGGGGGCCGGGGGGGCCGTAGTGCTGCTGGTAAAAGTCCGTGTCGGCCTGGAACATGACGAGCGCCTGCGCCGTGTGGAGCCGCACGTGCTGCGCCAGGCTGGACGCGTCCAGGAACTTCTCCCCGCAGGAATCGCAGGCGTAAAGGATCTGGGTGTTGGGGTCTGCGGGGGAAAAAACGGGGGGGAAAAAGGGTTTGTGAGGTGGGGGGGTCGGAGGGGAGTCACTCCCGCACTCCCCGCGCCCCGTTTCACTCGGCTCACCTGCTTCTTGCACTTGTTTCACGGCTTTGGTGATCTCGGCTTTCAGAGCTTCGGTCTCGTCCGCTGTCACCGCGGCTGTGACGGGGACAACTGGGGGGGAAAGGGGGACGGGGTGAGGAGATGGGGGGGGACACCCCGGGGGGAGCAGGACCCTGTTTTTGCCCGTATGGTGGTTGGGAGGGGGGTCTGGATGGGCTGTGATGGTTCCTGGCCTCAGGTTATGGCAAAGGGTGCTGCACCCCGTGGGTAAAACCCCCCTGCAGATTTGGTGGGGCTCCAGGACCCCTAAGCTACACCCCAGGGATAAACCTCCCTTTGGGGGGGCTCTGGGGCACCCAAACTGCACCCCTAGCATGAACCCCAGTTTTGGGATGGTGCTGGGACCCCCAAAGCTGCACCCCAGGGATAAACCTCCCTTTGGGGGGACTCTGGGGCACCCAAACTGCACTCCCAGCATGAACCCCAGTTTTGGGATGGTGCTGGGACCCCCAAGCTGCACCCGAGGAATAAACCTCCCTTTGGGGGGGACTCTGGATCACCCAAACTGCACCCTAGGCATAAAGCTCCCTCTTAGGATGGCTCTCAGGACCCCCAAATCTGCAGCCTATGGCTAAACCTCCCTTTTGTGGTCACTCTGGGATCCCCAAGTTGCACCCCACAGATAAGCTGCACCCCAGGCAGATAAACCTCTCTTTTTGGGAGGGCTCTGGGACCTCCAACCTGCACCCCGGGGGATAAACCTCATATTTGGGACAGTTCTGGGACTCCCCAGCTGCACTCTGGGGGGATAAGCTTTGCTTTTAGGGCAGTTCATGGGGCCCCCAAGCTGCGTCCTAGGGATAAACCTCCCTTTTGAGACAGTTCTGGGACCCCCAAGATGCCCACGGGGATAAACCGCCCTATTGGGACACTCTGAGACCCCCAAACTGCACCCTGGGGATAAACCCCCTTTTAGGATGATTCCCCGAGCTCACCCGTGAGCTGTGTGACAGCGGTGGCAGCCAGTGCTTCGGTGGCCAACGTCACCATGTCATCAGAAGCCACCGTGACAATATTGACCTCGTCGCCTTCCTCCGGCTCGAGGATTTTGATGCCGGCTTTGCCTTGATGCACCGTCTTCACGTGAGAACGCAGGTTGTCCACGCGGTTGAACCCCCGGCCGCACTTGTCACACAAAAACGGCTTCTCCCCTGGGGATAAAATAAGGAATTTGGGGTTATTTGAAGATTTGGGGTTGTTAAAAGATTTGGGGAACCCTCGGCGGTACCCACCGGTGTGGATGATGATGTGTTTGGAGAGATCGCCCACGTTGACGAAGGCTTTGTTGCAAACGGTGCATTTGTGGGGTCGGATGTTGTCGTGGTGACGGATGTGGTTGGCCAGTTGACTCGATTGTACGAATCTGGGGAAGGTCGCCAGGGTTTTTGTCACTCGTGAGGACACTCCGGCACCTCCACCCACCCTTAAAAATCCGTGGGGTTGGAGCCTCACCTCTTGCCGCAGCGCTCGCAGACGTACGGCTTCTCCCCTGTGTGCTGGCGCACGTGGGCGATGAGGGAGCTGGCTTGGGTGAAGGCTTTTCCACAGATCAAGCACTGACACGGCTTCTCTCCTGGAGGGAAAAGATGTGGGGGATCGACAACCCCAAAACCTTCCCAAAATCCCTTAGGGAAAAGAGCAGCCGTGTCCTTACCGGTGTGGATGCGGACGTGGCGCTGCAGAGCCCCCGGGTCGGCAAACTGGCGCTGGCAGTGGACGCAGACGTAGGGTTTCTCCCCGCTGTGGATCCGGAGGTGCCGTTTGAGGTTCCCTGAGAGCAGAGGAGGCTCGGACGGGGGTACGGGGCCCCCAACACCCTCCCTTCGTCCTTTCCAGCACCCCAGGAGCTCCCTCGGGAGATCCTGTCGCTGTTTGCGGAGCTGCAATGGCTCCGCTGATCCGCAGATTGGGGGACAGCCCGAATGAACACCCCATTTTTGAGGGGATGGAAAGACACCATCAAGCTCATCTGGACCCCTCTGGTGTTTTGGGAGACAGGAGGAAATGTCCCCATCCCCAAAAACTGGATCAAGGGCTCCTGCCGGGAGCACCTGGGATGCGATCCCATTGGGGACGCCAGCCCGGCCCCGCAGAGGGGGAGAATTTATGCACCACAGTTTGAGGTTTAAACCCCTGTGTCCCGGCTGAAATCCTTCCTCTGATTCCAAAATCCCCCTGGAGCGGTCCCTGTCACCCCCAGAGCAGTTCCCGTCCCCCGTCACCCCCCACCCTGCGCTACCTGACGTGGTGAACTGTTTGCCGCACTCCCGGCACTTCAGGGGCCCGTCCGCGATGTGAATCTTCAAGTGAGCCTTCAAATTCCCCACCTAGGGGACAGACAGATGGATGCAGCAAATCCCCCCATATCCCCACATCCCCCTCCGGAAGGGCCCAAACCCCACTTGGTCCCAATTTACCACCCCCAGCCAACTCACCTGGTTGAACTTCTTGTCGCAGTGGGGACACTTGTGCTCCTTGTCGGTGTCGTGGGTCTCCAGGTGCCGCATTTTGGAGGTGGGGTCGGAGAAGGAGCGCCCGCAGTAGTCGCACTGGTAGGGTTTCTCGCCGCTGTGGACCAGCTGGTGCCGTTTGAGGTTGCCCGAGGTGGTGAAGAGCTTGCCGCAGTCATCGCAGCGGTATTTGGCCTCCCCCGTGTGCCGTTTCTTGTGCAGGTTCAGCAGGCTGATGAGGCGGTAGCTCTTCCCACACTCCTCGCAGCCGTAGGGCTTCAGCGGGCTGAGGAGGAGATGAAACCATCAAACCAGGGGAAAATCATCACCAATCACCCCAAAATGAGCTCCATCGCCCCAGCAAAACCTGTCCAGATCCCACAGGACGGCTTGAAGCAACGCAAAAGGGAAGGACGGGGCAGAAAAATAATTCTCCTCCCAGACCAGCCCACCGTGCTGATGGATTTCACAAGGATTTGGGTTTTTGCTGCAAAAAGCCGCTTTCTCCCAAGGAACAAAGTGACGGGATGAGAGGAAACAGCCTCAAGTTGCACCGGGGAGGTTGAGGTTGGATGTGGGGAACAATTTCTTCCCCAAAGGGCTGTGGGGCATTGGAACAGGCTGCCCAGGGCAGTGCTGGAGTCACCATCCCTGGAGGGCTGGACAGACGGACATGAGGTTCTCAGGACATGGGGCAGGGACAGGGGTGGGGGAACAGCTGGACGCTATAACCTTGAGGGGCTTTTCCAACCAAAATGATTCTGTGACTCTATAAGCCACATTTTCTTGGCACTCTTGGTGTCTTTCCACCATCCAACCAGCTCCCCCAGGCCAGTGCGAGAAGCAAAGACGCAGCAGCTCCTGCACCAAATCCTCCCACCTACGGCATCATCAAAAACCCTTTCCCCACTCAGCTCATCCCAGTGGCACCTCAGGGCTCCCGGTGGCCCCTCTGTGTCCCCAGCATTCCTGTACCTGTGTGTCTTCTCGTGGGCTTTGCAGGCAGCCGGGTCGGAGAAGGCTTTGTTACACTCCCGGCAGGAGAAGGGTTTCTCTCCGGTGTGGATACGGATGTGGCGCTTGAAGTTCCCGGTGTGGGTGAACTCCTTCCCGCAGTCCTGGGGACGGAGACGGGAGCAGACGCGGCCGGTGACACCTGATGTGTCCCCAGGGGAGCAGGGAGCCTCACTGGGGACATGAGCAGCCTCACCTCGCACTTGTGTGTGACGGAGCCGTAGGCTTTCGACTCGGTCCTGTCGCTGTAGGTGCCTGAACGCAGCAGACGGGTTTCACCCAAGTTTTCCTGCCCAGAGTCAGTGCTCCCTGATTCATTATCTTCAGCGTTTTCTCCGTTTTCTAACCGGGGTTGCTCTTCCTCAGGGATTTTTGCCTCCTCTTCATGCTCTGCCGTCACCTCCCCCTCTTCCTCCTTCGCTTCCAGCTCCAGCTCTGCAGGCAGTTGGAAAAGAGGGAGGTTAGAGATCGGGAGCAGCATCAGCAATGCAAAACCTACTTGTATTTCCTAACTCTAAGCCCAGTTTTAAGGCAATAGGGATTAGACCTGTCCTACTGTACTTAGGAAAAACCCAGTTCTCCGTCGTACCATGCAAGGGACAAAAAATCTACCCAGAGTCAGTTTATATTACAGGTTATTGAGGGATTTTTCAGATTTTAGGCCTAATATCATGGAGTCCAACCATTCCCCAGCCCTGGCACTGCCCCATGTCCTGAGAACCTCATGTCCGTCTGTCCAATCCTCCAGGGCTGGTGACTCCAGCACTGCCCTGGGCAGCCTGTTCCAATGCCCCACAGCCCTTTGGGGAAGAAATTGTTCCCACATCCAACCTCAACCTCCCCTGGCGCAACTTGAGGCCGTTTCCTCTGCTCCTGGCGCTTGTTCCTGGGGAGCAGAGCCCGACCCCCCTGGCTCCAAGCTCCTTTCAGGCAGTTCAGAGATCAGAAGGTCTCCCCTCAGCTCCTGTTCTCCAGCTGAACCCCCCAGGTCCCTCAGCCACTCCATCACACTTGTGCTCCAGCCCCTCACCAGCTCTGTTCCCTTCTCTCCACTCGCTCCAGCACCTCAAGAGTTTTCTTGGCGTGAGGGGCCCAAAACTGCCCGCACGATTTGAGGTTTGTCCTCCCCAGTGCCCAGCACAGGGGAAGGAAACAGTGTTTGCGCAGCAAGACTCAGAGTAAGAAAATTAACTGAGTGGAAAATGAGGGTTCAACCCTCATCCAGCTTCACTCCAGCCCCACTGAAGGAAATGGGGGTCAGCAAAGTCCCCAGTGCCGCCCTCGCTCACGCACCCACCTCCTGTTTCGGCGCTGGCAGGGACGCTGCTCTTTGTCGCGGGGCTGCCGCTGCTGACCACGCTCTCCACCAGCTGCGGGGGGGCAGGAAATTCGGCGTTGGGGCCCTCCTGGATGGCAACCTCTGCTCCTACAAGGGTCAGGGTGTCTTGGACTTGCACAAGGAGACATCGGGCAGTGGGACGAGGTGTATCAGGAGGGTGACAGGGGGATTTTGGGGTGTCTCACCTTCTTGGCCACCCAGCTGCTCTGTTTGTCCCTCGGGTTGTGTCTCTGCGATCACGGGTTTCTCTTCTGTCCCCTCCGGGTCAGACGGAACCGGTTTTATTTTGTCAAGATCACCCGATGCTTCTGCAGTCGACGTCTCGTCCTTGACAGTCACCTTGTTGGCCCCTGCAAGGGAGGAGGCAAAGCGCTCCAGATGCCAGAAGGGTTCTCAAATCTCATAAAAATTCAAGAAAACATTGATTTGTCAACTTTTGCCTCCTCATGAGGGGAATAAACCCCACACGGACACCACTGATGCACCCAGTGCGTGGGTTTGGATGCGGACAGAGAGCGCGGCCACTTCCCGGGGTGATTTCCAGCCTCCCCGGGTGAGGGAACGCGAGGAGGCTCCGTACCGGGGGCAGCGGGGGGTGGTGGGCTCTCCGGGGGGTTCTCTGCCGGCACGGCAAGCGACTTGAGAGCGTTGCAGGCGCTGACAATCTCCTGCATCTGGAGGAAACCCGCCACGGCCAGCACATCTTCCACGTTGTCGCGGTTTAGGCTGAGCTTAGCCGTATACATGAACTCCAAAACCTGACCCAAGCCTGGAAGGGAGGCAACAAAACCACAGATGAGCTCTCACCTCTGTGTGATTTTAAAAAGCCCAAAAATGCACTAAATTGCAGGCTGAAGAGCCCTGGGGCAACAAATGGCTTCTTTTAAGCAGCAGGGAGGGATATGGGATGACCCTACCTGCCGCGTTGCTGATGTCAAGATGCACCACGTCCTTCTGGTCAACAAAAAGCATCCTGAAATACTCGCTGCAGGCGGCCAGCACAGCTTTGTGGGCTTTGAAGTCGATGCCGTCCACCACGAAGGTGCAGTCGCAGAGCAAACCCAGCTGCCGCTGCTGGTTCAGCTGTTCCAGGACTTGTTTGCTGTGCTGGGGGAAATCCATGGCTGCGGGGAGAAAAAGAAACAGGAGGGGGGTGAGACGGGTGGCAAAACCCTGATGCTGTGTCAGAAGGAGCCACAAAACAGGACAGGGCACAAAGCCACAGAAAAACAAAAACGTGATCAAGCTGTTCACTAAAAAAATGTGGCCAAAAAGCCAAATTTCAGCTCCTTGCTACAGCCATCAGTCTCCCCCACCAAACACCACCCCAAAACCTTCCCTCAAACTGGCATGACACCAAAGAGCAGCAAATGAACAGTCAATATATTATTTTGCCACCCTAACAGCACTTAAAATACATTTATTGCTCCTGAATCACCCCAAGCTGTGAGCAGGAACGCTCTTGCCTCTGCAAACACAAGTGCCACCCTCCCTTCATCATCAAAATCTTCCAGCTCCTTTTAGGTGCTCGCGTCGTAGATACTGAGGGATGTTTATTTTTGTGTTGTGTGTTTGCAGGGAGCCGTCCCCGTCTGGAGCATGACTTTGGCTGAGGAATGCTGCAAATTCCTGGAAACACAGCAAAATCCCGTTTTTCAAGCAAGTCCTCGTCAGCAAAGGTTGAGGCGCAGCAGGAGCTCGAGCTGCTCACGTGTTGGGAGTTTTCTCCTGCACGGTGCAGGGTAAAGAACAAATGGTTTTGGGTAAGGAATGAAAGGTTTTGGGCAGAGAACACGGGGTTTTCACTCAGCTTCACTTTCCAAAAATGATTCCTGTGCGAGCCAGAGGGATCTTTTCATCAACAGGCGAGGGGGGAGGAAGCAAACGTGAATTTATCCACAGTTATTCATTGGAGGAAAACCTTCAAGTTCCAACTGCTGGAAGAAACAAAGTCACGGTCGGGCAAATGCTCCTTGTTTTGATGCTCAGCGTCTCTCTGATGGTTTCCAGCTCACAGCAGTTGCTTTTCCACTATCCCAGCTCTTAAAACCAGCTGGAAATCTCAGGTTTGGGGAAAAGCGACAGGTTTAGATGCACACAAGCAGGTCAGTTCCAAGAACCTGAGAGCATAGAGCCTGAGAGCATGTGTAGCGCAGAGTGAGCCGAGGGAGCCTCCTCCTGTCTGCTGCCAGTGCCGACAACGCGCTCGGCGAAAAACCTTCCAGCCCAAGGATCCATCTGGCTTCCAAAATCATTCCTGGGGAGGAGGAGAAGCCCAGACACCTCCGACAGCATCGGGTCCCACACAGAGAGGGTGTTTCACTCCCAAAGATATGATTTGCCTTTGCAATTAACTCACCGCCACGACTTTCCCCCAGTTCTTCAAATATCAGGGTGTTTTTAACCAAACGCCCACAGCCTGTCCCAAAATACATCCCTCAAGAGCCAGAAAAATCAGTGTTTGGATCAAAATCTGCCTAAACCCCCACATACGTCTGACCCTGCAAGGTTTGCGGAAGAAATTTAGGGGGAAAAAGGGGCAGATTGTTGCAGCAGGACGAGCAAAGCTGCCTGTCATACGGGGAAAGCTCAGCGCAGCAGGATCTGAGAAATCACGACGGTTTGATGCACTAAAAACCTATTTTGGGTAATTTGTGGGAAGCACTTCGCATTTGAACGATGATTTTTATCACTCACCGATCAGGCTCGCCTCAGCTTCGTGCCCAAGCTTTGCAATGAATGAAAATCCCAAGAAATTTAACTCCTCCCCCGAAAAATCCATATTTTCTGTGGTTTCCTCTGTAATATCGCATTACAGCTTCGTCGGCGCACACGAGCACAGCAGGGTCGAGAGTGAAACGAGCTTCGTGTCACCAAAACCCAGTGACCAATGTTCCCTAACACTTTCATACACTAAAAGCCCTGACTCCAAGCCCGAAAACCCTCAAATATATGGATCAAAAAACCCCACGTTGCACCCAAAATGCCCCCCCGGTTCCTTGTCACTGCTTGGGCAGGGCCAGTTTGTGGCTCCAGCACCGAGATCCATCCCCACGCCCGACTGAATGGGATACACCAGAGATGAACCCAGGGAGGGCAAATACCATGTCTGGCATTGCCGGTCCATTCAACTGCTAAATTAACGAGCCCTCGTCGCCTGAAAACCCCAGATAAGCCCAGCGCAGAGCCCGAGCTCACCCCTGTGCTGCGCGGAGTGGAGATATCCCGAGGAGCGAGGCGGCTGCGGCTCTTCTGCGGAGTTTTCCCCCTTCACAGTGCTCACGTCAGTCTCTACACAGCCATCCTGGGACCAAAAGCTCCGTTTTAAAACCTAAACCTCGTGTGTCAAAGGCACCACAGCCCGATGTCACCGACCCAGGACTGGGCACCCCCCAGTTTTGCTGTTTCTGAGACACGTGAGCACCGTTTCCCCTCCCGATCTCCCCCCCCGCGACGTGGCTGTTGAGTCTCTCGTTACCCGATTAATCACAGAAAAGCTTCATTATGAGAACACCCACGCCCACGGAGATAAATATAGCAGCGAGAGTCCCATGGAGCTTCCCACATGACCCCTGTTAAGCTCTCTCGCTTATTAATCACATTAATCTCTCCCCATACCTGCCATCCGAGCATCTAAAAAACCTCAAAGCCTCAATAAATCGGTAAAAAATAATGTTTTAAACATTGCCTGTTACAACCCAGCCACCCATTCTTATGCTGAGGAGATAAAAAGGACAAGGGGTTTATTTTCTGCCTACCGTCATCTCCCTTCTTGCACGTGAGCAGCCGCGATCCGTCCAGTCTCTGCGAACAGGAGTCTGTCCTCATTTCCAGTAACCGATTCTGCAACGTTTTCAGTTAAAAAAAATGAAATTGAGAGCCGATCGGACCAGCGCATTCAAGGTACAGATGTGCTAATAATACAGATTATGAAATAGAGACGAGCTCTGGACTTTGCGGTCGGCGGCAAAACCGGAAAGCAAGCTTGGCTTCAGCTGTAAGGAGAGGAAAATAGTCAGAAACTAAAACAGGAAGGAAAGAGAAGTGGTGAAAAGGAACTAAAAGGAGAAAGACATGAGGAGAGAGATGAGTAGAGACACTCCAGACCCACCCCAAGTGAACAGACGCCCCGCAAACCCCTCAGTTATTTAGTTTTTGGGTCCAGGGATGTGCTCATGCGGCTCCTGACGTGGCTGCAGCGGGCAGGGAGCCAGCGGAGCCACCGAGACCTCGCAATTCCCAGGTCTGCCAAGAAAATGAGCTACAAAACATTTACCTTCTTGCAAAAAATAAAAACCAGCCTTGGAACGCTGCCCAAGCGCTGGAACTTCAGCAGAGGCTCCTGACGTGGAAATGCAATCAAGGAAATGCGGCTTGTCCATAAAATGTGTCACCTGTGCCCAAAAGGTGACGCCCATGGAGGGCAAGTACAGCCGGTCCGGGCTGTCACCGCGGCAAGAAAGATGCCAGAAAGTGAGGAAAACCCTTTTTTGCCTTGAGTTGCTGCACGATGCTTTGAAGTTTTCTCCGCTCATCTGCTGGTGACAGCCCTGACGTGCAGGCAGACGGTGTGGGGACTTGTCTCAGGCCGTGGTGGCCACCAGGGCTGTGTCCCCCTGTGTCCCCAGCGGCTGGCAGCTGCCCCGCGGGTCGGGGCACGGGGCTTTGCTCCTGACCTCGCCCCAAAATCCCCCCAGGGCTCCGTGGGGACACAAACACCTCCCATGGACACCCTGGGAAGCGAGGGGACCCCAGCAAATCCCAGCAGCGCCCCCGCCCCCCTCACCACAACCCCCCGTTCCTGCAGCACCGCGGCCTCAGGGGTGTCACAGGGGGTGAGGGGCGCAAATCGCGGGGAGAAGAGCTGCCACAGCCCCTCCGCGGTGCTAAAAAGATGGGGGGATCGCCAAGCAACCTCCCCTCAAAAAAACATACCGGGGTCCCACCCCCAAAGCCGCTTCTCCCGGGGGTTCTCCCCTCAGGTGGCGAGCTGGGCCGCAGCCCCTTCCCCTCACAGCCCCCGAGCCCCCCCGCGCCTCAGGCCCTCCAGTCCCCTCACAGCCCCTCCCCGAGCTCCCTGCTGCCCTCCCCGGCGCCCCCGCCGCTACCTGCCATGCCGGGCCCGGCGGGGGCCGCGCATCGCCGCCCGGGGCCCTCACCGTGACACCGACCAGACAAAGGGCGCCGCCATCTTCGCGCCGGGCGGAAGCGGCGTCTCCCTCCTCCGCCCACCCGCGGCCCGGGGCGGGGCGGGGCCCTGCGCATGCGCAGGTGGGAGAGGTGAAGCCGGTCACGTGGTACCGCCGGGATTCCCGCCCGTCTCCCCGCAGCGCCGCCATGACGGTGCAGGGAGGGCGGTGCAGCCGGCGGTGCTGCGAGGGCCCGCTGGCCCGGGGGCTGCTCCTGCGGCTCCGTGAGGGGCAGATGGCCCCTGTTCCACCGCACTGTGTGCCCCTGGGGGCTTTGGTTCCCCGCACAAAGTTACACACGCCCCCCGAGATGTGCCAGCAGGGCGAAGCGTTGAGCAGCCGCCATTGTGGCAGCTGGACATCTCCACAGGGAATCACTGCGGTGCGGTGGTCCCGGCGGTCAGCATGGGCCAAGAGCTGCAGGATGTAGAATCACAGACTAATTTTGTTTGGAAAAGCCCCTCAAGATGAAGAGTTCAACCATAACCCACCCCAGCACTGCCCCATGTCCTGAGAACCTCATGTCCATCTGTCCAGCCCTCCAGGGATGGTGACTCCAGCACTGCCCTGGGCAGCCTGTTCCAATGCCCCACAGCCCTTTGGGGAAGAAATTGTTCCTAAACCCAACCTAACAATGTTGCCTCACGGTGGGCAAACCCCCCGCGGTGGCCCGAGTGTCCCCGCGTGGCTGTGACTGGTGCCCGTCGCAAGGAACCGCTGGGTTTGGGCAGCCCCAAACACATCGTATTTATTCCTATTATCCACCTGCCTCCCCCTATGGCTGGATTTCCCACCCTGCCTGCCAAAAATGAGCCCAAAGTGGGGCCAAGCCGCTGTTTGGCACTGGGACTGTCCCTTCCCAGCTCGGAAATCTCCCCCGTGCAAAACCTTTGGAGAGAAAAACGTGGGTTTTATTTCTTCCTCCTTTTTTCTGGAGCTCTGTGGACAAGGGCCACCCACCAGATTGTCACCACTAGATGGCAATCAATGACCATAGCGGGTGGCTCCATGGGTGCTCTGGGCACCCAGGGGTGGCATTTTGGGGCAGAGGAGGCACATCCCATCGCTGAGGAACAACAACAGGCATTCCCGCCTCCATGGCTCCCATGCCCTAAGATCTGCTGGGGGGGGCTTTTATAGTCATTAAAAGCTTCTTAAATAACTTTTAAACATTTTTGCGGTGGTAGGGAGCCCCCAAAGTGACCAGCGGTGACAACAGACAACCCACCGGAGGGCACGATGGCAGGATTGCGTGCGTTTGTCCGTGTCCCCACCGCTGCAGGTGTGTTAATGCAAGTCACGAGCTGTATGGGGACAAACGGGGACGAGGTGACCTCGGCGCTGGAGCAGCAACACGAGCCGTGTGGCAGCTATAAACAGCCCCGCTGTTGTTTGTACACATGGGGGGATGGAGCCAGACGCTCACGGGGGCGGATTTCAAGCCCACAAAAAGGAGCCCTTGGGTTTGGCAGCTGGTCTGGGACTGTCGCCCTGGCTTGTGTGGCGGGTCGGGGACTCCCCGCCGGCGCTGGGTGCAAGTGGGCGAGGGGAGGAGGGGGTTTGGTGACCTTCCAGGGGGGCCAGTGGCCGAGCGGCTGAGGGAATGGCTCAGAAATAGAGCGGTGAGGAAGAAATGAGTCAGCCTGGGCTGGAAATAAACGGGGCGGCGGGCACCGGAGGGGAGCCCAGGCGGCTCCTCGCCAGCGCTTTTGTCGGGAAGGAGGGATGGTTTGTGGGATCACTCGCCAAGACACCGAACCCACAGCCCTTTTGCGGGAAAAGCATGAAGAAAACATTCAAAAAGACGGAGGAGGCAGCAGGCAGGCGTGCTCAATAATTTATCACAAGCTGTATATACAGAGACAAGCTCCAGTGGAGGGTCAGGGATGGGAATGTTGCTCCTGGCTCAGCCCCGGCCACACCGGATTGTCCCCATCGACCCTCGCCGGAGCTGGGATGCCCTCCTGAATTTATCCAGTGGGTGATGGGACATGTGTCACCAAAACAACCCCTCTCCATGGCTCTGACCCCATGGGGCGCGTTCCCCTTCCCCACCCCCCTCCCAAATTATCCAAATAATTAACAAGGGAAACAAGGGGCAAAAAGGACCCCCCCTGACCCCTCAGATCTTGATCTCAGTCCGGAAGGTTTGCTGGACGTGCTCGGTGTGCTTGCTGGGCTGCCGCTGAGCCCGGATGGTCAACGTGCCATCGTCCCCCAGCGCCGATGACACCGACGTGGGGTCCACGTCTTCGGGCAGCTGGCACTTGTGGGTGAAGGTGTTCATGACGGTGCCATCTGCCGCCAGCTGGGGAAAAGAAAATCGGGGGAAAACAGGTGATTTTGGGGTGCGGGCAGGATGATGGTTTGTTTTTAGTGCCCCGCTGGCGGTCGTGCCTTGTGTGTGGTGTCAATATTTGTCTCCCCGTGGGGACAGGCGGGACGCGGGTGGCACCTGAGGGGGGGACAAAGGTGCATTTTATTGTTGTTCCTACCCCCCAGGAGAGGGGAAATTACAGGGCATGAGTTTGTGGGGTCAGTGGGCTTCGCTCCTGTGAAATATGGGGCAAAAAGACAATGAAATGGTAAATTAAACCCTAGTGGGGTTATGGCTGGGACTGTTAAGAAGCTGGGTGGGTGTTGCGGGGTCCCCGGTTGAGGATTTTGGGGGGGAGCAGGGAAGGGGGGGAGCACCCACCTTCTCGGCGTGCACCTCGATCTGGTTGTTGGAGGTGGTGACGATGATGTCCTCGGGGGCGAAGTCGCTGACATCCACTGTGAACTGATACGTGTTGCCCAAGGTCTTCACCGTCCCGGTGTTGCCAGGTCGAGCTGCTGGAGATGAGGGGGTCACAGTTGCGGTTTGGGGCTCCCAAAAGGCAAAGGCTTCCAAAATGTGGTCACAGCCACATTTTGGTGGCGACCCCCCTAAAACTGGCTCTGCCCAGGATGGAGATGTGCTGGTGTGTGGGGAAGAGGCAGCACTTAAAAATGGGGTGAACCCCCCCCTAAAAGTGGCGACCCCCCAAAAACTCACCTGGGAACCCCAAGGTCTCGCCGCGGGGCCGGACGAAGCTCCCGAAAAGCTCCATGCGGTGCCAATGGGTGAAATCCGCACTCCGATCCAAAAGCGGATGAGGATTTTGGGGTTGCCCACCACTTCCTCCCAAAACCGCGACCCCCAACTCCCTCTGGGGAGGAAAAGTGAACCCCCTTCCTCTTCCTCCTCCCAGCGAAGATGAAGCAAGGCCGGTTGTTTCGGGGGGGGCGGCTTGACGAGCTTTTTAAAGCCTCGTTACGGCTCCCGGCCGCCTGCCAAACCTCTCGTAAAACGGGCTAAATTTAGGTCTTGCGACGGTGGAAATTTTTCCCCCCTCTCCGTCCCCCCCACTTCAGCGCCGTGGAATGCGATGGCGCCGGTCCTGCCTATTATGAAGGAATAATAATGATAATTAATTAAAATACTTATTAAATACTCCCCGCCATGGGTTGTACTTGGAGGTGGCGGGGGGGGGGACAAACCCGGCTCGCTCCGGCCCGAGCGGGTCCGTCGGCTTCGTCAAGGTCGTTTTTAATGAGCTCGTTTGCAAACTCAGTGCGGCAGCAGAGGCTGGGGCGGGTGGATCGGTGAGGGGGTGCTGAAATAAAAGAGGGGGGGTCTTGTCCACCAAAATATCCCCACCATGGAGCCCCCCATCCCTGGGGGGCCACGGGGGGCGCAGGAGGAACAGAAGGTGCTGGTGTCAGAGAAGAGCTGGAGACCCTGTCCCCGCGCCCGGAGGAGGCTCAGAGGTGAGACCCCCACCCTAGCGAGGGGACTTTGGGGGTGTAGGGGTGTTCGGGGGGCTCACCACCCCGTTTCCCCCCCCCAGGGTGTCTGGAGGGGGTGAAGCGGCTCCTTTTCCGTGTTGGGGAGGACTGGTATTTCCTCTTCATCCTGGGGAGCCTCATGGCCACCATCAGCTTCGTCATGGACATCCTCGTCTTCAGGCTCTACAATGGTAAACAGGGGGGGGTTCACCTGGCGTTTGGGGGTTCACCAAGGATAGGGAGGCGGTCTTTTTTGGCAGGGGGGTCCATCTCCCCTCCCGATGCTTCCTCCCCAGCCCACCGGTGGCTTTACCAAGAGCTCGGTGACATCTTGGTGCTCAAGTACCTCTCGTGGACCATGTACCCGGTGGCACTGACCACCTTCTCCACCGGCTTCTCCCAGAGCATCACCCCCCACTCAGGAGGTGAGCCAGCTGCACCCCAACCTCCTCAGCTCCCCAACACTCCCCCCTCTTTTAGGAGACCCCTAAAATTTAGACACCCCACCTTTTTTTGCCAGGTTCTGGCATCCCGGAGCTGAAGACCATCCTGACGGGCGTTGTGTTGGAGGACTACCTGGCCATCCAGAATTTCGGAGCCAAGGTGGTGGGGCTGACCTGCACTCTGGTGGCCGGCAGCACCGTTTTCCTTGGCAAAGTGGTGAGGGATCCCCCCCCTGCAACCCAATTCCCGGTTCCAACCAGTTTTGGGGTGGTGGGGGGCGGCCACTCAGCGCCACGTCCCCCCCAGGGTCCCTTTGTCCACCTCTCCGCCATGGCCGCAGCCTATTTGGGGAAGATGCGGACCTCAGTGACGAAGGATTATGAGGTAGGGGTGCTGCCTCCCAAAAAATTTAGGAGGGGGCATTCCCCTTCCCCCCCAAATTAAGGGGAATTTTATTTACCCCCTCAAAAACCAAAAAATTGGGGTTATGGCAGAACAAGTTCAAGCAGAACGAGATGCTGGTGGCAGCACAAGCCGTCGGGGTGGCCACGGTTTTCGGGGCGCCCATCAGCGGTGAGAACCCCCCCATCCCACCTTGTGGACCCCTACGTCCTCCTCCTAGAGACCTCCCCCCCGCCCCCCTATTTTTCCAGGGGTGCTTTTCAGCATCGAGGCGATGTCGTCCCACTTTGCCGTGCGGGATTACTGGCGCGGCTTCTTCGCCGCGACCTGCGGCGCCTTCGTGTTCCGCCTCCTCGCCGTCTTCAACAGCGAGCAAGGCAAGGCAGGGCGGGGGCACCCCCTTTCGCCCTAATCGGGGGAGCTTGGGGCATTTTTGGGGTGCCCACCCCCGAAACCACCCACTCATCCCTCTCTCCTCCTCCAGAAACCATCGCTGCGATTTTTAAGAGCAGCATCACGATTGATTTCCCTTTCCACCTAACAGAGACGTTCTTCTTTGTGATTTTGGGGTAATTTATGTAGTTCTGCCCATACCCCTGCCCGCACCCCTGCCTGCACCCCTGCCCGCACCCATCCTGTCCTCACAGGGTCGTTTGTGGGGTGCTGGGCTGCGCGTACCTCTTCTGCCAGCGCTGGCTGCTGGCCGCCGTCAAGGACAACCGGCTCACGGGCAAGCTGCTGGCCACCGAGTCCGTACCGGGCGTCCGTCTGTCTGTCTGTACCCTGCGTGTCCGTGCCGTGCACCCTGCGCGTCCGTGTGTCCACCTCGGGCAGCCTGTGCATCAATAGCATGCACCTGTGTGTCTGTGCCGTGCACCCTGCGCCTCCACACTGGGCACCCTGGGTGTCTGTATGTCCCCCCATGCACCCCACGTGTCCATCTGTCCCCTCCATGCACCCTACACATCCATCCTGTGCACCCTGGGTGTCTGTGTGTCTCCCCATGCACCCCATGTGTCCATCTGTCCCCTCCATGCACCCTACACATCCATCCTGTGCACCCTGGGTGTCTGTATGTCCCCCCTGCCATACACCCTGGGCATCCCTATGTCCCCTCAATGCACCCTGAGTGTCCGTGTGTCCCCCTATGCACCCTGGACATCTGTCTGTCCCCCCCATACACCCTGTACATCTGCATGTCTGCCCCATGCACCCTGGGTGTCCGTCTGTCCACTCCATGCACCCTGGATGTCCGTCTGTCCCCCCCATACACCCTGTACATCTGCATGTCCACCCCATGCACCCTGGGCGTCCGTCTGTCCACTCCATGCACCCTGGATGTCTGTCTGTCCCCCCCATACACTCTGTACATCTGCATGTCCGCCCCATGCACCCTGGGCATCCATCTGTCCACTCCATGCCCCCTGGATGTCCGTCTGTCCCCCCCATACACTCTGTACATCTGCACGTCCACCCCATGCACCCTGGGCGTCCGTCTGTCCACCCCATGCACCCTGGGCGTCCATGGGTCCTCCCCATACGCCCTGTACATCTGCATGTCCACCTCATGCACCCTGGTTGTCCGTCTGTCCACTCCACACACCCTACATGTCCATCCTGTTAACCCTGGGTGTCCATATGTCCCCTCCACGCACACCCTGGGCATCCCTGTGTCCCCCCCCAACACCCTTCCCATCCACCCCACCCATCCTGGGTGTTTGTATGTCCCCCCGCGCACCTCATCTATCCCTCTGTCCCTGCATCCCCTCCCAATCCGTCCGTCTGTCTGTCCCCACGCCCCCCAGCGCTGCCTCTCCCCCTCCAGCAAACCCATCTACACAGCACTGGTGGTCCTGCTCCTGGCGTCCATCACCTTCCCCCCCGGGCTGGGACAGCTGATGGCTTCCCGGGTGAGTTTAGGGGGGGACACAGGCACCAGGGCCCCCCCCCAGCCATCCCAGCAGGTGCTCAGGGTGTCTGTCTGTCCGTCCCAGCTCAGCATGAAGGAGTATCTCACCTCTCTCTTTGACAACCGCACGTGGGGCGCGCTGGTCCCCGACGCCTCCGCTTTCCCCCCACCCCGCGTGGAGCCGGGGGCGCTGTGGCAGGAGTGGTGTCACCCCTCGGCCACCATCTTTGGCACCTTGGCCTTCTTCCTGCTGATGAAGGTAGCCATGCCCCCCCCCCCAAATCCCTGTGTGCCCCCCAGCCCTGAGATGGTGTCCCCAAGGGGGTGACTCCCCCTTTCCCTGTGCCCCCCCCCTCCAGTTCTGGATGCTGATCCTGGCCACCACGCTGCCCCTCCCCGCTGGATACTTCATGCCCATCTTTGTCTATGGTGAGTTGGGGGGCTGTTGGTTGGGGGGGGCAACCAGCCCTGGGGGGGAGCCAAGGGGAGCATTCGGCTTTGGGTGGGGGGTACAAGGGGGCAAACAGCTCTAGGGGGGCAGCCAGCTGGGGTGGGGAGAGGTATGGGGGGCACCTCACCTTGGGGGGGACATCCAGCTCGGAGGGCGCTATGGGGGGTCATCCCGTCCTTGGGGGGGACATCCAAGTCTGGGGGGATATAGGAGGGCAGCCAGCCCTCGGCGGGGACATCCAGGTCTCATGGGGGCTATAGGGGGGTCATCCACCCCTTGGAGTGGGGGACACAGCGGGGCAGGGGTTCCATCCAGCCTGGGGGGGGGGAGGTACAGCTAGCGGGGGTGGTGGTTAAGAGGTCCTGTCCAGCCCTGGGGGGGGTCACGTCCATCTCCAAGTGGGGTTCAGGGGTTCTATCCAGCCCTGGGTGGGGGAGCATCCAGGTCTAATGGGGACTATAGGGGGGGTCATCCAGCCCTGGGTGGGGGAGCATCCAGGTCTAATGGGGACTATAGGGGGGGTCATCCAGCCCTGGGTGGGGGGGGCACAAGGGGGTCATCCAGCCCTTGGAGTGGGGGATACAGGGGTTGCATCCAGCCCTGGGGGGTTTACATCTAGTTGGGGAGGGGGGTAGTTAAGAGGTTCTATCCAGCCCAGCCTTGGGTGGGGGGGGTCACATCCATCTCCAAGTGGGGTTGAGGGGTTCTATCCAGCCCAGGGCGGGTACACCCACTCTGAGGGTGGTGGCACAATGGGGTGCTCACCTCCAACTGCACTATTATGGGGGGGGGGGGGCGGGGTGGAGGCACTGCTGGGGGTCTCCCCATCTTCCCCCCCCCGCCTCCATCCCCCAATTTCAGGAGCCGCCATCGGGCGGTTGGTGGGGGAGACAGTGGCCCTGCTGTTCCCCCATGGGCTGCATTCCGAGGGGACCTTGCGCCCCATTATCCCCGCTGGCTACGCACTGGCTGGTGAGTGGGTGAGGGGCACCCATGGGTGGGGGGACGGGACACCCACCACCCCAACACTAACACGGGGGGCGGGTTTGTCCCCGCCAGGCGCTGCCGCCTTCTCGGGCTCGGTGACACACACCATCTCCACGGCCCTGCTGGTCTGCGAGGCCACCGGCCACCTGGGCCACCTCCTGCCCGTGGTGCTGGCCGTGCTGGTGGCCAACGCCATCACCCAGAAACACCAGCCCTCCTTCTACGACGGCACCATCATCGTCAAGAAGCTGCCCTACCTGCCCCCCATCCGCAGCCGGCACATGGCGTGAGCCCCCCTCACCCCAAAAAAACCCCACATTTTGGGGTGATTTGCTGCGAAATGATGGAAATTCGGGGGTTTTATGACTCACCAGTTCCTACCGAGTGGTGGTGGAGGAGTTCATGGAGCGCCGGGTGGTGGCCTTGGCCAAGGGTGGTGGCTTCCAGGAGGTGTTGGTGGCCTTGGATGCGTCCACCAATGCCGAGTACCCCGTGGTGGAGAGCGCAGGTGGGGTGTTGGGGTGCAGGGGGGTCACCGTGACCAGCAGGGACATGTCACCAAGGTTGTCCCTGTCCCCCAGAGTCACCCATGCTGGTGGGCACTGTCAGCAGAGCCCAGCTGGTCACCTTCCTGCAGAGCCACAAGCACCCCCAGGCACCCCCGGGGGAGAAGGTAAGTTGGGAAGGTGCGGGGGGAAGCGAGCACCACACCACACCCCAAAAAGTTGCTTTCACACCCCAAAATTAACGTATCACCTTCCTCAAGCTGGCCACCGTGGGGACACTTGGGGACAGCTGCACCATTGAGCCCATCATGCTCCAGCTCTCACCATGGACCTCCCTGCACCAGGTTTGGGGACGGGGGGACACACACACGCGTCCTGATGGATCCAGGAGCCACCAACCCCCCCCCAGCTCAACAAGGGGATGCGGTGGGGGTGGCTCTGTCCCCATGTGTCCCTGTTGTCACCTCCCCAAGGCCCATCACCTCTTTGAGATGCTGAAGCTGCAGCGCATCTTTGTCACCCGGTCCGGGGAGCTGGTGGGAGCCGTCAGCCGGGCGGAGGTGACGGGGGGACACGGGGGGGGACAAGGGGGTGACAAGGAGGGGGACAAGACCCCACCATCCGTCCTCTGTCCCGCCGCAGCTGCGCAGAGCCATCGAGGAGCTCGCCAACCCCAAGTGAGGACTTTTGGGGACCCCAAGGATGTCACCCGCAGAAAGAGCAGGTGGTCCTGACCCACCCCAGGTGACGTGGGACCCCCCGCAATGGGGGAACCCAGGCGTCCGGGCTGCGGGAGGGGGCGCGTGGAGTGTGCTCTGGCATTAAACATGTCCTCAGTGCTTCCTCCTCATCATCCTCCTCCTCCTCTTCATCCTCCTCCTCCTCTTCCTCCAGTCCCATAGGGTCCATTTTGGGGAGCCCCCTCCACAACGCTCAAAACCTCCCAAATCACCCCCAAACTGCACCCAGCCCCAAAGTACCCTGGTCTCAGTACCCTCCCCTGCCATGGCCATAATTATTGCTGCATAATTACCCTTAATTATTGCAATTAATAAGGGGAGGGGGGTATTTTACAACCCCAAAATCTTGGGGGAAATTGGGGGCTGAGCCCCTTGGTGGGTTTTTGAAACCCCCAAACTGGGGTGCAGCATTTTTTTGGCAGGGGGGGAGGGAAGCAGAGGGTGCGGCGGGCGCTAACGAAGCCGTAATTAAGCCCGCGGGGTAATTAAGCACGGCGGGGCAGGTTTGGTGAGGCGGGCATGCCTGGGCGCAGCCGGGGGGAAGCGGGGTCAGAGCTGGGGAGACACCCCAAAAATGAGATGGGTGCTATAGGGGGAGGGGAGGCACAGCACCCATGGGTGCTACCCCCCCCTCCTTGGGGATTAGGGCAGGAGTTTCACCCAAACCACACCAGGAATTGGGGGGGACACCCCAAAGTTGCCGTGCCTCAGTTTCCCCATCACCCTAATCCCGGTGCTGCCCAAATCCGGGGTGTCCCCTCGCACCCCCCAGACTTTAAGCTGGGGCTTAGACCAGCCAACTGGTTACACCCAAACGCCACGAAATAGGGTGAAAACGCCCCAAAATAGGGTGAAACCCACCCAAATGGCGGCTGTTGCAGCAAGATGCTGGTGCCCCCTTAACCCTCCCCACTCTTTTTTTATGGTTTTGGGCAAAAAAAGCCCCTTTTTCCCAGCTTTTTTGCAGCCGGTTATTTGCAGGCACCGGGCAGCCGGCCCTGTGGTTGGGGTTTGATTTTAGGGGGGGGCAGCGGGAGAGGAAAAGAACCCAAATTCCTCATGGGTATCATGAAGGAAAAGGGGCCTCGGATGGGAAACGTTCCCTAAAAAACCTTTAAAATATATAGATATTTAAAAATAAAACACTTAAATAACCTCCAAACTTCCCCCCCCCTTAAAAAAAAACACCTTAAAAAATACAGATTTAAACAACCCCCTTTAAAATACCACCTTAAAAAATACGGATTTAAACAACCCACTTAAAACAAACCACCTTAAAAAATACAGATTTGAACAACTCCCTTAAAAATACCACCTTAAAAAATACTGATTTAAACACCCCCCCTTAAAAATACCACCTTAAAAAATACCGATTTAAAATACCACCTTAAAAAATACCGATTTAAACAACCCCCTTTAAAATACCACCTTAAAAAATACCGATTTAAACACCCCCCCTTAAAAATACCACCTTAAAAAATACGGATTTAAAATACCACCTTAAAAAATACCGATTTAAACAACCCCCTTTAAAATACCACCTTAAAAAATACCGATTTAAACACCCCCCCTTAAAAATACCACCTTAAAAAATACCGATTTAAAATACCACCTTAAAAAATACCGATTTAAACAACCCCCTTTAAAATACCACCTTAAAAAATACAGATTTAAACACCCCCCTTAAAAATATCACCTTAAAAATACAACTTCAAACACCCCCCTTAAAACAATCTCTTAAATACCCCTAAACTCCCTTAAAAAAACACATTAAACCCCTAAAAACTCCTCTAAAACGTCTTAAAACTCCTCTAAAACCTCTTAAAACTCCTCTAAAACCTCTTAAAACTCCTTTAAAATGCCTCCAAACGTCTTGAAAACCCTTCAAAACCCCCTTAAAACCCCCTATTCCTCCTTAAAACCAGGGGGACCCCCCGCAATCCCTGTTTGCCACCCCCCCATAATGTCTGTGAGTCATGGGAAATGACAATAATATAGAAAAAAAGCACATTTTATTTCAATCAAAATCCCACCAAAATGCCCCAAACCCCTGAAAATCTGTGAAAATAAAGGGGGGGAGGGATTAAAAATATCTGGGATTTAATTTCCCCCCTTTTTTTCTGTCCCGAATCGGACCCGACTTTCACTTTCTCGCAATAAATATACAAAAATAGAATAAATTAGGTTAAAAAATAAAGGGGGAAAGGGAACAATTGGAGATCGGTGCTAAAAAGGGGGAAAAACCACCCAAAAACCTGCGGGGAGAGGAATAAATAGGGAGCGATAAAGCAAAAATAACACAGTTTTGGGGCTGAGCCCCTTGGTTTTGTCTTGAAATGTGGCAAAAACAATAGGAAACCCCCCTAAAATATCCCCCCCCCCCTCCCCCGGCCCAAAAATGAGCTTGAAATTTAATGTTCATAATTATTCTTTAGGGGAGGGGAGGATGGGGGTGAATCTTTTCTCCCCAACCGCGGGGATAATATTAATAAAAATACTATTTAAAAAGCCTTAATAATAATAGAAATAATAAATAAACCCCTCAGGAAGGAGGGGGGGTCTTCATGGGTTGGTTGTTTCTTTGGGGGGTCACAGGGGGACCCCCCCGGCGGCCGCCTGTTCCTGCAGCCCCAGCAGACTGTACGCGATGCGCTTCTGGTGCCCCGGCAAGCGCACCCCGATCTTCTTGATGTCGCTGCAAACCAAGGAGAAACCCCAATAAATCCGGCGTTTTGGGGTGGAAAGAGGAGGAAAAGGGTCCTGGGGGGGGCAGGCCCTGTTTGGGGGGGGTTCTGAGATGGGAATGTCTGGGTTTGTCTTGTATTTGGGGATGATGATGCTGGGGACACACGAGTGTTTCCATTCCCAGGATGTCCTGGGGAGGTTGGGAGGCGCACAGCAAAGGGATAGGATGGGGACACCCAGGGGACACATTATGGGGACAGTATGGGAATACCAAGGGAACACTGTGGGGACACGATGGGGCACACCAGGAGACAGGATGAGGATGTGAAGGGGACACCATGGGGACAGTATGGAGACACCAAAGGGACAGGATGGGGATGCACCATGGGACAGGATGGGGATGCACCATGGGACAGGATGGGGATATCAAGGCGACACCACGGGGATACCACAGGGACACCATGGAAGATACAATGGAGACCCTACAGGGACACTATGATGACACTGTGGGGACACCCTGGGGACACTAGGGGTACACCATGGAAGACACACCATAGAGACACCACTGGGACACCATAGGGACACCACTGGGACACCATGAGGTTTCCAGGGGGACACCACGGAGACACCACAGGGACACCATGGAAGACACACCATAGAGACACCACTGGGACACCATAGGGACACCACTGGGACACCATAGGGACACCATGAGGTTTCCAGGGGGACACCACGGAGACACCACAGGGACACCATGGAAGACACACCATAGAGACACCACTGGGACACCATGAGGGTTCCATGGGGACACCATGGAGACACCACAGGGACACCAAGGAGACACCACAGGGACACCAAGGAGACACCATGGGGACACCACTGGGACACCACTGGGACACCACTGGGACACCACTGGGACACCACTGGGACACCATGAGGGTTCCATGGGGACACCATGAGGGCACTCACTCGCTGGTCATCTGCAGGACCTTCTCGATGGTGCTGTAGCCCGAGGCCATGAAGTGCTGGGTGTACTGGGGCATGCGGATGGACTCGAGCCACTCGGGCACCGAGCGGAACGGGACACCCTCCGAGCCACTGGTGCTGGGCAGGCGGATGGACACCCTGGGGACATGGGGGGTGAGACATCGGCCGGGATGGGACAGGAACGGGGGGTGCGAGAAGAGACGCGGAGGATGGGAGGATGCGGGGGATGGGAGGATGCGATGGGGATGCGATGGGGATGCGATGGGGATGCGATGGGGATGCGATGGGGATGCGATGGGGATGCGATGGGGATGCGATGGGGATGCGATGGGGATGCGATGGGGATGCGATGGGGATGCGATGGGGATGCGATGGGGATGCGATGGGGATGCGATGGGGATGCGATGGGGATGCGATGGGGATGCGATGGGGATGCGATGGGGATGCGATGGGGATGCGATGGGGATGCGATGGGGATGCGATGGGGATGCGATGGGGATGCGATGGGGATGCGATGGGGATGCGATGGGGATGCGAGAGATGAGATGAGAGGGAAGGGAAGGATGCGGGAGATGATGTGGAATAAAAGGATGCAAGAAATTATGTAGAAGTGGAAGGATGCAAAAAATGATGCAGAAATGGAAGGACGGATAAAAAATAATGGTGTGAAATGGAAGGACGCAAAAGAAAAGGATGCAGAAATAGAAAGGTGCGAAAGATAATGGAAAAACAGGAGGATGCAAAAAACAATGCAAAATAAAATGTAGGAACGGAAAGACGCAAAACGTGATGCAAAAATGGAAGGGTGCAAAAACTGACACAGGAAGGGAAAGATGCAAGAAGGGATGTGGAAATGGGAAGGTGAAAAAATAGCAGGGGAATGGAAGGATGCAAAAAGCAATGCAGAAATGGAAGGATGCAAAAAGCAATGCAAAAATGGAGAGATGCAAGAAGCAAAGCAAAGGTGCAAAGATGTGAAGGTGCAAAGGTGCACACAAAAGCGCAACGCTGCAAACTGTCCCCCCTTCTCCATCCCTGCATGTCCCGTCTCTCTCCATCACTCACCGGGGGTCAAAATCCGCCAGCGCCTTAAGGGACTCGGGGGCGCGGATCAGCTTGTCCAGGATGCTGACGATGTCGGCGAATTTGGGGCGCCGGGCACGGTCCTGCTGCCAGCATTGCAACATCAGCTGGTAGATGGCGGAGGGACAGTCCAGGGGGGCCGGGAGGCGGAAACCCTCATTGATGGCCTTCATCACCTACCAGGAGGAGGAGGTTGGGTGGTGAGCCCCCAAAAGTTCTCTATTTGCAAGGAAACCCCCCCAAAAATGAGTGGTGGAAGAGGATGGACGCTCACCTCGTGGTTGGAGAGCTCCCAGTAAGGTCGCTCGCCGTAGGACATCACCTCCCACATGACGATGCCGTAGCTCCAGACGTCGCTGGCCGAGGTGAACTTGCGGTAGGAGATGGCTTCGGGCGCCGTCCAACGGATGGGGATCTTCCCCCCCTACGGCAACATTGGGGTCAACCCCACGCCCCAAAAAAAGCCTCCACTGTGGTCAACCACCCCAGCTTGGTCAACAACCTTACCTTGGTCAACCATCCCACCTTGGTCAACAACCTTACCTTGGTCAACCATCCCACCTCGGTCAATGACCCCAGTGTGGTCAACCATCCCATCTTGGTCAATGACACCAGTGTGGTCAACAACCCCAGCGTGGTCAACCATCCCACCTTGGTCAATGACACCAGTGTGGTCAACAACCCCAGCGTGGTCAACCATCCCACCTTGGTCAACAACCCCAGCGTGGTCAACCATCCCACCTTGGTCAACAACCCCAGCGTGGTCAACCATCCCACCCCTTGGTGAACCATCTCACCATGGTCAACGACCCCAGCGTGGCCAACCATCTCGCTATGGTCAATGACCCCAGCATGGCCAACCATCTCACTATGGTCAGTGATCCCAGCATGGTCAACCATCTCACTATGGTCAGTGACCCCAGTGTACTCAACCATCCCACCTTGGTGGCACTTACGCTGGTGGTGTAGGTGGCATCAGGGTCATCTTCCAACACCCTGGAGAGCCCAAAATCGGACACTTTGCAGACCAAGTTGCTGTTGACCAAGATGTTGCGGGCGGCGAGATCGCGGTGGACGTAATTCATGTTGGCCAAGTACTTCATGCCAGCAGCGATACCCCGCAGCATCCCCACCAGCTGGATGACGCCGAATTCCCCCTCTTTTTCCTGTGAAAAAGGTAGAATTTGGGCTCAAATCCTCTTGTGGCGGGTTTTGGTGGTTCCACCAGCTGGGGGGGACGTTGTCACCGCGTGTCACCCACCCGAAGGAATTTATCCAGCGCGCCATTCTCCATATACTCTGTGATGATCATGAAGGGCTTGTCTAGAGAGAAAAAAAGATTCAAAATGAGTCAAAACCACCCAAAACTCCCCCCAAAACCACCACCTCCCCAAATACCCCAAAAATCCCCCCCAACCCCCCCAAAACAGCCCAAGGCCCCCAAAACCCTCCCAGAAACCTAAACCTCAAAAAAACCCACAAAACAAAAACCCCAAATCCTCAAAAACCAAAGTAACTCCCCAAAACCCAACCTCCTCCAAACACCCTCACATTGTTGCTCAAAACACATTATTTTCTACAGCCTTTTTGAGGGTGTTTTGCAGGGAAATTGGGGGGTTTTTTTTTGGTTTTGGGGGGCTCACACTCACATTTGGAGACGACCCCCTCCAGGCGGATGATGTTGTGGTGGCAGAACTGGCCCATGATGGTGGCTTCGCTCAAGAAGTCCACCCGCTGCTTCTCCGTGTAGCCCACCTTCAACGTCTTGATGGCCACCGGCACCTCCTTCTTCCCCCGCTTCAGGGTGCCCTTGTAGACCTCCCCAAATTCACCTGGAGATGGGGTGGGACGTTAAACCCCCCCCATCTTGCTCCAATTTTGGGGTGTCTTTGGGGTGACGATGCCACCCAAGGACCTACCAGCGCCGATGACCTTCTGGCGGGTGATGAAGGATGGTGGGATCTCGGTGGTGAACTTGAGCATGGCTTGGTTGGGGTCTTCGTAGGTGTGGGGGTCAACGTAGGTCTTGAGGGGCTTCAGCTGGTCTGTGGGGTGGCACAGGGTGGGGTTCAGCACCCAGGTCACCCCCCACCCATTCTAAATGACAACCCAACTGTCCCCGTTGACCCAACCATCCCTGTTGACCCAACCCATCCCATTGCTCACCTGACTTGGAGAAGTAGACGTCCTCAGCCGACTGGCGTGGCCGTGACCTCCTCCTCCTGTGGTAAAACAGGGGTTTGCCCCCAAAATTCACCCCTTGTCCATCTTTGATGGCAAAATAATGGTATTTTTGGGGTTTGGGGATGTTTTTTTCTCTCCTTACCGCCGGAGGACATAGACGAGAGCGGCCAAGAGGACAAGGACGAAGATGACGCCAACGACGGAGCCGCCAATGACGGCGGTGGATGCCATGGCCTCGGTGCCTGTGGGGACAACCCGGGGTGGGTTTGGGGTGACCCCTGCACCCCCTGGGCACCCGCCACCCCAAAATCTGTCCCCCCTTGGTCCTCACCCTCCGGCAGGGTCTCGAACTCGTGCTGGGGGCTGTAGGCCCCATGGCCGTCCTGGGTCAGCGCCTGGACACGCACCACGTAGGTGGTGGCAGGGGACAACTTGGGGAGGGTGACGGAGGTGCCCTCGCAGCGCAGCACTGAGTAGCTGTTCTCGTCCACCTGGGGACATGGGTGGGGTGACATGGGTGAAGGTGACACGGATAGGGGCAAGGATGGAGGTGACATGGACGGAGGTGACATGGATGGGGCCAGTGACGGAGGTGACATGGATTGAGGGGACATGGATGGAGGTAACATGTGTGATGGAGGTGACACAGAATGAGGGGTGACATGGATGGGAGAAAAGATGGAGGTGACATGGATGGAGGGGTGACATGGGTGGAGGCGACACATGGATGGAGGTGATAGATGGGATGGGGTCAAGGATGGAGGTGACATGGAGGCAAAGATAGAGATTACATGGATAGAGGTGACATGGACGGAGGGGTGACATGGACGGAGGGGTGACATGGACGGAGGGGTGACATGGACGGAGGGGTGACATGGACGGAGGGGTGACATGGACGGAGCCAAGGACAGAGGTGACATAGATGGAGCCAGGGACAGAGGTGACATAGATGGAGGGGTGACATGGATGGAGTCAAGGATGGAGGTGACATGGATGGAGGGGTGACATGGATGGAGGGGACACGCTGGGGGCGGTGGGTTTGGGGGCGGTGGCTGCCGTGGTGACACGGGACAGACCTTCTTGCTGTAGGTGACCTCGTACTTCCAGACCCGGCTCTGCTGCCGCGGTGGCACCGTCCAGGACAGCACCAAGCTGGTGGCCGTCCGGCCGTCCAGACTCACCGACGTCACCCGGGGCGGCTCTGTGTGGGGACAGGGACATCACCGAGGTGTCCCTAGGTGGGGTGGGAAAGCCGTGGGAGATACTGGTGGCCCCTTACCCGTCTGGTTGACGCTGATGGTGACGGTGGCCGCGCTGCGGTGCTGGCTGTAGGGTGACACTCCGTTCCGCGCTTCCACGCTGAAGGTGTAGTTGACGTGTGGCTCCAGGTCGGTGACAGTCACCCCTGTCCCTGTCAGCCCCCGGGGGGGCTGTGAATAGCGCACCCCCCCGTCGCAGGGCTGGCACTCCCCGCTCTCTGGCCAGCACTGCTCGCAGGTGACAACGTAGGTGACATCCTCACGGCCACCCGGGTCGGCGGGGGGCGACCAGCGCAGCTGCACCGTGGCCCCCAGCCCCACGGCGGTGACACCCTGGGGGGGCGAGGGGGGACCTGGGAGGGGACAGAGAACACAGAGTGGGGTGAGCGGGGAGGTGGCCACGCTGTGCCTCAGTTTCCCCATCTCGTCGTGCTTGTTTCCCCCCCCAAAAAATGTCACTTACGTGTGCAGGGGTCACTGGGGGGGTCGTCGGGGGCGCGGAAGAAGCCGTCCTGGCAGGGACAGGAGGCGGCGGCGGCCGGGGGGGGCAGCGTGTTGGGGGGACAGGGCTGGCAGTCACCTGGGGACACCCCCGCCTTGAAGGAGCCGGGGGGACAAGCTGTGGTGGAGGGGACACAATGACATCAGTCAAAACCTCCTGCACCACCCGCAGCATCCACAATGCATGGGGGGTGGGGAGCATCGCCCCCCCCAAGCACCCAGAGTGGGGATTTTGGGGTGTTTTGCCTTATTTTGCAGCTTCTTGATAAAGAAGAATAATAATTGGGACCCCCCCCAAGCCCACCCCCCTCCTGGCTGAGCCCTGACACTCTCACTGCACCAGTGACGCCCCATTTTGAGCATCCAAAATTAGGAATTTTGGGGCCAACACCTTATCCCTCTGACCCAGACTGAGGATTTTAGGGTATTTCACCTTATTTTGCAGCATCTGTTATTACTGGGATCCCCCCGTTCTCCCAGCTGAGCCCTGACACACTCACTCCACCAGTGATGCTCAATATGGAGGATCCAGGGTGGGGAACTTGGGGCAAATTCCTCTAAATCAAACTGTGCATTTTTGCTTATTTCCCCATATTTTGCAGCATCTATTATTACTGGGGACACCCCCCAACTGTGTCCCCTCTCCCAGGTGAGCCCTGACACACTCACTGCACCAGTGACATCCAATTTCAAACATCCAAAATCAGGAATTTTGGGCCAACACCTTATCCCTCTGACCCAGACTGAGGATTTTAGGGTATTTCACCTTATTTTGCAGCATCTGTTATTACTGGGATCCCCCCGTTCTCCCAGCTGAGCCCTGACACACTCGCTGCACTAGTGATGCTCAACATTGAGGATCCAGGGTGGGGAATTTTGGGGCAAATTCCTCTAAATCAATCAGTGCATTTTTGCTTATTTCACCTTATTTTGCAGTATCTGTTATTACTGGGATCCCCCTGTTCTCCCAGCTGAGCCCTGACACACTCACTCCACCAGTGATGCTCAATATGGAGGATCCAGGGTGGGGAACTTGGGGCAAATTCCTCTAAATCAAACTGTGCATTTTTGCTTATTTCCCCATATTTTGCAGCATCTATTATTACTGGGGACACCCCCCAACTGTGTCCCCTCTCCCAGGTGAGCCCTGACACACTCACTGCACCAGTGACATCCAATTTCAAACATCCAAAATCAGGAATTTTGGGCCAACACCTTATCCCTCTGACCCAGACTGAGGATTTTAGGGTATTTCACCTTATTTTGCAGTATCTGTTATTACTGGGATCCCCCCGTTCTCCCAGCTGAGCCCTGACACACTCGCTGCACTAGTGACGCTCAATATTGAGGACCCAGGGTGGGGAATTTTGGGGCAAATTCCTCTAAATCAGACAGTGCATTTTTGCTTATTTCACCTTATTTTGCAGTATCTGTTATTACTGGGATCCCCCTGTTCTCCCAGCTGAGCCCCGACACACTCACTCCACCAGTGATGCTCAATATGGAGGATCCAGGGTGGGGAATTTGGGTCAAATTCCTCTGACCCAGACTGAGGATTTTAGGGTATTTCACCTTATTTTGCAGCATCTATTATTACTGGGATCCCCTCGTTCTCCCAGCTGAGTCCTGACACACTCACTCCACCAGTGATGCCCAATTTCAAGCATCCAAATTGGGGCCAACCCCTCATTTCCCCACCTCCCCCAGGACACATGGAGCCGTCCCATCCTCACCCCCACCCCAAATACAAATCTGGCCCCCCAAGGCCTCACCTTGGCAGGTGTCCCCGAGGCGCTGGTGGCCGGCGCGGCACAGGCACTGCCCAATGGGCACCAGCCACTCTCCGTCGGCGTTGCAGTGCAGGGCGGGCGCGTCCGGGGCCACCGCGTCCTCCACGCACGTCCCCCGCACCTCGGCCAGCGTCTGCGAGTCGGCGCCGGCCACCGTTTGGGGGAAACGGGCCATTCCCCGCACCACCGCGGGGCAGCGCTTGTAATAAACCCGCACGGACACCAGCGCCACGCAGGCTCCCAAGTCCTGGAACGCCAAGTAGAAGCCTTTGCGCCGCAGCGGCCCCACCGAGCGCACCTCCACGTTGAGCTTCACGTTGCGGGTGGCGAAATCGTCCTGGACGGTGATTTCGTCCGGGGCGATGGTGTCGATTTTTTGGAATTGCCTCTTCTGGAAGTTGGTGCCGTAATCGACGTCGGATTCGGCGTAGTAGAGGTTGAAGGTCTCCTTGCAGGAGCCGCCGCCGGCCGTGGGGAAGCTGTTGCAGTCGCGGACGGTGAATTGGAGCTCGATGAAGATGCGTTGGGCCACCCCGCGGTAGATCCAGTTGGTGCGGAGCCAGTTGTCCTGCTCGCCCTCCAGCACGTTGCACACAGAGTAGATGTAGATCAAGGAGTCGTTCAGGACGTTCTGGAGAAGGTCCCACTGTGCCCAGCCCCGAGAGAGAGAAATGAGGGTCATGGCGGGGGAAACTGAGGCACGGTGGGTGGTGCCTCTGGTCCCTGTGGATGGATTTGGCCTCATCCACGTGGATGGTCCTGTCTTCAACCCATAGGTGTCCCTGTCCCCGTGGAGGTTCTCAACCCAATGAATGTCCCCAACTCCATTTCCAAGGGTGTCCCCATGCCCATAGAGGTTCCCGGTCCCATCCTCATGGGTGTCCCTGTCCCCATGGAGGTTCCCAACCCTATTAATGTCCTCAACCCCTTGGATGTCCCCAGCTTCATTGCAAAGGTGTCCCCATCCCCATGGAGGTTCCCATGCCCATCCCCAAGTCACCAGCCCCCTCCCCACGGAGGTCACCAACCTCATCCCCATGGGTGTTCCTGTCCCCATGGAGGTCCCCACTCAACCCCAATGGAGGTTCCCATTCCAGTGAATGTCCCCAACCCCGTGGATGCCCCCAGTTCCATCTCCAAGGGTGTCCCATCCCCATGGAGGTCCCCATCCCCATCCTCATCCCCAAGGATGTCACCATCCCCATCGAGATCACCAACCGCATCCTAGTGAAGGTCCCTGTCCCCATGGATGTCCCCATTCCCATCCCCATGGGTGTCCCTGTCCCCCTCCTCATGGATGTCCCCATCCTCATCCCCATCCTCATGGAGGTCCCCATGCCCATGGATGCCATTGTCCCCATCCCCTTGGAGCTCCCCATGGAGTTCCCCATCCTCAGAGATGTTCCCATCCCCATCCCCAGTAATGTCCCCATCCCCGATGTGGGCCCGGACGCCTGGGTCCCCAGGTGCTCACCCCTCTGCCGTAGGGCTGGGTGAGCCAACCCAGCTCCCCATGTGCCTTGGCGAAGTCCAGCAGCACCACTGTGGAGAGAAGAGAGGAGAGGGACGTCAGTGGTGCAGGCATGAAGCTTGGGAGATGCCACCAGGACCCACAGATGGCCCCAGCAACCTGTAGGTGCCACCAATACAACCAGATGCTCCTGGGACCCATGGATGTCCCCAGGACTCAGGGATGTCCCTAAGGCTCATGGATGTCTCCCAGGACCCATGGATGTGTCTGGGACCCATGGATGGCCCCTGGACCCATGGACATGCCCCAGCACATGGCAGGTGCTACCAACACACCCAGGTGCCTCTTGGACCCATGGATGTCCCCAGGACTCAGGGATGTCCCTAAGACCCAAGAATGAACCCCAGGACCCTTGGATGGCGCTAGGGACCCCCAGATGTCACCCAGGAGCCACAGATGTCCCCCAGCATCTATGGATGGTCTTAGAGACCCCCAGATGTCACCCAGGAGCCACAGATGTCCCCCAGCACCTATGGATGGTCCTAGGGACCCACAGATGTCCCTGGGACCCAGAGGTGTCCCCTAGGACATACCCCCAGATGCACCCGCTCCCCATGGACATCCCCACAACTCATGGATGTCCCCAGGACCTACAAACACCCCTGGGACCCACAGATGTCCCTTGGGACCCACATATGTCCCTTGGGACCTCTAAACACCTCCAGGACCCACAGATATCTCTGGGACCAACAGACATCCCTTGGACCCACAGATGTCCTTTGGAGCCATGGACCCCCTTGGGACCCACAGATGTCCCTCAGGACCCATGGATGTCCCTTGGGACCCACGGATGTCCCTCGGGACCCATGGATGTCCCCCAGGACCTCCAAACACCTCCAGGACCCACAGACAACCCTTGGACCCACAGATGTCCTTTGGAGCCATGGACCCCCTTGGGACGCACAGATGTCCCTCAGGACCCACAGATGTCCCTCGGGACCCACGGATGTCCCTCGGGACCCACGGATGTCCCTCGGGACCTCCAAACGCCTCCAGGACCCACAGACAACCCTTGGACCCACAGATGCCCGCAGACCCAACAGATCCCCCCGGGGCCCCCCGAGCAGCCCCCAGCGGAGGGGACACTGAGGCACAGCCGGCGCCGTGGCGCGCAGACCTGCCGTGACACGCCGTGACATGCCGTGACACGCCGGCCCAAGGGCGGTGGCCGGATCCAGCGCCGGGGAGAGGAAGAGGAGAGGAAGAGGAGGCCGCCGAAGGCCGGCAGGGAAGCGCTGACGGGTGCCCCCCCACCCGGTGAATCACCCCCCAGGAATGTGCCCGGACGCCTGGGTTCACGCGGCGGGACGGGCCCCAACGGAGTTGGGGAGTTTTAAGGATGGATCCCCCCACTCTGCTGAGAATGGGTGAACTCCCGACATGTCCCAAGAGGGTGAAGTCTGACGGGGAACCCCAAGAATGTGGCTGGAGGGGCACATGTGGGTCAGTGTCCCCCCCCGTCCCGCGCCGGGGACAGGAAGGATGCAGGTGACATCCCGGCTTTCCTGCGGCTGGAATTCCCCCCCCCAACCTCCGGAGAGCGGAAAGCGGCGGGAGGCGGCGCCTGAGCTGAGCTGGGGGGTTCTCTGCGGGGTGTCCCCCCAGCCCCATTGTGTCCCTGTCCCCCCAGCCCCATTGTGTCCCCGCCGGGGCTGTGGTGGGGCTGAGTCAGGGGAGAAACCCGGCGCTGTGGCTGTTGAGTCAAGGGGTGCAGCACCCAGGGGCGCACCCACGCCCGGGGCCACCGGCGCTGTTGGCACCTCCGCCAGCATCGCCATCGGCATCTGCGCCCCCTCTGCCACCATCATCATCATCGCCACCATCAACATGTCCATGGCCATCACCACCAGCATCTCCATCAACAGCTCCATCACCATGGCCATCACTATTGGTCAACTCCACCACCATGGCCATCACGACCACCACCTCCATCACCATCACCACGTTGGCCATCGCAATCAACATCTCCATCACCGTCAACATCTCCATTGCCACCATCATGGCCACCACGACCATTGGGCCATCACCACCATCACCTTGGCCACCACCATGACCACCTGCACCTGCAGCCCCTTCACCATCCACATCTCCTTGACCATCTCCACCTGCAGCCCCACCACCACCCCCATGCCCACCTGCAGCCCCAGTGCCATTGCTGTCACCGTCCCCATCTGCATCGGTGCTGCTGTTGCCATCCCCATCCCCATCACCACCATCATCATCATCATCACCACCATGCTCCACATCTGCATCCCCGTCCCATCCCAACCCCATCCTAATCTTAATCCAAATCCCCAAATTAATCCAATCCCTTGGGGACACCCCAAATCTCAGGGGGCGGGTGGTGCCACCTCCACCCAGCACCCCCAACATCTCCCCCAATTTCACCCTTTCCAACCTGTGGGAAGCAAAACCCTCTCAAACTCCCTCCCCGCCCCCCCAAAAGACCAGCCCCCCCTACCCCAAAAAACACCTTGTTCTCCCAACACTTTCCCCTTCTTTGCACTTTTTCAACCCAAAAATCCCAATAACCCCCAAAATCCCTCCCAGGAACTGGCACCTCAATCCCTGCAGCCGCGTTGGGGTCCCAGCACTTAAACCCCCCCCTCATTTTAGGGCTTTTTACCCCATTTTAAATCATTTTCGGGAGGTATTTCCCACCCCAAACCACCTCGCAGCCTCCCATTTATTTGCATCCAAGGCCGGATCTTTCCATATTTAATTATTAAACCTTTCAGCCGGAGGTTTTAAAAACCTCAATTTGTCAAAAATCACATCTATACTTTCAAAAAAAGTGACTTTTGCCCTTATTTTTTGCCCCCAAAACCCCTCGAAACGCGCCCAAATCGGGCCGGGCAAGGCTGCGAGGCGGAGGCCGAAACGCTGCGTGTTTTTCCCAGCGATTTTGGGGTTTTCCTGACATTGTTTTGCAGTGTCGGGGCCGGATCCTGCCCGGCCCAGCGCCGCCCATGGGAAACTCTCCATTTTCAGGTGTTTTTCCTCTATTTTGGGGTCGTTTTTGTGGCCCGTCCCCTCCGCTTTAACCCCCCGGCGCGGGGTTTTGGGGGCACCGGGATCCGGCCCCGCTCGGCGCGTCCGACACTTCGCATGGGAAAAGTTGCCCAAAACTCTTAGTTTTCCCCTCATTTTAAGCCTTTCCCCCCAACTTTAGCTCCCCCCACCCCCTCCACGTCCCCCACTTTACCCTCCCTCCATTTTGGCTTTTTCCCCCCCATTTTACTTTGTTCCCCCCCCCTTTTAATTCCTTTTTCCCTCTTCTTTTTAACTTTTTCCCTCTTCCTTTTAACTTCCTCCCCCCTCCATTTTACCCTTTTCCCCCCCAAAACGCGCCCCAGCAGGTGGTGACTCCCCCCACCCCGCACCCATAGCCGCCCCTTTTTTTTTAGGGGGGCACCCCCTCATCACCATTTATTTGGGGGGCTCCCCCAGCGCCCCCCACAACCTCCCAGCCGCCAAAACCGCTCGAACTTACCCCAAAACCACCGCACCCCTTTGGGTCCGCACCCAACGCCCCCCCCGCACCCTAATAACAGAGTTTTGGGGTGCACCCCCCCCCCCAAAGTGGGACTCACCTTCCTCGGCTGCCAGGGGGGTGAGGGCGGTGAGGAAGAGGAGGGTGAAGGCCGGGGGGGTGCCCGCCATGGTGGGGCGGGGGGGAGGTTTTTGGGGGGTTTTCTTGGGGTGCACCCACAAGCGGCAGCACCCAGCGCTGTGGGGTGTGTGGGGCTGAGCACCCCGCTCCTGTTCATTCATGTCCCGGTGACGTCAGGCGGCCACGCCCGCTCTTAAAGGGACAGGAAGGCGCTCCCAGTATCCACCAGTATGGGACTGGGAGGGCCCGAGAGTGAGGGTGGGAAGTGAGAAGAATGGAGGGGGGAGCGGGGTTTGGGACCCTTTCACGGGGGTGCACATGCAGGGGGGGGTGTGTGGGGGGGGTGTGGGGGTGTATCTGCTCCCAGTGCTCACCAGTATGGGACGGGGAGGCCCCGAGTCTGAGGACGCGGGGGGAATAGATTCGGGGGGTTGGAAGCGTCTGGGAGGGGAGCACACCCGTTTTTTGGGGGGCTCGGTTTGCGTGGGAGGGGTCCATAGCACCGTGTTCCGGCCCCGAAGGGGTTAAACCCACCCGCTCCCTCCCCTTTCATTCATAAGCGGCGTGGGAAGCGACGGGGGGGCGGCAGCCAATGGCGGCAGGGGGCGGGGCCAGCGGCTACTACCGGCTCCTCCCCCCCGCCCACCGGTTGGATACGGGGGGATTGGGGGAGGTACCGGGGGGGCTGGTTTTGGGGGCGCGATGTGCGACCCCCGTTTCCCACGTGGGGAAAAGGCCGGACCCCAAATCGGCTTCTTTTCGGCTTAAAAACAATGCGGTTTTTCCAGCCTGGGGGGGGCCTGGATCGGGCCCCAGCACCCCAGATCCCTCCCCACCCCAAATCCCAGCACATGACCCTGCAGAACCCCAAATCCTGCATCTACAGCACCCTAAAACCCCCAGCACCCCAAATTCTCCAGCACTCCACAGGACCCCCCCCCAAATCCTACAGCATCTGCAGCACCCCAAATTCCCCCCAATCTCCTCAAATCCTGCAGCACCCCAAATCCCCCAGCACTCTGCAGGACCCCCCCAGCACCCCAAATCCCAGAACATTCCCCCAGCACCCCAAATCCCCAGCACGCCCATCCCCATGATCCTGCAGCACCCCAAATCACCATCCCCCCTAAAATCCCCCACCCCCAGCACCCCAAATCCCCAGAACATTCCCCCAGCACCCCAAATTCCCAGCACCCCCATCCCCATGATCCTGCAGCACCCCAAATCACCATCCCTCCTAAAATCCCCCACCCCCAGCACCCCAAATCCCCAGAACCCCCCAAATCCCCCACCCAGCACCCAAATCCTCCTCCATCACCACAAAGCCCCCCAAATCCCCCAGCACCCCAAATCACCATCACCCCCAGCATCCTAAATACCCCCAAATCCTGGAACATTCCCCCAGCACCCCAAATCACCATCCCCCCATAAATCCCCCACCCCCTGCACCCCAAACCACACCAAATCCCCATCACCCCAAATCACCATCACCCCCAAATTCTCAACCCCAAGCACCCCAAATCCCCCCCCACCCTAAATCCCCATCACCCCCAGCACCCCAAATCAGACATGCCACGACACCCAGAGATCATTTTTCTGTAAAAACATAATTTTGCTCAAAAGCCCCCCCAAAACCCACCCTGTAAAAGGGGGTTCAGGCCGGGGGGGACCCCTCGTCCCCCGGGGCGACACCGGCGGCGATTTGGTCGCGACGCCAGAGCTGCTCGACCAGCGCGTCCAGAATTGGGGCGACCCGCGCCACCCCTCCCCGCCCCCCCCCAGCCCCCCTGCACCCCGCCCGCAGCACCCGCAGCCCCCGTGTCCCCTCAAATGCCACCACGTCCCCTTCGGTCACATCCGCCTGCGGGGACAGGTCAAATCTGGGTTGGGGAGGGGGACACAGGGTTAAGGGAGACACTGACACCCCGAAAAATCCCCCCCCAAACACCCTGAAAATAAGTGGGAGCTGCAAATCCATCAGTGTGATGAGGTGTGTTTGTTCTCAGCCTACTGAGCAGGGTGAAATATGGGGGTGCAAGCCGGATTGGGGGGGTCACATGTGGTTTAGGGAGACACCAAACCCCCAAAAAATCCTCCTCGGGGGGGGTAAAAACACCTTAAAAATCAATAGGAGCTGCAAATCCATCGGTGCAATGAAGTGTGAACGTTCTCAACCTGCTGAGTGGTGTGAAATATGGGGTGCAAACAGGATTGTGGGGGTCACACGTGGTTAAGGGAGACACCAACACCCCCAAAAAATCCTCCTCGAGGGGGGTAAAAACGCCTTAAAAATCAATAGGAGCTGCAAATCCATCGGTGCAATGAAGTGTGAACGTTCTCAACCTGCTGAGTGGTGTGAAATATGGGGGTGCAAACCGGATTGTAGGGGTCACACGTGGTTAAGGGAGACACCAACACCCCAAATAATCTCCCGGGGGGCGGGGGGGAAATAACCCCTAAAAATAAGGGGAGCTGCCAATTCATCGGTGTAATGATGTGTGTGCGTTCTCAGCTCCCAAGTGCGAAACACAGGGGTGCAAAGACGCTAATGGGGGGACACAGACCCCCCCTAAACACCCCCCCAAAAGGATACTTGGTGCCGACCACCACCCTAACGAGCTTTTCTTCGTCAGGGCCCAGCACGCGGCTCATTAGCGCCGGCAGCTCCTCGAAGGACGAGCGGTCGGTGAAGGAGAAGAGGAAGAGGATGGCGTCCGCCTCCTCCTTACAAGCCTGGGGGGGTCACCAGCATCACAGGGGGGGTCACCAGCATCACAGGGGGGTCTAATGTGTGTGTCCCCCCACTTACATCGTCCCCCCTCAACTCACGGGCAGCAAGTAATCGAACTTCTTCAGGGCTCCATCGCCACAATCCCAAAAGTGGAGCTGGAAGATGACGGGGCGGGCGCTGCTCTGCGGCTTGGCCGGCCAGAACACCGTGGTGGTTTCGATCCCTGGGGGGGACACACAGGGACTGTCACCCCCCTGGGGACACTGGGGTGCGGTGTGTGCCCCCATGACGTACCCAGCGTCTCGTGGTGGCCGGGGGGCACGGGGGTCCCCGCCAGCGAGGCCACTAAGGCGGTTTTGCCGACGCCGCTCTTGCCGGTGACGAAGAGTTTGTAGGTGACGATGGGGACAGCCAAGGCGGGGGGCAGCACCGGGCGCTCCAGCAGACCTGGGTGGGGGTGTAAAGTGAGTTTTTTTGGGGGTGACACCCCATTATTCTGGTTTATTTTCGGGGGGGTGATGCTCACCGAACACTCTGCGCTGGTTCTTGTGCAGGATGGAGTCCAGGTAGGGGCGGGCGGGGGGGGACAGGAGCCAGCCCGGTTCCAGCACTGGGTCCCCCTGCACCGCCATGAGCGTCCTGAAACCTGGGGGTGCAGGGAACAGCCCCCCCCAACTGCCCCCGTGGGGTCACTGCACCCCGCAGCTTGGGGGGAGTTGGGTGACCCCCCCAGCCCAGGGTCCCTGCACCCCCTTGGGGGGCCAGTGTGACCCCATGGGGTCCCTGAACACCCCCCCGGGGTCCCTGACACCCCCTGGGGTCCCTGACCCCCCAAACGGTGTCCTTGAACCCCCCCACCATGAGGTCTCTGCCCCCCCTTCCCCGGGGTCCCTGAGCCCTCCCACGGGGTCCCTGCACCCCCTATGGGGTCCCTGACACCTCCATGGGGTCTCTGCCCCCCTCAATAAGGTCCTTGACCCCCCCATGGGGTCCCTGACCGCCCCCCAATCAGGTCTCCGCCCCCGCCGCGTCCCAGCATCCTCCCATGACGACCCGGACCCCTCCCCCGGGGTGCTTGAAACCCCTCCCATGGGGTCCCTGCACCTCAAACCCTGCAAAGGGATGAGACTCTCCCCGCACCCCAAACCATGGGATCCCCCCCGTTTACCCCCTGCGGCCCCTTTAAGGCGGCCCTGCCGCCTCACCTGCGGCCGCTTCCGGGCCGGGTGACGTTCGAAGGGGCGTGGTCTCATATTAACCACGCCCACTTTACCGCAGCGCATGCGCATTGGCGGGAAGGGGAGCGGACCCCGATCCTATGGTGGTGGGGTCACTGTCCCCAAACTCCGGGACCGCCACGCTTCGGGGTCCCCAAACTGCGGCACCGTCACATTGTGGGGTCCCAGAGCTCCAGCAGTGACAGATTTTGGGGTTCCTGTCCCCAAAATCCAGCACTGCCACATATTGGGGTCCCCAAAACCCAGCACTGTCACGCTTTGGGGTCACTGTCCCTAAGCTCCAGCACTAGCAGGTTTTGGGGTGCCTGTCCCCAGCTCTGCCATACTTTGGGGTCCCCAGAATCCAGCACTGCGACATTTTGGGGTCCCCAAACTTTGGCACTACCATGCTTGGGGTCCTTGTCCCCAGTCTCCAGCATTGACAGGTTTTGGGGTACTCAAACCCCAACACTGTCACACTTTGGGGTCCCTGTCCCCAAACTCCAGTACTGCCCCATTTTGGGGTCCTCAGACTCCAGTACTGTGACACTTTAGGGTCCCCATCACTGCCACACTTCGGGGTCCCTGTCCCCAAGCCCCATCCCTGCTACACTTTGGGGTCCCCAAACTCCAGCACTGCCATGCTTTGGGGTCCCTGTCCCCAAACTCCAAAAAAGCCACATCTTGGGGTCCCCAAACACTGGCACTGCCACACTTAGGGGTCCAAGTCCCCAGTTTCCAGCACTGGCAGGTTTTGGGGTCCCCAATCTCCAGCACTGCCTCACTTTGGGGTCCCCATCCCCAGTCTCCAGCATGAGCAGGATTTGGGGACCCCAATCTCCAGCACTATCAGGATGTGGGGTCCCCAATCTCCAGCACTGCCTCACTTTGGGGTCCCCATCCCCAATTTCCAGCACTGGGATGTTTTAGGGTCCCCATCCCCCATTTCCAGCACTATCAGGCTTTGGGGTCCCCAATTCCCAGCCCTACCCCCCTTCTCCAAACCCTCCTATTCACCCTAAAACCCCTGTACCCCCCTTTTTTCCCACCTCTCTCTATTCTCCAACATCCCCTGGCAGAAATCCTGCCCCTTTTTTAACCCACAAAGACCCCAAATCCCCCTTTCCCCCCCAAAACTCACGGGGAGCACAGTGGGGCTTTCCCCACACATCATCTCCACCCCCCCAAAAGGACCAACCATCTCTTTATTTTCCTTTTTATTTGTTAAACTGCTAAAAATTCATCAGGATGGGGTGGGGGGGGGGAAGGGGAACCCATTAACCCCCTTCCCCCCCAAAATAAATGTACACAAGATTTTAAATATCACCAAAAATCGCTTTTCATTCCTATGCTCGGCCGAGCCGGGGATGACGACAGAGGGGACACCTGAGTCGCGGGGGGGGGGGTGACACCTCGCTCACAGCACCAGCGGCTCAAGGGGGGGGCGGTTTGCATCAAAATTGGGGTGAGTTTTATCATTAACGGCGCAGAACATGCCCTTCCGCGCCCCGTGGGGATTTTGGGAGCGGTTACATGGATTTTGGGGCAGTTTGGGGGGATTTTGGGACCATTTGAGGATGGACAGATGTCAACCCAATGGTGTCATCCATCCCTTTTTTGACTTTTTTTGGGGGGGGGTGAGACATGCAAAGTTGGGTGGGGGGAATGAATCGATGCTGAAGCCCCAAACGAAGCTTAAATTGGAGAAGAAATATTTCATACCTCACCCTGGGTGCTCCTGAGGTTTTTGGGGGAAAAAACTGCATTTTGCTTTTTGTTCGGATATATCAAATAATGTTGGGGATGGGGGGGAAGAGGTTGGATTGGATGAGGAATTTATTTACAGAGGTGGAAAAGCCGCAGCTGAAGCAAAACCCTCCCCGTCCCCCTGCGGATGGGATGGGATTTAAGGCTCCAACCGGCAAAATGCTCAGTGGGGATGGAGGAAGAAAAGGAGGAAAAAAGGAGGAAAAAAGGAGGAAAAAAGGAGGAAAAAAGGAGGAAAAAAGGAGGAAAAAAGGAGGAAAAAAAGGAGGAAAAAAAGGAGGAAAAAAGGAGGAAAAAGGAGGGAAAAAGGAGGAAAAAAGGAGGAAAAGGAGGCAAAAAGGAGGCAAAAAGGAGGCAAAAAGGAGGAAAAAAGGACGAAAATATGGAGGAAAAAAGGAGGAAAAAAAGGAGGAAAAAGGAGGAAAAAAAGGAGGAAAAAAGGAGGCAAAAAGGAGGAAAAAAGGAGAAAAAAAGGAGGAAAAAAGGAGGAAAAAAGGAGGAAAAAAGGAGGAAAAAAGGAGGAAAAAAGGAGGAAAAAAGGAAGGAAAAAAAGGAGGAAAAAAGGAGGAAAAAAGGAGGAAAAAAGGAGGAAAAAGGAGGAAAAAAGGAGGGAAAAAAGGAGGAAAAAATGGAGGAAAAAAGGAGGGAAAAAAGGAGGGAAAAAAAGGAGGAAAAAAAGGAGGAAAAAAGGAGGAAAAAAGGAGGAAAAAAGGAGGAAAAAAGAGGGGAAAAAAAAAGAAAAAAAAAGGAGAAATAAAATAAAAAAGAGAAAAACTTAAAAAAAGACAAAACATAAAGAAATAGAGGAAAAGGGGCCACGTCATGGCGCTGCCGGTTTGGGGAGAGCTCCTTATTTTTTGGATGCTGGAGGTTGTTGACCAAAACTTGGCAGAATTGGCCCGTTTTGCACCCCCCCCCCCCATCCCCAGGAAAGGGAAGGAGGGAGATTGTTCTGGAAGGTTCGATCCCTTCGGATTTTGATCTGTTTGAATCTTGGCAGAAGGACACAGGTGCAAAGACGGGACGCGGTCAGCGAGCCCGCGCACGCTCTCACATTTACCAATATTCACCCTTTTGGCCAGAAAACAAACCCCATTCCCAGGTTCTGAGGTGCTGGTTCAGCCTCGAACGGGTTTGGGCTGCTGAGTGACAACAAAACCTTCAATTCTTGGAGGGAACTGGCAGCCAAATTTCGCAGCTTTGGGGGAATAATGGGTTTTTTTGAGGAAATAAGTGAGTTTGTTGCGGATCAGGTCTGACCCAGCACAGGGCAGGGAGGGGAGGATGCCAACGCTCGGCTAATTCTTAATATTGTTGGCATTTTCATACAAAAAAAAAAATGAGTCTGTTCTTCCTTCTAATGGTGCGGAGAACAGGGACCAGAGCGGCATCCAAAGGGGTGAGAGGCAAAAAGAAAACCAGCTCCAAAAGGCATCGTGTTTGTGTTGAGCAAAGGTTTGCAGCGCTGGAAGGTTCCTGGGGGGTATTGCTGTTGTTTTCCTCACAGAGTCCAGCACGGAAATTGGAGAAATTTTGGAGAAATTCCCTTCTACTCGCATCCCACCAGGAGTTTCGGAGAGATACGAAGCCTCTCAAACCCCTGGGAAACAAAGACCAACCTCAAGAGGATCCTGGATGGCAGATTTCCCTACCTGCTCACCCCAAATCCTCGGCTCGAAGCGTCGCGGCTCCTGTAAACACAACCGGGCTCTAATTGGGACCCGGTGGGGCAGCGCTGGAGGTTTTGCTTGGATTTTATTGGTTTCTTGCTGCCTAAATTCACAGTTTGAACGCCTGCGGGACGGAGCGAGGGCTGGGGAAGGAGAGGGAAGAGCCGCGGGGAGGGAGGGGAGAAGGTGACGGCGGCGAAGGGGCCGGAATTATCTTTTTGCTCCCACAAAGTACAAGGCATTTGTTTTGGGATAATATTTGACGTTTTGTTTCTTGTCCATGAGGCCACCGAATATGATTAACTCCCCTCTGCCTTGCACCACCGTGTGTAAACTGGTTTCGGGCGGCCCCACCACCGAAGTGCTGTTAAACACTTTCCATTTGACTCGTCCTTTTTCCTTGGTGTCTTTAATGTCCAGCACGTACATCTGCATGGGTTTGCAGTTCATGCTCTGGTACAAAGGCTTCCCCACGTTGAGGGATTGGGGAGGGTGGTGGCCCAAGCGGCGGGCGATGGGAGGTAAGGAATGGCCGTCGCTTTGGGTAGAGCCCAAACGCGCCGTCGAACCCGTCTCGGCGCCCGGGGAACCCGGGGAAGAAGCCAGAGGGGGGCTGAGCGCAGCGGAAGCCGAGGGGTTTTTGGAAGAGAGAGCTTTGACGGCTTCCAGGCTCCTCCGGAGCGCGCCGGGGGAAACGGCGCCCGGGAGGGAGCTGGCGACGTGGGGCGGCGTGTGGACGCCGTTGGTTTGCTCGGGGGGGTTCCTGATGCCGACCGTCCTGCTGTCTGCGCCGTCCGTCTGGCAGAGGATGGAAGCCGGTTTCTGCTCCCAGCCGAGCTCGACGGATCCCAAACGCAGGTCTTTCTGCTCCGGTAGCGATCCCCGGCGTGGCGCCAGGGCCAGCCCTGCTTTTAGGTCATATCCTTCGGCCGCGGAGGGTGTGCTGGGCGATACGAGCTGCACCGGGCTGTCCAAAGAGGCACCGCCGGCTGCCACAGCTCCAGGTGACAAACTCCCACCGTTGAGCACAGGAGAAGTGTCCCCTCTGGCTGGGGACAGGCTGCCCTCCCGGGATCCCGAGGGGGTTTGTCTCTGCGCTCGGGGCCGCAAGGTGCCCCAGCGGCCGTTGACACAGGGAGCTTCGTCCGTGTTCCTGACGGGAGACTGGGAGCGGTATTCCCGCGTTTCGGGGACCAGGGCGGGCGGTGTGGCACTGATGGGAGAGGGGCGAGAGTTGAGGCTGGGGCTGAGCGGGGCTCTGCCGCTGGGAGCTTGGCTGAAAACCACAACACACTGTCCCACCTGGAGAGCAGAGGGGAGAGAACAGGTTACACATGGCAAGATGACCCTTGGAATCAGAGAATCACCATTTTGGTTGGAGAGACCCTCAAGTTCAAGTCCAACCATAACACAGCCCTGGCACTGCCCCTTGTCCTGAGAACCTCATGTCCATCTGTCCAGCCCTCCAGGGATGGTGACTCCAGCACTGCCCTGGGCAGCCTGTTCCAATGCCCCACAGCCCTTTGGGAAGAAATTGTTCCCACATCCAACCTCACCCTCCCCTGGCGCAACTTGAGGCCGTTTCCTCTGCTCCTGGCGCTTGTTCCTGGGGAGCAGAGCCCGACCCCCCTGGCTCCAAGCTCCTTTCAGGCAGTTCAGGGATCAGAAGGTCTCCCCTCAGCTCCTGTTCTCCAGCTGAACCCCCAGGTCCCTCAGCCGCTCCATCACACTTGTGCTCCAGCCCCTCACCAGCTCCGTTCCCTCTCTCAACTCGCTCCAGCATCTCAAAGTCTCTCTTGGTGCAAGGGGCCCAAAACTGACCCCAAGATTCAAGCTGTGGCCTCACCAGTGCCCAGTACAGCCTTTGTGCTGCATTGGGGGAAAAAGCAGGGATATGGAGCATTCTGGGCAGGCAATAATGATCAAGGGTGTATATGAGAGAGCAGAGACCCCCCCCCTTGTCTTTACCCTGCAGGCAGGATGGCACCAGAGCTCCGGGGCTCCGTGATCTTCATTTTCCACCTTGAGCGGCTGCCACGTCCAGGGGTTTGTGTGCATGTGCAGTAGCCAGGCGTCTTTGAACAGCTGTGAAGAAAAACGTGACAGATTTAGGAGCCCAGTTTGAGATTTAGGAGCCCGGTTTGAGATTTAGGAGCCCAGCGTGCTGCTGAGATCAACCCATCGGAAGCAGGAGCGGTGCTTTGCTGCTGCAGACAGAGGAGCAGTGACCTACATCAAGATCTGACCGCCCAGGGGTGACTACACCTTACAACGTCCACGGACAAATCCCTTCATCTCCATCTTCTACCCCAGAAGAAAATCAGGGCTAATTCTTCTGAGGCTCAATTAAGCTCAGCGAGCTGCTCAGATAGTGCCCGGGGTGCTTTTTTCTTAATTAAAGCAGCTCTAGCAATAGCTAGACAGCTTCTCTGGAAAACCTGCTGCGTGGGTGCCCAGATTTGCAGGATAAAATGCCATCCAGGTAACACGCAGAGTCCCCCCGCTCCCTGATCCAGCACCCACGGCTGCACCACCACCACCCGTGGGCTCATGCCCACGCTCCCCTCAGGATACTCACTGCATTGGGACCACCGCAGCCACCCAGGATTAAGATGGTTTCGTTGTCTATGATGATCTGAAGGGGACAAAGAACAGTGTTTCAGATTGGGAAGGACACGCAGCAGCACCCAGCGCTTTCAGCAAGGGCTTCTCAACCACACAGACCCTGCTGAATTTTGTCCGCCCCGGGATAAGGAGCAGAGCTGGGATGGAGAGCAGGTTTTGCTGGGCCCAAGGTAAAGCGGGATGTGGGGCTGACCCCATGGCGCTGTCTCAAACAGCTCCCAAAGCAGCTCCTCTCACAGAGGAGAGTGAAAACCCTTCCTGGAGCTGAGCCAGGAACTCAACAGCCTCTGCGCTCAAGGGGAGAAGGTACAAGGATCAGCTGGGAGGCCACGTGCTCACAGCAATTATAGAATCACAGAAGGGTTTGTGTTGAAGGGACCTTCCCAGCTCACCCAGCCCATGAGCAGGGACATCTTCACCAGCTCAGGGTGCTCAGAGCCCCGTCCAGCCTGGCCTGGGATGTCTCCAGGGATGGTTCATCCACCACCTCTCTGGCCAACCTGGGCCAGGCTCTCACCACCCTCAGGGCCAACAATTTCTTCCTCATGTCCAGCTTGGATCTCCCCTCTAGTTTAAAACCATCAACCCTTGTCCTATCACAACAGGCCCTGCTAAAATGTCAATAAACCACTATTAGATGCTGGTGGTGGATGAGCAAAGCCCTCAGTCTCCTTTTCCAGTGGACGGAGAGAAAGTCGCTTTCATGCATGACCCATCTGATCTTTTTTGGGTGTCCTGAGATGAACCACACGCTGGGAACCATCCACCACCCTCCTGGGGACCACAAAGGGAAGGTGGGGATGGCAGCTGCGACCAAGACACCTGCATCCAGCTTGGTGACTCCCACGAGCATCCTGCCCCGGGCAGACAATAAAACAGGCGCTGCCAGACCCGTGGCTTCGAGCAGGAACAATCCAGCGTCGCTCCAACTGAGAATCAGGGGAGCTGAGCAATCAAAAGGGCCTTGAGCCAAACCAACTTGTGATAACGCTTCATTGATCTTACACACCACGGGGGATGATTGCAGGGTGAAAACAGCAATTTGTTTTCTAGAAACGCTCATTAAGAGTTCTGAATCAGGCGCAAGACGCTGCACGGTACCTGCCTGAGCGGCAGGGAGATAAAAAGCGCCCTCGCAGTGCAGATGGCGAGCGAAAACATAGGCCCCTTGGGCAAATGTTCCAAGATAACTTGGAGATCGGGAGGTGGCTTGGAGGCGACTCACAGAGAGCTGCCTGGAAGCTGGAAATGAAACCGCATCTGGCTTATCTTTGTGGCGTGTGGTGAAGAAAAGCTCACCTGAGACTGGCCGCCTCGCGGGTGAGGGCTGGGCCCGGAGATGTTGGGCTTGGACCAAGCCCACTGCTCGAGATCCAGCACCCAGACATCGTTGCTCCTGCAAGGATGAGACAACAAGCGGTGACGATAGCGCTGGCACAAGCCTCAGGGTGTTTGAAATGTGGATTCGGGGCAGAGTTTTACAGCAGAATTATGTTTTTTGCAGGCTGGAGCCTCAAGGAGATTTGCAGTGAAATGAAAACGAGCTCAGGCAGCCTGCAGACCCCAAAACCCTGTGAGATTTCCTTCTGAAACGCTATGAACTACTCCAGACCACCACAGTACGCTCCTCGCTTGCAGGAGGATTCGACAAACAGCTTCACCCCAAACTTACATTTGCCGTGATCCCAGCGAACCCCCAAAAACAATCATTTTGTCTTCGATGACGCAGGAGGAGTGTCCGGCCATGGGAGGGGGGCCGTGCGTGGTGACGATGCAATTCCACCTGGGGGAAGCGGGAGGAAGAAAACCCACATTTTGGAAGAAATAAATGCACCAGATGAACAGCAAAATGAAAAATCCCAGGGGACAGCAAAGTCCTCAAGAACACGTTACAGAGGAAAACCTCAGGGAAAACCTCCAAAGAGCCAAATAACAGCGAAACTAATTAGAAATACTAATGTGCTGAACATTTTTAAAGCATGACAAAGTCACAAGGCCAAGTTGGAAATACTGCCCCTTCCAATTAAGTTCGCCCTGAATTATTTCCAATGTGGTTTAATTACAGCGTTTGGACGACACTGCCCAAAAGTGCATTGGATAATGGACACTTTTGATGATGAAAAGTTCTCAATGAAAGAGGAGCAGGAACCATCGCCGCTTTGATAAAGTATTTGCTCCTTTCTCACACAAGCAGGAGTGAGAAAGTCTGGTCAAAAACCAGCCCAACGATGTTTAAAGGGAAAAGGAAAATTCCTGTCACCTCCACGGCTTCTGCTGGGTGTTTTATTATGAGCCCAGGGGCTGGAAAGGCAGAGAGTTTACAAAAATGGTGCTTTATTGCATCTGCAGTGGGGGGTCACAGGAGCTTTGAGTTTGGACCATTGCTATAAGCCAGAACTCCAGGAGTAAAGGTTTTATCTCTTCTTTTCCTCACTGTCTTGCAGCCAAATCGATTAAATGTTTAACGCGTTCACATCCCGACTTCCCACCCGGTGATGGGAACACTCAGGGAGTCTGTGAATATGTTAGGTACAAGGTGAGAGCCATATGGAAGCAACCACCAACCAGCAAGTGCCATACAGCAGTGTGTCCATGTCCTTGGTGTGTTTTTGTGCCTTTTTTTCCTTCCCTTTTAAGGTTTTTGTTTCATTAAGAGCATGGCAGACACCCCAGGATCAGCCACACTGAGGAACACGAGCTTCCCTACGAGCTCGTCGCCGGCACGCTTGGAGAAACACCCTCCGGCAATTCCTCCAGCTGTGTCACAGCTGCGTATTTCTAGGATCAAAGCCTGAACTTCAAATCCAGATGTGCCCTTACCAGTTTTTAGAGGGCGAGTAGGTGTGGATTTCATCGAAGAACCTCTCCGGCTGGTGCAGGGGGTAAGGGCTCGGCCGCGTCCACCCGCCGAAAAGCACCAGCAAGTCCTTGTAGACCACCAGCGTGGCCCCCGCCTTGGGCGAGGGGTACGAACCTGGGCAGGGAGAGAGAAGGGGAAGGTTAGGAAAGCAAACACGGGTTTTACCAAAGTGCGACAACACGGAGAGTCCACCTTTAAAAAAAAAATAGCAGAAAAGAACGCAAAATTAGAGCTGGGAGCCTGGGAAGAAAAACTCCTGCCAATTTGTGTCATGGTAATTAGTAGGAGCCTGAAAGTACGTCTCGTGGATGGCAAAACATCTGTCACTCACTGGCAGGAAATTGCTAGCTTTCTAACATATCCCTCGAAATTATTGCTTTAGCGCTGAATAAAAGCAATAATTACCTCCACGTACCCAGTAACTTCTCCCCAAGGAAGGAGGGAGAGCGAATTCCAGTTCCAACGCATCCGGCGTCGCTCGTGGCCGATCGCCGGGGCGCTCACCAGCAGCAGCGCGCACCAAATCCCCCCCTCTATTTCTTTTGCAAAGCAACGTGATTAAACCCGAAACGCTTCGCTGTGTGAGTTAACAGTCCCTCCTCCGGCCTGCAGAACAAAGCGCTGCTCTAAAAAATATTAAGAGACTTTTTGCTCGGCTTGTTTGAGTTCAAAACACTCCGCGGGGGGCAGGGACCTGCACGAGTGAGACGATGTGACCTCGCGGGCTCGGTGCTGGTGCGATAGGTCGTGCCACGAAAATGCCGCGTGTGCCAAAGGCTTATGCAGCGCAGCAAAGCGCTGAGCTCTGTTCTCGACCTGCTGCTGCTCTGTCATGATCCCACCGGCTGCGAGTGTCGGGTCAGACACTGAACTGCTTCCAACGAGAAGCCAAAAAAGTCTCCCCAGCCAGGGCTGATGCCTCTGAGCATCCTCCTTCCTGTGGCTGTCACCAGCATCAGGCACATTTGTAGAATCAGACCATTTTGGTTGGAAAAGCCCCTCAAGATCAAGAGTCCAACCATAACCCACCCCAGCACTGCCCCATGTCCTGAGAACCTCATGTCCGTCTGTCCAGCCCTCCAGGGATGGTGACTCCAGCACTGCCCTGGGCAGCCTGTTCCAATGCCCCACAGCCCTTTGGGGAAGAAATTGTTCCCACATCCAACCTCAACCTCCCCTGGCGCAACTTGAGGCCGTTTCCTCTGCTCCTGGCGCTTGTTCCTGGGGAGCAGAGCCCAACCCCCCTGGCTCCAAGCTCCTTTCAGGCAGGTCAGAGATCAGAGGGTCTCCCCTCAGCTCCTGTTCTCCAGCTGAACCCCCAGGTCCCTCAGCCGCTCCATCACACTTGTGCTCCAGCCCCTCACCAGCTCCGTTCCCTTCTCTCCACTCGCTCCAGCACCTCAAGGCCTTTCTTGGTGTGAGGTGACCCCGCCACCCCTCTGGCCGCCATTTTGAGCCCTGAGGTGATCTCAGTGCCGCCATTTTGAGCCCTGAGGTGATATCGGTGCCGCCATTTTGAGCCCTGAGGTGATTCTGGTGCCGCCATTTTGAGCTCTGAGATGAGGGGCCCAAAACTGCCCCCAGGATTCACAGTTTGGCCTCACTGTGCCCAGCACAGGGACTCCTCCATCTCTGCGGTCACACTTCCAAAATAATCATCAATACATCACCCAAAAGACACAGATGTGCCCAGCTGGCTGTGGGAAGCGGGGGCAGCTCAAGGACAAGGTCACGCACGTGGCCAAAGAATCACAGTCACCTTCTCCAAAAAGGCTGAGACACCAAACAAACCCACCTCCCCTGGCGCCCTAATAGAACTTTGGGAAACATTTTTAGCAGGTAATGACAAGCAGAATGGAGACTATTTTTAAAAGAAACCAGAGCGGCTATTTTAAGATATTGCAGCTGAGAAAAGCAATTCGATTGCGATGGGTTCCAGCTGGTGGGTGGGAAGAGCTCGGCCAAAAAGCCACCCCTGGCCAGACACAGAGGAGACGGGCACAGGGTCCCTGAGCCCTTTTCCAGGGACAAAACACATTCTTTATGCAGCTCTCAGGTTCACGGCTATAGGGGAAAAAGGGAATAAAGTTGTGGAGGAGATACGTAGTGTGGTCAGAGCGATACCTGAGACGAGAGTGCCAGAAGATGGGCACATTTGGTTCCTCTTTGTTCCTAAATTCCAGTTTTCCTGGTTCGTTCCGTGGCTGTGTGTAATTCACTAATCCACACCAGCAGGTTGCCAGCCTAAATATTTCCCCGGCAGAGCATCAAGTTGCTCTCCCAAGCTTGGCATCGCAAACTAGAAATATTTCTACGTGGTCTGTGGAGAATCGGCTGGTTGGGCTTCTCCATCGAGGACGCCACAGGGTGAAAGGTGCTGGGCTTAAACTGGGTTGTTTTTAAATAAAAAGGGCTAGCTAGAGTCATTCTAGAATGGAGAAACAGATTGGCTCTTTGCTTAGAAAGGTCTGGGATGGTGCAGAGAAAAGCCACCCACCCTCCTAGTGCTGTAACCTGAAGGTCAACACCCCAGCCTTGGCCAGCGAGACGTTCCAAAATGAGTCAACGAGCTGCAAACAGCCCAAGGCAGAGGCTAGTCCTGGTTTTTCAGGAAGCTTTGCCTGCTACTGGATGTTGTACGGGTGTAAATGAGCGGAGTTGCATTCTGCAATGTAAGAAAGATCTCAATTTTACAGGTCAAAGGAAGAGCTGACCTCTCAAAGCCTCTTCCCAGCAGACTGTTGGGTTACCACAGAATAGTTTGGGTGGGAAGGGACCTTCCCAGCTCACCCAGCCCATGAGCAGGGACATCTTCACCAGCTCAGGTTGCTCAGAGCCCCGTCCAGCCTGGCCTGGGATGCCTCCAGGGATGGTTCATCCACCACCTCTCTGGCCAACCTGGGCCAGGCTCTCACCACCCTCAGGGCCAACAATTTCCTCCTAACGTCCTCATATTATCTACAGATGCTCTTGTACCAGAGAGGGCTTCAGTGATTTCGCGTTCGAGCAGAAATCCGTGAGCAAAGAGCTGCTGAAACCTGGAGAATTCACACAATTTCTCTGCTGCCACCGTCCCCAGGGAGGGCAGGAGCGGCGACGGCAACTTGGTGACTTCAGGTCTCAAGTATGAGGAATGCAGGGACCAAGGTACGGCAGCAGGGACATCAAAGGGACATGGCTTAATTATATGGGGCCCTGTAACGACCTGCTCAAAGTCCGAGCTCTCCGGAGGAGGCGCTGAGCGGCGTTTCAAAGGTTTGCAGGAACATACTTGACGTGGGAGGGCTCCTTCCTCGCCGGGATTAAATGAAACGGCTTCTGTTCCTCACCAGGGACTGAAGTGCCTGCAGAAGAGCATCGTTAGCTAATTGCACCGGTTTCAGCTGCTCCCTGGGTCGGAGCACACAGGACTCATCCTGGCTGGGTTTCCAAGCTCCACACCCCGATAACACCATCCAGCCCGATATCAGATTATCTTTCCTTGGGGATAAAAATCCAAGCACGCAGACGATGCAGCACAATTAACTACCCCTAAACATAGAAGGCAACATTCTATTTCCAGCTGACGCTGTTTATTCGGTCAGGATGAGGAGCTAAAAGCCGGTCTGAGCTATTTTTTTTTCCAGTTGATGGATTTTCCTGGCTTGCAAAGCAGATACGCACTTTTCAAAACAAACAAACAAAGATCTCTGGCTTCCACGGATGTTTGGAAGAGAAATGCCAACCTCTAATCACTTCTGACATGAGCTCTGGCCGCTATCTATTTAAGATCTGTCCTTATAAGCATTTTTTAAAGCCCATTTATTCAGCTCTCTAATGCAATCGGAGCAGCACACGCAGAGCTCGGGGGCCACAAAAACCCGGCTGCAAGGGCACGTGTAACACGAATTTCCAGATCAGCCTTTTACCTACAGCAGGCACAGCCCCGAGCGACTCTGAGGATAAAATACCAAGTGGAGCTTGAAATAAAAAGAGGAAAAGGAGGAAAAATAAAAATCAGCCAGTGCCTGATTTGATGGGGTTACCCAGATGAAAAGAGCAGTTCAAATGGATGTTGTTTGGGGAAATATTGTGAAAGATGCGCTGGAGCGGAGCCGGAGTTTGTTACCGGCTTGGAGGGAAGGTTGAGATATGGAAAGGGTTGTGGGGTTGTGTCAAGGGGATACATTTGGGGGAGTTTTGTTATGGTGGACTAAGCTTTCTGGAGATAAATGAGACAATAGTGGCCCAGGGATGTTATTGCCAGATCTGATGGGTTTTTTTAAAGCCACATTAGCTCCAGCAAGAGACGATGGTACAATTCTGGCGAGCCGATCCCTGTCACCGTCAGCTGGTTCATGCGAAATTCCACGATAAACAGCCGCTTTTCCAACGTTGAAGTGAAGCAATGAAGGCGAGCTCATCCAGTGCATTTCCATGTGCAAAGGGAGGTTCAAAAACCACCCGCAATCCACATAGCAAAGGGACAGAAAACCATCCCGGCGAAGGGCTTGGGGTGAACAGCCACTACCTGGACCAGGAGAAAAAGGGACAAGGTGACTGGGGCTCAAACCACGCTGGAAAAACAGCAGCTGCCTGCCAAACCCTGCAAACTAATTAAATTTGTTCAACAAATTATGGCCTGGCGCAAGGATGCGCTTAATTTGGTGGGTGCGTTATCAGTGGAGTGTATTGTAATTCCAGAGAAAAAGCCAGAGGGACATGCTGAACCTGCATCATCAGGTACAAAAGCAACATTTGCTGGGTTTTCCTAAATGGTTTGGACCTCTGCAAAGTCACAGAGTTTCAATATAAACCGGCTGCAGAAAACTAAACGGTTTTGCGGGATTTCACCCCGGGGAGCTTGTGTTGCTTCAGGAGAGTCAAAAAGGGGTAAACAGCAAATTATTACTTTAAGAAGGGAAAAAAATGGAGCCAGCTGGTGGATGTCGCTGCAGAAATGGGGCTAAAAGGAAGGCTTGGACTTACTGTGCTCTGCCTCCGATTAACAAAGCCCCATCTCAGACCTGGAATCGGCCGTCCCGTTGCTGTTTTAAACCGCATACATCTCTGTGGGACGCGGAATGCGGGTAAAACCAGCTGTTCTGCATCCCACGGACCCGCAGCAGCCGCTCTGATGCTCAGTCTGGATTTGTTAGTCCAGGTTTTAGGCCGGCAGAGACTTAAAGATGCCAAATCACGGGTCCTAACCCGGAAACCTCACCTTCACCTGGTTTTATCCCCAAGATGTTCAAATCAGGGCACTGGCACTGCAAGTATTTTTAAGCTTGGCTTTGACTAGGTCTGCCTAAACCTTAAAGCTTTTAAGAGCCAGGAAAGTATCTTCTTCCCTTACCAAAGCCACTTCCTTGCTTGGAAGAGAAGAGGAATTCAGCTTTGCAAGAGCTTAAGGAAAAATGGAGCAATATTTGATTTGTCTTCCCAACAAAACTTTTGCAGGCACGTGTGGCTGCCGACTGCAAAACACCTCTCAGGTAGTGGGGGGAAAAATACCTGCGCACCATTTTTTGCAAGATATGGAGGGTATGCAACCAAACCGCAGTGGCTTAAACTGATATACACACAGAGAAAAAGTTGAATTTCCACCCTACAATGCCACAGGCTCATGGTGCAAGCCCAGTCAAACCTCCAGCATGGAACCAAAGGGCTGGTTTCTTGCAGTCTTGACAAAGGGGAGGCAGAAATCCCCACCAGGGAGGATAAGTCACCCCCGAGCTTTTGCAATGTCATAGTCATGTTTATTTGTTCACCCGGAAAATTCTTACACACTGTGTGACTCCGAGGCCGATAAAGCTGTTGAAAAGGAGAGGCAGTGCTCTCTGAACCCCGTGCAACAGGATTACTGAGTCACTCGGCGCTAATGCTCAGCAAAAATGTCCTTACCCAGCACGTTGAGCAAACAAGGGATGAGATTAAAGGTGGCAGAATGCCCGGGGCTTTGCCCCTTCCTCAATCACCGCAATTCCTGCACCTCGAGCTTTAATTTGGGTCCACCCCGAGTGTTTCTCACCGGCAGCATCGCTCCAAGGCGCCGAGTCCTTCTTTACAGTGAGGTCACCCCAGGTTCCCCCTTCACAACCACCTCACCCGCTTTTGGGAAATGCAAATTTGGCCTTGGCGGTAAAAGGTGCCGCTGTTGCAAAAGCTGCTTTTCTCTTGAGGTGGGTGGAATCCGAGCGCCAGCCAGCGATCCACCTCTCTCTGCTTTAACACTTGTTTCTTTTCCTCCTCTGGAGCGATACCGTACCCTGCAGACTTTCAAGTGATTTGAGTAACAGTCTGTCATCCTACACAAAACAGCTCCGGCACTAATTAAAGAGCTCAACGCTCGGCTGATTGGCTCCTGCGACTCTTGGCTTCCCCTCCAGGAGGCAAACGGAGGGATGGAAATTGGGCTACACGACGAAGCAGTAACCGGTTAATTGTAGGGAAGGGAAGGAGGAACGTGTGGGTTAGCGGAGGAGCGTGCTTGCTATGCTGAGCTCTGCGCTTTTCGCTCCAGCCACATTCCCCTTTCGTTGGCCGCAGCACGAGGCTTTTCGGACATCGGAGAAGCCCCAAATTATGGGTGTTTTCAGGAAACGGCCGCTGTGTCATTAGGTGAGGTTACAGCTACCATGGGGCTAAACAACGCTCAACCATCCTTTAAAGAGCAACCGGCCAGAAAAGTCAACTTGAATAAATGCAAAAAGCTCAAAATTGGCTGCAAAGAAAATTCAGCCGCTTAGTGAAAATCCCAGTAGGACACACAAAGGGATATTCAGTCCGGCTCTTCACATCCTCCTTCCCTCTTATTTTACTTTCCAAGCCACCCAAGCACTGTGCTTTTCTGGCTTGTTCCACTTTAATACCAAACTGGCTGAATATTTCATGTCCGGAATAAATATTCACCTTTTTAGATCGTGGACAAGCATGAGCTGGTGCTTTGTCATTCCACACGCCAACCGGAATTAAGGAGATTTTACAGCAGACGCTTTTGTGAAAGATGTATTAACAAAATCACGCTGCGAGCATTTAAAAAGTCTTTGGAAGCACATCTCGCCGGCCAGGAGATATACTGTAAAGTGAATATTGTGTATTAAATCTGAGGTATTACATATGTAATCTTGGTGGACAGGGTCCTTAGGCAAAGGCACAACAGCAGCATCAGCTTAAAGGAGGAAAAGCACCCTCTGGGATGCCTCGCAAGGAGCTTTTGCCGATAGATGTCAGCACCGTCTGCCCAAAGTCTCCGAGCAGGATTTTTCCAAAAGCTCCTCAAAGCTCCTTCCCGGCCGACAAGGCTCATTTAGCCACGGATAAGCGGGTTTTATTCCACCGACCCCAAAAGGGAGCGTCTCCAAAGGTGAATGTACCCGCTGAGGAGGGAAAGCTTGGCGAGAAACCCAAATATTTCGATAATAAGTCTCCCGGGGGAGGTTGTGGTTGGACAAAGCTCCATCGCACCTCGGTACCTCCCGCCCGGGATGACGGCACCAGCCTCGGGCAGGAGCCGCATCGGGTTATCAGCTTCCAAGGCATTCATTACCTCGGAGACAACACCAATATAAACACCAGCGTGTGGGGCTGGGGCGCCCGTTTTGTATTTTTTTAAGCCTTCTTTCCTCAAAAGGAAATAAAAGGAGGAAGATTCGCGGCTGCCTCAGCTGCTCTCACAGCCTTCCGACAGTTTGCGAGTATCTTGGCTCGAGTCGGCTGAACTCGGACAAGCACGGAGCCACAAGAATTAAATCCTCTGCAAGGCCGTGAAATCAAATGTGAGGATAAAGTTATACCCCTGAAAGAAAAAAGAAATCCGTACAGAATAATAAAAAGCTCTTGCAAAATCAACCCTGAAGTACTGGTTTGAAAGATTATCGGCCTGCACTTTGACACCATGAAATATTAAATCATTTGCTGGCTTTGTGAGGCAGAGGAAAGAGTATTAAAGGAGAGAGATTCCTACTCAGCGTTTCAACAGCAGGTGCTCAAAGTTTCACCCAAATTTCAGGTACATGAGACATTAAATTTCCCGAACTCACTGGGAGCTACCGGATGCTCAGCACCATCAAGGAGACACAGCTACTTGTCTACATAAGGACTCCCAACCCCAGGAACCTATTTTTGCAGCTCGCAGACTTCTTCTTTACCAACAGGCCTGCAAATAGTTTTCCCCAATTTTGGTAGAGCGTGATTTTCAGACGGCCTGGAGGTCATTTTGTAAAATGAACACGTACTGATGCCGAAAAGCGATGTGCAGCTGCCCCGGCCCTGCTCCAGGGCACCTTTGTGTGTCGCAAACGGGGACCGTGGAGGCAAAGAATCCTCCGCATCCACCCCAGAGGCTGATAAAGGCGATAGTGGGAAAAATTCATTGTTAATCTCTGGAGGGATCTGCGCTTCTCTCTGGGAATCTAAGTCTGACAAGGTTAAAGCAACAAGCTATTTTTCATGCTTCTCAGCTTAATTCACACTGATAAGTGTCTTAAGAAGGGCTGCTCTGCGCAGAGAGAAAAATGCCATACGAGCAGATTTAAAATAGAATCATAGAATCGTTTTGGTTGGAAAAACCCCTCAAGATCATCAAGTCCAACTGTTTTCTTACCCCTGGTACCACCCCATGTCCCTGAGAACCTTGGCTTTTAGGGACAAGCCCAGGGTGTTTTACTAAGCACACAGCAGGAAAAGGGAGCTGGGGACATGGGATGTGAGACCACCCAGCTCTGCCCCCGTGTGCAGCCACACAACGTCCTTACGTGCGACTGAAACCTCTTCATCTCGACCCACGTCTTGCCAAATTAGTATACACCTACATGGCACCTCCGGAGCTCTGTCTGGGGTGGAGGATTTATAGAGAGTGGTGTGGGGGATTTACCTGGGACGGGATCGAGGAAGAAATAACGATTAGGAGCATTTTTAGAGCTTTACCTACTTCTTAAGGTTCAACTCTACACCATTTTTACACATTAAGATCCCCCGTAGGCTGCAATGTCACCTACACCCGGGAAGGCACCAACCAGAGCTTTGCACCCTAAGTGTAGAATTACAGAATCATTTTGGTTGGAAAAGCCCCTCAAGATCATTCAGTCCAACCATAACCCACCCTGTCCCTGCCCCATGTCCTGAGAACCTCATGTCCGTCTGTCCAACCCTCCAGGGATGGTGACTCCAGCACTGCCCTGGGCAGCCTGTTCCAATGCCCCACAGCCCTTTGGGGAAGAAATTGTTCCCCACATCCAACCTCAACCTCCTTCCCCAGCTCCGTTCCCTTCTCTCAACTCGCTCCAGCACCTCAACGGTTTTCTTGGCATGAGGGGCCCAAAACTGCCCCCAGGATTCGAGCTTTGGCCTCCCCAGTGCCCAACACAGGGGACAGTCACCTCCCGAGCAACAGAACGTCGCAAAAAGGTCACACACCCAATTTGTGTGTTTTCTACCTCCGCGTCCCTGGTGTAATTCACTCAACCAGGTGTCCATCCCAAGGGGTACGAGCTGCCCCGCGCACGATGGCTGATGCTGGATGAGGGCGATTCAGAAGGCAACGGATCCAGCTGATGAAAAACTTTCAGAGGTTAAACACAAACAGCAAGAGAGGCCACGAGAGCAGAGAACAAACCAAAGGGCTGGTAAATGCTGTCAAGCTAAACCCACTCAGATCAGGCATCTCATCACGGCCGCAGAGCAATCCTATTGCACCCAAACAGCAATGGACTAATTAACCTCCTGGAAGCCAGCTCTGGAACAGGAGCAGCGCTTTCCCAATGAGACGTCAGAGCTTTTGGGAGAAAGACAAAACCAAAACCTTCACCTGATGAATTTTCATCTCTTGCCCTTGAAATATTTAATAATGCACATTTCATTAGAGACATTTTTCAAAACCACCCAAGCGAAGAATGGAACAAATTAGCATCCTGTCTGCCTCGGACAGACGAACCGAGGGACCGAAAGGCACCAAGGATCACCCGAGCCGCAGCCCAGAGCCTGAAAAACAAGCTCTCGGTTTGCTCTCTTGTAGGGCTGTAATGAAGTTTAAACTCTATATTCAGGGCTATCGGCTCCTTTGGAAAGCAGGGTGTAGCTCGCTGGTTCCAAGCGCTGCAAACCCAGCCGTCCTGCAACGCTGCATTTTGCAAAAGGAATGATTAAAGGTGTTGCAGACGCAGTTTTCACCTGGGAGCAGCAGACTGCTGCCCTGTGTACATCCAACAGGACAGCCTCTGCGCACTTTGCAGCATTTCTATATGTACTATCAGCTGGATTTCTCTATTTACCAGGGTTCTTCTTCAAAAGATGCACTTTTGCCTTTTATTTTCATGCTGCAGCTTGACATTTGGAATAGGCTTCATTCTTCAGCGCTTCTCGTCTCTCCCAACACTGGGTTGGAGGATACAGCTGTCAAAGGCTACTATTGCTTTACTGCTGGTTCCTCACCTCCTTGCAAACCTGTGAGCCCAAACTGGGGAAAAACTCAATATATTTACTAAAAGAACAGAGCTGTGTGCTAAGCAGGCTGCAGGCAGGCAGCAGACTCACCAGAATTAAGGCAGAGTTTCCAACAGGGTCAAGCCGCTCTGCGCTCCAAGAGCATTTTGATCACAGTGGGAAAGTCAGGGATCTTTTTTTTAATGATAAGACGAAGTTTTAGCTCTGCAAATGCAGAAACAGCCCCTACTGCTGCTAAACTCAAAGGGCAATAAAGGAGAAAAACAAACCAGGTCAGGAAAAGAGCCGGAGCAAATGTTTCCTCTTTGTTCGATCCCACGGCAGCACATATTGCGAGGGATTTCCACCCGTTCCACTAACCTGTTCTACTCTGAAATACCAGACACCCGCAGCCAGTAGCCGGAGTCATAATTAGAGACGTGATTCTGTGCCAGATATCAGCTGTTCACTCATCTGGATTCCCAGGAGCAGCTACGACCTGGCTTCAGCGCGCTCAAGGTGATCCTGAAGTTCTAATACAAAATTAGGCACGTCTTCAATTAAAAAGGGACGTTCAACACTGCACTGAGTGCAGACGCACAGGGGTGCATGAAGAGCTCCCCTCTCAAGAGCTGTCAGTGGAAATGAGACAGGCTAAATTTTGCAAGTTTATTTTCAAAACCTGCTTCATTCCTTGCATATCTGGGAACGGGTTTGGTTTTGCTAAGAAACGTCTCGCCAGTGGAGTCTTGTGGATGGGCAGTGGTCCACAGACAGAAATGCTGCTCTACAGAGGATACTGGCACGGTCAGGGCAGGATTTTGGGGATTTTTTTAATCCCCAAAGCAAGGATGTGCCTTGGATCACTTGCTACGTTACTGTGAGGCAAGTCCCTCTGCAATGGGAGCAGGAGAATTGCGATACGAGGTCAGAGAGGAGGATTTTGCGAACGAGTCTCGGCTGGTTACTGCTACTCAGGAAAAAGATGCAAAACACAACCAAGGACTGAACGATCTGCACAATATCAGGGTTTTAAATCTAAATATGAGATGGTTTCCACTACTGTAACTTGTTTTACTCTTTAGAAACCCACCGACCCTTTGCATCGCCACTATGAAGGTGTCACACGGATTTGCGGGTGCGGAGGGCTGGACGTCCGTCGCGTAACAACGTCCCTTCCTCGGAAAGTCCAGTCCTTCACCTTTTGGACTGGATGCTCTCCAGAGATCCTTCCAAGCCCAATTTGCTGCAGCTCCCGTCTCCTCTCAGCTCCACAAAGCTCCCGTCACCCGGGAGGCCCCACGCGAAGCCGCTCACCCTGGATCGGGACCAGCGCCATCAAACTTCACCAAGTGTTTTGCAAACTTGCCGCTGTTTTCTAGGAGGAGATGATGAAAAACTATGAAAACATGGCTTGCTTTTTTATTCTGTTTTGCTCAGGGCAAGGTTTTTGCACAGCTTCGTCAAGGGCGAACCGCTCCGCTCGCGTTTGACGGCTAACGGGCGGGTTTTTGGCTCTCCCGGCTCAAAGAGCCTCCCACCGCACGGGGACCACATCTGATACAAACACCTGGGGCAGGTGACAGCAGAGTCTCTCCTGCCTCCTCGGGCTGTTCGTTTTGTTGACACAACACCATCAAAAGCACCTTCCCCTCAGCTCCCAAGGGGAAACCCCATCCTTAAACCCCAGCAGCTCCCACTCAAAGCACGGAGAGGACAGAGCCAAGAGGAACCGACCGGGGAGCGGTTTTACTTTTTGTACACTTACTATGTCTCTTTAAGCCTACGCAGTAGGTTTTAAGCACAAACTTCAAGCTGATGGTCCCTACTCATTTTCAGGCTAAAGCAATAAGACACAGAGAGGATCAACTGCGCTGATGTGGCAACATCCCAACGCTGTGAACATGGACAAAGAGAAAAGCATCTAACCAACGAGTTTTGCCTCTGCGTCTGTTTTTATCCTGAAAAAGAGATGAGAAGCTTTCCTATCTCTCCAGCAAAAGCGAATGCAGCATGAAAGAAGCACTAGGAAACAAATCCTGGGGAGGTTTAGCCCCCCGATGGAAGGGTGGACATGGGGCCGGCAAACACCAAAATCGGAGCCGCAGCTCCCCCGATAACAGAGCGGGATATCGCAGCGATAAAACACACGATGTCAAGAAGGGGAACTGTTTTTTTCCCAGCTCTTGTCTTCCCACATAGCCATAGGGAAGATGGTAGCAAAAGGGGGATTGTGCTTGGCCGAGGATGATAAAGCAGGAACAACACAGAGTCCATAGGTCTTCAGCTACCGTTTGTCTCCCTGCAAATACCAGGTCTTTGTATCATCATTCCCAAGTAAAAGATATTATAAAAAACCCCAAACCTTCTACCTCTGTCCTTCAAGCACAGGCAAAACTCCCAGAGTTTTCTCTCCGATTTAACAAAGGGATTTCTCAGTTCAGTGTGGGGTCCTGGCAGACAGAGGCCAAGCGCAGGGCTCCCGAGGAATATAACAAACACAGGAAGGGAGAAAATCTGCAGAAATACAGTCTGGAACAGCACAGGCAGGCCAGAAGGAGAACTGCCAGGGGATACACTCTCAATTCTGCCTATAAATTATTCACTGCAGTCTGAGAATGTCGCAAAGGGAGAGACGGACGACGGGTTTGGGTCAGTGCTGATGGCCGAGGCAGCGTCTCCCAGGACGTGCCTGCAGCTCTTATCACGCAGAGGTGGATCTCAGCAAGAATGTCTCATGGAAACAGGACAAAAGTTCCTCCCCAAAAAGCCAAAACCCTGAGTTATCCACCTCCAGGCATCAGCAGAACCCTCACCGGGTGCACCCCTAGTGTTACACGTTGCGTTAAACCCTGGGATTTCCCGTTTCAAAGGGGTTTTGGTTTCTTCCCTGGGCTGTTTCAGCTGTAGGAGAGCTCGTTTCTGGGGAGCAGCGCAGGGTGATCGCCCCCAAAGTCACGGCTGCAGAGCGGCGTGCCGCGGCTTGAGCTTCCCTGGAGTCGGGACTAACCCTCGCCTCTAGCCGGGTAAACACACTCCAGCCTAAACCACCTCCCGGCCTCCATCGGCTCCTTCTCTCGGCAGATAAGCTCAAAATAACCGGATTAATTATGCAAATAAAGGCAAAGAAAAGCATCCCCAACCCGTGGAGGAAGGCACCTGCCTCCCAAGGACCACCTACCCCGGGATAACAGTGCCGGCTGCCCACGTTAAGTCATTATTACGCCATTAATTAGCGCTCCCCCGCCTGCTCCAGCAAGACTCGGCTGTGGGAGTGAAGGAGGTGGAAAAGTAGCTCCAAAGGGGCCAGAAAATCTTGAGGGAGGAAAAAGTTGAGAGACATTCCATGTTCTTAAAATAGAGATCCTGCTGCCTTCCACCCTCCTTTGTAGAGCATCAAGCCCCACCAGGAAAAAGAGCTACATAAAAGCTGGAGATTAATTCTCTTGTTCTGCTCCAGCCTAATAAGTAGAAAGTCAATGCCATTGTTTTAGATCTAAGGCAAAAAATACTTTGAAACCTCAAAAATTAGGGTTTTTTGAAGCAATTATCTCCCTCCTCCGTCTCTGAGACTAAAGAAACACGGGCCAATTATTTCTTTGAAGGATAAATATTTACTTCTAAATGAAGTGCAGCGGCTTGGGCTGGAGATGAATTCTCCTGCTCTGATGTCATCTAATGCCTCCGAGTAAGAAAACCCAAATGGAAACAGGTCTGAACAAACAACAACAACAACAACGGGTGTTTTCTCCTGGAAAAGCCCTTTGGAGAGGGGAAAGGGATGAAGCTGCTGCAGCTCACCTGAGCCAGGTCTAAGGCATTGCCCTGCCCAGCTCTCATTAGCTGAGATGGTCATGATTAATGAGGGCGCAAGAGGAATGTGATCAAACTTCTCCACACAAGAACTCATGGAAAAGCCGCCGTCTTATGGATTCTATAGGGTGACTTTTACTCCAGAATAAGGGCAGGGGTGGGAACTTCTCCTCAACCTCTGTGAGCAATTAGCCTGCACACACATCAAGTGTTAATCAATCAACGCCAGCTCTTTTTTTAAAACTAAAATCCCTCCCGCCTTATTTATATCTCCGAAACCTGAATTTCAAAGCTCTCTCTGCTTTTGCCCCCTCCAGTCACTGTTCTTTCCCAGGCAGGAGGTGCCAACCTTCTGGTTAAGGACTAAAAGACAATAAAATAGCAGTTATGTGTAAAGAAAACCAGCGGCACAGGCGCGGGGTGACTCATCTCCTCTGAAGCCGGAGGAACAAGAGCGCTCTCTGTTCGGCGAGACCGCCCCAAGTTTCAGTTGCGATCCCATCTCCCTCCACGCGCTTCATGACAGCAACGCAGAAATATTTCCTCGGGGGATCTTCCCATGGGACTTAACTCTGACACATATTCCCACAGGACTCGTTCTTTTCGCAAAAGCGTTATTTGTTCGAAAGGCAGCGGGAATCGGACTCGGCGAAATATCGCGAGAGGGGCGCGGAGCCGGGCTCATTAACGCGGTTTGCGAGTCGCGGCCCCACGTTTGATCCGACGGAAGAACTCGCTGGATTGCAAGAAGAGATGTCAGAGCAAAGATCTGCATCACCTTGGGTGCTGTTTATACCACTCCTGGCCTCTTCTCCACCCCTGAGCAGAGGGAAAGTGCTACGGTAGGGAGGGAGGAAGAGCAAGAGATGGTTTCCATGCATCTCTAGACTGTGGTTTGGTTTTTAATGCCATTTTAAGCCCACAACTGCTTAATTCTCACCTGTAGGTATCATACACTGTGTGTGCGGGCGCAAAAATAAAATAGATAAAGGTTTGCACAGACTGGTATCCAACGAGCAGTCACCAAGCACCAAGTTACGTGTTAACACTTCAAAGTGACATCTGAGCCATTCCCAGATAACACCAGTACGCAAAAACATCCAGATTTTGGAGGACTTTGTGTAAGGAAAAAGCATCGGACAAGCAAATAAGACTTCAAAACAAAATAACCGAGTAATTCACAATATTTAGAGCACGTGGAGGAGGGTCAGAGGGTGCCTGGATCCAAGCAGATAAGTCAGCAAGGAGCGCTTGGTGGGTGCTGAGCTTTTCTTCATCCCACTCTTCATTACATGTTAAAAGCTTTAGCTGGAAAAGCTAATTGAATATCGACGCCCCTCCAAGAGCTTCCCCCAGTGTTATTTTGGTCCAATTCAGAAACATAAGGAAAACAAGCGTGCAGTGGGTGACATTTGGAGCCCGAAAACCAGTGTGGGAAAGGATTTTGCAGCGTTTTCCTGCCCCGCTCGCGGGCCGCAGGAATGTACCTGTTTTCCCACGCTCGCACGGGCACGTCTGCTCCACTCCTCAAAATACCTCCAGTGGCAGCTACTAAAGTTATGAAAAACAATAAAAATCTCAGCGCTGGGACAATGATTCTTATCAACACACGTTGTCGGAGGCGCAGGTGTCACTCGTCCTGTGTGGACGTTTTGCGGCAAAAAACCAAATGGATATAAACTGAAAAATGGTCGGATAATGATAAAACACGGGGGAAATATAGAATCAGACCAGCCAGCCCCCGGGATGAGGTAAATTTGGATAAAGTGCCACGTGGCGCCTCTCACCCGATGCCAGGGGCCGGATCCACTCCTTGCTGTTCAGGTCCAGTCTCCAGAGGTCGTTGAAGGCGGCGTTGCAGCTGCTCTGTGTGCAGCCGCCGAACACGTACATCGACTGGTTGGCGTCGTAGTAACACGCACCTGGGAATAAAAAACAACGCACGGATGAGCTGATTCTCCGACCTTCACATTTTTGGGTGGAAAAAAGAGATTATTTTATTTTCTTTTGGATGGGGAAAAAAAGTAAACGGGCAGCTCCAACTTCAATAAAACCACAGGCCGGCTTAGGAGTGTCCCTGGAAAGCTCCAGCAAGAACCTTGTGAGGTGATGATCCCCTCAAGCAGAGCTGCTCCTGAAAGCGCAAAGAAAGCTGCCTTAGGAGCCTGCAGTTAATTAGATCAGCTACAATTAATGCACTCAGCACGCTTACCTTCTCTAAGCTAGTTTATGTGGTTTATAGATTGAGGAATTAAGAGTAAGAAACTGGCCTGTGTACCTAGACCTAGTCGCTTATTCTATTTTTTTACTGTATAATATTCTATTTTTATAATATTCTATTATATAGTAATCTATCATTCTGTTTTTCCAAACCAGACAGTATTTCAGTGTATTTCATCACAGAAAAGCACCACTGATGCTCAGGCGACCATTCCCTTTGCTCCGTATGGGAAAGGATTAGGGATGGGGAATGAGGGAACACAGTACTTGACAACCCTTCAAAGATACCCAGGGATATAAAGAGCTTTTGGACCCAAACTCAGCAGCAAAAAACCAAGGAAGCAAATGTCTGTATGTGGTAGTTGGTGTCCTGTGGTACCCAGGCATCTCTGACAAGAAATAAATATGTGAGAGCAGAGAGGACTCGCTCAGCTCATTCCCCTTGGAGGATGAGCAAATGTGTCCAGACAGTGAAACCCCTGCAATTACAGAGAGGATTTCCCAATGTCTGCATTTCCTTCCCCAAACACAACCTGCTGATTTTGCACGACGACCCCTCGCCTTTCGTCTTCTTGGCATCTCCTCCACATCTTGCCTAACTCAGGAGAAGCAGGACGAGCACCTGATGGTGACGCTGGAAGAGCGAGTTCACCCTTCAAACTCACGCCGGTTCCTAAATTTGCAAGCGGGGATGGAGGAGAGAAGGCAACTTCAGCTCCTGCGCTGATCTGGGTGATGAGGCAGGAAGGACAAGCTTGTTTCTGAAGCCTCAATCTGCACATCAGGGTGTTGCTCTGTTTGTTGTTGCATCTCTCGGGACATATTTAAAGGTCTCCCATATCACCAAATCCCACTTAGCACCAGCACTCGGCTGCCTGAATCCCGCTCCAAAGCGTAACATGTCTCTGTAAAGCCCAGTTTCACGCACCAATGTCCTCAAAAATAGCCAGAAAAATCTAACATCAACCCACCCAACCGCAGCAACTCCTCCACCATTTATTATCAAGTTTAAGCGGGGGGGGGGGGGGGAAACCACGGTAAATCATTCCCAAGGGCACATATGCTTGCACGCAGTGGAAAGCCACAATGTTTTATGCTCTGGGAACACTGAGGGTACCAGCCAGGGCTCGGAGGGAGCAGAAGTCGTCACCCCCGCGTTGACAAGCCATATATTGCCCCGAAGGAAAAGTCAAAGTTCAGGCGGCCAAGCCCACGGCGTGGGGCGGCATCTGGCCCTGGGTCCAAGACAGAGGTGAGAAGCTCTTGGGATTCTGCAGCAGCTTCTCCAGGTTGAGGACCACACAGTGTCATTAACAACCAGCGCAAGGGCTTTGGTAAAAAGCCCCGATATTTAGTCTGTGTCGAAGCAAAAGCAGAGGGAGATGCGTGGCAGGGTGTAACTGCACCATTCCATCCCTCTCTCTCCATCACACGTTGCACTCGGCTGTTCATCAGTTAAAAAATATAAGAATAGATTCAGATGAGCTGACCTGACATGGGACTGCCCTGGAGCTTGTACTGATGTAAAGGCTTTTTTCTTTTTCAAACCACAGCAAGAAGGAAAATGAAACTAAAGAAGCAGCGTCCGGGATGAAGGGTTGATAACCTGCTTTTGGTAGCAAGAGGAAACAATTCGGAGCAAGAGAAATTGGCGCTTCCAGCTTTGCTCTGCACCAGCACATGTGTGTCCCTGGTTTCCAGTGATCCAGCCCCGCAGCTGTAATTTTACAGCTGAAGGAACGTATTTCCAGCATGAAAGAGCTTTTTATAGGCAGCCCACCCGTAGGTACACCAGCGATATCCATCTCGCCACTCTGAATGAATCGCAACCGGCACACTGGAGCGCTGCAGACAATACCCCGTGCTCAGTGGGGGACATGGTGATGCCCGGTGGCCTTTGCCGAGGGTCCTGTTGTCTGACCTGGGGCTTGTCATGCAGATTAGCTATTGAAAAGGCAGCAGCCCCCCTGCCCTTGGCTTTTAGGGACAAGTCCAGGGTATTTTACTAAGCACACAGCAGGAAAAGGGAGCTGGGGACACGGGATGTGAGACCACCCAGCTCTGCCCCCGTGTGCAGCCACACGACGTCCTTACGTGTGACTGAAACCTCTTCATCTCGACCCAGGTCTTGCCAAATTAATATACACCTACACAGCACCTCCGGAGCTCTGTCTGGGGTGGAGGATTTATAGAGAGTGGTGTGGGGGATCTACCTGGGATGGGATCGAGGAAGAAATAACGATTAAGAGCATTTTTAGAGCTTTACCTACTCCTTAAGATTCAACTCTACACCATTTTTACACATTAAGATCCCCCGTAGGCTGCAATGTCACCTGCACCTGGGAAGGTACCAGTCAGAGCTTTGCACCCTAAGTGTAGAATTATAGAATCATTTCGGTTGGAAAAGCCCCTCAAGATCATCGAGTCCAACCGTTCCCCACCCCTGGCACTGCCCCGTGTCCTGAGAACCTCATGTCCGTCTGTCCAGCCCTCCAGGGATGGTGACTCCAGCACTGCCCTGGGCAGCCTGTTCAATGCCCCACAGCCCTTTGGGGAAGAAATTGTTCCCACATCCAACCTCACCCTCCCCTGGCGCAACTTGAGGCCGTTTCCTCTGCTCCTGGCGCTTGTTCCTGGGGAGCAGAGCCCGACCCCCCTGGCTCCAAGCTCCTTTCAGGCAGTTGTGCAATTAAAACCCTGTGCAAAGCAACGCTGTGGTTTTTCTACTTTAACCTTTCTCAAAAGGTTTAGTTGCCTTCAACATCTAATCCCTACCTAACCCATAGCAGGTTTAGAGCCTCCTGCCTCCTCCCCAGGCCAAACCCTTGGCAAGCACCGCGTTCACACAACCCCACAGCTCATTTATTATTTTTGAGGGGAGGTGGCCGCATTCCTCTCCTCTATTTGGATTTAAAACAAAAACCCCAGGCCAGCCAGCCAGGCACCGTGATGTCCCCATGCCATGGATTTTAATCCTAGACCAAAATAATTTCAACTGCATTTTCCTGCTTCTCCACAAACCGTTTTAAGCTTCTGAAGCTGAGGAAGACGGATCAATTTGGGTAAAATATTAGGGAAAAAGTGTACAAGTGGAAATTCAAGTTTATATCAGCCTTGCAACAGTGTAGAATAAATCGAGGAGGAGGGTGTGAGTCTTTGGTGCCTTTAGCTCCTTTTTGGGTGGAAAACAGTGCATGGATTTAAAACAAACAGAACAAAACAACCCCAGACTAAAGTCCTGATAAAATTCAGGTTCAGTATTGCAGAGATGGAATATCTTTGGAACTGGAAATGATGAAAATAAATGTTTCTGAAGCTTGGAGACACTGACACCCCCGTGGAGCGCACAGCCAGCTTGTTTGGAACACAGCCCCGCTTCCCCTCCGCGCTGCATGACAAAGCACCAGAGACTGCCACGAGTCACCGAGAGGAAGATCCCCTGGGAAGGGAAAACCGAACGCAAACCGCGTGCCCTTCGCAATAATTAAGGGGCATTGACTTTTGAAACTGCAAGCGCATCAAATAAAGTGACCTGTCCAAGTTCAAAGGTCGGAAAAAGGGGGAATAAAAGTCAATTTGGCTATTGAAATCCCTCGGGGGGTGGGTTTTGGGGTAACCTCTCCGCACCCAGCGCCACTGACTACACCACATGTTGTGGCACGATCAAAATGCACCAGACCCCAGAAAGCCCAACTTTGGGGTAAGAAAAACCTCACATTTATTCTCTAAAATACTATTTTCCTGCGTCTTGCAGCGCGGGGACTCAGCGCAGCCAAACGGCAGCGATATCTTGAGCAAAGTTGGGTAATTTGAAGAGCCGGAGCTCTAATAAAAAAGCAGCCCGTCCTGTAAAACAAACAACATTCCAGCTTTTACCTCTCCCTCGCCTCTCAGGGTAAACCCACCAAATTGCTTTAATTACTCATCACGCTGGAGCCGCGTTCCCCAGACTGCACGGAAAAAATAATAATCACTATTTAAACTTAGTCACTCTTCCATCAAAGGATCGATATTCCTGGCACAACGGTCGCATTCCTGCGCCTTCTGCCATCGCTTTCCGATTGCGGCCGGTTATTTAACCACATGAGTCATCACAATGCTATGAGATTCGTAGCTTCGTACGTTAGGGCTTAAAAAAGCATTAGATGACTGCAAATATTATACCTGGTGCTCAGCTCTAAAACCTCCGCATGGAGTTTTTCCCCCGGCAAACTCGTAGGTTTAGATCTAAAAATTAGAAGTGGCATATTCGATATTTTATGATGTTCTGCAGCTTTGGTCAAATCAGTTCGAAAACCTCCAGCTCATCCATAAAGTTCATTATCAGTCATATGATCAAAGGCTTTGCCAAATGCTCCCTCCCCATGAGATAACAATAACTTCCATTAATTATTCCTTATCGAACTGTTTTCCCAATACTCCCTCAGAACTGGTAGGTGATGTGGTGACCTCCAATGATTTAAAATCCTCTCGCTTGTCCTTTTATGCTCCTTGTGAGCATTTCTGGGATATTTCTAATAAATCTCATACCATTTCTTTGATGCCGGTTACCGTCATCTCTTGACTTCAAACGACTCGTGCTTGGTAGATGACGTCTTCATAGAAAACCTGGCAAATCACTCACTTTTTAACTAAAAAAGGGGATTGTGAGTCCTCCCTCGCTCCCTCCTGCTCTTACTTCACCCAGCTCACCACATCTTAGAATTTCAGGTCACAGCTTTACAGATTCCATTTGAATTTTTTGCTTTTGATGAGCTGTAGCTTGGGTTTAACACCCGAATCTACCCACAAACACTTTGTTGTAGGGAAAGCAGATACCGCAGATCTGGAGAAATCACTTTAAGTCGGCAAACAAGTTAATCCAGATCAGCTTTCTGTGCATAAAGTGCAATAATAACGCTTCTGTAGCAACCGAGGGCTGATGGGAGCCAAGGCACTGTCAAATAGGAGGTTAATACAGATTACACGCTCCGAGGGCAATGGCTTTAGTAAAACAACGAATTTTGGATTGAGGAAGCCCCCTTGGGCAGCACAATAAATTCAAGAGCAGGCAGCGAGTCCCTGGTGCGATATTTCGGCTGTTTTCAGGTAATTTCCAGCTAGCTGGTTGCAAAAAGGCTGCAAAAATTGCGGGGAAAAATCCATGTAAATCATTGATAAGCACTTCACTAACACACCTACTTCAAAACGAGCTGCGAACAGTGGTGCCTTTTTGATTTTTTAGGAGGACAAGGGAATCTTTGAAGAGCACGATGACTTTGCCAGAGCTTCCCGCAGCGGCTCCTGGACTTGTCTTGGCAGGAGCCTGTGCATCGGTTGCTTCATGAATTATTACTCGGGAACGATGCAAAGTGGATGCTCTTGGGATCGCACGGCTCGCCCCCTGTTTATTTACCTTCAGAAACAACCGAAATTCACTTCCTGGCAGAGCCACCACTTCACCGAGGGCTCAGACCCAGCAAAAAAGCCACAAGGACTGAATTTCTGTCATATTTGAGCACGGCGCCGGGCTGAGGCCGCTCCATGCTGTTGAAGCGCAAATAACACGTTTTATTTAAGTGTCTTTCCCTCAACGGGAACATTTTTGCTGTTCTCTTCAGAAACTTGGAAGCAGGGCAAAAATTCACCCACAGGTTAAGCAGCATTGTCGACTGAATCGCTACTTCTATCAGCAAATATGCTTCTCTAAATGCTTCTCACGTGCAGCTCTGTGTTTTATTTTGAAGACGTGCTCGGCCTCCTCATGACTGTATGTCTCCCATACGAAGATGACGTGCTGTGAAAGCAGCCAGCGTACGTCCCTGAGCGTGCAAACTCATCAGCTTTGATGCTAACGACTCGAGTCTAGCGGCTAAGTGAGGTTTTAGCAAAGGGGACACAAAGCTCAGATTAGATGAGGAACTGCGGAAAGGCACCTGTGCGTAAGATTTGCAAAACCAGAACACAAAAATCCTACCCAAGCTCCGATTCATTAACATTCCCAAGGAGCAAGGAGCCAATAACCACCACGAGCTGCTACCGAATCACTATTTTAGTGCAAAGCGCTTGGTTTAGCAGAATCACGTTTAACACCGATCGGCCGCAGCGATGGGGATGCGTGATGCTGCTCAATCCCAAGAGACGCAGCGTAAACCCCTCGTTTGGAGGTTCTCAATGCTCCTCGATCCCAAGCGACGCAGCATAAACCCCTCATCTGGAGGTTCTCAATGCTCCTCAATCCCAAGCGACGCAGTGTAAACCCCTCGTTTGCAGGTTCCCGTTGCAAATCGGAGCTGGAAAGGGGCGATCGGAGCTTTTCCGGCAGGTACTTACTGTGCGAGAAGCGCTGCGTGATGGGGGTGCCGGGGTAGGGGTACGTGCGACTCTCCCACTGGATGTTTCCTTCTTGCACCGCTTTGATAAAGCCGTGATAACACTGATGGGCCACACCTAGGGGAAAAAATAAACCAAAAACCACGATGTCAGCAAAATTTGGGGCATGTCGCGAACAAACTGCGTGCACAGCAGCCTGACAGCAATTATAATGTATTTAGATTAGAAATATTCAGGTGGAGATTCAGAGGATTAAAGAGAATAAAGAACGTGGACTGCGCAAATCGGCAACGTTCGCTGAACTGATTCGCTGCATTTCCGATATCCATTGGCTCTGGCTTGGTAAAGCAAAGCTTTAGTGAAAGATAAGCGCGAGTGATGCCTTTGCAAAGCTGCTTTTCAGCCTCCTCTGCTGTCCTCTCATTGCACTCCCAAAGGAGCCGCTGCCCTTCCTTTAATGGACCTTAGAGGGTAAATAATGAGCAATAATGAATTTTTAAGAGCTCAGGAGCCTAAAATAAACACGAGAGGAGACACTGGTGATCAAAGTCAGTGTGGTTTAGGTGAAAATATTCCTCCTTAGCCGTGCGAGGGACAGGATCTGGCGGACAACAGAGCAGGGCAGTCACAGCACTGTGATTAATTCTCCGTACGGACAACACGTGTCTGCGTTTGTGGCGAGAGGGGCCAGAGATGGCTCCGGGAGGTAAAAAGAAAGGGTCTGGTGAAGATTTACAACTGTGGATGCTCAGTGGCATCCGCTACGCTATGGGGATGCCACAACCTGCCAAGATTTTTTCCTGAGGATTTGCCTATTGAAAACCCCATGCCAGGAAGACCTCCAGCAAGAAATCAAATCACACTTTGGGATAGAAAGCAGGAAGGTTTTATTTTACTCTATTTTTAAATGAAGCCCGGGGTCCTCAAGCAGCTGGTCCCCGAGAAGCACGCGGGAAATGTAACCCGAACTATAGGATTTCGTAGCAGATGCATCCTGACAAACAGGAAAAATCAGCCAGAAGAAAACAAATCAAGCGTTTACCTCAAGTGACCTCTCTGCTTTGTGGCAAGTTGGCGATTACACTCCCTTTTATTTTGCTATAATTGCTGCAAAAATGGCACGGAGCACCATTGAGACTCGGACAACTCGGGCTCCTCATCCCTCCCCTCCAGGGATGTTTCCCACAGTTTTTGGGGTGAATCATCAGGCGCTCCCTCGCTCCAGCTGCATCCTTTGCGTCTCTTAAGGACACTCCAGGAACAAGTATGCATGAGAAAGTGCAGCCGAGTGGTGACTCAAGGGCTGCGGACGCTTGAAAACCCTTTAAAACAGGGGTGCGGGCTGGTGCTGACCCAAAATTATGCAAAAAATGAGTGATTTTGTGCAACGCTCGCCGTGTTTTCTTTCACCTGGGCAAGGCAGAAAATGCCTGGAATCCGAGTGATGCTTTCACATGTGCAGAGAAGTCCACAAATGAGACATCACACCACACACCTGCCACAGGCGTTTCTCATCCGACACCCGCTCGGTGTTTTCCATAAGGAAAAAGTTACCCCCGCGCCTCGTTTCCTACAGATTTAACTGTGGTCTCCTCCCAAACTGCGGGTTTTTTAATGATGCTCGTAATCAAAACGCGGGTCCCCAACAGAAACCATCCAATGTGTTAAAAAAATACCAAAGCAGAGAGTTTTGCTTGTATCCTCATCCAAATTTTACCTATTTAGTTGTTGTATCATCTATATTTAGCATTAAAATATCCCCATGAGCCTTCAGAATTAACGTTGCACGGAGGCAAAGTATCTGTATCTCAGGGCTACTCTTTCAGGAAGTCTGAATACGTAGATCTCTATTAATGTAGATTTTATATACCACTTATCTCCAGCAGAGCTGTAAGAACCAGGCATGGGTTTGTTGCCAGCCAAAAGCGTAAGCTTCAGGAACGTTAATTACCGAGCAAGATGCAAACGAAGCGCAATTAGAGCCGCATCAGACACGGGATGCCGGTGTCTGTGTGGTGGAAACGCGAATACAAGGTCAACAGCACACAGGGAGCGTTCAAAAGCAACGTGAGCAGCTCTGTCATGGGGGTTTTGGGGTTTCACTCTTTTATACTTCAAAAAAAGCAGAGTGGCTTAATTCTGCGTCGTTAGGAGCAATGCCTTGAGCAGAGGAAGTGACCTGAGGGCTGTAGTTATTTTTCTGGCATTCTACAAATATCAAATTTCTGAGTATGATGGGAAAACAGCAGGTGAGGCTAAACCAAAGCTGGGATACAAATCTGCATTCCCACAATTAAAACACAAGTACTCTAATGACAGCTGTTTGTACCTTTGATTAGTCGATACCACTGTTTGCAGACAAGGGCGGCGGTTTTGTGCTCCTGATAGGGCGAAAGGAAGGAGAGGATATATTCCAAAACCTCTTCTGGCAGCTCCAACATCGATCTGTTGTGCCTGGTCTCCTCGAGCTCCAGCTCGGCGTGCGGCTCATCGTCTTGCTCCATCGTCCCTTCCACCGCGGTGTCTTCTGGATCCACGGCCATGAAACCATCATCTTCGCTGTCCGAGGAGCTGGCCATGGCATTCCACTTCACAGCTTCACCGAGCAGGGGAAAAAACAGACAACAATAAGGTCACAAAGGAAATTAAAAGCATCGGAAAATGCCCCTGCATCGAGCTCTGCCCCAAAGTGCGAGTTGAGGATGTGGTTTGCACAAAGCTTTGATTTGAAGGATGCCGCACGCAATTTCGGAACGAGGCGTCCTCCATCAGCGCAACGTTTGCCCAGAATGTTCCTTCACCTCTCGCAGCCCTACAATTGCCTACGGGTGGTAGCAGAGAAAGGAAAATAATCAACCCGCCGGAGGAATTCCAGCCCTTCCAACAGGAGAAGCTGTCACGGCGCTGCGCTGGTGGTTGCGGCTGGTTTGTGGTGATGGGGAAAGGGATCCCCACCGGATCGAGAGCAATCCAAGGCGAGCCGGGATGGGAGCGACAGCTTTGCAGCCCCTCCTCCCCTGCGAAACCAGTTTGGCCAGCGGGTCTGCTTTACCCCAAGCAACTTCTCAACCAAAAATCCCTGTCCCGTTCTCCCTTAACACCTCCTTTTTAAAAACAAAAAATTAAATATTTGCACACAAGGCGAGGAAAGAAACAACCCCCACAGGATTTACTGCCGATGAAAGGCTGGAATAGCGAATATTCTATCTCCAGCTATTCAGAACATCTTAAGTGGAAGGTAACATACTGATGACAGGAATATATCATGCAATAAATCCATCTTAACAAGTGGCTGTGTCCGGTTGGGCCAGCTGGCACGGCCTGCAGTTAAACCCATGCCCATCGCTGCAAAACAAATCCCTGGATTCTATTTTCCAGGAAGCAGCCGACCTGTTTCGGGGACCGTCGTGGTATTTTTTCCCCTCCAACATCACTGGGTGAAGAACAAGGGAAGCGACTGTTCCATGATTATACCTGCACCGATAGCTCAAGCCAAAATAACTCACCAGGATGAGACGAGACACGGCTTTTTGTCCAAAATATATAAGTTAAATACAACCATGTCGGTCACAAACTATAGTAACTTATTTTTACCGAGCTTAGTATCGCAGAAAAAACACCTGGAAGGAATTGAAGGGAATAAATGAAACTGTGATAAGCTCCCAGCAATGCAAACTCTGCCATCTTTCCCAGCTAAACACAGGCTGTTCCCATCCTGAGAGCCATGGGAATAGCGGAGACGCGGAGCAGAAAATCTTGCCATGACAACTAATTCATGCTCAGAAAAATGACGTTCGACAGCATTACTCTTTGCTTTTGTCAGGTTCCCCGACGAAGCAGCTTCAGAAAATCCATGGGGCTGTCAATCTCGGGTGGAAAACACATGAAAATGAGAGTTATCAGCCTAACAGATGCTCAGCACGTTTTCCCCCGTGTCAGAAATCCTTCTCAGAGTCAATGTTGTGACAGGGGAAGGCTGAAACCCAAACACTTCGATGCCAGCAAACTGCATTACGCAGCAGATAACTTGCAAATTCCCCCAGATTAAGAGCTGTACTAAAGAAAATACTTAAAAGCCAGAAGGTTGGGTCTTTTCCAGGCAAAAGCACCTATGGTTGTGAAGTGGATGTGCTGATTTCCACCTCAACGTGGAAAGGCTCCTGAATTCCAGCCTCAGGACATGGTTTTGCTGGAGGGTCAGTCCCCTTCTCGCAGTTTGGGAAAACAGAGCGGTTTCACACCCTAAAAACGTGCTGGCAAATCAAACCGAAGCGCGTTTCATTTCCAAGCGGCTCAGGTACACGGGGACGCCCGCGGGTGACAACGCCGACCATACGCCTCGGCTCGACGGGTTCGCACGGGGCATCTCTTGTGGTTTGAAGGGTTAGAAGCCAAGATCATGCGTGTTTCTCAACAGCTTTTATTTACCCTTTAAATCGTGGCCAAAACCTGCTGGAGGAATCCAGCTGAGAAGCGCAGGAGGGAACGCCTGGCTAGCAAAGGTTTTTGGTTGAGTTTTCAATTATTAAATTCTCATTTTGATTCTTTGGAGCAGGCTTGGGGAGTAACACAACACAGCAGGTTAATCCCAGGCACAAAACAGCTTTAGGGTTAGAAAAACATCTTTAAGACCTATTGTAAAAAGGCAGGAGGAGCAGGGAAACCCCCTCCCAACAGCACGTGGGGGAGGCGAAGCTGCGCTGAGTGTCGTCTGGTCTCACTTGGTAATATTATATTCAAACGCATCTACTTTGCTAGATCCTCATTTTCTAAACATTTGAGCTCAAGAAAGTTTTCACACCCACGCTATGTTATTTTTCTAAAGGAAAATAAGCCCAGCGAGAAACTCGACTCCCAAAAGGCAAGTTGCTGTCAAAATAACCCTTCAAGCTTGACCTGCTATGGACGCAGACTCTGCCCTTATGGCACAGGAATAACCACCCCTGGATGGCAAAACAGCCAAAGCACCAGCCTATAACCCTGCTCCGACATCAAGAAAGGAACAATAAACCCAGGGAGTCGGTGACAAGAGAGCTAAAGCATCCCAGCCAGCTCCTATTACCCATTATTCAGCAGATGCAAGGGAGAAAAATCCCATTGCGGTGTTTTTACTCATTATCTGACAAGCAGAATGGAGCGTTTCAGTCCCGTTTGCATTGGGGGGGGATGCAGAAGGTGCTTTCTCACTCATCCTGGCTCTCCAGGCGCTCTCTGCTTGCACCGAGCTGGGTGTCAGTGCACACACAGGCTAAATGAGAGCTCAAAAAGCTGCAGTAAAGGGATTTAAGCAGTTGTATCTATTCCAAAAGTAGGTGTAATTCAATTAACTCACTAGGACGGATCAAGGAGTCCCTTTTCTGACCCTTTTCTGCTCAGACACGTCGCTGCGAAGGCCAACACGAGCCCCTCAAAGCACCACCTTATATTTTACAGCATCCTGCTCTCGAAGAATCGCTTTTATATTCCGGCAGCAGGAACGTTTCACAGCATTCAGAAATGAGCCCGAAGCACCGGTGAGGGGGAATCGCTGCTTAAAATAAAACACAAAGCAACGCTCGAAGGGCAATGGAAACAGAGCTCTGCCGATCAAATCTGCATCTCTGCCAGCTGGCGGAACATTTGATAACTCCTTTCTGAGCGCTTCAATCTTCCCCTTCACCCCTCCCAAAATTATTTGAGAACCGGCTATTTATCCTGCATAAGTTAATTACTCGCTGCAGCGGAACAAACGGATGAAAAATGTTAAATGCAGAAAAACGCCATCAGGTTTAAGGACTTCTTGAATCCCGGTAGCGACGCTGGACGCTGATCCTGCAAAATGCCTCTGGATATAAGACTTTCCTACCTGCAGGTACCTTTCCTGGTCGCACGGAGCCCAATTCATCGGTGGTTCCCATCCCGAGTTCCCTGTTCTTCTCAGCTGTGTTAAGTGCTTGAATTCACAGGCTTTAGGACTTGGCTTTTTCTTTTCTTATGAAAAAACTAAAGTCAACAGTTTTTAGGTGAAAAAAAAAAGCCTGGAGGGAAAGTTCTTGAATGAAAATAAGAGGTCGTGTAATAGTCCTGAGTCAGAGCGCGTTAGTCATAAGGGAATGCTCGTTTTCGCACGCCGCAAAAAACCCTCTCGCCGAACATAATTGTTAAAGTGATGTTCTCACCCAGGGAAAGAAATAGAATTTAAAACAAAATGCTAAAGGTGTATAAAAGGTCCCAGTCCTGGTCGGTTGTTTGGGCTGGAAGGAGAAGGGGACTCCGCAGAACAAAGTTCTCTGTATTTGGAAGGATTATTTTGCAGCTGTGCCATCAAGGACTTAGGGGCAGCTTCCCCCTCTCTAATTCATTTTCCCTCCTACTAGTTGCCCTGCAAAAGCCCTGAGCCCTTTTCTAGCGATATAAGAGGGAAAATAAAGCATTATTTCCTAAGTAGAAGCACTTTATTTTGTAAAAATAAGGGAGTGAGAGGTCTGATGGAGCCATGGGATTCAGGATCCATGCTGCGGAATAAGATGCTCCCAGCCCTCCAAACTGCCCCATTTGAAAGATCAGCTGTTCGATGAGTCCGACAATGGCGGGAAAAAGCAGATTTTAGTCAAAAAGTAAGAAAACAAAGGCTGCGGGAAGCGGAAGGATGAGCAATATCCCGTTTGTGCTGCCGTCGAGCACCGTGCCCATCGAACGGGTGAGACCTCGGCGACACCTGCACCGCGTTGTGCTTCTTATCCCGACAAAACAGGCGATTCCGAGTTCTTTGAAGCGCAGCTTTTCCCTTCGGCTGCCTCTCCATAGGAAATTGCAGAGGTTTTTAATTTCACCCATGAAAAGAAGAGTTGCCCGTATTCCAACCACAAGTTTGAAAATCCAAACAGAAAACTTCCAGTCTGACCTCCCTGCCACGTGTTTCAAGTGTTAAACTGGTAATTGTTACATAGATTTCAGAGAGAAACTCAAAATTACATGAGTGTATTTTACAGTGCCACGTAACATATAATAAAACAGCACGGTTACGACTGAATTTTAATTGGTATTATTGTAATAAAAAGGTTTAGTTACCAGAAATCCCTCACAGCCCAATAATGAGTTGACCCTCAGCTCTTCCATATTCCTGCTCATTTTTTATTCTAATCTTTCAATAAAAATCCCTAAAGTACTAATATAATGTTGTTCAGCAAGATTTATCGCACAAACAGCACAGCAACCTGAAACTAAATTCTGCTTATCTATCTTCCCACAAAAGCACTGAAAATAAGAAAACCAGAGCTTTATTCTGGATTTATTGTCTATTTATTGAGTTTAGTGATGCCACGCTTCAGGTGTACGCTGCAAAACCCGGCATTTGGACTTCCTAATGGAATAAACGGGATGAAAACCTCAGAATCGGCCTAAAAGCTTCATAAAATATTAACAAATCAATAATCAAACAATGAAGGCACCGCATAACCCTGTGTCCTGGGTTTGTTATAAACCAAGTTTCTCTCTTAGTGAATTTGCCTGTCAGCTAAAGCTTCATATTAGCTGCATTTTCCTGGAGAACCGGATCCATGTTTTGGTAACATAGCAATGGAATGTGAGGTTATTGATAAGCATGGTGACCAAAAAAGTGACCAACTGAGTATAACATCCCATTCACATGATACTTCATATAAAGTGGGAGATCACGAGGATCTCGTCCCTTTTCCTTATGGCGACATTAGGAGAGGACCTTGCGAGTTGTCCCTGCAAACTGAGGCCAGTGACAGACTGAATCCAGCTCCACTTGGCTGCAGAGTCCAGTCCAGGACTTCGGGTGCCAGCTCTGCAGTTGCTGGGACTTTCAAGATTGGTTTTGTATAGTTTGTATTATTTTCTCTATTTTATCAGTAGCATTAGTAAAACATTTTCAACTTTTCCAACTCTCCTCTCTCAGTCCTTTCCCTTCCGATCGCCTGTCCTGAATGGTGAGAGGGGCTGAAGAGGGAAACAGGGGGAGAGGGGGTTAACAATACACCTGCCAGGGTTTTATTGTCACCCCGCAATCCAAACCCTCGACACCCTGCAGAACGTTGCTAAACAAGCCAAGATCCCCCAAACCTCCCAAATGAATCTGTAAGAAATGGGATTTAGTGACTTCCCAGTTTCATTTAACCGGATTATTACCCTTAAATGAGTTTAAGTTGTCTAAAACCTTTTGAAATCTGGCACTTACAGCACAGAAGCAGCTGTTGTTTTACTTATTTAGGTACTTCTTGAGCTCCCATGTGTGCTGGTGGCCAACAAACCCCAAATTTAACCATGCTGGGCGTTAAATAAATGTATTCTCTGATTCAAAAGCTGATCTGATGGGCTGGGCATCATGTGGCAACATATTATTTGGGTTTCCCTGAGCAAAATTCCAGCTTCCACGCACACGTTTCCAACTTTGCAACCTCAGTAATCGCTTTGAAATGAAGCCAAAAGTTAATAAGTCTGAAAAACCAACCCCTAGCTGGGGTTCTCAAAGTGCATAAAGGTCATTTTGGTAACTCAGATCCAAATTTTGCCTCTTTGGAAAACTGTTCTGCTCGGGTGCAGGAATCAGCTGGACCGTACATAGGTTTGCTCTTAAAATATATCCCTTCTATTGAAATCACCCTAAATGTTGTAGGGCTGTCAATAAACGGGATTTGGGGCTCACAAACTCCCTCTACCGGCTCCCTGCAAGCTGTTAATTACAATTATTCTTGCCTGAGCTTCTTCTAGCAAAAGCAATAATTATGATTCATTTTGAAAGGAAGGCGGAACTGCATGCTGGCCAGAAAACAAGAACGATCCCTAAACAAGCAAATACAGGGCTTTGAGATATCAAAAATAGAGGATTTGATGGGAAGATGTGCAGATGCTTCTGTTATACGCTACAAACAGCTTGCACAGCGGCTTTCTGGATCAAATGTGATTTTCAGTACCTACTCAAACCTCCTCAGGATGATTTATCCACAAGAACCCCTGTTTGATAACCATCTTGGGGATAATTATCACCTCTCTCCTTCATTATGGAAGCACAGTAGGTCTGGAGCTCGTGGCAGCACTTGGAAAGGTGCAGTTAAATACATTATTTTGAGGAAAGTGTATAAAAGCGACACAGCGCTCCTTAGTTTCCACTGATGTCTCTTAAACCACTCAAAGCCGCTAAAATCGGTTAATGTGTAGATAAGTTTCAGGCAAACGAAAGCAAATTTACAGCTGAACTGCGAGGAAAACACGCACTACTGATCTAAAAACCAGCCCGGGATGTCTGGATGAAAAATAAAGTGGAAAACAGCAATACAGAAACATAATTTCTAGATTTACATTTCCATACGGCCCAATGTTCAATGTTCAAACAACCCAGAAAACCTGCTCAGGCAAAATAATGAACCAGAAATATCTTAGAAAAGGGTTGGCTAACAAAACTCGGAGCTACCTCAATGCAATCAAATCCACCTACTCCAGCAAAACAGGCAGCGAAATAGCATTTCCTACCCCTGTGTCGTTGCTGGTCCAGCCTGCGCTGTCTGCTGCGATCAGACTGGGGCCGTTGGACCTTGTTCCTCCACAGATTTGGAGTTTTCCTGATTTCTACGACATCTTTCTTCTTCCTTTTGCATCCCATGAAACTTTACAGAATCATAGAATGTCCTGAGTTGGAAGGACCAAAGATCATCGACTCCAACTCCCATCCGTGCACATGACAACCTCAAACTTGGGGGAACGCGGGATCTTTGAGATATTGATCCTTTCATTGAAAGGGGTAACGGCATCAGGAATTGGTGTGAGAGGGAAAGCAAACTGCATAAGCCTTGTTTCCAAAAAAATAACCCTGGTAAAAGCCCATTGAAAGACAGATACACACACCATTCCACGGAACCTCCTTTAGAAACTACCCACATTTCGATAAATAATCAGCGTTAACACCCACGCCGCAGCGCTGGCCATGTAATTCAGGTACTATTTCGTTGAGCAGCAGGACAACCAGATTAAAATTTCCAACACAATCGCAAAACTAAGGCTTAATGATTCGCTGCGGAAAAGAACCACCAAGTTTTAGCGCTCGGGAAAATTAAGTTAAGCAAACACTAAGTCAAGGTCAGGGTTTACCAGAGGGACAGGCGCTCACATTTAAGCCTCTGGTTCCCTCCATGATGCTGTCTTTGCTTTAGCACACACACAATGGAGGAGAGATGGGGAAGAACGTAATGTTTGCAACAGAACAACGTTATTTTGCAGTTGAGATTCACAAAGTGCAAGAAATAAGTCCTGAGCAACCCTGAGATGTTTCATGTGAAGTGAAGAAGAGCTCAAGGGTACTGACTTTCAGGCCATAAAGAGAAGGATGCGCTGGAAAAAGCCATTTATTGGTGTAGGCTCGGTAGCCAAAGTTGAATTTCAATCGATATCCTCAGCTTTTAGACAGATTGCTGACTCGCAGCAGCGTGCTGATGCAATGTTTTTATCTTTGTTAGCAAGCAGGGTACCGAGATATCTCATACCACCTTGACATGGACATTATCAGCGGATCAGCGCTGCAAACGATGCTGTTCTCCTGATCTTAACCTCCAGCAGATGAACCGCTCAGCTGTAACGTGTATCGTGCGTCTAACGCGATAAAATGCGGGTTTGCCATGTCCACTCGTCTCATTGCGTCGAATAAACTTGTGTGCCACCTTCAAAATAACTGGTGTAATTCCCAGTGCAAAACCCGCCAACACCAGAGTTAACCGTTGCGCAAATACTGCCCAGGGTTGGATTGCACCAAAAAGAATTTAAAGGTACATCTGTTTGTTAAACGGCGACTGCAACAATGGTGGAAGAAAAAAAAGGAGGTTTTATTGATATATACACACCTGGCTGGAAAATCCTCTGGCCACGTAGCACGTACCTGCCCAGCACAACCTTAAACGCCTTCACATGACAAAAGTGCAGCATCGCTTGGATCCTAAGTGCCACAGTAGTAATTAACCCTATTTTATAGGTAAAGGATCAATAATTAACCCTATTTTATAGGTAAAGGAACAATAGCACCAAGAAAGCGAGGTCAGGCAAGCCCTCAACAACACTGGGATGACAATACCACAAGTTTTTGGGTCCCCTGATCTGCGCTGAAGAAACAAGGCCACAGTTCAGATGGATACGCAGACAGTGCCAAGAGCTCTGCTTTATTTTTGATGGGCAAGTTGGAAACGAAGATGTGCTAATCGAAAAGTGAAAGGGTGACGGAAAAGAGGACGATTTCTGAAAAGCAAGGACAGATTAAATGCAATTCCACTTAAATTTCACAAGAGCTGGAGTTTGAGCCACTCAACAGGCTGGATGAGGATTTGCTGCTGGTTCCACACATTTTGAGAATGCATTTTCCTTTTGATAGGGTATTTTATTGCCCAGCTAATCAAAAAGGCAACGCACTGAGAAGGAAAGGCGGCGCAACTTGGGGATGTGTCACTGCTGAGAAAGGCGAGGATTATCTTTCTGTCTTATATGCCATATATCAAGTCTAGTTGTTTAAGCGAGGCTTAAAAATATTAGGTATTAAAGACTAAAAGACAAAAAAATATAAGGCAAATCCACACGATGTTAATAAACAAATAAAAATTCAGGAAAATTGTGCTAATTTCAAATTCATCCCTACCTCTTACTGAAAACCTCAGCTTCCTGAGATCTCCATTTGTTAACACCCCAAATGAGAGCACTCCTGCCACCCCAATGGGGGCAAATGGGGCAAAACAGGTATTAGCATATATTATGAAACCTGGGGATGTCACAGCATCCAAGAATCATGTTTGGAGTGGGATGAAGTGTTTGGTTTTCTCGTTTAAGGTGTTTTGGGCAGCTCTGGGTATCAGCGAAAGGGTCCGATATCAGTGATAAGAAAAAGCAGAGATGCACTGAAAACGTTGGGGTTTTTTGAGAGTTGTGCTTTTTTATCAGGCTTAGTACCCCATACACACTTCCCTGAAAGCTCAGCAAGAGATAATGGCACCAAAGGGATTCGTGATCCTTCGGTAAAGCACAAATAAATCACTTGTATCATCAGAGGCTCTCCGGTGTGATAAAAACCCAGCCATAATGATTAATACATAACAGATTTCCCAATATAAAAGGCTGCGGGATGGATGGTTTCTTCCCACAGTCACTCTGACTCCACAGCAAGATTTTTACATTCGTGAGCTGCTTTTTATCCAGAAAACCCCCCAAATCACTCAGCAAACGAGAAATGATCTTTTGCCCACCAAAATGTGCCACTCGCAGACATACCATACAGTCAGTCATGGCACAAGCAATCATTTCTGCAGCTTCACGGCGAGCTTATGTCACAAAATCTGGATTTTGCTGAGGTTATAATGTATTTTTGGCAGCGATTTGCAGCATTCAGCAACAGCCCATTGCTTTTACACCCCTGGTATGAAGCGGCAGGACACACCTCAGCATCATCCCTTCATAACCAGCTCAAATTAAAGCAGATTTTAACCAAAAACGACTCACTGTGGGGACCCGGGGTGTCCTTAAACACACCTCAAAGCACTGATGGGGCCGTCACGGCTGATCTGAGGTTTGCCAAGACCAGCATTCCCGCAGCACATCAATATTAACCTAACGAGAAGCCCCAAATATATTCAAGTAGCTCTACCAACTAACCTGAAACCTTCAAAAACCAGCATTATGCCAAAGTTTGCAGAGACACAGAACAAAATAAGCCAGACGAGGGTTTCAAAGTCAGTCTGAAGCAGATGAAGAGACACAGCATCTCCAAATCACAAATCACTGTTGCCTGAAATGCATTAAGTAGAGGGGAAACAAACATTTTAAATCTCAGACAGGTGTTTAGCTAGTAAAGATACATATTTTTTAAATTGCTGTAGAAATGGGGAAGCAAATCCAGTCCACAGCACAGTCCCAATGTGAATTAATCAAAGCTCTAGAACACTTCTAGCTCTGGAAATAGCTCCTGAAGGCAAGAGCCACATTTTCTGCATCTTGCTCAAGTCAAGGCACAATTTTTGACATGTAAGTGTCACTCCCCTCTCCTTTCATCTAAGACACAAGAAAGAGATTTAACCTGAATTTCTGAACTACATCAAAAAGCTGCATTAGGCATTAAGGGCAGCGCAGCCCAGGTATCTCGATGCATCTCTTGGGGATGCCACCAGCTGCAGTTGGTCTCACTCGGGTCAGAAATTCACCCTGAAAGGAGTTCTTACCTGCAGAAAAGCACATTATCAGAGCCAAAGTCCTCTTTTCACAGCCTTTTATCTCAATCTGGACCAAACCCGAGCCGAGCTCTGGCTCTAACACCTTTTACAAGCCCTCGCACGCGACGCCGCATTTCAAAATCCAAGGGCTCGGAGGCTTATTTACATTCAATATTCAGAAAATTTGCGAGGGCAAAGCCTGAATCAATGTTTTACAACAAAACCTGCTGTGACTACACACACGGGGGAAAAAATCACTTCCCTGGGAGGCGCAGCTCTGTTTACACAGAGAGTGGGAAGCGTCTTCCAGCAGCACCCGCTCACATCCTGGGGAAGCGGCTGGAATTGGCAGCGGGTGAAGCAGCCCAAACCAAACGCCTCTTTCCAAGCCCCGAAAACAGACTTTTACAACTCAGTCATGTGCTGGGAACGCATGGGGAACAGATCATCCCAGTCCTCCCACTCCACAAGTACAGCTGGTGTCGCTCCTCCTGCTAAACGTGAAGATTATGTACATTAAATATGCTGAGAATAAGGACAAGACAGTCAAGCGCATCCCTGCAATCCTTGGATCAAATAACTCCCTCCAGAAAGTGCCTGATGCAGCAGCTCGTAATTAACACCGGCGGCTTGAAATCCCCAAGTCAAAGGTAACACACGTTCAACAGCAGCAATAAACCATCCCGATCTTTATACTGAGCATAGGCAGGACAATAACACTTGTTTTGCAGGTGAGATTTCTTCTAGGGCTTCTCCATCAATCAAACCCCCCCCAAAAAATTGAGTCCCAGAGTCTGTAGAAAACTCAAAATTTAAAATCACACCTACTGCCTTTAAAAGTCCACGAGAGTAAAAGAACACAGGTTTGTAAAGCAGCGCAATAATAAAACCGTCGGGTGTCTTTCAAACCCAAGTGCTTCATTTGCCACGGTGAACAAAACAACCCCAAAAAGATCTGTTTGGGCGGAGTCACCCACTGGTGAAAATACCAGGTAACACAGCAGGAAAATCACACACAAACATCTTCGCTATGCGAAAACAACCGCTGGATGAGATTCTGATGCTTCTAGAAGCACGCAGGGACAAAAACCCAGGTGAAGCGATTGAACCCGATGCACTAACAACCACATTTTCTCTTTTTACAACAGAGGGATGATCCTGCCCTGGAAATAGCCCAGAATCCTACTCCTTTCTGTCCTAATTCTGACACCGGGGAAACACCGACCCCAAGGGACACAACCTAAGGGAAAACCACCGGTATTTGGCCTTTCTCTGGCATCAGCGTGAGGAAAAGGAAGGAGAGACGGTGATGGGAACGCACAGGGCGACGGAAATGAGGAAATTACGAGTCCCTCTTAACTCTCGAATTAACCTCCAGCTCAGAGATTCGGCTCCCAAGCCTGGGCTGCGGCCGCTGCGTCGCGATACAAAGCGGTTCGTTAGGACATTGCAGCATTGTCGCCAATTTGAGGCTTCAGGAGGCCATTTGCCACCGATTCAGGCATTGGGCTCCTTCACTATCAAAGGGTGGGGAGGGTAAATACATCGTTACACCCAGGTTACAAATTTAGGTCAGCAGCACCTCAAATGTCATTTATTTTAATTCATGTCCCCTTCAGTAAAGGGGAAGATCTGCAGCTTGTGACCTGCAGCACAAGCCATCAGTGATTTACGTGATTTTTAAAGCAAACGACACCCCCGGTGAGCAACCGGGTTATCCCCACGTAACGAACCGACCCACCATACCGCAGACAAGCGTTTCGCTTTGCACGACTTCTCTTTTGTTCTTCCTCCAAGCATCCATCAGAGTTCAGGTTATGAAAAGCGACACGCCAAGGCTCTATTCCTGCACTCACAGCTCCTAAGAAACACCCTACCCGATTTGAAAGCCCAAAACGGGCTGGAAATGAGACACTTCACTGCTCAAAGCCAGAGGTTTGGGCAGCATCTCGCAGGCAGCGTGAGATAATCCTCCCGAGCCGGAGCCCCTGCAGTGTCTGCTCAGCCCAGCCCCGTCGTGACAAAAAAATAATCACAAATAAAGCCATTATCAATCCACCGACATGAGACTAGCAGCAAAGACAATGGGGGGTAACACCCCAAACCCTGTTGGGCTAATAAATACCATGCTTGCTACCACACCTGATTTAATACGCTTTCAGAACCAAAACAAATATATGTACACACGTATACGGCGAGCAGCACGCGAGGAGCGGCTGCGGATGCGAGTCGAGATGTGGATTCACACAGAGTTATCTGGCGAACAACCCGAGACGGAGCCTCACCTTTGTTTTTATATGTATGAGACACGAGCCTTTGGGGCACCCACAGCCCCCTCCCAGCCAGCAGCACCCGCCCCAACATTGATTTTTTTGGGGGGGAAACTGAGGGTTTCTTGGGGGGAAACCTGGGTTTTTTGGGGCGGGGGACCTGGGGGTTTTGAGAAGGGGGAACTTGCTTTTTTGGGGGATAGCAACCTGGGGGTTTTTGGGGGGAGAATCTGAGGTTTGGGGGGCGGAGGAACCTGGGATATTTTGGGGGGAAACTTGGTTTTTTTGCGGGGAAATCCTGGCTTTTTTGGGGGGAATCTTGGCGGTTTTTTGGGGGGAAACCTTAGCTTTATTTGGGGGCACCTGTTTTTTTTGGGGGGACAGGGTTTGTCCACCTCGGCACTGAGGAAGATTCTGGGGCTGCCTTCACCTTGTCCCCCCCGGGGCCTTTCCCCCTCACAGGGACGAGCAGCCCTCGGGGGGATACAACACCCCGAGGGCTCTGCCCTCAAAAGAGACCCCCAAAAAAGAGATACGGGGAGAAAAGAGCGACTCCGCCCCACCCTCGGGCACCCAAACGGGGGGGTCCCCTTCAGGCGAGGCCTGTCCCGCCCTGAGGGGCCTGAGGGGCCGGGCCCGCCGCCGCCGCCCCGCTCCCCCGGGAAGGGCCGCTGCCCACCCGCTGCTCCCACCCGTCCCCGTCCCCGGCACCACGAGGCCGCTCACCTGGCGCCGGAGCGCGGCCGCCGCGGCTGGGCCGAGCCCTCAGGGCTGCGGGTACCGGGGCCGCCGCGTCGCCCGGGTGACGGCCCCAACCGGCGCCGCCATCTTCCCTCCCCGCCGCCGCCGCTCCGGAGAGCACACTGCGCAGGCGCCGGCCGGCCCCCGCGTCACATGATCACGGAGAAGGGCGGGGAGATGAAGGTCACGTGGCAACGCGCGCCATGATGGGAAGGTCAATTCTCCGCCGCTCTCCATGGCACTGAGAGTGTTCTCTGACGGGGGGAGGCTGCCATCTTTGGAGGGTCCCGTCGGGGACACGCGTGCCGCTCCGCCGCCATGTTGGGAGAGGCGGGCAAGCGAGCGAGGCCGCCATTTTGGGGAGGTCGCTGTGAGGCGAAGGTGGCAGGGCGGCTCCCGGCCGCCTCACGGGCCTTGGCCCCCGCCTTGCCCCTCGCCCCTTCCCGGACTCTCCTCCTCAGACACTCCCCGGCGAGGCACACCTGGGGACCCTCCCTTCCCACAGAAAGAGATTCCCCCTAATTCCCTCCCAGAGCCCTGCCATGTCCCTGTCTCTCCCCTGAGAGACAGCAGGTGCCTGTGTCACCACAGAGGTGAGGATGGGATGGAGCCCTCAGTGCTGCGGGTATGTACACCTGGGTCTGTGTTCTGACACACACCTGTGCTGCTGAGTCGTGTGGTGATGTATTGATGATTACTTTGAAAGTATGGCTTAACTGCTGGAGAGAGTCCAGCGCAGCCACCAAGATGCTGGAGGGAGTGGAGCATCTCCCGTGTGAGGAAAGGCTGAGGGAGCTGGGGCTCTGGAGCTGGACAAGAGGACACTGAGGGGGGACTCATTCCTGGGGATCAGTATGGAAAGGGGCAGTGTCAGGAGGATGGAGCCAGGCTCTGCTGGTGACAACCAGGGACAGGACAAGGGGCAATGGGTGCAAACTGGAACACAGGAGGTTCCACTTAAATTTGAGAAGAAACTCACCCAGTGAGGGTGTCAGAGCCTGGCCCAGGCTGCCCAGGGGGTTGTGGAGTCTCCTTCTGTGCAGACATTCCAACCCGCCTGGACACCTTCCTGTGTAACCTCATCTGGGTGTTCCTGCTCCATGGGGGGATTGCACTGGGTGAGCTTTCCAGGGCCCTTCAACCCCTGACACTCTGTGATGGCTGCAGAGGTGGAGGAATCCCTGTCCTGGGCACTGCGGGGGCCTGTAGGAAACCATTTACCGTGCCAATAGAATAGGCCCAGGCAGGATTTCTCAGCTAAGGGTATTTTATTAACGATTTTGCAAGACCAGGTGTTCTACCTAAAGGCAGGCACATGGAATAGGGCAAAAAGCCCCTGCTTATATCCCTTCCAAATCCTGGCCGCAATTTCCCTCCCTAGCTCCCCATTTGTTGGTTTACAGGGTTTACAGACTATCCGACCCTGCCTCAGTTTGCCTCTCTTATTCATCAAATTCTAACAGCCCCCTCCCCTTGCTGATTTATTTCAAATATTGATTCTTGACTCTCTGGCTACCCTTCCCCCTAGCTTAACTTTTTAAACTTTTAAATACAGTTATCAGTTTGCATTCCATGATTAGTTCAAAGAGACTTTGTTTTATATTAAGGATTCATAGCCTGATTGTCTCTCAGTCCTTCCCCCCGCACTGGGGTCAGGCACAAGGTCAGTTGTAAAAACAACATTCGTCCTTCAGTGGTCCCTTACAAGGCCAAACCTTGAATCCTGGGGTCAGTTTTGGGCCCCCCATGCCAAGAAAGGCCTTGAGGTGCTGGAGCGAGTGGAGAGAAGGGAACGGAGCTGGTGAGGGGCTGGAGCACAATGTGATGGAGCGGCTGAGGGACATGGGGGGTTCAGCTGGAGAACAGGAGCTGAGGGGAGACCTTCTGATCTCTGACCTGCCTGAAAGGAGCTTGGAGCCAGGGGGGTCGGGCTCTGCTCCCCAGGAACAAGCGCCAGGAGCAGAGGAAACGGCCTCAAGTTGCACCAGGGGAGGTTGAGGTTGGATGTGGGAACAATTTCTTCCCCAAAGGGCTGTGGGGCATTGGAACAGGCTGCCCAGGGCAGTGCTGGAGTCACCAGCCCTGGAGGGCTGGACAGACGGACATGAGGTTCTCAGGACATGGGGCAGTGCCAGGGGTGGGGAATGGTGGGACTTGATGATCTTGAGGGGCTTTTCCAACCAAAATGACTCTGTGACACTATTCCTGTGCAGAAGGAGCTGTGGAAGAAAGAACCCACCACCCTTTCTGTCTCTACAGACCAGCACCTACCCCAGGAGCTGCTCCTCAGCATCCCAGACATCGGCCCGGCCGAATCAGCTGCCCCAGGTGCCTCATGAAGGGCTGGAACCACCTGAAAGCAGACACACGATTAACCCATAAGTGCGCAAGTAACCCAGCGTTCACCCAGGTGTGTGCGTGTGACCGTTAACATCCCACTCCCCAAACATCTGCGTGGCTTTGTGGGACACTCAGTCTTGAACAGCAGTGCTGTGGCCAGGAATGGGATTTTTTAGGGCAAAACCGGTAGGATGGAGGGAAATGTCCGGGAAAAATGACGCTGAACATGCCGCGGATTGAGCCAACAATGCCATGCGCTGCTCGTTTCCTTCTGGAAAGATCCCTGAGAATGGGTTGGTTCAAATCTGAGGATATAAATCCCCCTCCCCACCCCATAAAAGCCCACGAGCAGCACTGCTTTTGATAAAAACCCCCCAAAATTTGTCTGCGTGGGTGCCGGGCAGTTCCCTGCCATGATTTTTGGGGCTTGGCAGAGCATGGGGAGACCCAGGGGGGCTGCAGAGGGACCGCAGCTTCTTTTAGCTGAAATATTTGTTTTTTGTGGTTTTTTTAAGCAGTTTATCGCCATCTGCCGGCAAGCTGCAGCTTGCAGGTGCGAAATTTTAAGGATTTAATGGCGTTTTCTCTGACTCCCAGCCCGAACATTTGATTTTTCAGGATGTTTAATTCTGCAGTGAGCAGAATTAAGTGCAACCTTCACCCCAGGTGCATTATGAAACACTCAAAGCACAGAGTAATACATTGGCGTGGTGAATATCCTGGCTGCAAGTCAATAAAACCAATAAATAAGTTTTATTTTGGGGGAAATGTAGCTGTTTCTAGAGGTTGGAGATGCACCGGGGCCTCCTGCTCCACAGGGGCTTTATGAGTAGCTGAGTGTTTAGCTTAAAAGATACAAATTGAGGTAGTGGAAGGACACGTGGACTCTTTGATGCCCGCAGGAATGGCCAAGATTTGCTAAAAATGGGGCAGCTGCTTTTGTCAATAACCCCTAAATTTAGGAAAAAATTCCCCCAAACTGTTTGGGAGTGGAACTTTATGTACAGCTGGTGCGTTTTAGAGGCCGCTGACGCCTTTCGCGCTGTTGGGAAATGCTTTGAAACGCTCTGGAAATCGTCCTGTCCCCGTGGAAGTGTCACACACACACACACACGCGTGGCTCTTGGGCGCAGTCCTCCCGCCCGCCAGGGGGCGCGGGGGGCGCCGCGTCCCTCCCGCTCCGCCGCACGTGGCGGCCCGCCGCGCCCCGTGGCGCATGCGCTCTCCCGCCCTTTCCGCCGCGGGGCGCAGGCGCGGGGCGCGGCAGCGCATGCGCGGGGCGCGGGCTGGCGGCGGCCGAGGGGAATTAACATGGAAGATGAGGAGGTCGCCGAGAGCTGGGAGGAGGCGGCCGATAGCGGGGTGAGAGCGGCTGCTCGGAGCGGCGGGGGGAGACGGGGAGGGTGGTGCCGACGGAGCGTGAGGCGGCGGGGGAGCAGCGGTGGGGCGCGGCGGGCGCGGAGCGCCTGCTAGGCCTCTTAAAGGGACCGCGGCATCGCTCGGCGTGGGGTGGCCTCAGCGCCTCCTGGTTGTCTCCTCTTCATCCGTCGGTGCTGGGCTGCCTCAGAAAGCCGCTGCCTGCCTGTTCTTCTTCCCTCGGTGTCCAAACCCATTCTGTTTTCCCCCGGCTCTGCGGGGCTGTGGCCAGGGTGGCGGCGGCTGGTCCGTGCGGGTCGCGGCTGAGCCCAGAACAAAGCTCCTGCTTCCGGGGAGCGTGTGGTAGGTGCTGGGGGATGGTGAGATCTTTGCTCCTTTTGCTGATGGGCTCCCACAAAACGTGTCTCCCCAGCATCACTTTAACCCTTACGAGGCCTCTGGGGAGAGGCTGCTGGGCTGCGTCTCCCAGGGTGTAGCATGGCAGTTGAGGTCTCACATCAAAAGCCCTTTATTCACTTTGCTTGGGCCAAACATGTTTCTCCATTAGGACAAAGCGTGGAAAGTCTCAGCGGGCCTTAGTGCAGTTGTAGTTTAAGTTCTCGCCTGCCTTTTATAGCTTGCTCAATAGCAGGCGTTTTCATCACGTCTCTCATGCTGAGAGACTCTGAAGCACTTCTGCGTGTTGTGCTTGCAAACTAACATCATTATTTTAGCAGGAGCGTGGGTGGATGATCTGTGGGTTATTCACAACAGCACGACAAGAGAAGGGAAACCATCTCTGCCAGGCGAACTCCTTGTTTTAATAAATTCCGCGGGCTCGTTAACGATCAGAGTGCAGGAGGGCTTCGCGACAATGACTTGGTGAGGACGCCGAATTTGATTCTGGCTGGGAGATTGGGTTACAGCTGATCAGAGAGCGGGGAGCAAAATAAGAGCCTGTAACTCAACGCCCTCACCCGGCGCCGTGCAAGATGCCGGTGGGTGGCTGGCAGCCCCAGCCCAGCGCTTGCCCTCTCCTCTTGCCAACACCGGGAGGCTGCAGACTCCGAAAGCCTCGCACTGGGCAGCAGAGTTAATTCCGGCGCTTGTTAAGTCCTTCCATGAAGGGACATGGCTTGTGTCCTGGGAGCTGATGATAGCTGCAGCCTTGAGTAATGGTTTAAAATTATAGGACTGCTCAAAGCCCAGCCATCGGTTGTCTTTCCTCTTTGTCCTTTCGGCTCAGGCCTTTCGGTTGTTCTTTTAAAGCCCTTAGGAGGAAAAAAATCTCTGTCACTTGTCCTTTTTTGTGTCCTTTTCCAGTCCAAACTGCTGAGAATTTGTTTTCATGAACTTGGTGGCGCATGTGCTGCTGAGCAGAGAGGAGCTGTCACAGCTGCTTTTGCAGTTGTCGGGGGTTTGAATGTCTGTAAAAGCAGTTGGAGCTGTGGGAAGAGCGAGCTGTCTGCCGCAGGAGTTCTTCTTAGGTAAAAGAAGAGACAGGAGGTGCCTTCTGGCATCCATTGCGGTTTAGAAAGGTCATTTTCAAAGGAAGGAGACCCTTTGCTGCTGCTGGCGGCCGCAGGAAGTGAAAAGCAAAGCGGGATGGAGCGGAGGAGAGTCCAACCTCAACCCATCCTCGTCTTCCCTGGTGTTTTTTGTGGTCCGAATGGAGACTGGTGCAGTCAGGGGCTGCAGGCTCCTGGTGCCGCTGCACAAATCAAAGCTCCCAGACATGGGCAGGTGGAGAAAAGAGGAAGAGAGGGCAGCAAGAGTCTCCGCTGCAGAGCAGGTGGCGTGACTGACTTGCTTTTTAGAAGTTAAAAGAGATTTTGGGGCACAGCTGCTCTTCTCCGCGCGTGAAACCCTTGTGCAGCCAGCAGACAGGTCTTTTGGTGAAGGTGTGAGAGGAAAAAGACTGCGCAGGAAAAGCGTGTGAGCCGGCCTGGTCCTGTCACCGCACAGGTTTTTTCTCTTAAGGATTTTCCTGTATTCTTTCACATTTATTTGGGATGGGAATAAGGTGGCACAAGACAGATCCCAATATAAAGGCTTGAGACATGACAGCCCTGGTCAGTACTCAAGAGAAATATACAATAAAGTATTAACCATAAATATAAGAGATATCCACAGATACTCTTCTAACACTTCACACAGGTGAAAAGCTGAGTTATTTTTTTAGACCCTTCAGCACAGCTCTGAGGAAACGTGAGAAATGTAGCAGGACATCTGTGGTGGGTTTTTGAGAGACGTTGCCTGCTTCTCTGCGTGTTATTTTTTAGTATTCTACCCAGAGAGTGTTTGTTAGGACAGAAAGGGCATAGAAGTTTCAGCATTGGTCCTTGCTTTGGGTGTCAGGCTGCAAACTTCTACTGTACATCTTAAAGCAGGTGGTTCTTGGCAAGGGGCAGTTATGGGCTGACCAGAGATGCTGTAACCTGCTTATAATGTCACCTCCTTTATCTCTTGTAGATCTACCTTCCAAAAATCTCATTAGGTTGAGGGAAAACCCCACCAAAACCCAACACAGATGTTCTGCTTTTGTTCTGTCAGTCAAACAGCTGTAAAATAGATCCTCAAGTGTATTTTTTTTTGTCTTTAACGTGGCTTCTGTTTGTCTTTTTAGTTTTCTGTGTCATCAGAATTACCCAGTGTGGCTCCTTGGGTATGCGCCACCCCCTGAGTGACCATCTGCCAAGCAGATACCCTCAGCTCCGGAGCTTCACCCCATCCTGTGATGTTAATCGAGTTAGATCTGCGTTATCTATTTAAATCTTCAAAATGTCTGTGAAATGGGGAGGGTTTTGCTCGTTCCATGAGTTACAGATGGAAAACAGAGCGAATCGTTTAAGTTACAAGGATCTAAACACCCTGGCTGGGTTAGTAAACACTTAATGCACGGCTCGTTTTAATTTTGTGTGGCTTTAGGAAGTGGGAAAGGTCTCTTTGTGACACCGAGTCTATTTACCTGCTTAAACTAATAATTAAACGTCAAGTTGGCAGCTGTGCCCCAAATTTGGAGCGGAAGGCTCCAGGGTCCCAGGTAATCTGTTGCTCCGAATTTACGCTTTCTTCTCGATTAGTAACTTATTTCAGGTCAGAATTTGTGTAGATAAAAATATTAATCTGGTAACCCACAATAGTTTAAAAAAAGTCATCGTGTGTGTCTTTTATTTCCACTCCAGTTTACAGGGCAGGTAGTTCCACAGCCTCCTTGCTGGTGCTTAAAACTGAGCCTGCAGTGCTCCAGAGTCTAAGTCTGGGTGTTAGACTGCGCCTTGCTTCACTGATTGCCACCAGAAACGTGAGAAACCCCCTGATCTTCTGGTTACCGGGAGGATGTGAGCGGCCAGACATGGGTGACTGAACTTTGTCCCTTGTGCGTGGGGACGGGGATTGTCACCTGCTTGGTGAGGACCATTCCCCTGAGGTTTGCTGAAAAACACTTGTTTCTGTCATCTCAAAATCAGTCGATGTGTGTGTGGCAGAGGGGGCTGCCCACTTGGTTCCACCCCCCGGCAAAGGCAGTTCACTGCCCGTGGAGCTCTTGTCTTGTGATTCTTTGAGTTGCTAAATATGAGCAAAGTACAGAGAAGTCAAAACCGAAATATTTCGGAGTGTGACGCCGTGACCTCCGTCCGCTGGTGACTTGTGCGATCGGAGGACGAGTGCTCGGGGTTTTGGACCCTGGAGGAAACCCGTGAGGATAAGCGCTGGGTTTTGGTGTTGGGAAGAAGGGCTGTGAGGATGGGGTTTGTGTTTTTTTGTAAAACATTTACCAAATATTTACTTTCGGTGTTTGTAATTGGTCAAAAATAATCTTGAAACTGGGAAATTGAAGTTTTTCTTGCTGCTGCTCAGCATTGCGTAGGCAGAGGCAGTTTGCTGAGAAAAATGATGTTTGTAGGTTGGGAATGAACAGGTATGTTGATAATATGAAGTGAGCATCAGGTTGGGGATATTGCGGCCAGTTTTGCATCTCTGTTCTGTACCTGCTCTCGCATACCTTGCTGGATGTGCTGATTGACCCCGTGGGTGCGGAAGACAAGGGTGACCCTCTGGATTATGGGATATACTGAAGCCTTCGCGAAATAACATAGAAATTAGAGATTCGTTTCTAGGTTTTACCCTTTATTTTTCTTCTAGAGCGTCTGTACGACCTGCCTGCCGCAGGAGATGCGAAAGGTGGGGCGGGAAAAGGATCTGCGGCTTCCCAAACGCTTTTCCCCCTCCATAAAATGTCCATGCTGAGAATACCGTGTGGCGCCTGCCAGGCGTGTTCCCAAAAATACTCTTCGTGTCTCGTTTCTCAACCTCCTGGCTGCCGAGAAGCTTTATCTACGTATGGGAGATGTAAACGCCAGCGCAGCTTAAAAGCATCCGCGGCTTTCTCGGGTACGGTCCGCTGCCAGGATTTAACGTAAGCGGAGTTAACGTGGAGAATTAATTAATGGAGCAGTCTGATTCCCAATAGCCTGAGGAATTGGAATGTTCCAGTAATTAATAGAAGATTAATTTATCTTCCAGAGGAAAGCAATAGGTAGCTAATGAGCAGTCAGCTTAGAGAGCTTAGAATTATCTATTTCTGCACTTATTTTATGTTGTTTTCAGTGAGTTATCTGCAGCTGGACGTTGTTGGGTGCCCATTAACAACTTTGGTAACCTCAGATGTTAAAATGTATAATTTTTCTGAAGAAGAGAACGTTAACCAGGCCTTGAAGTTTATCTCCTGTCCTTTAGAAAACGCCAGAGTATCTGTTGGCGCTTTTAATAGGCGGATGAGTCTTTGTTTTTAGCGCCGGTGTGGGAGGATGCAAGTCAAGGCTAAATTCCCTCTTTCTGGGCTTGATCTCACAGATTATTGGAGCGAGCAAGGGTAGAAGGTTGCATTTGGGAGTAATCGCTGGTAAATACATCAAAGAATGTTGGTTAATGGTTTTCTAGAGCTGCATATTTGGAATTTTATGGAGTATAGGAGAGCGCAGCTGTATCAGTGACTATCCTGTGCTCTGGCAGGTCTCTCCTTTTGGAGGTAGAGGAGGAAATATCCTGTGAGCATAAGGGATTTGTAGGAAGCCCAGTTGTGGTTGCCCACTAGACTTGAAATAAATAATAGGCAGTAGTTATCACGTTATTCCTTTCCCCTACCAGCAGAGCTTGGAGCTGCTGTTATTTAGTCTGTTTAGAGACTCTTTGCTGGCAACGATGTGCAGGATAATTTTTTATGTGTGTCCGACACATTACAGTTACTCCAACAAAGTTTTTTAGACAATAGCTCGGTCTTTGCAGCCCCCTGGAGAACCAGGTTTGCTTGGGAATGTGCGTAAACTCGACTCCATAGGGACAACCCTTCCCAAAGGGCATGTTTTTGGGGTGTTGGGGGAGCATCTATCTCCAGCTGACCAAAATTATCACTTATATCACTTATCTAGGCTGCCAGATCATGTTTGTGTCCTAGTGTCTGTGTCTAACTGCTTTCCAAGGGTTATTTTATTGATTTTTATTTATATATATATATATGTATTTATTTTTTAATGTATTGCTGTTTTTCTCAGGGTTGAGGGTAGGAAGGATGACTGTGCTGGGGCTGGAGTTCAGTTTCCATTACATCCTCATCTACAAATGCAGCTTAAATGTCAAAGCACAGTGTCTTCTTCAGGCTGTTTGTTTGGGTCTTTTTTAGCATCTAGACATAATAGCACTAAAAATAGTTGTTTGAGATTCTTCACTAATCTTTGGGGAGGGTGTTTTGGGCGGGGGTGTAAACCAAACTTAGTTTTTGGTTAGATAAGTAAGTTTATTTGGGAAAGGAAAGCTCAGAGAGCCTCCTAAGGAGATTTAAAACTGGTTTTTGTTTGGCGTGACCTGCCCGGCGACTGGGGACGTGCGGCACAATGTCCTCGGGTGCCAAAGGCGATCGCGCCGAGCTCGTGCCTTTGGGTTGTTGTAGCGCTTCTGGCACTTGTCCTCTAAGTCAGATCCTAATTTTATCTCCTTACCCACACAGCTCCAGGACAACGTGACACAGCAACGGAAAGGGAATGACATCAGAAAACGAACAGATCTGTGCAGAGCAGCGCCAGGGGTATTTGTTATAATTAAGAATAAGCCCTGTCAAGGTGTTTCAGCGTCTCCAGCTTGTAAATGCGTGTGGCGTGATCCCCGTCCTGAAGTGCGGGCTGTGCCAGGCTGCTGCTGTCTCGGGTTGGTTTTGCAGGGTAATTAAAGGCCGCCCATTTTAATTATCTCTCTGTGTCCGAACGCCTCCATACCTAAAAATCCCAAACACCATAGTATTAAACACCGAGAGTTTGCAGTGCTGTGAAAAGATGGGGTCAATCTTGCGTTGAAAGGAAAACACAACAACTTCTAACACACCAAGAGGTGTGTGTGAGGCAGGAAGCTGCTTTTTTTACACCCGTCACCCGCTTTGAACGCAAAGACAAACATTTTCTACCTAAGAGTTGAGTGGAGGCAGCTGGAACTCCCTCAGCAGCGCCCAGAATTATGAGAATCACGTCAAACCAACAGTTGTTTGAATGGGGTGAGAGTGATATGTGGGTATTTGGTGGAGATGATTGTTTTGTCTTATTCTGCCGGGATTTCTATGTGTTTCGGAGAGTACAGAGCGGCTCTGAAACCGCTGGTATTATAACTTGGAGGATATTTGAACTCCAGGCACAGGGTGACTCTCGAGCCTGCACACATAGCCTGTGAACCAGGGCGATTACAGAGGAATGAGAGGCAAAAATATGAAGTATTTTGCAAGAAATGGTTTGCACAGGAAGGAGTAAAACTGGGACCGTAAAGGGCTCATTTGGGGCAGGGTGTCACGACGGCAGCGTTAGAAGGATTCCTTAGAGTAATTTTGTTTGTCGGAACAAATTAAAGAGCTGTTTGGTGTGTTGTTTTTTAATCCTGATAGGGGAAGCCGCAGGTTGTGGCGTTGGCGGATGCCGTCAGAGGTAACCCGGCGTATGTGAGGGTGTGAAGGGCTGCCCAGCAGCACTCGCTGGGACACTCATCTTAATTACAAGTGTTTTTCAGATACTGAGGTTGAACTGACGCTGTGCAATTACAGATTCTTGTCGTTGGATGTACAAACCGTGACTTTAGCCCCGGGACTGGCCTACGAAGCCACCAGGAATGCAGAAATGTGGCTTTTTGTTTCTTTCCTCTGCCAGGAAGGAGCATTAAGTGGTTCAGCACTGTGGTTGTGACTCGAGCCACCTCCGTCGTCACTTCTCAGCGCCAAACGCAAAGAGAAATGAGTTGAGATGCTTTTTGAATGTGGTTCCCGCCCTGTCTTCCTGTCGTCCCTCTGCCCCGTGTAGCCAAGTTGTTAATAAGTTATATTTAAGGAAGGCTCCTTCCAGGAGGCCCTGGGGAGGCATGGTTGACTCTTTGACTTTGAAAAAAGTGGTTTAAAGACTCTTCTATAGTAGGATATAACCCTTTCCCCTTAATTTGACTTTCATTGTTTGCCGCCAGCTGCTCGGCGTCTCTGTCCTCGCTGGGATATCCGTTTCCCCGCTGCCGGCCGGCGGTTCCTCCGTCTCTGCAGAGGCAGCTGATGCGCATTTTTCCTCTCAAAGGAAACTGCAGGTGCGTTTGCCCTCAACACGAGGCTCTAGCTGCGAACCGACCTGCAGCTCAACGCCGCCGTCTCATTTTATTCTTACAAATCACCCCTCGCCTCCCAGTACAAGAGTTTGGTAGCAAATTCAACCTCCCACCCACCATTTATCATCCCCAAACTGCTCGTAACTGTCAATCCCGTGGGCTGTTGGCCCGTGGAGCCCCGTGACCGAGGGCAAACACCGTGGTTTGGCGTCTTGCAGCGACTTGTGTTCATTCCCTGCTTATTGGGGCGTCAGGGAATTGCTGCGCAAACCAGTTTCTCTCCTGGGTTGTGCCCGCTGTGGTTTTTGACGGCTGGGGAGGCTCTGCTGGCAGCGAGCTCGCTGCATCGGTTCAACAAACCGGCCTGAAAACTGGAGCAGCTGCATCCTGCCAGAAGCTTGGAATTCCCTTTGGTATTGCCAGTTAACGGCTGGCAAAACTGGGGCATTCTCAGGTAGTTTTTATTTGCTGTTTCGGAGCCTCTTTTAACAGCATTAGCAGTTGGTGAGGATCTAAGGACACCAGCAACGTTGGGGAAGGTTCCCTGAAGAGAGACTGGGGCTGAAAACTGGCCTTAATTTCTCTATTTAGCAAGGTATTTTCTGCGTAATCACACCAACTGCAAAACCTCAACACCTTTGCGAGCCCTGGGCAGAAGTTGTCATGCTTAAAGCCACGCGTTCTGGGATGATTAATCCCTCTTTGCGCTGATGGATGACTCGGCAGCTGCATTGCAAAAGGAAGGAGAAGCGCAATAAGGCTCCGCTCTGCTCCGCCGAGTCCTCGGGTGCATTTTGGGCAGGGCAGGGACTTCTTTTAAATTATTTCTTTACGAAGGAGGGTTATTGCACCAAGCAGCAGGAATGCAAACCTGCCGGCTAGTCTTCCAATTGCCCGCAGGCTCCGGGGCTGAGCTGAAATCAAGCGTGTAGCTCGATGTGAATTGCACCGACCGCTGCTGCTTCTCTGCCTGAGATATTTGGCACCGGCTCTGGGAGCCCCTTGCTGCGTATTCCTGTGGCTTTTTACCCTTAAACGAGTTTTCTTGCCCGCCAAAAAATAAAAGATGAGCGCTTCGCAGCTGCCCTCTCATCGTGATACGTCAAATCCACAACACGCTGTAGGTTTATTATAATAATGTCGTGGTGGATTCACTTCTCTTGTTCCCGATCTGCAAGTCATCCCATGATGGAGCCGCACACGCTCTCGCTGTCCCTTTGTAGCATCGCTGTGCGCAACAGTGGGACTCGATGTGTGCACAGATGGGCTCAAACTCCAAGATGAGCCTTCAGGTTTTGGTTTTGATTTTGATTTTTCTCTCCTTCTTTTGTAGGAGATAGACAGACGGTTGGAAAAGAAGCTGAAGATCACGCAGAAAGAAAGGTAACGCTGCGCTTTTTGGGGAAAATAACCTTTTCTTCCTGAGGTGCTGTTGGACATATGAAGGCCCAGGGAGTGGGAAAAGTGGGGAAACAGCTTCAAACTGAGCAGAAAATGCTGGATTTGAGTTCAGAAATAGGGAATCTCTGTAATCATGCCACTAGATGGCTCTTTCCATCCATAGCAGGGCAGTGAAAAGCTTCGTGAGAGCGATTTTGTTTCAGAGCCTGGACATAGCTACGGAGGAGCAGTTTAAGAAGAAGACACACAAGAAATGGATGAGTTGGGTCATTCCAGTTCACAGCCCTAAATTGACTCACCGTGTCTTGCATCAGTCACATGTTCTTTTCCTGCTTCCTCTGGGTAGGGGCAGGGGTGTGTGTATTATTGTGTCCCAGCACAAATATTTCTAATTGCTTCTGACAAGTCTTTTTTAAAGTGTTTAAATTGTTTTATTCTTAGTAGACCACTTAAAGAGTCCTGGTGTTATTTCTCTGGGATTCCCGCACAGAGAAGGGAGCATAAACTAATTCAGATGGTGAGATGGGGGCTGAGACTGACTCTGAGGAGCGGAAAGCCGGGTATCCTGGTGAGAGGAATCCAAAAAGTGCATGCACGGAATGAAATCAAGGTGTTTATACCAATATCTTAAAATAGAAGCACTAAAAGTTGTGCTCAGTGTTGGCTTCTCTGTCCTTCGGTTGAGTTTAAAGATGTCGAATGCAGCAGGGACTGTTTTTCTGTCCCTTCCTGAGCAAAACCCGTCCGCTGCTCTAGTTTAGGGTTACAATCATAATGAGGTCTTTAATTATTCCAGGCTGACTCTTAATCACGGGGATGACATCTGGCTGGGAGGAATTCACACGCAGAGCGAAAAACACGCTGTAGCAAACCAAGCACCAATTTTTATTTCTATTTTTCTTTTCAACAGTAGAAAATCCAAATCTCCTCCTAAAGTGCCCATCGTGATCCAGGACGACAGCCTCACCGCGGGTCCCCCGCCACAGATCCGCATCCTGAAGCGGCCGACGACCAACGGCGTGCTCAGCAACCCCCACTCCGCCAGCAGACCCGCCTTCCCCGTCAAGTCCCTGGCGCAGAGGGAGGCCGAGTACGCGGAAGCCAGGAAACGAATCCTGGGCAGCGCCAGCCCCGAAGAAGAGCAGGAGAAACCCATCCTAGACCGGTGAGAAACTCCGTTTATTGAGGCAAGGGCGGCGTTTTCGTGCCGCAGCATCTATGTGTGCGCTCCCTGCCAACACCCTCACAGAATCCCAGAATGTCAGGGGTTGAAGGGCCCTGTAAAGCTCATCCAGTGCAATCCCCCCATGGAGCAGGAACACCCAGATGAGGTTACACAGGAAGGTGTCCAGGCGGGTTGGAATGTCTGCACAGAAGGAGACTCCACAACCCCCTGGGCAGCCTGGGCCAGGCTCTGCCACCCTCACCAGGAACAAGTTTCTTCTCAAATTTAAGCGGAACCTCCTGTGTTCCAGTTTGCACCCATTGCCCCTTGTCCTGTCCCTGGTTGTCACCAGCAGAGCCTGGCTCCATCCTCCTGACACTGCCCCTTTCCATATTAATCCGCAGGAATGAGTCCCCCCTCAGTGTCCTCTTGTCCAGCTCCAGAGCCCCAGCTCCCTCAGCCTTTCCTCACACGGGAGATGCTCCACTCCCTCCAGCATCTTGGTGGCTGTGCTGGACTCTCTCCAGCAGTTCCCTGTCCTTCTTCCTTGTCAGAAGGAGGAGGACGAGCTCCTTGAAAAGTAAAACGAGGAGGAAGGAGAGCTTTTGTTAGTGAGCAGGGCAGCATAAGTCTTAAATTTATGTGGGTTAAAGGAAGTGCAATGCTAGATGAGGCTGTAAAGGTTATTTTAGGCCCTTGGAAGAGCGTGATGGGGTATTGAGAAGATTGTGGCCAACTAGGGTTGGTATGCGAGGGCCGCGTCTTCGTCTTTTGTGAAGTTTTTGACTTAAGGGAGCTGCCACGAGCTTAAGCGCTCTGAAATCTTATATGTAATGAGGAAATGTGTGACGCTGAGGGTGACGAAACATTGGCCCAGGTTGGCCAGAGAGGTGGTGGATGAACCATCCCTGGAGACATCCCAGGCCAGGCTGGACGGGGCTCTGAGCAACCTGAGCTGCTGAAGGTGTCCCTGTCATGGCAGGGGTGGCACTGGAGGAGCTCTGAAGATCCCTTCAACCCCAAATATATGATTATTTTATGATTTTTTAACTGATGTGGGTTATTTGAAGGCGCCGCACTCACCCCTTTATTCGCAGCATGAGTCTTGATGATTCTTGGGAAAGAAATAAAGCTCTAGTTTGATTTCGGTCACATTTTCCTGTGCAGCGGAGCGACGTGTGACAATTACCCCGTGTCTGTGACCTCCCCCTGTGCCAGATACAGGATGATTTGTCCCTGTCCTCTCTCCTCGCAGGCCGCCGAGGCTCTCCCAGCCCGAGGACACCCGACAGGCCAACAATGTCATCAGGCAACCGCTGGGTCCCGACGGCTCCCAGGGCTTCAAACAACGCCGATAAACCGCTGGCCGGAGATGCCGCCGTGCAAGGCAGGGTCCCCCCCGCCACGGCTCGCGCCGCCGTGCCGGACAAACGGACACAGAGCAAAGGGAACGACTCGATTTAATTGCACTGTGACCCCCTTTTTGCTCTGCCCACTGTGACCTTCAACCCCAGGCACTGTGACCTCCCCCTCACCACCCACTGTGACCCCCCCAAGGGCTTGTCCCCATGGCGCTGGAAAAGGGGACGACGAGGGGGTTTTTTTGGGGTGGGGGCGGTTTTAACGGACTCGGAGGGGCGTGGCGAGTTGCGCGTGCGCCGCTCGGGTTGAAGCTTCCGCCAGCAATAATGTTTGTTGTACTCGGAACGTGGGATGCAAAAGAAATGGGAATTCTCCCCAGACGCGCGTGTTGTCCGCATCGCTTTAGAGCAAGTTCTGTTTCAAAGGATCTCTTTTTATTTTATTTGTTTGTTTTCTGGTTTGTTTTCTGTATATCAGATCAACAGAGTGCATGGGAAGGGTTTTAACTCTTTGGTTTTAATTGCGAAGAGGTAGTTAAGTGTTGGAAAAAGAGTGTTTTTTCCACAAATTTCGGCGATTTTTCTGGCTCGGGTTCAGCAAACTCTCACTTTTCCTTCTCGTGGAAGCGACCTGCACCTCCTCGTTTCCCTCTCGCACCCGTGAAAACTTGGCTGGTATTTTCTGCTGACTTGGAGGAAAAGCTTAAAATCCACTGTTTTTTAAGGTTTTGTTTTGTTTCATTTGGATTTGGGGAGAAGGGAACGTGGATGGATCCCGTGAAAAGACGCCGCGGTCGCTGTTTGTGGCCGAGAGCGAACCCGGCGGCGAAGAATTAGGAGAACGGGGCGCCGCTCCGCAGAATAAATCCGTGGGGAGAGTCCCGACGCTAATGACAGCTTAACGATCCGCTCGGTCATGGTACGAGCTGCGTTCGCCTCCTGAAACCGCAGAGATCGAGAGCAAAACCCGGCGTTGGATAAATTTGGGATGATTTCCCCCCCATGAGGCTTCAGAGATGGGATTTTCCTCCTCTGGCTCCCAGGAAGGGGCTGGTGACCCTTGAAAACATGGATGTTTTCCCCCGGATGAAGCTGACCTACCTTAATATCGCTTAATATCAGGGGATTTGATGAACACTAAACGCTCTCCTTGGAGGAGACGGCACCAGAAAACGGTTTCTGGTTCTTCCGTACGGCTGCAGCCCCTTCGTTGTCAGTAGGTTCAAGGGTAAACGAGCAAATCTCGACGTCTTCGACACGCAGGGAAGCGACCGTACAGAATAAGACGTGTGTGCAAATACGGCTTAAAAAACCCCGAATACCGGTAAAAATAAAACTACCTGTGTATAAAAAGAAGCCGCTAGAGCGTTAATTAGCTAATTAAAGCTGATTAAAGCACTGAGGATGGTTGTGAGTGGGGATGGGCGGGCGCATGAGTCCTGGGTGTCCCCAACCCTGGCGCTTTTTTTGGAGGGGGCTCTTATTTATCCCCCAGGGGGGTAAATTGGGGGGAGCGGGCGGGGAGCAGGACATCAGCAATAACCCTCGTCACCGCGCCTTTCCTTAATTATCACTGCAAACAGCTTTTATCGGCCAAAAATAACCCCCCGAATCCACCCATTTCCTGGTGTAGCTGGACAGTGTTAAACTTGCCGCCGTCTCTGGCACCGAGATCTCCATTTCTGGCACCGAAATATCGATTTCTGACACTGAAATCTTCATTTCCCGCACCAAAATCTCCATTTTCGGCACCGAAATCTCCGTCCCGGTGAGCAGGACGCGTCCCGCCCGCGGGCAGGGCCTGGCGCCGCTCCTGCCCCTTCGGCCCAGGAGAAGCGGAGGATAAACACGGTACCGCGTGTTTTCACCCCAAAACGATGCGCCGCAGAGAAAACGTTTTATAAAGTGTATTTTAAATAAATGTCTTTAAACTTTTAACGGCTTTTTTCTTCCTTTATCCCCCGTCTCTCCCAGGGGCTGCCTCAAGAGGGATGTTTCGGTGGCAGCTTAAGATCCAAATGGGAGTTTATCCTTAAAAATGCCTCAGGAAGGTAAAATCTGGGAGCGTTTGGCTCTAATCGTGCCAGTATTTACCCAAAAAGGGGAAATTTTCCCCCATTTTTAGGCTCACTAGGGAGATGTAATCCAAGGAGGGTGGGAAGTGGCAGCGCTCCGGGGAGATGTGGGTTTTATTTTGTTTTGTTTTATTATTTATTATTATTTTTTTGGCAATATGCTTGCTTTCCTCCTCCTGTATTGTGCTCTATAACCCCCCCAAAATGTGGGCAGAGGCTTTCGAGGCGCATCCAACTGAGGTGAGGAGTCAGGGTGCGCTGGAAGCTCCCGCAGGCGCCGACTCCCTTTTAATTCTCATTTTTAATATACTTTAAAAAATGTAAAATAAGGAAATTAAAGTGTATTTTAGTGACTCTCGCCCTGCAGCGGACCCTCCCACCCGCCAGGGGGCGCCGCGGGCAGCGAGTGCCAGAGCGCCTCCACTCCCTTCCGCCGCTCCCGGGGAAAGGGGGCGGGACCATAGAGACGGGCGGTACCATCGAGGCGGGGGCCAGAGCGACGGCGGGCGGAGTTCCGCCGCGATGGCGGCCATGGCGGCGGAGGAGGAGGAATACGAGGCGGTTCTGTGTGTGAAACCGGCGGTTCACGTTTACCGGCTGCCGCCGCGGGCCTCCAATCGCGGCTACAGGTGAGGGCTGCGCATCTCCCGCGGGGCCTGTCCCGCTTGGGGGGTGTTTCTGCCCCGCTTGGGGCTGCATGGCGGCGGTTCCCTCCCTCAAACAGGGTCTAACATGAGGGGTTTGACATCTCCCCGTGGGGTCCCCGCACCCTGGGGTGTTTGCGTCCCCTCCCCACAGCGTGTGCGGGGCCAGCGAGGTCTGGAGCGAGTGGAGAGAAGGGAACGGAGCTGGTGAGGGGCTGGAGCACAAGTGTGATGGAGCGGCTGAGGGACCTGGGGGTTCAGCTGGAGAACAGGAGCTGAGGGGAGACCTTCTGATCTCTGACCTGCCTGAAAGGAGCTTGGAGCCAGGGGGGTCGGGCTCTGCTCCCCAGGAACAAGCGCCAGGAGCAGAGGAAACGGCCTCAAGTTGCGCCAGGGGAGGTTGAGGTTGGATGTGGGGACAATTTCTTCCCCAAAGGGCTGTGGGGCATTGGAACAGGCTGCCCAGGGCAGTGCTGGAGTCACCATCCCTGGAGGGCTGGACAGACGGACATGAGGTTCTCAGGACATGGGGCAGTGCCAGGGCTGGGTTATGGTTGGACTCGATCATCTTGAGGGGCTTTTCCAGCCAAAATGGTTCTGTGATCTCTGCCCCCATCCTGGACCCCAGCAGGGTTTCCCCATTTCCTCCATGTTTTGGGGCTCCTCTCCCATCAGTCCAGCCCAAAGGCTGCTGTGGCACAGCCAGGCTGTAGCTGACACAGCTCAGCACCTCTCACGATCTGCTTTCGAGTTGGAGATTCCGTGGAAAGGGAAGTGAAACCTCTTGTGCAATTCTTGCCCGCTCCCCTCTGGGACCTCACGCCTGGTTTTGCAGGGGGCCTGACTGGTTTGGGGTGAAACGAGAGACGTTGTGACAAATCCACCTTCTTCTATAGCGAGCGCAGGTGCAAGCAGATTCTTGTGGTTAATGAGGGAAGTCGAGCAAACAAGCTCTGTGACATGTTACAGGGACATTAAAATAGATCAGTGGCCTTGTCTGGAGGGTGAGAGGCGGCTCAGACCTTGGTCGCCGTTTCCTCTTTCTCCAGAGCTGCAGAGTGGCAGCTGGACCAGCCGGCGTGGAGCGGGAGGCTGCGCATCACAGCCAAGGGCAAGGTCGCCTTCATCAAGCTGGAGGACAAGACCTCGGGTAAGGAGGAGGAGGATGGAAGCGACAGCCCCTTCGTGGGGAGGAAGGCGATGCAGACGCTGTGCTCTGCTCTTAACCCGCTCTCGTTTCTCTTTTTTCTTTCAGGGGAGCTTTTTGCCCAGGCGCCGGTGGAGCAGTTCCCCGGCATCGCTGTGGAGAGCGTTACCGACTCCAGCCGATATTTCGTCATCCGCATCGAGGATGGGAATGGTACGTCTGGATACGCTGGGGGAATCACCTCAGAAAGTCTTCAGTGCCCTTGCTGCTCTGATCTGTGAAGGATTCTCGCTTTCAAGGGCTAAATATTCCCTGCATATGGAGGCAAAGGGGTGAATTATTTCACTGCCAGGCACCAGCCTCACTCTGTCCTTCACTGGGAGTAGAAGCAGCTTGATTTTGCTGCTTGGTGTTAGTGTGAGGACACCTCTGTATGAACGATTGTCACCGTGACGCCGACTTCTGCTTTGACTCGCTTATATTAATTTAAAAACTGGTTTTACTAAGCCTGTACTTGCACCCAACAAGCTGAAGGTTTCTTCAGTCCCATATCTGAGTCTCTGGAGGAGGCGTCAGGCAAGAGGGTGTGCGGGATGGGACGTCCCCTTCCCCTTCCTCCACTGCTTTGCAATTCCAGCCCTTCCTCCTCCTCCTCCAGGCCGCCGAGCTTTCATCGGAGTCGGCTTTGTCGACCGAGGGGACGCTTTTGACTTCAATGTGGCTCTCCAGGACCATTTTAAGTGAGTTTTTGCTTCTCCCTGTGTCCTCTTGGCTCAATTTTCTTTTTCTTGTGGCTGAGGGAGAGGAAGCTGTGAGCTCCTGTTGCGTCTGAGCAGGCAAGCGTGGTGTGAAGAGGCAGAAATGCCCATTTCTCTGCGCAGCCTTTGCACAGGCAGCTCTGCTTTGCTTAGGTATTTCCCAACAGGTTCACAAACCGGGCTTTCCAGTCCAAAATTTAGCAAATTCCTTAATTCCTTTTCATTTCTTCGCACGCCACCGCTAAGGGGATGCTCCTGAGGGGCTGGGATGCTGCTGTTGGCTGGAATCATAGAATCGTTTCGGTTGGAAAAGCCCCTCAAGACCATTGAGTCCAGCTGTTCCCCACCCTGTCCCTGCCCCATGTCCTGAGAACCTCATGTCCGTCTGTCCAGCCCTCCAGGGATGGTGACTCCAGCACTGCCCTGGGCAGCCTGTTCCAATGCCCCACAGCCCTTTGGGGAAGAAATTGTTCCCCAGATCCAACCTCAACCTCCCCTGGCGCAACTTGAGGCCGTTTCCTCTGCTCCTGGCGCTTGTTCCTGGGGAGCAGAGACCAAGAATCATCCCCTAGCGCTGCCCATAGCACGTTGCTCTGTCTGGTGAGCTCTCAGCTCATATTGAGCACCTTTAAATATTTGCTGCCAGGTTTAGGGGCTGATCTGGGGCAGGATTTGTCCGGCGGAGGCTCAGGCCAGTGGTTGATGTCTCCTTTTTTATGTATTTAATCCCCGCAGGTGGGTGAGGCAGCAGAGCGAGCTGGCCAGACAGGCTGAGAACCCCGAGCAGGGACCCAAACTGGATTTGGGCTTCAAGGAGGGACAAACCATCAAACTCAACATCGCGGTGAGGGTTTTTTTCCAGCTTTTTTCTGTTCCTTTTCATGCATTTCGTGTGCGTGGCACAAGAGGAAGCGGCAGCTTTTCCCTGAAATCCCCGTGCAGGGGGGAGCCTGGCGCAGAGCTTATGATGTACAGAGCGTTTTTTACAGTTCCTGGTTACAGAACCGGGTTTGTGGTGGGGATTTACGGGTAAAAAACATCCTCAGTTTGGCCGTTTTTGCTGCACCAGCACCAAGACATCACAGTGCAGCGGGTGTTTTTTCCACAAAATAAAGTGATTTGGCTTCGTGTGAGCTGCGGCTGGGAGGAGTCACAGAATCACAGAGCGTTAGGGATTGGAAAGGAACTGGAAAGCCCATCCAGTGCAATCCCCCCATGGAGCAGGAACACCCAGATGAGGTTACACAGGAAGATGTCCAGGCGGGTTGGAATGTCTGCACAGAAGGAGACTCCACAACCCCCCTGGGCAGCCTGGGCCAGGCTCTGCCACCCTCACCGGGAACAAGTTTCTTCTCAAATTTAAGTGGAACCTCCTGTGTTCCAGTTTGCACCCATTGCCCCTTGTCCTGTCCCTGGTTGTCACCAGCAGAGCCTGGCTCCATCCTCCTGACACTGCCCCTTTCCATCTTGATCCCCAGGAATGAGTCCCCCCTCAGTCCCTCTTGTCCAGCTCCAGAGCCTCAGCTCCCTCAGCCTTTCCTCACACGGGAGATGCTCCACTCCCTGCAGCATCTTGGTGGCTGCGCTGGACTCTCTGCAGCAGTTCCCTGTCCTGCTGGAACTGAGGGGCCACAACTGGACACAAGGTTCCAGGTGTGGTCTCCCCAGGGCAGAGCAGAGGGGCAGGAGAACCTCTCTGACCTACTGACCACCCCCTTCTAACCCACCCCAGGTCCCATTGGCTTCCTGGCCACAAGGGCCCAGTGCTGGCTCATGGTCACCCTGCTGTCCCCAGGACCCCCAGGTCCCTTTCCCTACGCTGCTCTCTAATAGGTCATTCCCCAACTTATACTGGAACCTGGGGCTGTTCCTGCCCAGATTCAAGACTCTGCACTTGCCCTTGTTATATTTCATTAAATTTTTCTCTGCCCAACTCTCCAGCCTGTCCAGGTCTCCAGCTCTATATTTAAACCTCATACCACCCACATTTCCCTCTCTCCTTGCAGAATATGAAGAAAAAAGAAGGAGCGACGGGGAACACCAGACCACGTCCCACGGGTTTTGGGGGCCTGAACTTGCTCCCACCACCCCCAGGGGGAAAATCTGCGTCGGTTTGTCCGTCCGGAGAGCATCCGTCTTCACTCTCTGTCCCGCTCCCGGGCACCCCCATCACAGGTCTGTGGTCACGCAGCGACGGCCCTAAAGCTTTTTAGACTCGGTTTTATCCATGAAAATTGGGAAAACAGAGCGGGGAGTCTGGGAATAAGAGTAGGAAATAACTCCTGGTGTTTGGGTTTGGTTTTTTCTGGCTGCCGACAGACGCCCTCCTGGCCTGGCCACAACCCGCCGCAGCTCCCGCCGCCGACGTCTGGGGAGACTTCGCCAAAGCTTCGGGGTGAGACCACGTGGGGTTTGTGTGTGGTTAGAACCCCCCATCTGCACCAAATCCTGCTGGTTTTCCTGAGAACTCCCGCTGGGGTGGGATTATCGCTCCATCCAAACGCCCTTTGGGGATTTAAAAGTGGCTCTGACACAAATTCCCCACATTTGCAGGTCAGCAGGGTGACCCCAACACCCCCATTTCTGCTGCCCGGCTCCCTCCTCACATCCCACAGCCCATTCTAGTCTCTAAAACCTCTTTTTTGCCTTGTTTTTCCCCTCCTCAGGTCGAATTCTAACCAGACTCAGGCAAACACGGGCTGGGTCCAGTTCTAACCCAGCTACTGGGATCAGTGCAATTCCCTCAGGACCAAAGCGGGGGCTCGGGGACACCCTTAAATCCCCCCCCACGCATCGAAATGCTGAAATAAATGCTGGAGAACAACCAAAACGTGCCTTAAAACACTCCACACCAGCACCCTCCGCGGCGGGGGCGTTTTATTGTCCACCTGGAGCGCAGCAAAACCTCCGAGGCTTCACCTTTCTGCAATAAAACCCCCATCAGCTTCATCACCTCCTGTTAATAACGAGCGGGAGGCCTCTCGCTCGCAGCGCTGCCCCAATTTAAGGTAATTTTGGTAAAATTGTATACAATTAGAGCCTCCTTGGAGTCTTTTCTTCTTGCTTCTCACATATTTGAGCTGGATAAATCCTCTTGTCGGTGAGAGTGTCCTCCTGGAGAACATCTCACCTGCACAATCCAACCAACACCACGCTCAACATCATTATTCAAGGCGTTGAAACATAAATCATGGGAGGTGAGGAGCTGAACCGCTGCCTTTCGATGCTGAAATTCCTCATGTTTTTTACTCCGGGAAGAGTTTTTTCACCTCTATTTTGAAGCCAGAATTTTTCTACTTCTTTCCACGGACGTTTAATGAAGCGATTGAAGCCGCGAAGGACAGAACGGAGTCGGTGTCTGACAGAGCTGCGCTTGAGATTCCTCTTTAAATAGAAATATTTTCTTACCTATTTATATTAATGCCTTTCAATGCACAGAATCCTGCTTATTTTTTTATTTTTCAGCATCTCTGCTTTTTATTATTTCCATTTCCCAACGGGATGAGGAGTATTTGTGTTTCAGGTGAGAGCTGCGACACTTCCAAACGAGCAATAAAATGGGTTTTGGTGCCAAATGTGGTTTATTTTACCCCCAGCACAGGCTCGGAGGGGCCGGGACAGGTTTGAAAAGCGGTTTTGTGGGTTTTTAACCCTCCTCGCCGGTGTCGAGGAGACGGGTGGCGAAGCACAACAGACGCGTGTTGCTTAGCGAGAGGCTCCACGGGGCGTGAAGGACCCAAGGAGGGGACGGTAAGGACAGAAATGGGGCGAAAAAGCCCATTTCTTTCCATTTCTGGAGCCTGGGGGGCGCTGGAGGCGGCTCCACTTGTGCTGAGTGATCCAAGGAGCCATAAATTCTTCATTTCCCCCCTTTGCCATTAATTTGTGGCTCTTTGGGGGAGGAAGGTGAGTTGCTAGAGGCAGGTTTGGGGTGACAGTGGTGGGTGGGAACCCCCGTTTATTCCCCCTGCCCTGCAACAGCACAAGGAATTTTTGGCTTGAATTATAGATATTCCAGCAGCTTTTCCTGCCGGGGTGGGGGCTAAAGGCCCTTAATTACCCCCAGGGTAAGATTTATTGCCCCAGGGGGTAAAATCTGTTGCCCCAGCTCTGTCCCATGGGGGTTTAACCCACCCCAGGACGCTCCTCCCCGGAGCTTTTCATGCCAGAGCAAACCCCTGGGCGTTAATGAGCTTAACGAGAGCCGGGATTTAACGAAAGGGCCGGTTGACTCTGGCCAAGAAGCTCCTTTCCCCGGCGGAACCAGGACCGTCCTGCCCGGGGGGGCCAAGCACTGCAAAGTAAGGACATTTCCCCCCATTTTGGGCACGGGGAAGTGGTGGAAATTGCTATTTTTTAACGTTTTCCTTTATGTTTCCTCATTCCTCTCTCCACAAGAGTCGCTTGTTTCGATTTGCAAAGCCCTGGTTTTATTCACAAAGCCCTGCTTGGCAAGGGGAGGGGATATTCAGTGGTATTTTTGGGGGGGTGAGTGATAAATGCGGCCACTCGTGGTGTCACCGGAGACATCGGGGACCCCCGAGGTGACCAGGAAGAGGAGGGTCCCCGCTCCCGCCGTCACGCAGGGAGGGGTAAAACCAAGGATTTCGGGCTAATCCCGACCACGCATCCGCTTTCCGCTCGCAGGCCACGCACGGAGCGCGGAAATCGCCATAAAAGGGGGTTTTGGGAGCAAAAAGGCCACGGCGAGGGGGGCGCAAAGGGCTCGGCGGAGCCCATGAGTGACCCTGAGGCCGTGGCTGAGGTGGGTGTCCCCGCGTGTCCCCGTCGTGCGTGTCCCCCCATGTCACAGCGGGAAGCGGTGGCTGCTCTCGCGGGAGCAGCGATGGGGGCGGCGGGTTCACCGGTTGCAAGAGGCGCTTGGGGAGCGGGTTTCGCGAGTGCAAATGGGGCTTTTTGTGATGGAAAAGGACGGATCTGCGGGGGGTTTGTCGTCCAAAATGCGAATTCACGGCGGGTTTGCGACGGCAGCTGTAGGTTCACGGCAGTGTTGTCATGGCAAATGCAGATTTGCAAGAGTTTTGGGGGCACAGCTGCGAAGCTGCAGCGATTTTGTCATTGCAAACACAAATTTGGGGTGGGGGGGTTTCACCACAAATGCAAATTTGCAGCGGTGTTGTGATTGCAGCTGCAAACCTGTAGCGGATTTGTGGTTGCAAACACAACTTTGCAGCAGTTTTGTGGTGGCAACTATAAATCCGCGGCGGTTCTGTGATTGCAGCTGCAAGTCTGGAGCGGTTTTGTGGTTGCAAACGCATATTTGCAGCAGTTTTGTGATGGCGACTGCAAAGCTGCAGCAGTTTTGCCATTGCAAACGCAAATTTGGGGATGGGGGGGGGTTCACCACAAATGCAACTTTGCAGCAGTTTTGTGATTGCAACTCTAAGTGTTCAGTTTTGTGAGTGCAGCTGCGAATCTGCAGCACTTTTGCCATTGCAAACGCAAGTTTGCAGGGGGTTTGTCACCACGAATGCAAATTTGCAGCAGCTTTGTGATTGCAACTGCAAATCAGCACTTTTGTGATTGCAAATGCAAATTTCCAGGGATCTCACAATCACAAACATAAATTTGCAGCAGTTTTGCAGTAGCGACTGTGAATCTGCAGCAGTTTTGCAGCTGCAGACACGGATTTGCAACAGTTATGTGGTTGCAACTATAAATCTGCAGCGGTTCTGTGGTTGCAGCTGCAAGTCCGGGGTGGTTTTGTGGTTGCAAACACACATTTGCAGCAGTTTTGTGATGGTGACTGCGAATCTGCAGCGGTTTGTTAATTGCAAACGCAAATTTGGGGGCGGGGGGTGTCCCTGCAAATGCCAATTTGCAGCAGCTCTGTGATTGCAGCTGTAAACTTGTAGTGGATTTGTGGTTGCAAACGCAACTTCGCAGCAGTTTTGTGATGGCAGCTGCAAATCTGCAGGAGTTTTGCCATTGCAACCCCAAATTTGCAGGGGTTTTGCCACCGCAAATGCCAGTTTGCAGCAGCTCTGTGATTGCAGCTGCAAACCTGTAGTGGATTTGTGGTTGCAAACGGTGTCACTCTGCATGTTGAAGTTGTGCAGGGTGAAATATTTGCAGCTGAAGGGGGAGAAAGATGCTTTTTGTGGCTTCGATCGCGTGCGTGGGGAAGGCTCAGCCCGGGCCCGTCCCCGCTGGAGGAACAAAGCGGCTCTTGGCTGCAAAGGGCATCATGTCCCCATCCCGGGGCCATGTCCCCACCCCAGAGCTGTGTCCCCATCCTGGGGCTGTGTCCGTATCACTGGACCATGTCCCCATCCCAGGGTGGAATCCTGGGGTTGTGTCCCCATCCTGGGGCTGTGTTCCCATCCCAGAGCGGTGTTCCCATCCTGGAGCCGTGTCCCTGTCACAGGGCCATGTCCCCATCCCAGGGTGGGATCCCCATCCCAGGGCCGTGTCCCCATCCTGGGGACCGTGTGCCGATCCCAAGGCAGTGTCCCCATCCCAGAGCCATGTCCCTATTATGGGACCGTGTCTCCACTCCAGGACTGTGTCTCCACCCCAGGACCATGTCCCCATCCTGGGGCTGTGTTCTCATCCCAGAGTGATGTCCCCATCCTAGAGCCATGTCACTATCACTGGACCATGTCCCCCTCCCGGGGCAGTGTCCCCATCCAGAGCCATGTCCCTATCATGGGACCATGCGCCTATCACGGGACTGTGTCCCCATCCCAGGGTGGGATCCCCATCCTGGAGCCAAATCCCCATCCCTGGGACTGTGTCCCCATTCTGTAGCTGTGTCCCTATCCAAGGGACCATGTCCCCATCCTAGGGCAGGACCCCATCCCAGGGTGGGATCCCCATCCTGGAGCCAGATCCCCATCCTGGGACTGTGTCCCCATCCCAGGGCAATGTCCCCATCCTGGACAAACGTCCCCATCCCAGAGTGGTATCCCCACCCTGGGGCCGGATCTCCATCCCATGGCCATGTCTCCATCCCAGAGCCAGATCCCCATCCGGGGACCATATCCCCATCGCAGGGCCATGTCCCCATGGCAGAGCCGCCCTGATCCCGGTCCCTGTCCCGCAGCGGCCGTGGCGGGGGCCATGTCCTCGCTGCTGTCCCTCCAGGAGGAGAACCGCATCCTGCAGCAGGAGCTGTCGCGCGTCGAGGACTTGCTGGCGCAGAGCCGGGCCGAGCGCGATGAGTTGGCCATCAAGTACAACGCCATCAGCGAGCGGGTAGGGCTCACCCCAAACCCCCCCTTTTAACCCCAAAATCAGGGTGTTAGGAGCCATAACCTTTGCATGGCGTGTGCGTGGAGCGGCATCTCGCAACGTCTTGGTGGTGGGAATTTCGGTGCTGTGTCCAGACCTGTCCCGACTTGTCGGGGCTTGTTCTGTGGGATTCACAAAGCATCTCGTCCCCCATCCTGATTTTATTTATTCTGCTGCTTTTCGGGAAGCGGGGACCCCCCCGTCGGCATCGCTCACCGTCACATCCCCTTGCCGTGGCAACGGGGGAATTACAAAGGGGCTTTGGGCAGCGGCCAGAGGCTGAACGCGGCTCCTGCGTGATCCGGAGACACAAATCAAGGGGCCGCTGGGTTTTTTTGGGGGGCAGCCCCTGTTCGTGCCTGGTTATTTATAAAAAAAGCGCAAATATCAGGAAAATAGCCCAAGGGGTTCACCGCCACTGAGCCCGAGGTCCCTTTACCCATCAGCAAGTCAGGCTGGGGCTTTGCTGAACCCTCTGATTCAAAGCTGGGTTAGTTTTAAAAACATACTCAAATTTTTGTGTTTATTCCCAGCCTGTGCATGCAAAGAGGGGGGGATGCAGAATTTTAGGGGGGGGGGTCTCAGCTTTGCTTGCGTGCGGGATCACCCCAAAGCGATACCTTTGCCTCGGACAGGGCGTCACGGGCGATTCGGAGGATGCTCAGCGGGTGCTGGGGGCAGGTTGAACACCCCGATGTGTGGGGTGGGGGGTGTCCCAGCATCTCCTACATCCCCCCGCTCCAAAAAATCCGCAGCTGGAGCAAACCCTGCGGCTGGAGACGGGCGAGCGGGAAGCGGCCGAGAGCCGGAGCCTGGCGCAGCACAACATCGAGCTGCGGCGGCTGCTGGAGGAGGAACAAGCCGCCTACAAGCGCAAGCTGCAGGCGTACCAGGAGGGCCAGCAGCGGCAGGCACAGCTGGTGCAGAAGCTCCAAGCCAAGGTAAATCCTTCCCCGGGGACACGGGGACATTTTGGGGACCCCCTCTGTGGTGTCGCCCACCCCATCCTCTCCGCCCAGGTGTTGCAGTATAAGAAGAAATGCGGCGAAGTGGAGCAGCAGCTGCTGGAGAAGGCGACGGAGCTGGAGCAGGAGAGGCTGACGGTGAGTGCTTGTTTTTAGGGGGTCCCCTGCACTAACCACAGCCCAAATTGGGGTGCTGATGACCAGGCTGCCCTCCCTGCAGAGCCAGCTGGATGTGAGCGGCTCGCAGCCCGAGGAGGAGAGCAGCAACGAGCTGGAGAACGCCCTGATCCGGCTGGAAGAAGAGCAGCAGAGGTGAGCAGGGGATCCCGTGGGAGCTGCGGGACCCCCCGTTGGTTGATGCTCCATGTGTGACCCCCCGCCCCAGGAGCAGCAGCCTGGTGCAGGTGAACTCGATGCTGCGGGAGCAGCTGGAACAAGCCAACGTGGCCAACGCGGCGCTGAGCGAGGACATCCGCAAGCTGACAGCCGACTGGGCACGGGCCCGGGATGAGCTGGAGCAGCGCGAGGCGGAGTGGAGGCGCGAGGAGGAGGTTTGGGGGGACCCCGCGATGTGGGGGGTGCTGGGGATGTGAGAGGGAGCGGGACAGGGGGTGGAGGGGAGAGGGATGCGGGGAGGGATGAAGGAGCACTGGGAGGGATGCAGGAGGGATGTGGGGCCATGGGAGATGTTGCATGGAGAAGAATCTGGGGGTACAGGGCATGCAGGATACGATGGGAAGGGGAGGTGAGGCAGAGGGATGTGGCGTGAAAAGGGATGTGGGGCTGGTTGGGAGAGAGGCAGGATCACTGGGAGGGATGCAGGACCACTGGGAAGGATGCAGGGTCACCAGGAGGGATGCAGGGTCACCAGGAGGGATGCAGGGTCACCGGGAGGGATGCAGGGTCACCGGGAGGGATGCAGGACCACTGGGAAGGATGCAGGGTCACCAGGAGGCATGCAGGGTCACTGGGAGGGATGCAGGGTCACCAGGAGGGATGCAGGGTCACCGGGAGGGATGCAGGGTCACCGAGAGGGATGCAGGGTCACCAGAAGAGATGCAGGGTCACCAGGAGGGATGCAGGGTCAGCAGAAGGGATGCAGGGTCACCAGGAGGGATGCAGGGTCACCGGGAGGGATGCAGGGTCACTGGGAGGGATGCAGGGTCAGCAGAAGGGATGCAGGGTCACCAGGAGGGATGCAGGGTCACCAGGAGGGATGCAGGGTCAGCAGAAGGGATGCAGGGTCAGCAGAAGGGATGCAGGGTCACCAGGAGGGATGCAGGGTCAGCAGAAGGGATGCAGGGTCACCGGGAGGGATGCAGGGTCACTGGGAGGGATGCAGGGTCAGCAGAAGGGATGCAGGGTCACTGGGAGGGATGCAGGGTCACTGGGAGGGATGCAGGGTCACTGGGAGGGATGCAGGGTCACCAGAAGGGATGCAGGATCACCAGAAGGGATGCAGGATCACCGGGAGGGATGCAGGGTCACCAGGAGGGATGCAAGACCATGGGGAATGTTACACAGACAAAAATTTAGGGATGCAGGGGATGCAGCATGTGATGGGAAGGGGTTATGAGACAGAGGGATGTGGGGATGAAGGACCACCAGGAGGGATGAGGAACCACTGGGAGGGATGCAGGTCCATGGGGGTGTTGCATGGAGAAGAATTTGGGGGTGCTAGGGATGCAGCATGTGATGAGAAGGGGATACAAGGCAGAGGGATGCAGGGATGTGGCATGGAAAGGGATGCAGGAGCACTGGGAGGGATGTGGGGCCATGAGGGATGGTGCACAGAGAAGATTTTTTGGGGGCAGAAGAGGTGGCACAGGATGAGAGGGTGACATGAGGCAGGGGGACGTGTCCCCCGTCCTTCTTCATACAGGGTGGGTGCTGGCTGTGTAGCACCCAGGGGGTGATGGGTACGGACATGGGGGTTTTACCTGGAGATTTGGGGATCAAAAGGAGAGGAATGGGGGCTGGGGGAGGCGAGGGACAGAGATGGGACCATGGCCGGGACTAATGTCACTCTGTCCCCCCCCCAGTCCTTCAACAGCTACTTCAGCAGCGAGCACAGCCGCCTGCTCAGCCTCTGGAGACAGGTGGTGGCCTTCAGGCGCCACTTTGGGGACATGAAAGCCACCACCGAGAGGTCAGTGCTGTCCAGGGGGTGTCTCTGGATGTCCCAAATCACCTGTGGGTCCCCAACCCCACGTGTCCCCCGGCAGGGACCTGTCGGAGCTGCGGCACGAGGCGTCGCGCACGGGCAGGGCTGCACATGCCGCCTGCCTGCACCTGGCAGCCAACCTGCGGCTGGCTGAGAGCCAGGCGGGCGCCGCGCAGGAGAAGCAGGCGATGCGGCTGGCACAGCTGGAGGAACAGCTGGCAGCGCGGGACGCCGACCTGGACAAAGCCACTCTCAGCACCAGGTAGCAGGGTTGGGGGTTATTTTTTGGGGGGGCTGGTGTCAGAGGGCTGCGGTGCTGCCCGTGTCCTGCTGCAGGCTGGCGGAGCTGGCGGCGGCGCTGGAGCGGCTGCGGGCGGAGGACGGGGAGAAGGAGCGGGCGGTGGAGGCGCTGACGCTGCAGCTGCAAAAACTGGTGGGTGCAGGGGGTAAGGAGATGTGAGGTGGGGTGGGAGTGCCCGGTCTGGGGGTGCAGGGATGTGCACTGGGGCACTGTGCAGGCTAAGGTGTGCTGCACGATGCACAGTGGGGCAGGATGCGCAATACACAGCTGCAATGCACGGTGCACACAGTGCATGCCCAGCAGCCGTGCACGATGCACAGCGGTGCAGGATGCGCAATGCACAGCTGCAATGCACGATGCACACAGTGCATGCCCAGCAGCCGTGCATAATGCACAGCGGGGCAGGGTGCACAATGCACAGCTGCAATGCACAGTGCACACAGTGCATGCCCAGCAGCCGTGCACGATGCAAGCAGGGCAGGGTGCACAATGCACAGCTGCAATGCACGGTGCACACACTGCATGCAGCAGCCGTGCACGATGCACAGCGGGGCAGGGTGCACAATGCACAGCTGCAATGCACGGTGCACACAGGGCATGCGCAGCAACCATGCACGATGCACAGCGGGGCAGGGTGCACAATGCACAGCTGCAATGCATGGTGCACGCAGTGCATGCCCAGCAGCTGTGCACAGTGGGGCAGGATGCATGCCCAGCTGCAGTGCACGATGCATGACAAGCCATGCGGTGCACCAGGGTGCAGTGCATGATGCTTGCTGAGCCATGATGCGTGCTAGAGCGTGATGCACAATGCGCACCAGTGTGTGATGCATGCAGGAGCACAATGCGTGCTGCACACCAGGGTAAAATGCACGATTCGTGCTGGGGTGTGATGCATGATGCATGCCTGAGTGCGGTGCATGCTTGGATGCAATGCACAATGCATGCTGAACCAGGCTGCACATCCCAGACATTACATGCTGCGGCACAGCACATACCAGTGCATGCTGCACCCCAGGGCGTGCTGCGTGCCAAATTCCACCCGCCAGGCCATGGTGCACACCGCGGTGCAATGCACGATGCATGCTGGGGTGCATTGCACACCGGGGTACATTGTACAACGCACACCAAGGCATAACGCACCCAGAATGCGATGTCTGATGCGTGCCGGGGTGCAATGCACACCCAGGCGTGATGCACCATGCATGTCCGGGTGTGATGCACGCTGGGCTGCGATGCACAACGCATACCTGGCTGCAGTGCCCGGTGTGCACCGGTTGTGCCTGATGCCACCTCGGGGGGCTTGCAGGAGAGCTCGCGTGCCCAGGAGCCGTCGCCGGCGGAGGTGGAGGCTCTGCGCGCGGAGCTGGAGCTGCTCCGGCAGACGCTGCAGGATGTCACCCAGGTCACAGTTAGTTTCCCCCGCTCCCTGCCTCAGTTTCCCCCTCCCTGCCCCCAAATGCTGTGAACCCCCCCCTGCCCAGTTTCCCTTTGGTGACCTGGGGTGTCCCCCGACCCCCCGCAGGCAGTGCTGGCAGATGACCCCGAGCACCCACCGTCCCCCCCGGTGTCCCCCCAGTGTCCCCTCTCACCCAGCGTCGCCACCACCGCCGTTCACGCCGCCCTGTGCCGCCGCCACCTCCAGCTGCAGGTGAGCCCGCGGGGCTGCCGGGGGAGGATGCTGAGGATGAGGATGACGATGATGGAGGCTGATCCCCCTGTCTGTCCCCCCAGGAGGCGCGGGGCCAGGCGGAGGCCGGGCGGGAGGAGGCCGGGACGCTGCGGCGGGAGCTGGGGGACAGCGAGAGGCGGGTGGGGACCCTGGAGCGGCAGCTGGAGCAGCTCAGCGCCGAGGCCCAGGGCCTGCGCAGGTAGCGGCTGCCTGGCTGGCTGTCTCAAGCTCTGTCCACCTGTCCCAAGCTCCATCTCTCTATCCAGAGCTTCGCCTGTCTGTCCTGAGCTCCATTCATCTGTTCCAAGCTCTGTCCATCTGTCCTGAGCTCTGTCTTTCTGTCCCGAGCTCTGTCTCTCTGTCCTGGGCTCGATCTGTCTGTCCCAAGCTCCATCTCTCTGTCCTGAGCAACATCTGTCTGTCTCAAGCTCTGTCTCTCTGTCCTGAGCAACACCCGTCTGTCCCAAGCTCTGTCTCTCTGTCATGAGCTCCATCTGTCTGTCCCAAGCTCTGTCTCTCTGTCGTGAGCTCCATCTGTCTGTCCCAAGCTCTGTCTCTCTGTCGTGAGCTCCATCTGTCTGTCCCAAGTTCTGTCTCTCTGTCGTGAGCTCCATCTGTCTGTCCCAAGCTCTGTCCATCTATCCTGAGCTCTGCCTGTCTGCCCTGAGCTCCATCCATCTGTCCCTGAGCTCCATCCATCTGTCCCTGAGCTTCATCTGTCTGTCCTGAGCTCTGTCAGTCTGCCCTGGCCTCTGTCTGTCTGTCCTGAGCTCCGGCTGTCTGTGCGTGGCTGTCCCTGTTCCTGCATCCATGTGTGTCCATCTGTCCCTGTGCATCCTTGTGTCCCTCTGCATCCTGACCTGTCTGTCTGCCTCTCCATCCCTGCGTGTGCCTGCACGTCCATCCCTCTGCATCCTGGTCAGTCTGTCCGTCCATCTCTTTTTATCTTTCCCTCTGTCCCCCTGCCTGTCTGTCTGTTCCTGCACACTCTGGCACATCTGTCTATCCTTCTAGCCCTTTGCATCTTTCCCTGTGTGTTTCTGTATATCTGTCTGTCCCCACACATCCTGGCTTGTCTGTCTGTCCATCCATCCCTCTGGCCTGTCTGCCTGTCTGTCCCTGCACACCCTTCCCTCTCTATTGGTCCATCCTTGGGCATTTTGGCCTGTCCATTTGTCCATGCGTTCCTCCCTGCGCATCGTACCCGCTGCATCCTGCCTGTCTGTCTGTACCTCCCTTCCTCACCATGCCTGTCTGTCTGTCCCTGGGCATCCCCTCGCATCTGCCTGTCCATCCATCCCTACACATCCATCTCTATCTATCCCTCCATCCATCCACACGCATCCCAGCACACCCACCCCTGAGCACCACCCTGTCCGTCTGTCCCCCCACCTGCCCCTGTGTCCATCTGTCCGTCCGGCAGGGAGCTGCAGCAGGCGGAGGCGGCGCTGGGGGGGGAGCAGCAGCGGGTGGGGGCCCTGCAGCAGGAGCGGGTGCAGCTGCAGCGCCGCAGCGAGGAGCTGGAGGATGCGCGGGACGAGGCCGCCCGTGCCGCTGAGGACGCCCGCCAGCAGCTGAAGCGCAGGTGGGTGCTGTGAACCCCCCCCCAGGTGCTGTGAACCCCCCTGGGGTCCTGTGACCCCCCAGGGTGCTGCAAGGTATTGGGTTCTGCAGCATCCCCCTCCCCAAATGGGTGCTGCAAAATCCCCATGGGTTCCCCTGCAACCTCCCCCCATATCTGGGTGCTGCCACCTTGTGTGTGTGTGTGTGTCCCCCATTTTGGTTGCTGCACCCCCTCACCAAGTGGGTGCTGCAAAATCTTAGTGGGACTCCTGCAACCCCCCTCCAAGAGGGACCCCTGAACCCCCCCAAGGTGGGTGCTGCAACCCCCTCAATGAGTGGGTGCAAAACTTCAGTGGGTGCTGCAAACCCCCCTTGCAAAAGGGTGCTGCAAAATAGTGGGTACTGCAACCCCTGCCCCAAGTGGGTGCTGCAAAATCTTAGTGGGACCCCTGCAACTCCCCCCAAGAGGGTCCCCTGAACCCCCCCAAGGTGGGTGCTGCAACCCCCTCAATGAGTGGGTGCAAAACTTCAGTGGGTGCTGCAGACCCCCCTTGCAAAAGGGTGCTGCAAAACAGTGGGTGCTGCAGCCCCCCCTCCTCATGGGTGCCCCCCCCGCAGCCAGCAGCAGGTGGAGGAGCTGGAGGCTCAGCGGGCCGGCGCGCAGCAGGAGCTGCTGGAGCTGCGGGAGGAGCTGAGCCGGGCGGCGCTGGAGGCCGAGGTGGCTCGGGGCGAGCGGGAGGCGCTGGTGGAGGCGCTGGAAAAGGTGGGTGCCCCTGCAACCCTCTGGACCCCTTGCAGTGGGTGCAACCCCCACTCATGCAGCAGGTGCACCCCTACGCAGCAAGCACCCTTATGCAGTGGGTGAACCCCAAGTAGCAGGTGCCCCTATTGTGCAGTGGGTGCAACCCCCATGCACTAGATGCAACCCCTGAGCAACAGGTGCAGTCCCATGCAGAGGATGGAATCTCAGGCAGCGGGTGCAAATGCATGCAGTGCGTGCAACTCCCTGCACGAGGTGCAACCCCTAAGTGACAAGCTCAGCCCGTGCAGCAGGTACAATCCCAGGCAGCGGTTATAACCCCTGCATGGGGTGCAAGCCTTAAGCAACAGGCTCAGCCCAAGCAGTGTATGCAGCCCCGTGTAGCAGGTACAACCCCATGCACTGTGTGCAACCCCATGCACTGTGTGCAATCCCAATGCAGCAGGTACAATCCTGTGCACTGTGTGCAATCCTGTGCAGGTGGTACAAACCCTGCACTGGGTGCAACCCCTAAGCAACAGGCCCAGGACCTGCAGCACGTGTCCCCTGAGCACCGGATTGCCCCCATGTGCAGTTGGCACCACGATGGGTGCTGCAGAGCCCGACTCTCCCTAGAATCACAGAACAGTTTGGGCTGAAGGGACCTTCAAAGGTCACCCAGTGCCACCCCTGCCCTGAGCAGGGACATCTTCAGCAGTTCAAGTTGCTCAGAGCCCCATCCAGCTTGGCCTGGGTTGTCTCCAGGGCGGGAACATCTACCCTCTCCCTGGCGGGAACATCTACTCCCGTGTCCCCAGGCGCAGGGGAGCTGCGGGCAGCTGCAGGCAGCACAGCGCGGGGCGGACGCGGAGCGGGCGCGGCTGCGGGACGCCCTGGCCCGGAGCAGCGAGCTGGCGGCGGGACTGGCCCGGGAGCGCTCGGAGCTGGGCCGGGGGCTGGAGCAGCTGGAAGCGGAGCGGGAGCTCGGGCGAAGCCGGGAGCAGCGGCTGGGCCGGGAGCTGGAGCGGCTGCGGGCGCGGCTGGAGCAGGGGCTGCGCCTGGGGGCGGCCGAGCGGCGGGGGCTGGAGCGGGGGCTGCGGGCGGCCCAGGAGGGATCCCGGGGGCTGCGGGAGCAGCTGCGGGGGCTGCGGGGGCACCAGCTGCGGCTGCGGCAGCACCTGGGCCAGGTGGGTAAGGGAGTAACTGGGAGGGATGGGGAGGGTGCATGTGGTAACTGGGAGGGTGTTTGGGGCAATCGGGAGCGGTGGGGAGGGTGAACAAGGCAACTGGGAGGGATGGGGAGGGTGCACAGGGGAACTGGAGGGATGGGGAGAGTTCGTGGGTCAACTGGGAGGGATGGAAAGGGTGCTAGAGGTAACGGGGAGGGTGCAGGGGGGAACTGGGAGAGGCAGGGGGAATGCATAAGGCAAATGGGAGGAGGCATGGGGTAACTGGGAGGATCAGGGAAGGTGCATAGGGTTAACTGGGAGGATGCATGAACTAACTGGAGGGACAGTGCCGGATGCATGGGGTAACTGGGAGGATGCATGGAGTAACCGGGAGGATGCATGGGGTAACTGGGAGGATGCATGGAGTAACCGGGAGGATGCATGGGGTAACTGGGAGGACCATGGCGGATGTATGGGGTAACTGGTGGCTGGGTGGGGTAACTGGGAGGACCATGGCGATGTATGGGGTAACGGGGTGGCTGGGTGGGGTAACTGAGAGGACCATGGCGGATGTATGGGGTAACTGGTGACTGGGTGGGGTAACTGGGAGGACCATGGCGATGTATGGGGTAACTGGGTGGCTGGATGGGGTAACTGGGAGGACCATGGCGGATGTATGGGGTAACTGGTGGCTGGGTGGGGTAACTGGGAGGACCATGGCGGATGTATGGGGTAACTGGTGTCTGGGTGGGGTGACTGGGGGGTGCCCGGCAGGCAGTGCAGGAGCAGAGCGCGGCGGGCGAGGCGCTGGCGCAGGCGCGGGGGGAGCAGGAGCGGCTGCGGGGGGAGCTGCTGCGGCTCAGCCAGGCCCGCGAGGATTTGGCCAAGGAGGGGGCCAGCCTGGCCGTCCAGCTCGCTGCCGCCCAGCGCCATGGCCAGGATCAGGCTCAGGAGGCAGCCGGGCTCAGGTGGGTGCTGGCGATGGGGGGGTGAGGGTGTCTCCCACCCCTGGAGCTGGATTTCGGCAGCGTGGCCGGTGATATTTGGGCAGGTTGGAGAAGGAGGGGCTGGAGAGCAGCATCTTCCAGCTGCAGCAGGAGCTCACCCAGCTCAGCACCCACAACCAGCAGCTGCAGGCCGAGGGCCGGGACCTGCGCCAGGCCAAGGAGGCGCTGGAGGGTGAGGGGACTGTCCCCATCTGTCTTTGTCCCCGTTGCCATCCTCATCTTCATCCTCATCCCAGTCTATCCCCATCCATCCTCATCTTTGTCTCCGTCTTTTTCAACATGTATCCTTATCTTCTTCATCATCCTCGTTCCTCTTCATCTTCATCCCCATTCCCATCCCTGTCCTCATCCCCATCCATCCCAGTCTTCATCCTTATCTCCATTCCCATCCATCTCTGTCTTCGTCTCCATCTCTGTGCTCAACCATTCCCTTCTTCATCCCCATCCATCCCCACCTTCATCCCCATCTGCATTTTCACCCCCATCCATCCCTGTTCCTTCTCATATTCATCCCTATCCATCCCTATTCTCATCTCCATCCTCATTTCCATCCCTATCATCCCTATCCATCCCTGTCTTCATCTCCATCTTCATCCTCAACCATTCCCTTCATCCTCAACCATTCCCTTCATTCTCAACCATTCCTTTCTTCATCCTCAACCATCACCATCTTCATTTTCATCCCCATCATCTTCTTCATCCCCATCATCTTCTTCATCCCCATCTTCATCCTCAAATATTCCCTTCATCCTCAAATATTCCCTTCATCCTCAACCATGCCCTTCATTCTCAACCATTCCTTTCTTCATCCATGCCCATCTTCATCTTCATGCCCATCATCTTCTTCATCCCCATCTTCATCCCCATCTTCATCCCCATCTTCATCCCCATCTTCATCCCCATCTTCATCCTCAACTATTCCCTTCATCCTCAACCATTCCTTCCTTCATCCTCATCTTCATCCCCATCTTCATCCTCAACTATTCCCTTCATCCTCAACTATTCCCTTCATCCTCAACCATTCCTTTCTTCATCCTCATCCATCCCCATCTTCGTCTTCATCCCCATCTATCTTCATCCCTATCATCCTCAACCATTCCCTTCTTCATCCTCATCCATCCCCATCCCCGTCTTCATCCCCGTCTTCACCCCCGTCTTCACCCCCGTCTTCACCCCCGTCTTCACCCCCGTCTTCACCCATTTTCAGCTTCATTTTCATCCCCATCCATCCCTCTCCAACACCATCACCATCTGTCCGCATCTTCATCCTCATCCCACCCCTCTTCATCTCCATCCTCATCCCCACCCTTCTGCAACAGGCTCACAATAAACCCTCTGCCACCGCATTTCCCCCGTGTCCCTGCTCCCGTCACTTAACCTCCCCACACACCACTCTCCCAGGGGTGTCCCCACTGGCCATGGGAGTGTCCCCACTGATGGAGGGGATGTCCCCACTGATGGAGGGATGTCCCCACTGACGGGGGGATGTCCCCACAGCGGAGCTGGCTGCCGCGCGGCTGGAGCGGGAGCAGGAGCTGCAGGCGCGGCAGCAGGCGGTGGCGGCGGCCGAGACGGCGGCGGTGACGGTGGCTTTGCAGAGCGCCCGCGACGCGCACCGCGGCGAGCTGGACCGCCTGCAGCGCGAGAAGGTGGGCGTGGGGCGGGGCGCTGGGTTTTTGGGGTGCAATGCTGATTTTGGGGGCATGATGGTGATCTTTATTTCTGTACAAGGCTGCAGTGCTGATCTCTGGGGTGCAATGGCGATTTTTAGGGCACGATGCTGACTGTTGGGGTGCAGTGACTATAACTGGGAAACAACGCTGCTATTTGGGTTGCAATACTGGTTGTTGAGGTGCAATGCTGATTCTTGGGGTGCAATGTTGATTCTTTGGATGCAATGTTGATTCTTTGGATGCAATGCTGATTCTTTGGGTGCAATGCTGATTCTTGGGGTGCAATGTTGATTCTTGGGGTGCAATGCTGATTCTTGGGGTGCTATGTTGATTCTTGGATTGTGACGCTGATTGTTGGCGTGCAACGATGATTATTGGGGAACAATACTGATTTTTGGGATGCATTACTTGTTTTGGGGGTGCAATGGTGATTATTTTTGGTACAATACTGATCATTGTGCTGCAATGCTGATTCCTGGGGTATAACATTGACTCTTGGGGTGAAGTGTTGATTTTTGGGGTGCGATGCTGATTTTTGGGGGTTCGCTGTTGATTTTTTGGGGGCGGCAGGAGGAGCTGGAGGCCGAGCGGGACCGGCTGGCGCGGGAGCATGAGGAGCTGGAGGCCAAGCTGGTGGCGACGCAGCGGCAGCGAGAGAGCGAGAAGCAGCAGGTGGGTGACCCCCGTGTCCCCCCCGTGTCCCCCCGTGTCCCAGCACTGCTGTCCCCCCAGGCTGAGCCGTGTGTCCCCCCAGGCGCTGGCGCTGCAGGAGCAGGAGCGGGTGGCGGCGGCGGAGACGCTGGGGGGGCTGCAGCGCAGTCTGGCCGAGGCCACGGCCGAGCTCGAGCAGCAGCGGCGAGAGGTCACTGGGCAGCAGGAGAAGGCGCAGGTGGGTGGGTGTGGGGGTCCTGGGACCCCCCCCGAATGGCACAGAGCCCCATGTGTCCCCCACTGCAAGCCCTTGTGCCCAGGTGTCCCCTATCCTTGCAGCCCCCATGCCTGGGTGTCCCCCATGTTCCCCCCATTGTAACCCTCATGCCTGGGTGTCCTCTATGCCCCCCCATTTCAAACCCCTATGCCTGGTTGTCGCCTGTGCCCCCACATTGCAAATCCCAATGTCTGAGGATTTCCCCCCCCAGTTGCAAGCCCCCATGCCCAAGCATTCACCCCCATCGCACACCCAGGTGTCCCCCCATGTCTGGATATCCCCTGTGGGTCCCCCCACTATGCCTGAGCCACCTCCCCATTGCAGATGCCCATGTCTCAGCGTCTATTATCCCCCCCTGCATTGCAAACCTTCATGCTGGAGGGTTCCCCCCATCCCATCACTACAAGTACCCTGATACCTGGACACCCCCCTGCATTGCAACCCCAAATGCTTAGGGCTCCCCATAATTTCAAGCTCTTTTCAATGACCTCACTTCTTGCACCCCCCCCATCTGCAACCCCCTCATCTCCCCATTCCAAGCCCCCCCAGCACTGGGGCTGCTCGGGTACCACCTGCATCCCCATCCCTGCACCATCCCCATTACAACATCCCCCCAGGGATGCCCACACTTTCAGGGAGGGGGTCCTCAAACCTCCGTGTCCCCCCCAGAGCCTGACTGCAGAGCTGCGCACCCTGCGGGCACGGGCAGACGAGGCAGCAGCATCCCACGAGCGGGAGGTGAAACATCTCCGTGACCAAGCGACGGCAGCGGCCAAGCAACGAGACGGTGCCCTCCGGGAGGTGAATCCCCAACAAAAACCTTCTCCCACCCCCCCAAAAAATACATTCCCCCCTCTAAAGCGCGCGTGCAGGCGGAGGAGGCGCGGGCGCAGCTGCGGCTGGTGGCGGAGGCGCGGGCGGCGGGGCGGCGGGAGCTGCTGGAGGCGCAGCGGGAGGCCCGGGAGAGCCGGGAGGGCCGGGAGGAGCAGCGGCGGCAGACGCAGGAGGCTCGGCGGGCGCTGGGGGACGAGGCTCGGGAGAAGGAGGCCCTGCGGCGCTCCAACGAGGAGCTGCGGGCGGCCCTGCGGCGCGCCGAGGGCGAGCGCATCAGGTGAGGGGCGAGGGATGCTCGGGGTGGTGCCGTGTTTTGGATGCTCTGGGGGATGCTCGGGTGCTGAAGGTGGGAGGTGCAGGGGGTGATACGGCAAGTTGGAGGGTGGTACTCAGGGTCAGGGGGATGCTTGGGACAAGGGGATGCTCGAGTTGGGAGGTGCTGGGGTCAGGGGGATGCTGAGGAGAGGAGGATGGTTGAGTTAGAATCATAGAATCACAGAACAGTTTGGACTGAAGGGACCTTCAAAGGTCACCCAGTGACCCCCTTCCATGACAGGGACATCTTCACCAGCTCAGGGTGCTCAGAGCCCCGTCCAGCCTGGCCTGGGATGTCTCCAGGGATGGTTCATCCACCACCTCTCTGGGGACCTGGGCCAGGCTCTCACCACCCTCAGGGGCAAAACTTCTTCCTCATGTCTGGCTTGAAGCTGGGAGACGCAGGGGATGGTGCAATGCTTGGGTTTGGGGTGATATTTAGGGTCAGGTTGATGCTCAAGACAAGGGGACGCTCAAATTAGGAGATATATGGGGTGGTGAGATGCCTTGGAGGGTGATGCTCAGGGTTGTGTTGATGCTTGGGACAAGGGGATGCTGAAGCTGGGAGCTGCAGGGGATGGTGTGATGCCTTGGAGGGCGATGTTCAGGGTGGGGGCGATGCTCAGGACAAGAGGATGCCCAAGTTGGGACTTAGAGGGGGTGATGCAGCAACTTGGAGAGTGGTTCACAGGGTTGGGGTGATGCTCATGGTCAGGTTGATGCTCAGGGTAAGAAGACGCTCAAGTTAGGGGATATTTGGGGTGTTGGAGGGTGATGCTTGGGGTTGGGGTGACGCTGGGGACACAAGGATGGAAGTTTGGGAGTGGGAGGCTGCTCAGGGCCAGAGGGACGCACTAGAGCAGGATGCTCAGTCCAGATAATGCTTGAGACAAGAGGCACTTGGGATGGGGCAGCACCTTAGAGGGGGGGTGCTGGGGGACAGAGGGGACATTTGGGGTGACAGCACTCAGGGTGGGGACTGTCCTGGGGGGATGATGCCTGGCAGGGGGTGTCCAAGGTGGGGGATACCTGGGATGGGGATGGAGCAATTGCTCAGGACAGAGCGATGCTCAGGGATGGGGAGATGGCCCCGGGGGGGGTGACACCAGCCCTGTCCCCACCTCCTGCAGCCTGAAACGTGCCAACGAGGAGAAGGAGCAGCGGCTGGCGCTGCTGGAGGACGGGCAGGCGGCGGCGGAGCGGGAGGTGACGGAGCTGCGGGCGAGCATGCGGGAGCTGGAGCGCGCCCGCCTCGACGCCCGCCGCGAGCTGCAGGAGCTGCGCCGGCAGGTGAGGGGGAGGAAGAGGATGGGTCCACCCCCCACCCCAATTTGGAGTGTCCCTAAGTTGTCCCCGTCTCCTCCTTGGGCAGCTGAAGAACCTGGACAGCGAGAACAGCAAGAGGAGCAAGGAGGTGGGCGAGCTGCAGGCGCGGGTGGCCCTGGAGGAGCAGCGGGAGGAGGAGAGCCGCCGCCAAGCCTTCGGCCTCAGGCAGAAGGTGGTGGAGAGCGAGGCTGACACAGAGGCCGCCAGGAAAGAGGTGAGGAGGTCCCTGAGGGTCCCCAGTGTCCCCGTTGCTCGGTGCTGCTCATCCCGAAGTGTTCCCTCGGTGTCCCTGCTGCTCCACTGCTTGATGCCATGTCCCTGGGTGCCCCTGTCACCCCCCAGCTCTCTCCCCTGCATCCCTGGGAGGTTCTTTGCTTCCCCCGTTGCTCCATCCCTGGCAGTCCCCATCATCCCCTTGCTCTGGACCTGGTGTCCCTGAGTGTCCCCATCACCGCACCCCTCTGTCCCCTGCACCCTGGGGCTCCTTGCCACCCTCTTGCTCCATCCCCACCATCCTTGGGATCTCCCATACCACCCTGCTCCATCCCTGGGGGGTCTCGCATACCCCCTTGCTCTATCCTGTGCATCTCCATCATCCCAGTGCTCCACCCCCAGCATCCTTGGGATCCCCCATTCCCCCCTGCTCCATCTCTGGGAGACCCCTCACCCCATTGCTTGACCCCCTGCATCTCCATCACCCTGTTGCTCTGTCCCCTGCACTCTGGGGATTCCCCATCAACCCATTTCTTGCACCCCTGTTCCCCTGTGCTCCATCTCTTGCATCTCCATCACCTCATTACTCCATCACCTGCATCCCTGGGGTCCCCAGTACCCCATAGCTCCATCTCTGGGGGTCCTGATCACCCCATTACTCCATCTCCTGCATCTCCATCACCCTGTTGCTGTGTCCCCTGCATCCCTGGGGGTTCCCCATCACCCCAATACTCCATCCCTTGCAGCTTCATCACCCCATTGCTCCATCCCTTGCATCTCCATCACCCCATTTCTCCATCCCCACCACCCCCTTTCCCATCCAACCAGCTCCAGCACCTGCAGCAGCGGCTGTTGGAGGCGGAGGGCGAATTTCGGCAGCGGGAGAAGGACCTGGCCCGGAGCTTGGAGGAAGCTCGTGGCAACGAGAAGAAGCTGCTGGCCGATGCCCGCAACCTGCAGCTGAAGGTGGAGGCGGCGCGGGGCGAAGCGGCGGAGCTGAGCCTGCGCCTGAGCGCGGCCGAGGGCCGGGCGCAGGGGCTGGAAGCCGAGCTGGCCCGCGGCGAGTCGCTGCGCCGAGCTGCCGAAACCCGCCTGGGAGGCATCCAGTCTGCCCTGCGCCGCACCATGGGCATCGGCCGCGCACGGGCCGGCTCCCCGGGCAAGGGTGAGGGTCCCTGGGGACCCCTGGGTGCTCCGTCCCTAGCTTTAGGGGAAGGGGGTGCGTCCCTCTGGGATCTCACTGCATCCTCATCACCTCATTTCTCCAGCCCCTGCATCCCTTTGGGTCCTTAATACCCCATTGCTCCATCCCTGCGTCCCTATACCTTGTTGCTCCATCCTCTACATCCCTGGGGGTCCCTCATACCCTATTCCTCCATCTCTGAGTGTCCCCAATATCCCACTGCTCCATCCTTGAGTGTCCCCCGTACCCCATTGCTCCATCCCTGGGGTTCCCATCACCCTATTGCTCTGTCCCCTACATCCTTGGGGTCCCCCATACCCTGTTGCTCCATCACTGGGGTCCTCAATCCCTCATTGCTCTATTCCTGGGGTCCCCAATATCCCATTGCTCCCTCCTTGGGGATCCCCATACCCTCTTGCTCCATCCCCTCCATCCTTGGGGTCCCCATCATCCTGTTGCTCTATCTCTGGTGTCCCCTATATCCTGTTGTTCCATCCCCTGGATTCCTGGGTGTCCCCCATACCCCATTGCTCCATCCCAGGGGTCCCCATCACCTCATTGCTCCATCCCGGGGGTCCCCCATACCCCACTGCTCCATTCCTGGGGTCCCCATCACCTCTTTGCTCCATCCTTGGGTGTCCCCCATACCCCATTGCTCCATCCCTGGGGTTCCCATCACCTCATTGCTCCATCCCAGGGGTGCCCCATACCCCACTGCTCCATCCCTGGGGTATCCATCACCTCATTGCTCCATCCTTGGGTGTCCCCCATGCCCCATTGCTCCATCCCAGGGGTCCCCCATATCCCCTGGCTGCATCCCGCTGCAGCACATCCCTCTGCGGCTTGTGATCCTCCCTTGAGCGCTGCACCCAGTTTGTCCCCACGCTACTCAGTTTATCCCCATACAGGTGAGGGACCGGGGACCCCCGGCTCACCCCCAGACCCCGATGCAGCGAGCGAACCCGAGGCGGTGCGGGCGGCCCTGCGGGATTTCCTGCATGAGCTGCAGGACGCGCAGCGGGAGCGGGTACGTCCCCCCTTTCCCCTCCTCATCATCCCCCCAAAAAGCCCCTTTTCCACCCCATTTTGTCGCCGCAGGAGGAGCTGCGGGTGCAGGTGGGGACGCTGGGCCGGCGGCTGGCGGAGGTGGAGGAGGAGCGGGACAGCGCCAGCGCCCGCGCCCAGCAGCTCCAAAAACTGGTGGCTGAGGGCGAGGAAGGTGATGCAGGTGGTTTTTTTGGGGTGCATCCCCCCAAATGGTGGGGGGTGGGGTGATTTGTCCTGTGCTGGAGCCTCACCAGTGAGAAAGGGGGTTTGGGGAAACTGAGGCACGGGGAGAGGTGATGAGGGATGCTCGGTGGGATTTCCCCCAAGGATAGCACCAAAATCTGGGTAAAATCAGTGAAATCTCCTGTGCAAACCCCAGGAAACCCAGTGAAACTCTTGTGCATGGTTAGTAAACCCCGGTGAAACCAGTAAAACCCGCTGTGCAGACCACGTACATCCCAATAACATGAGTAAAACCCCCCTGTGCAGACCCCATAAAGCTCAATAGAATGGGTAAAACCCCCCTGTATTGCACACAAACCCCAGTGAAACTGGGAAACCCCCAATGGATCCCCCTGTAGGCTCAGTAAAATTGATCAAAGACCTGTGCATGCCCCATAAACCCAGTGAAATTGGTAAATGTCCCCGTGCAGACCCCATAAATCCCAGTAAAATGGGTAAAACCCCTGGTGCATCCCCAGTATAACTGGTAAAAGCCCCTGTAGACCCCATAAATCCCAATAAAATGGGTACAATTCTTGGTGCATTCCCAGTAAACCACCCTGTGCAGACCCCTTAAATCCCAATAAAATGGGTAAAACCCCCTGTGCAGACCCCATAAATCCCAATCAAATGGGTAAAACCCCTGGTGCATCCCCAGTATGACTGGTAAACTCCCCTGTGCAAACCCCATAAACCCAATAGAATGGGTAAACCCCCCTGTGCAGACCCCATAAATCCCAATAAAATGGGTAAGACCGCTGGTGCATCCCCAGTATAACTGGTAAACCCTCCCGTGCAGACCCCATAAACCCCAATAGAATGGGTAAAACTGCCTGTGCAGACCCTTTACATCCCAATACAATGGGTACAACTCCTGGTGCATCCCCACTAAAAGCCCCTGCCCAGACCCCATAAATCCCAGCAAAATGGGTAAACCCCCTGGTGCCTCCCCAGTATAACTGGTAAAAGCCCTTGTAGATCCCCTAAATCCCAATAAAATGGGTACAATTCCTGGTGTATCCCCAGTAAAACCCTCTGTGCAGACCCCTTAAATCCCAATAAAATGGGTAAAACCCCCTGTGCAGACCCCATAAATCCCAATAGAATGGGTAAAACACCTGGTGCATCCCCAGTAGAACTGGTACACCCCCCTGTGCAAACCCCATAAACCCCAATAGAATGGGTAAACCCCCCCGTGCAGACCCCATAAATCCCAATCAAATGGGTAAAACCCCTGGTGCATGCCCAGTACGACTGGTAAACCCCCCTGTGCAAACCCCATAAACCCCAATAGAATGGGTAAAACCCCTGGTGCATCCCCAGTAGAACTGGTAAATCCCCCTGTGCAGACCCCATAAACCCCAATAGAATGGCTAAAACTGCCTGTGCAGACCCCATAAATCCCAATCAAATGGGTAAAACGCCTGGTGCATCCCCAGTATAACTGGTAAACCCCTCCCATGCAGACCCCATAAACCCCAATAGAATGGGTAAAACCCCTGGTGCATCCCCAGTAGAACTGGTAAACCCCCCCATGCAGACCCCATAAACCCCAATAGAATGGGTAAACCCCCTGTGCAGACCCCATAAATCTCAGCAAAATGGGTAAACCCCCTGGTGCCTCCCCAGTATAACTGGTAAAAGCCCCTGTAGACCCCCTAAATCCCAATAAAATGGGTACAATTCCTGGTGTATCCCCAGTAAAACCCCCTGTGCAGACCCCTTAAATCCCAATAAAATGAGTAAAACTGCCTGTGCAGACCCCATAAATCCCAATCAAATGGGTAAAACCTCTGGTGCATCCCCAGTATAACTGGTAAACCCCCCCCGTGCAGACCCCATAAACCCCAATAGAATGGGTAAAACTGCCCGTGCAGACCCTTTACATCCCAATACAATGGGTACAACTCCTGGTGCATCCCCACTCGAAGCCCCTGCCCAGACCCCATAAATCCCGGTCAACCGGGTAAAACGCGCAGTGCATCCCCAGTAAAACCCCCCCCACGAAGGAGTGTGACCCGGGGGTGTCTCTACCAGGGCGCCGCAGCGGGGGGGAGCTGAGCAGCGCCCAGGCCGCGCTGCTGCTGCAGGAGGAGACGCTTCGGCGAGCCGAGCAGGAGCGCCGGGCGCTGCGGGACAAGGTGGCGGCGCTGGAACGCAGCCTGCAAGCCGCACAGGTTGGCACGGCCACCGCGCTGGGGACAGTCCCTGCCCCGTCCCCGGCGCTCTGAGCCGCCCGGTGCCCCGCAGGAGAGGGCGAGCGCGGCGCGGGGCGGCGAGGCCGAGCTGCAGGAGGCCAAGCGGCGGCTGGAGGCTGCGGAGAGCCGGGGCCGGCGGCTGGAGCTGCAGCAGCAGGTGCTGGAGGGCGAGCTGCAGCGGGCACGGGTGGCCCTGGGCGAGCGGCGAGCGGAGGCGCAGGCGATGCAGGAGCGCGGGGAGCGGCTGCAGAAACAGGTAATGGCATGAAACGCTCCAAATCCGCATCGCCTGGCTTGGGTTTTTTAAGTTGTAGGATTGTTTTGGTTGGGGAAGATGCTGAAGATGAGTGAGTCCAATTGTTATAGAATCACACGGAGTCCCAGAGTGTCAGGGGTTGAAGGGCCCTGGAAAGCTCATCCAGTGCAATCCCCCCATGGAGCAGGAACACCCAGATGAGGTTACACAGGAAGGTGTCCAGGTGGGTTGGAATGTCTGCAGAGAAGGAGACTCCACAACCCCCCTGGGCAGCCTGGGCCAGGCTCTGACACCCTCACCCCCAACAAGTTTCTTCTCATATTTAAGCGGAACCTCCCGTGTTCCAGTTTGCACCCATTGCCCCTTGTCCTGTCACTGATTGTCACCAGCAGAGCCTGGCTCCATCCTCCTGACACTGCCCCTTTCCATATTGATCCCCAGGAATGAGCCCCCCTCAGTTTCCTCTTGTCCAGCTCCAGAGCCCCAGCTCCCTCAGCCTTTCCTCACACGGGAGATGCTCCACTCCCTTCAGCATCTTGGTGGCTCTGTCCCCACTCCCTGTCACTGCCCTGTGTCCCTGAGAACCTCATCCGTTCAACCCCTCCAGGGGTGGTGACTCCACCGCTGCTTATTGGGATTTACGGAGTCTGCACATGGGCTTTTACCAGTTTCACTGGGGATGCACCAGGGGTTTTACCCATTTTATTGGGATTTATGGAGGATGCACCAGGGGTTTTACCGGTTTTTACCGGGATTTATGTGCAATACAAGGGGGTAAATGGGGACATTAAAGCCAGGATTAGGCCTGACCCACCCCAGCGCCCCAGGACAGAGTTACAGACACCAGGACGGACACATGGATGGATAGACAGACAGACGTGCAACTGTCCGTGTGTCCAACTGGGCATGAAAACACAGCATCACCCCCAGGGCACCCCAGAATCCATATGTCTGTCTGTCCGTGCCCCGTCCATGTGTCTGCAGCCAGGATGGGGTCTCAGTCATGCCCGTGGACCCTGGGTGGGTGATGGACACACAGACGGAGGCACAGACAGATGGACAGCTGCACATCCAAAGAGATGCATGGACAGACAGACACATGGGACAGCTGCAGGTCCAGCTGGACGTACAGATGGTGTCACAGCCACCAGACACACGGACAGTTGGATGTACAGCCAGACACACAGACAGTTCTATGGCTGGTTGGACATCCAGACAGACACACGGACAATTGGGCATTCAGACAGATGGACAGTTGCATGTACCACTGGACAGACAGACACTTGTATGTGCAGCTGGACAGACAGATGCCCAGCTGGACACTTGGCTCCCGCATCCCCAGCACAAACTGCCCCAATAAAAGACATTTTTTTTTCCCCAAAGATCCTACTTGAAAATCAGCAATTTCACACCCCACCCTGACCCCAGCACCACGAGTGGGTGACAGACACACGGACACAGACAGACGGACACATTGGGGGGCAGCTAAAGAGCCCAATCCTGTGCAGGAGTGGGGGCGGGGCAGGGGTGTGTCAGGGGTGTGGTGGGGGCGGGGCGGGGGTGTGAAATTGCTGGTTTTTGAGCGGGACCTTTGGGGCAAAATGTCCATTTTTGGTGAGTTTGTGCTGGGGGATGGAGGAGGTGCCGTGTGTGTCCAGACAGATGGACAGTTGTGCATCCACCCGGACTGACGGACACTTGTACGTCCAGCCGGACACTTGTACGTACCACTGGACAGACGGACACTTGTACGTCCAGCCGGACAGACACACACCAGCCGGACACTCACCTGCTGCACCTCCAGCACTAATGCACCAAAAATGGACATTTTGCCCCAAAGGTCCCCCTCAAAAATCAGCAATTTCACACCCCCACCCCACCCCCACCACACCCCTGACACACCCCTGCCCCGCCCCCACTCGTGGGCAGGATCGGGCCCTTTAGTTCCCCCACAATGTGTCCGTCTGTCTGTATCCCCATCCGTGTGTCTGTCTCTCACTCATTGCAGTGGGGGCGGGGCAGGGGTGTGGCAGGGGTGTGGTGGGGGTGGGGCGGGGGTGTGAAATTGCTGTTTTTTGAGGGGGACCTTTGGGGCAAAATGTCCATTTTTGGTGCATTAGTGCTGGGGGTGCAGCAGGTGAGTGTCCGGCTGGGTGTGTGTCTGTCCGGCTGGACGTACAAGTGTCCGTCTGTCCAGTGGTACATACAAGTGTCCAGCTGGACGTACAAGTGTCCGTCTGTCCAGTGGTACGTACAAGTGTCCGGCTGGACATACAAGTGTCCGTCTGTCCAGTGGTACGTACAAATGTCCGGCTGGATGTACAAGTGTCCGTCAGTCCGGGTGGATGCACAACTGTCCATCTGTCTGGACACACATGATACCTCCTCCATCCCCCAGCACAAAGTCACCAAAAATGGGTATTTTCCCCCAAAGGTCCCGCTCAAAAATCAGCAATTTCACACCCCCGCCCTGCCCCTGCCACACCCCTGACACACCCCTGCCCCGCCCCCACTCCTGGGCAGGATCGGGCCCTTTAGTCCCCCACAGTCTGTGTGTCCGTCTGTGTCCATGTGTCTGTCACCCACTCGTGGCACTGTGGGTGTGGCAGGGGTGTGAAATCGCTGATTTTCGAGCAGGGATTTTGGGGCAAAAATGTCCATTTTTTGGAAGGTGTTTATGCTGAGGGTGCAGGAGGCGAGTGTCCAGCTGGGTGGGTGTCTGTGTGTCTGTCTGTGTCTGTGTGTCTGTCACCCACTCGTGGCACTGTGGGTGTGAAACTGCTGATTTTCAAGCAGGGACTTTGGTGCAAAATGTCCATTTTTGGGTGGGGATTAGCGCAGGAGCCAAGTGTCCATCTGGGCGGGTGTCTGTGCGTCTGTCTGGTGGCACATCCAGCCGGACACCTGTACATCCAGCCAGTGTTTGTTCAAGGTTTATCCCACCCCCCGTGACCCTACCCTGACCGTGCCGCTGGTTTTCGGGGCGCAGCTCACGGAGAGCGAGCAGCGCGCCGGCGCCTTGCAGGTGGCCATGGAGCGGCTGAGCGCGGCGCTAGCCCCGAGCGCCTCCAAGGACGACGCTGCGAGCGCTGCGGTGACACCCGCCGATGGCCCCGGCACCCACGAGCGGCTGCAGCAGCTCCAAAGCGCCTTGGCCGCCGGCGAGCTGGACCGCCGGGCCCTGCAGGTGCGAACCAGCGCCCCGAGGTGGTGGGGGGGTGAGCCTGGGGTGGCTTTTGTCACTCTGGTTGTCCCTTTGGTGTCCCAGGAGGGGCTGGATGTGGCCCGGCGGGCGCTGGGCGAGGCGCGGGAGGAGAAGGCGGCGCTGCGGGAGCAGCTGCGGGCGCTGCGGGGGGAGCAGGAGCTGCTGCGGCGCTGCAAGGAGGAGCTGGAGGCGCAGGGGAGGCAGCAGCAGGAGGTGAGGGGGGAGTCCCCCAATTCCCTGTCCTTTCACCCCACCCAGCCCCCTGGATCCTTTTGCCCCCCGCAGCGCTCTATTGCCCCCATGCACCCTCTTGACCCCCCTCCCCAGGGCTCTATTGCCCCCATGCACCCTCTTGACCCCCCTCCCCAGGGCTCTATTGCCCCCATGCACCCTCTTGACCCCCCTCCCCAGGGCTCTATTGCCCCCATGCACCCTCTTGACTCCCCTCCCCAGGGCTCTATTGCCCCCATGCACCCTCTTGACCCCCCCTCCCCAGGGCTCTATTGCGCCCGTGCACCCTCTTGACCCCCCTCCCCAGGCTCTATTGCCCCCATGCACCCTCTTGCCCCCCGCCCCGGGCTCTATTGCCCTCATGCACCCTCTTGCACCCTCTAACCCCCCCATGCAACACCCTATTGCCCTCATACAGCCGCAGCACCCTGTTGCCCCCATGCACCCTCTTGCACCCTTTAACCCCCCCATGCAGCACCCTATTGCCCTCATATAACCCCAACACCCTGTGCCCCCCCCGCCATGCAGCATCTTTTGCCCCCCCACTCTATACATCACCCTATGGACCCCCATGTAGCCTCAGCACCCTGTTGTTCCCCACCCCATGCAGCCTTCAGCACCCTTTCCCACCCCCACAGCACTCGCCCCCATACAGCCCCCCCACTTCTGCCCCCCCCACTTCTGCCCCCCAGCCAGCATCCTATTGCCCCCCATGCATCCTCTTGCACCCTTTAACCCCCCTATGCAGCACCCTATTGCCCTCATATAGCCCTAGCACCCTTTTGCCCTCCCTCCATACAGCCCCCGCACCCTTTCCCACCCCCCAGCACCCTATTTCCCCCATATAACACCAGCACCCTTTTGAGCCCCCCATGCAGCACCCTATCACCCCATACAGCCCTTCATCCCCTTCTGTGCCCCTGCCAGCACCCTGTTGCCCCCCATGTACCCTTTAACCCCCCAAATATAACACCTATTGCCCCTATATAACACCAGCACCCTTTAACCCCCCCATGCAGCATCATTTGCCCCCCTCCCACCTTATGGACCCCCTCACATAGCCCCAGCACCCTCTTGCCCCCCCATATATCCCCCTGTACCCTTTCCACCCTCCATAGCACCCTATTGACCCTATACAGCCCCCCACACCCTTAGCCCTCCACGCCAGCACCCTATTGCCCCCATACAGCTCCCTGCACTCTCTTGCCCCGCCTTGCATCACCCTAGTGCCCCCCCCATTTCCATCGCCCTTTGCCCCCCCATACAACCCCAGCACCCTCTTGCCCCCCATGTAGCATCCTCCCCACCCTGCATCACCCTATGGCCCCCCCATACAACCTCAGCACCCTCTTACCGACCTTGCCACCCATGCAGCATCCTTCTCCCCCCCTACATCACCCTATTGCTCCCCCTTTGCATCACCCTATGGCCCCCCATACAACCCCAGCACTCTCTTGCCCCCTATGCAGCATCTTTCCCCTCCACGTCGCATCACCCTATTGCCCCCCCCACCTTCTATCACCCTTTGCCCCCCATACAACCCAGCACCCTCTTTCCCCCAATGGAGCATCCTCCCCCCCACATCACCCTATTGTCCCCCCCTCCTTCCATCACTTTATGCCCCTCATACAACCCCAGCACTCTCTTGCCCCCCATGCAGCATCCTTCCCCACCGCATCACATCACCCTATTGCCCCCCACACCTTCCTTTGCCCCCCATACAACCTCAGCACCCTTTTGCCCCTGCCTTGCATCACCCTATTGCCCCCCCTTTCGTCATCCTATTGCCCCCCCTTCCATCACTTCCATCACTTTATGCCCTCCCATACAACTCCAGCACTCTCTTACCGACCTTGTCCTCCATGCAGCATCCTTCTCCCCCCACTGCATCACCCTATTGCTCCCCCTTTGCATCACCCTATGGCCCCCCATACAACCCCAGCACTCTCTTGCCCACTATGCAGCATCTTTCCCCTCCACGTCGCATCACCCTATTGCCCCCCCCACCTTCCATCGTCCTCCCGCACAGCCCCAGCACCCTCTTGTCCCCCTTGCCCGCCATATAGCATCCTTCCCCCCCTACACATCACCCTATTGCCCCCCCACACCTTCCATCGCCCTTTGCCCCCCCATGCAACCCCAGCACCCTCTTTTCCCCCAATACAACCTCAGCACCCTCTTGTCCCCCACCCCTCTTGCCCCGTTGTCCCCCCCGTGCCCCACACGCGGGGGTCTGTGCCCCAGGAGCTGCGGGGGGCCCTGTCCCGCGCGCAGGGGGAGCAGCGAGCGGCCGAGCGCGTCGCCCAGCGCCTGCACAAGGAGAAGGAGGCGCTGAGGGGCACCCTGGACAAGGTGAGATTTGGGGACACACACAAACACCCCAAAAAACGCATCCTTGTGCAAGGCGAATGGAGAGCCCTAAACATGGCTTAGCTATAGGGCAGAAAATACACTTTATATGTTGATATATCTGCCGTGCGCTGCTCCTCTGTGCAGGGAGTCTGTATGCACCTCAAATATATACATCTAAAATACCTAGCTTTAAAGGTGCCCTATTTTATAATTTATATACAGCATCCGCTGTATTTTAATATGTGTTAGCTTCTATGTTATATATATGATCTGCTATACTTTATATTTTATATTTTTAATCTATAATATATTTTTAGAAATATATTATCTGCTATATTATTTATTTTTAGATTTATTCTCTCCTATATTATCTAATCTTCTGAATTATATATATATAATCTGCTCTATTTTATATACAAGAACTGCTATATTTTATATATATAATCTGCTCTATTTTATATACATGATCTGCTATATTTTATAATTTATATATATATATATATATATATAATTTGCTCTCTTTTATATATGATCTGCTATATTTTATGATTTTTTATCTATATAATCTGCTCTATTATGTATATGATCTGCTCTTTTAAAAATATAAATGATCTGCTCTATTTTATATTTTTATATACCATCTATATATCATATACCATACATAATATATAATAAATAATACATAATATGTAATATATAACACATATAACATATAATACATAACATATAATATGTATTATATTATATAATATATACTATATAATATATAGTATATTGTATATAGTGTGTTATATGTTATATGTTATCTGTTGTATGTTGTATGTTATATATAGAATATGTAAGATATATAATATACAATATCTTAAATACATATAACATAATATAAAATATACTATATGCTATATAGTATATACTATATAGTATATATTATGTTATATATGACATATTATATGTTATGTATTATGTATTTTATATTTTATATACATTACATGCTATATTCAGATAGTATCTGCTATATAGCATATATTACGTTATATATGACATATTCTATATTATGTATTTTATATACATTACATGCTCTATTTAATGTGGATAGTCTCTGCTCTATATAACGTACCCACCACCTGCTGTACTGTCTCTGGTTCCCCACGGCATTGCCGCAGGTGCAGCGGGAGCAGCTGCGGTGCCGGGAGGACTCTCTGCGGCTGCGGCGCTCGCTGGGCTGCGCCGAGCGGGACCTGGCGCAGGCTCAGAACCGCGTCCGCCTGCTGCAGGTGCCGGACTGGGAGGGACCGGGACACACTGGGCTCAGCTTTGGGGCTTATTCCAGCTTGGGGAGGTGCGGGCGCTTGGACTGGGATGGACTGGGCTCATTCCAGTTTGGGAAGGTGCTTGTACTGGGAGGTACTGGTTCCAATTTTGGGGCTTATTCCAGCTTGGGGAGATGCTGGTGCTTGTACTGGGCTCAGTTCTGGGGTTTATTCCAGCCTAGGGAGGTGCTGGTGCATGTACTGGGCTCAGTTTTGGGGTGTTTCCCATCTTGGGAGGTGCTGGTGCTTGTACTTGGATGTACTGGGCTCAGTTCTGGGGCTTATTCCAGTTTGGGGAGGTGCTGGTGCTTGTACTGGGATGGACTGGGCTCAGTTTTAGGGTGTTTCCCAGCTGGGGGAGATGCTGGTGCTTGTACTGGGATGGACTGGGCTCAGTTATGGGGTGTTTACAAGCTTTGGGAGAGGCTGGTGCTTGTACTGGGATGGACTGGGATGGACCTGGCTCAGTTTTGGGGCACTTCGCAGCTTATGATGACATGGGGCTCATCCCAGTTTGGGAAGGCACTTGTACTGGGATGTACTGGTCTCACCCAGCCTGTAGGGCTGTACATGCACTGGGAGGGCACTGGGCTCTTTCTGGGGCTCCTCCCACTTTGGGGACCAGTTTTTGGGGTGACACCCCCCCCCATTTCTCCCCCAGGCGCAGGTGTCGGTGCTGGAGCACCCATCCCCAATGTCCCCACGACTGTCGCCCCAACAAAGGGAGGGCGGCCACCACAGCCTGGAGGAGCAGGTGAGACGGCGGGGGGGGGGGACACCCCCCACATTGGGGACACCCCTGTCCCCTCCTCACTGTCCCCCCATCTCCCCCCATTGCAGCTGGCGCTGCTGAAGGGACAGGAGCTGCGTCCCCCCCCCGGCGTTTAGTGACCCCCGCAGAGACCAGCACAACTCAGCACACGGGTGACCCCCCCCGCTCCAAAAACACCCCATTTTGTCTCAATAGTCCCTTTTTTCGAACAAAAAAATTGCACTTTCCCAACAAGCCCATTTTTGAGGGTTTTTACCCCTTTTTTCTATGGCGATTTTTAACAAAAGAATTGGAAATGTTATTTTTTGTAACCCCACAACCAGCCAAGGTGCTGGATTTATCCCCCCCCACCTCAATACGTGATGCTCCCCCCGCCCTCACAAACCCCCTAATTCACATCCTCATCTTTTCCCTTTATTTCTAACAAAAAGTGGGATTTTTCTATCTCTATTTTTGGAATTTGAGGGTTTTACTGGTGCTACTTTGGGGGGGGGAGCTGAACCAGGCTGAAAATCAACCCCCCCTTATCACTCCTGGCCTAATAAATGTGGATAAACCCAAACTGGCAGCATTTGAGGGTTTATTTTGTGGGTGGTTGTTTTGGTTAATTTTGGGTTATTTGGGTTGGTTTTGTGTTGTTGTGGGTTTTTTTTGGGGGGGGGTTGGGTATATTTTGGGGATGCCCTAATGGGTGTCCAGTGGGACATGAGGATTGATTTGGGTCCCTAAATAGTAGTAATAGTAGTAATAGTAGTAATAGTAGTAACAGCAGTAATAGTACTAATAGTAGTAATAGCAGTAATAGTAGTAATGGCAGTAATAGCAGTAATAGTAATAATAGCAATAACAGCAATAAAAATAGCAATAATATCAATAAGAGACCCCCCCGAAACTCAGACATCCCTCCAAAAATAAGAACCGCCCCCCCCAAATAAATCAGAACCCTCCCAAAAAATTACACCCCCCCAAATGGAAAAAAGCCCAATGAAATAAGACATGAGAACCACCCCCCCCAGAAATGTGAAAACACCTCAAAAAATGACAACCCCCCAAAATCAGCCATTGAACCCCCCCAAAATCAGACATTGAACCCCCTCAAATCAGGCATTCCCCCCCACTCTGAAATAACAAGTCGGGAGCCACATCGACCCTTACGCTTTATCTCTTGAATACTCTACGTAGAAAACGGGGCGGCGGGGGCTCGCACCCCCCCCCCCCACTTTTACAATATAATAATGAAAGTAATAAAAATAATAAACCCTCCCCCCCCCCCTTTTTATTTTTATGTGCACAAAAAGTAATTGATTTGCTTTGGTTTGTTTGTTATACATTTTCATGCACAGTTTCTTTAGCACCACGGTGAGATGGGGATGGGGCTGGGGTGCTAAGGGGGGGGTGTGTGTCCCCCCCCCAGCGCTCAGCACCCCCCGCAGCTGCGGGCGCAGGAGGCGCCCAGGGTTTGGCACAGCCCGCTGGTCGCCATCACCCCGCACTTGGAAAACTTGTCCCGGCAGAGATCGGCTGCGGGAAATCAAAATTAAATCCCATTTATTACACAAAATTAACCAAAATATAGGGGGGGGTGACCCCTATAATAAAACAAAATAGAGGGGGTGACCCCTATAAGAAAAAAAAAAAAAAGGGGGGGTGACCCCTATAATAAAACAAAATAGGGGGGGTGACCCCTATAATAATAAAAAAAAAAATAGGGGGGGTGACCCCTATAATAAAACAAAATAGTGGGGGTGACCCCTATAATAAGGGGGTTGGGAACATGATGCTGCTCAGTCCCCATCAAATAACATCCCACTTTGGGTCACTGGTTGTAGAATGGAGCAGCTTTGAAGTTGCTGAGATTTTGTTTTCCACCCACCCCCACCAAGAGGAAAAGGAGGTGCCCCCCCCCCCCAAAATTGGGGGTGTCCCCCCTGCCACAGTGTTACCTCGCAGCAGCTCTTCGTGGGCGCACACGGTGCGGACGCAAATCTCCTTGTTGATCACGTAAACCCGGCGCAGGCTGGATGGAGAGGGGGTAAAAAGATGGGGGGGTTATTACAAAAGCAGAGGGGCTCCCCAAAATATATAGGGGGGCAGGGAAATTGTGTGTCCCCCCTCCCGGCTTGCCTGTAAAAGCAGATTTCATTCAGGCACTGCTTGCAGGGCTTGTGCACTGAGTAGAGCCTGGTGCAGGGGTATTGCTCCTCCCGGCAGTCTGCGGGGGGAAATAATGGTGTTTAATTTGGGGGGGGGATGAAAAATAGAAGCGGGGGCTGGAAAATCCTATGGAGGTGACCTGACACCCCAGGGGTGAGTGTAGCATCCCCTAGATGCTTGCCCCCGGCATGAAGTTTTGGCTGCGTGGCAGAGCATCCTCACCCCAGTTGGGATAAAAGGGGGGATGGACCCCCCCACAGGGACCATGAGGTTAAATTCAGGATGGGGGGGAGGGTTAAACACTCACCGAGGGGTCCTGGCTCCGTGGGTTCAGTCTCGGGGGCAACAGCTGTGGGGGGGTAGAGAAAATTAGGGATGGAGCAAAACATCTGGGTGCCCTTTGCCTGGGTTGGAGCATCTGGTACCCGGGAAGATGCTCCAGGGGGGGACACAAAAGGGATAGATAGAGACACCCCCCCCCCCCCCCCCCCAAAATTGTCACCCACCTGGGGTGGGGGCCGGGACGATTTCTTGCTGCGATTGCTGCTGGGACTGGTAGCGAAACTGCTCCTCGGGGGCACGGGGGGTGACATCTGTGTGGGGACACAGTGCAGGTAACACCCCCCCCCCCAAAAACCCTGCGTCCCCCCCGGCATCCCGCAGGAACCACTTACCGTGATAGTCGTAATAATCCTGAATTTCTGGGGAATAAAACAACACGGAGACTGAGGATGGGGCTTTGTTACAGCTTCAAAAATATTTGAACATCATATATAATACATGATAATATAACTGATAATAACTATATTATACTAATATTAAGCATATTTATGCTATGGCAAATATTGATTCTATTTAACATCTATTGGTATATTTAATATTAAATACAATTGATTTAAAAAAAGGATGAAATGAAGAATATTGAACTAAAAAAGAGGCATCAGAGCGATGGGGATTTGGGCAGAAAAAGCAAAATGAATAAAGGAAAAGGATGGAGGGGGAGGTGGGTGAAGCCTCTTCCCAGTTCGGGGCTCTCACCTGATTGCTGGTCGTACTGGGAATACTGGACCGGCTCGGGGTAGGTGATGCCTTCAAACCTGCTGTACTGTCCCTGGGCCAGGAGCGCTGCTGGGGGGGACAAGTGGCACCAGGAGGGGACGGGGTCACCCCCAGCCCGGCGGGGGTTGGGGTTCCCCTGCACTGACCCCAAAATATTGTCCCAGACTTATTGTCCCCCAAAATATTGTCCCACAGTTATCGTCCCCTAAAATATTGCCCCAGAGTTCTTGTCCCCCAAAATATCATCCCAGAGTTACTGTCCCCCAAAATACCGTCCCATAGGTGTCCTCAGGGACACGCTGCCCGAGGAAGAGGAGGGAGAGGAAGGTGCGATGCTCATGGGTGGGGGACCAGTGTCATTTTTACGTTATCGGGGCCCCAATGTCCCCCACCACCCAGGGGTGACACTGGGTGACCCTGACGTCCCCCAGTACCCAGGGGTGACACCGGGTGACCTCAATGTCCCCCAGCACCCAGGGGTGACACTGGGTGACCCCCATCTCCCCCAGCACCCGGGTACCACTCCAGCACCCCCCTGTCCCCAGTGATGCTCCCGACACCCCAGGGCACCCCCTGTACCCCCCAGGACCTCATCCTGCTGCAGTTCTAGGGGGACAAACAGGGCTCAAGCTGCCTGAGGACTTTTTTTTGGGGGGGGGGACGACACCATGTCACCCCCCAACCTCAGAACACACCATGACCCCCTCATGGTCCCTCCAGCCACCACATCCTCATCAAAGCATCCCTGGGAATAATGCTGGGATGGGATTTAATTTCTCTTCCCATCGCCCCCCCGCTCTGCCCCCCCTTTCCCAGGGCTCCCCCCGCCCCATTTAACATTTTCCAGCTGTTCTCCAGCCTTTGTGCTGGTTTCGCCCAAATTTTTCCTGGCTCCAGGCTCTGGGGTCTGTCACCTCCCTCCTCGTTTCCATCTTGTCTTTGCCAGCCCCCCCGGGCTGGGGGGGGCTTATAAATATAAGGTTTTCTGGATGTCATGTGCCCATTTTGTGCCACCCCCTTTGATGTCTCCAAAACACAAGGGATTTGCTGGATGCCAGAGTCCAACCTAGAGCTAAATCCCAGCCTAAATATAAGCCTAAACTAGGGGGTTGGGTTAATTTGGGGGGGGTGGGAATGGAGAGTCATTGGGGGGGTGGTTGGCTCCTGGGGTGTCACCTCACCTTGGGGACACTCGGGGAGGGGACACTCACCTGGCAGGCACAGCAAGAAGAGTCCAACTGCTCTCATCCTGATGGCAGCGATGGGGGAGCAGCCGGAGGACACTGGGGGGGCACAGAAAGGGGAGTTATTATGGGGGGGACACACACATGGGTCCCCCAACCCCTCGGTTCATCATCCCCGCTCTGTCCCCCCATGATGTCCCACACATCTCTGCCTGAGATGGAAATTTTTGGCTTCCCCCCCACCAAAAAAAATAAGAACCTAAACCAAACCACTAAAAATTGAAGAAACTTCAGAAATAAATTAAATTAAATGAAATTAAAAATAAAATAGAGCAGGCTGGGCTTTGCCAACCCCTCCCTCCCAGGGGAAATATTGCGAGGAACAAGCCCTGAAATCCCCGCGGGGGTGACAAATGAATCAGCGCCGTGGGGGGGATGGCTGGACCCCCCCGGTGACACCAGCCCCAAGGGCTGGAGCGTTTGGGGCACCTTTCCTGGGGCTTTTAGCCCCATTTTGTGGCAAAGGGCTGAGTTTTGGGGGGTCCTCGCTGTCGGGGGATGATGCGTTTGGTCAGGCATCCCCGAAATCTGAGGGGATGGGGAGATTTGGGGAGGAAAAAAACAGTTTTAAGTAAAATCCCGAGTGTCTGTGTTCCCCGAGGGGGACACCAGCCAAGGCCCCTGCCTGTTTCTCCCCCCCTCGTCACCGCTCCAGGAGGGGAAATTTGGGGTAAAATAAGCGAATTCTCCCCAAAAGCTCCTTGAAACCCAACCATTTGTCCATTGGAATAAGGCATGTTGGGTTTCCCAGCTTCTGGTGGGGATGGGGAACGTCTTCTGGTACCACCAGCTTGGCCACTGGAGTGGGGAAACTGAGGCACGGGTAGAGATAAGCTGGACCTGTTGGTATCTCGTCCCTGCTGAGGAGGAACATAGCCTCACCATCACCAAACTGCTGCGTCTTCTGGTGACCATGGTCACCCCAGCACAGCACCTTCTAGCGACCACGTCCTGCACCATCACCAAAGTGTAGGACCTTCTAGTGACCATGTCCCACACCATCAAACTACAGCACCTTCTAGGGACCTTGTCCTTCACCATCACCAAAGTGTAGGACCTTCTAGTAACCATGTCCCGCATCACCAACAAAGTACAGCACCTTCTAGGAACCTTGTCCTGCACCTTCACCAAAGTGTAGAACCTTCTAGTAACCACGTCCTGCATCATCAACAAAGTACAGCACCTTCTAGGAACCTTGTCCTGCACCTTCACCAAAGTGTAGAACCTTCTAGGGACCATCTCTTGCAGCATCACCAAAGCATGCAGAGACCATCTCTAGCACCATCACCAGTGTGTAGGACCTTGTAGGGACCATGCCCCGCACCATCAACAAAGTACAGCACCTTCTGGAGACCTTGTCCTGCACCACCACCAAAGCGTAGGACCTTCAAGGGATCATGTCCTGCACCACCACCAAATTACAGCACCTTCTAGAGACCTTGTCCTGCATCACCACCAAAGTGTAGAACCTTCTAGGGACCATCTCTTGCAGAATCACTAAAGTGTAGCACCATCCAAAGACCATCACCAGCATGTACGAGTTTGTAGGAACCATGTCCTACATGGTGACATACTGGGTACAGGGGTTCCCAGTACCATCAACAAAGTAAAGAACCTTCTAGAGACCTTGTCCTGCACTTTCATCAAAGTGTAGAACCTTAAGGGACCATGTTCTGCTTCATCAACAAAGTATAACGCCTTCTAGTGACCATGTCCTGCACCACCACCAGAGCACAGCACCTTCTAGCCACCATGGCCTCAAGATCACTGAAGCGTAGCATCTTCTAAGGACCATCTTGTACCACCACCAAAGCATGGAACCTTCTGGGCACTGTGTCCTGAACCTTAACCTAAGTGTAAAACCTTAAGTGACCACGTCCTGCTTCTTCAACAAAGTACAAAACCTTCTAGTGACCATCTCTAGCACCATCACCAAAACATGCCACCTTCTGGGGACCTTGTCACGCACCACCACCAAAGCGTATGACCTTCAAGGGAGCATGTCCTACACCACCACCAAAGCACAGCACCTTCTAGCTACCATGACCTCAAGATCACCAAAGCACAGCACCAAAGGACCATGTCTAGCACCATCACCAAAACATGCCACCTTCTGGGGACTGTGTCCTGCACCATCACCAAAGCACAGGACCTCAATGGACCATGTCACACACCACCATCAAAGTGCAGCACCTTCTAGTGACCATCTCTTGCACCAACACCAAAGCACAGCACCTTCCAGGGACCATCTCCTGCAGCATCACCAAAGCGCAGCACCTTCTAAAGACCGTCTTGTACCATGACTAACATGTAGGACCTTCTAGTGAGCATGTCCTCCAGATCACCAAAGCATTATTGCATCTTCTAGCAATCAAGCCCTTGTACTACCACCATAGGTGCCTCTTCTAGGCAGCACGTCCTGCTCCATCCCCAGCCTCGCAGGAACTGGAGAAGTTGACAACTGACTTCCAGACCTTTCCCAGCTTTGGGAAAGCTGGAAAGTTGGTCCCAACTTGAGCTGGGACCAGATAACCAAGCTCAGAGTTTGGTGGTCACAAACGAAGCTCCATCCCCAACCCACCGGTACACCTTGGTGGGACCTGAGTCCCTGCAAGCCCCATCTGCTTCCCACAACAAGGGAAGCCCCAGACCTGGGTTTAACCGAGGTAAAACTTGTCCTGGGATCAAAGGGATTGCGCAGGGATGAGCTGAGATCAATGTGTGGCTTTGGTGGGGTCTGGGAGGCTTTATGGAGCCTTAGCTTGGGCCCTGGCCAGGACAAGGCTGCTGTGGGGGACCGGGGGCTTTTAGGGCCACCTCAAAGTGACAGAAAGGGGCTGGAGATGCCCATCTGGACCCTTCCCAGTCCCCCAGATACTGGGATCCTGCGGGATACTGGTGCCAACGTCTTGTGGCCCCGAATCACCCTGATCCGGCGCCCGTGTCCCACCAGAGACAGTCTGGGTGCAGATGGGGACATCCCACGCTGTCCTCACATCGCTCCCCCAAATCCTCAGCATCAAGCAGCCGCATCAGCCCATTTTTTACCCCAAAACACCACCCGAGGCTCCTCTCAAGCTCTAATTCCCCCGGAATTTCCCCCAAAGCCGGGGAATCTTGGATGGAGCCGGCGGGGATTTGGCCGGAGAACGGGGACAGATGGTCACGTCTCCTGCAGACGGCAATACCAACATCTTCTCCTCCCGATGGGGGACACCACAGCGCCCACCACCCCCTCCAAACTCCGGGGGTCACAATGCCGGGTGGGAGACCCCACAACACCACCCTTAAACTCAAGAGGTGCCGGTGGCACCTTCACCCTCCTCCTCCTCACCTTTTCCACCCAAGGAAACCACTAAGACATCCCGGGAGGGACCCAAGTTACCCCCACCCCAAAATCTCCTCTCCCCCCCGTGCGGGGGTCCGGTGACTCCAACCCCGCCAGATGTTTTTGCAACTGCACATCTGGGAACAATCAACCCCGCAGCAAGAACACCACAGTGTCTGCCTTTCATTCTGCGAAACCCCACCTTCCCCCCCTCCCCCAGCAGCGTTTTTTGCCTTTTTCCCTTTCTTTTCTGTTTTTTTTTGAAACTCTCCATTTGCCAGAGTGGGAGAACAAAGGGAATAGGGAAGGATTCGAATGGTTTTTGGCCCCCAACCAAAGGTAAAATCCAATCAAATAAATAAACCAAACCAAACTTCTTTCCCCCCACGCCCCATCCTCATTTTCACACATCGCATTTTCATTACATTCCCGTCCCCCCTTTTGGGGCAGAAAATACATAAAAGTATTAAAATATCCCTTTACAGACTCTTTCCAGGATGGAAAAATATCTACAGCTTCCTTTAGGGTATTTTTAGACTTCTTGGAAATGGTTTAAAATCAACTACAACAACTGTCAGGCCGCAAAGAGGGGTCCCCCCTACAGCCCGCACCCCCAAAATGAAGTGGGTTTTCTTTTTCTGAGCTTAAAAAGGTTGGAAATGGGTCTAGTGAGCTCGTCTGCTCCGACCCGCGGAGTTTTTTAAGGCGGTTTTTGCAAAGTGCTAAAAATGGGGGTTCAGCCCCATTTGGTGTTGGAAAGGGGGGTCCCCAGCACCCTATGGGTGGGTTGGGGGGTCCTTACCGCGTTAATGCTGCTCCTGCCCTCGCCCGGCGCTTTGGGCTCTTCTGCTTTCCAAAAACACTCCAAAATGAGAGTTTAAAAAAAAATGCACAATTCCTACCTCCACCAAGGGGGATCCGCTGGGTCCTAATGCCACACCTGAGCCGGCCCCTTTCTCCTCCCCAAGCTGCCTGATGGGGGGGGAATAAAGGAATAATTAGAAATCAAATCACTGTGTGTATATTGATGCGACGGTCAGCAAGGTTTGGGGTTTTTCTTCCAACTGGATGAATTTTAGATGAATTTTAAAAGCCAGGAGGAGGGAGGATTTTTTGCACAGCGCCAAGCACGCCGGCGCGGTTTAGGCTGGGCTTAGGCTGGGTTTAGTGCTGCTGGAGGGGGAGATGAAAGGATCGCATCAGGGCATTGCTCTCAAATCCCAAACTCCCCAAACTTTAGGAGCTTGATCCCAATCACCCCAAACCAAACATCAGCGCTCCATCTACCCACCCCCCGGAGCAGCGAAGATGCTGCAACCCCGCGGCGGATTTAAAGCTTTATCCCAGGATGGAGAGGATAAAACTATTTAAAACACGTAAAAGTCCCCTTTTCTTTCCCAGCCGGGCTGAGGATGCCGGAGCAGCTCAGCATTGCTGACCGTGGGGCCCTTTTTCCCCTGGCTCGCTGGCGGTTTTCCGGAGGACGTGGGATCCCGGTTGCATCCCGCTGGGAATGGGGATGCTCCCAAAAACCCCCCAGCCCGATAGGGACGGCGAGTCTGGAGCTGAGAGATAAAAGCATTCACATTTTAGGTGTGTTTATAGACAGTAATGGAGCAACTGAGAGTGCAGGAGGGATGGGATGGAGGGAGAAGCTCTTTGGAGATAAGGATGAGCAATGGGGAGATTTGCACCCATTGCACCTCCTGCACCCATTGCACCAACCCCACAACCATTTCTACTGAAATACGAGCGTTTCTGCAGCCAGGACGGGGTCTAATTACTTTAAAAATAAGGAAAACCCCATCTTTTCAGCCCAGAAGGAGTAGGGTGGGGGTTTAAGCTGCTCCCATCTCATATCAAACCTGTTTTTCCAGGCTGGAGGATGGATAAAACCACCACGACGACTCTAAATACATTTAATAGCTGCTCCCTTAAAGCTTCTACACCCAGCACCGTCCTTGTCTCCAGCCTTGTTGACCTTTAATTAAGGGCAGGAGCTGCCTGTTAATGATTAAATGGGCTTTGCAAACCAACCAGTCAAGCAAAAGACCCCGGTTTAGGGGGCAAAAATCAAGAGGCAAATGGGTCCCTCACACCCCAACCGCTTCTCCTTTTAAAATCACCAAGTGCAGGCAAAAATCTCCAAGGGTTGTATGTTGATTTTTGATGTTTTTTCTTCTTTTTGAAGGGCAGGAAACCTCTGGTTTAATAACTCCAGCCTTGGCTGGGACTGCAGGAAACCTCTTACCTCTGCTTGTGCCTCATTTCCTGAGCTAATCCCCAGCTCCCGGAGGGCAGAGAGGCGCCGCCGGCGCTCCGAGGGGTTGAGACTTTCCATGCAGGCCAGTCCCTGCAAAAACCAGCTTTAGAGCCAAGAACCAGGCTTAAAGGAAGCTGAAAACCCCCCAAAACCCCTCAGAGGACGATGCAGACAGAGCATCCCCCCATCCCCGCGCATCCTCCCCTTTCGGGATGCGGCATCTCCATCCACCGGCTTTTCCTCCGTGGAAGGAGCGAGGTTTTTGCAGTTTTGGCGAGGATGACCTGGGTTTTTCCAGTGATTATGATGATTATTTTCTAGGAAATTCCAGCTCTGGGGTTATTTAACTCATTTGGGCTGGTGAAATCCCAGCGGTGCCGCCCCCTGGGTTCGCTCTCTGCTTTCGAGCATCGAGGAAAAGCATCTTCCAGGCCAGATGGGTGAGTGAAATGACCCTAAAACCTCCTGCGCTTGCTCATCTTCTCTGTTTGATACTCACACAACGTCGTCCTGCCCCAAGCTCCATCCACGCACAAGCAAAACCCTCAAGAAAATACTGTTAATTTATTAGACAACGCTCACGACAGCACCATATGGAAACCGAAAAGCTGTATGTCATGTTCCCGACTGCATTGACATTGGAGTAGAGTTAAAAAATAAAGAGATTTGGGGTTGTGTTTTTGCAGTTTTTGGGGTTCTTTTAATGCTACAAAGGTCCCGTGCTCGGCAGGGGCATTGCAAGTGGAGAGGCTGGTCCCTGGGTGGTGGGGATTGAGCAGCATCCTTGGCAAGGTGGGGATGGGGGGGTTGTAAACCGTTCCTACACATCTAGGGCAGCCGTGGGGGGGGGTATTTTTCACAGTGAGCAGAAACATGACGCTGGGTGGATGCTCTCGCCATGACAAGATCGAGCACCCTCTTCATGAGATCAAGGAGCCTCTTCATGGTGGTTTTGACCAGCCAGGAGATGGAAAGGAAAAATGTGTGTACCCTTATGTACTCCCAGCATGGGGAGATGGGTCCAAGGCTGGTGCAGGAGAGGAGGAAGAGCTGAACTGGACCATTTCTCCTCTTTTCTGGACCATTTCTCCTCGTCTTCTGGACCTTCTCCCCCAGTTTGCTGCTCCAGCACCTCCTCCTCTCCAGCCATGGGACCGGCACGTGTGGCTTCACAGCTTTGACACCACCGCTCTCCCCGTGGGGTCCTGCCCACCGCATCCCTCCATTTATGGGGATAAATAAATAAACGACGGCATCCGAGGGCTGGCAGGCGGGCGGAGCCCGACACGGGCTATCTAATGGCGATGGACATCTTGGGGGTGGCGAAAAGCGGTTCGTTCAGAGGCGGCCAGGATGGTTGCTGCTGGCTCAGCTCCTTCTCCAGCCTCTTGAAAAGCTTCTTGGATGCTTTTTTTCGGCGCAGCTTGCGGAGGCAGCTGAGCAAACCGTGGTCCAGGGCAGTCTGAAGGAAAAATGGGAAGGGGAATGGATTTTGGGGAGGTTGTGGACCTCAAGGAGAGGGCAGAGCCAATGCCAAGGCGAGGCCTGCTCCCTCAGTGCCCACAGCTCCTGGAAAATAATTGCTGGGACAGACCCAAAAGGACAACACGTGTCCCTCGCGTCCCCAGTGCCCACCCTGGGGTGTCCTACCTCCAGCACGAAGGCAGCGAAGAAGTTGAGAACAGCGATTCCCAGCAGCAGCAGCTTGAAATTCAAGTCGTCGATGCTCTGCAGCTTCAACAGCGTTTTGGGGAAGCCCAATGGGTAGAGGGTCAACCACACCATGAGGCCAAAAAGGAGGATGAGGACCACCAGGAAGAGCACTGAGGGCGAGAAGGAGGAGGGTTGAGGAGGAGGAGGAAGGTTTAATGTCTCCTTTTGTCCATGTAGCCGGCATCATCCTCACCGTTGGTGTAGAGCGGCTCCCGGAATGGGTACCCCTTGGACATGGCCACGGCCAGGATGAGATACTGGAAGCCCGTGATGCAGAAGAGGACCGTGTTCTCGTAGTTGGGCAGGTTTTGGGGAGCTGTCACCGTGCTGTTCAGTGGGACAAACCTGAACCGGGTTGGGGGACAAGGTTGGGGAGGGTCAGATGAAGGGAGAGGCAAGGAGAGGGTTTAAACAGTGACCCTGTCTTCTCCATGAGCAGATTGTTCATGGACCTTCTCTCTACAATTATCTGAAAGAAGGTTGTAGAAAGGGGGGGTTGGTCTGTTCTCCCAGGTGTTAAGAAATAGGATGAGAGGAAACAGGCTCAAGTTGCGCCAGGGGAGGTTGAGGTTAGATATGGGAACAATTTCTTCCCCAAAGGGCTGTGGGGCATTGGAACAGGCTGCCCAGGGCAGTGCTGGAGTCACCATCCCTGGAGGGCTGGACAGACGGACATGAGGTTCTCAGGACATGAGGCAGGGACAAGGGTGGGGAACAGTTGAACTCGATGATCTCAAGGGTCTTTTCCAATCAAAATGATTTTAAGACAAGCACCCAGGCTTCATTGCAACCCCCTGTTGTGGGTTTCCCATCACCAAAGCCACATGAAGCCGGGTCCCTCACCAGCTCTGCGAGACGGTGACGAAGTAGCTGAGCACTTGCACGGTGATGAGCAGGGTGGTCTGCAGGAGCAGGCTGCCCAGCACCAGCACGCTGATCAAGGCTCCTTGGGGACGCTCCACTCCCAGGTCCTGGGCAGGACCCGTCCGACCCATCAGCACCGCCACGGTTGTGGTGATGATCAGGTCGAAGAAGAGGAATTGGAAGTCGCTCAGGTTGGTGTTGATCTGGGAAGGAGAAGCCACCCGCTCGCAGCCACAAGAGGGCTGGGAAGGTCACCCAGCGGTGACAAGGTGACCCAAAGGCACCGCAGGCATTTGGGAAACCACAGGACTCACCGTGTAGAGCAGCAGGACGGACACAAACTGCACTAAGCTGTACAGCGCCATGTACTTAAAGACGCCAAAGGAGGTGACCAGCGAGCACCTGCCCTCCCTGCGGAGAAAAACAGCCTCACCCACCACCCCCCTATGAATTGTCCCAAAGTGGGGACACAGCGGCACCCAACAGACCCCCATCCTGGGTTTTATCCCCCGGCAGCTCACCGGATGATGGTGGGGACGCACTCGATGTTGGCCACACGGGAGGTGAACGGCGAAGCCACCGACGCCTCCGCCTCGGACAGCGAGATGCCCACGTCGGCGGCTTTCAGAGCCCCGCAGTCATTGGCGCCGTCCCCGCACATCCCCACGCAGTAGCTGCGGTGAGAAGGGAGCCAAGAAGTCACGATGGGACAGGGGAAAAACCTGGGGCTTTGCAGTTGCACCCCTGTATTCAGGATAAATCCACTTCTGGTTCTCAGGGACATGAGTTAGTGCCAGGGTCGGGTTAATGGTTGGACTCAATGATACTGAGGGGCTTTTCCAAGCAAAATGATTCTGTGATTCTATGAAAAACCCCTTGTCCGCCTCTGTCCCCCATCCCTTGGGGCTGGGGGGTCCTTACTTGAGCTCTTGCAGGCTGCAAACCAGCTGAGTCTTCTGGTCGGGCGACATGCGGGCGAAGACGGTGGCTCGGATGAGGATCTGCAAAGAGGGAAAAGGCTCCACGATTGTATCGCAACACCCCACAGCCCAGGAGGAGCCGGGTGATTCTGAGCTTTCCCAGCTTAGCAGAGCACAAGGTATCATCCACTAGTGAAGAAACAAACCAAACCCTTTGGGCATTTTGCTTTGGAGCTCCAAGGCTGCACCGTGAAACCCTAGTGAGGTCAACCTTCATAGAATCATAGAATATTTTGGGTTGAAGGGACCTTCAAAGGTCACCCAGTCCATGACAGGGACACCTTCACCAGCTCAGGTTGCTCAGAGCCCCGTCCAGCCTGGCCTGGGATGTCTCCAGGGATGGTTCAGCCACCACCTCTCTGGCCAACCTGGGCCAGGCTCTCACCACCCTCAGGGCCAACAATTCCTTCCTCATGTCCAGCCTGAATCTCCCTCCTTCAGTTTAAAACCATCGCCCCTTGTCCTAATCCAACAGGCGCTGATATAAAGTCCCCACCTTGCCGGAGGATTCCCCGCCATCGGACTCACCTTTGGCAGCAGGTCAGGGAAATGCTCGCAAACCACAGCGAAGGATTTGCCGTTGAGCGCGAAGTGGCAGGGCTGGGGCTGGAGGCAGCAGCCGTCCCGCCGCTGCAAACCCTGCCAAGGAAAACAAGCTCCTTTTTTCTGGTTCTTTTTCTCCAAGTCGCGCTCAAATCCCTGCTGAGCCCCTGGGCGATGCTCTGCGCCAGCATCCTCAACCCACATGCTAAAGCAGCTTCCCTTAAACCTCAATTTCAGGCATTTAATAGTGGTATTTTGGATAAAAAGCTTGTGTGAGCAAGCCCTTCGTATCAAACCTGAAGCAGGACCTGGCTGCATCTCACGAGGGTGTTTGGAGCTTGATGTGCTCCCAGGGAGAAACAGGAGCAAGTTATTTTCTCCCATTTAACAAGGGGCAGAATCACACCCATAACTGCCTCTCTTTTCCCAGCTTTGTTATTTGTAGAGTCCTGCAAGGTGACCAGCAGCTTTGGCTTTACAAAATCCCCCAAGTGTTGCCTCGGGACTCACCTCCAGCTGCTCCTCGCCCTGGGAGTGCTCGGCGAGGACGAATTTCAGAGCGGCGGGTTTGTCGTGGCCGGGGGGGGAGGCGCTGACGAAGATCACCCCCTCTTTGGCTTCCACCATGCGGCAGCTCCTGGCCACGTTCACAGCCGTCAGCATGTTGTCCCCTGGCAGACAGAGGTGGTGGGGGCTGAGAAACCACCAGCGCAACGATGTTTGCCAGGGTCTCGCATGGCTGTGAGATCCAACCCACCGCATCCCCCTTCCCGGTTCACTTTGGAGGTCCTTTTGCTTCCCCATTTTTTGCGGGAAAGCTCCAAAATCTCATTGCTGCCCTACACCAAATCATAGAATACTAATAGTTTGTGTTGAAGGGACCTTCAAAGCACATCCAGTGCCACCCCTGCCATGACAGGGACATCTTCACCAGCTCAGGTTGCTCAGAGCCCCGTTCAGCCTGGCCTGGGATGTCTCCAGGGATGGTTCATCCACCACCTCTCTGGCCAACCTGGGCCAGGCTCTCACCACCCTCAGGGCCAACAATTTCTTCCTCATGTCCAGCCTGAATATCCCCAAAGAAAAGCAGCAGCTCCAAACCTTGGCAGCGCCACTTGGTTTGGTGCAAAAGACCCAAAGGTGACTCCTACATCCCTCTCATTAGCTGTGCAATCCGGGGTGCTCAGGAGAAGTCAACATTTATGTCATTGCAGTGAGACAGGGAGCAGTTTTGCTATTTAAGCCACCCACTCTGGGTTTGCAGGTTCATGCTGCACCCACAAAAAAGCAGCCTGCACCAGTCCAGGAGTCCTCGCCGAGCATCCCAGCCGCTTCAGGCCACGATTTCTGGTGGAAAAGCCCTTCATCCCTTGCACAGCATCAAGGATCATCCGTGTCCCATCACCGCCCCAAGCCGGGTGTCCCCGGTCCCCTCCGCAGGGTCACCTGTCACCATGACGGGGCGGATGTTGGCGTTCCTCAGGAGGTGAATCACGGGTGCAGACTCTGGCTTGAGGACGTTTTTCATGACGAGGAAGCCCAGGAAGGTCAGGCTGCTCTCCGCAGAGTCCCTGGTGGGACACAACGAGCTGGTCAACACCGTCTTCAACACAAGGCAGAGCAGAAAAATGGGTATAAACAGCTAAAAATCCATCTAGGGGGCAGCCAGCGATTGCTTTGGTACGGGGTAGGGTTTAATTCCTTGCAGACTACGACAGGCTAGGCTGCTAGGACAAAAGCATCCTGTGAAATGCTCAGAGTGAACATCTAAACAGTGAAAAAACAAGTTGTTGGCACCAACCTTGGGAGCTGCAGGGCCTGCTCGAAGGTTGACACTGCGCTCAGGGGTTTGCAAGCCAGAGCCAAGACTCGGAAACCATCGGTGGTGTAGTGTCGCAGCATCTGGGAGAAATCCATGGGGACTGCGGCCACGAGGAGAAAAGCAAAGTCAGAGCAGGTCCTGAACCCAGTGGGGTAAACCCAGCAAGGGGAGCTGGGGCTGGAGCTGCTGAAGGACTTTGGATGGTCAAGGAATCAAGGAATTGTTTTGGGAGAAGAGATTCAGGCTGGACATGAGGAAGAAATTGTTGCTCCTGAGGGTGGTGAGAGCCTGGCCCAGGTTGGCCAGAGAGGTGGTGGATGAACCATCCCTGGAGACATCCCAGGCCAGGCTGGACGGGGCTCTGAGCACCCTGAGCTGGTGAAGATGTTCCTGCTCATGGACTGGATGAGCTCTGAAGGTCCCTCCAACCCAAACCAATCTATAATCCTACGATTCACAGCTGGGCAATGACAATGAACCACCGTCCCCCAGTACATACCAGTTTCCTTCCTGCACAGACTGGCCACCATCTCGGGTGCGCCCTTGGTGTAGACGTGGGCCGAGGCTTCTCTGGGCAGCTTCACCAGGACACTCATCCTCTGCAAGGAGGAGGAGAAGGGGAAACGCCGGAGGATGCCCAGGGGTGACTGGTGCTTCTGCGGAAGAGAGGGAAGGTGTCAGGGCCAGGCAGGAGCTTCTCCAGGAGGTACAAGCTCTCCAGGGGCCATGGAGGACACAGCAACCCTCTGGGGTTACAAACCGAGTGACTCGGGTAACCTGAGCCGCTCTGGTCCACAGGACCTACCCTGTCTCGCGGCTGTTCTTCCTCGGGCGGAGGTTTCATCACAGCCAAGACCTTTGTCCCAAACTGCTGGCAGGCGGGCAGCTCACCTTCCTCCTCCTCCATCATCTCCAGGCGCTGGAACCAAGGCAGATGCTGAGATGACAAAGCCCTGCCTGGCAAGAACCAAGCCCTATCCACCCCATAAGTGGTTTGAAACACCCCCTTCTCCTGGCAGAGCAAGATCATGGAATCATAGAATGGCTTTGGTTGGAAAAGCCCCTCAAGCTCATCGAGTCTAACCGTTCCCCACCCCTGTCCCTGCCCCATGTCCTGAGAACCTCGTGTCCGTCTGTCCAACCCTCCAGGGATGGTGACTCCAGCACTGCCCTGGGCAGCCTGTTCCAATGCCCCACAGCCCTTTCCAGCAAGAAATTGTTCCAGAGATCTGATACCTCCTTCTTTACAGACCCGCAGCTTTGCCCACTGCTTGTCTTACCCAGCCAGTGGACTCCACCATCTTGAGGTCCACAGGGTCCCCAATGGGCTGTGCCCGCAGCAGCGTGACGGTGTGACAGGCGGCAAGAGAGTAGAGCAAGGGACCGGCGGGCAGGCAGCGGGGCTCGTGGACGATGGGCATGAAGTGGTTGTTCTCCAGCGGGACCACCCCCCAGACATCCAGACCTTCCTCTGTCAGGGTTCCCGTCTGTGCAGAGGGGACAATGGGTCCAGACGAGCCCCCCCGAGATGGAAACTGTGGTCCCATTGTGCCCAAGACTCACCTTGTCGAAGCAAACCAGGCGGATCTTCCCGCAGAGGTTGATTCGGGGAGGGCTGATGCAGAAGATTCCTTGTTTCTTCAGCCTGTTCTGGGCGTAGATGGTGCCCACGGTCATCGCAGCTGGGAGAGCTGGGGGCACGATGACAGTGATGAGGTCGAGGGCGCGGATGATGATTTGCCCCACGGGGACCTGGTGGGTGGGGAAGAAGAAGGTTGGGCATCCTGACAGCCCTCACCCATCTCCACCCTACACTCAAGGATTCAATTTGTTGGCCCTGAGGGTGGTGGGAGCCTGGCCCAGGTTGGCCAGAGAGGTGGTGGATGAACCATCCCTGGAGACATCCCTGAGCTGCTGAAGATGTCCCTGCTCATGGTAGGGATGGGACTGGATTAGCTTTGAAGGTCCCTTCAACCCAAACTGAGGATTCACCAACTCCAACAACCCTACCTGGTTTTTCACCAAGATGAGGATGCTGTACAGCGTGCCGATAAAAGCTGTGCGGGAGGAGAACGGGCTCGGTTACAACACAAAGCAGATGATGAAGGGTGGGTTCAACCATCTAAAGAGGAGTTTGGCTGCTCCTGGCCATGCCTCCACCCTCAGACATACCCAGGACGGCGAGGAACAGGACAAACTTCACAGCATCCTTGTAGAACTTGAAGCTCACGGGTTTGGGGTAGAGGATGGAGCTGATGAGATCCCCTTTGGCAGTGCAGAACCCTGCGGAAGACAGGAAGGAGGTAAATATGTAATCATCGCTCTAAACACATGGCTTAATCCTGGCTCTTCATATAATTATAGAATCACTTTGGTTGGAAAAGCCCCTCATGATCATCGAGTCCACCCACTGCCCCAACCCTGGCACTAACCCATGTCCCTGAGAACCTCATCTACACACCTATTTTGGTGTTTTTTCTCAATCCCTCACCTGTGCGGGTCACCACAGCCAGCACGTCTCTGTCCACGTAGGACTTGGCTTGGATGACCTGCGTCCCGCAGAACAAGGTGTGCCGCCGGTGCTCCTCGGGGGAATAGACGCCACTGCCCGCCGGGAGAGGGGTTTTCATCACCGGCACGCTCTCCCCTGCGGCGGGAACAGCACGGAGCAGGGTTTATCACCCTGGGGGGTCAGGATCCGCCCAGCCTGATGGGAAGGGGCTGCTCCCAAAAAATCCCCCGTCCCGGGGCTCTCACCCGTCAGCATGCTCTCGTTGACCATGCACTCGCCCGTCAGCAGCGCCGCGTCGCACGGGACCAGCGTCCCGTCCGTGGGGAGGCTGATGCAGTCGCCCGGCACCAGTTCTGCAGAGGTGACCGTCTCCTCTGGGAAAAACACAACCGTGCTCCGGCATGTCATTTTGGTTGGAAAAACCCTCAAGATGACCGAGACAAAGTGTTCCCCACCCCTGTCCCTGCCCCATGTCCTGAGAACCTCATGTCCGTCTGTCCAGCCCTCCAGGGATGGTGACTCCAGCACTGCCCTGGGCAGCCTGTTCCAATGCCCCACAGCCCTTTGGGGAAGAAATTGTTCCCACATCCAACCTCAACCTCCCCTGGTGCAACTTGAGGCCGTTTCCTCTGCTCCTGGCGCTTGTTCCTGGGGAGCAGAGCCCGACCCCCCTGGCTCCAAGCTCCTTTCAGGCAGTTCAGAGATCAGAAGGTCTCCCCTCAGCTCCTGTTCTCCAGCTGAACCCCCAGGTCCCTCAGCCGCTCCATCACATTGTGCTCCAGCCCCTCACCAGCTCCGTTCCCTTCTCTCCACTCGCTCCAGCACCTCAAGGCCTTTCTTGGTGTGAGGTGATCCCGCCATCCCTCTGGCCGCCATTTTGAGCCCTGAGGTGATCTTGGTGACGCCATTTTGAGCCCTGAGGTGATCTTGGTGCTGCCATTTTGAGCCCTGAGCTGAGGGGCCCAAAACTGCCCCAGGATTCACGTTTTGGCCTCACTGTGCCCAGCACAGGGACGGTCGCTGCCCTGGCCCTGCTGGCCACACCAGTGCTGGTACTAGCCAGGATCCTGTGGCCTCTTGGCCACCTGGGCACACACTGGCTCATGTTCAGCCGCTGCCACCAACACCCCCAGGTCCTTTTCCAGCCACTCTCCCCTGAGCCAGCAGCATTGGAGGTGTCATCGCAGCACCACCCCAAACGGCTTTGTGAGCCCTCGTTCCTCGTGGACATTGCACTCACCTCCTTCAGGACGACGGACCCGGACACCGACCGACATCTTGGCCATGTTTTGCAGGGTGGCACTTTGCTGCAAGGGAGGGAGCAGTTACCAGCCACTCCTGGGCAGCTCAAAACATGCAGCAAAGCTTCATTAAACGCGTCTCAAAAGCTCAGGACCGCAGAGGAAGGAGGAGAAAACCTGCCCCAGCATTGGAATATGGGTTGTGTTCACCCAGCTGGGCTCAGAGGGAGTTCAGCAGCAGCACGGAGGTCAAACAGTATCAGAAAACGGGCTGTTTTCTGAGTGCTGCATGTCCCAAACCCACCACCCACCTTCCTCGTCTCGTAGAGGGACAGCCCTAAGGAGACGGTGGAGATGAGGAAGATGCAGGCGGCGTAGTAGTAATAGGCATCACAGACCCACAGCACGATGCTGAACACTTGGAAGATGTAGAAGGGGTTGAGAACCTGGAAAAGAAGAAGGAGAAAGAGCAGATTTGGAGGGGTCAGAGCTTCCTCCAGCCCACCACGAGACCTCCAGGCTCCTTGAGGGACAACTGCTCATGCAGAGGGGAAACTGGCCCTTCCCTGGGGATAAATGAGCTGATTTCTCGCAAACCCTCCATCCTCCCCGGCTTTGCTCTATGGTCAGGACTGCTGAGGATGCTCAGCCACCTCTGGGGATGCTCGTGTCTGAGCTAAGAGGCAGGATAGGTCCCCTCCACAGCTCTGCCTTCTCTGATCTCTGCCCCAAAACAGTCCTGAAGTCCTCTCCTCCCCACCAGAGAGGAAAAGCCCACAAAGTGAAGGACACGGAGATGGGGCAGGATCTGCCCTGGGACAACTCAGTGTTTTCACAGCTGGGCCCATCAATGCACACACACCTCCTCCACCAAGAGCCTGGCGTAGGACTTGACCGGCACCTCAATGAGGTTGGGTCCATAGATCTTCGTTCTGCAAACAGGAGAGAAAAAAGCAAAGGAGGAAGCAAACGGGTGCTGGGGAAAAGCTGCATTTCCATCCTGGGGGCCCTCATGCTGCCCAGAACTCCATGGGAGCCTGGTGATGTGGAGAAGCCAAGCCAAGCCAAGGAAACACAGCTGACCCGGCTGTCTTATGTTTTGAGGTCTGGGTGCAAGAAAAAACCAGATTCTAGAATTCACCAGCCCCTGGAAAAGCGTTATCTGCACTGCTTGGGTGTCCCAGGGGGCTGGGAGATCCCATGTGGGCCGGTTGTGATAGGACAAGGGGTGATGGTTTAAACTAAAATGGGAGATTCAGGCTGGACATGAGGAAGGAATTGCTGGCCCTGAGGGTGGTGAGAGCCTGGCCCAGGTTGGCCAGAGAAGTGGTGGATGAACCATCCCTGGAGACATCCCAGGCCAGGCTGGACGGGGCTCTGAGCACCCTGAGCTGGTGAAGATGTCCCTGCCCATGGCAGGGGGGGCACTGGGGAGCTGGGAATGTCCCTTCAACACAAACCATCTGTGATTTGATGATTCTACCTGGTATTGTGGTCTTGCTGGTCAAGCCCAGCCTGGGAGAGGTGGAGATCTGCGCAGGTCCAACCTTCATCCAAGACACTGGCAAGGCCGAGGGGAAAGAAAAAACAGAGAAACGGAGTCAAAGTCAGCAGGAGCTTGGCCGGGCGGAACAAAACCCACGGCCAAGTCCTTCGCAACAACAAAAAAACCCCCTTTGAGTAAGGGAGAGCATCTTGTTCCTTGGCATCTGCCGAGGAGCAGGGACAAAAGGGGCACAGTTTGGAGAGCTGCGAGCGGCACAGCGCGGTGGGACCATCCAGCATGGGGCTCTGCCAAAATACTTCACCCACAAAGACAGGGAACATCAACAACTCAGGGCCAGAGGCAGCGCTGCTTCCCCGACCCAACACCCCTGGGATTGGCTCCAAAGGTTTCACAGCGTGGAGAAAAGCTCCAGTGCGGTTCTGTGGCTTCCAGCCAGGTCAGGATTATTCCTGGGGGGGCTGAGGGGTCAAGGAGAGGAGCAGAGACATGCAGAGAGGATTGCTGGGGCAGAGGGGGTGGAGAAATACCTGACTTTGCAGAACGCCTGCCGCTGCTCCATCCAGACGTAGCGCATGCCCTCAAAGAGGTAATACCGCAAGATGTTCTTCTGAGCAGGGCAGGATGGGAAAAGTAAGGTGTTAGAGGGACACAAGGGCAGCCCATGCCATGGGAGGTGGGAATCGGAGAATCATTTTGGTTGGAAAAGACCTCAGGATCCTTGAGTCCAACCATAACCCAACTCATGTCCCCAAGAACCTCACGTCCGTCTGTCCAACCCTCCAGGGATGGTGACTCCAGCACTGCCCTGGGCAGCCTGTTCCAATGCCCCACAGCCCTTGGGGGAAGAAATTGTTCCCATATTCAACCTCAACCTCCCCTGGCGCAACTTGAGGCCGTTTCCTCTGCTCCTGGCGCTTGTTCCTGGGGAGCAGAGCCCGACCCCCCTGGCTCCAAGCTCCTTTCAGGCAGTTCAGAGATCAGAAGGTCTCCCCTCAGCTCCTGCTCTCCAGACGTTACCTCCTCTCTCTCCTGCAGCCGGACGGTGTCCCTGCTCTCCTCCTCCTCCGACACGCCAATAGCGATGCTGCTCCTTCGATCCTCCAGCCTGGCCCCGGGGTGATGCTCCAGGCTGCTTGGGATGCCAAACCAAGCGTTCATCCCCCCTCTCCCACTGCAAACACCCCCTTCCCTGTAGCCGAAATCTCGAGGAGCGTCCGCTGGTATCTCACCTGCCCTCACCCAGCGGCTCTGCGCACACACGGGTGGTGAAGCACTGTCCAAATCGGTCCTGCAACACAGCATGGGGCTGAGCAGAGGGAAATGGGGTCCCCGGGTGTCCCCCCCAGTTCCTTTGCATGGGGACAGTGTCACAGGGAGTCCCCAGGGACCTGTCCCAGGTGATCGGTGGGTTTCAGGGATGATCAAGGGAAATGCAAAGGCAGGCTGGCTGCTACGGAAGGGGAAAGCACGGCATTATTCCAGGAATAATATTATATTATTATCAGATTATATTATGTTATATTATATTATATCACATTATACCACCTTATGTGATTGTTACATTACATTACATTAGATCATGCTATATCACATTATGTAATGTCCCATTATGTTACACTTTATCCTGTTATATTATGTTACATTACATTATATCATGTTACATCACATTATATCATGTTACATCACGTTATGTTACATTATATTACATAATATTACATCACATTAGGTGACATATTACATCATATCATGTTATATCACGTTATATATTACATTATTTTACGTTATATCACATTACGTGATGTTATATTATGTTATATATTACATTATATTATATCACATTATGTGATGTTATATTACGTTATGTCACATCATGTTATATCACGTTATATTTCATTATATTACATCATGTTATGTGACGTTATATTACACTATATTATACCATGTTATATTATATCACACTACATTATATTGCATTATATTATATTAAATTCCATTACGTTCTATATAATAATTATTCCTGGAATAACTTGGCTCTGGGGTAGCAAGTCACTTGACGCGAGGAGACGTCAAACACAGTGTGGGGAGGGTGACAAGGGACATCAAGGGACATGCCCAAGGCCCTCCCAGGACGCTGGTGGCAGAGTCTGCACCCCAGTTTGGGACTCACCCTGATGATGACCCAGTCGGCCTGGCCGAGGGCGCAGGGTTTGCATTTCGCCTGCACCTCCAGGCTGGGTTTCCAGTGGAAGAGGACGAGGAGCAGCCCGGCGGTGAGCACGGAGCCCGCGTGGCACAGGGCCACCCGCCACCGCTTGGTCTGGTAGCCCGTCACCTCCTGGCAGACAGAAACCCCACCTTTACAGGGACACTTATCCCCAAAATAACTACCAAGCATCTAAATCAATAAAAGCCCCGAGCCTCCTAGCGTGACTTAACACCAAGCAAACAGCAACCAAGTCATTCTGGGGCTGGAAAACCACTGTTTTTGCAGATAACACGCAATTTTCGTGCCTCCCTCCCCGCGGCGAAGCCCTGGGACCTACCATGCGGGATTTCTCAGCGTCCGGCTGCAGCGTCCCGTAGCCCGGCCGCCGCCTCCCCAGCAGCCTGCTGCTGTCTGCAGGGAGAAAGAACAGCGAGGAAATAATCAGGGGAGCTGATTCGAAAGGGTTATTTAGGAGATGTTGCAGTGACGGGCTCCCAGCTGTGCTGGTGACATCCCTGGGTGTCCCCTCTGTCACCCAGCCCGGCTGGTGCTGTGCAGGGGGACGCTGCGGGCACGGGGACACCCAGCGCTGCCCGGTCACCCTCCCGCAGCACGTGACGGTCACACCAACAGCGCCAAAGGAGCTTGGGGAGAAAAGCTGGCACGGAACGCAGCGGTTTGGCAGCTGGGAAAAGGGAGCGGGGCTGGGGCAGCGCCAGGGCGAGCACAAGGAGAGCTCTCCCGGCCGCTCTGCACGCTTGTTTGCTCCTCGTGTTTCCCTCTGCATGGAGGACGTGGCCACAAAATTTGCTTTTGACTGGTTTTAATGATGCCCAGCACGGCTCAGCACCTCCGATTCCTGCTGGTCGTTGCTGCGCTAAAACGGCCAATCTGGAAAATGGGGATCGCCAGGGAGGTTTAAATTGGATGTGGGGAACAACTTCTTCCCCAAAGGGCTGTGGGGCACTGGAACAGGCTGCCCAGGGCAGTGCTGGAGTCACCATCCCTGGAGGGCTGGACAGACGGACATGAGGTTCTCAGGACACGGGGCAGGGACAGGGGTGGAAAATGGTTGGACTGGGTGGTCTTGAGGGGCTTTTCCAACCAAAATGATTCTGTGACCCCCAGTGGGATTTTAACCATCACCCTCCACCCCATGAAGTTAAACACACTGATACCCTCAATCTACTCTGAATTACACCCCAGGGAGTCCCAGCTCTGGCAGCTCAAAGCAGCAGGGAGAAAACACGTGGCACAAACACAAACCAGGAGGTATTTCGGTAATTCCCACCCTTGAAACGTGAGATAATTTCCCGGTTCAGGTTTCCAGGGCACTCAGGCAATTCACGGGCTGGGCGAAAGCCCAGGGGCCCGTCCTCTGCCAGAAAAGCCCCCCACAAGCTCATAACAACAGCAATTAATTATAACCATCATCATTTTGATGATCACCAGGGTTGGGTCTCAATCTCCCCCCACAAAACAGCCAGTGCTGCTCCAAGGTATAAGTTTTGCGTTGGGGAAGTGGAGGGGGGGGATGAGCTCAAGGGAGGGTTTATTCAAACAAAAGCCCCCCCTAGGAGGCAAACAAGCAGCTGCAAGGTGGGGAGACATCGATCTCCCCACTGCCACCATCAAACCCCGCGAAAAACCTCGATTCCGGGCAAAACGAGGCCGGGAGCAGCAGAGGAGGCAGAACAAAGGGGACGGAGACAGGGTCCCGGGCACTAAGGCTTTTCCCCAGCACCCAGGGTTTGCAGGAGGGGGGAAAATTACTGCAACACCCCCAAACCGACCCAAATTTGCTCCCTGCGCCTCGCTAAGCCAGGCTGGGCGGCAAGAAGCACAGCCCACCTCGCCACTCGAACTCCGCTCTTTGCAACAACTCAATTATTACCATTTTCTTGACCTTTTCCCATAAGCAGCAAATTTTTCGGAGCGGCGAGCGGGCGCAAGCGGCTCCGTCCATGGAGCTGCAGCTCTCGCACAACCATGTCCCCACCCCCAGGGGGTTTCTGACCCCCCGTTCCCATTCCCGCTGCTCCCCAAAATCCTGCAAGCGAGAAGGAGCTCCGGCCTCGACTCACCGCGCTTTACCCCGCTCGGGATGGGGCAGGTAACACCATCCTCAGCCGTGTCCGGGACGCATCCGGCACCGGCCGGGGGGGAGGGCAGAGCCCTGCGGAGCTGCGATACCGGTTTTGAATCGCGACGCAAAGGCCACACCTCGTTGGCAAACACAGCGTGGGGACAAGCGGCTGTCCCTGCTCCCGCTCCCAAAGCTGAGGGTTTTGCCCCAAACTTGTTTCTGAGAGCTCTGGGAAGAGATTTGCTTCTCTTGCTGCTGATAAATGGGGTATAACAGTCCGGAGCTGTTGTAAATTTGAAGGGGGGGTCAGTGGTGTCCCGGCCCAGCTTGCAAAGGGAAAAGGGGACACAATTCCCCGCTGACACTGGGTTTGCATGGCCAAAGCGCAGCTGCCAGGCTCCCAGGAGAGTTAAAATCATAGAACAGAATCATCAAATTATGGTTGGAAAAAACTTTAAGATCATCGAATCCAACCATTCCCCACCCCTGTCCCTGCCCCATGTCCTGAGAACCTCATGTCCGTCTGTCCAGCCCTCCAGGGATGGTGACTCCAGCACTGCCCTGGGCAGCCTGTTCCAATGCCCCACAGCCCTTTGGGGAAGAAATTGTTCCCACATCCAATCTCAACCTCCCCTGGCGCAACTTGAGGCCGTTTCCTCTGCTCCTGCCACACGTGCAGGCTGGATGTTGCCCACAAGATCCACCCAGCACAGTCACTGCTCCAAGCAGCAAGGTCTGGTGCTGTCTGCTTGATGCTATGGGGTTGACAATGTCAATCCAGGCCCTTGGGGACGAGGACACTGAAAATCACGATGTGGCAAAAGGAAGGAAGGATGAGGGAAGAAAAACAGCGTTTGGTCACACAGAGCAAGATTTAACCCCTTGCGGAGTTTGGGATGGGAGACGTCACCGCCGTCAGACCCAGCGAGGGCTTGGGATGAGACGGCGTCAATTCTCCTGCCTGTTTCACCGAGCCAACGTAAACTCATCCACACCAGAAACGCGTTGCCTTGCCTGCCACCGGACGGAGCAAACGTGTTCTACCAGCTCCCGTCTTGCCCCATCCGGAAAAACACCCCGAGGTTGGAAGAAACAAAAGGATGAGACGAGCTTGAGACACGATGGGGACACGGCAGATGGGGACTGAGTGGAATCGCTCTCATACATCAAATCCTTGAGACGGGCGAGAAAATAAAGTAATAAAATCAAGTCCTTGCGGGCAAAGCGTCCTCCCAGTAGCCCCGTCCACCTCTAACTGGTTTTGGTCCAGGTCTGCAGGGAGGGTTTGTCTGCGAGGAGGAAGCCGGCGGCACAACCAGCGTTTCCTTTGCCACGTGCTGACGACAGCGGCGGCTGAATCCGTCCGGACCAGCACTGCCCTGACCTCTCCTGCACTCGAGTTTTGCAAGACCTCGGCGTGCGCTAAAACCACCCGCTGAGCTGGAGAGAGCGCCCGGCGGCTTCGGGAGCACCCGCGCTTGGGCAAAACAACCCCATTTATATCCAAAATGCATCTTTTCTCTGAATTCTTGTTAAATAAAGAGCTCCTAAGTTCTTTAAGGAGAGAGGAGCCTCGCTCCTCACAGCCCATCATGACCGTTTTGCTGCGTTAGGCCAGGATTAAAGCACCTCCTGCCTCTTGAGCCAGCATCCCAGCGTTAAACCTGGCTACCCTTCAGCAAAATAGGGGGAGGTTCAACCTCCGAGTGCTGCTGCGCTGCAGGTTTGGAGCAAGAAATGGGTGGTGGGGACCCCAAGGGGTCAGCAGGGTGGTGGGGACCATGGTGGCAGCACAAGGACCATGGTGGCACCATAAGGACCGGCCACCGCATCATCACCCTCCTCCCTTTCCTTCCTCCCGCGCCGATCGGGGCAAATTCAAAAGGAAACAGGCAAAGGTTGCGCAGGCCGAGCTGCTTCCGTCAGCCGCCGAGACGAGGGGTGCAGGGCACCTCGGGTGATGTTTTGGTGCCATATCGCATGTTTCCGAACCCCTGGATGCTTTTTTTCCCCATCACCCTCAACCCTGCAAAGGGTTTTTTGGCTGTAGGGTTGGCCAGTTCGAGGCTGGGTGGGTGACATGGTGTGACATCCCCCAACAGCGCAAAGGGGACAGAAAGGTAAAGCAGTTCTGCAACGTCCCATGATAGCATTTTCCAGCCCCATTGCATCCCGGGGGGACATTGCTGTGCTGGTCCCCCCCCCAAATCTGTGACAGTGGAGGGGGGGCAGCATCTGCTTGGCTACATCAGTGGCTCCTGATTTTGGAAACCTCGTTGCACGGGGAAGCAAAGCAAAGTGAAGTGAAATAAAATAAAGCAGAATAAATAAAATAAAATAAAATAAAATAAAATAAAATAAAATAAAATAATAAAATAAAATAAAAAGCAAAAATAAAGCAAAGCAAAAAGGAGCAAATTAAAATGAAGCAAAGCGAAAAGAAGTGAATGAAAATGAGGCAAAGTGAAAAGAAGTGAATTAGAATAAGGCAAAGCAAGAAGAGGCAAAATAAAGCAAAAAGAGGCAAAATAAAGCAAAAAGAGGCAAAATACAGTGAAGCAAAATCAAATAAAGCAAAGCAAAAAGAGGCAGAATGAAGCAAAGCAAAGCAAACTAAAATAAAGCAAAAGCAAATAAAGCAAAGCAAAAAGAGGCAAAATAGACCAAAGCAAAATAAAAGCGAAAATAGACCAAAGCAAAATGAAGCCAAATAAAATGAGACAGAAGAAAATGAAGCAAAAAGAAAAGAAAGCAAAGATAAAGTGAAGCTGCCCGCCCCCCCCCCCCCCCCCACCTTCCAGCACAAGCCGTTGCACAAGCAGGGGCCGAGCGGGGGGTGAGCGCAACCCCCGGGTGGGGGGGGACCGCAGAATGCACCCGCGGGGCCACGCACGATGCGACCCCCGTGGGCCGCGCACGGAGCTGCAAAGCGCTGCAAAGCGGGAGGGGGGCCCTGCACACCCCCCCCCCCCCCCCCCCCCCCCAATATATGTGTGTGAATGTCCCACCCCCCCCCCCCACCGTGTGTGTCCCGCTGACCTGAGCTCATGTTGGGGACACGCGTGGGCCGGGGCCCCGCGCGCGCACCCGCAGCTCCACGGCGCGCGGCGGAAGGGCGGAGCGCGGGGGACGCTGGGACTTGGAGTCCTGCACATCCCCCCCCAAAAAATAACAATTAAAACAATTAGCAAAACACTCCATAGGTGCTGCTCCCACCCCCCACTCGGGGCTTTGCAACCCTCCCCGTGGAAGGGGAATGCACCCGGGTCCTGCCCCAAAAAAGGGGGTTGCACCCCCATATCTTGCAAGGAAATGCATGAAGCTCTGCCCCAAAAAGGGGCATTGCACCCCATTTCCTTGCAAGGAAACACAAGGAGCTCTGCCCCTCCCAAAAGCTTTGCAGCCCCATATCTGGCAAGGAAATGCAATGAGCTCTGCTCCAAAAAAGTGGCTTTGCACCCCATTTTCTTGCAAGGAAATAAACTGGGCTCTGCCCCCAAAAATGGGTTTTGCAGCCCCACAGCTTGCAAGGAAATGCATCAGACTCTGCTCCCCCCCAAAAAAAGCTTTGCACCCCCATACCTTGCAAGGAAATGCAGTGGACTGTCCCAAAAAAGGGGCTTTGCACCCCCATATCTTGCAAGGAAATGCACCCAGCTCTGCTCCCCCAAAAAGGCTTTGAACCCCTATATCTTGCAAGTAAATGCAATGGACTGTCCCAAAAAGGGGCTTTGCACCCCCATATCTTGCAAGGAAAGGCACCAGGCTCTGCCCCCCAAAAAGGCTTTGCACCCCCATATCTTGCAAGGAAAGGCACCAGGCTCTGCCCCCCATAAAGGCTTTGCACTCCCATATCTTGCAAGGAAATGCACCAGGCTCTGCCCCCCCCAAGCTTTGCACCCCATTTCCTTGCAAGGAAATGCAATGAGCTCTGCTCCAAAAAAGTGGCTTGCACCCCATTTTCTTGCAAGGAAATAAACTGGGCTCTGCCCCCAAAAAGGGGTTTTGCAGCCCCACATCTTGCAAGGCAATACATCAAGCTCTGCTCCCCCAAAAAGGGGCTTTGCACCCCTAAATATTGCAGGGAAATGCACTGGGCTTTACCCCATAAACGGCTTTGTACCCACATATCTTTCAAGAAAATACACTGGGCTCTATCCCCAAAAACGGGCTTTGCAGCCCTAAATATTGCAGGGAAATGCACTTGGCTCCACCCTAAAAAAGTGGCTTTGCATCCCATTTTCTTGCAAGGAAATACACCGGGCTCTGCCTCCAAAGAGGGGGTTTGCACCCCCACATCTTGTAAAGAAATGGATGGGGCTCCGCCCTAAAAAAAAGGCTTTGCACCCCCATATCTCACAAGGAAATTCACTGGGCTCTGCTTCAAAAAATAAGACTTTGCGCCCCCAAATCTTGCAAAGAAATAAATGGGGCTCTGCCATAAAAAAGGGGCTTTTCACCCCCTTTTCTTGGGAGGAAATCCATTGAGCTCTACCCCAAAAAGCAGGAGGGTTATTGAAGCCAATAACCATGTGCAGCCCCATTAAGACCAGCAGCCCCCTCCAGCCCAAACCTGGCTTTTGGGGCTCTTAATTACCAAAAAAATGCCACCAGAATTAGACAACACCTGCAACAAGAGCTGCTCCTGCCCCCCAAAACCAACCCTTGCACAAGCGACTTTTGGTTTCTTACACAGAAAGGGAGATAAAACCCAGTATTTCCATTAGAAGGAAGAGCTTGTGCTTCTCCCGAAGCCAAAAACGACGCAGATTTTGTTATTCAGGGCGGAAAAACCTCAACCATCGAAAACCATTCTGGTTCCTTTGCACTGCGTTTCCATCTGATCCTCTTCTCGCCAATGGTGGCTTTTAAAAACGAAACGAGGTAAAAACCAGTTTGTGTTCAAATAAAACCCATAGAGCTCTTTTATTCAAGCTGTTGATGGGCAACCCTTCGATTGAAGCCAGGAGATGCTATTTCAAAGCAGAAGGTATCGAAACCTCATCATTTTGGGAGTGACAACATGTCACAGCTGTCAGACACAGAAAACAGGGACAGTTTGGTGACATGGAAGAGCAGCCCACCATATTTTCAATATAAAAAAATCTCTGACCTACAGAATTCGGTGTCACATCAGCTCTTGGGAATGAAGACATCGGCTCCAGCAATTAAAAGAAATACATTTCTGCAAATGAAAATTAAGACGGTGACATCAGTTTGGTCTCTCCAGACACCCACAAAGCTCCCTGACCATAGGATAGATAAATGTATGGAAAATAAGCCCAACCAACCAACAAACCAGCAGCATTTTTTGGGCAAGGCTTTCCAGAGCCGTACACAACTTTGGTGCCACCTCCATTTACCTTTGCTGCCCAGTGGCAGCGGGTTGGTTACCACACCATGTGTCAGGACACTTCTAGAAGTTCCTACTATATCTAGACAAATAAAAAGCACACATTAAAAATCTATTAAACAGCAGAACACAAAGCGCTTCTTTCCTCTCCACCTCCCTATGTTGCTGCAAGCAACAATTTACCATGAACATAACGAGTTTTAAAAACCTAGAGCTAAAGATCACTTGTACCAGAGCAATGATTCAACCCTAAGAAACCTGCTCTAGGACTTGGAATAAAGATGCAGGTCCTCACTCCAGGCCCAGAGGATTTCAAAGCAGGGTGAAACTCCCCCAAAATTCCCGTTTCCCAGCCAATTCCATTGTTTTCTTGCTAATTGCCATGGGGTTTATTACTTGCAGGTCTCTTCCCACATGTGCATTTGATTTAAAGACACAGGATCAAAGTCATTAGAGAAATGCTCTTTTTTGTCTCCGGAGATGCTTTCAAATCTTCATCCCACAGCAGAGCCGATGCTCAAAATTGGCTTAATAAAATAACAACTCTTGGTTTTTACAGTTATTTATTGTACATGCAAACCTATGGCAACAACACCAAACCCCCTGGTGGAACCTTCTCTTGCTAAATCAGGTATAAATTACTTTTGGTAAAGCACGTTTGTGTGTGATTCTTCCAGTTGAACAGCGTTACGCGGCGGTCGCCTTCTGTTTGTACGTCGCCATCATCTTCTTGATCTCAGCAATTGCTTTGCCAGGGTTCAAACCCTAAAAAGAAGGAAAAGTTTCAGTTAACTCCTTTGGAAATGAGCATTTTGGAGCATCCTCCCCATCTTCGCCTTGATTTAAGTCGCTAAACTCACAAATATGCTGCTGTTTGTACAAAAAGCAGCTGGCAGAGTGCTCAGCACCCCGTGCTCAGCTCCTCTACCCAGAGGCTGCACCAGCAGCGCTTTCCCACTGCTTGAAGAAGGGAAAAAAACCACTAATTTGACTTGGAAGGAGCTGTTTTAATCAGCAACACGAGGATCAAAGAGAAGAGCGAGGGACAGAGCGATAGGAACTTTTAATGAAGCTCAAGCAGGGCAGAATCCAAGACTTTTACAGGTATTACAAGATGATTTCTGGAGGTAGGAAACTGCCTTGTAAAACATGGCACATGAGATGTGTTTATTTGCCTTGTGTGCAATAAAAAAGCTGTATTGGAGGACACTAGGGAAGGGAGCAAGAACATGAACTCCTAAGATTAAAATGCTCCTCACACAAGCTTTCCAAAGAAGGGTTTTTTCTACAATACAGACAAATGTCATGTTGCAAAAGCCCTTAATCCTGCGGCACTGCTACTAAACCAAGCGTGTTCAACCTCAAAACGAGATGGGGGAGATCACGACCACCCGTGATTCCGGCCACAGGACGGGGAAGGAACAGGAATTAGCTGGGCACAAACTTTGGGGGCTGATTGAGACAAGAACCGGGATTAGAGCACACGAGGGGAAACGTGTTGTTAACCAGAGATTTGTCTCTGAGTTGAGACAAAGCATCAACGTGCCATTTATTTCCCAGCAAGATCTTCGAGCTGAACCTTCACCTTTAGCTGAACTACAGGCGACATCAGATGATGAGCTGGCTCCCCATACAAAGGGGGAATTATCTGTAGCCAGTGAATCACTTGAGAAAAATAACACACACAAAAGATATCAGCGTGCAGAGGTCCTGACCAACGCCTGGCGACTCAGATCTCCAGCATCTCATCGTCCCCACATCTCAAGCATTTGCCTCCGTGTTATTTCGCAGCTCAAGAGTAATGGCCCCACCGCCAGGCGCAAGGAAAGGCTGGCAAGAAAACACCACAGCTGGCAGGGAAGCAAAACTTGATAATCTGCCCAACAACAGGCATGAGGTCACAGCAATAAGGAAAAGACATGCTCTGATTTGGGAGAACTTGCTCGGTTCTTGAAAGAAATAAAGAGATCAGCTGGGAAATGCCCTGACAACAGGATGTCAGCACAAAACACATCCCCCAAAGGCACTAAAAACTTGCCGGAGTCTTCTCCATGATACAAATTGCACAAGACAGCAAGGGACAGCTGCTACTCTTGCAGTTTAAGGTTGTGCTGAGTGGGGGTTAAGTGTGTTAATCATGCTGCTGATCAGACTATGCAGGACAAAATTTCCCGGTCAGCCCCCTACAGTCACGCTCCTAAACCTTGGCAACGGGTTCTCGAAGTCATAGCCTTGCTCACGAGGAAGAAATGTTCCTGTGACGCAAAATAAGAACATTACCACGTCCTCTCATACCATGAGCACAACTGTTGGCAACTCGCTGGGGGTCAAGAGGTTGAACGAGCCAAGGCAAGCGGCAGCAAAACAAACACCAAAGCGGGTGTTTTCCTACCGGTTTCAAACCCGGTGCTTGGAAACACGTGCAGGACACACACACACATACCTTCGGGCAAGTCCGCGTGCAATTCATGATCGTGTGACAACGATAGAGAGAAAACGGGTCTTGCAGCTGCGCCAGGCGCTCCTCTGTGTAGTCGTCTCGAGAATCGATCATCCAGCGATAGGCCTGAAAGTCAAGGGCAGGGGACACCCCAAAATGCTTCGTCAAGGTGGTGTCATCACGGGAGGTTTCAAAAGCAACACCTAACTCCAGAATCCTAGGTCCTATGTCGTTCTATCCCACTTGCAAATATCTGTAGTGATTTCACCAGGAGCCCCTATAGGGATCTGGCCTTACCTGCATCAGCACGGCAGGACCCAGGTACTTGTCCCCGTTCCACCAGTAACTGGGGCAACTGGTGCTGCAGCAGGCGCACAGGATGCACTCGTAGAGTCCGTCCTGGTGGGACAGCACAGTCAAGACGCTGCAGAAACTCATGACAAAGCCTGTTTTTTAAAGAGGGGATTTACGAGAGCACGTGCTTCCCTCACCGCCTGCCCCTCTAGAGACTCCAAAAACCTTACACTGAAGCAGTTCCTCTAAAACAAGCTGCATGAGATCCTCCCTGCTCAACCTGTGCAATGAACTGGGGGGAAAAGATAAAGTGGAATAAAAGAGAAGTGAAAATTGCTTGATCTTCCTGCATTCCTTCCTTCCAGCCTCTCCCAGCAAGCAGCTGAGGAAAAGCACAGACATGCAACCAATTAACAGCTCAAAATTGTGTTAAAGAAGAGCAAAATTTGCCCAGCAGCTTCAAAGAGCTCATAGTTATCGTGTGTTTTCAGGGGATCTCCGGGCACTTATAGAACAGGAATGGTGTGAGTCTTTAGCCATTTTTACAGAAATCAAGGCCTTTTTATTTTGGGTGCTGAAGAACTTTAGACCTACATGGAAGTGACACTGGGCAGACAACTGTTAAATCCCCCCAGGTCTCCCAGTTCAATCACCCCCCCAGGCTAAGAGAGGGAGTCCAGTCTGGCTTAAACTACATCTCTGCAAGTTGCTTTTTTGTGCAGGTAACTCATTAAATTTAGTTTAGAAAGACACAGGACGCCAAAAACCTTCTAGGAGCTTGTAGGATATCTACTGCATTGGAGGGGCTGCTCCAGTCCACTTCTGGAAAGACTTGTCAAAGCTATTTGAGTTAACTCCTTGCTTTAAATTTATTTCTAATCACAACATTTCAAATAATTGATGATTTTCAGAAAAAGTGGGAGTTTTTCAGCTGACACTGTATCTAAGGTTCTCCTGCACGCAGACCATTCTCAAAGCAAGAGAAATGTCAGAAATGAGATAAAAAGCAAATTTACTAGTGGTGAGAAAGATTCAGGTAGCTCTTGCAGCTGCTTTTAACTTTGCTTCTTCCTACCTAAATGAGAAAGCAATTGCGAGGATGCTGCTTTATGAAAAGCACGTGTAGGGAGAGTCCCCTTTAGTTCTTATGTATAGATTGGATAAGGTCATGAAGTGGTGCAGAACTAACGCTTGCTCTTGGATTGAGATGCTTCCAGATTGTACAAATCCTGCAGTTCAGATACTGGCAGCACCAGTTGTGCCGTGTGAACACACGATGGAAAACTTCCCAAGATCCTAAAACTTGCGCGAACGCGGAGTTTAGCTCTTGCCATTAGTTTTTGAGGCTAAAACGCAGCTAGACGAGACAGACAGCACTGCACCCAACATCCTACGTGCCCGGCGTAAACTGCAGCGCCTTATCTCCCTGGGGTTATTACAAACCTGGAGCCTTCGCAACGTTTGTACAAACACACGTGGTTTCGCAGCACAGACAGTGGAAAATCAGAGTCCCCATCACAACCATGACTGCGTTTCGTCAGCAAACATTTCCCCAAGCAATACAGGCATGCTGTGACGCTGCATTTCAGGCAGCAGATGCCACCCACGCCGGGTTTTGCACCAGACGGCTTTGTCATCAAAGCAACTTGAAGCTACTGCAGGCTAACGCTTAACCCCAGTCTTATCTGGAAGGGATTTAAACAGAAAAGAAGCAGTAACCAGTTTCTGACGGTCTTCGATGGACTGCAGATACTGCTCCTTGCCCTGTTTTGACTCATCCTTCTTCTTCAGGTAAGGCTCGATGGATTTGTATTGTGCGTAGAAGTTACTCAAGTCCTAGGAGTCAAAAGGCAAAGAGGTCACGTTTAATAACCCAAAGCGATGCGCGAGATTGAATGGGTGGCATTTTGTACTTTAACCTGTCACATTCCTCCAAACAAGGACAGATTTAGTGAAGCTCAGACCCACCCACACCAGAAAACATCAGCATGAATAAAACGTGAATTGGGAGACCTGATATTGTTGGTACCTCCCAATGTTTCCCCCTCCAACCCCATCTGGACCCCCCGCTGCCCGGAACGGTGTCACCGCGGTCACAAGCTGACAGATACTCACGGGAACAAGGTCCTTCACCACGTACATGTGCGGGAGAGGGTAGATTTTAGTGATTTTGTTGAGATTGGGGTCAATTCTTTTGATACAGGCCAGCGTGTTGCCACCTGCGATGTTCATAGCACAAGAGCCGCAGATGCCTGAGTGGGAAAAGAAGAATAAAACATTCAATATTTACCCTCTTATCCTCCTTGAGGAAGATCCTCTTGGCCCCAAACATGCCCTCAAGTTGTCGTCAAGAAACTCTGTACGTGACAAGAAAAATGCCTCAAGTTGTCACTGGGCCAAACACTTCATTTAAATAAAGAACAAACACAAGAGTCACTTTCATTAAAGCTTAAACACATTCTCAGCATTGAACTTCCTTCCACAACAGAAAACAAGCAGCTTGGCCGCTTCACCACTTTCGCATCATTCATTAGTTTCATATTAGTGGGGGAAACGCTCAGCTTTGCTCAGAGGTTTGAAGCACAAGTTTGTATTGATGCGAAACAGCTACCGCTGAGATTTTAAAATGGGAAGCAGGCGCAGCCCTCATCGGCCCCACAGTTACGGTCGGAACTTCCCTGAAGGTCAGGAACATAAAACAAAGTCCCTAAGATAGAGGCTTCTTGCTGTGCTTTCTGCAGCGGCGTAGAGCGGTGCCATAAACTGCGTTAATTACGTCCCAAAGGCGAAAGGACAGACAGTAAACCAGAACAAACAGCATAAAAATAGCTAAACAAATGGATTAAATGACACCGCTAACGATCTCCCAGTTACAGAAGGATCAGATGTAGCCAAGGAAAGGCCAAGGTTTACAGGGAAAACCAGTGCAGAGCTGTCACAGATACGGCTCCGGAGCTCGGGTGTCCAATTCAGAGCGATGTCGAAAACATCCCATTAGAAAGAAGACAAATGTTGAAAGGGCAAAACTCTCATTTGGGAGGATTTGACACATATCAGTTGATAAGAGAGACAGAAATGCCACCGCTCCTCACAGGCACGAGCTGCTCGGCCGTCCCATTGTTGCCAGATAAAAGCTGGCGCCCAAACAAGGTTGTTCCTCCCACTCCAGAAACGGTTACCAGTATTTTCCAGTCAACTGGAGAGGGAACTGGGACTGCAGACACAGGCCCATGAGTGTGCAACAGCAACGCGCCGTCATTTTTATTGCATGGTAGAAAAAGGGACAAGATTGAGCCAGCTCAGCTCAAAAAAATCCATCTCCAGGTTCTTAATGAAAATTATTCAGGGCAATTAATTCCAGCTGCTCAGGAGCAGAGCTGGTTGTCCAAATATCAAACACTGCATGAAATTCCTCCGCCTGCTATGCAGATTCTGCAGGAAACGGCTGCGTTGAAGCGGCTTTTCATGTAGGTCCAAGTCCAAACATCTTCAGGCAGCAGCTGCGCCTGAATTTCTCATACTTGCAAACTCACCTCATTAAATCCAAAGTTGTTTCATTAGGCGTCCTCCCTTCCTGCATTTCCACAACTATCACTTTAAGCTCAGCATCCCAACATTATCCAGGAATTAGGATTTTTTTTTTTAAATAGGAAAGCCACCTCTAATGCAGCCAGAAATGCCGATTTGTACCCAGAGGAGAAGCCGCCGGTAGCTCTGCAGCGTAAAACCACCAGATGGCCTTTTGCTCAATCATTGAGCTTAATCAGAGGGCCAAAATAAAAGAAATTCCTGAAGCTATTCCTGGAAGTCCCAAGTCCTTTTCCAGCTACACCCTTTCCAATTCCAACAGCAGCTCCTACAATTCACTTCCTCACGCCTGCCTCCTCAATTTTGCTGCTGTCACCTCTCTCGCTGGATTTCCCTCCACCGGCCGTCACTGGAGGGCAGCAAGATAAACGAGATTAGGCCAGAAACAGGAATTACCAGGGCTGTTTAAGCTTTATTGCTCACAGCTCAGTGTTCTGCGGTTCCGCCCTGGGAATATAAGCTTTAACTTTACTATCTGATTCATTATTTCAAAGGCTGGAGGAGAGGGTTGTTTTCCAGTGGTTACACGTACACCGTCAGCAACCAAGAGTCTTCAAGGACAATCTTCAGTTTAGGACAGTGGGGAAAACGTCCTTCTTACCTTCCCGACATGATCTGCGGAAGGTCAGAGTGGAGTCCACCTCATTTTTTATCTTGATCAGAGCATCCAGCACCATAGGCCCACATCTGTAACAGGAAAAAGAGAAGTCGGTGAACCCCAATAATTCATCCCCCAGCCTCAGTACTTGACCTCTGGCACCCCAACTGAGCAGCACCTAAAAGGATTTTGAGCAACTGCAATTAAAAATAGACTTTTTTTGCCAATTTCAGGCAACAGGACAGATATCTTGATCAGCAGCACAACCCGTTCGCCTCAGGACACTCAGGAGAGAAGCCCTTCCATGTCTTGATGCCCAGAAGATCTGGCTCAGCTAGAGAAAGTTCAAACACAATTAAAAACCGAGTCCCTTCCTACCGGTTCTCTCCTTCTGAATCAGGTTTTGACAAGCCTGTCTATCTTTAGTCACAAGAGGCAGCGCTGCACACAAACCCAAACAATTTCGGACAATTTAGGTAATGTTTTATACAGCAGATGAGGCAACACCCAGAGATTATTAACTGGGGCAAGTCAGACAAAAATTTGAGTTCTCTGTCATGCGCTTCTTGAGCAGAGCTGCGTGGTTTTGTAGCTGAAGCTTTTGGAAAGAGCTTGAGGTGAATTCCTCTGGCAAGAGCACGAGGAAATCAAGGCGCATGTGTCCACACGGAGGTTTCTGTGCCACAAGGAAGTCTGCACCCGTTTGCAGAATTATGGAGAAGAGCTTTCTTGGCAAGAGCTTTTTTGACACTGCTTTCCATGTGAGTTATTTGTTATGGTAATGGTACTTTGTGACATGCAGTTTCTGGATTTATGACCCATTCTCGATAAGCATGAATCCAGCTTGCATGTGCATCTTTGATAAGGTTCCAATTGGATAGTAGTGACCTTTCTGAATGTAATTCTAGGAGGAAGATTAAAAAGCAGTCCAGAAAGTGACAGGTTTGGGACAAATAACATATGAATTCAGCTCTGCTGGCAGGCATGAGATCTAAGCCATGATAAATTAGAGACAGGCCAAGCAGGATGCTGAATTTCTGCTGCATCCTTGGGTAAAATCCCACGAGCAACCCCAATGGTGCCACATTTTCCCTGTACTCTAAATTCAGTGTTTACTAATTACACATGCTACAAAAATCATATATCTAGTAAAGTTTCAGAAGACATTGAGAAGAACCTACTGGGCACTACTCATCTGAAGGATACTGTCTCATGTGCTAGTGGAGTCATATACTTGTCCTCATTCAGCTGCTTGGTAATAGCCTGCTTCTGCTTGCTTTCTGTTACCCCAAAGTGTGCAGTTGGTTACTGCAGGTTTAACAAAATGTGGAAATTAAAAGTAACTAAGTGTTAAGAAACCTAAGAGAAGAGTTGGTAAAGCTACCACCTTGTCTGCCAGGTCTGGGACTGTGCAATATAGGTAAAACACTTTCCTTTTGGAACATACCCCAAGAACTGTATAAATAAAGCTTATTAAAGCCACAAACACAATTAAGTTTTCAACAGAACTAAGGGACACGGATAAAATCTCAGAGAAGTGGCAAAACAAAGCAACAGCTATTGGGACAGTGGCATTCAGGGAACAGTTTTGTTTGCCACACTTAACACTGACAGCTGAGGGAGGGAAAACTCATCCCATATGATCACAGTCAAGATTCATCAAGAGATAACTCTTATCTCACCAGTGCTGAGGACAAGCAGCTCTAACACAGCTGAGGCACCACCTTCCCAGCCACTCTAACGAGATTTTAACAATAACGAGGCTGCTGCCACCCTTTGCTCTCACCCAAGTGCTTCTCAAACACCTTCCATTATCACTCTGCAGATAACCTGTGCACACACAGGCCCAGAGCACCTGCCCAGCAGCAAAACCTCTCCCCGCCGGGCCACACTCACTTATTCAGATCCACTTCGTATGTCTGCATGCGGGGCTTGTCCCCAGGCTTGTCGGGATCCCATCGGTAGATAGCAAACTTCTTGATCCGAGGCGCGGCTGCGGCTGCAGTCTGCGCTCCCCGGCACATCTGAAGTCAAACAACAGCAAAAAAACAGCCCTGAGGTCCCTTGAGGTGGATTTAATTGAGGAACAAAATGACATAAGGATGTGTGGTTTGGGGCAAGAGCTGCAGGACCCGTCGCCGCTTCATGTTCGGGCACTTATATGGTTTTTGGCAAATCCTTCCAAGGCAGCTGGGCCCAGGCAAGCAGCTGTGTCCTGGGGCTCCTTCCTGCTCCGTGATTAAGAGGAGATAATACAAAACTAACGGGCAGCCCCAGGTGCTCCTGTGGACACTCCTTTCACTCCTCCACAGCCCTGAACACTCTCTCTGCCCCACAACTACCTCTAAAGCTCCCAGCTGTGTCTCTACCCCACTCCAGGGCAACAACCTCCAGCTCCCAGTGTCCCCCCAGGAGCTTCTTCCCTCTTTGGGCCACTCACCTCTACTCACCTCTCCCCAAATTTCCCCATATCCTTATTCTTCTTGGTCCCACATCTTTTCCAACTTGTTTCTAGAACACCTGCATCTTCTACAATTCCTTGTCAAACATTACCTCCCCTAAATCCTTTCCAGACCCATTCCCGCTCCTTTTTGCCCCCCACATCCTCTCTAATATGTCCCTCACACATCCTCTTGCCCCTCCAAGTCCGACGCCCTTTCTCCTATCTGCTCTGAACCCTCTTCCCATCCTGCACCCCCTCCCGCCCCCCAGCTCCCTCCCAACCCTTCACTGACACCCTGCAGCTCTCTCCTAAATCCTTCAGTTACCCCTCCCACCTCCCAGTTCCCCCTCAGCACCCCCTCCTGAACCTCAGCTCCTTCCCAACCCTTCCTGCAAGCCCTCCAGAACCCCCCAGCCTGCTTTGCACCCCCTACACCCCCCCAGCTCCCTCTCAGCATCCTCTCCAGCCCCTCAGCTCCCTGCACACCCCCTACACCCCCCCAGCTCTACCTTAACCCTCTCTGCACCCCCTCTTGCCCCCCAGCTCCTTCCCAAATCCCTCTGCACCCCCTCCTGTGCCTCAGCTTCCTCCAACCCTTCCTTCACTCCCTCTTGCCCCCTCTACACCCCCTCCTGCCCCCCAGCTCCCTCCCAATCCTTCTTACAGACCCTATAGACCCCCTAGCACACACTGCACCCCCCCTGCCATCCAGCTCCCCCCCAATCTTCCTGCAACCCCTCCTGCCATCTCAGCTCCCCCCCAATCTTCCTGCACCCCCCCCGCCATCCCAGCTCCCCCCCAATCTTCCTGCACCCCCCCTGCCATCCCAGCTCCCCCCCAATCTTCCTGCACCCCCTCCTGCCATCCCAGCTCCCCCCCAATCTTCCTGCACCCCCCCTGCCATCCCAGCTCCCCCCTAATCTTCCTGCACCCCCCCTGCCATCCCAGCTCCCCCCCAATCTTCCTGCACCCCTCCTGCCATCCCAGCTCCCCCCCAATCTTCCTGCACCCCTCCGCCATCCCAGCTCCCCCCTAATCTTCCTGCACCCCCTCCTGCCATCCCAGCTCCCCCCTAATCTTCCTGCACCCCCTCCTGCCATGCCAGCTCCCTCCCAATCTTCCTGCACCCCCTCCTGCCCCCCAGCTCCCTCCCAATCCTTCTTACAGACCCTATAGACCCCCCCAGCACACACTGCACCCCCCCTGCCATCCCAGCTCCCCTCCAATCTTCCTGCACCCCCTCCTATACCCCAGCTCCCTTCCAGACCCCTCTGCACCACCTCCTGCCCCTTCCTTCCCCTCAGCTCCCCCTCAACTCTTATTGCACCCTCTCCAGCCCCCCTAGCCTCCTCTTGCCCCCCAGCTCTGCCCAACCCTTCCCTCATCCCTTCCAGCGCCCCCCCTGCCCCTCTCCTTCCCCTCAGCTCCCTCCCAGCCCCCCAGCTCCCTCCAGCCCCGCCTCCCTCGCCCGGCTGCCCGGGGCAGGGCGGCTCCAGCCCCTCACCGGCCGCGGCCCGGCCCGCAGGAGCCGTGCGGGGACGCGGCTCCTCAAGGAGACTGCCACCACGGCCGCCGCCATCTTGGTGTTGCGCACTTCCACCCCCGGGAGGGGAAGGAACGGCCAAGGGCCGCCATAGAGCGCGGGTGTAATCGGGACAAAAGGGCGGGGCTTTTCTGGCGGCCATCTTGGGTGCGGCGCCATGTTGGGTGCGGCGCCATGTTGAGTGTGGCGCCCTGTGGCACAAGGCGGGATGGCGGGGTCAAGACGCCCCCATCCCAACTTTTTAAGGAAAGAAGGGGATCGGTGCATCCCCCTTTTAATTCCCAGCCGAATTCTTCCTAGAGAGAAGCAACCCAGAGCTTTCCACCTGTCACAACCCCAGGAAGGGCAAAATGGTGGGTGCTGAGGGGTAAAATGGTGTCCCCTCCCTGAGGGCTTCCCTCCTTTTCTTTCGCCATTATCGCCCCTTATAATTTAAATTTCTTCATCTTTAGATATTGCATCTGGGCAGGAACAACACCAGGTACCAGTATAGGTTGGGGAATTACCTGTTAGAGAGCAGCGTAGGGGAAAGGGAGCTGGGGGTCCTGGGGACAGCAGGGTGACCATGAGCCAGCACTGGGCCCTTGTGGCCAGGAAGCCAATGGGACCTGGGCTGGGTTAGAAGGGGGTGGTCAGTAGGTCAGAGAGGTTCTCCTGCCCCTCTACTCTGCCCTGGGGAGACCACACCTGGAATCTTGTGTCCAGCTGTGGCCCCTCAGTTCCAGCAGGACAGGGAACTGCTGGAGAGAGTCCAGCGCAGCCACCAAGATGCTGGAGGGAGTGGAGCATCTCCCGTGTGAGGAAAGGCTGAGGGAGCTGGGGCTCTGGAGCTGGACAAGAGGACACTGAGGGGGGACTCATTCATGGGGATCAATATGGAAAGGGGCAGTGTCAGGAGGATGGAGCCAGGCTCTTCTTGGTGACAACCAGTGACAGGACAAGGGGCAATGGGTGCGAACTGGAACACAGGAGGTTCCGCTTAAATATGAGAAGAAACTTGTTCCCAGTGAGGGTGGCAGAGCCTGGCCCAGGCTGCCCAGGGAGGTTGTGGAGTCTCCTTCTCTGCAGACATTCCAACCCGCCTGGACACCTTCCTGTGTAACCTCATCTGGGTGTTCCTGCTCCATGGGGGGATTGCACTGGATGAGCTTTCCAGGTCCCTTCCAACCCCTGACATTCTGGGATTCTGTGATTCCTCACAGCAAATTGATTTATTAACTGAATCACAAGCAACACACGCTGGAAAAGCCGCCAGGGACCAAGGCGGAGGGGGGAACAGGCCCCGCTATGGCATCATGCGCCACCATTGGAAGGTGAAGGGCCGGCGCTGGACGCTGGTGCCGCAGCGAACCTCCCCCAGGCTGCCGTGGTAGGAGGACACGTCCTCAAGGAAGCGGCAGCGCAGGCCCAGTGGCTCCAGGAGGGAACGGGCCCGTCGCTCCAAGCAGCATTCACCTCCCGTCACGGGGCCGAAGGGCTTGGGGATGCCCAAGTCCTTGGCCAGAACCATCATGGTGACCTGTGGGGTGACACAGAGGGGGAACCCGGCGGCGTCAGGACTGGGGAAGGTGAAGAGAAGCCGCTGGATGCCCTCACCCATTGGCATCGCCTCAAAATGGGGGCACGGACACTACTTTTGGCAGCCCACCCTCCTGCTGACCTCCAAATCCGGCAGTGTTTTCCCCCTTTTAATCATTAAAATGTGCCTCACACCTTGACATTTCACCACTTTGAGTGGTTTTCACGTCAAAATCATACAGTTTAACCTAACCGCAAGCAACATGAAGCTACAAAGCTGTGGTTGACCTGGGTGTATTTGGAGATACTTTCTTTTTTTGGGGCAGCTGTAAAGACTGCTTTTTTGGGGCAACTCGTTCGAGCTGAATAAGCTGTTTTTTGGGGAGGATCCAAGGAACGGGAACGCTGCTCACCATGTTGGGGAAGTAGGACACAGCTTTGCCCTGCTTGTCAAGCTTGAAGAGGGCGGGCAGGTCGATGATGTCCTCCTCCGTCAGCTCCAGCTCCTTCTTCAGGATGTCCCTGTTCCAGTCGATGCAGCGCTGGAGGAGATCGGGAAAAGCAGGCCGAGATTTGAGGACGTGGGTGGGCACAATCCCCAAAACCATCTCACACAGAAGAGCTAAAATGTGTCACCTTCTTTAAGGGTTTGCACCGCCTCAGGTGATTATTGCAAGAAATATATCAATTATTGCAAGAAATATATCAGTTATTGCAAGAAATGTATCCATTATTGCAAGAAATGTATCCATTATTGCCAGAAATGTTGGTTATTACCTGGACATACTGGTTCTGCTGCGCCAGGATGTCGTTGGAAAGAACCTTGTTAATGGTGACGCGTTTTGTGTCTGTCCCCGAGTACCCTGCAAATGCAAAAACACCCTCCAAATGAAGCGGTGCTGGTAGGAGCCCGGCTTAAAATAGGCCACAGAAATGGGAAAAAGAATAAAAATACAACAAATTCTGATTCCTTGAGCTTGGAGTTAAGGCTGCTGGGAATCCCAATTCTTGGTTTATGGGGAAATTGGGTGGAAGACAAACCTCTGCCTGTTGGGAAGAGCACTGGAAAGGTCCTGTCATCCACCCTCCTGCCCATGGGGGTCATTAGCTCCTAAATTTCTCCCCTCAGCTCCATAAAAGCAGAGGTGCCACCTCCAGCCCTTGTTTTGGGGCAGGCATGTGCTGGGGGTGACCCTGGAGGGACAAAACTCTTCCCTTGACCCTGCTGTACATGGATAATATTCAAATTAACCCAAACCAGCAAGGGAGGGAAGGGTAAGCGAGACAAAACGCTGCTAATTTGAGTTGTCCTTTGTGCATCCCCTCCGTGCAGAGGTTCTTGATCCATCCCATCCCACTCGCTTTCCCAAAATAGGGCTTGAGGAGGCCGGGAACGGTGGCCCGACCAGGTGTGAAGGACAAACCATGTGGGAAAGTGTCCCCAACGTCCCTCCCCCAGCCCATGGACACCCGCATGTCGGTCAGGCGCTGCCGCCCTCGCTGGCATCAAAGCTGGGCCTGAAGCCACCCGCTGTCCCCTTGCCTTTGAACATGGTGGCTTCACCCTGACCCTCCTTCTGCTTCTCCCGAAAGAGCTTGTAGCAGGCGGCGGGGCTGGCCATCAGCATCCGAAACCGCTGCGGGGACAGAAGAAGAACAGCAGTCACCAAAAGTGCCTCATCCAAAGCCTTGGGGGACTTATTTTTACAAGGAATTAATTTTTTGGGGGTTGGACTAGATGATCCTTAAGGTCCCTTCATTCTATGAGTCTACAAACTTGAGCTTAAACTCTTAAAATTAGGCATCTTTGCGGTTATTTATTCATTTTTTTAAATGCAGCGCTGAGAAGGTGTATCTAAATGAGCTATCGGTGATTTGTGCTGTTGGTAAATCCCCGTCTAACAAACCTCAAGGGGTTAAACTGCTGCCTGGGCTTGGCTGCAGCTGGGTCTAATTCTGCCCAGCCCAGGTGAGGTCTATAAAGCCCAGGGAGGCCTTGTAGGGGATTTTTTATGTAGGTACTACTTTTTTGGAACCTTTTGGTTAAGATGTGATTTTCCCCAGCAGGAAAAGTCCTTTATCAGAAGCACTGAAAACCAGGAAAGGGCTTTTACAACCATCTGGAAATGCTGAGTTGCCAGGAGCCTTGGCCAGTGTGTGTGAATATTGAGATTTAAATTTCTTGGATTACCTTTGCAAGTACCTTTTTTCTTTTATCTGTGTTGATTATTCACCAGGAAAGTCTGTTTTTTCCATTCAGAGCCCTCCTTTTGGGGATAGGAGTGAGAATTCAAGCAAATAACTGGCTGGGATTGTCAAGGAAAAGAGCTTTGGGTTTTTCTCTAGAGGTGCCCCAATGGGATTAGTGTCTGAGAGGAGAAACCGTGGAGCGGTGTGGGGGTTTGGGGGCTACCTTTGCGTCGGAGGCGGGCACAAAAGTGACAAATTCGTTGATGTGACCCACAGCCAACCAGTCGGAGTAGAGCTCTATGGGAGCCTGGACTTGCTGGGCATAGAGAAAATCCCACACCGCCTTGGTCATCCTCCTCCCTGCGGATCTGTGGGTGAGAGAACAAGGGCAATAAATACTTATGCAGCAATATGGACATATAAATAATTTGAGGGGGGTGCGAATATGAAGGCAGAGGTTGGTTGCACACACTCTGTAAGGTGTCAGATTTGCAGCTGGTCAGGGAATGGCTAATTAAGGCTCTTAATGTGGTTTTTTTTTTTTTTGTTATATTTAGGGGCAGTTGTGGTTCCTTTGCTCCCGAACCCATGGATTTCACCTCTCTTACATGGGGAAGCTGCTGCCGATGAGGATCCTCCCCAGGGGATACTCCTTCCCTGCCACGGTCACGGGTGGGCTGACCTCCAGGTATCCGAAGGAGTCAAGGCTGGTGGTGGCTTCAAAGAGTGGCTCTCGCCTCACGTACCCAAAATCAGGGCCCTGGGGTAAGAGAAATCTCTGTGGGCTTTGCATGAGCCCCCTTTGCCTCCATATCTCTGGTTTTATCCCTCCTGTTGAGCTCAGACCTGCTCCAGTGGGTACAAGATAACAAGAATGAAGCCTTTTGGTGGATAAGGAGAGGCTCAAGGGAAGGCAAGAGGATAAAGGTTGTTCCTAGGCTATTTTGACTCAGAAATAAATGGTAAACGCTGGGAGTGGAGCTCAAGCCTTGAGCTGGGCTGAGATCTCCTCTGCTATCTCATAGTCAGTGTTTAAGTGTTGGCATTAAGCTAATGAGGTGCTTGGGTAGCCCTGAAGTGTCTGGATGGTTCTTGTTGAGCTCCATGAAGTTCAGCTCCTGAGGGTAAATCCACCCCAACTATAAGAGCCACCCCAAGGGCTGCACTTTGTTTAAATCCCATTTAAACCCTGATTTTCAACACTTAATATATATGGGATTTAAGGTGTTGTGCGCACGGGGGTAATTAACGCTCAGTTGTGATGTGCCAGGGTCAAATGCTCAAGGGGAGTGATAGCGGCGTTTAAAATGGGGCAAAAATGGCAGCGGTGGGACACAAATCCTGCCTTGAGCCCATCCTTGCGCTCTGGTTTATGTGGACTCAGAGCTCAGGGCATCCCCTGGGGACAAGCTCAGGGATCGGTTGGGTTTGCATTAAATCCCAATCGCTTATAAGTGTTGGGTTTCCTTGGGGTAATATATTATATATATAAGTTGGTAAGAATGCATGGGGAGACCTGAGGTTGAGTGGTTATGATCTAGAAGTTGCTTTTTTTCTTTTAAATTGAGGGTGTTCGGAGGAGCTGGGAGCTACTGCTGCCTTTCCCCAAGGCTCCCCCTACGTTTTTGGGGTGCATATCTAGAGGATCAGATCCTTCCCCTGGGTGCTATGAGAGGGATCGAGCATGAAACAGCTGCTCTTGGCTTATTTCAGTTTAATAAATGGCGGAGCTGATACGGTTTCAACTGTCAAGGCGCTGGTTCATCCCAGGTTTGAGTGTCGCATCCAAGGCCTATCAGTTCCAGATTGATTTTTGAGGGGCTTAATTGCCTCCCGTCTCCTTTTTCCCTGGCGTGGGGTCCTAAGGGTTTAGGGCTTGGCCGGGGCGAGAGGAGGGCCCGTCCGTGTTGTGTTTGGCTCAATATTCTGAGCTGGAAAATGAGATTGGAAAGATAGGAGTGGGGATTAGGGGAGGCTTCAAAGCAGAAATTGGAGTATGGCGTGTTAGCGGCTCCACAGGCTGAGATTGCTTCGCTAAATATGAAGCGGAGCAATTCCTGAAGAGGAATTCGTCCTGCTTGATGAATCTAGGACTGTGTGTTCTCATTTCAGGCATGAGAAACGATGTATTTTAACACTTCTGAAAGTGCTTAACCTTCCCCACAGTGACGTGCAACAATAACAAAACGACAAGCTATCCTCTTCTCCCATTAATTATGGGGAGAATATCAGGGCTGAGGCTGCTCCCAGAGCCTGGCCGGGTGTACGGGGTGGCTTTGGTGGCTCCTTGGGGATGTCCCACCCTTTCTGGATGGCGATATCTCAAAGGGATCATCCAAACCATCTTTTTTTTTCCATGTTTTTTGATGCTGGACTCTCCCAAAATGCCCCAGCCAGCATTCCTGCTTTCTTTGCGCGCCCTGCCTGTGACTGGCCCTTTGCCTCCGTGAAGAAGCCCCGCAGAGATGTTTTTTGGCAGCCGATTGTGTGTTGTTTCTCTTCCAAGGAAGTAAACTGACCCTCTCACACTTTCCTTTCCTGTTCGGGAGCCGCTGTGTAGTCACGAATGCGGAGAAGGGAAGGAAAAACCAGCCAATTCTTGGATATTCAGGGTGGAGAAATCCATTCCTGTCCTGAAGCATGGCAGGAATCCTTTGTTCCCTGAGGTCCTCCTTGCCCATCTCATCCAGAACTTTGTGGATAAAGGGTTTTCTGGGTGGTTGGGATGTGGATTAGGTTCTGATCCTTGTTTTTAGAAGGTGAGGAGGTTGTGGATGGAATAGTATCTCCATGCAGTGCTGTTAACTCTGATTTTTCAGCTAATTCATTACAGGGCCTCCAAGGAGCCAAGTGCAAGTGAGACTTTTAGCAGAGGTTAAATGGCATAAAAACCTTCAAGCTGCTCCTTGGGCACCACAAGCAACTGTTCTGCTCTTACCAGCAGCTCCTTGATGGGGAGTTGCTCCATCCCTCCGTCTCGAGGGGAGTCCAGCACCACCGGGAAGCTTTTATGGGGGGCATGAGTGTAGCCAAACTCAATCTCATCCTAAAATAAAGGGAGGAAAACCCACAGGGGGCACATCAGGGAAGGAAAAGGTTTTGTTTTTTGCACTCTGGTGTCCACCTACCTGCATCCAGCGGTCGCCGCGGTTGATGTAGCCGGAGCAAACCTTCAGCTCGCAGCCAGCTTTGTTCACCAGGTTTTTGATCTCCTTCATGAAGAGGTAGTTTTCCTTCATGCTGGGAAATGGGGTGGCAGGAGGGAAGGGGTTGAAGGGCTGCTGGAAAATCAATGTTCCCTCTGCCTGTCACCTCCCCAGCCTGTCACGGTGACCCTCAGGGAGACCGTGGGGCTGATGCTGATTTGGTTGGGGACTTTACCTGCAGACAAAGACATTCACTGGTGCCAAAGTGTTGGGAGTCATGATCCACGGCGCTACTCTGAATGTTACCGTGTCGGTGAAGATTGGGGTGTGGGGGATACCCTGGGGGAAGCAAGTAGAAATCAGGGACTTTCCACACCCTGGTTACCACTATTTCCCCCCAAATACCTTATTCTTGAGGTCATTCTTGGGGTAAATTAATGGGGACCACACCATTCAATCCCCACCCCCTTCGGGCTGTTGCAGCCTCCCATCTGCACCCCTTCCCCTGGACCACCAAACCTCAGCCAGTGTCTCCAGGAGGCTGACGTGGATGGAGACCAGCCCAGGGAAGGTTTCATCAGGAAAACGAAGACCCTCAACAAAGAAGTCGAGCTCGGCAGCCCCGCCAGTGTACTGCACAGCATGGTACAGCTTCCTCCGGCCCAGCACTTGGACGTAGCGCTGCCCAAAGAAGGGGTCTGCAAGAAGAGAAAGTGGAAAATGGGCAATTTCCAATGTTTTGGGTTTTTTCCAGCCTGTTTTCTTGTGCACAAGGAGGTACCGTGGTCCCTCTGCGCTGGGATTCTCTGCCTCTGTGGGTGGATGAGACTTCACCTGGAAGAACCTTAAAACAGTTGTGGGGCTTGCAATTTTATAACTAAGCACAAGAAAGGTGAGGAAAAAGTGTCTCAGCCTTTCCTTGGACGGAGCAGTTACTGGGGAGATGTTGCCACGGGGGTTTCTACCCTTGCAGCCCCCTCTGACCTGCTGTGGGGTGACAATGCCACCAACCCCCCTGCCACTGTATGGAGGGACAAGACCAAGTGACTTCATGGCACATTTCTGGGCTGCATGAGAGTTTTTTTTTGATCCCAGGGAGTAAATCACTGTGCCCATAAAGAATAAGGAGGGAAAATGTTTTGTAGAGTGTGTTGCCACCCTGGATAAAGTGTCTGGATATCAGGACAAGTGGATTTTATTTATTTGCTATTCTTTTGCTGGCTGACCTTGGGTAAATGGCTTTGTGGCCCTGTGCTTGTTCATCTCCAAAGTTTTTCAGCTGATTGAGAAGAGAGAATATTCAGTGCTGGAAAAAATTGGAGGAGGGATGCTGAGGACATGGTTTGCATCAAAATGCCACTTGCAGAGTGTAAAGAGGTCAGAGATGGAAAGAAAAGAGCTCACAGGAATCTCAAAAACACCACAAATGAGGAGGAAGAGGCAGAGGAGGAGGTGAGGAAGGACTTACTATCCACATAATAGACCCCAACTTTGTCGGCGTCGGAAACGGGAACATAGAGGATGATTTTGTACCCCCGGCGCAGACGCTGTGGCCCTTCAGTCCTCAAGATCATCCGAGACATATCCAGCAAATCTGGGGTTGCAAGAAAGAAAATGGTAATAGCATGATGGATGATTGCACGGTGCAGCTCTGCCCATGCTCCCTCCTGGGATTTGCGTCTCCCACGCAAAAAAATCTGCTCTTCCCTCGCTACCGGCCTCTGCAAGCTGGAAAAACAACCTGCGGCCCTGCTACTAAAGCTTAGGCTTTGAAACAAATGCTTTTTTTTTAATTTTAATTTTCCCCAACAGCCCTGACCCAGCCGGTCCCCGGCCTCGAGGAGTTGATGGGCATCGACTCCGCGTGGTTTTAGTTTTCCAGGAATGGACGGGAATTCCTGGCTGGCGTCGCCGCGAGCTCCTTTCACCCGCACAAAGCATTCCTGGGCCAAGCTCTGCAGCCGGTGGCACCTCTGCTATTTTTCTGGCCGTGCTTCATGCCCTTGCTTGACTGCAATTTGTTTTGCATGGCATTAAAAGAAAAATTCCCATGTTGGGAGCTTACTCAGCAGCTTGGTGGAGAGCAGCTCATGGGAGCTGCTTCCCAAGTGAAAATGCATCTCTAAAATGTTAAAGAAGGGCAATAACGGAGCGTTTTTTGCTTTCTATGATTTTTCGTTTGAAGCTGTTACCTTCTTTGCTGAATACCCTTTCGTTGTCACAGTCGGATGCTGGAGTGAAGGGACTCTCCTTATCGCAGCTGACGAGCAGGATGGCCCCGTGTCCCTCCGGGCCCCAGGTCCAGCTTGCCTAAAACACCTCCTGGGCCTTAGCAAGCTCAGGCTTTTGCAAGCCCGTGGACTTTCTGTGCAGCAGAAAGGCTGAATTACCTTGTTGGGGTTGTTTTGTTCCACCACGCCATCCCGATCCGCGTCAACGTCCAAAGAGATTCCTGGATGGGCCGATTCCAGTGTCACCTCAGGGTATAGTGAGCTTGGGTGGCTACAGAAGCCCCCCCAGGCCCAGCAAATTTGGGTCTATCTTTGACCCCCCATCCCAGCATCCTCCTTCAAGGGACCGAGGGGGTGAAAATGGATTTTTTGCATTGCAGAGACCTTCTTACTCACCGATGCCGGTGAGGAAGACCCCAGCTTGGTTGATGTGCTGCCCTCCCTCTGCGTAAAAGCTGACGGTTACCTGTAAACCCCCAAATCCTTGCTTGGGGATGGATTTTCTCCCTCCAGGTGGGGGTTCCCCATCCCAGCACCCCTACTTCTTACCTTGTTATCGTTGACCTCAGTGCTGGCCTGGCTCATGCTGAACCTCAGGACTGTCCCCTCGTCCAGCGGCCATCGTGTCCCGCTGCCGGTGGCTGATCCGTCCTCTGCTTGGCCCCGGCACGTCACCTCCACGCTCACCCCCTCTGTGTGCTTCACGCTGAAGGAAACTGCCCCGGCTGGGGCCGCCCTGCCAAAAACACTCTATTTTTATATGTTTGCACCAAAAAAACCCCTGGTTCTTGCTGCAATGAACTTTGCTGTGCAAAACACAGCCAAGACTGGGGCTGGTGTCTCCACGCTCACCACTGACATGTTTCTGTGTTTCCTCCCTGCCTGTGAATGCTTGAATTGTCTTTTTTATTGTGTAGACAAGCACATGCTATTTTAGCAAACAGAGTCTATTCTGCAGCCATCAGTGTGGATTATGATCCATAATAATCACAGCCAAAGCATTTAGTGCCGCTGGAACCGAACTTGCATTTGCATTTCAATGAAGAAATCCATGTCTCTTTTCCAGCCGAAGCAAACCTGGTATTTAGCAGCTTGTCATAACCCAACTGAGAGACTTTACCGTGAGAAACTCTAATTTTTGAGGTGTTTTTACCCAACTCTGAAGCAGCTGGTGCTGCACCGCTCCCAGTTTGATGTGCCCTTGTTATTTTCCAGCTGCTCTGCACATCCCCATCCCCTTGCCTGGCTCCTTGTCCCTAATTTCCCCGTCTTTCCAGGGTTTTTATTTTTGGGCTGCTTTCAGCTCCTGCGGCGCAGGCTCCCTCAGACCGTACATGCTTCTGACACCCGAGCGTTCGCGCCCTATCACCGTTACAGCATCATTTATCAAATTTCTGGATGCCAGTGGTCCCGCCAAACCTGCAGCAGGGTTAGAGGGGGGGGAGAGGAAATCTGAGCGCTCATTAACTGCTGCCCTGGCATTTCTTAAACGGTTAAATTATGTTTAATTATGCACGGAAAAACTGGTTTGGTTTCCTTGTTTTTTGCTTTTGGGAATCCCATCGGGAGAAGATTTGACCCAGATTGATGCCAGATGAGTTGTAACTGTGCCGCTTGGCTTGAATATTGAGGGCGAGATTTGCAGAAGTGGCGAAGACCAGGATTGACTGTAAAACGAGCTTTTAAACTTTTTCCTTTGAGGAGGAATAATTATCTTGAAATGCAGCGTCAGGTTTGTTTTAGGGGAGCAGGGCTGGTGTTGTGGGGCTTGTGTCCTGTCCCAGGACACTGTTTGCTCACTAGATCTTGTTTTTTCTCCCCTCTCCCAGCTGCATCTCGACATTTTCAGTCTATCCCTGTGGCTCCTGCTCATCCCTCCGCTCTCCAGCACCTTTCTGAGATGACGCTGGATCCATTGACTGCAAAAGGATCAAACCCATCGCTGTCACAGACTCGGGGTAAATATTAATACCGTAGCAAAAATGTGGATGCTCAAAGCTTTCCTGGGATCTGTGCAGATTTGCAAAGACTGGGGAGGATTTTGCTCATGAATTCCATTAAATCACAGCGTCAGGGCTGAGAGTTTTGGAGGAGAATAAGGAAAAATGAGGAGAGGGGGATTTGCAGAAGGATAAAAAAGGAGGTAAAGGTGGGGAGAAAAGTGGAAGCTCAGCAATGGAGGAAGGGGAGAGTTGGGGCGTCCCACTCACCCATAGACGTCAGCGGAGATATGGGTGCCCAGCACGCACAAGGCCTCGATGCGGTTCCCGTGCTGCAGCCTCAACGTGCGCTCCCCCGACATCTCCGCAGCCCAGATGCCCCGACGATGGGCACACGCGCCCTTCCCCACCCGCTTCGGGTGCCACCGAGCCCCCCAACAAAACCCAACCGCTTCTCCTTCCTCCCTGCCACACCTCCCTCCTCTTCCTCGCCTGGCCCCACAGCAAATCCCTCAACCTTGGAAGCATGCGGAGTTTGGGATGACGACTCCGCAGCCCCCACCCTGATGCAATGGGAGGAGGCGGCTGGATTGGACCCTCTAAAGCCCCATGAAAATGATCTCGGAGGGGAGGGAAGGGATGGAGAGGGAGGGCAGCTGGCCCTGAGCCTGGCCGGCTCCCAACCCTACGCAAGGAGCTCCCCCAGCTGTCCCCAGCATCCCCCAGTCCCTCCAGCATCTCCCCCACCCCAAACTGGGACAAGCAGCCCAACGCAGGGGCGATTTTGTGCCGCTTTGCGTTTTCCAGCTGGCATTTCCATCTGTGGGGTGTCCGCTCTTATCTACTCTATGGAAAAACTCTGGCTACACTTGGGAAATAAAAATACATTTCCCAGCCCTTAGGATAAAGCAGGACACTCTTTTTTTTGTTTTCCCCTTATTTTCAGAGGGAAACTCAGCAGCGAGTTGCCAATGAGGGGAAATTGGAGGTGGTTTTGCACAGCAAACCTGTCGCTTGCCACCCTGCAGCGGAGCACATTGGGAGCAATTGCCGCCCACACAGGTGTTTGCATTTTCATTAGCATCGAGCTAAATATTCATCTTTTAAAACCAAAACTTGTGCCCCAGATTTTGGGAGCCACAAGCAATTAGCGAGGGGCAGAAAATGTTCAGGTTGCTGTTCCCTATTTAAATCCCTTTTGGGCTCTTCTTTTTTAGTGCTCTCTTCCCTCTGTGGCTGGGGCATAGGAAATAACTCAAATCCAGTTTCCCATCTGAAGTAGATCCTGTTGTGTTTGTGTTTTTTTGTGGTTTTTGGTGTTTTTTTTCCCTCCATGACCTGAGCAAATATGAGTGAGGACTTTGAAACACACACCAAAAAAGGGGCAGTTTTGCTGCTTTTCGGCAACGCAAAAATGACATTTTGTGGTAACGGGGAGGTTTTATTGAAGCCCGTAGATGTTCTCTCTGAGAAATATAAGAAAATATAAACCACTTTGCTCTTGGCTTGTCTCTTTTGTAGAACATCATGAGTTAAATGACGCCCTGACCCAGGAGCTGACCTGCTGACATGTTATTTTTGAGAAGCGTCGTGATTTATCTATTTAACCCCTGGCTATTTAAAGCGCCAGTAGTAGGAAACGCTGTTGAAAGAGGAACTAGAAAGAGAAATAATTTAAAAAGAATAAAAGAAACGGAAACTGTGTTGTTTGCACAAGCAGACTGTGCTTTTAAGCACTGTGTGAGACTTATTTTGTCTCTTTTTACCCCAAATTGGAGCCAGGGGCTGGAGTGGCCTCATCTTCTACACCCTCCTGGGACCTGCGGGCTGGGGAAATAGAGGTGTAAACCCATCAGTTTAGAGGAAAATGAACAAAAAGCAACTTCTCTTTAACCATTTTCATTTCCCTATTCCTCCATCCAAGGATTTAGTATTGCAGTTATCAGGGAGGAAAACATGTGCTCTTTAAATCCTCCTCTTCTTCAAAAAGAAACCCAACAAACCCAACCCCAAATCCTTCCCATCTTACAGAAAAACCCCAAGGTCACCGCATCACTTGTAAGTTTTTAGAATTCCCAGCAGGATTTCTAATTGGTCGCATGGTTTCTTTTATATATCTATTTTTAAATGTATTTATATTCCACCTGATGGTGCTGGTTTGGGTTAAATCCCCCAGCACTTGTCAGGCAGAAGGAAACTTGTGGACCCTTAGGAGTGAGTGTCACCTGCTTGCAAATATGGGCTTGGAACTTTGGTTTCTCTGTGGATTTTGGGGTGATCTGAGGTTTATTTGAGCAGCCCTGGCTCCCTGGGAACTTGCAACAAAATGAAAGAGAAGAAAATGCCCCATTTTTGGGGAAAAAATGGAGAAGGGCAACTGGATTGCGTGGGGAAGGGGCTGGGAGAGCAAATTTCTGCTGCACTGGTCCCTGTCTTTGAGGCATCGATGTGGAAGGAGGACGAGGTGTTTGCAAACTTCCCAGGCTTTTTGGAAACTGAGTTTGGTCTTTGCAAACTCTGGAGGATCTTTGAAAACTTCTTGGGGTCTTTACAAGCCTTTGGGGGGACTTTTAAAGCTTCTTGGACTTCTTTGCAAGCTTTCTGGGGTCTTTGGCTTCCCAGAGACTTTGCAAGCCTTGGATGTTCTTTCCAAGCAGGTTCTGTGTAAATTTGGGGTGTCTTTGTAGAGCTGCAGTGGGGGAAATATTAAATCCTGCCTGGGGAGGCTTTGGCAAAGCACCCACCCCTTGAAATATCTCAATTTGGGGAGGAAGGAGAGGGACAATTGCACTCAAGAGGCATCCAAGGCATCCTCTCTGTACCTGCATTCAGTGCTGGGGACAAGTGCAAGGACCTACTTGTCCCCAGGGAGTGAGGGGTGACAAAGCCTGTGTGACACCCCCCAAACAGTTGCTGAAGAAACCTTGGGTTATGCTGCAAAAATGCATTTCTTTTTTGCAGGAGGCAAAAGTGCTGTTCTTGCTGCTGACTCTGTGCTATCAGGTGGGAGATCAGACAGGGTAAACCATCACAGGATGTATATAGATTATATATATATATATATATGTACACACACGTAGATGTCTAGAGGCTGGTGGTTTTGTGGCTGTAGTCAATCAGGTCAGAGGAGTTCTCAGCTCTTTTTTTCTAAATCAGATCTGCCAGATTAGGAGCTGCTCTGCATGAACTTCCCCGCCGCTCATGGATCTCTGCCTGCCCTAATTTTGAGGACCTGGGAACACATCCCAGCGCTGGAACTCGCAAATAACCCCGGCCAGCTGATTCCTGAGGATTTCCACGTGCGCATCGCCCAGCGTCTCTTAAGAAGCTCCGAGCCGGTGGGTGCGAGGGAGTTTGAAGCTCCGTGGATGCTTGGTGAGGGATTTTGGGGGAGGGGGATTGCTGCATCTTTCCATCAGGCACATGCCTTATTGCAAAGAGTAGGAGGAGAATATTCCCCCCATGGAGTCTTTTCAAGCCGACCTTTTGAGGTGCAAACAGGTGCCTGTCCCAATCGAGCCGTGAGGTGCTGCCTGTTCCTGCCCGCGCTGCCTTTATTTTGGAAGAGGCAGGTGGCTTCGAGAAGGTGAAACCAACCCACCGGTGAAGGATGAAGGAGCTCGGGCGAAGCTGAGCCCACCCGTGGCTTTATTGCTGTCCCCGGGGGGGGGCATCCAGCACACCCCAGCAAGGGAGATATTTATAGGGCAGTGAATTTTAACACAAAGCTGGGGAAGAACATGGGCAGGGCAAGCACAGGGGTGCTTTCCCCAAGGGAAAAAGCAGTTTTATGGGGTGTTTTGCTCTGCGATTGCCAGGTCTGAAGTTTGCCAGCAGGCAAACACCTTGATTTTGGGGAGAAGAAAGGATGGAGGGGGATTTTTTTTTGCTTTCTCACCCAGGAGAAGGTGGTTGCAAAGCCAGCTCTGACAAGTCCTGGCTGTGGATGTTTTACTAGGATGGAGACCAAGCTCTCTTGGGTTTTACTGGCTTTAAAAGTATATTTTACCGGTCCAAACCTGCTTCCTGCCCTTTTTCTTTGGCTTCCGAGTGGAATGGGGAATGCAGGTCTTTGGGAGGGGACTTGGTCCACGCCTGGGATGCTCCTACCCCACTGTTACAACCACACACCTAAAGAAAATAAACCCTCCTGCAAACCCGAGCGGGACTCGATAACTGGTTTGATGCCTTGCTCTACTGCGAGTAATTAGGCTGACATGGCTCTTAAAAGTTCCTGCCTGCAATTATGCATGCAGACTAATAAATAAAGTGTAATTATCGGCTTAGGGAGATTATCAAACTTTCCTTAATGGAGTGGCAGTGCAGGATGGGCGAGAAAAAACACCCTGAGGGAGTCTGGGCTATTAGAGGGGTTCCTGGGGGAGCACCGAGGGGTCAGATCTTGCTCCATCATTGCTAGAAACAAGCTGAAATTGGGAAAAAATATGAAATGAGCCTGAAAAAACAAGGCTGACCAAGCTTGATGTGATGGAGAGGTGGGATCCCATCTGTCGTGTACCAGAGATCTGAATAGCAGCTTCTCAGGACAAAGGTGTTATTAGGAAGAAACACTCAACTCTGAATGGGCCAGATGACTTAAAATTGTCATTCTCCTTGCAAACGGACATGATGGTGCTAATAGGAGGTGGAGGAGGAAGAACAGATGAGCGTAGGTACCACCCAACGAAGATGAAGTGTTTTGGGCTTGAGTGAGCGTCCGCGGTGACCATGGCAGCTCAAAATGAGCCATGACTAAACTTAGAAGTCCTCCAAACTCAAAACGAAGGTGAGGTTTTGGCACTGTGTCTCCATCCTTTCTGGCTGGGTGTGATCCTGGGTGGATTTGGAGAAACACATGATGTCCAACCTTCTGCTGAAACTGTCGTCCTCACTGGGAGCTTAAAACCACCATCATCCTCCTCCCTCCAGATTACAGACCGTACCAGCCTGACCCCGTGGGGATTAAGGTGTGTTCTCCTGTCCAGCACAGGGCTCAAACCAGCCAAGCAGGATGCGATGCTAAAATCAGCACTGTGCCCAGTCCAAACCAGTGTGACCAGCAGGCATGAGTGGGAAATCCAGCTCTCTTCCATAGAGATGCTGCTGTGGCCGGAGTCTTCCTCAGAGGATGCAGCGAGCTCCTCGCCCACTGTGCTGGCTGTTATTTGCCCCAGCCTGGAGGCTTTTGGGTGTATGTGAAGGCTTGTGCCTCCCTCAAGAACCAGCAAAACTCACAAATCTATGAACATCAGGAGTTTGACTCACGCTGGGTTTGGGGAAACGGGGTTTTATTCAAAATCTCAAGCAGGGCGAGAGCCTGGAAATGCCGCTAGCGTTCCCCGCTCGAGCATCCTGGCTGCCTCGGCAGGCTCCCACGATCTGATTAAAGCCGCGCTCGCATACGAGACATAGTGCTGTTTTGTTTGTTTTTTTCTTTTCTTCTCTCTGCTGCAATTAAAGTCGGAAGGAACCCTTTAATGTAGACTGGCTGGGAGATGTTTAAAGCAGCAGGTTTGATCTCCCAGGGGAACGTGCACGCGGGTCACTGCTCCTCCGGCTGAGGACGTGCGGCTCGCTGCGGCGATGGGGACTGGTCCTTCTAGCTCTGCTGAATTTCCTTTCACCTTTTTGGCTCGCAAGGGGTCCTGCCGCTGGCAAACCTCTTTTTCTCCTGGCTCCGGCCCCCTCCTGCCCATTGCATCACTAACGCCCTGTGAGAACAGGGACCACGTTGCCCTGTCCCCTTCGCTACGAGGGTGAAACTCGCAGCAACGCGACGCTCGGCATGTTTTCCAACCCTGTGTTGCTCTTTTCCTCCATCTCAGCTGCTGCCTCCATCCCAGAGCGCAGTGGAAACCTCCTTACTGGCTTCGGTGGGATTAATTTCACCCAGTTTCCCCCTGTGCAGGCAGGCGAAGCCTCCGGGCTGGCCCGCAGAGCGGTGCTGTCTCTGGCAGACGGCATCTTCCAGCCATGGGGATGCTTCCCATGGGAGCTTCGCCTCATGCCCAATTCTCCCGAAACTTGAGGTCCAAGCGAAACACGGAGAACTTTTAATTTCCACTGAAAGCATATTGTTGTTTTGTTGTTTGTTTATTTTTTTCCCCTTCCCTGCCTGCTAAATAACCAGTTTTCCCTGCACTCGTTTCTACCTGTCGTGCTCCTCGGGAGTTGTTATGATGGGAAGGACTGACCTGAACAAACATTTCCTTTTGTTCGGCTTTATTCGGGCATTGCCCTAATGGGGTAGCCGAGGCCGTGAGTCAGACCACAGAGAGGCTAGCTGGAAAATTTGGGTTGTTTTAAAGAAAATACTTTATTTTAATGATACTGTGTATTCTAATAACACATTGCACGACAGGAGGAGTTTAAATGTTTAATGCATTAAGCTTTGGAGTGCTTATATGGAGCTAGAAGGGAATAAAAAGGTGAGAGGCCCTGAAAGAGCTCACTGCTGAGCATCCTAGGGCAGGGCTGGATGTCACCCACCCTGTCGTGCCTTTTGTCCCCTCCCTGGAGTTGCCTGTTACCCCCCGGGGGCTGCCTTATCACCTCTATCTCCCCATAAGTGGGGAGGCAGCTTGTTGGGTGGCGGAGGTGGAGACGACAGGGTCCCCTGCCTAAACCCCGTCATCGAGGGGAAGGAGGAGTTAAATTCTCCTGCCTTTTAATCCAGTCCTGCTGGTTTACCTACCGAGCCAGGCAGCAGCTTCCTTCGCATGCAGCCGCCGTCCTCGGTATATCATCATGCCTCAACGTCACGTTGTGCAGATGTCCACCAGCCACGCCAGCTACGCTGTCTGCGTGTTGGGTACCGAGGTCTTCCTTGATACACGCCGGTAATGCTTGGGATTGGGGTATCCCCATGGTTTTCTATCAGGCTGATGGGTTTTGGGGGCACCCAGCGGTGGTTTTGCTCTTTGTTTGGAGGAGGAATGGGTGCTAGAGGGGAAATCAGAGCTCATTTTGAGCCCACATTGTGAGTTCATCCAAGGATTTGACAAGATGCTTTGACATAGACGAGGCTCTTAGAGATGTGGTTTAGTGCTAGACGTAGGTTATAGTTGGGCTCAACCTTAAGGGTCCCTTCCAACCAAAATGATTCTATAATTCTATAATTCTGTCTCTATGATTCTATAGTTCTATTCTGCCACATCTCCCACTGGATCTGTTTTAGGGGAGCTGCGCCCAAAGGAGGGACGTCGGTTCTGGCAAAACGTGAGGCGTCGAAGCGTAGTCGAGCCGTGACAATTCGCAGGCAAAGCCCATGCACACCCCGGCTAAGCGGGATCTATTTCTGGCTGTAAAAATATTAGGCAAGAGCAATTCAAGATGAGCAACTTGGCCAGAGCTAAAACGGGGTAAAGAATAAAATGTGTGGCTCAGGCAGAAAAAATCCACCAGCAGGTTTGCACGGGTGATTTCACAAATTGAGATTTTTTTTTTCCAGCATTAAATACAGAGGTTGCTTTACTGGCCAGATACGAGGCTGTATTTACCTGGCTGTTACACATTGTCATTATTTAATAAATTATATTTATAATGATAGAGACTACAGGACAAGCCGGTCAGGATCGCATCCAGGGCAATTATTGGGATTGTGTGTTGGAGCCTGGCCAGGATGTGCTGTTGTCCCCACAAAGGGCTTCAGATTGAGCTAAAAAAGTATTAATCTTCCCCTCGGCCAAATGTGAACATATAAAACCTATTTTTGCAATTTTTTTTTTCTGAATTTGGACTCAAAGTAAGCTCAGTCCCATTTAAACGTGGGGCCTGAGCCCCAAAATGAGGATTGTTTTGTTCCTGGAGAGCGTTGGATGGGGGGAACTCCGTGATGGATGTGTCAAGCTTTGTGGTTTGATTTGGTTTGGGGCAGAAAATAGAGCACAGTGGGAATCCGGTGGCGACGCTGAGGCGCAAGGGCTGTAAAATCAGGGCAAACAGACCCAAATGCGAGAAGTCGCGGCGTGCAACTGCACACGGGTGGATTTACGGTGTTGGCATGATGTTAAATACAAGGGGTGACAAGCGAGATGATGCTTTAATCTCTCATTGCAAGCTGCTGCAAGCACCAGAGATGCGGTGCCGAGAGCAACACTGGGGATAAATCTTTTCTGGGGTGTTTTGCTTCATTTTTTTTTTCTTGTTGTTAAAATTTACCACTCTGACCCTTTTTGCGTATGGCTGGGGCCACCGGCTCCCAACAGCAGACAGGTCGGAGCACTCGTGCTCCTGGGATGGAGGTGCTGGGGCTGTAATGAGCAGGTAGGCAACACTTCAAAGGTGAAGGACGTCATGAGATGGGGTGCGGGTTCTCCGTGCTTGGATTCAGGTTCTGCCCCAGTTTGAGCACCTCTCGGGTCTGTGTATAATCCTGTGATAACCATCTAGTGGTTGATATCAAAAATTGTCCTGGCTCTTTGTTGGGGTTTTGTCCTGGGATGCTGCAGGTTTGGAGGTTTTCTTGCTGTTGTGGAGAGAGGTTGGATGCCCAAACTTCAGCTGTTCACAATCTGGGCTTAACCACAGACGGACATGGGGAAGAACCAGTGGGAGCTCAGCTTGCTCAATGCCGCCACAGAGATCCATATGAAATTCAGACGATGTGTTTCATCACCTGAAGATGGTTTCTGAGTCCTTTCCACCCAGTTACGACTGGATTTTAATTCCAGGTTTATGTATTTGGCTCCACAGAGAGAAGAACAGGAGGGACAACTTGATTTCTAACCCAGCACCATGCTCTGTTTCAGATGTACCCCCAAAGCTGCTGTATCCTTCGATGTCTATGCCACCTCCGCGGTGACCGTCCACATCATCCACAACCCCACAACAAAACCCATGATGAACTCCAGGTGGCCCCTGGATCCTGATATAGAGGTTGCAGTGACCATTGGTGTCACCAGCACAGCCATCAATGACAATAAGGTTAGTTATTTTTTTATGCACTGAAACAGGAAAAATAAATTGAATTTTCCAGGAAAGAAGGGAGGGTTGTGAGCAGGCTCAAGTATTTTGAGGTAGTGGTGTCATCGCGTTCATTTCCATGGAGGACACTCAGACTTAAAAGGAATTGTGTAATTATCGTGTATGAAAAATGAAACCAAGAAGGAGAACATGACATTTTGTGCCTTAAATACAAGATAGCAATGGTTGCAAAACCTTTTGACAGAAACTCTGTGCCACGCAGAAAAAATCCTCCAACCTTGGCTTTTTCTCTGCCTGTTTTTGCGCTGAAGCAGGCAGAAATTATTCCACTGAACTGTGATTAATGGAGAATGGCTTGGATGAACCCTCCAAGAGCTTGTCATGTAGTGTTGATTGGTTAACCCCAATTAGTGGGAAAACCTACTCAGCATGACGGGAGATGGGACTTGGGTCATGATCCAGGGATGTCTTTACAGGTGAAGATTTCATACTATGGCCAGGAAGACAATGAGCTTTCGGTGGCTTGGTTGTACCTCACCTGCGTAGGTAGGTGTTACAACAGTGCGCCTTCAAACGCGGCCAACCCTTCCTGCTGCCAAGATCTAGTTGGGTTCTAGTTGGGAGTTAAGTGGGGGGCGCGGGCTGCCCATCTGTGACGTGCAATGAAGGTTTGGGTGTTGACTGATGCTGACAAGCAAGAGAGAAATAATTAAAATGCTATTATCCTGCCTTATATAGTGCAAAAAAGACAAAGGCTGGGCTGTGTCCCCACCCAACGTACACGCCAAGCATCCTCCTCTGCTTGCCAAGACCATTGCATTGGCAGAAGAGGATCCAAAGACACCATCTTACCCAACTTTGGCCGGCATCCCCCTCCTCAACCTCCATTGCAGCTGGTGCAGAAAAATAGGAAGCAAAGTGTAGTTGTCTGACCTATTTTAGAAGTTTAGGATGAGATGAATCATTCCCTTGAAATACCTATTTTCTTCTGCTGACTACAAAGGGAGTCTAGACAACCAGTCTGGATGCAGAGCCTTCTACAGGGATGGATTAATTACCCTAAACTTGTGATTTTTCTAAAGCTTTCACATGACAGTCACACCTGTGTCCTTAAGTCATGCAGATGCTTCCCAAAATTGCACCTAACGAGGCTGATGGTTTCCCACATCCTGGAACCAATGGGCTCTGCTGGAGCCACCACCATCTGCAGGGCTTTCACTTTACAAATTCTCTTCATTTCCTTAGATGTAGGGCTTTGTTTTCAGCTTCTCCACGTCCGCTTCTCTACATCAAGGAGAGGACAAACTCCACTTCAGTGTCTGTGTTTTCCACCCATTCAGAGGTGTATTAAGATGAGCTTAATACAGGTTTAAGTAGAGTTTAAATGAGGTTGCTGGTAAAACCTCTATTGCGGCAGAGGCAGAGATTTGAGCCAAGAGCAGCTGTTTAAAGGAAAATCCTTCTCAAACATTGCATCAACCCTAGTAATTATTTAGGTGTCCACTCACCCATGGTAGAAACACTTCATGGCTTCACGAACAAAGCTTGAAATTGCTGGAAACACAAAATATACCACAAAGTGACCCAAGGCAGGAACAGATAGGTGGAGAGTGAAGGGGGAAAGCCATGAAAAAGCCACAGGGTTGGCTTTTCTCTCAGTGTTTTGTTGGAGACATTGAGTCTGGAGTTGATTTGGGGTACAAAGGTGGAGCTGGTGTTGGGTGACTTGTGGCTGGTGCCAAGGATGAGCCCAAAATGCCACCGAGAGCCAGTGGCTTCCTTCTTTCTTGATCTTTCAGACGTATCCCTGGATGTGGACTTGAACCGTAACGGCAGAGTGAAGAGCAGAGGGAAGGACAAGGTAATGAGAAGCTTTGCTGTAGGCAGCGGACAGAGCGTCAATGCGGGGCAGACCCATTTGAAATGTCTTCCCCCAAAATCTCCAGGAAGGAGAAGGACTCGGGTGGTGTTGCTGGAGTCTAAATTAGGGAAAATCACTTGGCAAATTCTCAACCTATTATTTGAGGAAGAAAATACTTTCTTTTTTAAATTCTGTGCCAGAATCTACCTCTCCAGCCCAGCCCCAAGGATCGAACAGGATAAAACACTCTGCTTTATTTTCTTTTCCTTTTCTTTTTTTAACTTTTTGGATGTGAAACATGCCACTGAATGAGTCAGCTGCAAGTTTGGCAAACAGCAAGAGATTTACCCCTTTGGCAACAAATCTGCATATGCCCAAGTACTTACACCCTGGTAATTAGCTGCAACCCAATCGGCGGCACAAATTGTGCATCGTGATGAGATGTATTTCTAAAAACAGCGTAGTGCTGTCCAAATGAGGCCTGGCAGATACTCTCTGGCTTGTTAGAAGATAAGATCTGTTTGAAATAGTCTTTGTTGGCCCTGCGAGAAGCTGAGATTAGGAAATTTAGTGGCTTGAAAGCATCGCTCCTGTCTCCTCACCAGCTTTGACTGCATGTTGTGGGTTGTCCTCCAAGCGTGCCCGTGGCGCTGGGGTTTTCCCCGGGCCGGGAGGAGACTGAGATGGGGAAGATCTTGCTCACATTCCCTTTGGGTGCTTCTCTTCCAGGCCAAGTGGACGTGGGGTCCAGATGGACAAGGCGCTGTGCTGCTGGTCAACTGCGACCGGGACAGCCCCGGCGCGGTGGGGACAGACAGCGGGCAGGTGGACATACGGACCACCGCAGGTATGGCGTCATCTGCAACGTGAGGAGAACCATAAGGTCTCGCCAGGGTGTTTTCCCACTTGCAACACCGCCGTCACTTCTCTCCGTGTCCCCTCTCCCACCTTTTCCCTCGCTATAGACCTTCAGGACATGTCGCTCATGCTGCTGCGGACTCAAGGTCCCGGTGCTATCTTTGCCGAGTATCAGGTGGTTCTGCATGTCTCCGAGTCGGACGCAGATAAAGTGCGGGTTTTCCACGCTCTCCGTGAGTATTTCTCCTTTCTGTGGGCAAATGCTTAATTTTTTATTCACTATCTGAGCACCTCTGATTGCTGGAAACTCTCATTTGTCCCCAAAGCTCCTCTGCTGTTGTAGATTATGAGGTTATCTAGGAAAAATCAAGTGAAAAAGCATTTTAAATAGGCTTTTCTCAGCGGGATTGCTGAAATTTTGACATTCCCACGGGGGTGGATAACGCCGACGTGGCTTCCGGCACCTTTTTGGCGCGGGCTCTGACCCGACCGCCGAAGCAGCTCATCTCGTCGGGCAGCACCTTTTGCCTTTGAACGCCCTGGCAGCTGGATCTCCAACAGCTCCCTGCCGAAAAATCAGGTCAGGGAACGCAAGCGTATCATTAGTTGCTTAACTCGAGCCACGCACCTTAAAAGGTTTGGACCTGAGGGTATAGAGTCCTCTTTGTAGGAAGAAGATCAAGTGTATTCCCCAAAGACGAGGCGGCACACCCGCTTGTCCGCGGACTTCCTAGCCGGTGCCTCCTTGCAGTCCCATGGACAGCTTGGTCACCCCGTCTGGGCTTGGGTATTTTTTGGTTTTTCTCCAGGGACTGACTCACACCCCCACTACAAACCCGTGTTGGGGCCGGACAAGCTCTCCTACGTGCTGGACCACGTCGGTAGTGGAGAAAACATCTTCTACGTTGAAGGGTTGGCTTTCCCTGATGTGGGCTTCTCTGGGCTGGTTTCTTTCAACGCCAGCTTGCTGGAGGTTCCCCATCAGGTATGTGCCCCATGCCCTGCAAAATCCCCCAATTTGGAGTTTTCAACCACCACTCTCTGGTGTATTTCCCCCTTGCAGAATGCGCCGGGCACCTCGATTTTCACAGATACAGTGGTTTTCCGTGTGGCGCCGTGGATAATGACGCCCAACACGCAGCAGCCTCTGGAGGTTTTTGTCTGCAGGTAGGAGGGACGTCAACCCATCGCTCTCCTGCTTTGGGGGGACTCCCCAAGGGGGAGTTTTTGACCCTTCCTTGCTACGTAGGGTAAACCAGGTGTTATGCATGCTATATAGGAGGCAATATTTGGATAGAGAGCCCACTGGTGCTGCTGCAACCCCAAGGAGAAAGGCTGGAGAACCCTCTCCAGGGTCTCACCTCACCCAGAACTCTTACCCCAGTGCATTTAGGAAGGAGGAATGGGCTGCACAGTTGGACTGGGAGGGCTTTTTGTGTTCCCTCCCTTAAGTGTTCACTCCTTGCTCTCCCCGCAGCATCCAGCAGGGTTCTGACTCCAACGAAGCCTTTCTGGAAGGACTCCGGGCCCTATTGAAGAAAGCCAACTGCAAACTGACCATCTGCTCGGAGGTGGAAACCCGCAGTGACCGCTGGATCCAGGTCAGCAGTTGATGTTTGTCAGATCATACACCGCTCTCCCGGTCTCTCACAGGCTCCTGGGGCATGTGGGGTGTCACCCACCATCACTGGCACCCCAGGAGAGACCAGCTGAGGTGCTTGGGGGAGTGAGAGGTGAACTAAATCATAGGGAAATGCTGCTGGTGGTGGCAGCAAGCACAGGCAGGAAAGTTGTCCAGGGACTCAATAGGTCATTGCAAGGGGGACCCCATTCCAAGAGGGACCTCATGGCATTTCACGAGACAGTAATGTCCTATAGGACATTGCAAAAGGGTTCCCACTGCAAGAGTGACCCTACAGAACATTGCAAAAGGGTCCCCATTGCAAGAGGGACGTTGCAAAAGGGTCCTCACTGCAAGAGGGACCCTATTGCAAAAGGGGCCCCTTGGGGCTTTTTAAGGCTTTGCCAGTTTTCCCCATTTGCTTTGCCACCCTCACCAAGGTGGCTCTCACCCTGCCAGGAGCCTTCCTCATCTTCCTCCTCCTCTTCTTCCCACAACAGGATGAGCTGGAGTTCGGCTACGTGGAAGCGCCGCACAAGACCTTCCCTGTTGTCTTTGACTCACCCAGAAACCGAGGCTTGAAGGATTTTGCTTTCAAAAAGATCCTGGTGTGTTATCATGTCGCCACCTCCCCTTTATCTCCCTAAAATTCCCCACTTGGGGGGTCCCCATCACCACTCCCCTCTTCCCCAGGGCCCCGATTTCGGCTACGTGACCCGCGAGTCCCCTGGGAGAGAAGTCACCAGCCTCGATTCCTTCGGCAACCTGGATGTCAGCCCGCCGGTGACGGTGCGAGGGAAGGAGTATCCCCTGGGTCGGATCCTGATCGGCAGCCCCCTGCCTTGGTGAGACGCTGCGGGGCTCGAGCTCTCCCTCCGGGATGTGGGGAAGCAGCGAAAATGCCTGTGCAAGAAGGGGAGCAGAAATTTGGGGCCGGTTCCCATCAAAATGGGAATTTGGGGTTGGTTGCTATCAAATCCCAGATTTAGCGTGCGTCGTTATTCCTTTGTCCCTTACAAAATCCTGCCACTGGCCTGATTTTTACTCCCTCCCAAACCACTGATGCTTTTTCTCCCATCCTACAACGCCGTAAGCATCCTGGCTATTATTTCCACCCACCCCCATTAAAAGTAGGGCAATCCAGGAAAGGGTAAAGTCCTGAAGAACTGGAAATTGTTTTGCTCTGGGCAGGCAGTGCTAGGCAGCCCCACGGGAACAACAGCGCCCTGCAAAATCCTCCACAAAGGAGGTTCTTTTCCTGGAAAAAAAGAACAACGGAGGCGAATCCCGATGGGGTTTGATCTGGGATAACAAACGGGATTCTCCGCCCCCAGCCCTGCTGTAAGCCAGAGCGTTTGCTTCGGTTACGGCAGCGGGTAAACGGCATTTTCCCAGCCTCACTGGGACCATAATTATCCCTTATTAGCAGGAGTTTAATTAATGTTTTCCCAGCCTGCTGCTGTCTGTCTAAGAAAACTTCGCCCTCGCACAAAGCGCGTGATTGAAGATTGACAAGGATGGGGGAAATTAAACCCAACGGCGTCTAAGCAGAATTGGGGGTGCGATGCACAATTGCCTGTAGATATGTACAGCCTATATATATAGTAATATGTAGTATAGGTCTATATTAATATATACTCCAGATATAATAATATAGAGAAGAGTATTAAAGTAGAATGCAGATATAATAATATAGAGAAGATATATTAAAGTAGAATGCAGATATAATAATATAGAGATAAGATATTAAAGTAGAATGCAGATATAATAATATAGAGATGAGATATTAAAGTAGAATGTAGATATAATAATATAGAGAAGAGTATTAAAGTAGAATGTAGATATAATAATATAGAGAAGATCTATTAAAGTAGAATGCAGATGTAATAATATAGAGATGAGATATTAAAGTAGAATGTAGATATAATAATATAGAGAAGAGCATTAAAGTAGAATGTAGATATAATAATATAGAAAGGAGATATTGAAGTATAACTTAAATATAATAACATAGAAAGGATATATTGAGGTATAACATAGATGTAATAATATAGAAAAGAGATATTGAAGTATAACGTAGATATAATAATACAGAAAGGGATATTAAAGTAGAATGTTGAGATAATAATACAGAAAGGAGATATTGAGGTATAATATACATAAAATAATATAGAAAGGAGATACTGAGGTGTAACATGCATTTAATAACACAGAAAGGAGATATTGAAATATAACATAGATATAATAATATAGAAAATTGATATTAAAATAGGACATAGAATCATATAGAAAAGGAATATTAAAGTAGGATGTAGATATAAAAATTAATATACGTAATATAGATATATTAAACCAAAATGTCTAGATATATTAATATATGTAATATAGATATATGTTGCTCAGACTATTTCCCTCCTCTTCCCAGCGTTTCCCATAAAACCAGGATGTGCAGCTGCATTTTCTCCCCTTGGCACGATGTTTGGGGGAAGGATGGGGGTCAATCTTTGGGGGGGATGCGATGGCCACCCGCTTTCTCCTCCCTCTGCTCCCCAGGGCCGCCGGCCGGCGCATGTCCAAAGCCGTCAGGGCTTTTCTTTACGCCCAGAAAGTGCAGGCGCCGGTGGAGGTTTACTCGGAGTGGCTGACCGTGGGCCACGTGGATGAATTCCTCACCTTCGTCCCTGCTTACGACAGGAAGGTACCGCTCCCTGGAGTTGTCTCTGCTCCTGCACGGAGCATCTTCTGCAAACACAAAAAATAATAAAGCCATTTTGCAGTTGCTCATCCTCCCCAGTATGGCTGGGTGATGCGCTTTCTTCTGGGGTGGTTTTGTTGGGTGGCATCTCCCACATCTGGGGCTGGGTTTGAGGTCAGCTTGGTGTCTCTTAGGAGGACATGGGGATAAAATATCCCACCAGCAGCAAAGTGTGACTCCTGGGCTCTCTCTGCAGGGTTTCCGTCTTCTCTTGGCCAGCCCCAATGCCTGCTACAAGCTCTTCAAGGAGATGCAGTGGCAGGGCCACGGTGAAGCCACGCAGCTCGTCGGTAAGGGCATCAACATTTGTAACCTCATCTGGGTGTTCCTGCTCCAGCTGGGGAGATTGGACTGGATGAGCTTTCGAGGTCCCTTCTAATCCCTGACATTCAGGGATTTGTGTGATTTCTGTGATCCCTGCGGCATGTCAGGGACTGCCGGTGTCCCTTAGTGGCATCCCTTAATGCTGCTGTCCCCACGCAGGGCTGAAGGGCATCAAGAGGAGAAGCATCGATGAGATCCTGGCAGATGCATCGTTGAAAAATGACAACCAGCATGTGCAGGTGGGTCTTTGTGGCCGTGGGTTTGGGTGGATTCACTCTCCTCGCTTGCACGTCACTGACGGGTGGTTTCTGGGTATGAGAAACAATTCTTGAGACCCCAGGGAAGAGCAAGAAACTGTGGCTTGAGTTACTCTGTGCAGTGTGAAAGCAGGTGTGCAAGAATCAGAGAAACATTTTGGTTGGAAAAACCCCTCAAGATCAAGAGTCCAACCATAACCCAGCCCTGTCCCTGCCCCATGTCCTGACAACCTCATGTCCGTCTGTCCAACCCTCCAGGGATGGTGACTCCAGCACTGCCCTGGGCAGCCTGTTCCAATGCCCCACAGCCCTTTGGGGAAGAAATTGTTCCCAGATCCAACCTCAACCTCCCCTGGCGCAACTTGAGGCCATTTCCTCTGCTCCTGGCGCTTGTTCCTTGGGAACACCCATGAAGGAGCCAGACACCCTTTGGTGCTGGGTCACCCCAGCCTGTTGTCCCACTGGGAGGTGACTGCGGAGGTGTCAAACTAAAGAAAAGAGGTTGCTGGGGTTGGGGGTGCATTCAGGAGGTTACTCAGAGGTGTGGAATGGGATGCAGTGGAGCAGCTGAGGATCCAGGCAGGATGCTACATGCACACAGGGGTCTGTGCATGGGATTTGGGTGGCCAGGGATGGCAATTCCAGGTCCCCCATCTCCACAGCGCTGCATCGACTGGAACCGCGACCTCCTGAAGCAGGAGCTGGGCCTGAGCGAGCAGGACATCATCGACATCCCTCAGCTCTTCATCCTCAAGGGCACTCACGCGGATGCCTTCTTCCCGAACATGGTGAGACCCCGCACACCTCTCTTTTTCCATCCACACCTGCTGCAAATACACCTTTTGGGTGGAAAACACTGTGGTTTTTTTTGGTCTGGCTGCAGGTGAACATGCTGGTGCTGGGCAAACACCTGGGCATCCCCAAACCCTTTGGCCCGAAGGTGGGTGGGCAGTGCTGCCTGGAGCAGCGGGTGCGGGAGCTGCTGGAGCCCCTGGGACTCACCTGCACCTTCATCAACGATTTTTTCTCCTACCACCTCCTCTCCGGTGATGTCCACTGCGGCACCAACGTCCGGCGTAAACCCTTCGCCTTCAAATGGTGGCACGTGGTGCCCTGAAACACCTGGGGACGGGCTCAGGTCCCGCAATGGGAGAATGAAGGTGCATTTGGTGCATCAGAAGATGCATCAAAATCGAGGGGTTTGCCAATAAAGCTGCATTAACACTGAGGACGCAGCTCTTCCCCCTCTCCCGTCCTTTCTTCCTCAGCTACTGGGTTGAAAATATGTTTTAAACATTTCTTTTTTGGTGGGGGGGTTGTTATAGGAATGGTGGCTTTATGGGATGGGGCCAATCGTGGTGGGTGGAGGATGGACACAGAGTGGCTTCGGGAGCGTGGGATGTGCGAGTCAGCTGGTTTGAGGCCCCATCCCACTGCTAAACCTTCTTATTGTCCATTATGCCAGGTTTGTAGCCAATAATTCCGCCCCCCCACCCCCAATTCCCTTTATCAGTCCAAAAAAAACAACTCCTGGGGGCAGACCAGCACTTCGCCCTGACACAGTGACAAGGCAGAGCCCTGTCCTTGTGCAGATCGTTTTACACCTTCCCCAGTGAGCAAATTTCCTTTTCTCTTTCTTTCTTGTCATGGCAAACAAAGCGTGGCGTGTCCCCGGACCGACCTGGCACCGCTGCCCGTCCCTCACCCAGCAGGAACTGGCACCAGGAACCGAAACCTGTCCCTTGTGCCTGGCACCGCTCAGCCCTCTACAACTATTCAGGGGCTAAAAACATTTCTTTCGGACTGCAATTTTCTTTTCTAGCAGCACTTTTTGAGGTGTAAAAGTGTAACCATGATGCCGTGTTTGCAAGCAGTGCTGGAGAAACAAGGGAGATACCCCCCAAAAGGGTCACGCATCCCTCTTGGCACCCCTCTTTTTTACCAAAAAGCTGATTTCTAACCTCAACCCCCCCATTTTCCTCACAGTTACGGCTCTGCTGAGTTTCCCCCAGCCCTGAGCGGTGATATTAAATTCCAGCAGCGTGTGACCCCGGAGGGAGTTGGTGGGGGGACAGCTGCATCGGCAAAGGGCTCTCCCACGCCGAGACGAGGATTTAATTAAAACAAAGGCGATTAAAGCCGTGGCAGGCTCTGCTGTTCCCACCACAGGTGACATGCCCACCCCCTGATAGGACAAGCACACAGAGGATGGGACAAGCACCAAGCTTGCACCTTCAAAATAAGAATTAAAGCCGCTTTTTTTTTTCCAGCTGGGCAAATAAAACCCTTTAGGAGGAGAAATTAAACCCCTCTGAGCCGAGCGCTGGCACGTCCCCAACTTGGCTCTGGTGTCACACTGAATATTTTACAGCGTGGGTTTAAGGGTGACTGGTCACATCAGCGCCTCTTTGTGCTTAGAGGGGAAAAAAACCCGCCCCCGAGCTGCTTAAAAATAATTAAAAACCCCTTCGTGGGTGTCTTGGGGTTCTTTTCCCCGGCGCTGATTCATGCTCCATCACCGGGAAGCACGACCGGGCATCATGCACGCCCCACCCGGGGGCCAAAAGCCTAGAGGTGGGATTAAACCAGGCTTTGCTTAATCCCCTCCCAGCAGCCAGGCTTTATAAATCCCCTCCTGCCACCCAGCGCAGCACCCAAGGGTGCTCCGGGGGCCGCCGGCATGGCCCAGCAGCGCCGCGTCCAGCTGTCCACGCAGCGTCCCACCAGCACTGTCTGCGTGCTGGGCACCGAGCTCTCCCTGGATGTCTGCGGGTAAGTGGCTGCAAAAACATTTAAAAAATTAAATAATATAAATAATCTGCTTCTTTAAAACTTTTAGCCCCTTAAAATAGCTCAAGGTGGGGGTGATGCTGCTGCTTTGGTGATTTTTCTAGGGAACGCTGAGTCCAGGATGGAGGGGATGCTCCAAATCGCGACGCAGCAACCCCTCCAAGGTGGATTTTGCACTTTTTGGGGTGCAAAAATCCCCCCCCAAGGAGGTTTAAGCAATTCCCCAGGCTGAGTTACGCACCCCGGCCTGGGGGCTGCCGTGTTGTCACACAATATATAAATAATTTCCCTGTTTTGGGGGAATATGGGGAGCGAAACCACCGGCCAGGGCGGCACCGCTGGGTGTTTCAGCTGCTTCCCTGGCCCCAGCCCCAGCCCAAGCTCAAGTGCTTTTTGCCAGCAGGTTTTTGCTTTTCGCTTCCTTAAAGCTCAGCTCAAGCAGCAGCTTAGGGGAGTGTTTCTATTCCTTAAAGCATCCAAACTCTCTGCAGCATCTCTGCATCCTCTCCTGCGGGCCCCGGGGTGGGATTTTCCTTCTCCCTGCGGGGATGGATCCAAGTTTTCCTCCCGGCGGGTCGGGATTTGTGCTTCTTGGCCCATCGCCTGGGGTTTCTTTATTTTGCACCGAATAAGAGCGATGCAAGCTGCAGCCTGCCCGTCGTAGCTCCACTTTGCTTCTCAGGGGATGCACCCACTCAGCACTCGCTCCTTTGGGGCAAAACGTGAATATTTGGGCAACCTCGTAGCAAAATAACCCCCCAAAACACCTCCGGAGTTTTGCAAGATTTGTTGCAATTGCATTTTGCAGGGTTCACTGCGATTTAATATCGCCAGATCTAGTGCATATTGTAGGGTTTATCGCCATTAATATTGCAGGATTTGTTGCAATTGCGTTTTATAGAGTTGGTTGTGTTTTGCAGGATTAGTGGCGTTTTGCAGGGTCTTTTTTTTTGTCTTGAGGATTAATTGCAATTGCATTTTGCAGGGGTCTCTGCAATTGAATTTTGCACATTGCAGGGTTTGTTGTTGCAATTGCATTTTGTAGGGTTTGTTGAGTTTTGCAGGGTGGTTTTTTTTTTCCAATTGCACATTGCAGGACTAGTTGTATTTTGCAGGGTTCACTATTATTTAATATCACAAGATCTAGTGCACGTGGCAGGGTTTTGACCACTAATATTGCAGGATTCGTTGTGGTTTCACATTGCAGCATGTGTTGCATTTTGCAGCATTTGATGCAACTGAATGTTGCAAAGTGTGGCGCGTATCACAGGCTTCGCTGCAATTAATATTGTGGGATTTGTCGCCATTGCCTTTTGCAGGATTTGTTGCCTCTGCCAGGATTTGTCATAATCGCCTTTCGCAGGATTTATTGCAATTGCCTCTTACAGGATTTATTGTGATCACGTTTTGCAGGACTCGTTGCGATTGCCGTTTGCAGGATTCGTTGCATGTTGCAGGGTTTATTGCAGCTGCGCATTGCAGGATTCGGTGCATTCCGAAGAACTGGTTGCAACTGAATACTGCAGGATTCGTTGCATTTTGCAGGTTGCATTGCATGTTGGAGGACTGGGTGCAATTACATATTGCAGGATTAATTGCGTTTGGTAGGGCTTGTTGCAATTGCGTATTGCAGGACTTGTTGCAATTGCACGGTGCAGCACTTGTAGTTAATTTTGCAAGATTAACTGCATTTTGCAGGACTTTTTGCAATTCATTTTGCAGGATTAATTGCACATCGCCCAGCTTTTTGCAATTGCGTTTGGCGGAATTAATTGCACATTGCAGGACTCACTGCAATTGCACCTTGCAGAACATTTTGCAATTGCATTTTGCAGGAATATTTGCATTTTGCATGACTTGTTGCGGTTGCACATTGCAGGATTTCCTGCATATTGCAAGATTTCTTGCCCACGGCAGGCTCTGCATCCTCTGCAACCCCACACTATATTACTCCAGCTATTCCCCCCAAAAACCCCTCTCACTGTGTTTTCCTCCTGCTTAGATCCGCGCCCAAAGATGCCGTCACCTTCAACGTGCAAGGCACACCGGGCGTGAAAATCTACGTGGTGCACGACACGCAGAGCGTCAAGTTGCCCTCCAGCGTGTCCCGCTGGCCCCTGGCCGCTGGTGCAGAGGTGCTGCTGGCCATGGACACCCTCAGCAAGGATGTGGGGGACGAAAAGGTGGGTGTCAGGGTCCCCGGCAGGGTCTGGCCCCCCCTTGATGCAGTGACGAGCACCCACTCGTCGTTTCAGGTCAGGATTTCATATTACGGAGAGGCCGGCGGGGTGCCCGTGGGCAGAGCCATGTTGTACCTCACCTGCGTGGGTAAGTAGTGGGGGGACACCCCAAAATTGTGGTGGTGGTGGGGATGTCCCCCCCCAAGCATCCTTGTCCCCACAGAGATCTCGCTGGACGCCGACACCACCCGTAGCGGCGCGGTGAGCAAGACGCTGCTAGATAAGGTATAAAAAGGGGGGATGCGAGGCCCCTGGGATCACCGTGGGATGTGGAGGGCGTGACAACTGACACCCCCAACCCTGTTTGACCCCCTCAGACGACGTGGACGTGGGGTCCTGACGGACACGGGGCCATTCTGCTGGTGAACTGCGACCGCGACGACCCCAAAGCCGAGATGCTGGATAACCACGACACCGCTATCCGCTCCTACGATGGTACCAGCACATCCCGTACAAGAAACCCCCGTTTTCTTATAGTTTCCCCCCAAGTTTTCCTTTTTTACCCCATTTTGCCCTTCCCTCCCCAGACCTGAGGGACATGTCACAGATGGTCCTGCGCACCCGAGGTCCCCGCACCATCTTCACTGGCCACCGCCTCGTCCTCCACGTGGACTTTGGTGACGCCGATAAAGTCGGAGTTTTCTATGGTGGCAGTGAGTGCCTGATGCTGGGGCTTGGGGGGGCGGCCAGACACCCCAAATTATCAGGGGTCAAGCAAAGTGGGTACCACTTCTGCAACATCTAACCTCCATCTCACCCAGGAGGTTTTATCCAATGCACCGGGTGATTTTGCTCTCTGGGATCAAAGATGCCCTTTTCTCAAGGTTTAGGAAAATAATTAAGCTGGAACGCTGCAGAAAAGGGGTTTGGTTGGTTAAAGGGGGGGTTGTACCCGCAGACAGCGTCGCACTGGAGGAATACAAACATGTGCTGGGGGGGTCGAAACTTGTCTACGCTGTCAAACCCAGCCGGCACCAGGAGGAGAGCATCTTCTACGTGGAGGGACTCGCCTTCCCCGACCATGACTTTTTGGGGCTGGTGTCTTTTCACATCACGCTGCTGGAGAGCCCTGAGAAGGTACCGGCCACAGGGGGGTCAGGGTGACACATAATGGGGGGTAAAAGAGTCAAATATCACCAAATATCACCCCAAACCCATCGCAGGGTTTGCTGGAGACGCCGATTTTCACCGACACGGTGGTTTTCCGCGTGGCTCCGTGGATCATGACGCCCAACACAGCAGCACCGCTGGAGGTTTTTGTCTGCAGGTGGGTGCAGGGGGGCGGCCGCATCCTTCCCCGGTGCTGGATCAACCCCTTAAATTCTATTTTTCTTTTTCCAGTGTGGACAATAACGAGGATTTTGTGGCGGCTGTGGGTGCCCTGGCCGAGAAAGCCAAGTGCCCGCTCACCGTCTGCCCGCTGCCGGAGAATCGCCAGGACCGCTGGATCCAAGTGGGTGCAGGATGATGCTCAGCCCCATCCTCACTGCCGCAGCTCCTGGGGGGCTCCTCCAAATCTTCTCCATCCCTTCTCCAGGATGAGGTTGAATTTGGCTACGTGCAAGCTCCCCACAAGACCTTCCCCGTCGTCTTCGACTCGCCCCGTGACCGCGGGCTAAAGGATTTTCCCGTCAAGAGGATCCTGGTACTCGACCTCTTCCTCCTCCCTTCCCCAGCGAGACCTAAAGCTTTGCAAACCCATCAAAAAATAGAGGATGATTCAGGAGTGCTGCATTTTGGGTGCTGATACCTATTTTTTTTAACCATTATTGCCTTTTTTTAACCATTGTCACGTTTCTTTTCCCCATACAGGGCCCTGATTTTGGCTACGTGGCCCGACAAGCACCAGAAGGTGCTTCCAGCCTCGATTCCTTTGGGAATTTGGAGGTGAGCCCCCCCGTAACGGTGCAAGGCAAGGAGTACCCCTTGGGCCGCATCCTGATTGGGAGCAGCTTCCCCAGGTGAGATGCATGAAACAGTGGAAATCAAACCCGAAAAAGGATTTTTATGCACCGTTTGAGGTTGGTTGCGCGCAAAGCATCACCTCAGGCACCCCAAAATTGCAACCCCTTCCTTGTGCTCCCCCCAGATTCGGCGGCCGGCGGATGGCAAAAGCCGTCCGGGATTTTCTGGTCGCCCAACGCGTGCAGGCGCCCGTGGAGCTGTTTTCCGACTGGCTCCGCGTCGGCCACGTCGATGAGTTCCTCAGTTTTGTCCCTGCGCCCGATCGGAAGGTAACGAATCCTGGGGAGGGGGGAAAAGGAGGTGCAACCTTTATACCCCCTCAAAATCAACTCTTTCTCCCTTCATAGGGTTTTCGGCTGCTCCTGGCCAGCCCCAGCGCCTGCTACCAGCTCCTCAAGGAGAAGCAAGAGGAGGGGTTCGGCGAGGCCGTGATGTTCAAGGGTAGGATGGAAAACTGGGCTCAATGGGTTTATTTTCCCCTTTTGCAACAGGGTGGGTGAATGTGTGAAGCCCCGAAACCCAGCTAATGGCTGGGAAGTGCTGCCAGCAGCAAGAAATGAGCAGAATTAATTAAAAAGCCGCGTGGATTTGATTTCCTGGGTTGGCGTGGAGGTCGCGGGGGGATCCCCGAAATGAGGGAGCTCCTGGCTCAGAGCTGGGAAACGTGTCCCAGATGCACTGGGGGAGGAATTCCCACCCGGTTCGTTGTGCTGCAGGGCTGGCGGGGGTGCCCAAGCCGACGATAAGCGAGATTCTGGCTAACGAAGCCCTCCGGAAATTCAATAATTACGTCCAGGTGAAGAAAGGGGAGCAAGGGGGTCCTTTCCAGCCCCCTGCATCCCTCTGTCCATCCACCCATCCATCCACGCACCCCTTTGTCCATTCGTCCATCCCTCTGTTCGTTCACCTCTCTGTCCCTCCATCTGCCCACCCATCTTTCCATTCCTCTGTTCTTCTTTCTTTCCATCCTTCTGTCCCTCCCTCTGTTCCTCCATCCATCCACCTGCCCCTTTGTCCCTCTGTCCATCCACCCTACCTCCATCTGTCCATCTATCCTCCTGCCCATCCATTTGTCCATCTACCCATCCCTCCCACCCTCCATCTACCCCTTCCTCTATGCGTCCCTCTACCCATCCCTGCACCCTTCTGTCCATCTGTCCACCCACCCCTCTTTCTATCCCTTCACTCTTCCTTCTGTCCATCCTTCTGTCCCTCCATCCACCCCTTTGTCCCTATGTCCCTCCTTTTGTCCCTCCACCCATCCCTGCATCCTTCTGTCCATCTGTCCACCCATCCCTCTTTCTATCCCTCCATCCATCTCTTTGTCCTTCTGTGCGTCCATCCCTCTGTCCATCCATCCCACCCTTCTCTCCATTCCTTTGTCCCCACATCCCTTTGTTCCTCCATCCACCCACCCACCCCCACTCTGTCCATCCCTCTGTCCACCCTCTGTCCGTCCATCCCTCCTCGCTGACCCCCTTGTCCCCCCAGAGCTGCATCAGCTGGAACAGGGACATCCTGAAGCGTGCGCTGGGCTTGGCCGAACCCGACATCCTGGACCTCCCCCAGCTCTTCCGCGGCGATGCAGCCACCGGTGCCGACGCCTTCTTCCCCGACATGGTACCCGCTCTCCCTCCCCGCACCCCGGGGCACCCGTTTGGGCTGAAATCCTCCTTTTTTACACCAAATCCTGTTGCTCCAGGTGAACATGCTGGTGCTGGGCAAACACCTGGGCATCCCCAAACCCTTCGGCCCGGAGGTGGGTGGGCAGTGCTGCCTGGAGCAGCGGGTGCGAGAGCTGCTGGAGCCCCTGGGACTCACCTGCACCTTCATCGACGATTATTTCTCCTACCACCTCCTCTCTGGCGAGGTTCACTGCGGCACCAACGCCCGCCGGAAACCCTTCGCCTTCAAATGGTGGCACATGGTGCCCTGAGGTTCCTCCTCCTCCTCCCCAAATCCCTCTCCCCATCCCTGCAAGTGCCTTTGGTGGCGGCCGTCACGTTTCAAATAAAAATCAGGGCTGCAGCTTCCTCGCGGGAAAAGGTGTTTTTCACACTGGGCAATACTTTGTGGTGTGTGGGTGTTGCTCTGAAATTAGAATTAAAATGGGTAAAGAGGGTGGAAAAAGGTGCTGAGGGGGGTTATAGAGTTCTCGGTCTTGCTGTAGTGATGCAGGTGCAAAAATGCAGGTGCAAAGATACACGTGCGTGCCCAAAATCACATGCACACAAAGGGGTGTGTGTGCAGAGATATCCATGTGCAAAAAGGGGGGGTGTGTGCATAAAAATGCATGCAGAAAAACAGACGTGTGCACAAAACTACACGTATGCATGAAAATACATGCGCATGTGTGCACAGAAACGCATGCAAAAATGACACGTGCGTATTAAACGCGTGCAGAAAAACAAGTCTGTGCGTTGCAAAATGCAGGTGCTGGAACATAAACCACACATGGCTGCACAAAACCCTGCGTGCACATGCAGAAATGCACATGTGCGTGCAAAAAGCACGCGCAAACCCACATAAAACGCTGTATGTACCCAAATGCACACATAAAATGCTGCGTGCTTTGCAAAAACGCACATGCGCGCACAAAAACGCACGTGTACGTGCATTAAAATACAGAGAAATGGACGCACTGCCCTGGTTTTGCACCCTGCCTGTGGAATATGAAGGGGAAATATTTGGGGTGAGGGGGGGGAATATTTGGGAATGGAAGATGCTGTTGGCTGCAGGACGGTGCCCTCTAATGGCTGTGGGTTTGGGGATGCTGGATGTACCTTTGCTTAAATTAATACAATTGAAATTAAAAAACCCCCACACAATAGGGAGGGATCAGTTTGGTTGAATGAATTAAACATCGATTTTAAAAGTGATTAAAAAGAATAGGGAGGGATGAAATTAAATGTCGATAATTTTAACCGAATAGGGAGGGACGAGGCGAGCGGAGCGCGGGGTGTACACAATGACGTTGTTTATTTAAACAATTTACTCCGAGAAATATAAAAAGAACCATGAAGACAATTACAGCACTAACCCAGGACCCTCTCGGCTACAGGACGAGTCGTTCCCAAATCCTCGCGGTTCGGGATTTCTTCCTGAAGGTTAATCAGGCTAAAAAGGTTTTGCTGGCAGGTAGGATGAAGCAAAATGATGCTTTTTTGGGGGGGGGTAAAAATGCGGTTTTGGTGATTTCTCCACCCCGTGTTTCATTGAGGCTGCAGCATCCGCTTGTGCCGCAACCCCCAAAATACTTAATATTGCTAAAAAAGCGGAATATTTGGACTTTTCCACCCAGCTGCTCTCCCTGCCCTGGATATTTGATCTCTAACACACCCCCAAAAATAGCTGAAAATAACCCCCCAGCCCCAAAACAAATGAGAAATAAAAACCCCAAAACAACCTTGTTTTGTACTGCAAAAACTCCCCGAGCGGGCGCGAACGCCCCCGAGGACCCAGCGCCACCCGCCGGGGAGGCAGGAAAGGGCTTAAAAACCCCACGTTTAATTGAAATTCAAACTTGAAAGGGCTTAAAAAACAAAGAGATTGAATTGAAATTCAAACTTCAAATTTCAAAAATAAAAGAATGGAAAGGAAAATCACCCTTAGGTTGTGTGGAGGCAGAGCCGGGCTCCGCTCAAAAAGGCACCTCGTTTCTCCAGCACAGTGCACAGCGGCATAGGAGGGAATCCCAGGCGGAAATAATTAATAATAATTAAAAAAAAGAAGGTAAAATAATTTTAATGAGAAGCTTTAGGGTTCCCCTCTTCATACCTGAGATCTCCCTGGGGTGGGCGAGGGCTGCGACAGCGGGGAGGGGAACCCCAAAAATGCTGCATCCCCTTGTGGGGGATGAGGAAAAATGGTTTAATCTGGAATCTCTCCGGAAAGAGGGAATTTTTTTGGGGGGGGGTCCCCAAAATTAAGAGAACTCAAAGAGGAGGGTATTTGGGAAAAATGTGAAAAAATTGGTATATTGGGGGGGGGGAAAGAGGCGTTTTGTAGCTTTTCAAGTCCCCAGTTTTGCCCTGATGGCTGGTGGGGGGTATTTGTGGCTGGGAAAAAGGGGGAATAATAAAAAAGTGATGTGGGGAAAAATAAAAATAATATAAAAATAGTTTAAAAAATACACCCCCCCCCAAGAAAAAAAAATCCTGTTACCGTCAGGGACTCAAAAAGCCCCGGGGGGGTGGGAAATAACCCCCCCCGCGAAGGCTTTAGGAGAACAGGGGGTTAAACCGCGGCTGGAAAAGCGGGTCTGGGGGCCGGGGGGGCGCCCCTCAGAGGGTGCGGGGGTTGTACTCGGGCAGCTTGCGCAGCTTCTCCTTCTCGGCGTCGCTCTCATCCCGGGCGATCACCAGAGAGTGGGCATAGCCCATGGCCACCTGGGGGGCACAGGGAAACTGAGGCACGGGGGGGCTGAGGCACAGGGAGACGGAGGACGGGGGGACAGAGGGACAAGGGAAACTGAGGCAAAGGGGAAACTGAGTCACAGGGAAACTGAGGCATGGGGATCCTGCACCTCATCCCCACCTGGGCTCTTCCTGCCTGCTTTTGGCCACTTGGAGCATCCATGGGTGTGATGAGTTGTGTATGGTCTCAGCTACCGTAGTTATTTATTTAAGGGGGGGCCCATGTGCCCTCCCTCCAGCACTCCATGGGTGTGATGAGTTATGCACGGTCTCAGCTATTATATATAATTAAGGGGGGGCCATGTGCCCTCCCTTGAGCATCCCAGGGGTGTGATGAGTTGTGTACAATCTCAGTCACCACATCTATTTAAGGGGGGCACATACTCCTTCCCTCCAGCACCCCATGGGTGTGATGAATTGTGTATGGTCTCAGCTACCGTATTATTTTAAGGGGGGGCACATGTGCCCTCCCTCCAGCACCTCATGGGTGTAATGAGTTGTGTACAGTCTCAGCCAACGTATTTATTTAAGGGACCCCACACACCTTCTCTTGAGCACCCCACAGGTGTAACGAGTTGTGTATGTTCCCACCTACCGTATTTATTTAAAGGGGGGGCCTGTACTCCTTCCCTCCAGCACCCCATGGGTGTGATGAGTTGGGTATGGCCTCAGCTACCACATTTACTTAAGGGGGGGCCCACACACCCTCCCTTCAGCATCCTCGGGCGGGTCGCCCCCTCACCTGCTCTGTGTAGATCCCGTCCAGGGTCTTCACCTCTTGTGCTGCCGTCGAAGATTTGGGCTTGTGGTCCCCATAACCCTGCCGAGTGCACGCCAAGGAGGCAAAAATCAGTGTGGGGGGGTGGGAAGCAGCCGGTCCCTCCCACTAGTGGTTGGAGGGGGGTTTGGGGGTGTTGAGGGGTGCCCAGTAAATACTTCTTACCAGTTCCCCAAAGGTGGGAGATGGACCCCAGCTGATGGTGCTCTCATCCGCCGCCACGATGATGCTGCTCTTCCTACAGCAGGGTGCAAAGCAGGGTGACCCTGTGCCCCCTCCCGAACCACCTGCACCCCCAAAATCTAAGAAACTGGTGTTTTGAGGGGGATCTAGGACTTACCCACAAGCCAGGCTGCGGATTTTCCAGCCGCAGAGGTCCTGCACAGCTTTGGGGTACATGGTAGACTCCCGGGAGGTGTTGGTGGCACCCCAAAAAAACAACCCACCTGCAAAGCCCCACACATCGCTGCTCAAGCTGCGGCACCACCAAAACCTCACGAATTCACGATGGATTTGCTTTAAAAATCACCCAAATCCCGACCTGTCTCGCTGACGGCGAAGGAGCAGGTGTAGCCGGCGTAGATCTGCGTCGCCCCGCGCCCCGGGAAGTCGAAGAGCTTCACCAGCCGCGGCACCATCTCGTCCTTCTGCTCCGCGTGGCCCAGCCGCCCGTAGCCCCCAAAGCCCCAGGAGAAAACGCGTTTCTGCGAGTCCAGAACCAGCTGGGGACGGAAAAATGGCCCCCCCGGCCGTCAGCAGCTGAGACCTGAGCGGCTTGGTGCAGGGAGAGCCACAGCAGACGCAGCAAATCGCATCAACTGCGGTAAGTGTTGCAAATGCTAACTGTGCATTGCAAATCTTTAGCCTTAAATGCACCCTGCAAATATTTATCCTTAAATGCATCTTTCAAATCTTTAGCCTTAAATGCACCCTGCAAATATTTAGCCTTAAATGCATCTTTCAAGTCTTTAGCCTTAAATGCATCTTTCAAGTCTTTAGCCTTAAATGCATCCTGCAAATCTTTATTCTTAAATGCATCCCGCAAATCTTTATTCTTAAATGCATCCCGCAAATCTTTATCCTTAAATGCATCCCGCAAATATTTATCCTTAAATGCAACCCGCAAATATTTATCCTTAAATGCATCCCGCAAATATTTATCCTTAGATGCATCCTGCAAATCTCTATCCTTATATGCATTCTGCACGTATTTATCTTTAAAAGCACGCTGCAAATTTCTAGCCCTAAACGCAGCCTGCACGTATTTATCCTTAAACACAACGCTGCAAGTATTTAACCTGAAATGCATGCTGCAAATCTTGATCCTTAAATACATGTGGCAAGTATTTATGCTTCTATGTGCGCCGCAGTCTCTGTCCTTATATGCATGCTGCAAATTTCAATGCTTAAACACACTCTGCAAATTTCAGTCCTTAAATGCATGCAGCAAGTATTTATCCTTGTATGCACACTGCAAAACTTTACCCTTAAATACACACTGCAAATATTGATCATTATGTATATGCTGCAAATCTCTATTCTTAAATGCATGCAGCAAGTATTCATCCTTATATGCATTTTGCAAGACTTTAAATGCGGCCTGTAAACATTTATCTTTATACACACGCTGCAAATTTCAGTTCTTAAACACAGGTTGCAAATCTCTATCTGTAAATGATTCCTGTATGTATTTAACCTTATATGCACACCGCAAATCTTGAGCCTTAAATACACGCAGCATGTATTTATCCTTATATGCACGCTGCAAAACTTTATTAAACGCAGGCTGCAAATATTTATTGCCAGATGCACACTGCAAATTTCAATCCCTAAATGCATGCTGCACGCATTTATCCTTATATGCACCCTGCAAATCCTCATCCTTAAGTGCTCCTGCAAGCACCCTCAAATGCACGCCGCAATCTTTACCAATGAATGCGAATCTCTAGGGTGAAATGCACGCGTTGCCCCGTACCGTGTGGTTGGCCCCGCACGCCACGTCCCGCACCACCACGTTGGGGACGGGCAGGATCTGCCCATCTTTGGTCTTCTCGATGAAGATGGCCACGCGCCGCGGCACCAGCTCGCAGTCGTACTCGATCCGCTGCGCCCGGGCGATGAACTTCCCATCGGAATTATGGCCTGCGGGATGAAAACGGGGTGTCCCCCCCAGCACCCCATTATTTCCAAGCTAAAAATCCCCTTTCCGCTTGCAAATCTCTTTTTATTTACAGCTCCCCCCCCCCACTATTTTTGCTGGAGGTGAAGGGGAGGGATGCGGCGCTTGCCCAGATGGGGAAACTGAGGCAGGGAAACTTTTCCCCCAGCCCTGTGAGAGCTCAAAATTGCAGTAAATCACCCCAAAATGGCATCGTACCCAGCTGCCCATACTCGGGGCACCCGAAGGAGTAGAGGTTTCCTTTGCAATCCATGATCATGCTGAATTCCGCCCCGCATGCCAGTTTGGTGATGGGCTGCCCGTTGTACATGATCTGCGGGAGGAAAAAGGCGAAAAAAAGGATTAAAAAAACCCCACAACCAACAGAAAACAGGTAAAAACTTAAACTTCCAAGGGGAACCCTGAAATCTTCAAATCTGGGGGTTTATTTTATATTCTTCTTTGCATGGAACAACATCCCTAAAAGGGATGCTCCGGTATCCTCGAGGGGTTTGGGCTCTGCTAAGGGGTTTTTTTACGAAGTGAAAACACCAAATCTCTGTTTTTTCACCCAAAATAATATAGGGAAGCAGAGCAAAGGTGGCGCTACCTGTGTGGGGCTGGGCACGGCGTCCGTCTGGTTCCCCAGCCCCAGCTGCCCCATTTTATTCTCCCCGAAGGCAAACACTGAACCGCTCTCTGCAAAATAAAAACAACAAACAGTGGTGTTTTGGGGCAAAACGGGCTGATTTCAGGCAATTTGTTTAAAATATGAGGGGTTTTTTATCACCTGTCAGGGCCAGTGTGTGGTTGCGGCCACACGCCGCCAGCACGATGGCTTCGCCCCCCAGCACCTCGATGAGCTTCGGCGCCTCCACCCGCTTCGTGTCCCCGTGGCCCAGCTGCCCCTTCTCATTGCGACCTGGCCAAAAATCACAGTTATAATCCCAGAGTGTCAGGGGTTGGAGGGCCCTGGAAAGCTCATCCAGTGCAATCCCCCCATGGAGCAGGAACACCCAGATGAGGTTACACAGGAAGGTGTCCAGGCGGGTTGGAATGTCTGCACAGAAGGAGACTCCACAACCCCCTGGGCAGCCTGGGCCAGGCTCTGACACCCTCACCCCAACAAGTTTCTTCTCATCTTTCAGTGGAACCTCCTGTGTTCCAGTTTGCACCCATTGCCCCTTGTCCTGTCCCTGGTTGTCACCAGCAGAGCCTGGCTCCATCCTCCTGACACTGCCCCTTTCCATATTGATCCCCAGCAATGAGTCCCCCCTCAGTGTCCTCTTGTCCAGCTCCAGAGCCCCAGCTCCCTCAGCCTTTCCTCACACGGGAGATGCTCCACTCCCTGCAGCATCTTGGTGGCTGCGCTGGACTCTCTGCAGCAGTTCCCTGTCCTGCTGGAACTGAGGGGCCACAACTGGACACAATATTCCAGGTGTGGTCTCCCCAGGGCAGAGCAGAGGGGCAGGAGAACAAGGGAGTGACAGTGACCCCCAAGCTGCCTCAAAATGGCGGCACCAGAATCACCTCAGGGCTCCAAACGGCGCCAAAATCACCCCAGGGCTCAACATGGCGCCAGAATCACCTCAGGGCTTCAAATGGTGTCCCTAAGGGAACCAATCTGGGGTTTTATGGCCTCGATGCAACACTCTACACTTGCCCTTGTTATATTTCATTACATTTTTCCCTGCCCAGCTCTCCAGCCTGTCCAGGTCTCTGATGGCAGCACAGCTTCCAGTGTCACCACTCCTCCCAGCTCGGTGTCACCAGCAAACTTGCTGATCCCTCCCCCAAGTTGTTGATGAATATATTGAATATTGGTCCCAGTAGATACAGACCCCAACTGGACTCTGCCCCATTGACCACAACCCTCTGCCTTCTTCCCTTCCGCCATGTCACTACCCCATTGCTCAGACTGCGCTTCCTCAGTTTAGCGCTTTTTTTTTACCAGGAAAACCTTCAACGCCGCGCTGTATTTTTTGGGGGGTGTTTTTATTTGGGGGTGGCTCACCCCAGCTCCAGAGTTTGCCCTCGGCGGTGATGAGGAGGCTGTGAGCGGCACAGGGGCCCGACACGACGCTGCGCACCTGGATCCCCGAGAGGCAGCCATACCTGTGCGGCCCCCACAGGTTCTGGCCCAGGTTCCGATATGCAACTGGAGACAAGAAAACAAAGGATAAATCAAGATTAATTAATTAAAAATAGTCAATTTAAATGCAAATGAAAAAGGGCGGGGGGGAATAGTGAAAGATAAATGCAATACAAAGGCGGAAAAGGTAGCAAAATGTAAATGCAAAAAGGGGGGCATAATGAAATGTGAGTGCAATAAAAAGGCAGGGAAGGTAATGGAATATAAACACACATGAAATAAGCAGAAAAAAGGAATGAAATATAAATGCAAAAGAAAAAAAGCAGGAAAAAATGTCGCTATAATATAAAGGCACAAAAAGTAATGCATTTGTTTTGTTTTGCAGGAGATGCAGCGCGCTCTAAGTTTTGGTCCAGGTTAGGAGATGTGACAGACTTCTCCCCATATTAATTAATTTAATTAAATTTAATTTAGATGCATAAAAATGAACCAGAAAACTTAATGGAATATAAATGCAAAAAAAAAGCAGAAAAAAAAATATTGAATTGAATATAAAGGCATAAAAAGTACGCGGCGCATTTATTTTGCTTTGCAGGAGATGCAGCGCACCCCTAGTTCTGGTCCAGGTTATGAGATGCAACTGTAATTCCTTCCAAAATTAATTAATTTAAAAGATAATTAAATATAAACGCATAAAAAGTGAGCAGAAAAAGGAATTAAATATAAATGCATTAAAAAACAAGCAGCGTGTTTATTTTGCTTTGCAGGAGATTCGGCACACCCCAAGTTCTGGCCCAGATTACAATATGTAACAGTAAAAAAACCCCTTCAAAACTATTAATTAGTAAAAATAATAATTAAATATCAATGTGGCATGAATAAGCAGAAAAAATAATTAAATATAAAGGCATATAAAAAATAAGCAATGCCTTTAATTTGCTTTGCAGAGACTCAGCGTGTCCCAAGTTCTGGCCTGGGTTATGCTATACAATTATAAAAAAAAACACCCTGTAAAAAGGTTAATTAATAAGAATAATAGGGTTAACTAATAAGTATAATAATGCTGTAAAGGTAAGCAGAAAAAATTAATTAAATATAAAGGCCTCAAAAATAAGCAGCGCCCCTATTTCGCTTTGCAGGAGACCCGGCGCATCCCATGCAGCTGGTTTAAAAACTCCTCAAAATCAGTAATTAAATAACAAATAAATGTAAATGCATAAAAAGTAAGATGAAACTAACGACGGTATGTTTGTGTCGCCTCACCTTGCTGCTTAGGCACTTCTTTGCGGCCGATCAAGTCCCAGTTGGTGGCCCCAAAAATGAGGAGCTGCCCCCGGCACTTGGCGCCTTCCAGCTTCTGCAAGGAGACGGGACCGTGAGGGACATGGGGACACTGGGGACATTGGGGAGGTGGGGGACATCGGGGACACTGGGAACGTCAGGGACATAGGGGACATTGGGGAGCTGGGGTGTAGGGGGATACTGGGGATGTGGGGGACATGGGTGACACTGGGGACATGGGGGATTTGAAGGACATGGGTGACATTAAGGTTATGGGGGACATGGGGGATTTGAAGGACAAAGGGGACATGAAGCTTACAGGGAACATGGGGGACATGGGTGACATGAAGATTATGGGGGACACGAGGGACATGGGGGACATGAAGATTATGGGGGACACGAGGGACATGGGGGACATGAAGGTTATGGGGGACATGGGGGATTTGAGGTATGTGTGGGGGTGACACTGGGGACATGGGGGATTTGAAGGATAAAGGGGACACAAAGGTTATGGGGGACATGAAGGACATGGGGGATTTGGGGGACACAGGTGACGTGAGGGATGTAAGGGACATCGGTGACACATGGAAGACACTGGGGATGTGGGGGACATGAGAGACATGCATTAGGGGGCACAAGGGGCTGCACTATGGGGTGCAAGGGGGGATACATTAGGGGTGCATTATGGGGTGCAATGGGGGTACAGAGGTAATACAAGGGGGGTGCATTGGAGGTGCAATGGGGATACATTATGGGATGTATGTGGGAGGCATTAGGGGTTGCATAAATGGTGCATTGGGGGTGCATTATGGGGTGCATGGGGATGCATTAGAGGTGCAACTGGGGTGCATTACAGGGTGCAATGGGGGGTGCAGAGGGGATACAAGGGGGTGCATTATAGGGTGTAAAGTGGGTGCATTAGAGGGTGCAAGGGACATGCATTAGGGGGGGCAAAGCCGGATGCAAAGGGCTGGGTTACAGGGTGCAATGGGGGGTGCAGAGGGGATACAAGGGGGTGCATTATAGGGTGTTAAGTGGGTGCACTAGAGGGTGCAAGTGGGATGCAAAGGGCTGCAGAGGGGATACAAGGGGGTGCCTTATGGGGTGTAAAATGGGTGCATTAGAGGGTGTAAGGGACATGCATTAGGGGGTGCAAAGGGCTGCGTTACAGGGTGCAATGGGGGGTGCAGAGGGGATATAAGGGGGAGCATTATGGGGTGTAAGATGGGTACATTAGAGGGTGCAAGGGACATGCATTAGGGGGTGCAAAGGGCTGCGTTACAGGGTGCAACGGGGGGTGCACAGGGGATATAAGGGGGTGCATTATGGGGTGCAAGGTGGATGCATTAGGGGATGCAAAGCGGGGTGCATTACGGGGTGCAATGGGGGCTACATTAGGGGTGTAACGAAGACCCAAGGGGGGCCGCCCCGTCTCTCACGATGCGCTCCTTGCTGTGCTCGGGCTCGCAGATCACCACGCTCTGTCCCCTCGCCGCGCCGCCTCCTCCTCCTCCGCCAGCACCGGCCCCTCCGGGCCTACCGGGCCGCCTCCCTCCTCCTCCTCCTCCTCCTCCGGGGCTGCCGTCCCGCGGCCGCCGCTCCCGGGGCGCCTCATCCTCGCTGCTCCCTCCGCTGCTGCCGCCGCTGCGCTCGGAGCGCGGCCGCCGCCTCCCGCCTCCTCCCGCCGGGCCGGGCCGCCTCCTCCCCGCCGCCGCCGCCGCCCCGTTGCCCGGGCCCGTCTCCCAGGGCGGCCCCGCCGCTTTCCTCCGGGGCATGGCGGCGCCTGGGCACACGGAACCGCCGTCACCCGGCCCGCCCGCCGGCCCCCCCGCCGCCGCCGCCGCCGCCTCCTCCGCCCCGGGGGACACAAAGGCCGTGGGGGGGTGACCCCCCTGCCGAGCGCACTTGGGGAAAGTTTAAGGGGGAGGGAAAGGGGGTGCAAGGGGGGCGATCTGCAAATTTGGAAAGGGGAGGGAGTGTAAAAGGGGGTTACAAAGGGGCGATTTGCAAAGTTGGAAAAAGGGGGAGATGCATTTGGGGGGGTGCAAAAGGGATGGAAAAGGGGGACTGGAAAATGGGGGTGCAAGGGGGGCGATGTGCAAATTTGGAAAGGGGGGCGTTGCACTTGGGGGGGTGAAAAGGGACGATTTGTCAATTTGGAAAGGGGTTTTGTACAGGGAGGGGTTGCAAAATGGGGTTACGAAGGGGCGGTTTGCAAAGGGGGGGGTGCAAATGGATGATTTGCAAAGGGGGGGTTGCAAAGGGGTGATTTGCAAATCTGGAAAGGGGGGGGTTGCACTTGTGGGGGTTGCAAAGGGGCGATTTGCAAAGGGGGGGTTGGGAAAGGGGGACTGGAAAAGTGGGGTGCAAAGGGGGCGATGTGCAAATTTGGAAAGGGGGGGGTTGCACTTGGGGATTTGCAAGGGGGCGATTTGCAAAGGGGGGGATTGCGAAGGGGAAGATTTTGCAGATTTAGAAAAGGGGGGTTGCAAAGGGGGCGATCTGCAAATTTGAAAAGGGGGTTGCACTTGGGGGGGGGGGCTCCAAAAGGGGGGGGGGCTTGCAAAGGGGCGATTTGCAGGAGGAGCTGAAAAGCGGGGGGGTTGCACGGGGCGGGGGGGGGGGGGGTGTGTAAAGGGGCGATTTGCAAACGGGGGGTGTAAAAGGGGGTTGCAAAGGGGCGACCACCCCCCGGCTCCCCCAAGTGCACTTGGGAAAAGTTTAAGGGGAGGGGGGCAAGAGGGTGCAAAGCGGGGGGATTGAAAGATTGAAAAAGGGGGGGTGTAAAAGGCAATGTGGGGGGGGGGGGGGTGTGCAAAGGGGCGATTTGCGGGGGGGGGGCCGTTCAAACGGGAAGGTACAAAGGGGGTACAAAGGGGGGGGCGAGGAAGGGGAATTCACCAAGCGGCACGAAAACGGCCCGGAGACAAAAAACCCGCCCCCCCCCCCCCCCCGGCCGGCAAGTGGCGGGAGCTGTGCCCGCGGGGGGGGGACACACAGCCCCCCCGGAGCCCCCTCCCCGTCACCCCAACCCCCGCACCCACACCTGCTCTGGGGGGGCCCCTCTTGCGCTCCTCCGGCCTTTTTAATTCACTATTTGGTGGGGGGGCGGCGCTTTTTTTAACTTGGGGGGGGATGCTATTTGAGGGGGGGGGTGCAAAATAACCCCCACCCCCTGCTCGGCTGGGGCCGCCCCCCCATCTCTTTCCCTCTTCCCCCCCATTTTGATTTAGTTTGTAACCCCCTTTATTATAGCCGGTGAACAATGGGATCTCTGTCTGGCCCCATTAAACCACGTGGATCCGCCTGCCTTTTTTTTTATTATTATTATTATTTTCCCCCTTTTTTTTGGGCATTTTACCCCCCCCCCCTTTTTTCCCCTCCCATCCCCCAACCCTTTCCCCCCCCATTGCAAACCTGATTTTAGGGCGCGGGCTGCAGCATCAAGAAACCACCAACTCGGGGCCTTTGCAATATTTTTGGTGGTGTTTCCTGTTGCGGAAAAAGAGAAAGGAGGTAATTTTTTTCGTGCTTTCCTCTTTCCTCCCTGAGCGCCCACCCACCAGATGCACTTCACATGTAAATACGAGCCGGCCGAGCGAACGCTGCGCTGCAAAACAGAAACACATGGATGGGCAGGAAAGGGGGGAGAAGAACATCTTGCTTTGGGGAGGAAGAGCCGGCGAAGTCCGGCTGGGCACGCACAGCTCCATCTTTAGGGCTGGAAGACTTGGGGAGGCCGAGGGGAGATAATAAATACATATATATATATACACATAGCTAAGGGATTCACCTTCTGCAGTGACAAAGATGCAAAGGGATATTATATTATATTATATTATATTATATTATATTATATTATATTATATTATATTATATTATATTATATTATATTATATTATATTATATTATATTATATTATATTATGTTATATTATGTTATGTTATGTTATGTTATGTTATGTTATGTTATATTATATATTTTATTATTTTATTTTATTTTAATTTTATTTTCTTATTTTACTTTTAATTTTATTTTTTATTTTAATTTCTTAATTTAATTTATTGTATTATTTTACTTTAATTTTATATTTTATTTTATTTTGTTTTAATTTGTTTTATTTTCTTATTTTACTTTATTTTATTTTATTTTATTTTATTTTATTATTTTACTGTATTTTTTATTTTATTTTATATTTTGTTTTGGTTTATTATTTTATTTTCTTATTTTACTTTATTTTTTATTTTATTTTATATTTTTTATTTTATTTTATATTTTATTTTGTTTTATTTATTTTATTACTTTATTATTTATTTTATTTTATTTTATTTTATTTATTTTATTTTTTGCAAAGGAAACTGCACCTATTGCAAAGAACTGAACAGGAGGAAAACCGCACTCGCTCCGCTCACTGCAAATTATTTCCCTCGGAAAAAAACGACACATACGGCCTCATTGCAAAACTCTTTTGCTTTTGTTCCCCCCTAAGAAATAAATGCACAGGTTCGTTTTATTCGTTTTATTTTATTTATTTCCATAAGAAATAAGTGCATCTATTCCCTTTACCGCGCGGTGTTTCCAAAGGGAAAATGCGCTCCTGCCCCTTATGGGAAAGCAAGACTTGTGGGAGCAAAGAGGTCTTGCAAAGCAAGTTTTATTGCAGGAGAAAGATGCATTCCATCCCCCCCAATATTATATTATATTATATTATATTATATTATATTATATTATATTATATTATATTATATTTTATTTTATTTTATTTTATTTTATTTTATTTTATTTTATTTTATTTTATTTTACTTTAATTATTTGTTTCAGGAGGGAAGATTTGCTCACTCTCGTTATTGCAGATTTTTTTAAACCAGGGGAAAATTCCCTTTATTGCAAAAAGATTTTACAGGAGAAAACACATGAATTCACCCCAACTGTAATGAGCAGCTTTTGCCGTCCCTGCGGCCCCTCGAGCAGACACGGCGGGATGCGATAAAATGGCCATTTGCCATAAAACTGCAATTCGCTGTGCATTTGCGATATGTGGTGCATTTGCAATTTGCAATGCGTTTGCAATAAGTGATAGAGTTGCAATATGTGGTGAGTTTGCAATTCGATATGCAATTTGTGATGCATTTGCAATTTGTGAAAAAAACATGCAACGTGCAATCCGTTTGCTGTAGACGGTGCAATTTGCAATTGGTGATAAAATCGCAATTTGCGATTCATTTACAATATGTGATCCATTTGCAAAAAGTGATACAGTTGCAATGTGCGATCCATTTGCAATATGTGATGCATTTGCAATATGTGATACAGTTGCAATTTGCGAACCATTTGCAATAAGTGATCCAGTTGCAATTTGTGATCCATTTGCAATATGTGATGTATTTGCAATTTGCCATAAAATCACAATTTGCTATCCATTTACAATATGTGATGCAGTTGCAATATGTGATGCAGTTGCAATAAGTGATGCAGTTGTAATTTGCGATCCATTTGCAATATGTGATGCATTTGCAATTTGTGATAAAATCGCAATTTGCTATCCATTTACAATTTGCGATCCATTTGCAATATGTGATGCATTTGCAATAAGTGATGCAGTTGCAATTTGCGATCCATTTGCAATATGTGATGCAGTTGCAATATGTGATGCAGTTGCAATAAGTGATGCAGTTGCAATAAGTGATACTGTTGCAATATGTGATGCATTTGCAATATGTGATGCAGTTGCAATTTGAGATTCATTTGCAATAAGTTATACAGTTGCAATTTGTGATCCATTTGCAATAAGTGATGCATTTGTAATATGTGATACAGTTGCAATTTGCGATCCATTTGCAATAAGTGATGCAGTTGCAATTTGCGATAAATCCGCCATTTGTGATCCATTTGCAGCACACGCTGCGTTTGCACGAAGCGACACCGTCACATTTCATGATTCCTTTGCAACTGGGGGCCCTGGGCCCATGTGTCGCGTTAGCACAAAACGCCACGAAATACCAAACCGCTGCTGTTATTTATGAAAAATCACCTCGACGGTGGCTCAAAGGGGATTAAAACATGAATATCTTACTTACTGCAAAGGCCTCAAATTAGCACCCAAAATTAAACCACCCCATTGCAATGAGGGGTTTAAAAGTCTTTTGCTGAGGAGGAAGAATTCAGCTGTGCCGATTCCCCTTGTTGCCCGAATGGGTTTCGGCCCAAATTCCCCTCCTGTTTTCATGCTTTCCCTTACAACTTGGCTCTTTTTTGGCCCAATTCTGGGGCGAATGGAAGATTCAAGCGCCGTTTCCAGGAGAGGGGGGTTGGACTTGCTTTATTGAGGGGTTTTCCACCATGTAATGAAAACGCTGCGGGCGCTGGACGCAGCTGCTTCTCCCTAAAAATGCATTTATTTATTGTTGGGTTATTTTTCCCCCGAAACTTGGGATGGACGGGAAGATTTGGAGGTGATTTTGGTTTTGGTGGTTGCGTCAGACTGGGGGTTAAACTGGTTTTTCCTGGGATAAGGGGAAAAAACTGGTTTAACTTGTTAATTCCCAATGGTGTCTGGGATGCGGGAGCGACTCACCTGGGGTGACCTGGGTTTGCTTCGCCTTCCCCCATCCCCAAAGGGTTTTGCGTCCCCAGCCGATGAGATTTGGGGTATCTCTGGGGATTCGGGGCTAAACCCCCCCAAAATTCAGGGGCTTGTTTTGCAATAGAACCCTCTGCAAGAATCACCTCGTCGCAGGTGGTTTTGGGTGCAGCGTGGGAACGGGTGCATGGGGGGATTTGCATGTTCTGCCCACGGCAAAGGAGCAAAAAACCCGCTGGTGCAGCGGGCAAGAGATTTGCTGCAATAAATGCAAGTGGCTTTTCACGCTCCTTTTGCAGCGGAGTTTTAAAGCGAGTCGCTGATGTGATTTGTTCTCTAGGTGAAGCATATGTTGAATTTTCCCCAAGTGTTTAGTGCAAGGAAGAGGGGAATTCAATGGGAATTGCACGGCTGGGAGATGCAGAGGAAGCAGTAGATGAGCTATGAAAATATGAATGGATGCCTTGCAAGCTTGCATGCTTGCATCTACACACTTTGCAGACTTGCATGCTTGCATTTGCATGCTTTGCATGCTTGCTACAGGCTTGTGCATCTCCGAACAAGCTCAAAACCATGAATGTGTGCTTTGCAAGCTTGCACCCACATGCCTTGCATGTGGATTTGTGCCTCTCTGATGGGTTTTTGGTTGGGAGATCAGTGAGCAAAACCAGCGCAGCCGCTCCCTGGCGCCCTTGCACCCACGTCTTTGGGGTTTGTAGCGATGCTGCGGTGCCACAAACAGCAGCTTTTGGTGCTTTTTCTGCAAGATTTGTCCTACAAAAGGCTCTGAGAAGGTTTTGGAGGAGGCGTCCCAAAGGCTTCCCCAGCAGAGGGCATCCCCGCTCTGGCTCCATCACCCCATTGCACACATCTCTATAAATATAGAGAGATATTTGCACACGGGATGACGCTATTTAAATAAACACCCTCCCTCCCCATGCATCGATCTGATCTGCTCCGTATCGCATACGAGCGTGCTTGGATGGATGTTTAAAGTTCCTTGAAAAAGTCCCCGCTCACGCCCATAAAAACAGGTTTATTGAGTTCCTGTTCCGTTCCATATTGTAAAACTTGATGGGGAAGGTGTAAATCTGCACAGGGAGGGGTTTGCATTTTTCGCTGGGGTGGGTTTTGCATTTCAAAGCAGGTGTGGGTGGTGCAGGATGGGACCAGCTGGGCTCCATCAGCAGCCTGATTTAAGGGCTGAGCAAGGGTGCGAGCTCTTTGCTTGCTCAGATACCCCCCCAGGTTCTTTTCTGGAGGGATATAAGTTGGATTATTGATGCAAAAAGATCTTCCAGCAGGCAGGATTCAATTGCTGTGACTTTGGGTGCGTCCCCCCACCCTGCACCCCGCGTCCCCCCATTTTTGGGGGTGCATAGAGCTGGAAAAGCATCCTTAACCCTTACAGGTGTTTGCACAAGCGCAGCCTTGCACCTTGCAAGGGGGGTTAGGCTGCGACCAGCCAAGAGGAGCGCCCCTTGGTTTGCCGAGGAGAGGATGTGCAGGGCGATGTTTTATATCTAATGTATTTATTTGGTTATTTTGGGAGGTTTATTTCAGCTCCCAGCAGCCCGGGCTGGCCCGGCCCCGCTGACGCTGGCACGGCCGCGGCTGAGTCAGTGCCAGCGGTGCCAACACGCCGGCTGCGGGCCAGCGAATCTCTCTTTATTCCCATTTTCATTGAGCGTGGGGTGAGTTTTTGGGCATGGGGGGCACCCTATGGGTGCCGGGGGGTTCAGACTCCTTGGTGAGTTGATGCACCCTTGCAAGTTTAGTTTGTTATGGGGTGCGCGGGGAGGGGTTTTGCGTGCGTGTAATTCGGGGTGTGCACAAGCTCACCCCCTTTGCTGGTGTGTAATTACCCTGCTCTGACTCACCGGGAGGGTTAGTTCCTATATATAGGATGTATGGCGGTGCTGTATAGAGCTGGCTGCAGGTGCAAAGCCCCCTGGAGCCTCTCTGTGCGCCCCACCGATGCATTTCTGCTGGGGGGGTGCAAACCAAAACACAAACACCCTGCAAAAGGGGGGGTGCTCTGGGTGTTCTATGCTCCCTGAGCTGCTTTTGGGGTGCAATAACCCCCAAAAAAGGGGTTTAAGTCCTCGCTGCGAAGTTTTTGAGGTGGAGGACAGAGGGTTGATTCACTAAATGCAATTTGAGATACTGGAAAAACGACTTTAATATTCTGTGATTGCAGCTCGGGTGCTTTTGCAGATACACAGCCCCCCCCTGCAAATTGACTATAGAAGTTTTATATATGTATTATATATATATATATATTTTATATCCCTTCTAAATATTGAGATAATGAGGTTAAAGTCCTCCCCACCACGGTGCTTGTGTCGTGCTCCTGGTGCCTCCACCAGCACCAATTCCATTCCACCTGTATTTCTAATCTATATTTTCTATTATTTTCAGCTGCCTGCGAGTCACCCGAAGGGCACCGGCAATTTATTTTATTATTATATATATTTTTTCCGGGCTTGTTGGGCTGGTTTGGAGCCGGAATCAACCTGAGCGCTGTTTGGTTTGTTTGCAAGGGGTGTTATCCAGCTGGGCTGGGCCGGGAGTGCCGGCCACTAACGTCCCCACGGCACCGCGGAACTTATTGAACAGCGAGGAAAACAGCCTCAACACCCATGAAATAGGTAAAATGGGCGCGTTTTGCAACAGGGATATTGCGTTTAAACAGCTGCATGTGTGGGGCGCTTTGTTGCTCTAACAGTGTGTTTTGAGCCGGGGGGTTAGAGCCTGAAAAGTCAGCGTGGGGTGGGGGAATAACCCAAAATAGAGACGTGGAGTTGCGTTTTGGCGTTGTGAGCTGGGAAATATTGTGGCGGAACTCCAAGATTTCCAGGAAAAGAGGAAATTGTTGCAAATCCCGGGGTGGTTGTTTTTGGTGTTGGCGGTGAAAGGGTTAACAGCCCGCGCTGGGGTGTAAAGGGTTAAAAAGCCAAGGAGGGGGATAAATCCTGCTGGGAGGTTATTGGTGAGGCTTGGGAAGAGCTGGGGTGTAAATCAGAGCTGCTTGGGAAGAAGAAGAGGAGGAGGAAGAGGAGGAGGAGGGGGGAGATGATGCCCCAAATCCCGGCATCCCCCTCGCTGCGGCCGCTGGACCGCGGCTCCCACCGGGCCGGCAGGCCTCGCAGCCCGAATTCTGGGGGTGCTGGGCTGGGTTTGGGGGTGTCCCCCTCCTCGGGCACCCCGGGGCGGGTGACTGTTGGATAAACCCCCGTCGTTTTGGGGGTTTTTTGGGGTCATTTCCAACGTTTTGCCCCCGCCTGGGGCCCGCTCGGCCGATGTGGATACAAAGCCGGAGGAGTCGCGGCCTTCCCAGGTCAGCAAATAACGTCTCCCCTCCTTATAAATCCGTATAAGTTGATATATATTATGTATATCTATAGGTTATCGCATCTTATTGCAGGGAGAGGAGGTGCTGCTTCGCCTCTGTTATTTATATATATCTATATGATATATTTTTAATTGCTTTTAAATAGATAAGCAAAAAGAAGCAGCGATGGCAAAGGATGTGGGCACGGGTGCATCGAGCCTATTCCACACTCCTTTTTGAGGCTTTTTCACCCCGTTTTCTTGCAGATTCTGCAAAGGTCGTGAATCCCTCCTGGGTTTTCCCAGCGGGGGTTTGCGGCACCTGCAGAAAACGGCAATTTTGGGAGGTTTAGAGCATCTTCCAGGGTGGTTTTGACAGCAAATAATGGTATTTTTCGCTCCTTTTAGTGGTGTTTTGGACGGTGGTTGCATTGGGTCCGAGGTCGCGTCGCACTCTGCGAGGGGGTGAAGTCGCCGCAATGTGTTTTCCCTCTGTTTGCACTGCTTATATATAATTGTTTAATGTATTTAGTGTGTTCTAGTGAGATACCAGCTTGCAAAGAGTGGGTTTTGCCCCAAAACAGCAGCAAAACAATGTGAAGAAATGCATTTGAGGGGTAAACCCTGACGGTTTATGGGCTGCTTGAATGGTTGGAAATTTTAAGCTGGAAATACTAACAGTGGATTAAAACCTTTATTTTTTGGCCTTTTTTCCTTGTTATTTCTGATTCAAATACTTCTCCCTTCCAATTCCTTGCTGGAATAGTTTCATAGCGAGTGAACTTTGCAATTGCTTTACAAAGCATTGAAAGGAGGAGACTGGGATAAGGGTCAAATTGGGGAGATTTTTGGTGGTAAATAAGGCTTTTTCAGTGCTTTTTGGACACCTTTGTGAGAAAACTTCGCGGAACAGGCTCTTTTTAATTTAAGTGCTGTAATTCTGATTTTTTACTGATATTTTGCCCCCCTTTTCCCTGTGTTTGCGCTTCTCACGTCGCGGGTGGGACAAGGGATGGATGTTTTCCACTTCATTGGTGATATTGAAAAGGGAAATAAAGAGGAAAATGGTGGCAGGAACACCCAGATGAGGTTACACAGGAAGGTGTCCAGGCGGGTTGGAATGTCTGCACAGAAGGAGACTCCACAACCCCCCTGGGCAGCCTGGGCCAGGCTCTGACACCCTCACTGAGAAGAAGATTCTTCTCCTATTGAAGCAGAACCTCCTGTGTTCTAGTTTGCACCCATTGCCCCTTGTCCTGTCCCTGGTTGTCACCAGCAGAGCCTGGCTCCATCCTCCTGACACTGCCCCTTTCCATATTGATCCCCAGCAATGAGTCCCCCCTCAGTGTCCTCTTGTCCAGCTCCAGAGCCCCAGCTCCCTCAGCCTTTCCTCACACGGGAGATGCTCCACTCCCTGCAGCATCTTGGTGGCTGCGCTGGACTCTCTCCAGCAGTTCCCTGTCCTGCTGGAACTGAGGGGCCACAGCTGGACACAAGATTCCAGGTGTGGTCTCCCCAGGGCAGAGCAGAGGGGCAGGAGAACCTCTCTGACCTACTGACCACCCCCTTCTAACCCACCCCAGGTCCCATTGGCTTCCTGGCCACAAGGGCCCAGTGCTGGCTCATGGTCACCCTGCTGTCCCCAGGACCCCCAGCTCCCTTTCCCCTACACTGCTCTCTAACAGGCCATTCCCCAACTTACACTGGAACCTGGGGCTGTTCCTGCCCAGATTCAAGACTCTACACTTGCCCTTGTTATATTTCATTACATTTTTCCCTGCCCAACTCTCCAGCCTGTCCAGGTCTCTGATGGCAGCACAGCTTCCAGTGTCACCACTGCTCCCAGCTTGGTGTCACCAGCAAACTTGCTGACAGTCACTCTATTCCCTCATCCAAATCATTGATGAATATATTGAACAATACAGGCCCCAGCAGTGACCCTGAGGCACTGCACTGGAAGGGCTGGAATTTGGGGTTAAAACCATCCCTGCTTTGCTCTGGGGACCACGCTGCTCTTTCTGCCAATAATCACAATTAATTCTGTTATTTTGGCTGAAGTGACGGTGGAAAAATCACCCAGGTGGTGAAATGAGCCTTTGGAAACCACAATTGGGATGCGACACCGTGGGCCGGAGGAATTAATGAGGGGTCGGAGGAAACTCTTGGGAGAAAACTATTCTTTACGTCTCAAATATCCCCTCCCATCGCTTATAAATAGCGCGTGGGGTTATTTATAAGGAGGGATTAACATGGGGGGGATGTGGGGCGGAGCAGGACGGTAAATCCCATCTGCATCCCCGCTGTGATATTATGGAGTTTCTCTTATTATTTGCTCGCAAACCTCTACATTTAAGGGGAAAAAGGGTTTTTGGAGGGGGGGGAAGATGCTTTATCGCTGCCCCGGGTTGGCAGCCGTTCCTGCCAGCTGGGACCTGTCGCTCCGCGACGGCGGCTAAAAATAAACCAAATAAAGCCAAATAGTTGCCAGCTTCGCTAGGCGAAGGGTCGGGCCGGGTTTAGCAGATGGCCCTGCTTCTCTGCCTTTATTTAGATCCAGCTTTATTTATTTGTTCCCCTCCCTGGGGCTGGGGCTGAGCTGTGGTTCATGGTGGTGGGGTGAGGATCCAGCAGCTTTTTTGGGGCTTTAAAACTATATTTCCAAAGATATCGCATCCCAACATCCCTCTTGGATCGTTCTGCGTCCTCGTGTCTTTATTCTGCATTCCTATGCCTGTTTGGGATTATTCTACATCCCATTTTTTCCACCCAAATCTGCTCCTTGGGCATCTCCTTCCCCCGAGTTTTCCCCCATCCCATGGGATATGTTTTGTTTGGATGCTCCTACCCCCAATATTGAACCATTACACACAAAAAATGATTCAAAATGACTTCTTTAATTTAGCAAGACCCAATTAAAAGTGAGGGCGGGTTTATTGGAGGGCTGGTAATTCTCCTCGTGCTCGCAGCCCAAAAAATAACCAGCCCTGGGACAGACGAGGCCAGAGGAGCTTATGTCAACTCTCAAAACGGGACGTGACCTTCTCCACATTGAATGGGGACCCAACATCGTCCTCTTTGAGTGCAGGAGCCACCGGGTTACTGGAAAAGCAAAGAAAACCAGTGATCAAACTGGTTTCTGGATCAAACCACCGGCATCGCTTTGCTGGGTTTATTTTCCTCGGGTGTTATTGGTTTATTTATCCAGGTGGTGTTATTTTTGCTTTGCCTTTTGTGTGTGTGCGTGTGGCATCACTGCAGCAATATGATTGATGTTCAATTGTTCCTTGTGGTCCTCAGCACTTCTCCTGGTTTGCGGTGGTTTCTGGCATCGCATCCATAGGGATCAAACCCTGGAAAAGGGGGAGAGCCCAGAATTGGCTCCCACACTGATGGGAAGCAGATTATTGACATGTGAGAGCGACCTCGCTGCCAACCACCTTCATTTTGGGCCAAAAAAAGACTTTGAGCAGGAAAAATAAGCATCCCTGGGTCCTCCTCCCAAATAAACCCCTATTAATGCATTTACAGAGGCAACGGGTTTGTTGCAAAAGTGGTTGGAAGAGGATGTTTGTGGCGATAACAAGGAGGGGAAGAGGAGTTTTATTCATGTTTCTTTAATACAAATAGGGTTGTATGGGGTTTAGGTTGATGTTTTGGGGGTTTTCAGCGGGGTTGGGGTTGCCGAGCGCTTTGCAGCATCAGCTTGTGCACATGTAGTGACTGCAAAGGGGTTTTTAGCTCCTTTTCTGGGGTAAAGGCAAATTTGGGAGGTGGTTGCTGATCTCAGCTTCCTCCTGCTGTGCTCTAGACCTCCATATATATGTATATTTATATATATGTATTTATATATGGCTCTGGAGCTGCATGTCTTGCTGCAAAGCCACGCGGGGCAATTGTACCCACACTGGGGCTCAAAGGGCTTTTGGTACATGGGGAATAAATAGATCCTAATTTTTGGGATCATCTGGAGTCTGTGCATCCCTATATCCCAATTTCAGAGGAAACGGGGGACAAATGGTTTTTGGAACAGCATGGTGACATCCATCATGCACCAATCGCCGCTTCCAGCGGGACCGAATTGGTGGAGTTTGGCCTCGTTTTGCTCTTTGCAGCCTCTCGGGTGTCATTTTGTCCCTTGTATGTGGGGGGGTCCCCGCTCCGTCCTTCCTCTTCCCCACAATGACCTTTCGGGGCGTCGGGACGGGCGGCTCCGGTTACCGGAGCGGATGAGCCATCGATCGCCAGGAGGATGCTCGGCGCTTCCCAACCCTCCGGGACCCTCCAGCTTGATGCTCGGGGCTGGATTTGCCGTTCTTGGGAGAAATTTGCCGTTCCTGGGATAAATTTGCCATTCCTGGGGTAAATTTGCCACTCGTGAGATACATTTTCCATGCACGGGGTGGATTTCTTGTGCACAGGCTGGATTTTCTGTGCAAATTTGGCCCCGGGGGCAGCGTTTCTGCTTCCTTGTAAGGCTTTGCAGCAGCCGGAGCGGGATCCATCACCCCTGGGCGCCTCCTCACGTCGCCTCCTCGCCCAGGGATGGATTTGGGGGCTGATCTCCCCTCTCAACCCATTTCTTGTCCTCTCTCCCCCAGGAAAGCCTCGGGGAAGGGCCGAGGCGAAGCAGCCGGGACCCCCGTGCCATGGCTTCGTCTGAGCTGCCCCCCCACCCTGCACTAGGTACCGACAACCCGCCAGAGCTGCATTTTGGGGTTGTTTTTTCGTTTTGGACACCTAACCTTGGGCAGAAAAGGGGGTGCACCACCTGGGGACATCCTACATGTCCCCATCGGGGTCATGAAAACTTGAAGGGGTTGTTGCTTTGTGCAGTTTTTGGGGGGGATGCTTAATTCTGTCCCTTCGTTTCCCCATGCTTTCCCCATGCTTTCCCCATGCTTTCCCCATGCTTTCCCCATGCTTTCCCCATGCTTTCCCCATGCTTTCCCCATGCTTTCCCCATGCTTTCCCCATGCTTTCCCCATGCTTTCCCCATGCTTTCCCCATGCTTTCCCCATGCTTTCCCCATGCTTTCCCCATGCTTTCCCCATGCTTTCCCCATGCTTTCCCCATGCTTTCCCCATGCTTTCCCCATGCTTTCCCCTTGTCCTGTGCATTCCTCATCGTTCCCCCATCCTGCCTCCATCCTGCCCCCTTGTCCTGTGCATCCCCCATCGTTCCCCCATCCTGCCCCCTTCGTCCCCCATTGTTCCCCTGCATCCCTGCATCCCTCCTGGGGTACCACAGCACGGTGAGGAGACACCAAGTGACAAGAGCTCCTGCTGGCAGGTGACCATCTCGCCCTGGCCACCCCGAGTCCCCACGGGGAGGAAGACCTTGGCGAAGCCTTCACTTTCGAGGACAGCGAGGAGGAAGAGGAGGAGGAAGATTCGTCGGCAGAGCCGAGGGGGGACGTCATCCTGCAGGCTCCCCCTCGCAGGCGACGACCTGCCAGCTCCAGCGGTGGTGAGAGGGCAGGCTGGGTGTCCCCGGTGTCCCCATCATGTCCCCTTTGGGTGACACCGCTGGGTGCCAATGCAGCTTCTCTTTGCTTTTCCTCTCTGCAGACGGGCTGGTGCTGGAGACCCAGGAAGGGTATGTGGGGTTTTGAGGGGATTTTGAGGGAGTTTGAGTGCCTCAAAGGGGAAAACACAGCTTTGGGGTTTGGGTGTCCCCTGTCCCTCCCCCATTTGGCATGTTGTGCCTCAGTTTCCCCAAATTCTTCCTATTACAAGCAGGAGATCACAGGGTTTGCGGGTGCACCCTGGCAATCTAGGGGGGCTGTGGGTACCCCTTTTGGCGAACCCCTGACCTTGGTTGAGGGAACCCCCTGGGGTGGGGGTTTGAGGGGGGTTGGTGTTTGCCCCAGCTGCAGATTTGGCTGCAAAGAGGGTTTGTCCCCCACCGTGAAACACACACAGGGCACAGTGAGTGTGGCAAGACGCCCACCAGGGATGGGGACCCCTCCCCATGCTCCCCAATGTCAATGCATCCTCCTGCCCTCCAGCATCACGTAGTCTAAGGCTAAAAAAGCCATTTATGGTTCTTTTGTGTTGTGACCCTAAAACCCGTGGACCCCTCAAAATCCATAAAGCAGCAGAGGTGTGAATGGAGCGGGGGGGACATGAACCCCTGTTCAGCTTTTGAACCCACCTTGGTGGCTGTTTGGGCAGAAAAGGGGGTGCACCACCTGGGGACATCCTACGTGTCCCCATCGGGGTCATGACAACTTGAAGGGGTTGTTGCTTTGTGCAGTTTTGGGAGGGGATGCTCAATTCTGTCCCTGCCATCCCCCTCGTTTCCCCCTCGTTTCCCCCTCGTTTCCCCCTCGTTTCCCCCTCGTTTCCCCCTTGTTTCCCCCACCTTGGGGGGTGATGGGGGGTGAGGGGCCTATGTGCACCCATTTCAGGGGGGTTTGCACCTGATTCTGGGGGGTTTGTACCCAATTCTGGGGGGTTTGCACCCCAGGTGCTCCCTGACCCCCCCCTTCCCCGCAGGCTGCCGGTGGGGGTGAGCAATGGGGAGGCTGGAGGTGACCCCCACATCGGTACCCAGACCTGGAAGAGGAAAAACAGCCACCAAGGTGGGTTAAAAAGCTGAAAAGAACCAACCTGCAAAAGGATTTCTCCATCCTGGGTGCTGAGCTGAGTCCCTGGGGGGTTTTTTGTCCCCTCAAAGGTGAGCGCTTCGAGTTCCCGGCGGTGGAAGACGACGTGATCTACGACGATGTCCCCTGCGAGCCCCTCGATGCTGATGGTAGGGAGAGACCTTCCCCGCTCCCAATTCCCCACAAACCCATTTCCCAGCCGGGTAAACCGAGGCACAACCTAAAGAGGATGTGGACGGGGGACGACCCTGGGTGAACCGCTGGGGTTTGGGTCCCTGGCGAGGGGGAATGGCTGTTTTGGGTGGGAAAGGAGCCGTTTCCCGCAGGCGTGGGGCCGGGACGCAGCCTGATCTACGAGGAGGTGCAGCGCGGAGAGGGGCCGCAGGCCGGCGAGGATTTGGGCTGGAGCTCCAGTGAGTTCGAGAGCTACAGCGAGGATTCAGGCGAGGAGAACAAGACAGAAGCCGAGCCGGCCAAGCAGAGAGCATCCTTCCAGCCCAAGGTAACGCTTTGCTTCACCTTTTCATCTTTATTTTATTTCCGTCCGCCCCGTGTTTGCTTGTTTAAAGGCACCAGAGCCTCAAGCCCAGCTTCCCGAAGCAGAAGATGCTGCAGATCCCGAGTTAACCCGCTGCAAAGCCAGCATGAAACTTCGGGAGTTTCATTTCTTGTTTATTTTTCCTTCCCCTTTTTCCCCCTCCTTTCCTTTCGCATCTCGGCATCGCTGGAGCGCGGCTGCTGCTTTTCCTCACGCTTAGTCCCTTCGTTGCTTGAGCAAAATCAGGTTTTGGGGAGATGCTGCCTGTACCGTGCTGCTTTGGGATGATTTCTCCTCCTTTTTGTTTTATTTATCTTTTTGGCTGCTTACCTGGATCTCTTCTCTGCCTCCTCTGCCTTCTCTTCCCGCCTGGTTTGCTTTGGGCTCAGCTTTCTCCAGACCTGAATAGACTAAAGGAGAGATACGCCAGGACTAAGAGGGACATCCTGGCTTTAAGAGTTGGGGGGAGAGACATGCAGGAGCTGAAGCAGAAGTACGATTGGAAGGTACTGTCCCTCCTCCGTCCCTTGTCCCCCCAAAACAACCCTCCCGGAGTTTATCCAGCCTGAATTCATCCCATTTTATCCCCTAGAAGAAACAAAAACTGAGTTAAGCATCACAAAGCTGCCTCTCATGTCCATCTGTCTTGGTGTCCCCATCCTCCAGCTGCTCAAAACATTTGTTTTTTGGGGTGTGTTTTCTTTTCAAAGGGGCGTTTGGACCGAGCGAGGTTGCCCGCAGGATAGATGGATCTGAGAAGGTTTTTTTGCCCCCTGATATGGGGTGGAAATCAGGTGGGGAAGGAGATTCTTGGGAGGCGTAGAAACATAGCGCAAAGCCTTTCCCAGCCCCAGACCATCCCGCTTGGCCATTTATGGCCAGTTTAGGCTGGGAAAGTGATGCCGATGTCATCTTGGGCTAAAAACGCTGCGATTTGAGGTGTGGAACCCCAACACCGCCCTGCTTTTTGCTCTCTGGCACGTAAAACCTTGTCCGTGAGGAGGGGACGGACGCGCTGGTGCCTCTGTCCCCTCCCTCCTCTTCGCTTTCGCTGCACGTTCCCGCTTTGCCTGCGCCTGCTGCTGCGTCCCCGCGGAGGCGGGAGAGATGCTGGAGCATCCTCCTTCCTCGGCCGCCTTCATCCTCCTCCTCCTCATTGTGCTGGGTGGGAAAATGGGGATGAATTTTGGAAGGGATGTCCCCAAGGGGACGGTGCCGCTGCATCCAGACCCGAAATGGGGTCCCGGTGCTGTCCTGAGCATCCCGGTCCCTCTCGTCCCCCTGCCCAGATGACTCAGCTGATGAAAGCGGCCAAAAGCGGCACCAAGGACGGGTTGGAGAAGACCAAGATCGCCGTGATGAGGAAGGTGACGTTCCTGCACCGCAAAGAAACCCCGGGTAAGCGGGGAGTGCCCCCACCTTCCTTTTGAGAGTCACATATAAGCCTTTTTGAGAGTATTTTTTAAATTCCATCGTGAATCATTATGGCTTTCAGCGTTTCCTTTTGCTGATTTATTTTCTGCATTTTAAGCTCTTTTTTTATTTTATTATTATTATTTTTTCCCCATCTTGGCATCCCCGTGCAAGCTCAGTCAGTTCAGCTCACTCCAAGCTCCAGTGTCTTTAGGGTGCAGCCCAGCTCCAGCACCCATGGGTGCCCTCCTTGGATGCAGAGCAGCATCTGCCCTGAAAATGTGTATATTTTTGGGGGTGTTTTCCTAATCCTCTTGCTGTCGTGTAGGGGATGGGGAGCAGAGGAGGAGGAGGGTGGCGGAGGCGGAAAAGCAGCCGCTCGCCCGCCGCAGCTCGAGGGTCTCCCTGGAGCATCACGGGGGAGGTAGGATCCCGGCGGGCGGCATCACGGCTCGGCCGTGGCTGCCCGGGGATCCGGTGTGTGTGTCCCCAGCCTTTGCTGCATGTCCCCAGCGCTGTTTTAGCCTCGCCGGGGTGGGGGTTTAAATGCTTTTTGGGTTTTGAGAGCGAGATGCTGGGGAGCATCTCATCCTGTGGTCCTGCAGAGCATCCCATCCGTGGCGATGGGGAGGAGGAGATGAGGGAGGCGGCGGCCAAGGGTGGCGAATCCTCCCGGCCAAAATTAGGGAAGGAAAAAGGTCACCCGGCTGCCAGCGCCCTCCCCTCCCGCCCGGCCGGTCCTCCCGGTACCCGCTATTTATAGGGTGACGGGGATGGGGCTGGGGTGGCCGTGACGGGGCGTTGCGGCCATGTGGAAGAAGCGGCCGTCCCCGTATGGCTATGGTGATGCCGCCGTCTTGGCTCGCTCGCCATCCTCCTCCTCCGCTGCTTCGGCCTCGGGTAAGGGCTCTCCGTGCCGCCTGGCGGGCGCTGGCTCTCGCCTTCCCCTTTTTCTTCTGCGTGCTGCTTGTTTGCTGCTTTTTTCCCCTCTTTTTCCCTTGCGCCCACCCTTGGAGTGAGGATCAGGGCGATTTTCCCCCAATTAGGGTGTTTTCTGGGGACAGGGACCCTTTTTGTCCCCTCCCCGTGGGGACCTGGCTCGGTCCCTGCTCAGCCTGACTCATCCTGGTGTCCGGTGACAGCGGCTGGAGCTTGGGGACAAACATGCAACGCTGGGAGGGTCCATCTCAGCTTGCAGCTCCAGACCCAAATCCAGCCCCTGCATCATCCCAGTGAAGCAGCTTTGGGGTTGCGGGCTTTCCTTTAGACCAAAAAACCTCTAAAATTGTTATATTTTGGCATTTTATTAAGTTCTTTTTCCCTGCAGGGGACTCGGAGGAGGAGGACACGGGGTTCCTGGAGGTCACTGTCTCCGACATGAAGCACCCGCCGCCAGAGCTGGGCCCCATGCCCGAGGGGCTGAGCCCGCAGCAGGTGGGCATGGCTGATTTTTGGGGGCTTATGGGGGAGTCACAGCTTCCCCTTGTCCCCGTGATTGAGCAACCGGGGAAAAGGCGAGTCAGCAGAAAGCGATGCCGTCGCGTCAGCGCTTCTGCAGTGCCCTGTGCCCGCCTCACCCCCCCAAACCCTCACTTTTTGGGTGGGGGGGACAACAACCGAGCCCCAGTTTCATCGCAGGTGGTTCGGCGGCACATCCTCGGCTCCATCGTGCAGAGTGAGCGCAGCTACGTGGACTCATTAAAACGCATCCTGCAGGTGAGGAACCCCCTTTCTTAAAGGGTTTTTTTTTGGAGGGTGCACAGGGATGCAGGGGATGCTGATGCCCCAGCATCTCCCGCAGGATTACAGGAACCCGCTGCTGGAGATGGAGCCGAAGGTGCTGAGCGCTCGCAAGTGCCAGGTGGTGTTTTTTCGGCTAAAGGAGATCCTGCAGTGCCACTCCATGTTCCAGATCGCCCTCGCCTCCCGCGTGGCCGAGTGGGACACGGCAGAGAAGATTGGGGACCTCTTCGTGGCCTCGGTAGGAGGAAAAATCAGGGGGACCCCTTAAACCACCCCCTGGATCGCTCTCAATGATCGCAGTGTGGGGTGTGGAGGATTAAAGCGATGCGTCCCTGACTCGGGGTACCACCTCAAAAACACATCAGCACCCCCACGCTTTGCCGAACCCCCCCCATTTTTTTGAGGTGTCATTGTGGTTCTCCTCCCGCCCTCTCCCCAGTTCTCCAAGTCGATGGTGCTGGACGTCTACAGCGACTACGTCAACAACTTCACCACCGCCATGTCCCTCATCAAGAAGGCTTGTCTCACCAAACCCGCCTTCCTCGACTTCCTCAAGGTCAGCAGCACCCAAACACGAGTGCGTGGTGCCGCCGGTCACTGTTATGGGTGAAAACTTCTCTTTTTTGCCTCTCTTTCCCCCCCCGTAGAAGAGGCAGATGGCCAGTGCCGACCGCGTCACGCTCTACGGGCTGATGGTGAAGCCCATCCAGAGGTTCCCTCAATTCATCCTGCTCCTGCAGGTACGGGCGGGTCTTCCTGCACCCACCTCCCTTTGCACCCTATTTTTTGCAGGCTGGGTGCTTTGGCAAGCATTTGAACAAGGGACACATTTTTGGGTTGGCATCTTGGGACCATCCCAAGGATCACCCTCCAAGCTTCAATTTTGGAGGTGCTGCAAGCGCTTCCAATTGTAGCATCTCCAACAGGTCTCATGTGGGGTTTTTGGGGTGTCTTTTGTCCCACATCCCAGGACATGCTGAAAAACACCCCCAAGGGCCACGCGGACCGTCTGTCCCTCCAGCTGGCCCTCACCGAGCTGGAGACGTTGGCGGAGAAGCTCAATGAGCAAAAGCGTTTGGCCGACCAAGTTGCCGAAATCCAGCAGCTCTGCAAGAGCATCAGCGACCGCAGCAGCCTCAACAAGGTGGGTCCTTCGGCCTCGCGCCCTCATCCTCGCCATGGGGTGTTGAGCTTTGCAGCCTCGAGCTTCCTCTTTGTTTCAGGATCCTCATTTACGCTGAAAGGATGTTGAGTAAAAGCAAATCTGGAGGCTGGCACGGGGAAATTCCCCTCCAGGGAAAAGTGAGGATGAGATGTTGTCTCACTCGCCTGATTTTGCAATTGTTGGTGGAAAGCAAAACAAAACCAAGCCTTAAATGAAGCTCTTGCGACACATCCTGGGCCGGGGACAAAAACCGCAGGGGGACACCCGCCAGCTCAGCCCTGAGATCGGGATTTAGGGTCAGGGGATGAAAAGAGACCCAAGAAAGGGCTGAAAAAGGGTCAAGTTGGTCCTCTACGGCTCTGCTGTCTCCATTGTTGGACATACAGGGTGCAAAAGGCTTTTGCATCAGAGCATTGTCTCTGCAGAGCTCAGGGCTGTGTGTGCTCCTGGTTGGAGGAAAATCCTCACAATAAGGGCATAATAATAAGGGAAAAGCAACCCAAATTCTGGGGCAGGAGGCGCAGAAAAGCCCCCAGGCTGAGCCCCAACACCTTCTCCATCCCCTGCGCAGCTGCTGAGCTCGGGGCAGCGGCAGCTCCTGCTCTGCGAGACGCTGACGGAGACGGTGTACGGAGACCGGGGGCAGCTCATCAAGTCCAAGGAGCGGAAGGTTTTCCTCCTCAACGACATGCTGGTCTGCGCCAACATCAACTTCAAGTACGTGCTGGTGGCCCCCAGGCCCCCAAAAATCACTTTGCAAAGTGGCGACATAGCGAGCATCTCCCTTCCCTGTCTCGATTTTGGGCTCACTGGGGTTCGTTGGACCCCAAGGGCTTTTAAAACCATCCCAGCTTGTTTTGGAGCGGGAACCCAACTGATTTGGAGTTGCTTTGCCCCCCACTTTTGGTAAAAGCTCCATCCCCTGGTGCTGTTGGGTCCCTGAGCCAGCGCGGGGTCCAGGACCCCCGGGCTTGGTGGAGGTTGATGATACAAACCCCTCCTTCAGCTCCCCATAATACCACTTTATTAATGATTTTTCCCCTCTTGCAGGCCGGTGAACCCGGGGTAGGTGCTGCGCATGGTCTGCGGTGGTTGTGTGCCCCACATTTGGGGGTGCAGGCGTGCAGTGGTGCATGGCGTGGGGCTGCAAAATGCGCTTTCCAAGAGCTTGCAGAGCAAACCGCAGCACTTGCTGATACATTGACAGACTTTTTTTGCGTCCTCCCTCGACAGAGGCCAGATGGAAATCAGCAGCTTGGTGCCCCTGGGTCCCAAATACGTGGTGAAGTGGAGCACGGCCCTCCCGCAGGTCCAGGTGGTGGAGGTGGGACAGGAGAGCGGTGCCTACGACAAGGACAACGTCGTCATCCACAATGCTGGGGCCAAGAAACACGCGCCGGCCGGGCAGGCTTCGCACAGTGAGCACCCAACCCTTGGGCTGGTTGCAGTGGAATGGGATGGAGAATTTCTCCATGGTCCTCATTTCTTTATTTCTTCACCCAAGATAAAGTCTACCTGGGGCCACCGCGGCTCTTCCAGGAGCTGCAGGACCTGCAGAAGGACCTGGCGGTGGTGGAGCAGATCACCCTTCTCATCAGCACCTTGCATGGCACCTACCAGGTACCTCTGTACGGGCAAGCTCATGATTTGGGTACAAGCAATAACCATGTGGTTCCTCAGGGACCACCATCCTCATCCTCCTGAACCCCATGGGTGAAATTTGGGGATGAATCAGGCTTGTTTTGGAGGTTCTTCCATGATTTGAGTTTTTCCTCCAGAACCTGAACATGACAGTGGCCCAGGACTGGTGCTTGGCCTTGCAGAGGATGATGAAGGTGAAGGAGGAGGAGATCCACTCCGCCAACAAGTGCCGCCTCCGTCTCCTGCTGCCTGGGAAGCCGGATAAGTGAGTTTATGAATCACGGGTGGGTTCTTCCCTCCTTGGGGAGGAGGAAGAGGCCGAAGATCAACCTGGTGATGCTCTCCCTACACAGGTCCGGCCGCCCCATCAGTGTCATGGTTGTGTTCATCACCCCCAACCCCTTGAGCAAGATCTCCTGGGTCAACCGCCTGCACTTGGCCAAGATAGGACTGCGTGAGTAGCGTGTTGCTCACCCTCACCCTGGCTTTGAAAAGCCAAATTTGGGAGTCAGGAGCAGGTTTGTTCAGAGAGGTGGTGCATGAACCATCCCTGGAGACATCCCAGGCCAGGCTGGACGGGGCTCTGAGCAACCTCAGCTGCTGAAGATGTCCCTGTCATGGGCTGGGTGACCTTTGAAGGTCCTTTCAACCCAAAATATTCTATGATTCTATGACTTGTGTTGCTCCGAGCAGCCTGACACAAAACAGGACAGGGGAAAAAATTCAGAGCAGGGGGCTGGAGGACACTTTGGGGGTTTGTATGCTGGAAAATGCTGGGAATCGGTAATTCTGCCTCAAAACGCTTTGCGTTTTGCTGCTCTCACTGGCAGGGCTCAGCAGCTTTCCATAGAACAGGATGAATAAGCGAAGGAGGAGCCGACCCTCTTGCTGCTTCCCCACCCCTGTCCCTATGTAAATCCACCAGCTGCTGCAGAAACAACAACAACAAAAAGTTTAATGGAAGAAAGCAAAAAACCATCATTTGAAACCCTATTTGAGTGCTCAGATCCCCCTGGGCTGCAACTATTTTGATTCTCTTGTTTTTAACAGTTTATGTATTTGTTTGGGGTTTTTTTAAAATCTGGGATGCCTGGGGGATAATCCTGTACCCACGAGTTAGAAATGAAAACACATTAAAGCCTAATGTGAAGAAACACATTAGGGTGTGTTTTTTTCCCCCTTTTAACATATATATTATTTGAGTTTGGGGCTGTTTTTGCCGCTGCTTGAGGCAGTTGCTTGGCTGGGCACTACGCAATAGTTTGGAGAAAAGGGGTGAGATGTTCCCCAAGTCCACAGATGATGATATTTTGGGGTTGGAGATGAGGACTCTGCACCCCAAATTACTAATTTTGGGGTCCCACTGGGAAAGGGGGAGATGCTGGGGGGCGGTTTTGGCCAAATCTGACCTCTCCGCTGGCTGCAGGGGAGGAGAACCAGCCGGGCTGGCTCTGTCCCGATGAAGATAAGAAGAGCAAAGCTCCGTTCTGGTGCCCCATCCTCTCCTGCCACATGCCCGCCTTCTCCAAAGCCCTCGATCTGCAGGTAAGAACCACATCCAACCTCTTCTCCAACCCCCCCCCGGTACCTCCTGCCCCTTTACATCCATCTTTTTTTGGGGCAAAAGGCAGAAATCCCACAGCGGATGGGCTGGGGTCACCAAGCTGGTTGCAAGGATAGAAATTCACACAATCCAGCCTGGAAAATTAAAAATACAAGCTGGGCTTTGGCTGGATCTTGATTTTTGGGGTGTGCACTGTTACCCGGCGTGTGTTGGGTTAATTTGGGGGTGTTCTGCCCCCTGTGTACCCTGGTTTCTCCCCCAGCTCGGCGCCGCGGTGCACAACCCCGTGCAATCCTCTCTGCTGGGCTTCTCCGCCGTCAGCACCTCACTGCCACAGGGCTACCTCTGGGTGAGCAAAACAACCCCAAAACGGGGCTAAAAACCCCAAGTTTGGGTCATACTGGCTGGGGATAACACCCATTGTCTGCCTTGCACAGGTTGGGGGCGGCCAGGAAGGCGCAGGGGGGCAGGTGGAGATCTTCTCCCTGAACCGCGCTGTGCCGCGGACGGTGAAATCCTTCCCGGTGGCATCACCAGTGCTGTGCATGGAGTACATCCCCGAGGCGGGGGACGATGGGGACACCCGGGAACCCCGATCCACCACCGAACAACCCCCCACGTCCCCACATCCCACTGTCTGCTTGGGCTTGCGAGACGGCAGGTGAGTCTGTGTCTTCCCCATCCATCCATCCATCCTTGGGTACTGGCACCTTGGGGACCACCAGCATCTCCTGCAGCTTGTCCCAATGTGTTGTCCCCTGTTGTCGCCACCATCTGCTTGGGCTTGTGGGACAGCAGATGAGTCTGTGTCTTCTCCATCCTTCCATCCATCCATCCTTGGGTACCAACACCTTAGGGACCACCAGCATCTCCTGCATCTTGTCCCCTCCTGTTGTCCCCACTGTCTGCTTGGGCTTGCGGGGAGGGCAGGCGAGTCCATGTCTTCTCCATCCCATCCGTCCATCCTATCCATCCATCCTTGGGTACCAGCATCTTGGGGACCACCAGCATCTCCTGCATCTTGTCCCCCCCGTGTTGTCCCCTCAGCATCGTGGTCTATGGCAGCGTGGACACGGGGACGCAGTGTTTATTGACCTGCAAAAGTCCGGGCATGCAACCCGTCCTCTGCTTGAAGCACAGCCCCGAGTTCCTGTTTGCTGGGTTGCAGGATGGGACCGTGGCCGCCTACCCCAGGAATAACGGTAAGGACATGCCCTTGTGCCTTTTTGGACAAGATTTTGGGTAGGACACCCTAAAAAAAATAGGGATTGGGAAGTTCTATGAGCCAGCGAGATGTGCTGGCTGCTAAAATGGTGATAAAAGCACCATTTTTCACTTTATTTGGAATAGATGGTCTTTCGAGGTCCCTTCTAATCCGTAACATTCTTGTAGCCCAGGGTGGGTTTAAAAATGCTATTTTGCATTTAAGAAGTGCTATCTTATTTTTAAAATGTTCTTTTGCATTGCTAGGGTGAATGCAAGAGATTTTGGGGGAAAATATGTAGAAAACAGTCCTGGCAAGGGGGTGATATGTAGCAAAGGGTTTGCTCGGGGGGTGGTTGCACCCAGGGAAGGCTCCGAGGCCGCGATGCACAAGGACTCAGGGCTTTTAGCTTAAAAACAATCACCTTATTGCTGCTATAAACCAAAACCCCACTCATGCAAGACCCTTCTCCTTTATTAGCTTCATTTTTGGGTTGCATTTCCCTGGTTTTGGCTCAGCCCAAGGCTGGAACTTGACTGCTCGCCTGGGCTGTTAATACCTTTGCTTCATCACTAGAGGGTAGGAAAGAGCCTCAAATAATGTGCCTCATTGGCCTATTTTTGGACAAAACCTTCTCATTTACTCAGAAAACCCGCAGCGAGCAGCACTCAGGCCAGATCGGAGTCAGTAAAGCCATTTAAATTGAATTTTGGGGTGCTGCGCCTCCCCTTTCCCACCCTATAGCAACCATACAATCCAATTAATGAAGCGGCTTTAATTTAATCTCAATTGCATAAATGCACAGAGAAAATAACGAGCTGCTGGCAGGGCTGCGGGGTGAGGTTTGTAATCTTATCCCCATCTCTTTGGAATGCAAAAGCTTTCCCGAAATAGCTCGATTTTTAGGTGAAAATGAGGATCTGCTGCAAGGTGGCCGGGTTGTAAACTCCTGCTGGTGGGAGCAGAGGTACCAGCACCCAAAAGGCTTTTTTAGCCCTCGGATCTTGTGGTTTTATTTTAAAAAAATGGCATTTGGAATAAGAAAAGGAGAACAATTATCTCTTGAAGCTGCTCAGCTGCCGCTGGTGGTGAATTTATCCCAGTCCAGCCTGGATGCGGTTCATAGAGACACTAGATCAGCTCTGGAGGGTCAATTCAAGGGCAAATAAATTGTAAAAAAGAAAAGGGTGAATTATTGGCTTTTGAGACAAGGAACGTGCCCGAGTGTTGCAGGTAGTGCTGCTAAAAAGCTGCTTGCGTGGGGGCAAAGCATTTTGTGGGGGTTGGAATACGGGGTGCAAGCTCCTCGCATCCTTTTGCTTGCGGCATTAAGGTGCTCGGAGGTGGCGCTGGGGACACCAGGGGTTCACAGTTACTTAGGGTGGAATCTTGTGTCCAGTTGTGGCCCCTCAGTTCCAGCAGGACAGGGAACTGCTGCAGAGAGTCCAGCGCAGCCACCAAGATGCTGCAGGGAGTGGAGCATCTCCCGTGTGAGGAAAGGCTGAGGGAGCTGGGGCTCTGGAGCTGGACAAGAGGACACTGAGGGGGGACTCATTGCTGGGGATCAAGATGGAAAGGGGCAGTGTCAGGAGGATGGAGCCAGGCTCTGCTGGTGACAACCAGGGACAGGACAAGGGGCAGTGGGTGCAAACTGGAACACAGGAGGTTCCGCTTAAATATGAGAAGGAACTTGTTGGGGTGAGGGTGTCAGAGCCTGGCCCAGGCTGCCCAGGGGGTTGTGGAGTCTCCTTCTGTGCAGACATTCCAACCCGCCTGGACACCTTCCTGTGTAACCTCATCTGGGTGTTCCTGCTCCATGGGGGGATTGCACTGGATGAGCTTTCCAGGGCCCTTCCAACCCCTGACATTCTGGGATTCATTATTCAAAAAACGCTTTTTTCCTTAAAAAATCCTCCTTTCTGAGCATCTTCTTGCCCCCGTTTGCGCTGCAGGGGGCCTGTGGGATGTGGGGGAGCAGCCTGCCCGCCTGGCCGTGGGGACTGACCCCGTGCGTGTCCTCCTGACACTGGACGAGACGCTGTGGGCCAGCTGTGACAACCAGGTCACCGTCCTCGATGCCACCAGCCTCCATGCACAGGTAGGGAGCAGCACCGGGACCCCCCGTGTCACATCCACCGTGGGTTTTTGGGGGGATCGGAGCACTTCGAACCTCATAACGCACACCCCTGCCTGTGCAATGACCTTTACTGCTGCTGCTTTGCTGCTTTGCTGCTTTTCATCACTTTTGGGTCCCTTCCCTCATAGGAGGGGGATGCTGAACCATCTCCCTCTCTAAACAGAAAATGTTGACAAGTCCCTTATTTTATTTTATTTTTTATTAAAAAAAACCCTTTCTCCCACCTTTAATTTTCACATTTAGTGCCCAAACTTACTTTGCATGTATTAGCTGTCGTAAATCCAGCCTAACGGCGATGCCGGAGATGAATAATGCATCGGGGACTGGATTCGTTTTCAGGCTCTGATTTTTATTTATGACAGAGGCCGGGTGGGAATTTTTGCAGAAGAAAAGTGATGGAGGAGGAAAAAATATCCAGGGATACAGGAGGATTGGTGTAAATGGTACCAGGTGTAATGAGGTTTGCCTGGAATGAACCATCAGGGGATAAACCCCACGTGGGGTGGGGAAATCGCCTCAAAGTCTCTATCTGCCTCAATTTTGTGTGAGTTTTTGGGGAGATGCACTCTGCAGGTCATTTCAGGAAGGGGGTGAATAGCCGCTCCTCTTTCTTTTAATATATAAAGCAAATTTTAAGGCAAAAAAATGTTTCAAAGCCATAGAAGAGATGCAGGCGAAGCTACTGCATGAAGGTTTCTCCCTCAATGATTTAATCCCTATGTGTTAATGTGAGTTTTTATTGTGGGAATCTGCAGCAAGGGCAATTTTTGATGCAAAAAGGCGTCTTTTTCCTGCAGTTTGCATCCCGGGTCTGATGGGGAAACGCTCCAGCGAGAAAACTGGAAGCAGATGGGCCCATTTTTGATCCCCAAATGGCTCTTGCAGGAGGGGCTGAGCCTTTTATCGCTGATTTTTGGGGTTGGAGGGAAGCAGGAAGGTCTTGTCCCACCTTGGGCTTTGGGGCTGGTTTTTGGTCGCTCTGGTCCCCTCCCTGTGCAGCTTTGCAGCAATTTTAGGGATAGACCCTTTGATTTCTTTTTGAAATTCCCGATTTTGGCAGCAAACCTTTGAGGCCCACCCGGACGCGGGCGCCAGTGTCACACACATGGTCAAGGCGGGCAGCGGCGTCTGGATGGCCTTTTCTTCAGGGTCCTCCATCCGCCTCTTCCACACCGAGACCCTGGAGCACCTGCAGGAGATCAACATCGCCACCAAGACCACCTTCGTCCTGCCCGGTGAGTTCTGCTTTCCCTCACTTCTTCATTGCAACGAACGGGCGAGTTGGGGCAGCACCCCCTGGATGTGTTGCTTGGGTTTGTGGTTGTGATTTGCAGAGGAACTGTACGAGGAATTTATTGTGTAAAGGTTTGAGCTTGGACATCTGGGGTCTCTGCTTGTTGATGGTGGGGATGGAGCTGGTGGCATCTCTGCAGCTGCATGCGCATCACAGGATCATCAAATCATGGAACAGTTTGGGTTGGAGGGACCTTCCCAGCTCACCCAGCCCATGAGCAGGGACATCTTCAGCAGCTCAGGTTGCTCAGAGCCCCGTCCAGCCTGGCCTGGGATGTCTCCAGGGATGGTTCATCCACCACCTCTCTGGCCAACCTAGGTCAGGCTCTCGCCACTCTCAGGGCCAACAATTTCATGATATCCATCCTGAATCTCCCTCCTTTAGTTTAAAACCATCACCCCTTGTCCTGTCGCAACAGCCTCTGCTGAAGAGTGTGTCCCCATCTTTCTCATCGGCCCCTTTTAAGTACAGAAAGGCCACTATAGGATCGCCCCAGAGCTTCTCCTCTCCAGGCTGAGCACCCCAGCTCTCTCAGCCTGTCTTCACAAGGAGATGCACCCATGCACCCCATCTTTGCACCTCTACTCCTGTACTTTATCTGTGCGCCCCACTTCTGCGCATATCCATCCACTCGCTCCATCCTTGCACCATCTTTGCACCTGTGTGTGCATCCATGCATCCCACCTTTGCATCCGCACACCCCATATTTGCATGTGTGCTTGCAGCCGCGTATCCTTTTCTTGCCCCTCTGCACCCCGTGCTTGCACACGCGCCTGCATCCTTGCACCCCACCTTTGCACCCGTGCATCCACGCGCCCCGTTTTTCGCACTTCTGTGCATCCTTGTGTGCATCCACCTATTCATCCCCATGCATGCATCCTTGCACCCGTTTTCATCTCCTTGCACCCCATCCTTGCACCTGTTTTCACCTCTTTGCACGCATCCTTGCACCCCATCCTTGCACCCATTTTCATCTCCTTGCACCCCATCCTTGCACCCATTTTCGTCTCCTTGCACCCCATTTTCACCTCCTTGTACGCATCCTTGCCCCCCATCCTCTCACCCATGTGTGCACCCCATGGCCACTGCCCTGTGCACCCCATTTTCCCCCATCCAGCACCGTTTCCCATCCACATCCACCCATCCTGCTCTCACCCACCCCGCGCTTGCCAGGTTGTCTACCGCCTTGTTCCAGCTACCGAACGACATAATTGCGTAATTAGTTATAAGCGCGATACTCATGTAAGTCGCTTTTTCTTTTTTTTCCCCTCTTTTTTTAAGGGCATGTTAAAATATTTATCACTTCCTTTTCTTTCCGGGCGAGCGAGCGTTGGGTATTAATGCGTTTTTGAACTCGCGCTCCCTCATCCTTTTTAACTCGACAGGTCATTAATAAAGTCCTCCCGGAGAAACCAGAGTTGCAGATATATTGCTTCGCCGAGTCCGACGCCACGCAGCGCTAAGTCCCGGCGATCAAATATTCATTTGCCATTAGAAGTCTCACTTTTTCTCTTTCTTTTTTCCCCCCTCCTTTTTTTATTTAGTTATATATGCTCTCCTTGGCATGGAGATCTGTGTGCAAATACGCTGCTTGGTTTTGGGGGGACTTTGGAGAGTGTTCTTCATGATAAACCCACTGGTTATCGGTTCTATGGGAAGATGCTGCTGCAAAATCATCCCTCATCCTTTTCCTTTTTGTCACAGGTCAGAAACACGTCCGTGTCACCAGCCTCCTCATCTGCCAGGGGTCGCTTTGGGTGGGCACCGACCAGGGCATCATTGTGCTGCTGCCCGTGCCCCGCTTGGAGGGCATCCCCAAAATCACCGGTGAGTGCCCCAAAACACCCTCCCTATGTGGATTCAACCTTATTTTGGGGCTTGGTTTTAACAAAACTCTTCTTCTTTTGGCCAGGAAAAGGGATGGTGTCCCTCAACGGCCACGGTGGCCCCGTCGAGTTCTTGGCGGTGGCGTTGAGCACCCTGGCGCCCGACGTGCTAAAAGGCGACCAGGAGGAGGAAGAGGAAGGTGAAGATGAGAAACCCCCTGAACTGGACGGCCCCCCGCCTCGAGAAATGAGAAAAAAAGGGATTTTATTACAATATCGCCTCCGATCCACCTCGCACCTCCCCGGGCAGCTGCTGTCGGTGCGGGAAGCGCCCGCGGGTGTCGCGCCGGCGCACACCGAGGAGGACGGTTCCATCTACGAGATGGCCGACGACCCCGATATCTGGGTGCGGAGCCGACCCTGTGCCCGCGACGCCCCCCGCAAGGAGATTTCCTCAGTCGCCATCATTTCGGGGGGTCGGGGGTACCGTAACTTCAGCCCCGAATCGCCGCGCCGGGGGGGAGATGCTGACAGCACTTTGCTCATCTGGCAGCTCCCCTTGATGCTATAGCACCCGGGACCCCCCACCCACCTGGCACCTACCTCAGAAAACCACTCGAAAGCTGCCGGGGGTGGTCCTGCCCTGGGTACATCACCCTTGGTTTAAGGAGGAGAAAACTGAATTATGGGGTGTTTTTGTCCCCCCAAAACCAGCTTTGTGCATGGGGAGAGGGGATATTTTTAGCGGTGGGAGCGGTGACCTCCCTGCAGGCTTTGGAGGTGCCGGCTCTTCAACCGAAGGCGTCTGTGTGTCTGCGTGTGAATATATATATATAATATATATATAAATATGATGTATATTATTACCTGTATAAAGAAGGAATCTGTATATATTGGGGCAACTCGGAGATGCAGGAATAGCGGTTGGGAGCGCTCAGCGGGTGCCGGCTGCGCTAAAATGGGGGTTTTGCTGAAATAGCCCTTTTTTTTTGACTTTGAATCGAGGATAATGGTACCAAAATCCCCTGGTTTTGGGAGCTGAGTACACGTGGTTTCCAGAGGGAAATAAATTTTGGGAGCATGGAAATAAATCCTGTAGGAATCAGCGTGTTTCCTTGCAGTATTTTGTAACCGGATTTGGCTCGTGTCAATGTTTTCTCTCCCTTGATTCAACAACAGCATCCCGAAGGGTTAATATACATCCTCAAAAATCAATATGAAGCCCCAAAATGCTCTTTCTCCCCCCCGAAATGGTGTGGGATGGATGGAAAAATGGCCAAAAGGATGCAGCCCGTCCCCTGCATCTCTGGTACCCAAAGCTCCTCTGTCCCCGAAGAGAAACCCGGAGCCAGGGAGGTGGAAACTTGTCCGAGGACTAAATCAATTTATAATGCGTTCCTCTAACCGCCTTCAATTTGATTTTCATTTGTAGTATTACAATCATCAGATTGATATTCCCGGCCGCTCAACCTTGAAATGGGACGGCGCGGCCCCTGCTGCCGGGGAGCCAAGATTATCCGCCTTGTGCCGCTTTCCCAGTATTTTCCTAATTAGCCATCAAATGTGCTTTGCTGGGTTTTTCTTTCTTTGCCCTTAAAGTCTTTGCTGATCAAGTTTTCCCCCCATCTCAGCTGCACGACAGCGGGGTTGTGGAGTTTTCGGAGCAGCCGTGCAGCATCCCGCATCCCAAGGACCACGAGCATCCTCACGAACATCCGGGATGCCCATGGGAAGGATGGCGAGGAGCTCATGGCTTTTTGTACTCTAGAGAGTGCTGAGCTCACCTCTAAGCCTCCTCTTCTCCAGACTAAACAAGCCCAGCTCCCTCAGCCTCTCCCCATAGGGCTTGTGCTCAAGTCCCTTCCCCAGTCTTGTTGCTCTTCTCTGGACCCTCCAGCACTTCAATCTCTTTCCTGAGCTGAGGGGCCCAGAACTGACCACAGCACTCCAGGTGTGGCCTCCCCAGTGCAGAGCACAGGGGAAGGGTCACTGCCCTTGTCCTGCTGACCACGCTGGTTTGGATACAGGACAGGACACCATTGGCCTTCTTGGCCACCTGGGCACACTGTTGGCTCCTGTTGAGCTTCCTGTCCATTAGTCCCCCAGGTCCCTTTCTGCCTGGCTGCTCTGCAGCCACTCTGTGCCCAGCCTGGAGCTGCAGGGGGTTGTTGTGGCCAAAGGGCAGGACCCGCCACTTGGCCTTGCTGAATTTCATCCCATTAATAGATGTGGGTTATAATGTGGGTTATGAGGTGTCTGAGCTGTCTGCAGCCACAGGAGAAGAAATTCTCTTTTTCCACCAATATTTTGGTGCAGAAAACAAACCTGAGAGGTTTCAAGGTGGTCCAGCCGTGGGGTGGCAAAGGGAAATCAGCTTTCCCTCTTGCTTATTCCCTGGGGGGCACAAGCAAAGTTCCCTTCCTGTGTGCCCATCGTTCCTCTCCATCACCTTTCATCAAGCTGGTTGGATCCCTCCTGGGTTTTTCCGACTCCTTGCAAGCCGCGAGTAGAAAGAAAAAAAGAAATACAAATAAATTGCGAATAATAATAATCATCATAACAAGCAGCGTGGGAGCCTGGGGGTGGAAAAGGAGCAAAGGAGAAATTGCTTTGAGCTGCAAAGGCAGGACCGCTCTGAAGACGGGCTCGCTTGAGATTTGGGAAGAGAAACCTGCCTTGAAAGGAGCAATTAAAAGAGGCAAGTAATTAAATTGCTGCAGGAAACGCAGGGTGAAGGAGCTGGAGAGGATGGAGAGGGCTGGGGGGTTGCATTGGGTGCTGCATCCCTGGTGATGCTCCTTGCTCTGTGTTCAAATAATGTGTATATATTCATTATATATTTTATATTTATACATATATATGTAAAAATATAGATATATATGCAGCAGGGAAGGAGAATAATATTTCCAGGGGCTGAAGTTAATGTCCTTTGGAAGGTGTTTGGTTATTAAGTCCTGAGGAATCGCGGTGGCCGGAGGGTGGAAATTATTCCATCAGACACAACAAGTGGCTGCCAAGCTCTGCTTAAAAAGAATTGCCTGACAAACCAGACCCGACCCTCAATGTTTTTCTTGCTGCAGCCAGTGGTGAAGCCCTTTGGGGTTAATATTTTCTCCCTGACCAGGTATTTCCCCATTGCTGGGCATGGGAGGAATTGAGATATTCAAATCCTTTCTGGTTATATTTCTTTTTTAATTTTTGCTCCCCCCTCCCCAGCTCCAGGGCAGAAAAGGCTCCACTTCTCCCTTTGCTTTTTTTGGGGACTACAACCCCATCTCTTCATTTCCAAGACACGCTTCGCACTAATTAGACCTTAATTACAGCAATAAATTCATTTTGGGTCAGGCTTTCATCCCGTCCATCCCCCACCCTGCTTGGGGCAAGAAGCCCAGAGCTGATATATACACATCTATAATTACATAGATATTTATGAAAAGCCTCAATTTGGGATATATTCCTCCAAAATTCACCTGATTTAATGCAAATTCTTCAGGATCTGGCCCTTAAGCCCCTCTTGGGCCGGGCTTTGCATTGGCAGAGGCTCCAACCCGCTTTTTGCAGCGCACAGAATCCCAGAGTGTCAGGGGTTGAAGGGACCTGGAAAGCTCATCCAGTGCAATCCCCCCATGGAGCAGGAACACCCAGATGAGGTTACACAGGAAGGTGTCCAGGCGGGTTGGAATGTCTGCACAGAAGGAGACTCCACAACCCCCCTGGGCAGCCTGGGCCAGGCTCTGACACCCTCACCCCCAACAAGTTTCTTCTCATCTTTCAGTGGAACCTCCTGTGTTCCAGTTTGCACCCATTGCCCCTTGTCCTGTCCCTGGTTGTCACCAGCAGAGCCTGGCTCCATCCTCGTGACGCTCCCCCTCTCCATATTGATCCCCATGAATGAGTCCCCCCTCAGTGTCCTCTTGTCCAGCTCCAGAGCCCCAGCTCCCTCAGCCTTTCCTCACACGGGAGATGCTCCACTCCCTGCAGCATCTTGGTGGCTGCGCTGGACTCTCTCCAGCAGTTCCCTGTCCTGCTGGAACTGAGGGGCCACAGCTGGACACAAGATTCCAGGTGTGGTCTCCCCAGGGCAGAGCAGAGGGGCAGGAGAACCTCTCTGACCTACTGACCACCCCCTTCTAACCCACCCCAGGTCCCATTGGCTTCCTGGCCACAAGGGCCCAGTGCTGGCTCATGGTCACCCTGCTGTCCCCAGGACCCCCAGCTCCCTTTCCCTACGCTGCTCTCTAACAGGTCATTCCGCAGCGGTGGTGAGAATACCGTCACGCACGTGTTCCCCGCGGGTTTACATGGGAATCGGCTGGATTTTTTATTAAAAAAAAGGCATATCTGAGGAGTGGTTACACATGTAAAGCAGCAAGAGAAAGGCTTATGCAGCACTACCTCCCCCTGTGCATATATAAATATACAGATATATATCCCCTGGCCATAACACACAAATGAATAGGCTGGTAATTGTCATTCCTGGGCGGACGAGTTCAGAGAGACGAGCTTAACTGGGGAAAAACAAAAATAAATAAAAAGATAAAAATAAATTCTCTTTTTTCTTATTTTCCCTGCAACGGGAGCTCTGCTGGGTAGGAAAAACCAGCATTTTCTCTCCTCTGTGTCGTCCTCAATTGCATAAAAATGGCAGGAAAGTTGCTGAATGTCTAATTTATGCCCCTGTCCGGTGGTTTGGGGTCCCGGCCCCCAGTGCCATTCACCCAGCGCTGCCTTTCCTGCTGTAACTCAAACAGCAATGATTAACCAAATAAAATCCCCATCTGTTGAGAACTTTCCGGGAGTTATTACCGGTAATAAAACCCACTCGAGGCGAATGATGTATCTGAGGGGTAAGTGCCTCCATTACAAGCAAAAGTGACTTTTAAATAAGGTTACGAGCTTCCTTATCGGCCTGAAAAAATCCAATTTGGGACAGTCTGCAAGGGGTATCTCCTAAATCCTGGGAAAAATTCTGCTTTCCCAGGTCAGCTGGGCTGGAAAAACATCAAGAATTAATTGCTCTGGCTTGTTGGAGGAGATTTTGGGCGCTGGGATGCTGCACCTTTTGGGGCTTTTTGGGGCAACCGTGCCCACGAGTATCATTTCACCCCCTAAATCTGCTCTTTCACAACTCAAGGAGCCAGTGTCCTTCGCTCATCCCTTTTTGCTGATCTGAATGCGATTGAAGCCGCTGGGGTTGGACGTGCAAATCCGTGCAAAAGCGGAGGGTTAACAAGCGCCGCCTGCTTAGAAATAGATGGGACGCAGAGCTGTTTTTCCAGCCTTTTCTGGCTCTAAGTGAGCTGGGAGCAAAATATATCAAATAAATATCAAATAAAAAGATATAGATTCTCCCGTAAAGTCTTTTTTTAAAAAAAAAATGAAAGAATTTTTTACAGGAAAGGCTTTTTTAAAAGAAGGGGCAGGATTGCTTGCAGCAGGATGGGTGCCAAGGTGCAGAGCCTGCTGCAGGTGGGTGCTGAACCCGGCTGTGTTGCAGAGGGACGTGCTGCCCTGCAGCAACGGAAATAATTTAAAAAAGAGGGATATTTCGAAATGCAGCTGCATTTCTGGTTGATTTTCCCCTTGCACGTGTGGCAAACGCTGAGCCGGGCCTGCTTGCATCTCCTAAAAACGTGTTTGCACCAAGAATAAAAAGGCTTCAGCAAAATAAAGCTGGGGGGGACACCCCCTGCAGATAACAGGCAATATTAGTATCCTCTTAATTCCTCCAAGGGAGGGTTGTGGGGTTTTTTTCCTCAGCAATTTGGAAGGATTAAAGCCAAAGGAACAGCAGGTGATAATCCTGTGTTGGAGGATGTTTAACAAGCCGGGGTTTGTTGTGTCTCCAGCCCATTAAAGGGGGGTTTCCCTGCCCAGGGGGGCAGGAGGGGTGGGATCCCCTGCTCAATAAAACAAGGTCCCCAGACAAGGAGCTGCCGGGTCAGAGAAGCTTCTGGATCGTGTTGAAATGGCCACAGAAGATGCGACCGGGGTGTAAAATGGCGCCTGCACTGAACCGTGTTGGAGTTGGTGTTGTGGGGGCGGCGACTGCGAACAACAACCCCCCAGGAATCGGGGGCTTTCTGAGGAGACTAAAACCCTCATATTCTCCTTGGTGAGTGATTTTATTCTGGAAATATCCTCAAGAGAGCGCAGGGCAAGCGATTATTTCTTCTGAGGCCTCCTTGCGGCCTTTCCATACTTAAGAGGGGCCTGTAAACAAAAATGGGGTCAGACTCTTTCACGGGGCTAAAGGGAAGGGGTTTTGCTAAAACTGGACTTAGTGTAAAACCTTTTTGCTTCTTTTTATTTTTCTTTAAGGGAGCTTAACAGCACAGCCAGCTCCTTTTGCATTTTCTGCCGTGAATTTTCTGCTGTTCGCTTTGTTTCGTAAGGAGCCATTAGTTATTAATTTTATTTGAGAGTTGAATGCAATCTGCTGGATATGAAAGCGTTTGGTTGCCAGCTGTTGATGAGGTAAAATAAGAATTAAAATGCCGGGAATAAAAACCTTTTTGATGTATTTGTGTTACCAGGCTTGCTTTCTAAAGGAAACATTACCCATGTATGGTTTTCCTAAAGGATTTGTTAGTATTAACTGTGAGGGTGATTACTTGCTTTTGATTAACTTATTTTTGTAAGTACACCTCCAAAAGAGATTTATGGGGTGTAAATTTAAATCTAGTACCGTTTAGAATTTGAATAATGTTTTAGTGGAACAAGCTGTGCTGCAGGTGTTTAAAATATATACAGGTGAAGCTCTTCAGGACATTGTTTAGTGCTAGGTTTAGGTTATGGTTGGACTCGATCTTAAGGGTCTCTTCCAACCAAAATGATTCTGGGGTTGTACGAAACCCCTTTGCAGGGGGGTGACGCTTTTGCTTGGCACTTTTTGCTGCTTTTCGCCGCCTTTTGTCACCCGCCATTGAGGTTAAAGCGAAGCCAAGCGCAGGTGAGCGCGTCCTCCTACCGCCGGTACCTGCCAAACCAGCCGCAGGCATCGTCGGTACCTGCCAAACCAGCCGCAGGCATCGCCAGGACCCGCCAAACCAGCCGCAGGCATCGCCGGGAGCCACCGCTGGTGAATCTGAAATGCGAAATCTCCCCCGTGGCATCTTTGTCTCTGGTTTATAAAGCAGGTAGGGGACGTAGCGACCCGCCGTGCTGCAGCTTTCTGTATCAAAGCCCAGCTACGCGGCTCCGGCACAGAGAGCAGCCGGCTCCATCCTGGGAGCGATGTTATAAAAACCCAAAACCTCCAGAAATTCGTGTTCATTTGCAAGCTTTGCTCTAGGCTCTGCCCCTGGGGAGCTGGCAAGTGAGAGACATCAAATATAGCGGCAGAGCAGAGGAAATAAGCTCTTGTGAAGCTTGGAACTGAGTTTGGGTTCAGGCTTAGCAAAGCTGCCGTACAGATCCACTGCAAATGCATCACAAATGGAGAAATATGTGCTCCAGACGCTGAATTCTGGGGGTTTATCTCCCCTTTTTTCATCTGGGTGCTCTGTGGCAGAACATCCTCTGCTGTGGGCAAAATAAATATAATCCGCTAATTGCCTTTGCAGTGCAACACTTGTACTTGAACCTTAATGAAGTGACTGATGCTGGAGCAGCGGGACAGACACAACCTCTGATCCCCGTTGGCTCCTGCCACAAATAAAGAAGCATCTTCAGCACAACCTCAGCTGACAGGTCTGGTTTTTCCACCATTAATTTCTTTTTTAGAGACACCTGACCATCCATAATAACCCCTCCCTAGCTGTTGTGGCTTCAGCTGGTTTGAATTTAAGTGCAGTAATGGGTGGAGAGTGGAGGCAGAAATAAGTTATTGTCTCGCATGCCTATGGTTTGCTCCTCTGCTTCTCCTGCTCCAGGTAATATAGATTTTGCAGCCCTGTAAGTGGCCCCAAGGAAGGGATGGACATAGGGGGTGTCACGGGATTATCCCCATTCCCATAATTTGGGGAGATTTGCTTCTCAAAGCAAAGGAAGACCAAGCTCAGATGCTCTTGTTTTGCTTTTGACCGAGCGTTTGAGGCTGGGAACAGTCACCTTGAGTTGAGCGGAAGGGAAGCAAAACACTTGAGAGATGTCAAAACACGGGCTGTTCAAAAGTAATTTGCTAAACTAACAATTTGGGCTGCGAGAAGAGCCGTGATTGCCCTCTTCAGATATCTTGGATGGGTTTGTTTTTCCTCTTGGCTCCACGCCCTCCGAGCAGGATTTGCAGTTTCTGACTCTTTTTCTGCAACTGGGGAGGGTGTGGGGGGAAAGGACCCCGACTTCTTCCCTCTTCAGCCAAAAAATAAAGATGCTGAAGCCTCTGTGCCCATCTCAGAGGCTCATTGGGGATATTTCACCCTGTTTTACCATTGTTCCTGGCTGGGGGATGCCTCTTGTAGCGTCATTGGGATCTAGCAACTATTAATTGTGTTGGAGCAATTGCAACCCCACTGCAGGGGTGATCCAGCCCTAGGGGTTTAAATTATCCTAAAAAATAGGTTTTCCTCCACCCATGCTTGCTTACAACACCCCAGTTTGTTGAGCGCAGGGCTGAGCACTTGTAGCTGGCTGTAATTCGCCTTTCTTATAACACTATATAATGCAGAGTCGCTATAGGCGCCCTGCCAGGCTCCGAAATTGGGTTGGCAGGTTAATTTTAGGGCAACCCTCGCTCCTGACTTGACTGGGGTTGGCCGCTGAGGATGTCATTTAATAACCAGGCGGCTTTTTTGAATGCCCAGCTTGCTAATATCAGGTGCCATTAAATGGCACTTAAAGGCTTTTAACATTTCACCCTGGCACTGCTCAGCTGCTTGTTTGCCCGCTCGCGCTGACAAACACGACGAGTCTGCATCCAGCCAATTTCATGGTCTGATTCCCGCGCACAAGCGGGATACAATAGCGTTCCCCGGCTAAAAATAATGCAACGTACGCTATATTAAAGGCTGATTCATGATGTCTCTATGAACGAGTTGCTTCGGTACCTTCCGTGCAAGGAGGGGGCTGGAGGATCCGCAATAGACAAGCGTTTGCAGTTTGTGTGGTCTCATCCTGGGCTTGGTTTCAGCAGCGATACAGGGATGCTGAGCTGAGCCTAAGGGCTGTGCTGCTCTTTTGAAGGATGCACTCACCATGAAAACACCTTTCTGTCACCATCCACCACGCTGGTGGGCTCGTGGCAATGGGAAAGCTGGACCTGAGATGCTTCATGTCTTGTTTCAAAAGGAGATGGAGCTGCTGGGAAAAGTTTCCCCTTCCCAGGGTAGGATATGAAGCAGCTGCCTTAATCAGGCGTCATTGTTTGCGAGAGCTGGACCTCCACACGCGTTGCTATTCCTGGTGCCGGGGGCTCTGCCAGCCAAGGGTGCCAAGAGAAGTTGGGTGAGCGGAGAAGTCGCTGCAGCTTTTGGGGAGATTTGCTCCAGACCTGTTGGGAAACGGGGAGGGAAATGCTGACCCTTTGCCTTCAGCGTGGGTCTGGGTGAGCTGGGCTATTGCAGGGGGTGAGGATGGAAGGAAAGGAAGAAAGAGAAAAGAAAGTAAAGAAGTTTGATGTACGGCAGGGCTGGTTGCATCTTACACAGGACCAGCTCCTGCGCTTTAACCCCATGTGCGTCATTGCACTGGTTGCAACTGGGTCCAGTAAGGCTGGAGAACTGGGCTGGTGGTAACTCCCTATTTGCTGAGCTTCTAACCCCCAAAATTCTGTATTTGAGTGCACAAATCCACCCAAGCCGAGGACCCACATCGTACCTGCCTAACAAGGCTTGGTGAGCTCCCAGTACCCCAGCAAGGAGCGAAAAAATAACTCAATAATTTATTAGCCTAATTAAATTTTACTAATGCGTTTGACCCCAGCTGCGCAGAGGAGCGCTTATCAAAGCCGCGATCTCCCGGAGATTATTGGACAATTAATAAGAGTCAATCGGTTGCCGTTCCTTGTCGGGTGGGATGTAGATGTCCCCCAGGATCACCGGTGGCTTTTGCTTTTGCACTGTGGTGCTAAGGGCTGCGGAGCTTTGGGGGTTTGTGGGGATGCTCCCGGTAGGGACCGTGATGCCTTGCAAAGGAAAAAAGGGGGTTATAACCTCCCTTGGGTGTGGATTTGGGGGTCTCTGTGGCCTCATCCCTGGCTCAGGGATGTAAAACCGTCCTAATAGGATTGCAAGCGGCGAGGGGGAAAAAGTGCTCTCGCAGGAGCCTCTCGCAGAAGCGAAGCTTAAACGGCTCTTTGTGTCACAGCTTTTTTTTTGAAGTCCTTGTCAAAAAATGACATTTTTCAGGTTGTTAGCCAAAAAACACCCCCCACCCCCCCCACCTCGCTTTCTGACAAACCCCAATCTGTCAAGTGGACGCGTCCTTTCCCATCCGCCTTGACAAAGCTGGTTTGATCCGAAGCCCGAAGCGAGATGCTGCCGGCGACGCCGGGTCGTGCCGCACAGTGGGGATTTTATTTGGGGAAAGAGGATTTGAAAGCATGTGGGGACGTGACAAAAATCAATCCCCGAGAGAGGATGGAGAACCGGGGGTGATGATGTCCCCAGGCTGAGCTGGGATGCAGCAGGGCAGGTATTTTACCACCTCAGCAGTGATTTGAAGCCATGGGAAGGTCAAATTTTGCTCAAAAATGGTAAAAAACCTTATTTAAGAGCAGCCAGGTCCTTTGCTAAGAGCGATGCTCTGCTCGCATTTGGGGTCAAAGCGTGGCTGGGTTGTTCCCCTGATATTTCCTTCTGCTTCCTATTAATCCATGTTCAGGCCGGAGGTTAATGGGAACTTGAACCCAGGGCTCAGCATCGCGGCTTTGCCTCCATCCAGCCCTCTGCAATTAAAGCTGGAGGAACAAATGAAGATGCTAATGCAACAGGAAGTAAAAATTCATCAAGGTTGGTGTTAATTGCCCAGCACGGGGCTGGGGGAGGCAGCAGTGGGTTTGGGGCTGTGTCTCCTACTTCTCTGCAGCTGGGGAGGGAAAATAGTACCATTTTAAATGTTTTTTGGTAAGTGCTTTTTAATTTTAATCTCGTTTTCAGGGGTTTAAGGCTGCAAACATCCCGCCTGGCTCGCTTTCAGGTTGCTTGACAGGCTATAATCTCCTCTTCTCCAAACAATGGACAATCTCGGAAATGGCACAAAATCACCATCTGCAACTTTTGGGGATGTTTTTTCTCCCCCGTCTGCTGGTGCTGGGAGGGGGAATTTTCTCCTTTTTCCCCCCAAAAAGGAGTGTTTTCTGGAGATCTTAATGCACATCAAAGCCTACAGCAGGTGGACACATCTGCTGCCCCACGGCTGTTTTAACTGGTTTATAATGGTTTTCAGAGGCATTGGGCAGTGGATTCTGGCTGTTTTGGCCTTTTTGGGCTCTTTTTGTCTTGTGCCTTAAGCAAAAAGGCCGTGGAAGAAGACATTATTAAATTTGCTTCCTCCGGGCTGGTTTCTTCCCGTCTTTATTTCCCTGTCGCTCTGATCTCCCTTGAAACCAGCTTTAAGGCCGGTGGCTGTCCGAGCTTAAACTCTCACAAAGGCTTATCCCCTCGTCCTCCCGTTTCTGACAAGGCTTTCAAGCCACGCAACTGCTCCGTGTCTCACTCTTTTTCCTAGATAATGAGCTTAATTACAGCCAGATTTGTGTTCTCCGCGCTGGTTTGGAGGAACTGGTTCTATATGTCGCTGGCTTCGCATTCCACCTCCGTCTCTCCTCGGCTTTGGGCTTTGCTTGGAGCTAATTAGTGACCAGGAGAGTGGATGATGATGGTGTGAAACTGCGAGGTGGGCAGCTGGGGGAGTTTTGGGGTTATTTTTGCAAACTGCGCTGAGCAAAAAGCTCTTGCCGTGCTGATGGGATGGTGGAGCGTTGGCTGTGCTGGTGGGCAAAGCCAAACCGTAATGATGCTGATCCCATGGCAAACCCATAATGATGTTTGAACCCCATGGCAGACCAATAATGGTGCAGATCCCATGGCAAATTCATAACGATGCTGATCCCATGACAAACCCATAACAATGCTGATCTCATGACAAATCCATAATGATGTTGAACCCCATGGCAAACCCATAATGCTGCAGATCCCATGACAAACCCATAATGACATTGATCCCATGGCAAATTCATAACGATGCTGATCCTGTGGTGAACCCATAATGATGCTGATACCGTGATGAATCCGTAATGATGCTGATCCCATGGCAAACTCATAATGATGCTGATCCCATGAAAAACCCATAACAACGTTGAACCCTGTGGCAAACTCATAACGATGTTGAACCCTATGGCAAACCCATAATGCTGTAGATCCCATGGCAAATCCATAATGATGTTGATTCCCTCATTGGGATACAGAGCCATGAGCTGCAGCAAACCCTCACCCCAAGCCTTGGAGATGTTGGATTGATGGTCACACCACAGAGCAAAGCCAACCCATGATGTTGTTGACCTCATGACAAACCCATAACAATGTGATCCCAACCATCCCGCCATGGTCCAGGAGCACATCCCTCAAAGATGCCAAACAGCCATTTGGTGGGACGATGTCATCCCCACCACACCCTTGACCTTCGGGATGTCCAGCTCCACCCTCACATGTCCTTGTGCTCTAATTACTGTCACCGTGTTCTCATTAGCGCTGGAGCCCGGACTATTTCTCAGCACCAGCATCCAAGCCGCGCGCAGCTGCGAGGACATTAGCCGGTCCATTCATAATTACAGGGCCAGAGCCCGCGTGAACATCAAACCATTAGTCTAATTTGACTATCTAACGAGGAGCTGTGATGTTTTATGCATGGCGCCTAATTTTACCCTCGCAATCTCCTGCTATATTTAACATCATTAATCATTTATTCCCATGGGGCTGGAACCCTGATTAGTGTCAGATGTATTATGGGAGGAAAGGGATTTAAAATAAACCCCCTTTTGCCTTTCTCCTGGGGGGGATGAAGCCGGTTTGTTGGCGTTGAGCTGCCGGTCCTTGGCTTGCTTGAGTCTGCGAATGCAACTGGAAGAGACTGGCCCTTTCCTGGCCTTTTTGATGCCGTTTTTAGGGCAAAAATGGGGAAAAAGAGACAATATGGGACCGTCCCCCCATCTCCGCTCTCTACCCTGGTCTTATTAGCTATGTTTACATGGCGGAGATGTCAAGCCATTAATTTTTAATGCCTGGTTTATTGTGGGTTTGAACGGTTTATTGAGTAATTCCTGCATTTAAGTGATTCATTCCCCAGGGGTGGGAACAACTGGTTAGTTTTACATTAATCAGCCCGTCCGGATGCCAACGGAGGGATGATCGATCCAGCCCCACCGCCGGCAATGGGGACGTTAAAATACCTCAAGGTGCAACGAGGTTAAGGGAAAGGAGTAATTAAGGCTCCGAGTCCGCTTTGCAAAGCTGATGCTCGGCCAGCAGCCGCCTGTTCCCATTTTCCTCCCATTCCCCAAGCAAAACGAACCCCCCTAATTAATTTGGAGACCCAACGCTTGTAGCTCAAGATGGTTTTGTAGGGTTGGTGGCGAGACGGGAGGTTTACATGCACATGGGAGATGTTGCTGCTATCAAATCCTCCAACGCCTGAGCCGAGATCGATGCAAAACCTCCTCAAGGTCGAGCCTTTTAAGTAAATGACACTAATTACAGCGAGACTACTTCTTCTGGCGCTAATTGCCGCTTGCCGGTGATGTGCCAGAGGGATGGGGGGGATGTGGAGGTCCAACCAGGTTCTGCGGGTGGCCGGTCCTCAGCCCGCTGCCATCTCCTCGAGGATCTGCGCTGCCAAAATTGTCCTTGCAATGATTAAATAAACAGTTTGCAATGCGGGACGGGGCTACACTATCCATCAAATCTCATTTTTCCTCCTTGCACACACAGATTCGGGGGCTTAGGTGGTGTCTACCAGCACCTCCCAGCTTGCAGAGACACCAAGGTCCTGCTTTTCCAGCACTGCGCTTGGTTTAGGAGGTTTATTTTCCCCTTGCTCAGCTCCATCTCATCTCTCTCCCCTCCTGCACGCTCTTTTTTTTCCTCCCCAAGCTGCGCAAAACCCACCTGCAAGGGCGGTGGGAAAGCAGCAAACAGGTGCTTTGCAGCAGATCTCCCATTGCTCCGGGGTTGGCAAGTAAAACAAATGACGTGGCTTTATTTATCTCATTATATATTTTATTTTTGTTTCTTTTCTTTTTTTTTTTAGCACCTCCGCAAGGAAAAGGAGCCGCTTGCTGTCAGCCAGGCAGATGCGAGCTGGTAATGACGGCTGCCGAAGGCGCGGGGAGCCGCTGTCTCCTGCCTCATCAAAGCAGCCAAAGGTATTTTTAGCAAAGGTTTTGCGCTGCGACTGAAGCGGTGTCGGTAAAGCAAGAGACGTGCGTGTGTGTCCCCCCCTCCCGAGGCTCTTTTTGCAAGAAATGTCCAGAAATCAAGCCCTTCACAGGTAAAAAAAAAAAAGGGGTTTTGAGGTCTTGACAGCACCGTCTGGGGAAATGCAGTTTTGCCGCTGTGGGAGGATGGAGATGCTTTTGTTGCCTCCAGCGAGGATTTAATCGATGTTTTTTGGGAGCTTTTCCAAGTGCAGCAAAGCCCCCCAACTCCTCCATCTTCAAATCACTTGGTGTTTTGGAAGCAAACGTGCGTCCAGCTGGCATCAGGCATCACCTCTTCGCTCCAAATTTGCCACTTTTCCCCTCATTTTGGCCCCGCAGCTTGAGAGCATCGTGGACTTGCTTTTTGGGCTGCATCCCTAGGGGTTTGTGGGCCTGTCCTGCTATGACAAGAGGAGACCATGACCCAGTGCACGAGGAAGGGGGGACAGCTGGTGTAATGGGATCCCACGCGCTGTTGGGTGCTGCTTTGGTACCCGTTGTGTATTTCACACTAAACTACCCCAAAAAGGGAGTCTGGTGGCTCTGAGCATCCACACCTCAGGCTGGGGGGACATTGGGACCTGCAATTGCTGAGGGTTTTTTTTATCTCCAAGGCAGGGAAAAAATAGAGAGGGAAAAAATTAGCAAAACAAGGGATGCAATCGCATCTTCCCACCGCACAGATGGTGCAATTAGAGGACAAATCCTTCGCCGAAAATGATACCACTCCAAGAAAGCAAACAGTTCCACGGGGGGTCCTTTCCTTGGTTTAAAAGGCTGCCAGCAGCATGTAATTCCTTAATGGAAATTGTATATTTAAGTACTTAAGATTGTTATGAGAGCAGCGGAGGACACGGAAAGGAGCGTTTTCCACCCTTGCAGGGGCTCTTGGGTTGCACCAGGTTGCTGGAAAGAGTGATGAGCCCCATGGGGATCATTTCAGGAGGCCAAAAATCCTGAGAAAAAGGACTATTCAGGTGCATTGTCAGCCAACCCAGCAGCTGCAGCTGGATTTGGGGTTTGGGGGACAGCTTTACCCCCCCCTTCTCACCTCCTTCCATCCTCTTGGGTCACTGACTCAGGCTCCAGAGACCAGAAACAATTTCCCAGTGCTTGAAATTAAGTGCTTCCTATATGAGAGTTTAATTAGCACATTATAGGACAGTTACTGGGCATTAGGATTTTTTTTTAATAATTATTAATATCACATTAAACAATGAATTATCGCGAACAATTAAAATTAATTACATTTCTCCAAGTTAATTAAATTATTCCTGTAATAGGGAGACGAGTGTGCTCCACCATAAAAATGAGTGGCCCTCGTGGGAGAGCCGAGTGATGTGTCACCCACAGGGAGGGGGTCGGTGCTCCCAAATGTCACATTTGTCTTGGTTTTCAGGCTCATCCCCGTCCCATCCCCACATCCTCTGGGCATCTTGCTCCATGGGCTTCAATACGGTGGGTTTTTCAGCTATTTCTCCAAGGAAAGGTTAAAGACTGATGTCTTTGAGTTCATCTGCAGAAAAGGGGGGGGTATTTTAAATAAGCGATGGTTTTTATTGAAGCGGCTGGAGGAATGTATTGAATGGGGGCTAAGGGACATGCCCAGGGTCACGCGGGAATGCAGTAGCAGAGGACAAGCCCATGGTAGCACATTTCCCAAGCCCTAAACCACTCCTAATTTGGGCAATTTCCCAGGCTTGGTTATTCCTGCAGCAATTGCTCTTCACCAAAGGGATATTTTCAAAGGCTCCAAATCCCCCCTTTTCTGTGACAACAGCTGCCTTGCAGCAGGATCAGACCATTTGACCTTCCCCGTTCTTGCCCGTAATAACTGTTATTCCTCCATAATCGCTCGGAAATAACTCGGGGTCATTATGCACCTTCTTACAGTTCCCCCCGTTTCCTGGCCGGTGGCTGCGCAGCGATGGGATGTCATTTGATTTCTTTTTTCCTTTCCCTTTCTTAGATGCATTAACTCTCTGTGGGTTAAAAACATGGAGGTTTTTCCACTCCTGAGTTGGCCCGTCCTGTGCAAAACCAAAATAACCTTAGTGATAATTCCTATTTGGAAACATCTTCCATGCTTATTTTTCCCCTTTTTCTGAGTCAGTTTGTCACTGGGATTTTAACAGGGAAGGAGAAAAAGAGAAAAGCTGCAGGGAATGGGAAAAAGCCATATTCTTTTCTCTAATTCTTTAATAACCAGAGGTGGAGCAATGTAAATCCTGATGGGACGGGATGCTACAATGGGGTGAAATAACCACTTTTTGGGGCTATCTCAGCCCCTCAAGAGCCTGTTTTTAGCTCCTTTGCCTTATTCTGAGTCTCTCCCATCGCCAAATTCATCCCCCTGCCCTGGATTTATCCACTCTGAGAGTTTTCCTGCTTCACAACTTGCTTTAAATCATCCCTATATTTACCCGATCTGTAAAGTTCACATGGCACAGACAAGGAAAAAACCCCTTTGCATTCCCAAAAGAGCCATAAACACAGAAAAATCCCACTCAAGCCCAGCCAGCAAAGCACTTAAGCGCATCCGTAGAGCCACCAACGCCGCTGCTGTGGTTAACAGCGACTAAATACCCCAATTTTGAGGGGTTTTAGCCCATTCGCAGCTGCCAAGAGATGAGCCCAGGTGACAGCCCGTCCTTGTTTTACAGCCTGACCTATTTGTTGCCAAGCGAGCATCCCTCTCCTATTTGCATCGCTGTCATTGAGGCGGTGACACGAATCGCAGCCAGCCCGGGGAAATGGAAAGAAACGTTACAAAATCTCTATGAATAAAGCGCTGGGCATGCTGAGGATGCCTAAAACCTTGTCTTGATTTCAGCAAAACGTTGCTTTGCAATAGGGTTGAAACACAAGGAGAAGAAGCCGTTTATTGCTCCCCTTTGTAATGCTGAGATTTGTGAAACACTGAGATTTTTATAAGGCCGAGATTCTTATAATACTGAGATTTGGCCCTTTTAAGGCTGCGATAGGAACCTCAAACGTGCACCAAGTCCTGCCACGCTGCTTTTCAACTTCCACTCTTTAAAATGCAATAAGGAGAGGAGTTTTGCAGCAGAGGAAGAGCATAAATAGGCTAAGCTCAGCCTAGGTTGGATTTAGTGCTGGCTTTGAGCTCAACAAAAGCTGAACACCCTCCCCTAAGCCGTATGGATTTTCCCTCATGAGAAGCAGCTGTTATTTGCAGTTTCTTAATTTTTGCAGCCTCCCCTTAATTTTTGCAGTTGCCCTTTAATTCTTGCAGCCAAATATAAGGGGGGAGGCTGGAGCTTATTTGTTCCAAGTGGGGCATCATGTGCAGCTCATTAGGTGCAGGTGGTCCCTGCAATGGTTCCTGGGCTGGAGATGCTGCTTGAGTCCTTGCTGTTGGTATTTTTAGTGTTTTTCCCCCCAAATTAGGGGGGAAAAGTAGTTTGACCAAGCCTAATCCTCCCCAGTTTGCTTTGCCTGGTTGCTGGGTCATACCTGGAGGAGCCGAGATGCTGGTTTTGGAGACTTAAAACTGGGATTTGCCTTGCAGCACTTCACCTCCTGCACCAAAGGAAGCACGGTATGTTCATAATGGGGTTTGAATATGTTTCCTTTTAGAGAGGATTAATTTTAGGAAGGAGATTTGATTTTGTGGGGTCTTTTAGCACAGGTGGGTCTGTACTTTGTGGCATCTTTTGCAGAAGGTGGCCTTCAGAAAGTGGGGTTTTTTGAGCTTATCTCCTGATTTTTCCTTGCTGTGATGGGTTTTGCACTGGCTGCGTGTCCCACTGAGGGGGAATTTACATCGTCTGCTCAAATTATCTAAGTCTGGTCCAGAATTTTCCAAGCTATGGGGATAAATGTGCCTGCTGTGGTACCCGGGATGGGGGACGCATCCCTGAGGGCAGGTTTGACGTCCAGACCTGCTTTTTGGGGTCCCCCCCATGACACTGGTGTCCTCGTTTTTGGATTCTGCTTGATTCGCCCTTCCTGAAGCCCAAGGAGCAGTTTAATTAGCGGGCCCTGTAATTAGGGCATTTATCTGGGAGGTAGGAAGTGCATCCTGGGGCTGCATGTCCCTTTGGCCGCATCCCATGTGCAGCATCCCCTGTGCTGGTTGTGCTGCTTTGCAGCAGCTCATGTGTGCAAAACCCCCCCCAAATTTGGGGACAGAACCCTAAACCCAGCCCTTTTTGTTCCCATTTCCATCATCTTGAACTGATGAAACAGGTGGGTGAGGTTCAGTGGAACTGAATTTTCCCCAAAGCTCATCCCAGGGCACGGAAGCAAAGACACCGCGCAGCTTCCAATTCTTAAAATAAAAGCTTGAATTAGGCTACAAAGTGGGGGAAACAGTGCATTTTCCACAATTTAGGCTCCTTCTAAATGCAAAACATCGTGGGGAATAGACGGCCAGGAACCGGTCGCGCCATTTAAAACCGCAGCTAAAAGCTTAATTCGTTTTGCTAATGGGTGCGAAGGTAAATGGGAAGCGCCCTAATGGTGTGGGTTTGCAGCAGAAAAGAAGTAAGTCACGGTGCTTCTCTAAATGGGGAAGCAAGAGTAATTAATGGGCTGGTTTGAGGGATTTGTGAGCTGGCTAATGGAGGCGTTCTGGCGTGATGGGCTCGTTTAGGACTCAGTGAAATCGGGCTGGTTTATTCTGAAAATAGCTGGGAAGTTGGTCTGTTGGAGGGCAGGAGGAACTGGGTGAACTGGGGACCTTCCACCACATGTGTCTGAGCTACACAAGGGCCATATTTTGAGGTAAAACCCTGTTTTTCTGAAAGAATAACCATCATTTTTTGATGTTGTCTGTGTGTCCTTCATTGACCTCCAACTCCACGTGCCACAATTTGGCTTTTTGGTGCAATTTTCCTTCTTCCAAGCCTATGGATAGGGATCGCTTCCCAATGCTCAAGCATCCCATCTCCGAGGGTGGATATTTGGCCACTCTGGGGTGTCACACACCCCAAATTTAGGCTGTGCAGGGAAAATGGTCTCAGGTTACCAGGGATAAGTGCAATTGTATTGCTCTGAGAGATATTCTGCATCTTGTGCCCAAAGCATCTCCTTCTGCTAGAGGTGCTTTTGCAAATCTGCTTTATATAGATATTATTATTATTATTATTATTATTATTATTATTATTAGCTGTCTTTGCCCCAACCCGCAGCAATGGGAAGAGATGTCAGAATTGCTGCCTGACCCATTTCCATCCCATTTATACCTTCTGTGCTGTTCTTTTCTCTCATTTCACCAGAACACCGTGTACTTTGCTGGCTGCTAGATCAGCACAGGTATATATACGTGTGTGTATATATATATATAGACACAGGTGGAGTTAATTTATAGACAGCCTTTCTCATCTCACCCTTGACCGTGACCACTTCCATCAGCACTCCCTTGTTTGCACCGTATAACTTGCAATACTCTGTTATTGTCTGTATTTTTCCCCTTACCTATAGTTTAAATGTTTTATACTCATGTCCTCGGTTCCCGGGTTGAATTGCTCACTTCAAGCGTTACCAGGCGATGGCAGGAAATAAATGCAAGAATGAGGCTTTTAAGAGATGCAGGGCGGGGGGAAGGAAGCGTCATTTCATTACATTAAAACCCGCCAATGTAAATACATTTTCATTATCGGGAGAAAAAGTGCAGACAAGGCAAAGGAGACTTCAAATGGGAAAATGTCTGTATTAAGAGGTCTGCCCAGGGTGGGGGAATGGGAATTGCAGGAGATGGAGCTGCTGCTGTTGGAGCTTTATACACTGGATTTTGGGAAAACATGGATACTTCCACCCTGTTCAACATTGCTGTTTCGCTAGTGGGGTTTTCCTGTCCATCTGGCTGGAGAAATAGGGGTCTGGGGGGGCTCAGGAAGGGAGTTTGGATGCCCTATTGAAAATATGTCAAAGCTCTTCTTGTCTTTGATGCTCAGAGCTGGGAATGTGTGTTTAGTGATTTTTGTCTTAACCTCCAATGTACCTTTCTGACACCAAAGCGAGCCCTCCATGGCGCAGGAGGTGCTGGTCCTGGCGAACACCAACTGGGATTACTGGTGCGCCTGGGACCTGCTTTGCCTGAGCTGGTTAGAGGGGAAAGAACTAAACGGTCCCTTTGGACGCACCGTTTCACGCAATAAATGGTTTAGCACCAGCTAAACCATTAGCTGGGCTTGGACATAACGATGAGGATCACAGCGTGTGGAGGGTCTCCTTGTTTATCTTCCAGCTTAGGCAAGTTTGGGTTGAATTCCCCAAATTTTCCATGCAATCACAAGGGGGAGAAATTCCCATTTCTCTTCCCCAAAGCTCGAGCCGCTCGTGCGATGATGAGATGCCGGGAGCCTTAAAATCACAGTAATCAGGAGAGCTGTCAAACAGCACATTAAAGTAAGTAATTACAAGCGTGGAGGGTTCCCAATTCTGCACAAATTTTCGCTTAACACAATTTTTCATATAAAAAAAAGAAGATTGAATAGATTGCGACCGGCTCCACTTGCAGCCTGTTTTACACCTGCTGCTCCAGGGACTGACATTTCCCATCCCCTTTCTCCTTCCCCTTCATCCCTCCTCTTCCTCCAAGCAGAGAACTGAGATGCTTTAGTACATGGTCAGGAGCATAAAAATAGGGTTTGGGGGGCGGTTTAAGCCATAGGGTTTTTCTCTTTGTGGTCACAAGAAGTTTGGCTACACAGCCGAATGATTCCATATTATATAAAATAACCCTACCTCAAATATAAGTGGTTCAGTGTTCATAAAAGATCTTTTGATTTGGGAGACAGAAGAGCGGCTTAAGTTTCATCGGTGGTTTCGGATGAAGCTTTTGCGGAGGTAGGGAGGTGATTGACTGGCGGCAGCGGCGCTTTGAAGACGTTCCGAAGTGATTGCAAGAGGTTTTTATGTTCTGAAATCGTCAAAAAATGGAGCGGCTTTGTAGTTGCAAATGATCTGCTTTGGGAAGCGAAGCCGATGATGGGAGGAAATTGAAATTGGGAATGAGGAGAAACGCGCCCGGGAGCTGGTTTGTCTCTAATCCATCACCCGTCGTGGGTTTTACGGCAAGTCTGGGTTTACCCGTTGGCTCGGGAGCAACCCCGTGCCCAATTCTTGGGGATGCTGCAGGTGACAATGGGGTTTTTGTGTACCCAAAAGCCACAATGTGGCTTGTCCGTGGCCTTTTGGTCTCCCTTGGAGGCAGCAGGGACCGGCTGGCTCTTGGTTGTGCAACCAGCCTTGTTATTTATGTCCCAATTCGGGGGCATTTCTCCTTCCTCCACCAAGATTTTGGGCACAAAGCTCTTTCTCCTTTCCATTTTTCCAGCAGAAAGTGGTTTGCTGGTGCTCAGAGAGTAAAACCCGCATTTTTTTATGAGTTGCAGGTGCTGAAAAATTTGCAGTTGAGTAACGCAACGATCTTGTGTTTTGCCCACGAGACCCAGATTACAAGAAACCTTCGTGCACCTGAGCTCAGGAACGTTGATTTCGCATTCAACCCTTGGCTGACCTTGCTCATCTCCCTCTCCCAGCTCAACCTCTTATTTGGCACCTGGGAAGGAAAGAACAGGAGAAATAACCCTCTGTAATTTGGGGATAAAGCCACCGATGTGGTCGGAGGCTTCAGGAGGACCAAGTATCCCCTGGGATGCTCGTGGGATGTGATGCAAACCCCATCCCCGCCAGCGCCGAGGTCATTAGCAACACTTCATATTCATCCTGCCTGGTTGTGTACGCTGAGCAAACGGGGAAAAGAAATGAAAATGAAATTGGGAGGCTCTCAAGTGGGAGCTGCGTGAGGCGAAGCCCCTTTTGAGGCTGTTTTCTTCCCGTCTCAAGTGTGTGGGATTTGCATCGCTCTTTGCTTTCCCCGCTCTGCGTCGTGGGGATTTAAATGGTTTTGGCAATGGGAAATATTCGTGGTGAAGTGTTGTGTTTTTTGGAGCATAATTACTTGATATGGGGCTTGTGTTGCCCTGTTACGTGCTGGGTCTCTCCTTTCTGCAGCACTCACTGTTTCTGGTTTGTTGGTAGTTCTTTTTCTTTATATTTTGTTTTCCAAACCACCCTGTGCTGCACCTAATGCTCAGAATCCTGCAAAATGAAGAGCAATTTCCTTATGGGAGGATAAAGCTTTGCTTGTCCCAAACGTGAGGACGCACCCATAAGCACAAGCACTTCCCCTCTCTATCATATACATTGATTTACTTATTATTTATCCTTTTCCTTCTTTGGCAACCAAGTTATTTTCCGAACGCTTTTCACCCCAATCTGCTCCGACACCGCTGCCGGACCTTGTGGGATCCCCATTGCAATCACTGATGTCGCATCGTTCTCATGTGTGGATTATTCGCACCGTTCGTCCTCGTGCAACCCAGCACCGTCCCGTTCGTTGATTTTCATTCCTATTTAAGGCATTGTGACAGGCCGGGGCTGGATGGGGAGCGTTCATCCGCGGGCACGGCGCAGCAGATGTTGCGGGAGTCACAGCGCGTTAACGCTGCCGTGAGGCGTCGCGGTGATGATGCCACCCCGGGGAGTAAACGGGGCGTAACGGTAATTAAGGATGCTCTGCACCTCGAGCATCTCCGATGGCCACGCTCCGTTAAATCCCAGCGAGGACACGAAGCTTTGGGTGGGATGCTGTGGGAGGAGGATGCGCTTTGCCCGGCTTTGGTTACAATACCGGTGTCAGAGCAGGTTGTGCACCTTTCCTTAAGCATCAGCAGAGAGGAAAATAGCGCTTTGTCTTGGGTTAATATCCTTTTTCTTTGCTTGCTTGCTCATACACCTCCTTTTTCCCCTAGTTGGCTATTAAGAGCGTGAAGGTCATGGCCACGATGTGAATATCTAAAAGACAGCTCAGGTGGTGAAGGTGAAACCCACATTGGCTTTTGCGTTTATTTGGATGCCAGGATGGCCAAAAGCATCAATGAATGAAAGGTTCGCTCCCCTTGCTACTCGCAAACCGCCCGGATCCCGCTGGCGTCTTTGTGAGCAGCGAGTCGGCTGGAAGGAAACAAACCCTTGAACTTGGATTCAAAGCAGAAACTGAGCTCTATCGGTGCCAGGCTTGGAAACGCTCACTTCTGTCGCAGCACGGGGTTTGTCTTCACAGCCTTTCCTGCTAATACAAGGAAAAAAACCCCAGGATTACTAGAAACCTCCTGCAGGGTGGCTGGTTTGATTTCCAGGTCTTGGCAGGAGGGTGGGATCCCATCCAGGGGCCTGTTGAGCATCTCCAGTTGGGTTTGGTGGGTCTATTGGAGCCCGGTGAGCTTTAAGGAGACCGTGTGTAGTTTTGCTCCAGCTCAGCTGGCTTGCCAGAACCCTCATTAAAATTGCATGAATTTGGCACTATATAAATATGAAACTTGGACAAAGTTGTGGGTTTTGGTTTGTTTTTTTTTCCGCCCCCAAATTACAATCAATTCCTTCAGTGGAAGTAAGAGCATCTATATATAGCGATGGGAAGACGCTTGAGTATTGCAAAAAGCTCTGCTCAGGGGGTGAGTGTGTTCACCAGGCGTGAAGAAAACCTTCCAAGAGCTGGAAATTTGGGGCTAAAACCCCCTTTTTTTTTGGCACACTGACTGTACATCCTCTAGCACCTGTGGCGACGCCTCTTTGCTTTGCTAGAACAGACTAAAGAAGCCCAGAAGCTCCTTGTTTGGAGGAAAAGAAGGCTTGGGTTTTATTAAAAAAGGGGTTTATTATTTAACAGTGGTATCTATGAGAAGCAAAAGTCCATAATGGGGTTAATGACTCAACTGCCACTTCCCCGCGAGCTGGCAATAACCTGATAAATTGCTGAGTACACTCGAGCTCGCTTCGCCCCAGTCCCTGCTCAGGTTATTTCCTACAACGGCGGAGACCTCCAAGTAGGTCATTAGTGCCTAATTACTGCCTAAACGCTCTCATTTGTCCTCCTGTTGTCAGCCGAGGCACCGGAACGTGCGCCAGCATCGCCGACATCCTTCACGGCCTCGTCCCGCCACATCGCCCAGGCCAACGGAAAACCGGGAAAGGAAAAGGAAAGCGAGTTGGTTTTATTTCTTTCTACTCTGCAAACAAAATTAATCCCATCCCAGCACAGGCCAGAGGTTTTTTTCTTGTCAGTGCAAGGTGGGAATGAATGTGTCGCATCCCACGCGCTCCGTCGTCCCTTCTTGCTTCTCTTGCCTTTGCTCGCTTGGTTACAAACAGCCGCTGTCCAGCCAAAAATGCTGCCGATTTAAGAATATCCCGTGATTGGGATATTAAGAATTTCACGTTATTGGGATGCATCAAGCTTTGCGTGGATTTAGATGATGATTTTTATATCTTTTCCCTTTTCGTACTGATGTATTTTTCTCGCAGCCGGGCTTGTTGTCACTGGGTGACAAGTTGATGAAAGCTGCTCCGAAAAGAGGGCGAGGAGATGGATTCCTGCAGGGGGGGGAAAAACAGGGAAGAGGAGGGAGGGGAGAAGGTCGTGGAAGGAATAACAAGGCGTCGAGATGCCACTTCGCTGCCAGCGCTCGCCTTGATTATCCGATTGCAGCTCTTGGGAGTGTGCAGCGTCCCCCTCCTCCTCGTGCAGCGTGATTAATCCCCTCCTCTCTTTCTGGTGGCTTTTCCTACTTGTATATATATTTATATTTTAAATGGATGTTTATATGGACAAGCAGGAGCTGTCTCAGTACCAGCTGCATCCGTGCATAGTGAGGATGGGGAAGGATGGACGTAGTCCCTGTCCCCATGTCAAATATCTCCAGAGGAGCTGCTGATGGCAAAGTACCAGGGAAAATGGAGCTTTTGCTTCAAATAATGTGGGGTTTTTGTTCCCCCATGGTGAGGGAAGGAGCTTTACAGGCTAAGTTCATAAAGTTTTTTATTAATAATATGCATTTAAGCTGGAGCTTGGCTGTGGAAGCTGGTTTCAGGACTCAAGTTTCCAGCCATAGGGGAAAGTGTGTGGGGAATCGTGGTTGGATCTGGGGTTATTTTCCATACCCTGCCCTTGGGAATCAGTCGTGGGTCGTGTCCCGTGTCTAACCCTCCACAGGGCCCTTGGTCTGGGTATGGGGAGCTCTGGGTTCCCCCAAATCCCAGCCAGCACTGTTGGCACGCCCCAGTTTTCCAGCAAGAAGTCCATACAGTCCAGCCTCCAATTTTGTGGCGTGCGGGTTTTGCAGACGACGGGCTTTCTCTGTATAACCCAGAGATGATGCAGAGAAACGCAAATATCATTTTTATTCTTATTTATTCTATTTTTTCCCCCGTTTTTCCTTACCTTGCACTTCCCCCGGGCTGTTGCTGCCGCAGCCTCCTCCCCAAGGCAGCGGCACCTGTCTCCGGGATTATTTTTACCATCTCTTTTTGGCATCGCTATCTCCTCCCGCACAAACCCGGCTCCTATAAATAACTCCAGCCCGCGCTCGCTCCCCCTCCCTCCTATCGCTCCATCTTCCTTTCTCCTTGTCTGTCCCTTCTCCTGCGGAGAGGAGATGCTTGAAGAGCCTGAAGTGGGAGCTCATCTTTATCCAACACCCTCCCGAGCCCTGAAATCAGCTGCAACTGAGGCATGTGGGGGCTGCCCTGTAATCAGATTATATGCAGAATAACCCACCCTGATTTCTCCCCAAATCCCTGATTCATATGCAGGATCGACTTGACTTCCCATCCTACCTGATGCTCCCGAATCGGCGCAGCTCCTCCCTTGAGTTTTGCCCCTTTCCATGTAATTTCTTAGCTTTCCACCCCCCAAAACTCCTAAAGATGAGCTTTTCTTGAAGGAAAATGTTTGTAATGATATTTTTCAGCAAAATAAAGCCGGGTTCATAAAGCTTAGAAGGGGGAAAAAGCTGCATGTGGGTTATGAGCGTGGTCCGTTGGCCTGTGGGAATATGTGTTTCCAGAGATAATTACTGTGTCCAGATGGACACATAAAGCTTGAAGAAGTAAAAATGACCCCCGTGAAAGTGCGTTAAGTTTTGGACCCACTGGGAAAAGCAAAATGAGGTTGAAGTGGGGGAGCATGAATAAATCTGGGGCTGGGCAGTGGAAACTTTGCACCTTGTGCGACTGAAAATCGATTTGGGCAACTGGGCAAATCCCTTGGGGGTCGCACGGATTGCAAACTCAGCCTTTATTTTGGGTTTTTCCAAAGGGGAATTTGCTGGGGATGGCGGTGGGTAATGAAATGCTGCTCACGCGCCTTAATGAAGTGCCGAAAAGACTCGGCGCCGGGCTCCCGGCAAATTAGATCTGGATTATTGGAGCAATGAGAATTGAACCATCCGAGATGTTATCGGAGGGGGCGGGAATGCCGAGCAGCGCCGAGCTGCATCTATTTAATTACCTGGGAGAAAATAAAAGGTTTAAACCCCCCTCAAAATAAAATCTGGCCAGGAGGAGGATGAGAGGGGAGGGAGCGATGTCCATGCAGGTGATGCTCGCTGAGTAGGGATGCAGCAACCGAGACGTGTAAATGGGGCTTTCCAAAGCATCGCCAGCTTTTCACGGGTTGCACCTCTCCAAATTTGCTGGCCAAGGAGCTTTTTCTCCAATTCCTGCCTGCAATGGGCTCTGTTCTCCTTTCCAAGAGGCCCTTAGGTATGTTTGCATTGCGGCACATGGTCCAAAAACGCTGCATTTGGGAAAGGTAATGCTTAAATGTGCGCTGTGCTGGAATTGCCCAGCAAAAAGAAATGTTCCTTTGTTCAATTTGCACCCAATTTGGCCCACGTTTTCCCATAGGGGTGCTCACCCGTGCACTAATGTGATTGCAATGTGTCCAAACTGGATGGGCATGGTTTTATTTGCAAAGTCTTCCTCCTGATGATGGTTTTTAGGGGTTAAGAGCTGGGAGGCAGTGACTGGGGTTAAGGAGATGTTGGGATGATGCTTGTCCTTGTTTCTTGGAGTCTGTCCCTTGCCACCTATAGAATCACAGACTCATTTTGGTTGGAAAAGCCCCTCAAGATGATAAAGTTCAACTGTTCCCCCACCCTTGGAACTGCCCCATGTCCTGAGAACCTCATGTCCATCTGTCCAGCCCTCCAGGGATGGTGACTGCAGCACTGCCCTGGGCAGCCTGTTCCAATGGGGAAGAAATTGTTCCCAAGATCCAACATGATCCAGCGTGTCCCCCCTTGCAATCACCCATCGGAGCATCCTCCCCATGCCCAATAACGGACGCTCCGAAGCTCATTGAAAAGCCGAGAACAAGTAGATTTAATTAAACATAACCTACCCTTTAGCAAGAAAATAAACCGCCTTCTCCTTATAGAACAATTAGTACTTAAACCCCCCCTTTGCTATGCATCCCCCCCGCCTTTAATACTTCTCTTTTATTATCCCTGGCTGGGAACAGGCGCTGTTTGATTTCCATAAATTAGCATGAAGAATTAGGGGAGGGGGGAAGAAGGGGAAAATAAACCAAAAAAAGCTGGGAAAATGGTATTTTAAAGCAATGAACTCGCTATAGAGGAAGAAATAACAACTGTCCCCAGCTGGAGGGGGGAGATGGCAAGAGGAGGTGGGAAAAAGATGCTTTATTTATGATTTTTTTGGAAAGTTCACCCGGTCCCTGGTGTTTCTCAGGAGATAAAAGCTTTTGCTGGCCTGGGCAAGGAGCCAAAACCTGTGTTTATTTGCACACAAATATAAAATATGATCTGCACGACAGCTGCTAATTCCTCGGGTTGTGTTTGTGGGGTGGGTTTTGATGTGTTTTGTCAGGGAGGATCCGCTACTAGAAGCTCCTGGGTTTTCAGCGCAAGGAAAACCCCGTCGGTAGCCCTGAGTTTTGAGGGTGGGATGCACCGAACTGCAGTTGGGAGGCTCATTTTGTGTCTATACTGGTTTATACTGGGGGTTTAAATGGAGCTCCATCATGGGAGCATCACCTGGGTGGGGAGGAGGACCCTGAGCATCAAGGACCTTGACAGTCCCATCTTTTGGGTGCTGTGAATTCCACGAGTTTGTTTGAATTGGGTACACATTGAATAAAAATGACTTAATATCCAAGTTTAAACAGGTGGAGAAGGCTGAATCCCAAACCTGTGCTGGCCTGGCCTTAAAATATTATGCAATTTAATATGGTTGTGAAGGTGACCTGGTCTGCTGGGAGATTTCACAGCTAATTGCTGGGGACAGGGGGCCATCAAGATTGGGGAGTTTCGCTTTTGATTCTTGGTTTTGAAGCGGTTACGCTGTAATTAAAGAGCAAGGACGTGGTGGGTTCGTCACTGCGGCTTCATCGAGCACCTCGGTCGCTGATTTCTGCACCTTGGGCTGGAGCTGGTGCATCTGCAGCCGATGCTCCTCTGGAATGATGTTGTTCCGTCATGTTCATGTGATGTCCCCATGCAAATTGAAAATAAATAAATAAATATATATATATATATATATATAAACATATATATATATGCAATTGCTGCTTTTATGGGTCCTTCCAGCTTTGTGACCCAAAGCTGCGAGGCAGAGCTGGACGGGCATGGGTTTTATTTGCAAAGTCTTCCTCCTGATGATGGTTTTTAGGGGTTAAGAGCTGGGAGACAGCAACTGGGGTTAAGAAGATGTTGGGATGATGCTTGTCCTTGTTTCTTGAAGTCTGTCCCTTGCCACCTATAGAATCACAGACTCATTTGATTGGAAAAGCCCCTCAAGATCATGGAGTCCAACCATTCCCCCACCCTTGGAACTGCTCCATGTCCTGAGAACCTCGTGTCCGTCTGTCCAGCCCTCCAGGGCTGGTGACTCCAGCACTGCCCTGGGCAGCCTGTTCCAACAGGGAAGAAATTGTTCCCAAGATCCAATCTCTACATGATGCATCTTTGCGTATCTAAAGACTTGATGGTGATGGACCATAGCGCACCTCTAAATCCCTGATAACGCTTCTGAGATGTTTCGCCAATTATCATTTGGACACCCTGGTGAAAAGCCACGTGCTTTGTTTTCAATCCTCAATGAGAAAATTGTCCCTCAATCCAACTCCTTGCCAAAACCCACCTGGTTTTGGGCAGAGGTGGCTGTGGAGCAGCTTTGGGAGGGGGATTGCACTGAATAATCTGCTTTGTTTCCCGTGTCTTAAAACCATTGTGTTATTTGTTCGCTTTAATATATATATATAAAATCACTTTATAGATACAAATCACTATCTGTGGTGCTAATACTCTTATCCCAAGCTGTCAATCAACTGTCCTGATGATGTAGGTGTGATTGGCGGGTATGCGGAGGTGACATCGCATCAGCTCACAATATTTTGGGGGGGGTGATGAATGGTTTGCAGTGATTCATGATGACACCCATCAAGGTGCGTGGTCACATCAAACCCCCCCCGGGGTGGATACTCAGCCCTCAGCTCAGCAGCATCCTTAAGAGAGATTTAAATCTACAAGATTACCAGTTCAAAAGCAATGGTTGATGTATTTTGAGTTGATTTTGAGGATGGCGGCCGCATAAACCAGCTGAAATGTGTAACTGAATTTGAGGAGTGATTATAGGACTCAATCTGCTCTCACCCAAGAGGAAGAAATGCCCAGAAAGCCAATTTAACTGACATGTCTGAACGTGGGGGGATTTTTTTTGGTGAAAATTGCATGCAAATACCGTTTTCTTCTTTGCGGTGACCTTGGTGAAAGGCAGCGAACCCAACATTGGGGTTTTGCTGCCTGGTCAGGCCCTTGCCTGGAGACATTTACAGATGGCAATTATCAGATTCAGCTTCTCATCCCACGATGAGGGGATGTCCTTTGGGGACAAGGGGAGGAATGTTCCTAGAAGGGTTTTTTTTCTTGTCTTTTTCCCCATTTGAGGAATTTTGGGGGAACACTGGAGCATTTTTCCAGCTTTCCTTTACCTTTCCAGGCTGGAATTTCTCCTTCCCCAAGAGGCTTCAATTTGGGCTGCCAGTTTGGGGGTGATTATCACAGAATCCCAGAATGGACTGGGTTGGAAAAGCCCTCAGAGATCATCCAGTCCAACCCTTGGTCCAACTCCAGTCCATTGACTAGATCATGGCACTAAGTGCCATGGCCAAGCTCAGTTTAAACACCTCCAGGGCCGGTGAGTCCAGCACCTCCCTGAGCAGCCATTCCAGTGCCTGACCACTCTCTCTGCACAGAATTGCTTTCTCATCTCCAGCCTCAATTTCCCCTGGCAGAGTTGAAGCCCATGGCCCCTTGTCCTATTGCTGATGCCTGGGAGAAGAGCCCAATCCCCACCTGGCTAGAACTGCCCTTCAGGTAGTTCTAGAGAGTGCTGAGCTCAGCTTTAAGCCTCCTCTTCTCTAGACTAAACAAGCCCAGCTCCCTCAGCCTCTCCCCATAGGGCTTGTGCTCAAGTCCCTTCCTCAGTCTTGTTGCTCTTCTCTGGACCCTCCAGCACTTCAATCTCTTTCCTGAGCTGAGGGGCCCAGAACTGACCACAACACTCCAGGTGTGGCCTCCCCAGTGCAGAGCACAGAGTTCTTTCTTTTTTATCTTGGCTTGAGTTTGCTTTTCTCCATGGAAATCTGGCCCTCGGAGGCAACAATGGAGAGATACTGAGATTTTTAGAGAGACACCCACCCAATTCTCCCCATGGTCCCTTGGGCACATGTACCACCCCAATATGCAGAAGAGCATCCCATGGGGAGGAAAGGAGGAGAAAACCATACATGTAAGCCAAGAGAGAGAAAACAAGGGACGGGGAGCTGGAAGATGAAAAATGCCCCTTTTTTGGCACATCACCATGATCAACATCCCTAAAACTGCCCCGTTTCTCCTCAATATGTGGGATGCTGGCTTGTTACTGAACTCAGCCTCCCTGTTTTTTGCTTTATTTTTTTAATATATATCTAAAATAAATGTGTTAAATAGATATATAACTAAATTGATATAAAAATAAGTATGTCTATAACTATATATATATACACAGATCTCTCGGTGCCTGCCTGCGGTTTCTCCAACCCTCTCATTTTTTAGTCTTATTTTTGGTTTTAAAGCGAGTTGATTTTTTCGCTTGATAATCCTTTGAATGTGGCCTCTCTTCCCCACACAAATCCCCGCAGCTGTTAGGACTTCAAATCCTTCATCCATCAAGAGAGAGAAGGGAAAAAAGGGGGGGACCAAGGGGGGGGAAATGAAAGAACCACCCGACACGCACAAAAGCACCAGAGCCTGGAAAAAGGCTCCGGCGATGCGGTCGATGCATAAACCGGGGAAGATTTCTGGCACTCATCGTATCATTAATCTGTCTAAAGTGGCTTTGATCTCTTCTGCTTTAATTAACTTATAATTATAATGTGATTATATGATGTTTGTAGGGGTGAGGCGGTTTTGCAGCGAGGACGGGCTCTGCCCATCGCTGTCCCTTTGGACACTGTACATCTGGTTTAAAATTCAGTACTTTGGAGCATCCCCTGAGGACTCGAGCTCCAAAAAACCTTCAAAAAGGGCCGTTTAGCAAGAAACACTCATGATGGTTTGAGTTTTGGGGTCACCCCTCCCAGCACCTGGTACCAGCACCAATCGCTCCGGCATCTTCTAGAACCACAAGCGGTTGAATGGGGGATTTTGGGCGTGTTTCTGCAGTGATGAAGTGGTTTGTGAATCAGCCCAATTTCTAAATAAAGGGGGAGAAAAGAGATCGGGGGGAGATGCACGAGGTTACCTCAAAAGCCACACCACAAATACCCCTTTTCAGAGCGACTGCCGTGGGGATGGGGACCAGCTCGTGCTCATCGGTAGCTCGGGGTGGTTTTTAAACCTTATTTTGGGGTCTCTGCATCTTTTAATGTCTCTGCAACTTCTGATTGCTTTCGAAAGCCTGAGGGTGGATATTTGGCTTTTCCAAATAGGGCAGCTCTGCTGTGCAAACTGGTTTCCTTTAGGAAGGATGAATGGGGATTCTGGGGCTGAGAAATAACATAACATTTAAAAAATCATTCTTTTTGCGGATGCTGATGAAGCGTCTTTGCCCTGGGAAGGGGCCAGAGGCAGGAGGGTATCAGTTGATAACCCTTTGGGTGACATATATATTCCCTCAAAATTACTATTGAGCAGTTGCTTTCCAGGAACATCTGGGTGTTGGTGCTATGGGGGACACAGAAAATGCAGGAAAAAGGGGGATTTGTGCATCATTTTTGCCTGAAATGTTGCAATGTTGCTCCATCCTGAGTTTTCCCTTGTTGGTTTTCCTTGTCTTGCTGAATCGATGGGTATTAAAGCAAGGTTGGAAGGATGCGGAGCTTTGCCTTGCTACAAAATAAGGGAGTATTTAACAACCCCTGCTTAATCCAGAGCCTAAATTAAGGCTGGGTTTAGCTGGGCTCTTGCTCACTTTCCCTGAGCATCTCTCCAGCCCACCCAAAACCCTCAAGGCACCGGGGGCTGCTCCCAATTTGCTTTTTGCTCCCTTTTCTTCGCCGATGCGTGTGCAGTTTCTGCACCCAAATTGCGAATTAACGCGAGCGGTCGAACGAGCCGGCATCAATCCGCTCCGTGCATCTGAAATTCCACGTGCGGGTCCGCGGAGGCAGATGCAGGTGGGAAAATGAGGAGGTTGAGTCTGTAATCTCTGCAGCGATGATGTTTGGTGGATGCTCTGCAGGGGTCGTATGAGGGGAGCAAAAATGCATCCCTCCAAAAAACAGCTTTGGTGTAACCAAGGGCTAAAGGCCCTATAACAATTCCTTCTTGACCCTACAATCAATTCCTTCTTGGAATTTTTTGGAGCCAAGAGCCAGCAATGATGATTATTTATGGAGTATAGAAAGAGCTGGAGCCTCCTGAGTCACCTGTGTCCATGTAATCCCCATCTATGTGTCTTAGACAAAGAAATTAGAGCTCATGGGTTGTCCCAGCTCTCCCTCTTCTTGCAGTTGGCATCTGGATCCGACAGATGTGCCCGAAGCTGGTGGCAACAGCAAGAGGATGCGGATCGGATGAGTAGGAGAGGAAGAGGGAGAGTTGGGTGATGGTTTGGATGGGTAGGAGGAGAAAACTGAGATTTGGATGATGGTTTGGGTGTGTAGGAGAAGTGACATTTGGGTGATTTCAAGCTATTTTTCTTGATGAAAGCATCTTGCCCCTAAGACCATGGGTTGTTAGGCTCAACACAGACTGGATTGACTGGAGTCGTTGGCTCATCTGACTGGGACGGAATGTCCGTTTGTCTATCTGCTCCACAGCGTCTCTGCAAGAAGAGAGGCAAAGCGGCTCCGGCTTTCCTGCCCAGCTCAGAAATTCAATTAAAATTAAATGTGTATTGATTTTTGCAATCAACGTTTCAGGAGGACTCTCCTGCTCACTCGCCCTGAGATAACTGGCCCCATAGGAAACCCAGTGTTGCGCAGACACGGCAAAAAGCGGTTCTACATCTCTGTTGCATGTGTGGGGTTGTTCAAGTTGGCCAAGACATGGACCTTTTGGTGTCTCCTGGGGGTATTTGATGGAAGTATTGTCTTTGGAGCATGGAAAATGTAGCTGTTCCCCTCCCATCATGGACATTTGTGGTGTGGTGGTGGCACATCACCAAACCTCAGGTCATGGAGGAGCCCAGCTTGGGCAAAGCTTGACTTTGGGGCTGTCCCCAAGTGTTTGGAGGACACCAGCATCAGTACCAGGGTGGGCTTGGGGCCCAATGGAGCTTTTCCAACAGGACAAATGCTGTTGTCCCAGCCACACGGTGCCCATTTCCAAGGCCGTGACATCTTACCAGAAGATGCTCATGGAAGAAAGTTGAGCCAAAGATCAATCAAAGATAGTGGAGTCCCTCAAGGGTCAGTACTGAGACCAGTACTATTCAATATATTCATCAACAACTTGGATGAGGGATCAGCCAGTTTGCTGGTGACGCCAAACTGAGAGGAGCGGCTGACACTGGGAGCTGTGCTGCCATCCAGAGTCCTGGACAGGCTGGAGAGCTGGGCGGGAAGAAATTTAATAAAATATAATGAGGACAAGTGTAGAGTGTTGCATTGAGGCCAAAGGAACCAAAATTCATTCCCCTGGGGCCACTTTTTTGAGCCCTGACGTGATTCTGGTGCCGCCATTTTGAGGCAGCTTGGGGGTCACTCCCTTGTTCTCCTGCCCCTCTGCTCTGCCCTGGGGAGACCACACCTGGAATCTTGTGTCCAGCTGTGGCCCCTCAGTTCCAGCAGGACAGGGAACTGCTGGAGAGAGTCCAGCGCAGCCACCAAGATGCTGAAGGGAGTGGAGCATCTCCCGTGTGAGGAAAGGCTGAGGGAGCTGGGGCGCTGGAGCTGGACAAGAGGACACTGAGGGGGGACTCATTGCTGGGGATCAAGATGGAAAGGGGCAGTGTCAGGAGGATGGAGCCAGGCTCTGCTGGTGACAACTAGTGACAGGACAAGGGGCAATGGGTGCAAACTGGAACACAGGAGGTTCCACTTAAAGATGAGAAGAAACTTCTCCATGGTGAGGGTGTCAGAGCCTGGCCCAGGCTGCCCAGGGGGGTTGTGGAGTCTCCTTCTGTGCAGACATTCCAACCCGCCTGGACACCTTCCTGTGTAACCTCATCTGGGTGTTCCTGCTCCATGGGGGGATTGCACTGGATGAGCTTTCCAGGTCCCTTCCAACCCCTGACGTTCTATGATCTAATTTACACCTGACAGGGTGGGAAATAAGCACCTGCCAGGGGTAAAAATACCATATCTCACCCCCAAATTGTATTTATTGGGGGTGGACGGCACCGGGAGCACCATCAGGAGACATGTTGATACCAAAATTCCCATCATTGGACCATTCATGCAGCTGCTGTGAGAAGGTCCCATTTATAAAAAGTATCAAGAGTTGCGCTTCGAGCATGTTAATAAATCAGAATTAAAATTTGTATAATCCAGGGGCTGGTTCCTAAAGATGCATTTAGGTCCCCAGGCAAGTTGGTGACAAATCCAGACTCGCATGAAGGTGTCAAAGGCTTGGAACATCTAACAGGAGACCAAATATTTTTTTTAAAAATCTATACAAATACCTCCATACCTCACAAAATCACTGTTGCTTTGGCCACGATGCTGGTTGGGGATGTGAGGTCTGCAGAGAGCACAAATTCTTTGTTTCATCTCTTTCTTTCTTTTTTCCCCCCAAACCTCAACGCTTTCTTTCTTTATTTCCCTCACTTTGAAGCGTCGGGGTTTCAATTTGATTTAGAAATCCATAAGCCGGCATTTCAGATCAAGCCTAAACCGCGGCCTTCGGAGGAGTTTTCCTCCAGAGAGATGGGCAAATCTGGATATTTTTTCCTATTCTTTGATATTTTTTCTTTGAGGACACCAGCGAAATCCAATTTTCGCATTCGGAGTGTGCGGGAGTTTCTGAACCCGACCGTTATCTGCCTGGGATTGGTGTTGCTCATCGTTAAAACCCCAAATTCTCTATTTCTTTGTGCTGCACGCAGGAGATTACAGGTACCCAGGGACTTTATAGCATACAGGTCACTCTGCAAGGAAAAGGTGGAAAAATCCTCCCTAGAGAAAAAATAACGCGCTCCTGAGCTTTTTTTTGCTCTGTGCCTACCCCTAATATTATTCTTTTTCATGAGATAAACTCACTTTAATAATGGTTCATATTTTGCCTTTGCACCATCATTTTGGCGCATTGCATCACACTTAAATTAAAGGAGCATTTTGTTCCTCTTCTCGGGTCCTGCACTGTGGCCACAACAGCCCCTGCAGCTCCAGGCTGGGCACAGAGTGGCTGCAGAGCAGCCAGGCAGAAAGGGACCTGGGGGGACTAATGGACAGGAAGCTCAACAGGAGCCAACAGTGTGCCCAGGTGGCCAAGAAGGCCAATGGTGTCCTGTCCTGTATCCAAACCAGCGTGGTCAGCAGGACAAGGGCAGTGACCCTTCCCCTGTGCTCTGCATTGGGGAGGCCACACCTGGAGTGTTGTGGTCAGTTCTGGGCCCCTCAGCTCAGGAAAGAGATTGAAGTGCTGGAGGGTCCAGAGAAGAGCAACAAGACTGAGGAAGGGACTTGAGCACAAGCCCTATGGGGAGAGGCTGAGGGAGCTGGGCTTGTTTAGTCTGGAGAAGAGGAGGCTTAGAGGTGAGCTCAGCACTCTCTAGAACTACCTGAAGGGCAGTTCTAGCCAGGTGGGGATTGGGCTCTTCTCCCAGGCATCAACAATAGGACAAGGGGCCATGGGCTTCAACTCTGCCAGGGGAAATTGAGGCTGGAGATGAGAAAGCAATTCTGTGCAGAGAGAGTGGTCAGGCATTGGAATGGCTGCCCAGGGAGGTGCTGGACTCACCGGCCCTGGAGGTGTTTAAACTGAGATTGGCCATGGCACTTAGTGCCATGATCTAGTCAATGGGCTGGAGTTGGACCAAGGGTTGGACTGGATGATCTCTGAGGGCTTTTCCAACCCAGTCCATTCTGTGATTCTGTGACTAATACTACTAAATTATTTACAGTGGATTTGAGTTTTATTGATATTTATTGATGGATTGGGATGATTGTGAGTATTTAGTGATATTATACATAGTTTTTTGTGCCCTGCTCCACAGCGGTTTGTGTTGGGATAGGGAGGGAAAATGACCGTCTTCCTGCGTCTCCCAAAAATGTTGTTTCTTGCCCAACCTGGAGAGCCAGGAGCTCCCAAATTCACCAGCAAATTGCATTAAATAATGTTTAAAAGGCTTAGAAAATGGAATATTAAAAGGCTGAGCTCTTGCAACCTCAATGCAAGTCCTGGAAGCAGCCGTTACATGTCTCCAGCTCGGCACCAAATTAAGCAGCAGATCAATGTTATTTATGATGATTATTATTTTTCCCCAAGCAGAATCCATAACGTTTTATGGCAAAATCAATGCAAATATCGATGAATAAAGCAATGGCACACTGGAGAAAAAGAAATGGGGGAGCAAAACCATCCAAGGACACGTTTTGCTCACAAAAAGGGGGTTTGCGGACCAGCCTGGGGACTGAGAAAGATGCTCAGCCCCAAAATCACAGTTCCTGCAGTTTCAGCCCTGATTTCCTCCGTTTTAGCTCCAAAATAGTGCGCAGAAAGGCTTATTTTTAGGAAAGCCACCCCAAATCCATGTGGAAAATCAGTTGCATGAAGTTTAGCTCCTGGGAAATAGTAGCACATTGTGGTTTTCCCATAAAAAACCACCCTAAAGCACTAAAATATCCCAATAAGGGTTAGAAATATTGAGAATTGGGGTCAGATAAAGACCGAGGATGGAGCCTGTTGTGTCCTACCTGCGCTTGCTTGGCCGAATCTCCGGGAATTTGTTACAAATAAATAAGAAATTAGATTTTTAGCACTTTGAGGCTTCGGCTCGTGCTTGGCGATTGGGAGCAAAATGCAGGTTTTTGGGCTGAAAAACGGCAGCGTAAAGGCAGGAAATAGGGAAAATTAGGATGGAAAGAGGATGTTCCCAACAAGCCGCCTTCTCCTGCATCCCACCACCCGTTCTCCTCCTTATTCATCACGATTAAGCCTCGAAATTGGCCCAAGACAGGGGAGAAGGTGCCAATTAAAAGCTTTATTTGGGCCATCCGTCTTGCTTTGCTCAGTGGAGTGGGACCGGCGGCAAATATAAGAGACTTAAGCACCCCCAAATGACTTCCAAAATGCTTAAATAAGATTTCCATCAGTTTTTCCCCTGATTTTTTTGCAGCGGCTCCTGCATGGGCTCGAAGGCTGGAGGTCAAGGTTGGGGAACAACCTGTTGGAGAGCAGTGTAGGGGAAAGGGACCTGGGGGACTTGAGGACAGCAGGGTGACCATGAGCCAGCACTGGGCCCTTGTGGCCAGGAAGCCAATGGGACCTGGACTGGGTTAGAAGGGGGTGGTCAGTAGGTCAGAGAGGTTCTCCTGCCCCTCTGCTCTGCCCTGGGGAGACCACACCTGGAATCTTGTGTCCAGTTGTGGCCCCTCAGTTCCAGCAGGACAGGGAACTGCTGGAGAGAGTCCAGCGCAGCCACCAAGATGCTGCAGGGAGTGGAGCATCTCCCGTGTGAGGAAAGGCTGAGGGAGCTGGGGCTCTGGAGCTGGACAAGAGGACACTGAGGGGGGACTCATTCCTGGGGATCAATATGGAAAGGGGCAGTGTCAGGAGGATGGAGCCAGGCTCTTCTGGGTGATAACCAGTGACAGGACAAGGGGCAATGGGTGCAAACTGGAACACAGGAGGTTCTGCTTAAAGATGAGAAGAAACTTCTCCATGGTGAGGGTGTCAGAGCCTGGCCCAGGCTGCCCAGGGGGGTTGTGGAGTCTCCTTCTGTGCAGACATTCCAACCCGCCTGGACACCTTCCTGTGTAACCTCATCTGGGTGTTCCTGCTCCATGGGGGGATTGCACTGGATGAGCTTTCCAGGTCCCTTCCAACCCCTGACACTCTGGGATTCTGTGTGATCCTGTGATATATTTATATGTTTCCCCCCTGATTCAGGGCAGAAACATGAACATCCTGTAGAGAAACCGCTCCCCTGGTCTCAGCTCCTGGGGCAGAGCTGAGCTTTAGGAAGCAAAAATCAGCATTTCATGATGAGGCAACACATTTATCCCCAAATTTGGATTAAATGCACCATTTACCTCACTTATTTAATTTCTCTCTGCGTGTTTTTTCCCCTATTTTTTTCCTTAATATCCCCTTAAAGACAAGGTTGTATCTCTTTTAATAAGATTTGCCAGGGGTGGCTATGTGACCCCCTTCTTGCCTTAACATTTCGCCTTTAACATGTGATTATTTTACCCCGAATTTCCACCCAGTAGCATCTTTTTGCTGCTCTTCCAGCTCCAGAAACAATATGCAAAAGCAAATATTGGGGGGAAAATGGGGAAAATCGCTGCATGGTGGACAACTGCAACCACCTCCAAGTTCTTGGTGATGGGGGAATGTTGGGAATTTGTGGGAAAATGGGATTTATTTAAAAAGAATTAAGGATTTCTTCACCTCTTCTTGCCCGTTGCGCTTGCAAAATGATGGAAGGAGATCAAATTCTCCGGTGACCGATTCCCGAGCCGGGATCATCAGTAACGAGAAGGGAATGAATCTTGTTGGGGAATTAAAGCAGCTTTAGAAATGACAGGAAGGGTCTGGGGAGAGAAAAAGGCCATTTATGGGTTTCAACCTCAAATGAATGAATCCCAAAGAAATGCAAAGAGAAGCGAGATAAATGGAATTTTGCCGGCTGGAACAAGGCAGGGAAATATTTGAGTGTGTCCCTGCAGAATTAGTTCATCTCGGCTCCGATTTCCCTGGTATCTCCCTCCTGTCTCCCCTCATATTCGCTGAGGCCAAATCCATCATTTTTCTCCCCAAATTGACCTGGTTTATGTCACGGCATCTCCATCGACTTGCATGTGAACACTGGGGTGATTTGGGGTTCAAAAAGTGGCTTTTTGGGGTCAGGAATTGGCAGTTTGGGTTCAGAAAGAAGCATTTCGGGATCAGGAATTGGCGTTTTGGGGTCAGGAATTGGCGTTTCGGGGTCAGAAAGAGGCATTTGGAGTTCAGAAAGTGGGGGTTTGGGGTCAGGAATTGGCATTTTGGGGGTCAGAAAGAGGCGTTTGAGCTTCAGAAAATGGGGGTTTGGGGTTGGAAAGTGGCTTTTTGGGGTCAGGAATCGGCATTTTGGCTTCAGAAATCGGCACTTTGGCGTCGGAAAGTGGTGCTTTGAGTTCAGAAAGTGGCTTTTTGGGGTTCAGAAATGGGCATTTTGGGGTCAGAAAGTGGCTTTTTAGGGTCAGAAAGAGGCATTTGAGCTTCAGAAAACGGGGGTTAGGGGTCAGGAACTGGCAATTTTGGGTCAGGAACTGGCAATTTTGGGTCAAGAAGTGGCTTTTTAGAGTCAGAAAGAGGCATTTGGGGTTCAGAAGGTGAGGTTTTGGGGTCAGAAAGTGGTACTTTGGCATTGGAAAGTGGTGCTTTGAGTTCAGAAAGTGGCTTTTGAGGGGTCAGGAGTTGGCACTTTCGGGTCAGAAAGTGGCTTTTTAGGGTCAGAAAGAGGGTTTTTTAGGGTCAGAAAGCAGCTTTTTGGCTCCGGAAGCAGAATTTGGGAGGGATGGAGAGTGTGGACCCCCCCAGATTTCTTTTCCCGCAGGAGTTTCAGCTGCACGTGGGCGCCTGGGGTGGGTGAATCCATCACGAGCTTATCGTGGGTTTGTTCTCTCCCCTTTGCCTTATTTATAGGCAGCCTGTGGGGGCTGCAAAATCTGAATATCGTGGGGTCGTATCATGCCTTGTGTGCCGAAGCGCTCGGTAAGGTGGGAACAGCTTCACCCACCAGCAAAAAGAAGGTTTGCATGAAATTTGGGGGTTTTTTTGGTGGATTTTGCAAGAGCGAAACAACTAATTTATGCTGCAGCGGCGACAGACTTTGTAAATTTGAGCCCACCAAAGATACAACCTTCTCCCTCCTTTAATTGACCTGAGCGTTGCCGGGGGAGGTGTTGGGTGATTGAGCATCATCGGGACCAGCGCTTTGGATTTCAATGCTTTGATTTGGTTTCGGCATCAATGATGCTCTACCGGGATTACAGGGCGGCGCTGGGCCCTGACACCTCCGTCACAGCGCTGCCGGTAACACGAAGGTTTCCAAGCATGTAAATATCATATTAACCCACCGGGGGCTGGAATTAGTTATTCCGAGCTGAGGGATCGATGGGTCCTGATCCTAAATGGAGCATTAATGCATTAGCAGCAGTTCTGCGGAGCATCAGCCGCCCTAATGTGATTTTTCCCAAGGCTGTGGCCAGGAGCCAGCGGGTACCATCCTGCCCGCACCCATTGCTTTCAATTCCTTCAATTCCCCTCTAATTCCACACTTTTATGCAGTTTAAGAGGCATTTTTTACCTTTTGGACATCTCCCATATTTGGTCAGGGGTGTTTTCTTTTCCTTTCGCGTTGCGCTGCACCTAAAATATATATATAATATATACCTAAAATATTCTCCTTCCTCGTAAATCAGATCGGTGTCCTCACCCAAGCAACGCCGAGCTAATTAGAGAATTACTGCCTGATGGATTTAACAAAAAAACAACTCAAAATTCGAAAGGATGTGCAGCAGAGGAATTAATTTGGCAAATGTTTGATTTGGGCGCTGTCATCCTGCCCTTTCCCTTCTCAGTGTCAAAACTGGCGCTGGCTAAAAGGACTCGGAGTAATTTCATATTAATCAATCTCTTTCGAAGAGGAGCTCAAAGGACATCCAAGGCCAAGGATGGAACAGGAGGCACGGGGCCAAATTAATCCCCAGCACAACATTACGGACTTGAGCAAAGGAAGGCGGCAAGTTATTGAAGTTGCAGGAGGAGCTGGGGTTCCCAAATTTCTCGAAGTTTGCATGGAAAATATTTCCAGGGTAAGCAGAGGAGTAGGAACACCGAGTGATGCTCGTTCGTGGTGCTTTGTCACTTCTCCCAGCAGATACCCACAGTTTGGGGATGCTGGTGCCAGCAGCATCCAAACTAAAGATGCTTTTAATTGCAATGATGGGGATCGGGCTGTGAAGGATGGAGAGGGTGAAATGAAGCTGAAATAGTGAAGAGGATGGTAAATCAGGACTATTTGATATATTCATCAACAACTTGGGTGAGGGATCAGCCAGTTTGCTGATGACACCAAGCTGGGAGGAGTGGTGACACTGGAAGCTGTGCTGCCATCAGAGACCTGGACAGGCTGGAGAGCTGGGTGGGGAGGAAGTTAATGCAATATAACAAGGGCAAGTGTAGAGCGTTGCATTGAGGCCAAAAGAACCAAAATTCGTTCCCCTGGTGCGATGTGGAGCCCTGAGGTGATTCTGGCGCCATTTGGAGCCCTGAGGTGATTCTGGTGCCGCCATTTTGAGGCAGCTTGAGGGTCACTCCCTTGTTCTCCTGCCCCTCTGCTCTGCCCTGGGGAGACCACACCTGGAATCTTGCGTCCAGTTGTGGCCCCTCAGTTCCAGCAGGACAGGGAACTGCTGGAGAGAGTCCAGCGCAGCCACCAAGATGCTGCAGGGAGTGGAGCATCTCCCGTGTGAGGAAAGGCTGAGGGAGCTGGGGCTCTGGAGCTGGACAAGAGGACACTGAGGGGGGACTCATTCCTGGGGATCAATATGGAAAGGGGCAGTGTCAGGAGGATGGAGCCAGGCTCTTCTGGTGACAACCAGTGACAGGACAAGGGGTAATGGGTGCAAACTGGAACACAAGAGGTTCCACTTAAAGATGAGAAGAAACTTGTTCCCGGTGAGGGTGTCAGAGCCTGGCCCAGGCTGCCCAGGGGAGGTTGTGGAGTCTCCTTCTGTGCAGACATTCCAACCCGCCTGGACACCTTCCTGTGTAACCTCATCTGGGTGTTCCTGCTCCATGGGGGGATTGCACTGGATGAGCTTTCCAGGGCCCTTCCAACCCCAGACATTCTGGGATTCTGTGAAAAGGTCAAAGCCACTTTTCCAGGGATCAATACCACAACTGCAGTTGTCACGTTGCTGCTGGTACCCACCTCAAATGGCTTTTGCTGCAACGAGAACATGGAAATGTGGAGCAATCCTGAGTCAGAGGGAACCGGGGCGAGCTCAAAGTGTGCCGTAGGGGCGGCAGCTAAATTAGGGTGACAAATGAGTCACGACACAAGGGATTTGCTCAACCACCTCAGAAAAGTTTTGCCTTCTCCAAGTTACCAAAGCTCAAGCTTCGACGATCTTCAAAGGGAGATGTGCAAAGGGTGGCTTTGCCTTGGCTGCGCTTCCAGCCCGCGCAACTACAGGTTGGTTCTTTATTTCTGGTTATTTTTATTTTATTTTTACTTTATTGTGAAGATGCACAGAGCTGGAAACAAGACCTGAAATAAGCCACGCTTGACCATTTGCAGATGTGGCCGGGGATGCAGCTACAGCCTTCAGCATCAACCCCAGTTACCCCCAAGCGCTAAAGATGTGGTTTTAGGTGAGGTCCCTGCTCGCATCTCAACTCACAGCCCTTTCTAACATTGCCATATGAAGCATCTCAGCTGGGCGAGGTGGAGAAATGCAAAGTTGGATGCAGCACTTAGAAAAAGAGCAGGATTCAAGGGAGAAGAGGGGACTTTCTGCTGGATATTTGGATTATCTTCTTGGCAATGCGGCTGCCCGGCCCTGCCCTCTCCCCGGGGAGGAAGGGAGCCATTCTCCAACAACAAGGAAAACAGTTCGCTTTTGTACCCGGCCCTTTCTTTCCCTTGGCTGCCGGAGGATTTACCAATTAAACGGTTGTTTAGGGCTCTAAACCCACTAATCAGATCTGCCAAAAGCCTTAATGAGAGCTTTTCATTTCCCTTCCTCTTTGTTTTATGATTTTTTTTCCCCTTTGGCGTGTTTAAAGGTTCATTAAAGATCCACAAAGGACGGCAATGAGTTTCTCAAGCCACGCTCCTCTCTCCAAAATAATTGCACTGGTGGCTTTCGCCGCCACCGTTCGCCATCCTGCCCATTTCCATACTGGTGGGAACTGGGGATGGGGCGCTTTTCCCTGGGAAGCGCTTTGCTTTTCTCTTCCCTTCCTTATTTTTTGGGGTTTGTTTTGCATTGTGGGCCTTTTTCCTCCTTTTCTCTTTGTCGTCGCTATTGTGCATGCGGTGAACCCTTAGGAAAAAGGATGTTTGGAGCACGTTGAGTTGGCTCCATCCTTGACCTCCAACATTCCTCCCGGACTTTGATTTCTTTTTGCTGTTCTCATTCCAGCTCCTCTTGCTGTTTCCAGCCTTGGAAACTAAATCTCTCCCCAAAGAGCACGAGCCCGTCAAGGGGAGCAGATGGCTGATGAGGAGGAAAGTCGTGGGCAGAAGAATGTAAATGATCTTGGATGTCTTTGCAATATTCATCTCGTCAAGGCCACGCTGCTGGGAAAAATGCATCATCCAGCTTGGCTTCTTGCAGGTTTTTCCCCTCACCCATTCGTTTTTGGGGTGTTTAATGAATATTTTATGCTCTTGCGACATTTCTAATGTCTCGGTCGCTGTCGCATCACGCGCTAACAAACTTAAACCTCCACCTAAAGTGTCTTGTAACATCACCCAGGCTTTTCTGGAGATAATGCTCCAAACCAGAAACCAACCCCCCCGTGTCTGTGGGCAGTTTTGCAATGATATCGTCTCCATCAGCTGGAACAAACCTGCAAATTTCAGGATGTCAGTATTTCTCCTGAGACTGAAATTCCATGTTTTGACCAGCTGTAATTATTGGGTGTCACCGTTTGCCGCTTGTACCATCCGAGCGTGTAGGCGTTGCAAAGATCTCAAGCAAATAACCATTTCCAGTGGGGGTTTAGCTTGAAAAAGTTGGGTTGATTTGCAGCAAAATGGTGTCTGCTTGTGTCTTGCTAAAAGCAACTCTTGCTTCTAGACCCACTGCCAACTCTAAGTGCATTACTGAGCGGATGTGTTTTCATACTGAAGGGAAAAAGAAATAATAACGTGTGCGAAAATGATGGGGAGTTTCTCAAAGCTACTTATCAACTGCAGAACTTCACCAGCCCTCTTCAAAACTGCAAAACTCTGCTCTCAGATGAGCATTTTGCACATTTAATTCTCTCTGCATAGATCTCCTCTGCATTTCTAGGCGGCTTAAGATATTTTAATGTGCGCAGCAAAGGCTGGTGGTGACACATGTAATTAAGTCTCGCAGAACACCCTTCAACAGGAGAGATCAAAGCAATTTGCAAAAAGAAATGTGCGTCATTATCTCGACTTTACAGGGAAACTGAGGCTTAGAGAGGGGAAATCTCCCAGTAGACAAAGGCCTGGAGACGGGGAGGGGAAAACAGGATTCCCAAATCCTCCTTCTGCTGACGGGGCGAAACTGCGCAACGCTAAAATTGCCGCTGAACGCGTTCGGCAACCGATGAATGACGCAGGCTCGGCCAGGGAATAATGCCATTTGACAGAAGAAACGGGTTGAGATGCGAACAGATTCTCCTCCCAAAAAAATGACAGCTTGAAAGAGGGACTTGATGTGTGGGAAGCTATTTTAAGGTGAAAACCCAGAATTTTATTGCGTTGATCCAAGGATGAGCGAACTCGGTCTGTCTCCCATTTTTGTGCTGTGAGTTGGCGTCACCCACACATTTTGCATCCCGTAGGCTCTACATCAAAATCTTTACCCCAAAACGCTTACTTGCTGCCTTGGGATGGCGCCTCCATGGACTATGTCTTGGAGATGACACGGAAATTTACTCTGAGCAACCTAAGCTGGGTGAAAATGTCTCTGCTCATGGCAGAGGTTGGACTGGATGAGCTTTGAAGGTCTCTTCCAACCCAAACCATTCCATGCATCCATGTGCTGGCTTATTCATGTCTTTCCATGACCATATTGACCAAATCAGAGTGGACCAAACCTGGATCATCCCTCAGGTCCCCATTTCTTGGCCCTATCTGGTGGTTATTTGCTCCGGACAATATTTCATCTTCTTTTGCCTCGATGAGCAGAGCTGGATCCACCACTCGCCCACTCGAAGCTCTTTGTTTCCAAAAGCCCTCAAGATAGTACCTCCGTGCTTTCTTTGCCGTAATTAAATTTTGCTTTCCAACCACCACCAAAAAAAAAGCTCCTCCTGACAACCAGTGAAAAATAATTAGCTACACATTGTGTCATTAAACACTAGACTTTAATTAAATTGCATAGAGATAACTGCCTCTAACAACTGGAAGGCTGGAGCCTTGAGACAGCCAAGCACTCAGCAGAATGGCGCAAAAGACCTCATAAAATAGACATGAGTCAAGTTCTTTCCTCTGGCTGATGAAGCACCTGCCTAAATAGGGCATCACATTGTGTCTTCCACCTGAAAGCAGCTTATTGCCCGTTTTCCTCCCTTGTTTTTCATCTTTATGGGGCTAACGGGCGTTTGTCGGAGTTGGGTTTCATCCTGGGAGGAGATGTGCTCCTCTCATGTTGGCCTCCTCTTCTTTTTCATCTTTGTGCCTTGGGAAAAGAGGTTTCCCCATGGACATGGAGCAGCTGGACTTGGACCAACCACATCAGCAGCTCCGTGAAGGTCATCAATGATATTTGGCAGCGTCGCCTTTTGGTGGAGACTCATTCACATTGCAGCGTTGGTGGGTTGACTCCAGGGAGAGCTTCTTGGAGCATCTAGGTCTCCATGTCCCATTGCTTGCCCATGGACCTGAGCCTCTCCGGAGCACTTGGAAACCTTAAACAGACCCATTTTCAAGGTTGTTTTGGGTCTACCCACGTCTCCAAGCTGATTTCCAGGCATGTGTTGGCTTTACTACTTATAAGTCTCTGCTTGGTTGAGTTTATACCACTCATGAACTTCTCAGGGTGTCTGTGCATGTTTTAGCGGATAAAAAGGCGGCAGTTGGATTAATATCATGGGGTAGAAGATGCTCCCTGGTTTGCACTTGCTTTTTGAGCTGAAAAGCATTACATTTTTCTCATATTATTGCCTTGCCCTAAACACAATTGCAATCCCTCTGTCGTCGGCCCACCCCGACGTTTTATACCGACTCCTCCCGACGCGGGCGCGAAGCGCTGAACCTTCTTGCGTGCGAGAAATTTAATTACTGCTTTCTCGCATCTCGCTGCCAGACCTATAAAAAGAGGCTTATCGGGAGCGATAAGCCCAGCGGCCTCGGGAATCGCACAGGAACTCGTGCACGGAGCCCAAATGCAAAAGGGGCAGCAACTTTGGTGGCCTTTTTCCAACCGCCTTCTCCTGGCAAAGTTACAGCTGAGCACTTGGATGCAAATGCCCAAGGTTTGTGGGGTTTTTTGTTTGTTTTTCCTTTTTTTCCCCCTCTTTCCTTATAAATAAAGTAAATATCATTATAATTCAACTGCTCCTCTCTTGCTTTTGCTCTTTCATCCTCGCCTCTTCCAGCCGTAGTAACAATTTCCTCCTGCTACTATTTTAGTTAGGAATCCTCTTGGAGAAGGTTTATTTTGAACGGATCTCATCGCTGGTGTAAAGGAGCAGCAAAAAATCTGGGTCAGGCATTGCCGCCGACTCTTTGCTCGTCATCGTGTTGCAACGCTCCCCGAAAAGTGCCCCTTTGCGAGCAGATGTCGAGCCGAATCTCCAAAGAGCTCATAAACGGAGAAAAGCCAAAGGAAAGCGAGACGCCGACTTACTAAAAGCCGCTTGTCTGTCAATTCCTCAAGGTGCTTTTACTCCTCGTAAAACTGCCCGTTGCAACCCAAGGTCGGGTCTCTGAAGGAAATAGTCACGTGCTGGGCTGGATGTGCCCAGAATTGAGCGTTTTTCTTGCTGTAAAACCGCTCGAGGAGGGCAAGGTCTCCTCTGGATGGCTCAGAAAAAACCCTTAAAAGGCAGAATTTTCTCTTGGCTCGCAATGAGCAACTGGCTCCCGTCCCCGCTTGGTGTTTTCCCCGCGCGAGCGGGGTCGCGCTCGTTCCCTTTGGCCTCCTCATTGATCCATTGCAGGTTGCGGTGCTCGGCTTTGATTTATGTTGGCTGCGTTCACTCCAAAGCGCCGGGGAATGTGCAGCTCTGGCTCCGATATCACCAGGGCCAGCGGAGGAGCGAAAGCTCCGAGCGGTGCCAAAATTGTTATTCTTATTATTTTTTAAACTATTTTTAAGAAAAATAACTTTTTTCCCCCTTTTGCTCTGCAAAAAATTAAACATACTGCTTGTTGCTCTGGTTGGTGGGGGAGATGCATGGGATTTAGCTGCTCTTCTGTGTGGTTTAAGCTCAGCTCTATACATTTTGACTTGCGATATTTTGTTGCCAACGCCATGGATTGAGCTGATGCCAAGTTGTGCGTCCAATAGGCAACCCCCCCACTCTCTCGACAGCCCTGTTGTTTCTTTTTGGGAAGCTCTGGCTCTTTTTCAGGGGCATTTTTAGGCTCCTCACCTTGCGCACTGCAAAATGTGACGTCTCCCAAATCACTGCTGGTTGCAATGGTTGAATGGGTTTCCATCCCCGTGCAAAGCGTCGCTGCCTCTATGATATTCTAAAGGACTTATTTGGATTATGTTTTAGGTTTTGTTCCCACAGGGGCAAGTCCAATGTTGGTGGGACCATCTTCTTGAAGACCTTACTCAAATATAGTCATTTAGAGAGCGAAAATACCAAGGTTTCAATGTTTTGTGGGGTAATCCTGTAAATTAACGTGCTGGCTTCAAATCCAGGCTGTGCTCCTTTCCCTGCCCTCCCTATGGACATCATCAGGTTGACAATTTTCCTTGGATTTGGGAGTTTTTTGGGGAGAAAATAAGGGAAAAGCACAGCGTGCTCAAGAGCATGTAGTGATAAGACACATACATGCTTGTTCCCATCTCAAGGTTTGCTGAGTTTTGTATTTATTTCGCTCAGCCTGGGGGGAATATAGTGATTTATTCCTTAGGGGAAGCATCTATAAAGTCCACCTGGCTTGGACAAAATCATCTTTGAAGAGAGATGACAAAGATTTGCCTTATTTATCTAAGAGGAAAACCTGGTAGGAAGGGTATGATGGGCCTGGGAAATACAGAATATGGTTAAAATGAGCAATCAAGTGCTGCTCGTTCAGGAAGAGGAATCAGGGGCTGAGAAACGCTGCGAAAACCCACCGGGGAATACTTGACTTGATAAAAGGAAAATTTCATGCGTCTGGTCCATAATGAGCCTATATGCTGTGGGTTTAGCTCTTTTTCTCTTTGCAACTGACTTAAATTCTGACCGGTGGGTGCACGGTATGGTGTATCAGATTTGTTTTTGGATGAGAGAAGCTTCCCCGCCGCCGTTAAACGCATTTTTAGGAGGTTTTTTAACCCTGTTTCCATGCAAACTTCAGCTCCGGTTTATTCCGCTCTCCTCCAGGTACTTGGCAGTGGATGGATTTAATACTTAACTACAGCCCATTCGCGCACCTCACCTGCCCGAGGAGATGTGGGGAGGTGATTTGCATGTTTATTAAATATCTTTTGGTAGGATACACAAGCCGCATTGCCGCAGCTCGCCTCGCGATGCTGGGAGGTGAAGCAGCGACGGGAGGGGGGAAAACCCTCCGCAGCAAAGCACGTTATCGTATATTCAAGGTAAAAGAAGCTGGAGGAGTCAGGATCTTGCAGAGGTGATGGGCAGACCCCAAGGTGGGAGGATTTTTATGGTTTTTCCCCCAAATTTACCAGCAATTTGTATAATCTGGCGCAGCAGCAATGAAATGCTTGTTCCCGCTGGGCTTCCCAAAAAAACCCCATATTTTCTTTTCATTTTTGCTTTAGTTTTAGGAAGCAATGAGCCATCCCATGAGGTATTTAGCCAGTCCAGCATGGGGTTGTTGAAAAGCTCGTTTTAACCCATTTTCCCTAAGAAAAACCACCTTGTGCAACTGCTCCTTGTACCCAACACCTGAAATTCAGGACCAGCTTGAGGCTTTTGGGCTGAAAAGCATCCACTTTGACCCATCCACTGGGAAGGCCATGCACTAAAGCAATGCTGCAAACCCCATTGCGGGGCTTGGATATTGAGGAATTGACCTATATCTCTTTAATTTGGGTCAAAACGAAGTTGATTTTGCTCGTAGTCATGTTTGCTAACCCTGAGAGATCTTGCATAATTCACCTTTATTTTAAAGCAAATACATTGCTACTGGGGAAAAAAAGCACGCAAACAAGCAAATCCCATTTACACCTTTGGGAAGGAGACTCCACCATGTGGAAATAAACAGGGTATTTGGCTGGAAACTTCCCCAGTGCCCAAATTTCACCTGTTTGCGTCGGCATGTGTTGCTTGTTATCTGTCTTTCTCGCTGGGTGATGGACGGTGCTTAAAGTCAGTATCTAGAGCAGAAAACACACACTCTGGAGATGGATGGATGCTCCGTGAAACATCGTATGTGCCCAAGGTGATACAGGCATCGTAAGAGCTCCCCTGACAATGTGTAAAAACATTTATTGATGCTTCAAACCCGCAGATTTATGGGCTTGGGGAGGTAATACGTGAAAACAAAGCGGGCGTAGAGATGCTGGGAGTGAGGAGGAGGAAGGTCTGGATGATGCAGCTGGTGTAAGTTGTCTTAATATGGATACAGAGGGTGGCTTGGAGCAGAGATACAAAGGAATTGTGGTGGATTTGCTGGAAACTAACTCAATTTTTCCCGCTGGCAAAGGTCGGGTTGGGTGACCAGGGCAATCCCTTCAGGCTACGGATGCTCGGAGGTGAATGGCGAAGGGAGGTGAAGCTCGGAATACGGGACGCAAGGAGAATTTAGGTGATGGCCGCGAGAGGCGCGGGTGACGCTTCTTTCTGTGGGAGCGCAAACAGCCTGACGGCATCTCTGTTTAAACAGGCGCCGGCTGCTTGTTTGCTCCCGGGGATTTGGGTGATGAGAAGCGGCGGAAAAGCCGCTTGACCCCCATTGCAAGCCCAGGATCGCCCCCATGCCTTGGAAATCCCTCTGCGGATACAGCGGGGATGGATTTACCTTGGTACGGGGAGGTAGGAGCCAGCAAACCCCCCCTGCTCCTGCCGTGCCAAGGGCTGGAGGGGACCTGTCTGATCGCGTTTGCCTGGGTCCCGCTGAGCTCTGCCTTCTCAGCCTCAGCTTTTCCCAAGGTTTTCGGGCATCCACAGAAGAGCCGAGGTCAAAAGGGGATAAAATCAGGGCTGGCAAAGCTCCCACTGCCATCAGCATCCCTGCTTTTTGTGGGGGGACACGCTACGCTGGGTATGAACCCACCCCAAGATGCAGATGTTTTATTAAGCAACTCTTCCATGCCAAAAAAATATATATATTATGCTATTAACATCCTATAAGCCCCCAACCTGTGCTGGATCAGCCCCTTGAAATACAAGCGAAGCTCAGGCACGGAGGAGCAAAGCACCAAGACACAGAAAAGACCTGACAGGCTTTTGCGAGCGAGCGATCGGTAAATAAATATCAGAGATCTCGGCGCTGAGATGGCAGCGGGGCCGGGTTCTGCTGAGCCCGGCACCTTTGCTACCTGAAGGGAAATTTGCTTTATAAAACACTGCAAAAAAATCAGTAAAGGGAAGGTGAGCAGTGTGATGGGAGGGAAGTCCGTGTGCTCCCCAAGTCACCGCTCGCTCCGTTTGCAAAGCGAGCGGCCCCAAAATGCAGCTGCGCAAACAACCCCGCAACAGGGGAGATGATGCCAAAATGTATTTTAGCAAAACAGATTAAAATCCTCATGGTTTATGGCCACCTGCAACAGCCCGCAGCTGGTGGGGGGCTGCCCTCTGCTTTTAAAGGTGACTGTCCCTCCATCTGTGTGTCTGTCTGTCTTTCTCTGCCTCTTTCTCGAGGTTGGAAACACATTGCATGGGTTGGATTTGGGGTTGGCAAGAGGGTTTTTCCCTATTGTGTAGAGCAGCAGCTGGGTTTTTCTGGCTTTGCGCTGAAAATTTCCACTGTGAAAGTGGCCTTGACCATTAAGAGGAGGAGATTTATCGATATAGATATATATCATTTATTCTTTTTAACAGCTGCTAAGTGCCAGCTCTGCAGAACAAGGCTGGAGCTTTGCAAGCTATTGGGACCCATCATCCCTCCTCTCCATGATGCCTCCATCCCAAGGGATGCTGCATCCATCCCAAAGGACACTGATATCCATCCCAAGGGATGCTGTACCCATCCTAAAGGACACTGATACCCATGCCAAGGGATGCTGCATCCATCCCAAAAGACACTGATATCCATCCTGAGGGATGCCGCATCCATCCCGAAGGATGCTGTATCCATCCTGAAGGATGCTGTATCCATCCCAAAGGACACTGATACCCATCCCAAGGGATGCTGCATCCATCCCAAAAGACACTGATATCCATCCTGAGGGATGCTGTATCCAACCCGAAGGATGCTGTATCCATCCCAAAGGACACTGATATCCATCCCGAGGGATGCTGCATCCATCCCAAAGGATGCTGCATCCATTCACTGGTCCCATTTTATCCCAAGCCTCCCCACACCAGTGCTTCTCCCCAAGAGGAAATCCATCCCCTTGCACCCATCCAAGGGCAGGCTGCTGCTCTCCTGGAGCCCTCACTGCATATCAGGGATAAATTAGCAATTATTCCTATGTTCCAATCCCAAATCCACTTCCTTGTGAGTGCGGGAGCTTTGAGGCTCAGCTGTTTGGCTCTGCTTTCTTGCTCATCGCTCGCCGTGCCTTGTCGTGACCGGGAAATGTTATTTACCCCTTTCTCCACTCTTTTCTGGGCTCCTGCATGCCCTGCCAAAGCCACCATCTGACTCAAATAGGATCTATCCCCAGAGACTTGTAGCTCAGCCAAAAAAACCCATGGGAGGCTGTAGGTAGCTCCGACCCAGCACCATCTCCATCCTTTACCCTCTCAATTACATGGTAATGCATATTAAAATTACAAATTTATTTATAGCCTCTATTTTCTCCTCTCCCCCCACAACTCCACCATTTTTTACAGCTCATCCACCGTAACAAATTCGACTTCATAAAGCAAAGGCGCGGGTTATTATTGCCTGATGGAAATAAACGGGAGCAGCCGATCTTTATTCCCGGGCCTGGCATTTGTCTCCCTGAATGCTTAACACAGTTTCGGTCGACACTTCAGATTTGTTCCAGTTGCTAAAGACGGTGACAAGCTCAGCTCAGGGTGGGTGTTTCCTCGCTCTCCTCACTCCTTGTGTCGTGTTTTACTGGTGAACTCCTCGTTATTTGTTCTCCAAGGGGATGCTCTGTTGCAACCCCCTCGTTATTTGTTCAGGTAAAGATGCTCCTTTGCAAACTCTGAGTTATTTGTTCAGCAAGGTGATGCTCCATTGCAAACCCCCAGTTATTTGTTCACTGAGGTGATGTAGCATTGCAAACCCCTCGTTATTTGTTCACTGAGGTGATGCTCCATTGCAATCCCCCGTTACTTGTTTGTTAAGGTGATGTTCCATCGCAAACCCCCCATTATTTGTTCATTGAGGTGATGTTCTGTTGCAATCCCCCATTATTTGTTCAGCAGAGGGATGCTCTGATATAAACTCACAGTTATTTGCTCACCAAGGTGATGCTCCATTGCAAACCCCCTTTATTTGTTCACTGAGGTGATGTTCCATCACAAACCCCCATTATTTGTTCAGTAAGGTGATGCTCCATCACAAACCCCCCGTTATTTGTTCACTAAGATGATGCTCCATTGCAAACCCCCCGTTATTTGTTCACTAAGGTGATGTTCCATCACAAACCCCCCGTTATTTGTTCGCTAAGATGATGCTCCATTGCAACCCCCCCGTTATTTGTTCATTGAGGTGATATTCCATTGCAAACTCGCCGTTATTTGTCCAACAGAGAATGTTCCATTGCAACCCCCCCATTATTTGTTCACTAAGGTGATGTTCCTTCACAACCCCCCGTTATTTGTTCAGCAGAGGGATGCTCTCATATAAACTCACAGTTATTTGTTCACCAAGGTGATGTTCCATTGCAAACTCCCCATTTTTTGCTCACCAAGGTGACATTGCATTGCAAACCCCCTTTATTTGTTCACTGAGTTGATGTTCCATTGCAGACCCCCTTATTTGTTCACTAAGGTGATGCTCCATTGCAAATTGCCCCATTATTTGTTCAATGGATGGATGCTCCATTGCAACCCCCCGTTATTTGTTCAGCCGAGGGATGCTCTGATGCAAATCCCCCCTTATTTGCTCACCAAGGTGATGCTCCATTGCAAACCCCCCATTTTTTTGGTCACCGAGGTGATGTTCCACTGCAAATCCCTCCTTATATGCTCACCAAGGTGACGTTCCATTGCAAATCCCCCATTATTTGCTCGCCAAAGTTGATGCTCTCTTGCAAATCCCATTATTCATTCAACAGAGAGATGCTGAAAAAGAGCATCTTTTTCTAGAACTTGGAGCTTTGAGGGTTGAGAGGGTTCACCCCAAATTTGTGGGGACAGAACAAGGATGGAGCCAAGGGGATGGACGGGAAAAAAGATCCTAAAATTGTTGCTGAATATTTATTTAACTCCTTCCCAAGGCTGAGAGGCCCTGATTGATCATTAGTGGGGCTTTTTGAACTGGGTTTATTGGGGAAAAAGGAGAATTGTATCTGTATCTGGCATTGCTTGGTGGCAACTAGTTCGGTGAAGATGAGGATGGATGTAACCCCCAGCAACTCCATTTAAAAAAAGAGGCCATGAGGCTGGTCCTGAGCAGGTTTTGAGGCCATTTGACCCATATGTGTGCAAAAAAACCATCATTTTAGTGCAAAAATAAGGAGTTTGGAGGATGGGGGGATGGAGGTGGGGAAAATGCTGTGGAAAGGGCGTCTGCAACTTTTAATCTTATTTATATCCATCCCATAGCTGTCATCAGCCTATTTGTACAGCTGTGAAGACATCCTCTCAAACGTCTTATGTGTGTGTGTATATATATATATATATATCTCTGTGCATATGCACTTTTATATTTATATAGTCCCTAGGAGGATTCATTTAGCGCCGGGAGATGTTTCTTGGAGGGAACTGAGGGCTGTGGACTGCTCGAGGTGGTTTTGGGATGAGCATCCTATTAAAAAAGCCAAATCTCTCCCATGGTGGTTGGTGTTAAAGGGGATTTTTTGGCCCCTTCTGGCTTGGAGATGCAGGAGCATCGGGTACATTGGGCAAAGCACAGACCCCAAATAATTAGGGGGGCAAATTAAGGCTATTCTAGGACGGAATAAAATACTAAGGTTTTGGGTAAATCGTGGGTTTGGGGGAAAAATCGCAGCAGATGAAATGTTTCAATTTGGGGTTTTTTAAGGCAGATTTCTGTAACAAAATGTTCTTTGCAGCTGAAACACTGCAAACCCTCCAACTGAGGGGAGGGGGAGACAGGCCACACTAATCCTTTCAAAATACTCCCTGTTATTCCAAAAACATGATATTCAAACCCAAACCCCCTCCTTGGGTGACTTACAGGCATGAAATACTGCAGCGGTTTTTAAAAACTATGATTTTATTCACTCATTTTGGTGGAAAATAGTAAATCCAGCCTTAATATTGACTCACTGACTCTAGGGAAGGACAGGGCTGAACATATGGAGACTTATATTCTGAATTCTGCCTGTATAGAAGGGCTGTTTCTCTCTCTTGTGTGACTATATATTTAGCTATAAGTCCCATTTTGTTGCGTAGATAAATGAAATAATACCTTTTGAAACGCATTAGCCACCAGCGTGGATTTATAATTATCATTATAAATAATAATGGAATCATTCTAGCCCCAAACACCAGCCCTGGGAATCAATCAATGCGCAGTGTGTGTAAAGCAAGGTTGACTAATACCTTAATTTGGGGAGATTTGGGGATAAAAGCACATTTAGGCGGTGGGTTTGGGGGCTCTGGGGTTTGCTGTTGCTTTTCTGCATCGACGCCGGAACGTATTAATTATAGTTTATTAATTACAATGCGCGCGCTGTGAAAAGCCCCTCGTTAATGTGACGATGCTCTCTTTGCTCCTCGTGGTTTTGCCACCGCTGGGCTTGTCAAGGGAGGAGAAAAGCATCGAACAAATCGCTTTAATTCCCTCCCGCATCACAGGGCTTTGATACTTCGCATTACCTGGCCGGAGCGGGCTCGGTCGAGGGAATTCAGCGCTTAATAATACGCTGAAAATAAATGCAATGAGATGCTTTTCCAACCAGGGAAACGGTGGGTTTGGCTCCAGCTGCTTCGCTAAGAAATACTTATGGAAGGAACGCAGTTGGTTCATTTTATGGTGGTTTTTTATTGCTCAAAACCAGATGTTGCGGGTGGGAAAAGCCGGAGCTTGGGTGGAGGAAAAGGGTTTGGGTTCAATGCAGAGTGTTGGGTCATCCCATGGTGATGTGTTTGTGTTTTATTGGCTTTTTGTTTCTATTATTGAAGGAAAACTGCTTGGGAGGAGTAAAAGGGATTATTTGAAGTCAAGCACCTGTGATTTGATTGAATTTTCCCCCAGTTTCAAGGCACCGAGGGATGACGTGGGGTTTGGGAGCACCGTGGCGGGGTTCATTATTCTATGGGGCAATTAGCCGAGGATATATCTCCATCAACGCTAATTAACCCTTCATACCATGAGAACACTCTTTGCAACACAGGTGATATCTCCTCTCCATCCTATTGGGATGCTGATGCTTTGGGGTGAATTAGTGTCATTTTAGCTCACAAGCAAAGGAATTTTGCATGTTGAGGAGCAGATTAAGCACTGTCTGTATTACCATTAACCCCATTTATTATTATTTATAATATTTCCTTATTAACTTATTATTCCAGCTCTATACAAGCATTTTCCAGCAGTGGGGATGGTGCAAGTGCGGGGTGTTTGGGACCAGCTGAGATCCTGAATATATTACATTGAGATTCAGGGAAAATTTGGGTTATTCCAGGCTCGGTGGGGAGTTTCTGTTGAGGAACATCCCACCAATTTGGGCTTTGGCCCCATTTTTTGGGGTGCGCTCAACCCCCCGTGAAGGGCAGGGGGAGCCACGTGCTGCTCTTTTCCCTCATTAATCTTGATTATGGAGCCCTGGCACCCCAGTTAATTTTCTTGTAGATGCATATCAGTCATGTAGCTGGGAATCTCGCAAAAGCTAATGAGGAATCACATCCTCGCCACGTTATTACTCGGCTAATTAGTACACGGGCTTCTTCTGGAAAGGTCAGGAGAGAGGAGCTGAGAAGTTGTTGCCTTTTGGAGCCTTTTTTTGGTGCCGAATCGGGGTCGCTGAGGACAGATGGAGGAGACTCATCCGCAAGACTCTGCCCTGGATTTAAGCTGCTCCCAAAGGGCTAAAGCTTTGGACCTAGTTTTTCCAAGCTGGATCCATCCCTCATGAAGGTGGGAAGGACGGGAGGACGAGAGCTCCATCCCAAAATAGGGATGTATATTTTCAGGGCATGATGAAGAAGCGATCTGGCCTTTGGCAATGGGCTGGGGCTGTGGGGAAACCCTGATTTATTGAAAAATACATGGAATAACCCCTTTCATGGTGTGGATGGCTGTGTTTAGCTGGGGAAGAAGCATCATTCCCCATCGGTTTGGTTCATTTTCTTCTTTTCTAGGGGCCCAAAGCCCCCAGGGCTCTCAACCGAGGAGCTTTTACCAGCCGCTGGATTCACACAAAATTAAAACCCAGGCGAAACCCAACTGAGCCAGACACCCAATACAAACGGCAGGATTTTTATCCCCCAATTTACATCACTTACTGTCTCCTTCGATGTCCTGGGATGCAGCTGACGGGCCCGTTCGCTTCTCTCTGGGTTTCCCTGCGCTCGAATACGAAATCTGGAGGCTGCCAAAGCCACTTTGCCACGGAAAAACAAGTCCTGCTCTCAATGTTTCGAGTTATTTAGTTGATGCTTCTCTCACCGGCTCGTTGCTTTTGCTCTGGGGGAAGGTTGTCCAGCCAAAAGACAGAGCTAAAGGGCTAAAATTCAGCTTGAGAAGGCGTGGGATTTTATTTTAAATGTGTTTTTATATGGTGGGGTGTAGCTGTTGGACGTCTCCTGCATGGTTTTTAGCTGGATACGACCTTTCTCCAGTTCCCAGCATAAAATCTCCACTCTTTACTCACCTCGCCTATGCGTACAAGGGGGGAAAAATGCTCCGTGTGCCTCCCTGGGATAAATTAAAATCGGGTTATTCCCGCTTGCTTGGGATGGGAGCAGAAAAAGGGGCTGATGAGTGATGGAGCCGGGGGTTTGCGGCAAAAATACAAGAGGAAGAAGCTCATCTCGGTGGAGACATCTCGAGGAGCGGCTCTTACAGGAGCTGACAGCACCATTTGGGTCGAGCGCGGGCTGTTAACCCCGCAGAGTGGCTTGAAACCAAACAACAGCACGTTGGGCTTGGCTGAACTCGGTTTTACCTCCAGGCCGCCTAGTTAGGCCGGAGCTTTTTTAGGGTTTGCTGGGATGCGGCCCCACGGGTGCCGGTTCTTCTTCCTCTCATTGTTATAAACCCAGGAGAGCAAAGGAAAAGGCGCTGTCTCTCGGGGAGCCGTCAAATCCAGGATCAAACAAAGCCAGATTTGCTTTCTGGACGGCTCCGCGCAAGAACGAGCTGCGGCTTTTCCCAGCGGATGGAAAGCGGAGCGAGAGGGGAACGAAAATCCAGCTCACGCAGGGGAATTGCAGCAACTAATTGGTTTTATTTAGTATTTTTTATGCACTGATCTACACAGAGCCTGATGCTTTCAAGGTGGGGATTTAAGAAACAAGCCCCAACTCACCAATTTCCACCAGAGTGGTGTCGCTGGTTGTGCTGGAGTCTGAAGGCTGTTCCCCATCCTTACCCCAGGGACACCTTCAGTCCTTATGCTTTTTTTTTTGGCAAATATAACCCCCAGAAGAGGATGCTGGTTTAGGGGAGTGTTATTTTACATGGGGTTGACTTTTGAGGGGCTTTCGCCTGATTTTGGGAAGCGGTGGCGTTAAGCCGGGTTTGAGGGCTGTAAGAAAAGGTTTTGGGGTGAGCACAAGGGACTGGGAAAAGCAGTGAAAAACAGTGGTAAAACTGATTTTGTAAAGAAAAAAGGTGTGTTTTAGGGAAATGCTGCTTCTAAGGTGGAATTGCAACAGAAAAAAGGCCTCGAACCTGGAGGAGAAGCTTCTTCCAGCCCCCTGATCTCTTCTGCCATGGCTGTTTGTGAGCCCCGGGCTGCCCCAATCTCTACCTGCGCTATGTGTAAACAGTATTTGTGTTTTCCTCTATGTCCAGGAACTAATTAAATCTGGGGAGCCGGAGGAAAACAAGGTCACTGCAAAGCAGGGCCACAGAGGGGGTGCGTCCCCAGCCGCTGGGTGGGTTTTGGGGGGGACTCAGTGCTTCCAGGGCTGGATCCTGGGATGCAGGGAACTGCTGGAGGAAGAGGGGGCACATGGAAACTGCAGTCCCAGGGCTCCCTTTGGTTACTTGCACCCCACATTTCTGCCTGCATCCCGCCTCCCTGCCTGCACCCCCCCATCCCTGCCTGCATCCCTGCCTGCATCTTGCCCTCCTGCCTGCATCCCTGCCTGCATCCCGCATCCGTGTCTGCATCTTGCCCTTCTGTCTGCACCCCCCATCCCTGCCTGCATCCCTGCCTGCATCTTGCCCTCCTGCCTGCATCCCTGCCTGCATCCCTGCCTGCATCCCGCATCTGTGTCTGCATCTTGCCCTTCTGCCCGCACCCCTGCCTGCACCCCCCATCCCTGCCTGCATCCCTGCCTGCATCTTGCCCTCCTGCCTGCATCCCTGCCTGCATCCCGCATCCCTGTCTGCATCTTGCCCTCCTGCCTGCATCCCTGCCTGCATCCCACATCCCTGTCTGCATCTTGCCCTCCTGCCTGCATCCCTGCCTGCATCCCACATCCCTGTCTGCATCTTGCCCTCCTGCCTGCATCCCTGCCTGCATCTTGCCCTTCTGCCTGCATCCCTGCCTGCACCCCCCATCCCTGCCTGCATCTTGCCCTTCTGCCTGCACCCCGCATCCCTGCCCGCACCCCACATCTCTGCCTGCGTCCTTCCCTCTTCTGCACCCCACATCTCTGCCTGCATCTTGCTCTCCTGCCTGCATCCCGCATCCTTCCCCTGCCCCCGCTGGATCGCACATTGCCTCCTGTGCACCCTCCCAACCCCTGCTCCCCCTCCCTAAATTGAGCTCCCTCCTTCCACCCCCCCAATACACCCCAACCCTGCCCGCACCTCCCCCCAGATCCTGCATCCCTTTCTCCGTCCTTTCCCGCATCCTCACCGCCCCCCCATAGCCCCTCCCGGGGGCCGGGCCGGGGCGGGCTCAGCAGCGGGGGGGGCCCGGGGGCGGGCGGCCGCCAGTTCGCTCCGCTCCCGCTGCAATAAATCGGCTTAGGGCGGCAGCAGCGACGGGTGCGGGCCGAGGAGCTGCGGGGGGGGGACACAAAACCCAGGCTGAACCCCCCACCGCCATGCCCGCCTGCCCCCCGGATAAAGGGCTGGGGGGCCGGTGAGCCCCCCAATGGGGCTGCCCCCCCCGTGGGCATCATGCGGACAATGAGCCCCCTCCTGTGCCTGCTGCTCTGGGACCTGCTGGACCTGGTGCTGGGTGAGTGTCACCCCCGCAAAAAATAACCCACCTGTACCCCTGTAAGAGTGTGGCGTATTTGGGGTTTGCACCCCCAAGGACTTGGGGGGGCTGTGGGGTGGGGGGCAAGTGCCCAGTTTGGACTCAATAATGGGAGACTGGTTTTGGAGTCACTTGGTAATGGAGCGACTGGTTTGGACCCGTCAATGGGCTGCCCCCCCCGAACTGGGGTTTGAAGCTGATTAATGGGGTGCTGGTGTTGGAGCCGTTAATGGGGGAGACATTAATAGGGGAGCAATTAATAGTGGATGTGTTAATAGGGCAGCTGTTTTGGACCCGGTAATTGGGTACTGGAGACAGGATGAGAAGATGGGGGATGCTCGTCCCTCACCCCTGAGCATCACAGAGGGGACCAGTATCCCCGTCCCCGCTCTGTACTGGGGCTCCGGCTGCGAGTCCCATTCCTGGCTCCGCTCGCTCCGTACGGGGGTCCATGCCCTGGGGACCCCCATGAGTGTTTAGGGGGATTTTGCAGCACCCAGGAGACCCCCAACCCTTTGGGTATGCAAGGGGGTGCCCTAAACCCCACAGATGGGAGGGAGGGGACACCCAGCATGGAGCAGCAGCCCCCTGATCCCCAATGAACATTTTGACTCCCGCTTATCTTTGTTGAGGTTTTTCACCCCAACTCCATCCCCAAAAACGGGGCTCCTAGGAGGTAAAATCAGCGGGGCAGGAAACTTTCCCCTCCCCGCATCCCGACGGAGGGGGAGCCGTGCAATTTGATTTCTTGTGCGTTCGCAGGCAATCATTCTTCTCTTTCCCCTGTTTCCCCACGCGTCCCCCTCCCCGTGCCCCCCCAAATCACCCACTCTAGGGTCTCAGGTGGCGGCTCTTTAATGAGCACAGCGAGACCCGGCTGCTCTCCGGAGCCTCAGAGGCTTTGCCAAGCGCCGCCTGATCCAGGGATGAGCAGAGCTCGCTATCTCCTCGTTTTATTATTCTTTTTATTTATAATGTACTTTTTCCTCTCCGGAAAGGCACCGTCAGCTGCTGCAGGGCGCGGGGGGGGAGCGGCGGCCGCATTCTGCGGGCTTGAGCGGGGAGAGCTCGACACAAAGGAGCCGATTCTTCCCCAGCATCGCGAGCAGCTCCTAAACAATCCCTGGAGGACCACGGACCGCTGAGTTTAGGCTCAGATTTAGCTGAACCAGGGACGGGAAAGCATTGTGCATCTCTGGCATCCCTTTTTGCCGTCCCCCCCGTGATGGGTTTTATGTGCTGCGGGGCTGCGGCTGCTGCTTTTTTCTCCCTCCCCGGTTTGCTCCGAGCATCCTGAGCATCCCAACTGCCCAACACGTGGTCAGTAATCGAATCCGCACGGGAATACATCCCAAATCCAGTCCTGCCTCCCACCTGGATCTCCTTTCCACCTCTGCCACTGTTTTAAGGTCACAGGTAGATAATTTCCAAGGAAAAACACATCCCCCGAGCTTTTCCCCAGCGGCAAGATGTCCATCATATCCATGGATTGCTTTTCTACCCTTTATCCTGTTTTTAAATCACTGCAAATTGGGCTATCGCTCTTCTGCTGCCGATTTGTGCGAGCGGGCGTGCGGGTGTTTGCGGTGCCTGTTTTGGTGGGGAAAAAGAAGAGGAAAAAGTTGGTTTGCGATGGGTCTAGAGGGCACTTGTGGCCCTTGGGGGAGGAACGTGGGTTATAAAATGATGCGGGACGAGGATTGTGGCGTTCAATAGGGTCTCATGAGTGAGTTTGTCAGGTTTGGGCATCCCCGAGCCAGGTTTGGGCTCTTCAAACCATGCTGGGACTTTGCTGCTTTCCTGTATCCCAAGCATCAGCTGCTTTAAGCATCTCTCAGCACTCAATAGAGAAATGCTGTCCCCCCCCCAAAAAAAAAGCCAGTTTGCACTGTGCTTTTTCAGCAAATGGCTAAAAATCATTGCAAAAAGGCTCATTTTGGGGTTGGCGCACCCATCGCGCTGCCTCCCTTTGCTCCGGGAGCTGCGGAGGCCGAGCGCTCGCTCCCAAAACTGGGCAGGCAGATGGCTTTTCCGTGGCTGACAGCATCCTTGGCCGGAGCTGCCGGCGTCCTGGGGAAGAAGGACGTGCCCCATGAATTTTGTCCCTTCCTGGCGCTTTATTTCACGTGGGATCCATCAGCATCCAGCCCCATCTCCTGGGGACACACAGGGGGGCACGTGCCCAAAACTCCCACTGCTTTTACTGTCTCTCTGTGTCTCTCATATACCTCCCATGTCGTTTTGCGGGGGGAATCTTGCTTTTATTGTCACTTTATACATCACACGGTGCCCCCGTCGCTGCCACATCCACGAGGAGCAACAAGATCCCGAGCGCTGGGGATCCTTCCCATCCCAAAATCACCTGTGCCTTTATTAGGAATATTTTTAAGGTTTCTACCCATCGCCTTGTAACAAAAAGCCCTTTTCTTTACCCAAACAAAGCCGCTTGTGCGGTAGGTCGGCCGCATCATTCCTGACATGTTAAACATCCCTCCTGGGAGCATCGCCCCTTGTAAGACAGCTCTTTTATTTTTAATATCTAACAAGCTCAATCTTGGCCAGCAAAAGCCGCCTAGGGCAGGGCCAGAAGTGGGTTAAAGAGCCGTCAAGATGAGAAAACGAGGCCGTGCGGAGGAGGCGAGTGGCCGGACCAGGGATAATGATGGAGATGGAGCCCCAGGGTCTGGTCACCCACACCCCCCCGTAGATTTTTGGGAAGCCCCATCTGCAATCAGAGTTTTTTTGGCATCGCCGAAATCCGAGCTGGCGCTCAGCTTGTCGCCTGAAATATGTCGCCGTCAAACATTCGCGGGGGTTTGTGTTACAGCCGTGGAAAATCAGAGCCGTGTTTTGCAAACATGAAAGGAAAGGGCTGAATATGTCAAGTTTTGATCTGGGTGAGATATTTATATAGTCTCTATCTGAGCGGTTTGGTTGAGCTGCTGTTTCCACCCCCTCCCGGTGCCTCGTGAGATGGGGAAAATTCAAGTGTAGCTTCTTATTTGAAGCTGCTTATGGGTTTTCTGGGCTTTGCCCCAAAAGGCCAGGTTTGCTTGGGCCGGGCTTTGCAGAGATCTATCCTAAGGGTTATCCCTGCGCTACTGCTTCTTCAAGCCAAAAACCAGTTTGGAAAAATCCCTTTAGGGTTGTAATTTTCTCAGCAAGCTGAATTTCTCCCCTCTCTCCTTTCACCCCGAGGCTTTTCCTTGCAGGGATTTTCCCAGCTCACATCCAACCCCTTCATTGCAAGCCTGGAAAAGCTCTTGATTTTGTCCTTTCCGTAGGAAAATACCGGCGTGCGGCTTTTGCCGGGGCGATGGGAGCCACCTGCTCGCGTCTCTGCTGAGCTCACTGAAAGCCAAGAGGGGTTTGGTGCAAGTTTGAGTGCTGGGGGGGACAAGGGGAAAGGAGGAGCATCCTCTGCGCCACGTGGGAGCAAAACCTGCTCCGATTCACCTGCAGACACGGCACTGACCCGAAAAACCACCCCACGCTCCCTCCGTGCTTTTCTCCTCCTGCTTTTCCCCGGCAAATCGTGCATTCAGCTCAGGGTCACCTCATTTTTTAATCCTCGCCTACTATTTCCATGGATTCTGCATTTGTATGAAGCCTGGGCTTTGCTCTCTGGTAAATCCAGGCCACGCAGCACCGTCCGAAAATCCTCCTGGCCGTACTAATTGCCCTTCCCCAATTAGCCCAATTTTTCTCTTCCCACCAGCTCCATTTTTGAACAGTTTAGAGCTGACAGTTTGAACCCAGAGCTCTTTAAAAAACCCTTTAACACATGCAAGGATCTTCCCCTCGCCTTATACCTTCCCAAGCTAATGAGCATCTTTGGGGTGCGGAGATAGTCTGGGCTTTATTAATTTGTGGAAACACTCATGCATTAAATCGTAGCTGGTCCCTGGTTGTCCCTGAGCATTTCAGAAGCTCCCCCATGTGTCAGAGCTCAGTTTTGTGGTGTTTACCCCCCAAATTCCCTTCCTGCAACAAGCAATCCCTTGGAATTCTTAGTACCCCCCAAAATAAGTCCAGCCTAGGGATGCTGGAGGGTTTGGGTTGGGGATGGTGCTCCCCTTGCTGCTGAAATAAGGGCTTGTGGTACAGATTTGCTTGCAAGAGCCTTGAGCTAAGCAGCCCTTGCTGTGTGCTAAACGCTATATGCTAAACGCTATATGCTAAATGCAAAGTGCAACACGTTAAATGCCAAGTGCTAAATGCTACATTCTATGTACAAGGTGCCAAATGCAACGTGCTACGTGCTAAATGCAAGGTGCTAAATGCAAAGTGCTATATGCTAATGCTAAGTGCCAGGTGCTAAATGCAAGGTGCAACGTTCTATATGCAATGCGCTAAATGCAAGATGCTATATGTTACCCACTAAATGCAAGGTGCTATATATTACCTGCTAAATGCAAGGTGTTACGTTCTATATACAATGTGCTACATGCTAAATGCAAGGTGCTAAATGCAAAGTGCTATATGCTAAAGCTAAATACAAGGTGCTAAATGCAAGGTGCAACATTCTATATGCAGTGTGCTAAATACAGTATGCTAAATGCAAGGTGCTATATGTTACATGCTAAACGAAAGGTGCTGCATTCTAAATGCAAGGTGCTATACGCTACGTGCTAAATGCAAGGTGTTACGTTCTATACGCAGCGTGCTACCTGCTAAACACAAGGTGCTACCTGTTAAATGCAAGGCACCAAATGTGATGTGCTACATGCTAAATTCTACATGCTAAATGCAAAGTGCTATATGCTGCGTGCTAAATGCTATACGCCATATGCTAAATGCTGTATACCTCACAGGCCTCCTGTACGCGCTGTGATTTCTCTGATGCCCTCAAGCACTTGCAGACAAGGTGTCTATACCCTGGTGTTGCACCCGGGCTTGGGCAACGTGGAAATGCAGCTCAGCTCCTGCATCAATGGGTTTTCACGGAGCATCCAGATGTGACATTAACCATGTTCTCACAAACCTCCCATTCTGGGGAGATGTTTCGGGTTTTTTTTCCTGGTTGTCATTGCAGAAATGGTCTTTTCTGTCAGAAAATCCTCGACTGGGAAAGCATGACCAGCTTTGCCTTGTTCCTTTTGCCAAGATCTGCCGACAAAAAGCCCTCCGCTGTGTTGTGATAAGAGTGGGTTTGATTTAATCCAGACGTGCTAATGGCTCGGGAATTAGGCTGAGACAGGGACAAGGATCCTGCGAAGGCTCCTGCAGCACTTGTTGAGGGAAAAGTCTCCCAGGAAGGTGGGATGGAGCCAACACCTTATCCCAGCAAGGATGGGGATGGCCAGAACCTGCCTGGGACCAGGCACAGGGAGGACAAACCATCACCCCGCTTGGGACCCATGGGATTTCCTCAGCGCTTTGGGCTTTCCCCCCCTATTTTCTATGAGAAAACCACGGTTTCAGTGACACCATATCTTGCTCTTTTCTCAGCAAAAAGGCAAATCGAGGCAAGGAGCCCCCAAATCTTGATTTCCTGGAGGTGCAGCTCTTGCTTTGCAAACTTCGCACACCACAAATCCCGCTGCGAGGAGGAGGATGCAGCTGATGCCGCCAGTTCTGTTCCCTTGCCAAGCTGCTCTCTTTGCCCTTTTGTTTGCTTGCTGCCGAGGCACTTGGAGCACTGATGGGCTTGTTTTTCACTAATGACTGGCACTCACATTATCTCTTCCCCCAGCATTATCTCCTTCCTACTTTTCCCCTTCTCCTTCCTAAAATAAACCATCAATCACGGGCTTGTTTTCGACGCTTTTGGGGGCTGGAGTCACCCGGAGTGCCAAGGGCAGGTGGGCTCGTAGCAAAATGCGGCAACAATAACCCACCGCCATGGCTCCCTCTATAGCATTATTCTATAAAATGAAGTTTCTAGGGTCTGCTGAACCATTTGAACTGGGGAAGGTGTTTGTTTTTACTCTCATTTGGCTGAAAAATTTGGTTTATCCCCCCTAAACACTGTGTCAGAGCCCTCCCCATGTGCTTATCTAATGGGGTGACCTCAAGGCCTTTTTGGGGGACCCTCCTTGCTGCAATTCCGTGATCTCGCAGCGTTAGCACCTGGTTTATGTGTGTTGGCAGCAGAGGAGCCACTCCTTTGAAATGCAATTGGTGCTGGTGATAGCTAGAAGCAAAAAATATCATTAATAGGATCCTGACAACCCCAATGAGGGACGTTTGGAGTGAGGAGGAAGATTTGGAGAAGGATGGAGATTGGTTTGGAGCGAGGATGGAGGTTGGAGAAGGATGGAGGTTTGGAGCAAGGATGGAGGTTAGTTTGGAGCAGGATGGAGGTTGGTTTGGAGCAGGATGGAGGTTTGGAGGAGGATGGAGGTTGGTTTGGAGCGAGGATGGAGGTTGGTTTGGAGCAGGATGGAGGTTTGGAGCAAGGATGGAGGTTAGTTTGGAGCAGGATGGAGGTTGGTTTGGAGCAGGATGGAGGTTTGGAGCAGGATGGAGGTTGATTTGGAGCAGGATGGAGGTTGGTTTGGAGCAGGATGGAGGTTGGTTTGGAGCAAGGATGGAGGTTGGTTTGGAGCAGGATGGAGGTTGGTTTGGAGCAGGATGGAGGTTGGTTTGGAGCGAGGATGGAGGTTGGTTTGGAGCAGGATGGAGGTTGGTTTGGAGCAGGATGGAGGTTGGTTTGGAGCAGGATGGAGGTTGGTTTGGAGCAAGGATGGAGGTTGGTTTGGAGCAGGAGGGAGGTTGGTTTGGAGCAGGATGGAGGTTGGTTTGGAGCAGGAGGGAGGTTGATTTGGAGGAGGATGGATGTTGGTTTGGAGCGAGGAGGGAGGTTGGTTTGGAGCGAGGATGGAGGTTGGTTTGGAGCGAGGATGGAGGTTGGTTTGGAGCAGGATGAAGATTTGGGTACATATATTTATACCTATTTTTTTCCTTCGCAAAGGGATGCAGAGCAATGGAAATATGCGGAGCGATGGGGGTTTGGTTCCTTCGGGTGAGGGGTGGGGTGCAGGGGGACACTCAGGTTTGCTTCTGGGTGGACTGCCGGCCATGGAAATGCGTTTTTTGGGATGTGTTTCATCGATAACCCTGGATTCACTGGTAGGAATGTTGCTTTTGATGGTGCTCGTGCTGGGACTGGTTTTCCACTTGGGGCTGATAATGCTTGAGAAGAGGAAAATGATGACAATTGAGATTTTTGCCTGGCAGTTGGCATCATTTTGGGCACCGAGAGATGGGCCATAACATCAGGAGGAGGAGAAAAAGGCTCCGGCTCAGCAGGTACCACTAAAATCACCAGAATCACCCCAATTTTGAGGTGGTAGGGATGCGGGTGAGCTGAGCTCCCTGTACCCCATGAGTCTTCTTGTAGAGACGAGCACCTTCTTCATGACAAGTTGTCTGTTGGCTCCGTCTTTCCTTCTAAAATATATATATATCTCCTTGGTTTGGCTGGAAATGATCTAGAAAGGCATTTTAATGGCCAAGTGATTTAGGTTTCCATCCCAGCTTTGCACCTCTGGAGAGCAGAGTTCAAAGCTTGGCTCTAAGTCGCGCTTGGGAAGATTTCCAACCTGAATTCAGGCCGTCCCTTGATGTACTATGATCTGAGATAGTTTTTTTGCTCCATCAAGCATCTTCCTCATATTTTTAAGCCCAGAAAAGCCCTGTTCCCTGCAGATTCAGCTTCTGCACGAGCTGCAAGATGAAGGGACCACATGCTTTGCCGTGTCCAAGAGCATCCCAAGAGCCGGTGCTTGAATTTAACTGCTTTTCTTGGTTTTTCTCCCAAAGATACACCTGCCAAGTTGTGTTGCAGAAGGAGATGGTGACTCAGAGCCAGGTGGGACGATTTGGGCAACTTTGCCTTATCCACTACCCCAAAATATATCCAGCAAGCTGGTAGCGAGTGGGGATTTTCTATGTAGAAATGCTGGAGAAGCATCATGTAACAGGTTGATATTACTCCAGAAAGGATGCAAAAAATAGAACACCACCAGGAACAAGGCTGAGTTCCATTGATTTGGCCTCAGGTAGACCATAATTCCTACAGAAAAACCTCCATCTCCACTCAAACCATCTCCCCGCCTCGCGACTCGATCATGAGATATTTCCCATAAGCGCCGGCGGAGGCGGCTCTTTTTAAGCTCTATTTATCTCTCGTTGCGTTATCGCGGCTTTGTTTTATTTGCTTTCCTACGGAAGTTCTTTGCAAGCGGTCGCCTGGCTGAGGATGGTTGGGTTTCCTCCTGACGGAGAACGCATTTACGCCACTATAATTATAGCAGCAGCGTGGGAGCGCAGCGACGCTCGAGGTTTCCAAATTCAACCCGTCATCCGCTCCTAGAAACGCGTCTTTAATTTCTTTGTGTATTTTTTTAGAGCGGGGAAATTACATCTGGGCGACTTCGTGGTGGGAAATGATTTGGAAGGGGGTGGGATTTGGACATTTGGATGTTGGGGATGCTGGTGGCTCGGGGTTGATTTGCATGGACCACCCTCCTCTGGCTCCTGATCTGCGCAAAGCTCCCCGCTGTGAGAAAACAACCCGACTCTTTTGAATTGAAAGGGCTTATTTAAACAATGTTATCTCTCTGGTGAAGGGAGAGAAGCATATTGAAGCGGTTATATTTAGTGCTGAGTGCAGGACAAAGCAGATGCGGAGAGATTTTTAACGCAAGAATGTTAATCACTTACGCCACACTGCCTTGGAGATGTGTGTATATATATATATATATATATAGTATTTTTTTTAATATATATGCTTAGACATGTATATACTCGCTGGGGATGAGGATGGGAGTCCAACATCCCACCTCAATTTGCTTTTTGACCTTTTTCCACCGCAAAAGGTCCATCTTTGTGGGGTGAAGCAATGCGGCTTTGGAGCTGGGGACCCCCCCGAATCGTGCAGCGGGAGGGATGCGCTTCAGCTCTATGGGGGTCTACACAGCCCCCCATCTTCCTGCCCCCCAAACTGGGCTGGAAATGGAAAGGAGAGCTCTTCCACGCTTTCAAATGGGCTGTTTAACAACCCCAGCAGCGCTCAACCCCCCGACGAGCCGCGAGGAAAACCTACCGCATTACCCAGCCTCTCTTAGCCAGCCTCGCGGGAGCACTGAATTAAAGGAAATATTTTATGATCCTACGCTTCGTTATGTTTTATTAAAAGCAGAGCATCGGCCTCCCCTGCCACATTCATCAGATCAGAGGCTCTGGTAGTTTTCTCTTTGCCCTTTTTTTCGCCTTCCCGAGCTCTTTCTGTCGTTCCTAAAGCATCCAGCTGCTTGGCTTGGCCAGTCCAGGGTCTCCTGGCAGAGGAGGAAAATATGCAATGGGGTGAAAAATGGGGCTGTTTAGTTTATCTAAGGATGCTCCGTATCCCAACTGGCTGGGGAATGTGGGGTCGTGATGCAGGAATAGGGCTGGATGTGGGACAAGTGGAGTCATGGGGAGATGGAGCTGAGATCATCCCCAGGAAAAGATGCTCAGAAAAACCTCCTCAGCTTTGCTGTGATCAAACTTGGGGTGCAAGGACCTCCGGGATGTCACCATTTTGGGGGGAAAAACCCCAAAATCCCCTCTGCAGGGATAACACATTGAGCAGGACTGGGAGTTTGCTCTATCAGCCTTGGAGATCAGGAGCAAGAAGGCAGACAAATACTGATAGCTGGGCATATCTGGAAGCAGTCGGGAGACAGAAAGGTATTAATTAGCAGTTATTTCTCAATGGTGCGGAGATGGATAGGGATTAAGGTAGCAGCCGTGTGTATCCTCTCCGTAAGAGCGGCAAAGTAATCGTAAATCAGCGTTGTGAATCAGTGCTGTAGGAGAGAGATATGTTTTAATCTTATTAGCGGCGCGGCATTACTGGGAAAGCAAAGGGATTATTAATCACGGAGCGTTAATCGGGGAGGAGAGGGGAGCTTGGAATTAGCAATCTGGCTTTGGTCAGCAAGGGGACGGTGGGGATGGAGGGGAAAAGGCGGCGGATGGGGCTGAGTTGGGGGAGATACCGAGGGAAACGGCAAAATCCTGTGCCGGGGGTGAGGGGAGGTTGGGATGCACTGAATGCCAAATTGGTGCCTGTGAGGGGCTTTTCTGGGCCAGGGCCAGAGGCTGTAGCTGGAAATCCTGGTGTGTTGTGTCTGTTGTAATGTAGGATGTGCAGGTATTTGTTCCATGAACCCATCAGTCTGTCTGTCCCTTCATCCCTCCTTCCACCCATCCCTCTGCTCCATCCACCCCTCTGTTCTTCCCTCCATCCGTCTGTTCTTCCATCTATCCCTTCCTGCATCCCTCTATTCCTCCATCCCTCCATTCCTCTATTTTTTCCACCCATCTCTTCCTCTATCCTTCTATTCCTTCATCCCTCCATCCCTTCCTTTATTCCTTCATTCCTCCTTCCCTTCCTTTATTCCTTTATCCCTTCCTTCTTCCCTGCATCCATCCCTTCTTTCATCCCTCCGTCCCTCTATTTTTCCATCCATCTCTTCCTTCATCCCTCCACTTCTCCATCCTTTCCTTCATCCCTTCATTCTTCTATTCCTGCATCACTCCCTCCATCCCTCTCTCTGTTCGTTCATCCATCCCTCTGTAGCTCCATCCATCCATCCATCCATCCATCCATCCATCCATCCCCTACTCCCATATACATCCAGAAACTCCAGCTGCCTCCAGAACACTCCCCATGAGAGCACAGAGGGGTTTTCAGAAAGGCTCAGGGTGGCTTTGGCTGCTTTTCAGCACCCAATTTCACTAAAGGTGACAATCCAACCTTCCCCAGCTCCCTCCAGGTCATTTTTGGGGTAAAAAGCTGCACATCACTCTCTAACTTGCAAGAAAAAAGTGGATTTAGTAGCACTTGGCACTTGCAGCTGGTGCTGGGCTTTGTTCCCCGTCCTCTGCCCAAGGTTGTGCTGCAGAGAAGTTGTTCAGAGGGAAGATGGGGGAAAAAATCATGAATAATCCCTTTGCAGTTCCACGGCACAGGAATCGATGGTGCGGGCGGAGAGCGCTCCCGGCAGAGCCGGGGATGGAGGGGAGAATCGATGGCTGCCTCATTTGTCACCAATCAGAAATATGGGATAATTGGATTTCCTGCAAATAGAGAAATAAATAAGTGAATTCATCAGCTGGGTCACGGTCACCGACTTCTCTTGGGCCACCTTGGCAGAGCAAAACCCCGCCGACACCTCACCGAGATGCTTAACTCCATGGGAAACCTAATGGCAGCATCTAAACCTAAACCCTCCTCCTCATTCTTAAGTGAAATTAATTATCTTTCCCAGTTCTGCCCACCCCAAGTCTGTGTATCTCCCACTAAAGCTGGAAGAAGAGACGGTTTAGGGAGGATTGTGAGGTTTTAGGTGGGAAAAATTCAAAATTCCGCTTAATTTGCAGAGGAGCAGCATCTTTAATAACCTCTCGTTATTACTCCGGGATGGGATTTTCGCTGGATCTCAGATGGGTTTGTGAAAGGTCTTACTTGCAAGCAGGGAAACTGAGGCACACAGCAAGACTTACTCCAAGAGCATCATTCGAGCATCTCCCTGCCGCTCCCAGCTCCGCTAATTAGCCCTGACTGGGATTAAGCTCCAGCCTAGATTAACACCGTGAGCCCTGCTTTCCAATAATGAGCTGCCGGTGTCATAATCCTCACCCCGACGGGGGATGAAGCAGCAACAAAACCATCGGCGTGTCCGTCCCCGCTCACCCAAGACCCGGATCAGACTTTGCTGAGGGCTCAACACCTTTTTTCCCAGACTTCAACATCTGTATCTAATCCATCCGCTTCAGTTTAGAGCTCTGACAAACCAGGCTGGATACAAATAATTCACTTTAGTTTTTTTCCTTCTGAATTGCATCTCCAGGGTGGTTTTTTTTGCTCAGCACCAGCTGGAGACGAGACCCTTGATCCCAGGTGAGGTTTTCCATAATCCCCCGTGCTCGGGGGCAGCATCCAGATGTTGCATCTTCCTGATGCCAACACAGGGAGAGCTGCCAGAAGTGAATCTCTTCTGTGTCAGGATGCAAAGCAGAGCCTGTTGCTGGAAAAGAGGTTTTTGGGGGTGAAAAAAGCCCCAACATTTCCAAGTCTTTGCAGCACAGGATTATAATATAGTATCTCCTTCTCCTGCCGCACTTAATTCTGGATTAAACCCCCACATCTGGACGGGGTTTGCTGGAGATTTGCAGATCCCATCATGATGAAAAACAATACGAAAGGAGAGGAAATGTGAATTTTTGGCATGGGGAGGCTGCTAAGGTTGCATCCTGACACCTGGGTATTAACCCACATCTTGCCCAGGCGTTGGGGGGACAACATATTCTATTGCAATGCATTTTTAGGGGGGATGTTGCAGCATGCTGGAGGCGTCGCGTTGGTTTTGGTGGCTCCCGCTCTGCAAAAGTAGGAGTGTAGAAAAATACCCCGTCTGGTGAGCTCAGGATTTGCTGGGGAAAGACAAGACCCCACTGTGAGTCTCTCTGGAAATACATGGAATTACTAATAAATGCGCTCGGAGGAGCGTCCCACGGTGCAGCACGGGGAGAGCTGCTAAAGCGCTAACAGGGTCAGGGAATATAAAGAGTTGGGGTTTTTTAGGAGGTCTTGGGGTTAATTAACAGCTACAATGAGGCATCATTAGAAAAAGGAGAAAGCAAATCTCTGCTGGGAGTTATTAGCACGAGCGGCACGCAGGAGGGGGTTCTGGCTCTACGGTTGGGCTCGGTGGCAATTTGGGGTGGAAATCTTAAGGAAAAATCAGGGGCTTTGGGGGAAATCTGCAGGAGGACAAGAATCCGGTGAGAATTGGGTTTGCTTAAATGGGGAAAGGAAAATTTGGGGTGAGAGAGGAAGGATGAGTGCTCAGAGCTGCTCCAAGGCATGGGCGGCATCTCCCAGCCCTTGCACCTTGTTTTGCCCAGATCTGTCGCCTTTAGCTCATGAAACGGGAAGAAAATTGAGGTTCAATTGGTTTTGAGGGCTCTACCTTAAACAGCTGGCATGAGGGGGTTTTCAAACAGCACGACTGGCAAGGTAATTGGCCCCTATTTGCATATATGCAAATGAAGAGTGTCATCTCTATTTGAAAAATAGGGCATGGGAGGCCCTGGTTGACCCATGGGGGGTTTTGGCTTCGTTTTGGCACCGGCAGCGGCTTGCGCTGCCGGGGAGAGGCCGAGAGGTGCCGGCAAAGCCATTGCTCCCAATTGGTTATGTCACCGGCTTCTTGTTTTGGGGCTCTCCCAGGTTTCATTTCCCTCTTCTCTTGGGATAAGACATCATTTAGGACTCCGAAACCCGCCCAAAAAATCACCCAGGATGGCCAAATCCTTAAATAACCTGTAACTGGGGATAAAAGAACGAGACCAACAAGCAATATAATGATGACAAGCACCTTTCTCTTCCAAAAATCCAAACCCAATGACCCATCGCGGGTCACGACCACCAATTTTAGCGGCTGTAAACAGCAGCTGGGTGCTCCAGCACTCTGGTTTAATGGCAATATCAGCGGTGTGAAGATGCAGTAGTAAAATTCTCCTTCCCCCCACACCCGGCGTCGTTAGGAAACGGAGGCGTGTGTTATAAGCCATTGGCTTTACGGCGATGCTGAGCAGCATGGGGGGAGAAATTATAAATAAAGCTTTACCAAGCTGGAGTAAGTGCTGCTAAACATACTTCACGTCCGCGTGACGGCGGGAGATAAATATTAAATCTATAATTTACGTACATAACTTCCCAGCCTGTGCGGGGGGGGTCTGGTAGCAGCTAATACAATACGATATATCAAGAAGAGTTATCAAAGCGGTGAGCACAACCCTGCTGATAAGCTGCGTATGATGGTGAGACTCATCTTCTTCACATAAACTGTTTTTTGGGGGGGTTGATTGATGGGGTTTGGGGGTTGGGTCGGTGTTTCGCAAGTGGCTGTTGGTTTTGGGTGGGTCTCTGGTCTTTCTCCATGTTCATCTAGGGGTAACCTCATGCCTCGCAGGTGTTGAAGTATTACCCAAATGGAAGAGATTTCCCATTCATCCCAGTAAGGTACCCTCAAAATCCTGCTGCTCCCAGTTGTCCAGTGCCTGTTGCTTTCCTCCAAACCTCCTTTTTCTTGCATTCACCCCCAAATCATCACTTCTGCACCACCTGGAGCATCTCTCATTTTGCAGGCGATGGGTTTGGCTTCACAGGGTGGACAAGACGTGGCCTTTGGCTTCATGACTTCAGGATCTATGCCGCTAGCGTTGCATCTCTGAGTTTCTGTCTTGGAAACCACCTGATTTTTAGGTTGCAGGATCCATTGAGCATCCAAACGACACATTGAAGGTTGTTCCAGGTGTTTGTAGGAGGACACGGGTTTGTTCCAGACGTTTTGCCTCCAAACTTCCATCTTCTTGCTGGAATGACCCATTTCCCGAGGATTTGAGGCAAACGCCTTGACGGAGATGTAGTACAAGCACTAACTCGGTGCTGCGAGTCGAAGGAGCCGAGCTAGAAATGGGCTTTCTCATCTTGTGCTCCAATGAGCTGGAACAGCTCTTGCCGATGAGCTTTCACTTAGAAAAGGTGCGATGGAGACGTTAAAGCGGGTTTTGTCTCAGTCCGTGACCAAACCGCATAGCTGATACGGATGGCTCCATCCACCGTGGATTTGTTTGTCGAGAGACACGCGCCAACGGTGGCGATGGGTTTGTGAAAACGGTGGTGTTTACATCTGGTCTGTTAGCTGGTGCTTGGTGATGGATAGAGCTGGTGGTTGGGTGGCTGATAGAAGGAAACGGGAGAGGGGAACGTGGAAGTGGTGGATGGAGGAGATGGGAAAGATGGATGTTGGAAAGGGAAAGGTGAAAGTGGTGGAAGGAAGAGATGGAGAAGGGGCAGGAGATGGATGTTGGGAAGGTGGAAATGCTGGAAGGAGGAGATAAAAAAGATGGATGTTGGAGGGGGAAAGATGGAAATGGTGGATGAAGGAGGTGGAGAAGGGGCAGGAGTGCACATTGGAGAAGTGGAAGTGGTGGAAGGAGGAGATGGAAAAGATGGATGTTGGAAAGGTGGAGGTGGTGGATGGAGGAGATGGAGAAGAGGCAGGAGATGGACGTTGGAAAGCTGGAAATGATGGAAGGAAGTGATGGAGAGGAGGCAGGAGATGGATGTTGGAAAGGGAGAGGTGGAAATGGTGGAAGGAGGAGACAGAAAAGATGGATGTTGGAGAGGGAAAGGTGGAAATGGTGGAAGGAGGAGATGGAAAAGATGGATGTTGGAAAAGTGGAGATGGTGGATGAAGGAGATGGAGAAGAGCCAGGAGATGGATGTTGGAGAGATGGAAATGGTGGAAAGAGGATATAGAAGAGATGGATGTTGGAGAGGGAAAGGTGGAAATGGTGGAAGGAGGAGCTGGAGAAGAGGCAGGAGGTGGATGTTTGAGCAGCAGGAGAAGACACCGCAGCATCCCAAGGCTCCCACCACCCAAATCATCCATTGCATTTCCATGCCTGAAGTGGCCCAAACTCTCCTTTTCTGTCCGAGGTCGTTGACCATGCTGATGTGCATGAAAACCCCGCAAAGCCAGAGCATTTGTAACATGTTTTCAGGCCAGCGTGAGCCATTTAGAGCCTCGTTTCTCCACAACCTGCGGTGTTGCTGCACCACACCGGGGTTTCGCTACAGACGCTGGCGTGTAAGATTCAATCTCTCCCCTTAAGAACGTCAAAACGACTGTAGCGTTCATAATGAGGACAAAAACCATCTAAAAATTGATTTTTTTTCCTTAAGATATATTGACATAACTCTTTGGGAAGCCCTTATGTGATCGCACAGTGGTGAAGATACTCTGTGTGATGCTGAGACGGCTGCACACAAAGTGATGTTGGGTACTGAAAATTAGGCTTTATTGCTTTATACTTTTTGGCTAGGATATTTTTTCCAGGAGAAATCCAGGATTTGAGGCAAAAATCACAGTTGTGGGCGGCGTTCAAACCCCCGTCTCAACTGGGTTTTGTCACCAGCATTGGAATTGTTGGAAGTTGAGTTTAATTTTCACGTTATACACCCCAAAGCAAAGCAAAAAGCTTCGGACTGGGACACGGGCATACACTTTGAACTGATAAAGCTTAAAAAACGCATCGTTTTGTAGAGTTATGACAGGTTTTGATCATTAAACCCTAAGTGCGGCAGAACCCCTTGGGGTCAGTCTGTCCCCCAGCCCTGATGAAGTGGTTTTCTCAGTTAATCTGGATTTAAAAGGGGTCGAAAGGCCAAACCGGCCGCTCTCGATCGATGTATCGATTAAAATTATCGATTTGCATGACAAAGAGCTAACAAGACATGAGAGGCGTCCATAGGATCTGTCGGGTTTAACGTGCCTATTGCATCCTAGTTAGTCAGAGAAAAATAGACTCAAGCATATTCTCTATATACTCCCTATATATTCTATACGTTTGCCCTGCAATACCTAAGGATTTTGGGGCTGGTTTAGCCCAGCAAACCCATAAAGAATAATTAAACGTACAACCACAAAGTGTTTCCTCCCACTTATGCAAATGGCTGTGAGGTAAGAGGCATCTAATTAAACGTTTGTACTTTAATACGCCGCGGTGTGAAGGAAGATGAATTTTAATTACAGGCTCTTTAATTGTTTGGTCGGCCCGTTAATATCCTATTTACACAGCGTTAATACAATTTGCTCTCTGCCAGCAGGGCTCTTCCTCGCAGCAGGACGTGTTTTTGCACTTTTATTCCACGAACCAGCTCGAGTTTTGCAAAATCCGGCCCAAATTTTGAGCGGGTTGGGGATGCTCAGTGTGGCAGGATGCAAACCCCCCTCTCTTCCCTTCGCTCCTTCATCATGGAAGGAGGAGACACATCTCCCTCTCTCTCTGTTGCTTGAGGCCGACAGCTTCTTTCCTTTGGCCCCAGAGCCCCTGGCCAGGGCCGTTAGGAGAAGGGAGCGCCGAGGAGCCAGTGTGGGGGATGTTTGGAGGCTTCAGGGGCACCCAAAGCCAGTGTGGGGGTAGAGAAGCTTCTGGAATGCCCACAGTCAGGTCTGATCAGCCTATAAAGACGGGACTCTCGTCGAGACTCTGCTCCTTGTGCGGATCTCTTGGAGCAGGAGCAAAATGCTGCCACCGAGAGCCCCCCTGGGATGGAGACCCCGCTTGCCTCACCGCCACGGGTGTGAGTAAAATTAACCCTCAGAGGATTGCGAGTGTATCTACTTTCAGTGCACATTTGCACGTGTATTTATACTTTCCGTGCACTAATGCACGTGTACTTTCCGTGCTCAATACGAGCACGCGTATAAATTAATCCTTGCATAATCGCAAGTGTATTTTCCTCCCGTGCTTCCACATGAGCACGTGTAACTTTCCATGCACATTCGCACGTGTATTAACCCTTGCAGGATTGCGAGTGTACACTTTCCGTACTCAATACGAGTACATGTATCCCTTTACAATAACCCCACACCGTATCAGGCAGGTGTGGACTCTTCCCGGACTCAGGGCCGGCGCCGGCATTGTTTTGGTGAAGCCACATGCATGCACTCTGTGGACCTCCTGAATTATTAGTTGCTGCCCCTTAATAGTTTTCCTCAACTGATATCCGAACCTGTATTCGAGTCACTTTTGGAGCGCTAAAACCCTGCTTCTCACCCGTTTAATCAAAGTTGCTTTGGACCCTGTTGTCCCTTAAACCAAGCTCGAGTGCCTCCGTGACACTCAGCCCCCCTAACACTTGGCTTTTGGTTTTGTCGAAGGAAAAGCTGAAAATTGGAGTAAAACTCGAGCAGTTTGTGCTTTTAGAAATACAAACGGGCTTGCTCCGATATTATTTTTCCCTTTGCAAAAGGAGGCGCGATGCTCTTCACAGGGCACATCCCATTCCGCTCGTTGATGTTAAATATGTGTTAAAATACTTATTGCTCCACTTCAAAAAAAAAGAAAAAAAAATAGAATATATATTATAATATATATATATATGTATCTCAATGCAGCAGCTTTCCAGGAGGAAAAGCTCAAGACCGAGCAAAATTTGGCCGCTCATTGGGACAGATGCGAATCCTTCACCCGTTCATGCCCCTTGTAGCCCTCCTGGCTTAGCAAGAAAAAGCAGCAAGACATTATCACTGTAAATCATGGCAGAATATCATAAATAAGGCATAGCCGGAGCTGTGAGGGCGGGGGGAGGGATCTGCTGCGCTCACAGGAACGAGAGCAACTGTCGACGTTTAATTTTTAATGAACAAGATGTTGCAAAGTGCTGCAAGTCAAAGCGCGTTTGCTTAATGCTCCTCAGCCCCCACACGGGAGGTGACGTCCCCGAGGCCTCGCACATGGCCACAAACCCGCAGATACCAGTGTTTTCCCCTCATGCCGACCATCATCTTCCTCTGCTTGAGAACGGGCAGCGAAATCACCCCTTTGCTTTTACTTTTTTGGGGTGATTAGCGATCTTTTAGCATCGCAACCGGCTCTTCTGCAAGGAGCAAAGTGCCCCCTGGATGACTTAAACCTTGGAAAATGATGAAAATCAGCCCTGTGCTCATGAGTGGGGGTTCTTGGTTCCTTTTTTCCCCTTCCCTCTTTGTATTTGCACCCCGAAATACCATCCTGGGGATGCGCCGGAAAGCGGCGGAGGATTCGGTGTGAATTATGTATGAGCCCCGCTAATCACGGGCTGATTAAAATGATGATGTGTTAATATTATCTCTCCCCGTTGCTTCCAGCTGAGGGGGACGTGTTTGCACCTGAAGGATGGGGGGACACAGTGGGGACAGACGCGTCCCTCCTCCAGCTCCATCCCACAGCATCTTCCCCCTCGCACCCCTGGAAGCATCGTCATTGCTCCAAATGCCCCCAAACGCAAAGATGGGGACAGGTTGAACCTTGGGGACACATCCCAAAGGGTTAAAGCCCATCGCTAGTTCAAGGTTAATTTTTGGAAGGGCTGGGATATGAGACGTCCATGGGGCTGCTCTCCCATGCCAAAAATCCCCCATGGGACGCTCAAAACGGGGCAAAAATGGGTCTTTTTCTGGTGAAACCTGCTGCCCCCCTCGCAGCTATTTGGTAATTGAAAGTGCCGAGCATGTTACAATGTGCTCCTTTTATTAATGTGTCACTCCTGATTTAAAAGGACATTTCATTTATCTCTCCCTTCCCCCTCTCTCTCCTTTTTTTTCCCCTTTAAACTGGATGTTGCAAGAATTCCCACTGCTCGCTAGCAAAAATACTCTTTTCTCCCCAGGGATGCGATCTAATCAGAAGGCTGAATTTCCATAGGTCAGAATTTAATCAGAGGGTGGCCCGGCACAGCTTTCGCTATCAAATGTGTCTTATTCAAAAAGAGCAAAGGGGAAGGAGAGGAGCTTCGGGGTTCGGAGCTGCCTTTGGGATGCTGATAATACAGAGGATGATGGAGACGTTGGGTCGGGCTCCTCCTACTAAGGAGTAAATCTGGTGCTCAGCCCTCTTTAAAGTCCTTAAAATTCAGCAATACCTGGCACAGCTGTTAAATCCAGGAGCGAACGGGGGGTTTTGAGGAGCGGTGACACGTTGCCATCCTCCAGCATCGGAAAGCACAGGGAAGGGGGCACAAGGGATGAGATTCGCACGTCAAGCAGCAAACCAGCAGCTTCTGGACGGCTCCATCTGGATTCTTGTGTTCTTTTTTGATGGCAGGCTTGATTTTCCCTGCTTTTCCCCCTCCCTTACACACATCTGTAGCATTTTGGGGGCTGGCTCCTCCGGGGATTGTGCATCTGTTTCTCTCCCTTTGCACTCGAGCTCTTTCCCTCCTTCTTTTCCTCATCTTTTGGGGTGATTTTGCTCTGAATTTGGGGTTTCACCGTCCAGGCATCAGCATCACCCCTCTGCATCACCCCTGGCAGCCCTGGCACCAGCGCAACAAGCCCCAAAGCCCCAGAGCTTTGGCTTTGTCAGGCAGGACCTGCACAGGAGAAATGCCAGATCACCCACTATTTTTAAGGACCCCATATCCAGATCCCAGCACAGCCCAGTCCAAATTACTGGGTAAAGAGGTGCAAACTGGTGGGCTGCAGCCCCATTGAGCCATCTCAAAGTGATTTGTGCAGCCCATGGAGGGTGTAAAGCAAAAATAAACCCCCTCATTAGGCTTTTTCGAGGTTTGGAAGAAGCAGGTTGGGGGTGTTTGCGGTTGGATTTGCTGCGGTAAATGCTTGTGCCGATGCGATGGCTGCACGTGAGCGGAGGTGGGTGAACGGAAACACCCCGAGCTTGGCTGGTTTTCGACTTTAAAAAGCCACCAACTATCAGAAAACAGTCTAAGCCACCACAAAACACCTGGGACAGGGATGCTCCGGCTTCCCATTGCTGTGCACAGGAAAACCATCTAAGATGCTACGGTTACGAGCCGGGAACTCCTGTACCGCAATAATACACAGGCACGAGGGAAAACGCAACCTTAGCTCTGTCTTTGTCACCCGCCCGCTTTATTTAATCACCCCGTTGATCTACGCCGGGGGCAGGAGGGAGATATAATCTCACCCCGCGGCTCCAACGGAGAGTTTTTCCGCACATGTGGAGGTTCCGTCCCCAATTTCCTTTGGGCAGACGAGCAAAACGTCCGCTTGTCCCCCTCCCTTTGCTTTTTGTGCCCGTTGCCCGTCTCAATTTTGGAAATGCAGGGGGAATCGGGGCTGCGGAACCTCATCTGACCTTCCTCGCGTCCCTCCTCCTCCTCCTCTCCCATCGCTGCATCTGCAAAGCCCCGAATTCGAGGGGAAGCGTGTGCTGCGTTGGCAGCCGTGAGGAATTAATCCTCGCTTTAGCCTGCTAAAATAAACCCTGTCCAGGCGAGGAGAGGCTGGAAAGAAGCCGTCCCTAAATAAATGCGGCTGCTGACGAGCTGGGGTGGCAAAGATGTAAAACTAAACCTCATTTTTAGGCCTTAAAACAGCCCTTAATTTCCACCCCACATCCCCGCTTAGTGCTGCTGTCCCCGTGTGCAACGCTGCAAAACACCCTCCAGCACTCCCCACCACCGAGAAAAAGTCACTGTTTTCTATATCTCCTTGCAACCCACCCATTGCAGCAGCAAATTTGCTTTCACAACCCCCCAAAAATCCAGTATAAAGAGGGTTTCTGGCGCCTGACAGCCCCATGCTCAGTATTCCAGGCCACGCTGCTTTGCTGTTGCAGCAGGTACGTGTTGCAGCCTCCTCTCCCGCGGGTCGCGCTTGAGATTTATTGCGAAAACACCGGCAACTTGTTTTACAAGTGTTGCGAGCCTCCAATTGCTGGCTGCGGGACGTATAAAAGCACCTTTCCTCCTTTCAGGGCATTTTCTGCAAAGGAGTTTTCATTTCTTCAGCCTCATTTCTAAACCCGCTCCCATTTTCCAGGCGCTCCGGAGTTCTTTAGTGTTGCTTTTCCACCTGGCGCAAGCAATAATTTACAAAAGAATGGATATTTGCAGCGGGTTAAGGGTTGTTTTGGGGCGCCCTGGTTGGAAACGGTGTCAAACGGGTACTGTCAGGGAAAGGATGCTAAAGAAAGGCTCATATCTAGTGGGCTGTCAATCCAGGATCTTCCAGCAGCCAGAGGAAATAGAGGAAAATAGAATAGAAATGCAATTGCCTGCCCTCCTGACCCTGCCTGCTCCGTGCTCCTGGAATATTTTGCAGCAAATCGAGGGGAAACAGGGAGAAAATGGGCAGATGGAGCCGCCCGTGTTCTGATTTTTCCCTCTGCTATGAGGACAGATCCTGCATCCAGCTACAGGGGAGATGGGAAGAAGCTGGGCTGTAAAACCTCAGCTGAGGCTTTGCAAATCCTCTGTTCAACCGATTTGACCTGTTCACGTGGGAAATGAGTCATTTAGGGGTTTTAAAGCATTTTCTTTCCTTCCGAGGAGGAATTTGGTCTGCGATGGGGACAGAATTGATGTGGGGCGGATGATGGTGGAGACCAAGTCAAAGCCAAGATCTTCAGAGGGAGGTTGGGCTTGAGTTTGCAGGGTCAGGGCTTTGCATGTGGATCAAGGCGAACCTCAAAAGCTGGGCGCCCAGGGTTTATCCAGGCAAACGTGGGCAGTTTTGCAAAGCAGCAAAACGCTGGGTCCTTTTTGGTGCCAGAAGCTGGTAAATAAGGCCAGGAAGGATTTGCCCTAGTTTGTGGGGTCTTTTTGTGCTTTGGCAGCAGCTGAAACTCATCACTGCGAGGGGACACGATGCGTTATCCCCATATGGGATGCAGACAGTGTTTGCAGAGCCATTAAAACCATCAAACGGTTTAAAGAACAACATTTTAACCCCTTGCCCCATCCTTCCCGGCAGCTCACATCTCTTTGTCTGCTCTTTTTCACCTCTTCCAGCCTACCTGACCGTCAGCATCGAGCCGCTGCCGCCCGTGGTGGTGGGAGATGCTGTCACCTTGAAATGCAACTTCAAGACGGATGGGAAGATGCGGGAGATCGTCTGGTACCGGGTAAGCGATGCCGGTGACTTTTCTCAAGCCCTTGGGGACGGGGACACGGAGCCACCCGGCTGCTTTGCTCCTGTGCAACAGAAGGTCAAGGCTGGATGGAGGAGAGAAAAGCAAACGATGCTCTCACTGATGGGAATATTGATTTGGCGTAGCAGGGCGGCCTTTGAAAATCTGGGTGGGGGAAGAGATGTAAAACGGCTTTGAAATCATCCCAAGAGCTGTGTGAAGCTCTTTCCAGCCTTTTTATGATGTTTTTCAGGTGGGTTTGAGGCTCGGTTCGGTGCTGGGGGCTTTGCCAATGGGGGTTTGGGAGCGAGGGGCTCAGGTTGGCACTGCTGCACAAACAAGATTTGCATGTTGGGTGTGAAATGGTGTGAAAAAGAGGGTGGTTTTCATGCTGGGGGGGGAAATGATGGAAATGTGAGGGTATGTGGGGAGTAGTACTGGGCTCTTCAAGCCTCCCCAGGAAATTCTTTCTCCTTCCCATCTCTGTCCCCAAAATACTCAAGGATGTGGGATGTGAGACTTAGAACCTCTGGTTTGATTCGGGGAGGGGGGATTTGGAGGCTGTAACTCTCCCCTGCACCAGCATCACTCCCAGCCGCACTGAGCCTGGATCCAGCCTCACATATCGCAGTCTCCAGCAGCATTTTTGGCTTTCTCCAGGGAATTTCAAGATAAGCTGCCAAACACGAATAAAACCCCCGCAGGGGTTTGATCAGAGAAAACTCAGACGTTTTCCAGGATGGGGAAAACTCAGCTCTTTATACATTTGCTCGCGGAGGAGGACAAGAAAGAGCTAATTGGGTTGGTGGCCTCGACTGGAGGGGCCACCCTCCTCCATAGGATATTTTTCCTGGGTTTACCATCTTGTTTCTGCTCCCTGAACAAGGAGCGGCTCTGCCTTAAAGCTCTTTTTCGCATCCAAGCAGGTTTATAAATAGGAAAATGTGCTCGCTGTACTGATATATATTCAGTTGCCGGAGCCAGGTGTGTGCACAGGCGTATTTCTGTCAAGTCCTAGTTGGTTTTTTGCTATAAATATGTGTATTTAAGTGTGAAGAGGATACAGAGAAATACCCAAATATAAACCAAAAGCCAGCCCAAACCCTACATTTCAGCTTGCAATGGCCTTCGTCTCCCCCTTATTTTGGGGAGGAGGCTTTTTGCACGGCGCTGCCGTCTCCATCGAGTTTTTCCTTCCCTTTTCCACTCAATAATATTGGATTAACCCACTTTCTCGCGAGCGGGAGCTGGATTTGCATAATCCCCCTGCACGGAGGGGCGCTGGAGCCCTCGCTCAGGGGACGATGCGCCGGGGCGGCCGAGCAAATCACCCTCTGAGAACCCACAGAGAGGGTGGGAGGGGAAGAAAATCACCCAGCTTTTATTTTTATCACCGCAAATCCCCCTTTCTTCCATATTTTTTACCCGCTTTCCCTTTTTCTTCTTTCACAGGGACATCCCGCATTCAGAAAGTTGGGTTTTTTATAGAGCATCTCAGGATTTCCCAGATTCTCTCCCCATTTTAGGGATTTTTCCCCCTTTTCCCCCCCATCTTGTCTCACTCACAGACTTTGAACCCCCATTCTCAGCTCCTCCATGCAGGGGGAGCTGGAGTGATGTTGGGAGTACAGAGTTATATTTATACCGTTTGTGAATCATCCTGACAGCATCTTTGTGTGCGGCACCTGGTTGGGCTGGAGACTCGTGGGTCTCCCGCTTCCCGTGGTTTATTTTCCCAAGAGCAGAGGGAGCTCGTTGAGTCGAAGGATGTTGATGGGTTGCAGGGAGTGGGAAAGGCAAAAGAAGGGGAGTGTGCAGCAGCAAATTCAGCAGCAGTTTGGTGTTGGGCATGGGGTGGGTGTATAACCCATGAGTGAGTATATAACCCATGGGGTGAGGGCATAACCCATCAGGGTGGGTGTATAACCCATAGGGTTGAGTGTATAACCCACGGGGTGAGGGCATAACCCATCAGGGTGGGTGTATAACCCATGGGTGAGTATATAACCCACGGGGTGAGGGCATAACCAATCAGGGTGGTTGTATAACCCATGGGTGAGTGTATAACCCATCAAGGTAACGGTTTAACCCATAGAATTGGTGTATAACTCATGGGTGGGTGCATAACCCACAGGGTGAGGGCATAACCCATTAGGGTGGGTGCATAACCCATAGAATTGGTGTATAACCCATGGGTGGGTGCATAACCCACAGGGTGAGTACAAAACCCTTCAAGTGGGTGCATAACCCATGGGGTAGCTGCATAACCCATAGGGTTGGTGCACAACCCATAGGGTTGGTGCACAACCCATCAGGGTGGGTGCATAACCCATGGGGTGGCAATATAATCCATATGATCCATAACCCTTCAAGTGGGTGCATAACCCATAGGGTGCATGCACAACCCATGGGGTGGTTGCATAATCCATAGGATGGGTCCATAACCCTTCAGGTGGGTGCAAAACCCTTCAAGTGAGTGCATAACCCATAGAATTGGTGCACAACCCATCAGGGTGGCTGCATGTTCCATATGATGGGTGCATAACCCTTCAGGTGGGTGAAAAGCCCTTCACGTGGCTGCATAACCCATCAAGGTGGGTGCACAACCCGTAGGATTGGTGCACAACCCCTGGGGTGGGTGTATAACCCACAGAGTGGGTGCAAAACCCATAGGATGGGTGCATAACCCATGGGGTGGGTGCACAATCCCTGGAGTGCTGCAGACCGAGGCTGAAGGCTGTGAGGAGTAAAGGGGCTTAGACGTGCAGCAGGTAAAAACCCCCAAAAAGCACTGTGCTGCAACCCAGCACCCCCAAAAGCCCCGCTCCAGCAACTCCCCTGGGAGCCCCATGGCCAAGGGACATGGAGAAGGGGATGGCAGCAAGGGACAATGTTTTCCTTGGGTCACAAATCCCCTCAGCTCGAGCAGTTACAATGCAGAAGGCTCAAGGAAGCCTGGGCTGAGCAAAGGCGCTTTTTCACGGCATAAACAAGAACACGCAGCGTCTGCAGAGGCGTTAATTAACATCCAACCACCCCCTTCCACGGTACATTTGTCTCCAGAAGGTGCGATTTGCCTGAGAACATGTACAAACACGGGTCCGAACCCCTGACGTGTTAGGTGAGCGCCCAAAAAACCCCTTGCGGGTGACGAGGGTGGTGACATCCTTGCAAACGAGCGTGTAATGAGTCCGGGAAGATGCGGAGCTGTCAAGCCGTTCGCTGGCTGCTGTCGCAGGCGTCTCAGGGGTCGCGCTCCAGACCTGATTAGTGCGGTCAGTGTGAGGGCTGGGGAGGGAGAAAATTGCTTTTTTTGCAGCAGTGCAGAGCTCAAAAAATTAATATAGAAGTGGGAAAGGGACGGGGAATCCTCGGAGTGCCTGCAGTGGCTGTGCAGACAGCTGGCAGCGGCGGGGGCCGCGGGCAGCCAGCAGCAGCCACGCTGTACACACAGCCCGGGGCACGGATGAGATGATGGTAATTGCAAGAAAAAGTGGTTTGCAGGTTTTTTGGTGGCAGGCGAGGGCCCGGCGTGATTTCCCAGCGGGGACGCGTGGCTCGGCCTGGGGGTGTAGGGGGGAACCCGCGGGGAGCCGCTCTGCCGTGGTTGATCAGAGTTTGGTGCTCGGTGTAATTAGCAAGAAGGAAAAGAATGTGGAGCGGGGGGTGGTGATGCTGTTTGCAGTGCCTGCACGTGGGTGTTGCTCTTTGTAGCACCCATAGTATGTGCGCATTGCTCTCTGTAGCACCCACGGTGTATGGACGTGGTTCTCTGTAGCACCTGTGGAGCATGGACATTGCTCTCCACAGCATCTGTAGTATGTGAACATCCCTTTCTGTAGCACCCATAGTATATGGACCTCACTCTTTGTAGCACCCATAGTAAGTGGACATTGCTCTCTGTAGCACCTATGATGCATAGTCATTGCTCTCCATAGCACCCATGACATATGGACCTTGCTTTCTGGTAGCCCCATGGCGCATGGACATTGTTCTCTGTAGCACCCATGGTGTATGGGCATTACTCTCTATAGCACCCATGATGAATGGACATTGCTCTCCGTAGCACCCATAGTAAGTGGGCATTGCTCTCTGTAGCACCTATGGTGCATGGACATTGCTCTGTATAGCACCCATAGTATGTGGACATTGCTCTCTGTAGCACCTGTAGTAAGTGGACATTGTTCTGTGTAGCACCCATGGTGCACGGACATGGCTTTGTGTAGCACCCATAGTGTGTGGACATTGCTCTGTGCAGTACCCATCGTACACAGGCATTACTCTGTGTAGCACCCATGCTGTATGGATGTTGCTCTCTGTAGCACCCATAGTATGTGAACATTGCTCTCCATAGCACCCATAGTGCATGGACATTACTCTCCGTAGCACCCGTAGGATGTGGACCTTGCTCTATGTAGCACTCATAGGATGTGGACATTGCTCTCTGTAGCACCCGCACACAAGCACTTCTCTCCACACTGTGGCCTTTGCAGGTGAGGGGACGCACCCCACGTCCCTATGTCCCCCCCTTTCCCCAGCTCTCGTTTTTAAGCCCCTGGCTCGGCGCAGGGGTTTACAAAGCATTTTGCTCTGTTAAGGGCTCATCCCTGCCTGGGAAACACCCCCGGAGGCTCCAAACCCCACGGCAAGCGGTGGCCGACACTTCACAGAAGTTGGCGGTGCCACTCGGAGCCACCTGATGGATGGTGACAAATGGCTGTCCCCACGGGGGCTCCCTCTGCCACTGCCCATTAGGAGAAACGAGACATTCCAGCCTCGGCAGCGGCTCCGAGCGGGAAATGTTGCTGGTGACAGTGATAAAGTCACCACTGGCAACAACAGCAGCTCCAGGGAGGGGGAAAACAGGGTGAAGGGACCAAGCGAAGGGCACCCGATATTCCAGGGATGTCACAAACGTTTCCTCCACCCTATGATGCTGCTGGGAAAGCCAGAGCCCCAAATTTTGGGATGCAGGGCTGGATGCAGCACTGGGATGCTGCTTTTTAGCCTCTCGCTCTTCAAAACCATCTCCCAGACATTTGCATCCCCCTCCAAACTTTCAAGCCAACCCAGTTCATGGCCTCTGATTTATAAACCTGCTGCTCTTTAAGGAAAAAATCTGGAGTTCTACACCTGCGGAGAAATTCACCAAAATCGGAGCAAAGCGGCTGATGGAGAGATTTGGGGCTGGAAACCGCGAGAGGTCTGACCGGTGCCATTCATTACCCACCGGCTCGGTCAGCCCCGCGCCTCGGAGATGATAATTTAAATGTCAGCGTGGGGAACTCTTTTAATTCCTCATACTTAGGCAAGGAGAGAAGGTCACGAGCAGCAGCGCAGTTTATTGAGCTCTCTATTACCGCTGGGCCAGGGCATCGCTCCGGCAGCGGGGAGCGCGGGCTGCGCTTCCCAAAATTGCACCATCCTTTTGCACAATTGATTTTGAGCGATGCTGAGAGGGCGGTGCCAGCGTTGGCGCTGCCCTTTGGGGGATGGAAAAGGGTTGCAGTGCTCAAATCATGCAAGTTTGGGCAACTAAATCAACTCATGTGTGGTTTTTGGAAGGTAGATGTGATGGCGGCGGTTTGGGTGGCTCTGAGCAAGGTGGGGCAGCGCAGGGTGGGAGGAGGAACATCAGCCAGCTGGGTTAAATGCAGATGCTTGAACAAGCAGGGGAAGGAGGCAGAAATAAAGCTAAGAAAGGGTTTTTCCAGCGTGATGCGTTTCTCCCTGCAGCTGCGACACGGGATGCTACAAACCCCTCAAGCATCAGTCACCCCTTGCGGGTATTTTTCCCTTTTTCCATAGCATTTACTTGGAGGAAAATTATCAATTCGGCCCCAAGACGAGGAGGGTTGAAGGAATCCAGACCTGTTCCCCAGGGTGCTACAGAGACCGCCTGTAATTTTAGGGTTGTAACACCCTCAAAATCTCTGGTTTGTCCTCCAAAATCCACCCCCAACATCCCTTTGGTCCCCCATCCGCAGCCTTATCTACCCCCCGAGCATCCCGGCAAGAGGCTCTGCCAATATTAACAGCACCGGCGTATTTTGGGGACAGCAAAGTGCCGGGTCACTGGTGAGGTGACAGCAACCGGGGAGGGGCACGCGGGAAGGGGGCAGGAGGTTAATGTGTCCCCGCACTGTAGCAATCGCTGCGGTTTTGGCAAGAATAAGGTTTTTATTGGAGTTGATAAATAATTCAGCTGCCTGAGCTCAGCTTTGGTGCCTTCAATGTGCTTTTCCCTCTCCCCACACGCCTTTTTCTCCCGCTCCTCAGTGTGGCCATAAAATCTGGGGCAATTTGGGTGCTGCGGAATGATCATCCTTTTGGCCTCTTCCCCAGCTTGGCGGCTCCTACGCTCACACCAACTTTATATGTAGCTCCTTTCCAAATAAAAAATGACCCCAGGGTCATTTTCAGGATGAAAATAGGTCTTAATTCCTAGAGAAAGACTATTTTTTTAATGTGCTTTTATATAAATCCCCAAGAATACGATCAGGCTGCAGCATCTTCCCTTTGTGTGCATCCTCAGGGGGGATGCGATGGGTACCGGGGGGGGAGTGTTGGTGTGAGAGATGCTTTGAGCTGCATTTGTTTTCCTTTTTCCATACTCATATATATAGACATATCGATGTAGGTGTAGATATAGATAGAGATAGAGATGATAGATATAGATATAGATGATATAGATATAGATGATATAGATATAGATGATATAGATATAGATGATATAGATATATAGATATAGATATAGATATAGATATAGATATAGATATAGATATAGATATAGATATAGATATAGATATAGATATAGATATAGATATAGAACCCACATCTGCCCAGATGTGCTGGGAAACTCCTATGGCTTTAAACTCCATGTCACATCCAGTGGTCCCCACGCCGAACATCCCTCTGGGACCAACCACTCTGCTGCATCCCAAAAATAATCCCTTAAATAAACCCCTTTTTTACCAATACCCAAAGAGTTCCAGGAGGTTTCCAGGCATGACTAAAAACCGGGAAAAACAAATCAAAACGCGTCCTTGAAAACTTCCCTTGGTTCCCAAGGCCACAGATTTACGGCTCCGATAATTCTTCCTGCGGTCCTTTATCCCGCGTCCGTGCCAACGTGTATTTGCTTTGCCATAAAAGCCTCAGCCTTGGCAAATAAATTTGAAGAGGTGGGTTTAGTGACAGATTCTTTGTGTTATTTCTTCTCTTCCCTTCCTTTTTGCCATTAAAAAAAGGGGGGAATAAAGAAAATTTGGCGTTGAATTTTGCCCAAGAGGGGAGAGAAGTGCTGGGTGATCCTGGAGAGATGCTGATTTTGGGGGTTTAATCCCCAAAAATCCCCTTCTGTGCACGGCCTATTAAAAAAAAGACTGTTCTAACATTCTGATGGATCGATCTGAGCTGTTCTAGCCCCAAAATGCCCATTTCCCGGCTCCATTGCTTTTCTCTGCCTTTTTCTCCAGAATTTTGTACTAAATCTCACTCCTCGCAAGAGGGAGAAACAAATCTGGAGGTATTGGGGGAAACAAAGAAGAAGTGAGTCCTCCCCACTCTTAAAAAGAACTTTTTCCTATTTAAAAATTACAATTCCAGTGAGTGGCTGGAGATGGGAATTGGCGACGCGGGGAAAAATGTAATGAAATAGAACAAGGGCAAGTGTAGAGTCATGAATCTGGGCAGGAACAAGCCCAGGTTCCAGTGTAAGTTGGGGAATGAGCTATTAGAGAGCAGCGTAGGGGAAAGGGACCTGGGGGTCCTGGGGACAGCAGGGTGACCATGAGCCAGCACTGGGCCCTTGTGGCCAGGAAGCCAATGGGACCTGGGGTGGGTTAGAAGGGGGTGGTCAGTAGGTCAGAGAGGTTCTCCTGCCCCTCTGCTCTGCCCTGGGGAGACCACACCTGGAATCTTGTGTCCAGTTGTGGCCCCTCAGTTCCAGCAGGACAGGGAACTGCTGCAGAGAGTCCAGCGCAGCCACCAAGATGCTGCAGGGAGTGGAGCATCTCCCGTGTGAGGAAAGGCTGAGCGAGCTGGGGCTCTGGAGCTGGACAAGAGGACACTGAGGGGGGACTCATTCCTGGGGATCAATATGGAAAGGGGCAGTGTCAGGAGGATGGAGCCAGGCTCTGCTGGTGACAACCAGTGACAAGACAAGGGGCAATGGGTGCAAACTGGAACACAGGAGGTTCCACTTAAATATGAGATATAAATATATATCTCAATATATCTCATATATAAATATGAGATATAAATACTTGTTGGGGGTGAGGGTGGCAGAGCCTGGCCCAGGCTGCCCAGGGGGTTGTGGAGTCTCCTTCTGTGCAGACATTCCAACCCGCCTGGACACCTTCCTGTGTAACCTCATCTGGGTGTTCCTGCTCCATGGGGGGATTGCACTGGATGAGCTTTCCAGGGCCCTTCAACCCCTGACATTCTGGGATTCTGGGATTCTGTGAAGTGGACGGAAACACGTGGGTTTGGTTTTGAATCTCATCAAGTGTATAATAAATAAATCATGGGCAGTGAATCTTAAGAAAAACATGAAGAATAAAAATATTTAAAAGTATTTCTATTAAAAATATTTGAAGGAAAAATATCAAAAGCAGAAATATGTAAAGTAGAAACATTAAGGATGAAATTAATTAAAATAAAAATATTTTAAAGTATTTTTTGAAATTCAAAAGCGGGCGCAAAGCTGCTCGTGTGTTCACACAAGTGACCACGGGTATGTCATCTATATTTTCTTCTTCACGCAGGTCACCGATGGTGGCACCATCAAGCAGAAGATCTTCACCTTCGACGCCATGTTCTCCACCAATTTTTCGCACATGGAGAATTATCGGAAGAGGGAGGATCTGGTCTATCAATCCACCGTGCGGTAATAGCCCCTCCTTTGACTTTTGAATGCCGTTTTTTTAGGAATATCCCCATTTTGGGGCAGTTGAGGGTATTATGGCGATAGCCGCTGTGTCCTCTTTGACTGCGGGTGGGGATTCGTTATATTGCAAAGGAATTATCGTCCCTTCGTGCGCGGTCACCAAATACCCACAGTGTGTCCCTGGGGAAGAAGTGGCAATTATGGATGTTTCCAAGGGTGAAAATGGGCTTAGAAAAACAAAGCTTGGAAAAAAAGCAATAAATAAAAATATATATGTGTATATATATATTTATAAAACAGGCATCATGGAAGCTTGTCTTTGCTTTCCTTCCAAGTGCCAAATCACTTTGCAGGAGTGTCAGCTTTATTACTAATTACACACTTGTTTTATTGCCAGTGCTATAAAAACAAAACTGGAGCCTGAAAACAAACATCAAGGGGAACCTTAATTCAAGGCAAAAAAAAAAGGCTGGGCTGAAGTATTTCTTTTTCACCTTTTTTTTCTTCATTTCTTTTTTTAAATTAGAATTTGCAAACTGGATTTCCAAGCTTGTTTTTTCCCCAGCGCGGGGTAATAAAATTCTGCGTATGGTGGGGAAAATAGGGTATGTGATGCTTTGCACTTGCAAATGTGGTGGATGAGCGTGTGTGCGAGTGTGAAATCCCTTAGAATTTGAATTTTGGGTGAGTTTTCTGCTGTAATTTTGCTGCTCTCAGAGGGATGTTTTATTGTGAGAAATGGTGTTAAGTGGCTTCAGGGGAATAAATGTGAATATAGAGTGGAGAAGGAGGAAAACGGGGCTGGGGAGGAGGTGATTGGGGATGCTCAGAGGATACTCAAGGGTTGCTCGGGTGGATGCACAGAGATTACTCCAGAGATGCTCAGGGGTTGCTCAGGAGGTTCAGCAGATCCTCAGTGGTTGCTCAGAGGATGCTCAGATGTTGCTCAGGAGATGCTTGAGATGCTCATGGGATACTCAGGGGTTGCTCAGGGGATGTTCCCAAGATGCTTAGAGGATTCTCAGGAGGGTCAGCGAACACTCAGATGATGCTCAAGAGGGTCAGGGATTGCTCAGAGGTTGCTCAGAGGTTACTCAGGAGGATGTGTAGGGCCTGCTCAGGAGATACTCAGGGGATGTTCCAAAGATGCTCAAAGGTTGCTCAGGAGGGTCAGCAGATGCTCAGAGGTTGCTCAGAGAATGCTCAAGTGAGTCAGGAGGTGCTCAGAGGTTGCTCAGGAGGATGCACAGGTGTTGCTCTGGGGGTGTTCAGATGATGCTCAGAAGATGCTCAGGAAGGTCAGCAGATGCTCCAGATATGCTCAGAGGATGCTCACAGGTTGCTCGGGATGCTCAGAGGTTGCTCAGGATGCTGAAGAGTTGCTCAGGATGCTCAGAGGTTGCTCAGGATGCTCAAGAGTTGCTCAGGATGCTCAGAGGTTGCTTGGGATGCTCCAGAGTTGCTCAGGATGCTCAAGAGTTGCTCAGGATGCGCAGAGGTTGCTTGAGATGCTCCAGAGTTGCTCAGGATGCTCAGACATTGCTCAGGATACTCCAGAGTTGCTCGGGATGCTCAGACGTTGCTCAGGATGCTTAAGAGTTGCCCAGGAGAATGTGCGGGTCCTGCTCAGGGGGATGCTCAGGAGATGCTCCAAGGATACTCAGGCGTTGATCAGAGGTTGCTCAGGGGGATGTTCAGAGGATGCTCAGGGGCTGCTCCACTTTTGAGTTGCGTTTCCCCGCGTGGCACAGGCTCCGCTCAGCCCCTCGCTCGGCTGTCGTACAAGTTTCTGACGCTCTTAATTATCGTTTAGAGCCCGTTTTTGGCAGCTTCACGAAGAGATTACACATTCCCCAACTCACCAGCCTTCCTCCCCTGCCATAAACCGAACCCTAGCAGGGAGCACCATGAAATTCAGGGAATTAAACCCAAATCAAACATCCCCCCGTGCGCAGAACGAGACATCCCAACCACGAGCATCCCTTGAGCAAGAGACAAGGTCCTTGCACTATCCCAGCGAGGCAAAACCAGCTGCTCTTTTTCCTTTTTTGGCTCAAAACCCTCCATTTTTTCTCCCTTTCACCACATGTTTGTAGAACTAATAGAATTTGCGAGCAGAAAATCTCGCCGCCCTAGGACCAAGAGCTTAAAAGCCTCAGTAATCGCCGGCACGGCGTCGGCAAATCGCCCATAGATGTTCGCGGTCAAAGTCTTTTGACGCGGTCGCCTTTTTTCAGAGGAAAACAACAACTTGCCTGGGGAGCAAGGAGATATTTCTCTCTAGAACTTGTTTTCTGAATCGTTGGCTTGATGCCTTTTTTTTTCCAATGAGAGTCCTGCTTTATTTTGGGCTGCGGTGAAGCAGATGAGCAATTTTTGGAAGGGTTCGGCGGTGGCTCGGTCACTTCCCAACCATTTCCACTCAGGTTTTTCTCTCTTTCATTCTATTCTTCCACCTTTTCTGCCTGTTTTCTTTACAGCTTTTTAAGGGCACGGTCACGTCGGTGCCGTCCCACGTTATCCACGCGTCTTATCTGCTCCTTTTCATTCCGCCTTTGAACGCCACCCGCTCACATGTGAAAAGCAAAGCCCAGAGAGATATCCAACCCTTGATTTTTAATGATTTCTTTTCCCTATCCTCTAATTAAAACCCCACCCTCATCAAGTAAGGCACTGCTTTATGCATAGCTATATCATTTCTATTTTGCCTTATTTCCAGCGTGCTTAGAGGACGCAAAGGACACCCCAAGCACCATTCTGGCTTTGCAGGGCTGGGGTTTCCCTTTCTCTGGTCCTTTCCTATTGCAAAAACATCGAACTTGACACAATTAGGACTATTTTATACCCAAAGCCACATGCAAACCCAAAGGGCTTGTTCTTCTTGGCGGGGACCAGAACCGCTCCTGCTTGTCGCTAACGAAGGGTGTGGATGATTTCTTGGTTAATTAGAGGCTGGAACAGATGGCGGAGGCTTGAGATGAAAGCGGCGTGGCCGTGAAAAAGGAGCTGCCGAGTGACTGGTGGCTTCAACGGGGGGTTGTTTGTGCTGGGGGGGCTCGTGTGGTGAGGAGGAGGCACCGGGGGATTTTGGAAAGGGTTCAGCAAAGCGGGTTTGTCGGGAAAAGGGTGGGGGTTTGAGCTGGGGGTGGCTCCATGTGGGAGGAGATGATGGGGATTGCTCAGGAGATACTCAGAGGATACTCAAGGGGGATGCGCAGGGATTACTCAGGGGGATCAGGAGATGCTTGGGGTGCTCAGGGGATGCTCAGCAGGGTGTTGTGAGGATACTCAGGATGCTCAAGAGATGGAATGCTCTGAGGATGCTCAGGAAGTGCAGGAGATGCTCAGGGAATGCTCCAAGGATGCTCAAGAGATGGAATGCTCTGAAGATGCTCAGGAGGAGCAGGAGATGCTTGGGATGCTCAGAGATTGCTCAGGGAATGCTCCAAGAATGCTCAGGAGATGGAATGCTCCAAGGATGCTCAGTAGGGGCAGAAGATTCTTGGGATGCTCAGGGATTGCTCAGGGAATGCTCTGAGGATGCTCAGGAGGGACAGGAGATGCTTGGGATGCTCAGGGATTGCTCAGGGTATGCTCCAAGGATGCTCAGGAGATGGAATGCTCTGAGGATGCTCAGGAGGGGCAGGAGGTGCTTGGGATGCTCAGGGGTTGCTCAGGGAATGCTCCAAGGATTCTCAGGAGATGCTCAAGGAATGCTCTGAAGATGCTCAGGAGGGTCAGAAGATGCTTGGGACGCTCAGGGGATGCTCAGGGGTTGCTCAGGAGATGCTCAGGGGTTGCTCAGGGGTTGCCCCTTCCTCCTCGCCGCAGTGGGAAGCTGCTCGCCGGCGAGGTGGGACGCTCACGCTCAGCAAAGTGACTCCTTTGCAACTCCCACGAGCATTTCCACCCCCAGCAGCACCAATCCTTTCGCACCTCTCTTCTTTTTTTTACGATATCTATTTAAAGACTCTCAATAATACACCGATCGAAGCGTGTGCTCGGAGTTCGGGCTTTTGATGCTTTTTATCCGCCACGCTTTGCTGCAGCTGCCGCATCACCCGAGCGGTCTGGAACGTCTGGTGCCGAGACTTTCCCATCGGCGTTTCGCAGGCGTTTCATGTCCACGCTTCGTGGGTTTTTTGCTCTCGGCGGTGCCTTTACCTCCCGTACGCTTCTCCTTTCAATAATGCAATTACTTACCCTCCCAAGGAGCTGTCAGTGCCGGTAAACTCCAGCTGCTAAACCACATTACGCAGCTCGCTCCTGCAGCCTTTGCGGTTATTAATAGTTTATTGATCCCCGGCACTGCTGAAAAGCGACCCCATCCGATGCCTCGGGATCCGGATGCCACGTCCCCTGGGAAAACGGGGTCGGGATGGCGGGGGGAGCAAGGGGTGAGCCCTGTCTGTCCCCCGCAGCCTCCCTGAGGTTCGCATTTCGGACAACGGTCCCTACGAGTGTCACGTGGGGATTTATGACCGAGCCACGCGGGAAAAGGTGGTCCTGGCGTCCGGGAACGTGTTCCTCAACGTGATGGGTGAGTGCGACGCCTCCCCGAGTGGGACTGGGGTGGGAAATGAGTGCGGGGTCTCGGGGTTTGGGGACAGGAGGGGCTTGGCTCATTTTCCCATCCCTGGGGTTGGGAACAGGGATGGGGGTGAGGATGGAGATGAAGATGAGGGATGGAGATGGGGATGAAGATGGGGACAGGGATGAAGTTGGCAATAGAAATGGGGATGGGGATAAAGATGGAGACAAGGGATGTGGATGACGATGAGGATGGAGACAAGGGATGGGCATGAGGATAGGGATGAAGATGAGGATAGAGATGAGGGATAAGGATGGGGACAGGGATGAGGTTGGGGATGGAAATGAGGATGAGCACAAACCTGAAGATGAGAATGGGGCTGGGGACAGGGATAAGGATGGGGATGAAGATGCAGATGGGGATATAGATGGGGATGGAGATGGGAACAGGGACAATGGTGAGGAAGTGGATGAGGGTGGGGAGGGAGACGAGAATGGGGACAAACATGAGGATGGAGATGGGCATGGGGACAGGGATGAAGATGAGGATGGAGATGGGGATGAAACTGGCGATGGAAGTGAGGATGAGGACAGACATGAGGATGGGAATGATGACAGGGATGAGGATGGGGACAGGAACAAACATGGGGATGCGGATGAAGATGAGGATGGGAACAGGGACAGAGGTGAGGATGAGGATGGCGATGGGTGCCTGTTGAGGACACTGTGCCAATGCCCTGGCTCTGCTCCCCGGCAGCTCCCCCGACGTCCATCTCGGTGCTCGCGGCCGACACGCCGGCGCCCTTCAGCCGCTACCAGGCGCAGAACTTCACCCTGGTGTGCGTGGTCTCCGGCGGCAAGCCCGCCCCGCTGGTGAGCCCCGGGGCTTTATCTTTCATATACATACATGAATCAACCGTAAAAATGTATATAGAGAGAATATATTATATATATGTGCTGCTTTTGGAGGCTGAATGAGGCGAATAGCTGCCTGCTACCCAAATCTTGCCCTGCATCATCTTTCTGTGGGGACCTTGAGAAGGAGCTCCATCCAAAGCTCCCCAAGGGATGCTGGGGATGTCCAGGGTGGTAGCCGTCCCCTCACTGTCCCTTTTGTCCCCACGCAGGTGTACTTCAAGCGGGACGGAGAACCCATCGAGGCCACCCCGCTGCCGGAGCCGCCGGCCGGCGCCGGAAACTGGGCACCCCGTAACCTCCTTCACCGCGACCTGGATGACACCAAGGTCCCCAAATCTTTGGCGGGCGAAGGAGAAGTGGGAGGCGGCCAATCCCCGGTCACCATGGACCCACCGCGGGGCTTGGCTGCTGAGCGAGGTCCCGTCACCGAAATCATCCCCGAAACGGTGGTGAGCCGGGAGTTCCCACGCTGGGTACACGTGGCCGAGCCCATCTACTATTTCCGCCACACACACGCGCCCGTCAGCGACGGGACGGTGGAGGCGCGGGCCACCCTCACCTGGACCCTCAACCCCCAAATCGACAACGAGGCGCTTTTCAGCTGCGAGGTCAAGCACCCGGCGCTCTCCATGCCCATGCAGTCCGAGGTGACGCTTGGTAAGGACGCTTTGAAGGGTTTCTTGGCTTTTTTTGGCACTTTTTGCCTCTTTTTTTTTGGCATTTCTTGGCAAATTGCTCATCAGCTGGCTCAGTTAGTGGGAGGTTGGTGGCAATAAGGAGGTCAACAGGAGGTTGACTCTCAACATTGAGGGCAGCAATTCTCTTGCTAATAGGAGGCTTTCCGTTATCTGTTCCTCCCTCCTGAGCATTTAATCTCTCTCTCAGCAGCCCAAAAATAACCTAAACCCAGCATTTTCACACCTTCTGCAGCCCCATGAGGCCAAGACTTTGACGGGTTGCTTTGCCGAGGTGCCCATCTCCATGGCTTCAAACCAACCTGCCTCCTCTTGACCCCTCTTTCTGAGCAGAAAGGGGCTCAATCAGGCAATCTGTCGTTCTCCATCATGCATCCCGCTACAGTTGTCTCTCAATCTCGCGGGCTTTGCATTCATCTGCCCGCAGGGCCCTTGCCTTGTCTGTCAGTCATTCGGACACCCGTCAGCCTGTCCATCAATCACCCAGCCATTAGCCAACCAGCCCCTCAGCACCATAGCTCATCAAACCGTTATTAAACCCCAGCCGAGGCCACACACCCACAACCCCTCACTCAGCTCATGTCCCCCATTGTCCTCTTCCCTTGCAGTGGCTCCCAAGGGCCCGAAGATCACGATGACCCCGACGAGAGCCCGTGTGGGAGACACCGTGCGGATCTTGGTGCAGGGCTTCCAGGTGAGCATCTCCATCCTTCCCCATGGCCGCGGGGTGATGCCGCCCCAACAAACAGCCTCACGGTTGGGCTGCTGGCCTTGGGTTGCATCCCGGTCCCTATGCTGATGCACATTTAGATGAGGCTCTTAGGGACGTGGTTTAGTGCTAGAATTAGCTTATGGCTGGACTCAATGATCCTGAGGGTCTTTTGACCCTTAAAAAAACAAGACAATTAAATTAAACAGAATTCTGTAAAAACAGAACAAAGAGTTTCAGAACAAATATGAAGCCTTGGTACTTATTTTAAAAATGTTCTTTAAGCTTCAATGATTGTTTGCTCCTACCCTTACCTACAGTCATGCTGAATAAAGCTATAGCTGGATGGAAAGTTAAGTGTATTCATGAGGTGTTAATGTCTACATTTGATTATTTGCAGTCTCGCAGAGAAACAAAAGTAACTTCAAATATGCCATAAACTGTTTTTTTGACCAACAATGTTGCTTCAGCACAAACTGTACTGGTTCATTCTAAAGTGGTCAGAGCTGTTGACGACAAGAGCTGTTGTGTTTGGATATGGTCTTTTGGTCTGTGTGAAGACGAGTTTGAATGTTAAGTATTTTCTGACACTTTGGAGTTACTGTTGCTCTTCCCGTTTTCTTTAGGTCAACATATGGTTCATGGCTATACTGTACAGGTCTAAAATCTCTTTGCAGGAAGTAGTCTGTGATTCTATGACTCTACGATTTGGGGGTTTTCCAGGGTTTTCTCACCCTACACACTCCTCTCCCCGCAGAACGAAGTCTTCCCCGAGCCCCTCTTCACCTGGACGCGTGTGGGGAGCCGGCTCCTCGACGGCAGCGCCGAGCACGACGGCAAAGAGCTGGTGCTGGAGCGGGTGCCGGCCGAGCTCAACGGCTCCATGTACCGCTGCACCGCCCAGAACCCACTGGGCTCCACCGACACACACACCCGCCTCATCGTTTTCGGTATGACGGCACCGCGGGGGTCACCCCGTCCCTCCGGAAATCCTCGCTCATCTCTTCCACCCCCAATAAACTGTCTGGTGTTTCTTTCCCATTAGAAAACCCAAATATTCCCAGAGGAACAGAGGACTCCAACGGTGAGTGGTGGTAGCGCTGAGATTTCAACCTGAACCCCACCCAGGGATGGAAGGACCATGCGAGAACACTTCAGAGGGAGCTGGGGGGTTCAGCTGGAGAACAGGAGCTGAGGGGAGACCTTCTGATCTCTGAACTGCCTGAAAGGAGCTTGGAGCCAGGGGGGTCGGGCTCTGCTCCCCAGGAACAAGCGCCAGGAGCAGAGGAAACGGCCTCAAGTTGCGCCAGGGGAGGTTGAGGTTGGATGTGGGAACAATTTCTTCCCCAAAGGGCTGTGGGGCATTGGAACAGGCTGCCCAGGGCAGTGCTGGAGTCACCATCCCTGGAGGGCTGGACAGACGGACATGAGGTTGTCAGGACATGGGGCAGGGACAGGGGTGGGGAGCGGTTGGACTCGATGATCTTAAGGGTCTCTTCCAACCAAAATGCTTCTATGATCTCGCATTGCCCCAAGCCCTCGCCCTTGCAGCAGGGATGTCCTTGCACCCCAAGGGTCCCTGGAACTTCTCCCCACAGCATCCCCAACCTGCTGCCCACCCCATACAAGCCCCAGAGCAAGTTTAGCAGGGAGATCCCCCCAAAGAAAAGGTGCTGACCCCATCCTGCTTGAACCCAAGCAGCGAGACGGGGCTCCCGAAACTCCTCATTCGTTTTCTTCTCCTGCCCAGGTTCACTTACCGGCCACCGCGGCTTCAGACTGGTTTTGGTGCTCACCCTAACAGTGATCCTGGAGCTGACGTGAAGCTTCGCCTGCGTCTTCCTCCTCCTCCTCTTCCTCCGTACGGCTCCACCTGGCATTTACATCTCCATCAATTGGTTCTCTTGCTCTCTCTTTTTTTTCTATACTATTTACAGTCTATATCTTTTTCTGTCTGTGTCTCGGCTTCCTCAGACAATTTAATTAAAAGGGAAAAAGAAAACTCTCCCCGTGTAGAAGGCTGTGCTTAGTGCTCTACCTTGTGCTGGGGTACCCAGAACCATTTTGGGGTGCCCAGGGGCTTCGCAGGGTCTTGGGGGGGAGTGTCTATTATGCAAAGGGTAGATTTCCCCAGGAAAAGAATCCATTGCCACCATTCCCACTGCACCGAGCTGCTCCAGGTCTCAGTTTCTTGGGGTAGGGACTGCGTGTGTCCCCAGTGTCACACTGGGGACGAGTCCCGCACGGTGGTGCTGGGAGCCCAAAATCCGCAGATCACTGACCTTACACCCCGGGACTGTGGTTGGGGTGAACTGGCTTTGCTGGCAGCTGGAGCCACGCGCCGCTCGTCCCGGGCTGGACGCTCAATCTCTAGTGACAGGCGGCTCCCACCCAAAATGTCACCGCTCACACATGAGCGGGCAGCACGTGTCCCGTGGCACAAGGCACCGGTTGAGTTTAGAACCCACGTTCGGTCCGTGCCACCCACTCCATCCCTCTTAGCTGAGCGTTACCATGGAAACAGATAACGCGCCCAGATCCTGGCGCCACCCAGCGCATCCCAGGACGGTGTTAATCCTGCTGCAGGACGGCTCTTTGTACAAAAAGCAGGTGATTTTGCCCAAATCCCGCCCAGTGCTGGGGATGCCGGTGGTTTTTTGGGGCTGTGTCCCCTCCCCGGGGTTCACTGCATCCAGGATCCCCAGGGGAGAGCAGCCCGAGGACGGGGTGTTCTCCTGCCTTTTCCTCCAGGAACTCTTAATCCTGAAGGATTAGCCAGCAGCCGTGTGGTGCTTCAGCTTTCCAAAGCCCCCGGACGGGTGCTAAGCATTATTATTACTATTATGATTAATTATTATTAAGCAGATTCAGTCCTTACCATGCTCCGTCGCCAACCTCGCTGCGAGTGATTTCCCGGCCTCGGAGGAGCTGAACAAACCCCGTGCGCACTAATCGGGGCTGGCAGCAATGCAGGGGTGGGTCGGGGGCTTTCTGGGGTGGAAGAGGATCAGCGGCTCCGCTTTCATCCCAAAAACCAGCATCTGAGCAGCCGGATCCCTTCGGACCAGCTGCCCCCTCGACCACCTACCTGGGCAAGAAGGGAAACTTGATTTTTCAGGTGAACCTTTATTTTTTAGGGAAATCCATGCGACTCAGTTTACCCCCACGCCACCAAGCAGGCAGGAGAGACCCCCGTCGCAGCACGGATGCTGGAGATGCTCCAGGGGCCTCTTCCCAACGTGATTAAACAACCATTAGGCCTTCTTGCTTGGAAAATGGGGATTTACAGATGCCTAAACCTCCATTTAAATGCAAATGTGGCGATTTCTAGCCCGGAACCATGGAAATGAGCATTAGAGAGACAGTGGCAGCGCCAGCACCAACTGGTGCCATCTCAAGAGGGATGTGGTGTCCCCATCCTGCAGCTGAGAGGGGATCGATGGGCTCGGAGGTCCCGCATCCCAAATCCACCCATGCGGGTGCACGCGGGATGCTCAGTGATGGATCAGGATACAGGATGGGACCTTCTCAACACCAAAACGTTGCCCTGGGACGTGGGTCTCTCCTCATTTTGAGCAGAGGTGCTGCCTGCTTTCCCAAAAAGCCCAAGATGTGGGAGAGATGCCACCATGCCAAGGCAATAATCCAAAAATTGATCGCAAAAATAATTGACCTTGAGGGTCTGTTCCAACCACAATGATTCTACGAGAGAAAACATCCCGTGCCGGACTCTGCTGTCACCTCATCCTTCACCATCCCCATCCACCTGCCTCCAGGTAATTAGAACATCAATTAAAGCGCTGGTCCCCCCCCGTACCACACACGGTTGGCTGAGGACCTGCCGGTGAATAATGCAGGAGGCTGGAGGGGGCAGGAGCTGCTCGGGTTGTTCCATTATTGATGAGCAGTGACAGATCCGCGCCTGACAACCCGCCTAAGAGACATGATTAGCTCGTGAAAAATTAATTGCGGTTCTTAGGGAACGAGGCGGGCTGAGAACCCCAAGGAGCGGCGTCAGGGAGCCGGGTTCCCTCATCTCAGGGACTTTGAAAAGGTTCGAGCGAAATTTGGAGGAGGCAATTACATTCAATTAGAGTCACAAGCGCCGAGACGTCACCCGCTGCTCGGAGACGCCACGGCTGCAACCCCCGCGCGTCCTCCTTAGCGCGACGCGTGGGTACATGTACATCTATACATCCCCCAGCACAGCGCTGCCAGAAATGGGCATTATTGCCCTAAAGGTTCAACTCGAAAACCAGCAATTTCACACCCCTGCCCCACCAACAGTGCCAGGAGTGGGTGACAGACACACGGATCGGAACACAGACCGACGGACACATTGTGGGGGAATAAAGGGCCCGATCCTGCCCACAAATGGGGGTGGGGCAGGGGTGTGGTGGGGGCGGGGAGGGGGGTGTGAAATTGCTGATTTTTGAGTGGGAACTTTGGGGCAAAATGTCCATTTTTAAGGGATTGTGCTGGAGGTGAGTGTATCGAGTGTCAAGACAGAGAGTTGCACGACCAGCCGGACACATGGACAGTTGGACAGACAGATGGACAGTTGTATGTACCACTGGACATACGGACACTTATATGTGCAGACAGATGGACTGATGCCCTCCCAGCCAGACACTCACCTCCTGCACAAATTGCCCAAAAATGGACATTTTGCCCCAAAGGTCCCACTCAAAAATCAGTAATTTCACTCCCCCCCACCTCAACCCCTCCACCCCCACCCTCAGTGCAATGAGTGGGTGACAGACACACGGATGGGAACACAGGCAGATGGACACATTGTGGGGGTTTAAAGGGCCCGATCCTGCAGATGAGTGGGGGCGGGGCAGGGGTGTGTCAGGGGTGTGGCGGGGGCGGGGCGGGGGTGTGAAATCGCTGATTTTCCAGCGGTGCATTGGGGCTAAAAAGGCCATTTTTGGGAGGGTTGTGCTGCAGGTGCAGCAGTGAGTGTCTGGCTGGGCAGGTGTCTGTCCAGCTGTACGTACAAGTGTCCATCTGTCCAGCTGCACGTACAAGTGTCCAAGTTGTCTGTGCAGAGCTGTACGTCCAGCCGGACAGACGGACACTTGTACGTACGTCTGGACATACACCAGCCGGACACTCACCTCCCGCACCCTGCAGCACAAATGCACCAAAAATGGACATTTTGCTCCAAAGGACCTCCTCAAAAATCAGCGATTTCCCACCCCCGCCCCGCCCCCGCCACACCCCTGACACACCCCTGCCCCGCCCCCACTCATCTGCAGGATCGGACCCTTTAGTCCCCCATAATACGTCTGTCTGTCGTGGCCCTGTCTGTGTGTCTGTCTCTCACTCATTGCAGTGGGGGCGGGGCAGGGGTGTGTCAGGGGTGTGGCGGGGGTGGGGCGGGGGTGTGAAATCGTTGATTTTTGAGTGGTGCATTCAGGAAAAAAAAAGCCATTTTTGATGCATTTGTGCTGCAGGGTGCGGGAGGTGAGTGTCCAGCTGGTATCTGTCCAGACGTACGTACAAGTGTCCGTCTGTCCGGCTGGACGTACAGCTCTGCACAGACAACTCGGACACTTGTACGTGCATCTGGACAGACGGACATGTGTGCGTACAGCTGGACAGACACCTGCCCAGCTGACACTCACTGCTGCACCTGCAGCACAAACATCCCAAAAATGGCCTTTTTATCCCCAATGCACCACTCGAAAATCAGCGATTTCACACCCCCGCCCCGCCCCTGCCACACCCCTGACACACCCCTGCCCCGCCCCCACTCATCTGCAGGATCGGGCCCTTTAGCCCCCACCCCCCAATGTGACCGTCTGTCTGTGTCCCCACCTGTGTGTCTGTCACGCACTCATTGCAGTGGGGGCGGGGCAGGGGTGTGTCAGGGGTGTGGCGGGGGCGGGGTGGGGGTGTGAAATCGCTGATTTTCCAGCGGTGCATTGGGACTAAAAAGGCCATTTTTGGGAGGGTTGTGCTGCAGGTGCAGGAGCTGAGTGGCTGGGCAGGTGTCTGTATGTACACGTGTCCGTCTGTCCAGCTGCACATACAAGTGTCCGAGTTGTCTGTGCAGAGCTGTACGTCCAGCCGGACAGATGGACACCTGTACGTACATCTGGACAGACATCAGCCGGACACTCACCTCCCGCACCCTGCAGCACAAATGCACCAAAAATGGACATTTTGCTCCAAAGGGCCTCCTCAAAAATCAGCAATTTCACACCCCCGCCCCGCCCCCGCCACACCCCTGACACACCCCTGCCCCGCCCCCACTCATCTGCAGGATCGGGCCCTTTAGCCCCCCCCCCCCCATAATATGTCTGTCTGTCGTGTCCCTGTCTGTGTGTCTGTCTCTCACTCATTGCAGTGGGGGCGGGGCAGGGGTGTGTCAGGGGTGTGGCGGGGGTGGGGCGGGGGTGTGAAATCGCTGATTTTTGAGTGGTGCATTCAGGAAAAAATGTCCATTTTTGGTGCATTTGTGCTGTAGGGTGTGGGAGGTGAGTGTCTGGCTGGTGTCTGTCCAGACGTACGTACAAGTGTCCGTCTGTCCGGCTGGACGTACAGCTCTGCACAGACAACTCGGACACTTGTACGTGCAGCTGGACAGACGGACACTTGTACGTACAGCTGGACAGACACCTGCCCAGCCAGACACTCACTGCTGCACCTGCAGCACAACCCTCCCAAAAATGGCCTTTTCATCCCAAATGCACCGCTGGAAAATCAGCGATTTCCCACCCCCGCCCCGCCCCCGCCACACCCCTGACACACCCCTGCCCCGCCCCCACTGCAATGAGTGCGTGACAGACACATGGACAGGACACAGACAGATGGACACGTGGACAGGCTGGGGGGGGACTAAAGGGCCCGATCCTGCAGATGAGTGGGGGTGGGGCAGGGGTGTGTCAGGGGTGTGGTGGGGGTGGGGCGGGGGTGTGAAATTGCTGATTTTTCAATCAGGACTTTGGGGCAAAAATGTCCATATTTGGTGTATTTGTGCTGCAGGGTGCGGGAGTGACTGTCCGGCTGGGTGTGTGTCTGTTCGGCTGCACCTACAAGTGTCCATCTGTCCAGTGGTACGTACAAGTGTCCGTCTGGACATACAAGCATCCATTAGTCCAGCTGGATGCAGAACTGTCTGTCTGTCGGGACACACACGGCACCTCCTCCATCCCCCAGCACAAATACCCCAAAAATGGACACTTTTCCCTCAAAGTCCCCCTCAAAAATCAGCAATTTCACACCCCCACCCCACCCCCGCCACACCCCTGACACACCCCTGCCCCGCCCCCACTCATCTGCAGGATCGGGCCCTTTAGTCCCCCCCTCAGCCTGTCCATGTGTCCATCTGCCTGTGTCTTGTCCGTCTGTCTGTCACCCACCCATTGCACTGGGCGTCGGGCAGGGGTGTGAAATTGCTGATTTTCCAGCAGGACCTTTGCAGCAAAATGTCCATTTTTGGGCAGTTTGTGCTGCAGGGTGCAGGAGGTGAGTGTCTGGCTGGGCAGGCGTCTGTCCATCTGTCTGCACGTACAAGTGTCCGTCTGTCCAGTGGTACATACAAGTGTCCATCTGTCTGTGCAAGTGTCCATGTGTCCGGTTGGATGCGCAGCTGTCTGTCCGGACACACAAGCCCCTCACCTCCTCCACTCTACAGCACAACCCCTTAAAAATGGACATTTTGCCCCAAAGGTCCTGCTGGACAATGAGCAGTTTCACCCCCCACACAGGGATCCTCCTTCATTAACCCCCCCCCGGGGCTCTAGGCCCCCCACCCATCTGTGAAAACAACAGCACCCAGAGCCAAAAAGCCTCCTCGGCTCCCCCTGTGCTTCATATTTGCCCTCCCAAGGTCCATCAAACCCACCGATGACGGGGACAACCGCACTCATCCTGGCACACGCACAGAGTTGGGGTGTTGGCAGCCCAACCTGCATCTCTCCAGGATACAGCGCATCCTTTGGGACATGGGGGTGGGGGGACAAAGCAGGGATGCTGCAGCTCGCGGGGCCGCGAATGTCAGCGCGAGTGACCGGGAGCGTCACCCGGTGCCTCCCCCATCTCATTACGGGGCCGTGACCGGGTTCCCATGCATAATTCATCCTCGCCCGCTCCTGAACACGAGGATCTTGGCAGATCTTCCTGCAGATTAAAACCAGTGGCAGCGAGAGATGGAGAAACCCAGGGGTCACAGACCCTTTGCCGATCATCCAAGCCCCGAAACTCGTGCCTGGCCTCAATGTGTTACCCCAATCCCAGCCTCAATGTGTTACCCCAGTTCCAGCCTCAATGTGTTACCCCAGTTCCAACCTCAATGTGTTACCCCAATTCCAGCCTCAATGTGTTACCCCAATTCCAGCCTCAATGTGTTACCCCAGTTCCAGCCTCAATGTGTTACCCCAATTCCAGCCTCAATGTATTACCCCAGTTCCAGCCTCAATGTGTTACCCCAGTTCCAACCTCAATGTGTTACCCCAATTCCAGCCTCAATGTATTACCCCAGTTCCAACCTCAATGTGTTACCCCAGTTCCAGCCTCAATGTGTTACCTCAATTCCAGCCTCAATGTGTTACCCCAGTTCCAGCCTCAATGTGTTACCCCAATCCCAGCCTCAATGTGTTACCCCAATTCCAGCCTCAGTGTGTTACCCCAATTCCAGCCTCAGCTTTGGGTCCCTGTGGGTTTGCAGGCAGGAGGGATACACCTTGCCCAAGGTTTTGGCTGGGTCAGCCCCCCCCAGTGATAGAATTTTGGGTCCCCATGTCAATTAGGATGGAGATGAGCAGCTGGGGGGGTTTTGGCTGGTGTTGCTTTGATTTGGGGCTCAAGCTTGAGATGCAACTGAGTGGGATGCGTCAGTCAGCTCTTAATCTAAATATCCCAATTCCCTGTGACACCGTACGAGGTGACATCTTCTCAAATGCTGTAACCCCCCCAAAAAATACTGGTGAGGTCTCCCTGTTCACAGCAGGGATATAAATGGGGGTTGCCAGCTGCCAGGCCAGCACAGGAAATTCACCCCTCTGCTGCTTTTCCATCCTCTCTCTCTATATACATAAATATCACACTGTTTAGCACATGGTTCTCCACCTAACGAGCATCCCTGGCAAACGTAGTGGCAGATAAACAACCACCCCCATCCCCTTTGGCACCGACACGGTGAAATTCAGCATCTCGGCATTGGCAGGAGGACATCTGGGTGCTGCAGCTGCTGTGATGGTGGGGAATGTGTCCCAAGGAGGTTCAGATGCTGCTCCCCGTCACCAAAGGTGGTACCCGAGGTGGTCTGGGTGGCTGTGGACACTGGGTACAAGCTCACAAGCACCCACCACCCACTCTAGACCCCATCCCACCACCCTGCCCCACGCCGGCAGCACCCATCGCACCCACGCCTCATACAAGGAGCTGGTTCAGCATCCCGTGGGCTCGTTTCTCCTGCAAATCCCACTGGATCAGGACCAAGCGATTCCCTGTACGCAAACAGGAGCAGCCGCCCACCCCCACCCACGTTCGGGCTGTTTCTTCGCTGGTTTAGGGCCTCGATTCTTTGTGCATCTCTCAGTATGCGAGATGTTCCCCTCGGGGGAAAAGGAAATTAATTTTCTCCCTTTGAATTGAGCTCGCTGAGCGGTGGTTGCAGAGGGATGAGGGATGAGGGGTGAGGGGTGAGGGATGAGGGATGCCATTCCCCAGGCTCCCTCCTTGCCCCCCGCTGCGGTCCAGGCGTGGGGACCCGGCTGCCTCGGGGACAACGGGGATGACAGTTCCCCTAAATCTTTGAAATTCAGATCAGAGACGCATCACCGACATCTCTCCAGAGTGAGAAAGAAGCAAGCGCCACACTGTCTGGCATCCTCCGTGCCTCAGTTTCCCCACAGCGCCTCCAGTCCCCGCAGACATCCCACAGGCAGCAGCAAACCCCTTTGAAACCATAACTCACACCTCTCCCACCCCAAATTTCTTCCCAGTTGTGGCACATCTGTTCACTTCCCTTAGCTCATCCCTCTCCTCACGCAAGGATGCGGGTCTCTGAACACATCAGCCACCAGCTGCAGTTCCATCCTGCCTTTATTTCCTCTTCGCTGCCCCGTTTTCCCCCTCCCAACGCCCCCAGCACCTCTTCCACCAGCTCTTTATTCCCCTGCCACTTCCACGCTGGCCTCGGAGAGACCCCGAGGAGCTTTCGGGCTATTCCCTGTCACCCCTCGTTAGCGAGTGTGCCACTAACGAAGGCCGCCGGATTAGTCACCCGCCTCTGCCGCCGAGCAGCTGCTCAGTGTCGGACCGAAGGTTTGTTTCTCCGTCCCTGCACCCAGGGAAAAGGGACCTTTCCCAGAAAACAACCAACAAAACTTCATTTTCTCTTTCCAGTGCATGATCCCTTTTTAATAGCAAAAAAGAAAGGGAGGCAGCACCGTCGGGCTGCTCAGAGGATACTTTTCCTCCCTTTGTGCTGCTTTTCGCTGCTCTCTGAGCCTCTCTGTTTCCCAGGCTATTTAATAAAGCCGGCTCTGTGCCGCCAGCGCTGGGCTGGACCTTTTCCCCGGAGCCCAACCCATCCCCAAACATGCAAAACTCATCCGGAAACCTCCTGCCAACTTCACCTTCTCAAAGTCACCTTGCCCCGAACCCTCACATCCACGCTCCGGGCTGGCTCAACAATCATTAATCGGCTTCTCCGTGTTCCAAGGGATGGAAAAATGCCCCAGCGGGTAACGCCACCCTGGCAATGCGACATGCAGCTGGCCGGCAAGCTGGTCCTCTCCGCCGCCGCTCTGCTCCTCCTGACATGGGCCTTCAGGTTTTATAAGTCCCGCTCGCTCGCCGGGGGTAAAATCCCGCTGGGTGACGCGGGAGGAGAGAAAAGGGAGAACGGAGCTTGGGATGGGGATGGGGACGGGGCGGCGGGGCTGCGGAGGAGGAGGTTTGGGGAGGGGGCGAGGAGAGGAGGTGGGGATGGGGACGGGAGCAGCGCTGGGATGCGGTGTATGGATGCCCAGGGGGAACGGAGGGGTGAGGAGGAGGAGGGTGAGGAGGTGGTTTGGGAACCGGGGCTGGCGTGGAGGAGAGAGGGGATGGACGGGGCGGGAGGCGAGTTGGGAAGTGAGTCAGGAAGAGGAACGGGAATTGAGACGAGGAGCGAACTGAGAAGTGATCCGGGAAATGAGCTGGGAACTGAGTCGGGAAGCAAACTGGGAAGTAAGTCAGGAAGAGAGACAGGAATTGAACTGGGGAGTGATCCAGGAAATGAGCCGGGAATCAAGCTGGGAAACGACCTGGGAAGCAAACTGGGAAGTGATTTGGGAAGCAATTTGGGAAGCAAACTGGGAAGTAAGTCAGGAAGAGAGCCAGGAATTGAGCTGGGAAGTGAGCTGGGAAATGAGCCAGGAATCAAGCTGGGAAACAATCTGGGAAGCAAACTGGGAAGTAAGTCAGGAAGGGAGCCAGGAATTGAGACGGGAAGCAGTCAAGGAAGAGAGTCAGAAAGAAAGTTGGGAAGTGGGCCAGGAAGTGAGCCAGGAATTGCATCTGGAAGCAAACCAGGAACAAAGCCAGGAACTGAGCTGGGAAGTGAGCTGGCAAGCGAGCCAGGAAGCAAAGCAGGAACTGAGCTGGGAAGTGAGCTGAGCTCTTACATCCCTGGGGATGCAGCCAAAGCCCCGAGCAGCCGCAGGGGCAAGGACACGGTCGCCCCACGCACCAGGCTGTCCCCCGGGGCTACCGATGGCCCGATGGCAGCTGATGGACATGCCCAAAGCACCGAGCAGCATTCAGCCAGCAGAGCCATTAAACGGGAGGCCAAGGGGCTCAGGGGGACAACCCAGACCCTTAGTGTCACCTCGGACCTGGGGCTAATGATGACAGTGAGCAACGTGGTGGCGGATGCCTCCTACTCTTTCTCCTCAGTGGCAAAGATCCAGGTGGAGGAGAACTACATCAGCGAGCGACGGGCGGAGGACGGGGCCGAGAAGCCAGTCCCTGGTCTCAAAGGCAAAGTCTATGACTACTACGTCCAGTCCATCTCCCAAACAGTGTTGAAGAAGAGGTCTGTCCCCTACATCCCCCTGGGAACATCCCAGCGGCGCAGCTCGGAGCAGGTCAATGAGGAGCTACAGAGCTTTGCAACCAGGGACCCTGACCCAGTTTTGTCAATATGGGATCCCACCACCCCCTCCATAGTTCCACCACCTATGAGGAGCTTGGAGTTGTCCCCTGAGCCACCATCTCCTGGCCGCAGGGACAGCATCCTCCACATTGCCGACAGTCCCCACCTCCAGCTGCCCATGAAGGGTTTTGGGGGCATGGAGCCACCCAACATGCCACCTGCAAGCCCCCGGCTAGGGCTGGTGGCCAGTGCCGACCTCTTCCAAATGCCACCACCCACCCACCTGGACCTGGGCAACTGCTACGAGGTCCTGCGCACAGCCAAGGCACAGAAGCTCAGCCACCTCCAGGAGGCCGCCTACAAGGTGATGAGTGACAACTACCTGCAGGTGCTGAGGACACCGTCCATCTACGGCCGCCTCAATGCCAGCGAGCGGGAGCTCATCCTGCGGCGGAGGATGAAGGGGAAGATGGCCGTGGCCGTGGCAGATGTCAACGTGCAGGAGCCCGGCCTCCATACCAGCCGCCTGTGCTACTACGATGACAGAGGGGACCGCTGGTGTCACCTTTGCCATGTGCCACCAGAGGTGGTCTCCAGGGGTTGTGCCATGTGCAGCATGTTCAACTACCTGTTTGTGGTGGCTGGTTGCGAGGGCACAGGCCGGGCACAAAGACCCTCCAAGCGTGTTTTCTGCTATGACCCCCTGACCAACATCTGGAGGGAGATCTGTCCCCTGAACCAAGCGCGGCCTCGCTGCAAGCTGGTGGCCCTGGATGGCCACCTCTACGCCATCGGCGGCGAGTGCCTGTACACGGTGGAGCGCTACGACCCCCGCCAGGACCGCTGGACCTTCACGGCCCCCCTGCCCCATGACACCTTCGCCGTGGCGCACATGGCCACAGTGTGCGATGGGGAGATCTACGTGACGGGGGGCACCTTGCACTACGTGCTGCTGCGTTACGCCGCCCGCTCGGACAGCTGGAGCGTCAGCCCGGCCAGCGGCGGCAAGGACAGGACGGTTGACATGGTGAGCGTCAACGGCTTCATCTACCGCTTTGACGTCCACCGCAGCAGGGGCATCGGCGTCTACCGCTGCAGCGCCAAGGCCAAGCTGTGGTATGAGTGCGCAGCCTATGCCATGCCTGACCCGGGTGGCTTCCAGTGCGCCGTGGTGGGCAACCTGGTCCACTGCATTGGCCGGCACTTCCACGTACGCTTGTTGGCCGACCACATCTCACCACGCTTCGGGACCAAGGAGCTGCAGCCCTTCCCATCGCCCCGCGGCAGCCTCCTCGCGGCCATCCTGGTGCTACCGGAGGGAGGGACGGTGCAAACGCAGGTTTGAGGGATCTGTGCTGGGGTCTCGTGCAACAGAGGTGGTGGCTTAGACATGACATGATGGTGAAAGCTCGTAGAAGAAGCCACCAACCCACATTGAACCATGTAGCATGGGAGCAACACTACCAGGACAATGTTACTCGTATCTACCATTGAGCAGGCATCCTCCTAGTCCCCGTAAGTAAGGAAGGAGACAAACTGCCCTTAAATAGTAAAAATAAACTGAGACTTCAAGACACAAGGAAGAGCAAAGCAGGAGCTGGGTGGACTCGTTTGCTTAGAGGTATTTAAACATGGGTGTGCTTGCTCAGGTGCAAACAAACTGCGGCTCCCAGCTGTACACGGCCTGATAAATTCCTGCTTTACACACAGGGTGTTTAATATTGACCTGAACATACAATAAACGGGGAATTTTCGGGCGGAGGTTGGATCCCTGAGGAGGTATCACCCAAAGCTCAACCCCAATGGCATCAAGCCAATGTTGAGCATTCAAGGCTTGACTGCACACATCACCCCAGGGATCAAGGTTGGGGGCCACAGGGCATCAGAGCCTTATCTCTTACCTTAGCCTCAGCACAGAATAATTTATGCATATTTATAGGCACGTGAATGTAAATAGGCACTGTAGATTTATAGACAGCTGGTCTTAAATGAAATTAAAGGGAACATTTGGTAAAATTAACCGCGGGCTACCGTTGCACATCATTTGGAGCCCTAGCCAAGCCTAATGGGAACAAAGAGCCGACGCATGTTTTACATGGCTAATTACTGTGCGAACAGTGTCTCTGAGGAGGCAACCAAAAGCAAACCAGAGCCCTGGATGTGAACATCAGCCACTTTTCCCCAGGTTTCACTGACCTCACTCTGCTGCATCCATGTCCTGCCAAAAGCTTACTCCGGGTAATTGCGTTTTCTTCCTTTCTAGCCATTAGAGAAACAGCTCATCATCCATCATCCAGCAGCCCCAGACGGACAAAAGCAGCTCCCAGACAGACAAAACCCTTGTACCTGCCTCCTTGGTGGCAGCAGGTCATGAGCACAAAGTCAGGGATGCGCTTGGAGGGCTTGGAGATAAGAGGTGGTGCTGGAGCAGCCCGTGGTATCACACATCTTGCTGCTCGTGGTGGTTTAGGAGAGCTTAGCTTAATGTTCTTTGAAATTGCTCCCAAAAGGATTTATTCCTTCTCTCAGTCACTGCCTGGAAAACTCAGGTTTCTGCCTTCAAGGACTTCCTATGAAGATCAGTGGCATCCACTCCTGTCAAGAGACCTTGGGAGGCTGCATTAATTAACCCTGCCTCTGAGGTTTGCTCGTTAGCCGTAGCATGTTGCATGGAGGGTGGGTGATGCACCCTGGCCCTGTGCAAAGCTGGGGCTTGGACTTCATGACCTTTGAAAGTCCCTTCCAACCCAAACTCTTCTGTGACTCTGTGATTCTAAAAGCTGCCCTGGCCCAGCCTCTTCCACCTCTTCCCACCCCAGGAGGATCATGATGGATCATCCAGGAGGTTCTGCCACCTCCTGCATCCCAGCATCTCACACTGCCAAGATGCTCGAGCTGGCAAACCTTATCAGGCAAAAAAAGCTCCTTATTATCATCATTATTATTTAACTCTTTGCTATTTAGCTACCTCCATAGCCAGAGCAGCGAGCCCAACAAGATAGCCTCATAAATGCTGCAACACATTTCCGCTTCTCCCCCAGCAAAACCCAGGTACCGGCTGCTTCACCGGAGCAGCTCAGCCCCTTTTACAACCTGCAGAAAAGCCTCTTGTCCCTGCCAGCATCTCAGTTTCGTGCCCTTCGGCATCCCCACCACGGCCAGCTGGCTGCTGGGGAGCAGAGGACGCGCCGGCCGGCTGTGAGCCGGGCAGCTGGAGCCCTTCCAGGTACCAGTTTTATTTCTCTATTTCTTCCCCAGACAAGCTTTCCTGCCGTCCTGCCCTTCCCACGGCGCCTCTTTGCTTCCTCTTCATATTCCACCTTTAACTCCTCGCTGCCAGGCTGCAAAACTCCAAACCCAGCAGCTTTTGCTCATTCCCCCAGCATGATGGCGAGCGATGAATAACAAGGACGGCGGGTGGGCAGCTCTCCCCGCGGCTCCTGCACTCTCCAATATTAACAGCAATTCGCCTGGGGAGGCAATTTTGGAGATTAAAAGCACCGAGGACATCCCGTGCTGGAGCACGGCTTGTTCTGCAGGGAAGGACAAGCAGGTTTGGAGCAAAAAGCATGTGGTGATCCCGTGGTTGACGGCAAAATGACTTTTGGCTGCAGTGAAAGAAAAACAAAGAGGAAAGGACAAATGCAAACTGATACTCAGACCTGGATGATTTTTTTTTGCTTCCAAATACCATCACATAGGAGGAGCTTTGGGAGGGCTGGCAGACACGGTGGCAACGGCCAACTCCTGCCATCACCACTAGATCCCAACCACTTATTCCCATCACCAGATCCCAACCACCGATTGCCAGCATTGCCAGACACCCACCTCTGTTTCTGCTGATGGGCAGCACCAAACCACGGGCTTGCAGCTCTCGGGATAACCATAAAACCATTGAGCAGTTTCAGTGGAGCTTGTGGCATTTGCTGATCAGATCAGCAAAGCTGCCACAGTTTACAGGGAAATGGGTTGGGAGGCGCAGCGCATCTTAATAAAACTCCATTGTGTGTCTTACAGAGCTACAAACCACCCCAAGCAAGTTTAAATAATGATAAATATCAACTAACCCAGGGGGTTATCTGGAAGGTCCTGCTCTTGGAAGCCCCTTCCCTTCATGCAAGACATTTGCTGGCTCAGGGACCACCAGGACTGGGTGCTGGAAGAGAAAATACAACCACCATCAGGCTCGGGAGAGCTGGGAAACCAGTTTCCACCATCCGCTAGCAGTTTTTCCATCCCTCACGGGTACCACCAAGGATGCTCTCCAGCTCCTTCATCACCAGCACCTGGACCATCGCTGGCCCCTGAGCCCCCTGCCTGGTCCATCCCCCCAATAAGGAAGGTGTAAACCTCTAAGCCACGCTGCTTTGCAACCAAGTCTAACCTTTGCATTAAAGTCTGTATTTTTTTTTCTAATCAGGAAGACCCATTATCTACCCCCGACACGTTTATTTAGGCAATTACATAGTTTAATGTACATTGATTCAGATTCTTAATTTTTACATTTTTGATTATGGTAAAAAAAGGGTGAGTGACGCATTTCTTATTTGCTGGGTGCTCGTTTTTCCTTCGCGATGTACCGGGCTGCATGCGAATGGAAATTGGAAGTCAATTAAAGAAGTGCAAAACCAGCATTTTAAAAATCTGTTTTATTAGTTAAACACAGCCACCTTCAATGTGTCAGCTACAGCAGGATGGGGAAAAAAAGGCAAAAAAGTGAGCTTATCCAAGACATGTTTTGCATTTAAAACCAACGTGATACATGAAAGAAATACTAAGCGTAGCGAACTGACAAATTAAGTATCTTGTTCCTGACAAACGGGAGCAAAGTCGTGTCAGTGGTTGAGCTGCCGGCTGGGAATTTAAAGCCAGGGGAAGGGCAAGACCCATCGCAGCAGCTCTGGGGTGGAACAGCTCGACTTCCAGCTGTGGTTTCTCCTAAACCCTATGGGGAGTTGCCTATAGTAACATCTAGGCTGCTATGGGCTGTGTTGCCATCAAAGAGCCTCCCTGAGATGTTTAAAGGCAAGGAGAGAGCTCCTGTCCGCTCCCACTCATTTCTTCAGCTCTCTGCACCCAGTCATGGAATAGTTTGTGTTGAAGGGACCTTCCCAGGTCCCCAGTGCCCCCCCTGCCATGACAGGGACATCTTCAGCAGCTCAGGTTGCTCAGAGCCCCGTCCAGCCTGGCCTGGGATGTCTCCAGGGATGGTTCATCCACCACCTCTCTGGCCAACCTGGGCCAGGCTCTCACCACCCTCAGGGGCAACAATTTCTTCCTCATGTCCAGCCTGAATCTCCCTCCTTTAGTTTAAAACCATCACCCCTTGTCCTACCACAACAGGCCCTTCTGTAAAGTTTGTCCCCATCTTTCTTATGGGCCTTTTTAAGTCCAGAAAGGCCGCACTAAGGTCTCTCCAAAGCTTCTCTTCTCCAGCTGAACACCCAACTCCCTCAGCCTGTCCCCTGTTCCAGCCTCGGATCCTTTCCGTGGCTCCTCCGGCCCCTCTCCAGCAGGTCCATGTCTTTACTTTCCAAGCCAACCACCCCCACACAACCACCAGCAACCTCTTGGTAGAACAAATCCTGGTGGCACCCACCTCAGCTTCGCTTTGCAACCAGGACCAACCCAGTTGCGTAGACAGGGAACAGCACCCAAGCTTCATAACCTAGTTTGCAAGCAGATTCTAATGAACACCAACACGACCCCATCGCTTGCAAGACCCAGACCCACTTGCACGAGACCAAAGGGACACTTCTTGGTGACAACCACCAGGCACCGCTCCGGGAACCTCAGCCAGCTCCTTGTGAGCGCCGAGAGGTCAGCGCTAATGAAAGATGCTATCAGAGAGCCGGCAGCCGGCCAGACGAACGTAATTAGCGGTATTTGCGGAAGACGAACTTTGGCGAGGACGAGGGGGATGGGAACACATCCCCTTGTGATCGTTTTGGGGGAAAAACACGGCCATTTGGAGGCCTTCCAAGCTAGAATAACAGCCTTGCCAATGACTATTTAATTAAAACCCGCACGGCGTTCAAAGGGAGAAGGGCTGCGAGTGAATAAGCACAGTGATAAAATATGCATCGACTCCAGCATAAGTTCTCCCTCCCCGGCACAAGCCTTTGCTTAAACCCTTGATGCTTTTTGATTCACAAGCTCCAGCGAGGAAGGAACATTTGCCAGCCACTATTTCGATCCCGCCGGGAGTTTTTCCGGAGGTTATAGCCGTGCGGTAGTTTAGGATGTGTCAGCGCTGGCATCGTAAACACAGATCAGAAACACTATAAAAAAAGGAGACAAAAAAGAGCCAAACCCACGCTGGATGGAGTTTAGCATCCTGTGAGCTCGGGCCAAAGGCGAATTATTTTTCCGTTACTGAAATAAAATCAATAAAGCTCATTTTTATTTACAGAAGAGCCCAAGAGGGGGAGAAGGGAAAACTCCTCGAGTCGCAGAAGGAGGATTGGGGTGTTTATGGTTTGCAGCTGATTTTCAACCAAAACCACAAGGCGCTGGGCAGTGATTTAAAGGAAAAAACAACAGTAATTGGGTTCTTCTCAGCCGCTTTTCATGGACCCTGTTGAAAATATCCCCAAGTCCCCTAGAGGTGCCAACCCTGGGGTGAAAGCCCTTGCCCCAACCTCTCGAGAAACTGCCATCTAGCCAAATAAAACCTCATTTATTATTATATCAGCTATTTTGGTTCATCTCCTTAACCCACCACCAGCCAGCCTGCAGAAACCAGATCCACAATGTGGCTGCCATTGCCGCAGATGCTGGGTTTAATCCCAGCTTAAGGGTTTTGCAGACGTTGTCACTAGTTAGGAAGCACCAGCAGCAAGAAACCCTCCCTCTAAGCCGCACCAACAGCCCCTAAATAAGAGCTCATGCACGAATATGATGCGGGAAAATTTGCTGGTGAGCTGTGCGAGGTCACTGTGATGCTTGCAACAGAAAAGCTCCCGGTCCTGCTCAGACCCGGTTTAAAGCCCAGGGATCACACAAAAACCCCTTTGGCTCCAACTTCTCCACCTGCCGTGGGGATTTTGGACCTTTCCATGCTGTACCTGTTGTTTAAACCCTCAGCTCTGGGCACAGGAGGATTTTTCACCCCTTTCATCCCATTCTCATGCTTTATTTATAGGCAGGAGGTGACAAAGCAGCCGGTGACACAGCCCAGCTTGAAGGCGACCGGACTGGCCACGGCTGATAAAGGGCTTAGGGCCGGTGCCAAGAGCCAGCGAGGCCCTGGGAAGGGTCCCAGGAGGGGGACACTGGCTCCATCCCATGGAAAAGCCAAGTCTAGAGCAGCTCAGGACCAACAGTGAGGACTTAGGGACCTCTTCTCCTCTTCTTCGCCTTGGGGGAAGAAGATGATGCTGGAGGATGAAGATGCTGGAGGATGCAGCAGCAGAGTTCCATTTATCACAAGAGCATCAGTCCCCATATCAATCTTATCAATACCTGACAGCTGCCAAGAAAGCCAAAAAAATATAAAATGTATATAATTATTAATTGATAGAGATGCTTCCCATGTTGGGAAGGAACCGAGGGACTGGATGCTGCAGGGAATTAACACCCCGGTGAGGCTTGAGAGCTAAAAGCCAACGGAGGTGGATGCAGGAGCATTTCAGGAGCTGCATTTTGGGGGCGAGGGGGTTAATTTGCCGCGGCGATGGATTTTCGGTGCCGCCATCGATAAACAGGGCAGCAATTATGTTACATTTCTCTGATGGCTGCGGATCTTTAGAAAAATCAACACGAGAGCAGTTTGCTGCATCTCAGTGACACACAAATTCGATCCATCACGTTGCTCACGGCTGAGGCGTCTCAACTCTGCTGCCAGTTTAGGTTTGTTGGGGGTTTTTAAACCTTCAATAAAAAGGTTTACATCGGTTTCATGCCACCACCGCCTCCTCGGTTTCAATGGGAGGTATCCAGGTTTACATCCCCCTCTCTAAGGATAAAATACCTGCAACGTGGCTTTTTTTACATCACACAGTAAATCAAAATCAAAGTATTCACAGGGAGAATTAAAAAGCTCAGACTGGAAACAGGTTTGCGCTTGGTTTGGTAACAATAAAGCCTCTTTTCTTTTTTTCCCTCCCCAAAACTTTAGCAAAAGACCTTTTCCATCACAAAGCAGCACTGTTTTCACTCATAATGGGCACTATTGCCATTGCAAACAGTCCTAAAACATCCACAGGTCTAACTTTGCATCAAACCAGGTGAAAAAATAATTCTCCTTTTTTCCTCTTTCGAGTTCCCAGACAGCAAATCAACCCAAAATCCAAGAAGTCCACAAGGTATAAGGGAAACCCTCCTGATTTCCCTCAATTGCATCTGCAGTGGATTCATCCCATTTCATTTGAGGCTGAAACTTTCTGCCAGCCCCAGCTATTGATTTGCAGCTGCAAAGCTTCTGGCCCGGCCTTTCCAGATGCAGAGCATCTTGGAGGATTTATTATACGTGGATAATAAATACACTAAGGATGGAGGATGCTTGGGATGACCAGCACCACCACAGCTGCCTCCACCCCTGCCAGTGTGGTACCCAGTCCCCCCATCCCTGCATCCCCAGTAACCATCACACACGATGCTCACTCTTTGTTTCCCTTTGCCTGCACTGCAAACTCACTAATTGGCACACCCTCATTAAAAATAGTTTCAGACACAGGCAAGAAGCACACATGGAGAGTATCCTGGATGCCCAAAACACCAAATCAGGGCTGCCAGATCCATCTAGAAACCAGATTTGTGCAAATAACAGTTAAATTTTAGGGGGTTTGACTCCCTGCTACTCTAGATTGCAGTATTTTTTGGTGCGATCTAAAAATCCAGGCTTGCCCAGAGTGGAAAGGGCACATTTGCATGCTCTGTCTTGGGAAAATCATAGAACATTTTGGGTTAAAGGGACCTTCAAAGGTCACCCAGTCCATGACAGGGACACCTTCACCAGCTCAGGTTGCTCAGAGCCCCGTCCAGCCTGGCCTGGGATGTCTCCAGGGATGGTTCATCCACCACCTCTCTGGCCAACCTGGGCCAGGCTCCCACCACCCTCAGCAGCAACAATTTCTTCCTCATGTCCAGCCTGAACCTCCCCTTCTTTAGTTTAAAACTGATACAAGCCCCAGCTCTACAGGAGCATCCCACCTGTTGCACCCAGTTTTGGTACCCAGATCCAGAAGGATGCAGCTTTCCCAGCACAGCAGCATCTCTCCAACACTCAGCCGCTCACATCACTTGATTTTCATTCCTCCCCTCACTGCACAGGGTGAATCCCACTGCCCCACCAGGGGCTTGGCCCCAGGAGCAAGGGAGATGCAGCTGGGGTTCAGACTCCCAAGCTCCCACTCCCTGCATTAGCTGTAACCCCTTAATTTGCACCCCCAGAGCCCCCAGCCTGACATCCAGCCGAGGATACGGCCACGCCAGCACCAGATGTGCTGCGAGGAGATCTCCCGGGTTGCTGCACAGCTGCTCTCACCCCTTGTTCTTCGCGATCGAATAAACAGAGACGAAGCCGTAACAGCCATTTGCACAAAGAAAAGCATCTGCACCAAGCCAAGCATCCGAATTTTTTTATTTCTGCATGATAGGCCTATTTGGAGAGCTTTTTATTTGTAATTAAAATGCAGCCATTACAAGTATTTTGTTTCCAGCTAATTGTTTTCTTTTTTTCCCCCTCCTTCCCTTGTTTGGGATGATAGACGAGGGCTGAAATAGCAGGTCGGGATGGCTGGGAAAAAGCACCCATAATAAAACCAGCTCTTAATAAAAAAGAATCATGTCTTGATGATGCATGGCTGTGCTTTCTGACATGTTTTTTCTCCTCTCTCCTCTTTCCCCAGCCTGTAAACACAAGCTCGTTAGGGCAGGGTGGCTCATTAGCGAGGGCCTGTCTGCCTTGATGTTTCCATCAGCAACACGAGGGCACCGGGCTGTTTCAGCCAGTCTATCATCACCAGGCGCTGCAAATACCTTAATCCACATCAGGCAAGAGACGCAGCTCTCCAGAGCGTTGGCTTTAAAGATAATAAACAAGAGTAACTTGGAACCAGCCACCCAACAGCCCAGCTCCCCATAAGCTGTTTGTGGCCATCCTGAGCCCTTCGAGCCACCAGCCCTTTGGTCCCTATGGAGGGGGGGACGTTTTCCGCTTTCCCCACCTTTTTCCCAAAAATATCCAGCTTGGAAAAGAGGTCAGTGAGCTAAAAAAATGATGCATTGCAGCATCCAGCTGCTCGCAAGGGTGATTTGGATGGGTAAAGCACGGCAGCAGACGGGTAATTCACCACCAGGATGGGCAGGAAGAAGCTTGCAGCCAGCAGCCACTTCCATAAACACAGATTTTGGGCCAAGATTTGGGGTGACCATATGCAGGGAGATGAGATACGGGAGGATTCGGAGCAAGCCAGGCAGATGGCAAAGAGCAATGGGTCCTGTTTTCTTCCAGCATCCTCAGTAAATCCCAGCACCTCACTGTGGTTTATCAGCCGAGAGGGGAGCAAAGCCCAGGTTGGGATCAGGACAACGGAGACGTGAGGTCGCTGCCCTTTTTGCTTAAATATGTCACTGCAGACTCACGACGCCAACCCTGGCGCTGACTGGATTAACTGACTGTGTAACTGCATCACCTGGGGATATAGTCCTTGTTTTTTTGTGGCTCAGCAGCATCAGAACGAAGCTACTGCAGGGGATGGAAAAATAGAGACTTGGCACTTTCGAGGTGTGCCCCTGCTCCAGAGAAAGCCCATCCAAATTCAGGCCACTGCATCCCAAAGGAAAACACCAGAAACAGCCACTGAGATGCAGGAGAGCAAAAGGTATGAGGCTTAGCATCTCAGGAGCCCCAAAAGATGGAGAATGTCCCATACATTAAATAGGAGCTGGAAACCTCATCTCGTCCTCCAGGGGCTCACGGGCTGCTCCCTAACCCCTTGCCTGCTGGGCTAGGGGAGGCTGCTAGACTTCCAAAAGCTGGGAATGCCAGGAATTGCCTGTGTTCCCCAGTGGAGTTAGCGCTGGGACCAAGATAAGTCAATTTTGGCCAAGGCAGAGCCCTGTCTGAACGCATTACGCGCTTCTACCCCTTAAACGGCAGCAAGACGCGCTCAGAGCCACCTCAGCACTCCAGTCACTTCTGCTTTACAGCCTTTTTTGTTTCCATTTTGCTTTCTCGGCACCAACCCTTCCGCTTTGTTTTCCCTTGCTCTGCTGTGAGGAAGGGGCAAAGCTGCCTCTTGGGGAATTGTCAGCAGAACCGAAACCCGAGGAGCGGAAGAAAAGCTGAGCTGGCTCCAGGTTCGCCTGGAAAGTTTTGCAGGGGAAGGAAGCAGCTCTGCATCCTCACTGCTTGGGAAAAAGGTCTGGGTGGATGCTCAGGAGTTTTTGGGGTACCTGGTCACTGCTACATCCCCGTCTCATCCATTGCTGGCTCCAAAGCAGCAGTTTGCAACAAGAGCCAGCCTTGGAGGGTCATTATCTTTCTTTGCAAACAAGCCACTGGAATCAGAAGGGAAAGGTGAATAGGCGAGATATTTCCAGGATGTAAGATAGAAATTCCCATCTCTACCCTAACAGGCAAACATGCATCCCATGGAGATCTACCAAGTGCTGAAAGAGCTTTGCAAGGGGAGCTGGACACGGGCAAAACCACCTCTGACACTTCATCCCACCACTAAGGCACCGTGCAATGGCCATGTCTCTATATGAAGGACCAAGTCTGGAGATATTTATTCATTTCCTATTCTGAGATGTAGCCTTCAGGGTTTCACTTGTTCAAAAAGAAGGAAAACTCCTTCTGTGCTGCTGCCAACCACCACACATGAGCCCAGCTCAAGGACGGATAACACAGCAGGATGACGCTTGCTCCAAACCAGCCCCAGGTTTTGTGCCTGAGCCCCATGAAAGGGACTCAGACTGAGCTCCTAAACATCAGCCCCTTGCACAAACACCCAGCAAGGGCGAGAGGAGCATGCAGAGCAGCAAATCCCAGGGGTGTTTTATCAGCAGAGGCTGCAAACACCTGATCTGCATCTTCCCGGGGGCATTGTCCGTTTGTTCGCACACACACACCCATCCCCATCATCTGCTGCAGCCTCCTGCTCTCGGTGCAGTTCACTGATTAATTACAAATTAGCAACTGGTTTGTGTCACTTCCCTGCCCTCGTCAGCCAGTGCCGGTGCGAAGGTCTGGCATGGTCCAAGCCATCTGTTCAGGCCCTAAACCCAGAATCACTGCATCCCATTTCTAAAAAGAAAGATTTTGTGCTTTTGTGCCTTTGTGCTCAACCTCTGCAGAAGGACAGACAGACTGCAGACAGATGGGAGACCTCTGTCTGTCTCTCCCAGCCCTCTCCTTCTCTGGCTCCTGGATGCTCTGATGTTGGAGATTTGCATCCTAAAGCCTTTCAAAACTTGCTAGAGCTTGGCAGGGGGAGCACGCATCCAGGGCAGGCAGCACTACAAGAAGATTCATCTAGGGCAGCTAATTCCCCAGTAATTAGTAATTAACAGTGCCAGTGTCACAGCCACAACCCTAGAAAGCAGTGACATTTTGAAACCTATACAATAAGCAGTATGGCAGTAATATCTGCCAGCAGCAGAGCATCCTTATCATCAACCTACCCCACACCACCTCTGCTATTAATTAACATCTTTGCCCATCATTGAATTATTTCATCACAGTGACAAAGAGATGCGGGATCTTCCCAGGGAAAGCTGATATTCCTTGTCTTAACGGTCCTAACAGGTACCAGTGTGGTCCCCAAGGCCACTGCCCCGTGTTTTGCACTGCTGAGGTTGGTACAAGCGATGCTCTGATGCTCCGTGGTCCTTCTCCTGGTCCCTCGCCCGGGCATCCCCTACCTGCTCCCCTCCCAATCCTTGGGCTGTGCTGACCCCTCCTGGGCTGCATCCTGCACAAGCACCATCTCTTGCTCCTTCCCACTCTTAGAAACCGGAGAACGAGTCCCAGCCCGTTCCCAAAACCACTTCCCTTTGCTGCAGAGAGCATCCCGGAGCTGCCTTCAGCCAAAGCACCCATGACACTCAGCCCTGGTGCTCCCAGCTTGCTGATGGCATCCCAGGGGTGGCTGGAGAGCCCTTTGCCCACCAAAAGACCACAAAGTGAGTGAGATCAAGATTTCCAGTTCCCCCTTCCCAAAGCAATAATAAAATGAATAGGAGAATAAGCATCCACTAATAACAGCCCGGGACCACATCCTGTAGAAGCCACCCACAGGTGCTGGGCAGTCTGGGATGAAGAGAACCTTTTTGGTTGGAAGAGACCCTTAAGGTCATCAAGTCCAAACAAAACCTAAGTCTAGCACTGAGCCATGTCCCTAAAAGCCTTCTATACATCTGTCCAGCCCTCCAGGGATGGTGACTCCAGCACTGCCCTGGGCAGCCTGTTCCAATGCCCCACAGCCCTTTGGGGAAGAAATTGTTCCCAAGATGCAACCTGAGCATCAATTCGGGAGGGACTGTGACCTCAACAGCATGAAGCAGACAACTTCAGCATCCTCGTAGCATCTAACAGGCACACACAGAGTTTCCACGCCCCCAGGCCCCCCACTGCTGACTCCCTCATCTCAGTCAGTGCCCCCGAGGGAGATAATGAACTCCCGAGAGTAGCGCTGAGAGAAGCAGAGACTCCAACGAGAGCTTTAACAGCGGCTGCCGAAGAAATCATTAAAAAGCAAGTACAGGACTTCAGAGCTCAGCTGCAGAAGAAGTCAAAATCCATACCTGCAGTCTTCCTGTGCTCGGCAGTGAGCTGCAGCTTGCAGAGGTAATTTAGCATCGGTTGGATGCCCAGCAGCTAAGCACCAGGGCGGAAAACCCCTGATGGATGAATGCCAGGTGAGCGCAGATCTCACACACATTGCACAGGGATTCCCAAAGCCCCAGGTCGCTCACCATGGGTACCACAACCCCCCTCTCAGCCCCAGAGCCCCCCAGATTGTTTTGCTTCCCTCCTCCCAACCCTGGTGAACTCCCACAAGTTCTGCAATGTCCTTGTTTCTTTCTCTTGCAGAAGACACAGGATTGCAAAGCAGTTCAGCAGCACCGATTTTGTCACCTCCATGCAGAGCAACTTGTTTCCTTCTCCACATGCCCCCAGTTCAAGTCCCAGCCCTCAGAGGTGACTCCCAGTTGCCATTTATTAACATTTGACCAAAGTCACTTTAAGCCAACACCTGTATCTCCATTGCTTGGAAATGCAGAAAAAGCCACAGACCAAAAGTCGGTGAAAAACATGTTTTAAGGGTTGTAAAAGGGAACGGCCACCTGTCTGCTTATGGTGCAATAAAGTATTGCAGTAGCAGGAATTTATGGCCAATAAAAAGCATGGAGGACTGATGGGAGATGTCTTCAGTAGTTTATAAATACATAAACATGTACCATCCCCTTCCACGCACCAGCACTTGCCCTCGGTGGAAAATAAATGCGCCTTGAAGAGGAGATGCCTCTAAATTCAATTGCTCCCACCGGTCCTGGGAAGGAAGAGCAAACTGAGCATCCCTGTGTGTCCCTGGGGACATAAAGGGATGCAGGAGAGGATCACAACTTAGGGTCTGCCCTCAGGACAGGCTGCTGAGTACCCCCTGCAAGGGATATTAAGAAAAATGAAGCCACCGAGGGAAGCAGATATGGTTCACTGTATGCTTGAGATCCTGCCCTCAGAGTAACAGAGGTCCTGGATTAAAAAAATAAAGGCCTGAGGTCAAGGTATCTTTATGAAGTCCTAGATAAAAAGAATACCAAGGTCAAGGTATCTTTTAACCAAACTTCAGGTACTTTTGTACCTCTCAGCCCTGGGTTGAAGCTTTTGGAGCCAGCAGACGAGGCTGGAAGACCTGGAATGATGTTGTTTTCCTCCTCTCAGGGGAATTAGACCTTATCAACAGGGTACAGAGCTGGAAAATCCAGCTCAGTCAGGAGGTTTCCTGCAGATGGTCAGGACCCTGGAGGTTTTTAAACTGAGATTGGCCATGGCACTTAGTGCCATGATCTAGTCAATGGGCTGGAGTTGGACCAAGGGTTGGACTGGATGATCTCTGAGGGCTTTTCCAACCCAGTCCATTCTGTGATGCTGTGACCCTAAAGCAGAGCTGGGTGTTTCTTTGACCTATATCTTGTCCCAGATGCTCCTAAAGCCATTATCAGGGCTTTATCAGATCCATTAGCAGTATGGTACCTGCGATTTAAATGGAGAATCTTCCCCAAAACAGAAAAAATAGGGAAAGGAAGAAAGAAGAAATAAACAGGCAGTACAAGAATAAGCACAAGAAGAGCTCCTGATGAGATTAAGATTTCTCCCTACCCAGGTAAATATTATTTGATTGAGCAGAGAAGTTAAAAAGCTGCTTTGCCCCAGCCCTCCCACACACACAGTACAGACCCTAAAATACAACAGCTCTAAGGTGAATGTTGCAGCAAAATGCTGGAGGGGAAGAGGCGTTCAAACAGCAAATGTGGCTCAGCATGCCCCAAAAATAAATTAAAAAGAAAATAAAATCAAAATCACCATCCTAAACATCCTCACAGTGCAGCCAAGTGCCAAATCCTGGCAGGGTGCTCTTGCCATCTAGTGGCTACTTGCTTGAGTGCAAACATATATACATATATACTTCACCCCCCCCGCCCCGTTTCCATCTTTAAGCAACACAAAAATATAGGACATCCAGCTATTTTTTTGCTCTTCCATCCATATTTTCTGCTATTTTATTTACATCTTGCATCCTTCAGAAATTTTCTTCTTTCACTCTCACTATAATCAATGTGTATTTCTGAGGTTTCTTACAGCCCCAGCAAAGGATTGTGTGTTTCTGCAGGAAAACACTTGAAGGTACAAAGGGACACCCTTGAGGCCCAGTCTGGGCAATAAAACTATAATGTCAAAAACATCTTTTAAGCCACACAGTAATTTTTGTCACTCACTGCAGCTCCCAAAGCCCTTGGTCACACCAAGACCCTTATTCCCTCTTCCACTCTATGTTGGAGAAGGACACTGATTTATTAATATTATTCAGCCCATATGCAAAGGAAAAGGCAGAGTACAGCTGTAATATATATATGTGTATGTGTGTGTGTGTGTGTGTGTATATATATATCTATAACATTAGGGGATTTTGGCCAATTTCTGATCTGACCCTTTGCTCTAGCAGGGTAAGGCTGATTTAGAGGACCATGAGAACCCATACATACTGTGTTATAGGATTTCATCCCTCCCAAGAGCCCCATTCAGCCCAGAAGTTGTCAGAAAGAGCACTTTGCAGCATCCTAATAACCCTTTTCACAGGCAATAGCTCACCGTCATGTCCCATCCCGTAGCTTGTATTGGAAATCACTATCTGACAAGGCTCAGTGCTTACTCAGTGGCATATTCTTCCTATCAACCCACTCAAAAACCCACATTTAGGAACGAGATAATACTTGCTGCTAAGTGAGCATGCAGAATACTCCTCCTCAGTGTGATGTATCTCACTGCTAATTTCTTGATGTATGTTCATTTTTAAGGAAGCAGAAAAAAGTTAACCCTTCATATCTTCCAAAGCTGTTGTATGGGGGGGTGGAAATAGGGTGCATTTTTGCTGCAGATGTTCTATGGAAGGAAGAGCACTAAAATAAATAGGAAAGATGGGAGTCTTAGAGAAAAAATGCAGGTTAGTGAATTGATGAGATGCAACCAGATAGACGAGAATATCAAAGGGCAACAGGAGAGGTGGTGTCACCTGGGGCAGTCTGGGGAGGAATAAAAATGAAAGTTACACAGTATTCTAGGGAAGGCAAGAGCAGGAATAATCCCTCCAGCCAGTCTTGTCTGGAGATTTCTAAAGGCCATCTCTCTCCACATGCTTTCTCTTTTTAATTGCCAGGGCTCAGAATTGGCCCAAATATCAAGTTATTGGGCATCTTGAAAGCAGTGGTCATGTTGGCTCTTCTTTCCTGGCTTGATGGGAACTTCCAGTGGAAATGAAGCCTTGAAAGAGCCCCCGGCCCAGCAGCAGGTCAGGGCAGGTACGTGACATTCTCTGACATTTCTCTGTGCTCATAGTCCCCAGTGCAGAGGAGATCACCAAGGAGAAGCAGAAAACTCTCCAAGGCAGCCAAGAGACCTCAAATGAGCCATGACAGACAAGATCAAGCCAAGGCCAGGTAGACCTGTTGACCCCAGCTAGGATGCACTGATAGAAAAAGCATCTTGATTTGCTCCAGGAGAGCAGGAGGAACAGTGACTGTAACCTAAAGAGGACCAGGAGAGAGAAGCCTGTAAGCCCCATTTACATTCCCTTTCTGTGTCTATGCAACATACTTGACTCCTAGTTTCAGAAGAAACCCCGGAGAAGGCAATAGCTCTTCTTGAAAGTGCAATAACGTGGTTTATTTAAATCAAGCCAAGTCAATGCTTTTGAAAGCAAAGAATTCATCAAATCACAGATGGCTTGGGTTGAAGGGCCCTTCCCAGCTCCCCCAGTGCCCCCTCTGCCATGACAGGGACATCTTCACCAGCTCAGGTTGCTCAGAGCCCCGTCCAGCCTGGCCTGGGATGTCTCCAGGGATGGTTCATCCACCACCTCTCTGGCCAACCTGGGCCAGGCTCTCAGCACCCTCAGGGCCAACAATTTCTTCCTCACGTCCAGCTGAATCTTCCTCCTTTAGTTTAAAACCATCACCCCTTGTCCTATCACAATAGGCCCTGCTAAAAAGTCTGTCCCCATGGGCCTGTGCCCCAAGTGACATGGTCTATGTCACCCCTCCACATCCCATCATGTGCATCCCTACACACGTCAGTCTAATAACCCACCTCAACATCCAAAGCCCCCTGTGTTTGTATTTTGTTTCTTTTTTTTCTACTACACTATTTTATCTAATTACCGGGCGTCTTTCTAGTTTCTCTTGCCCATTTAAGGCTTCCCTGCTGCTGACCCAGATTTATTTTAAGCCAGCCCAAAGGGTGCAGACAAGGGTTCCCTGTGACAAGGCAGCTTTGATGGTGTCCCTCACATCTTTCCATCACGTGTCAGCAGCATCCTCCATGACCAAGGCACTACAAGAACAAGTCTATCCAACACAGAGCCGGGGTCACATGCGTGGCTGCAGGGAGAGGAGATGAAGATCAAAGTCATTATAAATATCTTCAGTTTGCTAATTATTCCTTTTCCTTCCACTATGGACATGCAAGCTCCATTTAGTCGAGCCAGGCACCAGACCAGAGGCTACATGCAAGGAAAAACCTGGGTCAGGGCAACTTTTAATAGCTTTAACCTTTTCCTACAGAGCTATTTCTCCCGATCACATGGTGACTCCTCATGACATTAATGATCCATAACCTGTAAGCGGCATGAAGTTTTTGTCACCAGCTGGCCCATGCAAGTCTGTCCCATGGGACATGCAGCAATACAAGATTATTTTCTTCAGAATCTGACTGCTGAAACACACATAGCAACAAGCACTTATGCAAAGAACAAATCTCGTGGCATTAATAAGACTATGTGAATATAAATATCTACACCACAGGCTTTGAGTATTGGTCTTGTGTTTGTCCCCAGCTAGTGACAAAGCGCCCAAGCACAAATCACCGTTGTCACATTATTGCAGTGGGTTTTAGACATGTTTTCTACCCCAAACCTGCAAATACTTTGTTACACACACAAGCAGGGCTGCTTACTCAGAGCTAAGCACATGTTGTCTGTTACTGAATCATGGCTTGAAGAAATTGGAGTCGGACAATGACTCAAGTTATTCTCATTTGTGTATATGACTAACACAGATAAATCAGCTTATTTCCACAGCGCAACTGCAGAGCAGATATGAACACAGCTACTGCTCCTCCTCTTCGTGCTACTGGTGTTCATGGGCGCGAAATAAATTCACACACAATCCCAGAGGCCCTTGTTGACAGTTTTCAAGTGACATCGGCGCTTCGCTGTGATGGACTGCTCCATTTCAACATCCTTGTGCCTGCCAAGCATCCCTGGCCATGACTCGGAGCCCATCACAGTGACCTCCAAGACTGAAATCAAAACCATTTCATTGGGTAGGTGTTTATCTCACACCCTGAGCCTGGGAGCAAAGCCCAACCCCCCCTGGCTCCAAGCTCCTTTCAGGCAGTTCAGAGATCAGAAGGTCTCCTCCCAGCTCCTGTTCTCCAGCTGAACCCCCAGGTCCCTCAGCCGCTCCATCACACTTGTGCTCCAGCCCCTTCCCCAGTTTCACCACCCTTCTAATCACAACCAAAAACTCGAATCACAGCCCAGCACTCAGCGTTCATAAGCTGCTGTGGAGTCGCTCCAAACCTTCTGCAAACAGACAGCGTGACAGTGTCTATTCCTTATGTCTGCACCTTATTTTTCGCCCCCCTCCTTGCGTTTCCCAGCTCAATATCCATTCACACTGATCTCTACGTCTTGACACTAACATGACATAGCAGGTGAGACATTTGTCTTCCAAATTCGCCTGCTCCCCTGCCTCCCTCTTGACATAATCTTGGCATGGGAGACCTACCAAAAAAAAATTCTGTTGGAGAAACAAATGACTCTACCCAGGAACAGGAGCTATGAGGAGGAATGAAGGGCATTTCTCACAGCAGCTGACAAACCCCCCCAGCCCTTCTTTTCCAGGGCTGGAGGTGTTGCAGGTGCTAAGCAGAGGATTGAGTGGAGAAATGCGTGTGGTGAGCAGGGGCCGACGTGTTCGGTGGGATTTCACTTGTCATTACTCACTCCTGTCTCACAGCTACCGAGCAGGGCTGTCAGCTGGCTTTGCCCATCTCCCACGCCGTGATAAATGGGATGGGAGTGCTCTTACCAGCATTGCTATTTCATGCCCCTAACCAAATCCACATGAACCTCCCAGCGACACGTCCTCAGAGACCCCCGCGCTGCGCTTTGCTGCCTCCGTGCATTTCTGACAGCGAGAACTGGAGATGATGAACACAGCTCCCCATCCTGCACCCAGTGCCACTCTCTGCAAGTCCTTTTCCCTCCATCACCCCCCTGAGGATTTTTATTTTACCTATTTAGACCACCAGCACTTACATTGAATCATTTTGGTTGGAAAAGCCCCTCAAGATTGAGTCCAACCATAACCCAGCCCTGACACTGCCCCATGTCCCTGAGAACTTCATCTCCATGTGTTCAACCCTCCAGGGATGGTGACTCCACCACTACCCTGGGCCCAAAACTGAACACTTCCAAACATGCAACCCAGAGATTTTTTTCTCCATTTTAAGCCCTTGGATGCTGCTAACAGCAACAAACATGAATCAGTTGAGTGAAGAACGCCAACACTGACTCATATGATTGAAGTTCTGTGTGCGTCTCGTTGGCAGTAAACATCCCCGGGCTGGCTATAAATACACTTGCAGTTATTCAGAAGGACCACAAAGGACTTTGCCAGCTCCCCTGTGGGATCTGAGCTGCAGACGGGAACCCTCTGCCCCACAGCAGAAACACAACTGCCCCGGCAGCTCTGTGTTTCCCCTACTCCATCCTGCAGAGATGCTTCAAGGAGGATGCAACGAACAGCAGGAGCAACACAAGGAGGACCATTCCCGTCCCAGCAGATAAAGTCCTTGCAGATGTTTTTCCCTGACAGCACAGAAGCTCACAAAGCACCCACCCCACACAAAAGCCCAGCTCTGGAGGTGGCCAGCTTCCCACCGCCTGCTGGTGCTTTGATGCTGCTGAGCATCGCAGCAGATCCAAGCCCACGGGGACTTTGTGTGTTGCAGTGATTTGGGGCCACCTAGTACGAAGACACCAGACTCTCTGGGTTTCCTCCAAAGCCAGCAGCACCTTGATACGTGCTGTTTCATGGAGCTGCCCAAGGTGACAAGTCCTGCATCTCCAGCAACATCTATCCCAGAAGTCTCTCTCTGCAGTTGGTTGATGGTAAGTGGTGGAGGTAACGCACTTGTGAGACATCTCCTGGTCCACAGCAAAGAGAGCTCATCCCAAGACAGCTGGATCACTCCTAGGCACTCAGTCTTGGCTCAAAGCCCTCGCTCCTTGTCTTGCCTGGCAGAGGAGCTGCCCTTCCTCCATCCCTTTTACTTCAGATCCACCACCACCCATCCTCTCATATCTCCTCCCTCCCTTACTCCTTCCTTTACCTGTACATCCACACGGATGGTTTATGACAAGATTTGAAGGGCTTTTCCCACCTCAAGACCTTTTCAGTTTCTTCACTGCACACAGGGCCACCCATCTGAAAAAGCAACAGAAACACACTGAAGGACACACCTCCCAAATGCACGAGGTCAAACATCTCAAATGCACCAAAGTTGCTGAAATTCAGCCTTTTAGAAAGCAAAATGCACACAATTTCCTGCTCTAGAGCACTTGTGTTGGTTCACAAGTATGTCATAGGGACTCATGTTTTGGCTTGTGCTGAAAGGTCAAGTGGAAGTGAAGGGTTTAAAATCAATTATCATCTTGTGACCATCAATGCGCAGTGTTTGAAGCCAGTCTGGGGAAGGGCTGTAGGGTGAAACTTCAGCCTTTGCCACCTCTCTCCAGGACCTGAAAAGCCAAAAATCACAATTCAAATGCACAGCACCAACTCTGAAGCGAGTTTTCTAGCAATACCGGGTTGAAGAGATGCACATACAGACATCATCAGAAAGAGGGTTTTGCCCTTTGAAGTCAGTCTCATTTCATTACTATTTCTTACCTTTTTTTCCCCAAACTGCTCCCTTGAGCAGAGCACTCTCACACACCAGCCTTCAGAGAAGTGCCCAGATTACAGCTTTTAGCCCACAGTGCAAGTGGTAAATGGACATTTATTCCATTTCCATTCTTAACATTTACCCACCATGAGACACTTTCCACTCTGCCAATAACACTGGGAGCTTAGGCAAAAGATTTTACCCCTTTAATTCTTTTTCTTATACCTTAATACAAGAAATGGTCTGCCCAGCTGAGGTAGATTCCCCTTTTTCTATGTAGTATGAAATAATATACCTCTAAAATAACTGGAAAGCCTTAAGGGGCATTTCCTCTGCCTTTTCATGTCCCAAGACCTTCTGAAGTCAGGCGACAGTCCCCAGAATTTGCATGATGGAGATGCAGTAGGTATGACCTGCTGCCATAGCACCAGAATCTTGCAGAGACTTTAAAGCCATTTCCAAAGATTTCTTTCCCTTTCCTGAGAGTACTGAAAAAAATCACTATCAATAGCAGGAAAAAAAAAAAAATCTATATCTATATATATATCACCCCCTTTTCATTCTCCAAAATTAACACAAGCTCCTCTAAATGCTCATTGTACTGTTCCGATTTTTCACACACCCTGGAGTCTCACCACAACAAGGGGAGACACAGCAGCGGTTATGACCCAACTTTCTGGCTAATTAAGAAGCTCGTCAAAGAGCAGCTTCTCTTCCCCAGAGGAGCCCAGGGCAGAAAATAAGTGACTTCCCACAGCACGTGAGCCAAAATTGTGGTTTATCTGTGGATTTATTGCTCTCCCAGCTCCTGATTTACAAGCTAAGGCAGAGGGAGAGGCAACCACAACAACCACAGAGAGCCCCCCAAGGTGCTTTTGGGGGTGTCTGGAGAAGCATCAGGACCAGGGGAAGGTCCTGGCCCCGCCACCCCCTCTTCTGAACAACAGTGCTTAGTTTGTTGCATCAAACTGCAAGAAGCAGAAAAAGCACCAATATTTTCTTGTCAAATACAAGTCAAAATGTAACTTAGCAATACATAAGCATCCGCTTTAAAAGCAAAGCTAGGAGCCAACACATGCTGAATTAGCCCCCCAAAAAACACCATAGAAATGGACTCAAACCAAACCCCTACAATCCACAGGTAGTCAGCTTGAATTCCCTTTCCTCCAAAATTGCTTGGGGGAGTCAGCTGATCCTGCTGCCACCCCAAAGACCCTGTTAAATACATGGAAAAACCCCCAGACAAACCAGGAGGAGACAAACCAGAGATAGAAGGAAAAGCTCAGACAATTAAAAAACCCAGCACAGCCCAGAGCTCTATGGCCCAGGGATGGCCCATAGTTAAACCAGGTCCAGCCTGGAGCTACCCAGGAGGGCGAGGATGGCTGGGATGAAGGCAGGAAGGCTCAGGGATGGTCCATAATTGAGCCAGGTCCAGGCTGGAGCTGCCCAGGAGGATGAGGATGGCTGGGAGGAAGGCAGGAGGGGTGAGGAATGGCCCGTCATTGAGCCAGGTCCAGCTTGAAACTGTCCAGGAGGATGAGGATGACTGGGAAGAAGGCCCAGGGTTGACCCATCACTGAGCCAGGTCCAGGCTGAAGCTGCCAAGGAGGACGAGGATAACAGGGAAGAAGGCAGAAAGGCTCAAGGATGGTCCATAATTAAGCCACGTCCAGCCTGGAGCTGCCCAGGAGGATGGGGATGACTGGGATGAAGGCAGCAGGAACCATCTCTCCCCGAAACTTCTCGAAGGAGACCACAGGGTGGCAGCAGGGATCTGCTGATGGAGAGGTGGGCACCCAGGGACCGGCCCATAGACTCATTTTGGTTGGAAGAGACTCTTAAGGTCATCGAGTCCAATCATAACCTAAATTGAGAGCTAAAAATTAAAATGTTCACAACATAAGATTTGTGGAGTGAAAGAAAACGAAACAGTTCCAAGTGTCTGAAAACTAAACTCCTTTGACTTAGGCATTTTCCTATAGGACCAAAGCGGTATCATTATTAACATAAAATGGTTAAGTATCCATATGTGCTGTGTATCAAGCATTCCAGAAACTCAATTCAGAGAGAAACGTTTGATTAATTTACTCTGCTCCAGCCCACCCCCTCAAAAAATAAAGCAGAGGTGAGATACCAAGGAGCAGTTTGCTTTGAGGAGCAGGTATGGAAAACCTTGGGCAGAGCTGAGCAAAGGTTTTCTCTCCAAAAAAGAGAAGGTGAGTGTCCTTTTGCAGCTCTGATGGTACACAGGCTTTGGTGCTGTGCACAGCTGCAGGGTAGAAGGGACACTCTAGTGACATCCATGTGACAGCCCTTGGGGCTCCCAAACCCCCTCCTTGCTGCAGGTGGGCAACCAAGGCCAAAAGCACCATGGCCAGGAGGGCCACCAAGCCTCTTCTGCACCCCACATGGCCCTTTGGGGCTTTGTTTGCTGCTGAGCTCCTGATATACCCAGGTATTTCACCACGTGCAGCTGAAGATGTCCCTGTTCATGACAGGGGTTGGACTAGATGACCTTTGAAGGTCCCTTCCAACCCAAACTATTCTGTGATACTATCCCAGGCCTGAACAAAGGACACTTTTAGTGCTACAGAGGGACTCCGACTGGAGCCCCATCTTCACTACTCAATGACCAGTGGCAAGAACATAGCACCGTACAGTCATGCCAGGCTCTGCAAGGCCTGGCCTTGGGGGCAGGAGGCTCAAGGAGGCTCTGAAACCCTCCTCCATCCCTTGATGGAGAATGTTGTCCAAGGGCACAGCTCTCAGACCGCGTGTTGGTCGTACACGAGCTGCAGCTCCAGGGTTGCATCCCTCAGGTCCTGCATGAGCTGCAGCTCCAGGTATGTGCACCCCTCAAGTAGCAATACAGCATGTCACAAGGTTATCGTGCTGGAGATGTGTGCAGTTAGATTAAATAGGAAGCAGTATGGTTCAGTGATGCATCATGTCACATATGCATGTTATTTGTTTTCCATAACAGTTTTCATGAATGGTTGGACTTGATGATCTTAAAGGTCTTTTCCAACCAAAATGATTCCACAGTGAGGAGCTACAAACCTTTGAGAAGTTCAGTGGGTATACTCAGAGGCATCAGCAGTTGGGTTGGCACAGAGATGGATGGATCAACAAATTCCACCTCAGGCCCACATGGCTCATCTCACTCCCCTTCTTCTCCAGGATACTGGTGAGGCTGGGACCCCAGAACCCAGCAGCGGGAGGGGAGCTGCCAATCCTTCCCCTCCACACGCTTCCCAGCAGGACCACGCCGGTCCCGCCTGCCCGCACCAGCGAGCCTGCTGCTCGCCACAATGCCGGGTTTGTTGCACAACAGAGACCTTTAAACATCAAGGCAACATGACATTTTGGAAAGGAGAGATCTTAATAAGACATCTGAGCTTAATCATTCCACCCCTGTCAGAAACGCGCTGTGATTTATCACCCAGAGCAAGTGTGGGGACAACACGGTGCAACGCCATTGAAGTCAATAAAAACGGATGCCAGGCTCTATTTCCATTCCCATTCACCCGGCATCTCCTAGAGTTTTTATTAGCAATTTATTTCTATTCCGCTCACAATGCTTTGATTATAACAATGTCTTTTGGCTTCACTGAAGCTGGACAACTGCTGCTGTGGGGGAAAGGAGCACCACAGCAAATCCCATGCTGAAACCAGCTTTATCCAAAGAACTCTTCACAATTACAATACGCTAAATATATTTCCAATTTACAGGGAGCAACTGCCCCAATCTGCCTATATGGCTGTCTCCTCCCAGCAACACCCTTTTATTCACACCCCACAGCCACAGAACACTCAAATACCTCCTCAAAATTGTTTTAAGCACAGCTTAAATCCCCCTGAATTTCAGGGGAGACCCTGGAGACATCCACATTTGCTGACCAAGCCGGCATGGAGAAACCAGCACCCCTGGCAGAGGTCTCTAGTGCCCGTCCAAGGTCTCACCAAAGTCCAGGAGCCAGTTTTAGAAGGCTGAGCTTAAAGCTGTGCTATGGTTTCAGCTCTACCAGCTTCTGAGACGGATGCAGCAAGGTGCTGGGTGCTTTTTGCATTGACATGGTCCAGCAAGGGCAGCCCAAAGACACGTTCCAAAGCAGCCGGGGGTTGGGATAGAGTTTGCATCATATTGCCCTTCTCACCTCCAAGTTTCCAGGGCCTGATCAATCAGATCTACTGCACAAACCCTTTATGTCTTTGGGCAGAAAAAACTGGTCAACCTCAGGCTTTCAACTCCCTAGGAATAGAGCAAGACCGAGCACGAGCCTGATTTTAATTCCGTACGGATCCCAAACCCCCCTGCTCCTCTGAGAATTTCCACCCTTTAGAAGTTAATTCCCCAGCAACTTTATTTTAGAGCAATTTCCAGTTCCCATTACGCCCGCTGCGCTGGGCGATAAGTGTGTGGCTCGGCTCCTATCTAAGCCTCTCCAGCCTGGGAAGATAGCTCTACCTCTCCCCAGAAAAGCAGAGGTGATGTTAGGAAAGTGGGTTTATGGATTATGATAAGGGAACGGGTGGTTTTATATGCAGACTTGCTAACTTCCCTCTCTTTACCTGGCCTTGCGCAGGCTATTTTCCATGCTGCTCTATCTCCTATCAATAGGAAACAGTCAAGTGCAGCCAGCGCGTTAGAGCAAAAGACCCTTCTTTGACAGATACTGCATCATCCAAGGCTAATGGAACCATGGGCTTAAAAAATTATATAGGTAATGGCTTTAAAAAAATCCAAAAACCAAAAAAAATGCATTTTGAAGACAGAAATATTTTAGTTTTAAGGGATGAGGGGAAAAAAGGCGATTTTACTGTTCCAGGAGAAGAAATTCTTTTGGAAACTCATTCATTTGTTTTTCCTAATGCTGAGAAGTAACTTGCCAATGTTAAATATCTGCTTTTAGGGGAGGGCCCCCAACCCTGCTCTCCATTAACTGGGCATCCCTCCAGCCGGAGGAACTGCACTGGAGTCAATGGGTTACATGGAATTTTGGCCAGAATAATTCAGATTAAAATCTCCTCCCATGTTTGTGTTATGGGGACCAGATCCTGCACCACCACAGTCCAAGAAATCAGGTATTACCACGTCCTGTATGATTTCTCCCAGAGCAGGGATGGACATCTCCATGGTGCCAAAAAACAGGAGGTCACTCTGGAAAGATTTCAGTATACCAAAAGAAAAACAATTGAATTGCCTGCTGTCAACAGTTTGTCACTTATGTCAAATATTAAAGCAAAACAATTGATTATGGAGAGGAATTGAGGGGAACGAAGAAAACCTCTCCTCTCCTTTCTAATGAAAGTTCAGGAAATTAGAATTGACTCTTGGAAAAAACACCCTCCTGCCTTATTTACTGGGGTTTTCAGTGGATTTTTTCCCCCCAACTTTACAACATATTAGTGACCAGATTGTCTTTCATCTCAGGCCCCTGAGCTGGTCTCAACTAGAAGAAATTACGTTTAAGAGTCAGTGCCAAACTGAAGCGAACCCCCGCAACTGCACAGCAAGGGGCTCTTCTGAGCCAACACCGACCCTTTGCTTCCTTCATGTTAGATATAACATCATGTTCCTTCTGTTGCTATTTTCAAACACTTTTTCAGACTTAAAGCCAGTCTGCGAAGGATCTCATGGACTTTGTACACAGCCAACGTCTCAGCACCAGGCTCAACTAAGCCAAGAACATCTTCAACACACTGTGGTTGATTCAGGCTCAGCTACATGCAAGAAAACCACTTGTTTCTGTATATATAGACTGGATTAGGAGGATTTATCCTACAGATTTGTTCCTATGGACTTTACAACTACAACGCCAACCCCACCACCAACTCTCCAACTCCAAATCCAGGTGGTTGCACCAAGGATGGGGAAAACCCACCCAGGGAAAACTCCTCTTGACTTCTGTCCCCCAGAGTGCGGTTCAGATGCTGATCACCCAGGGTTCCTATTAGATTTCAGTGACAGCCCATTGCAATTTTAATATCTGTTTAATTATTCTCCTGCCAACCCAAGCAGCAGCGATTATTGCGTGAGATTAAGCGCTACGCGGCTGAGCCGCGTGCAAATTTCTTTCTGTGTTTCTGAAGATTTATCTCCTTCAGACAAAAAATTATGCATTTCTTAGACCGGGATTTCTTTTCCCCCCTTTAATGTTTTGTCTCACTGTGAATCAGTGCAATCACTATTATAGGACAAGGAAGGAAAAAGGCTCAAAAAATACATTTTAAGAAGAAAACAAAACACTGAGTCACACATTAGGAAAGCAAACAAGTTCATCGCAAATTTAGCAAGGGTTTACAATAGCACTCAGAGAAAGCATCTTATGGAAGTAGGATGCACTGCATGGGAAGAAAATAATCCCTCATCCCAAGGACTCCTGGGCAGAGATAGAGACAGAGGCGTAATTTTCAGGCTCCACGTGCACCATTAATGCAACCAAATGCAGCTCCAAAGCAGAGAGCACTGCTCTTCTCCATGCAATAACAGCATTGTATTAATTTAAACTGTTATGGAATCACACCCCAGCATTAAAGTTACATAAAACCAACCAAGAAAGGGGCTTTTTTTCCACTTAAAATACCTGGTCAAAAGTATCACCTACAAGAAATAGCTCAACATTGCTGAGAGATTTAAACCTGTATAAAGTAGCAGGGTGCAGGGAGATGCCTGGGCAGGGGGTGGGAGCCCTTAACTTAGTAGCTAATAAAACATTTTCCTCCCTATTGTAGCAGCCTCCTCCCACCTCCTGACCTTTTTCCTCTTGGAGTAATTAGAAGCTACCTGGTGGGAATGAAAGAGGGGAATTGGAGGGGTTGCTTGGTGGGATTTAACCTTTTCTTCCCCTGGGTTCGTTGTTTCTCTTCCTTAGCACTGGAAAAATCGCAAATCTAAACCAGCAAGAGTTTAAATTGAAACTGACTTCCATGAACAGATCCATAGCCAGATCATAGCACGGAAACTGCAGAATTACAACTCTTTGGAAGCTCAGGAGGGGACTTGAGGAAGATCCACAAACCATTAACATCCTATAGAGCTCACGCACAAGACAACAAGGAGATAACAAAACTATTACCCTTCTTTTACTCAAAGGTCCTGCTCATGTTCAACAAAGAAAGCTACAGCAAAAGTAAGAATCAAATCACTTATTTTAAGCACGAAGCCAAGTCCCTTAACCAGAAAGACTTCATGTTCACTTCTACAAGTTTGCAAACCCTTAGAAGTAAATCACATTTAGCAACAGCAGCTTGTTTCAGACTCACCCAGTGATTTTTAGCTGAATATTAACTTAGCTAAAGATTAACAATATATAAGAAATATCCCCGTGGAGCTCAGTCTCTTCTTGCATCTTTACCCATATTTCTGAGGCTCAGAACCACCCACCCAGCACAGGGTTCAAAACAAAAAGTCCCTTCTAGTCTGTCCAAAACCACCTGTAGAGACCAAACCCTACTTACTACTACTTTACTCACTGTATTTCTTCATCCAAGCTGCCCTCCCAGCACCAACCGACCGCTTCCCACCTCAGAAACCCCCGCAAGGGGAAAAACAGGAGTCAGGTCACCCACACAAAAATAAGAATAAGAAAAAGAAAATACATTTCTTTTACAAGAAACACTAAACTTTTTTTAAACTACTTTAATAGACTTGTAATACACGGTTTAACTTGAGCTCAGAGACCGAACACACTAATAATGAAACTACAGAATTATCAGCTTTTAAAATAAAAAGGCACTTACCCAACACTTACCTGATTGTAGAAACAAACCCATTAAAAAAAAATGAAGCTTTCCAAAACTTACACCCTCTAATCACTACTACTGCTTCACATTTATCTTCTCTAAGCTCTTCAGTAGCCTTAAAAATAGGCTTTAAAATAACATGAAGCACTTTTGAAGAGGCTTCTTCACCTACCTGTGCTCCTCATGAGCCCCAAAGCAACTGAGCCAAACCCTGAGCACTCCCCAGTCAATCAGCCCCACAAATGGAGCTCACACAGCCCAGGTGTGCTGGGCCCTCTCTATATCCCAGATTTCAGAGGGTTCCAATGCTATGAAAATCAACAATTCCCCAAATTCCTTTCTTTATGTTCAGGCAGCATCCTGGTTTCCAGCCCTTGGTATGTACTTTGCTTTATAGCATCAGCTATTTAAGAAAAATAACATTTTTGTGTTGTTTTGTTATGTATAATCCTGAGGTTTGTTGGTTATAGCTTATTCATGAAGGTATATTGTAGGATTTTTAATTCTTAATGCTGTAATTAAGTGCTGGAAGAGGCTTTCCAGCTCTATTATTTTCTCTTTGTTATTGCTGTAGCAATGCACTTATGCAATGTTGTCACCAATAACAAAGCAGCTCCACTTACATGATACAAGAGCTAAATGTCTGACCTTACCTGAAATGGGGAAAAAATGCAGGTTTTATACCGAGATGCCAAATGATTTTAAATGAGGAGGTTCTAAGTCTGAATTACGTTGGTTACAGCAGCAAGCATGATACAGCTATGTAATTTTTCTAGAAGGCTGATATGGTCTGTATGAGGTTTTATTATTATTAATGCTATCACTTGGCTTGTATTGATATGTTGGTTATCTAAGTTATTTTTGCTGGATTTCCATCCAGTGTGGTGTAAAGATGTGCTGGTTTCATGGTTCTTATGGCTGCAGTCGCTTCATTTTTAACCAGTGCCTCTGAGAGCAGGTTTGATGTTACTAAAATCTGTGTGTTCCTTCGGTTAAGTTTTTCCTTAAATCTATTTCCTTGCCTTTATCCTCCTCTTTATGGAAATCCTGGGGTTTGCTGTTGTCTGTTTTCCAGCTTAATAGGGACTGGGTCTTAATTATACCTCACCTGGTAAAACAGGTAACCTGTATCTACAGCTAGTATCAATAATTAATATGATTAATCTCAGGCTGAAGTAGCCCAGCTGTGAACTGTTGGAGGAGTTAAAAACAAGCCTTTTTTTGTCCATCTTTTTCTCCTTGCACTGAGAGTGGTGAATAGTTCTATGGCTTCAAATTTGAGCCTTTTCAGGACACAGGTGAGCTGAAAACTATATAAAGGAGAAGAGGAAGAAACCTCTGCAAATGCACTTTTTGATCTGCCTTAACAACTGCTATAGAGAATTAAATGGAATTCATTTCTGTGATGAAGGAATTAATGGCAATACGGAGAATCAGGCTCAGGTAGGAGACTTGAATCCAAAGAAGGGAATAAAGCCTTGAAATTCAAATGAAAAAAATTATTATATAAGCATAAAGGGAAGCTATTTTACACCTGTAAGACTAAATGTATAAATATGAAGCAACTGCTCCCTCTGGGAAGAGAGGATTGTGCTTTTAATTCACCCAGACAAATATGCAGCTTGGCTCCATCTGATTCCTTACGCTTCGGGAAAGACTAAACCGAGCCCTTTGTGGTTTTTGTCCTCTCCATGCTCACAACTTCTTCCAGGACTCTATTTCCTTTCTTGGGCTGGAGCTGCGGTAGATTCAGCTCCCAAAAAATTCCAACAGCTGGGGAAGCACCGTGAGTTGTCCCATCCAGGCAGCTGGGGGTATTTTCTTTACCCCTCGGTGTAAGGAAGGAGAAGTGATGTCTTTATGGGGGTGAGAAATGGCTCTGGCTCCGAGTGCCGGAGTGGGACTAATCTGGGAAGAGGTGAGTTATGAGGCAGATAATGAGGGATTTGGATGTATATCCAGTGTGGAGGCAGCTTTGAATTATTTGAGGGCAGGTGCTCTTGTGTTTCTTTGCAAATCCAGCTTTTGCGTGCCTGAAGCTGGGCATCTCGAAGAAAAACACCCTCAAATCACCATCCTCCTTGCTCCTAGTCTGTCCTCGCTCTTCTTAAAATGGTCCTGAGGTGCTCAGCATCCCTGTTTTCCCCCCAGGACCAACTGTCTCCCTTGCCACCTTCTCCAGCAGCCCGTTCCCTTGAAATATATCATTTGCTGAACCTCAGGAAAGTACTAATTAGGAAAATCCTTGATTTCTTGCACCCTTATTCTGCTCCAGCAGCATCTCTCAATGCGGTCGCTCTCCAGGTTCTGTTTCAGTGGGTTATTTCTCATGCATAACACTGAACAAATCAAACACACACAGTGTTCTCCCTACCTCAAAAAGCCACATGAAATGAGAAGCGAGGCCAGTAGTGGGAGTACAGGGATCCCGTTGTATGGGGGGAAAACCCAATTAGTCTGTGCACCCTGACAAAAGTAGAACTGAGCCTTTTAGCAAGGAGTAGTTAATCTTCTTTAGAAAAACTAAGCGGGGACTACCAGTGGAATAGAAGTTGGTGTGGTACTGTTGAATATCTCTAAAGCCACTTACAGGTTCAAAGGAGGAACAAGGCCATTGCCAGCCTTATTATTTTGATTTGTTTAATGAAAATACTTTGCTCATTCCATAGATGTTATGCTTTGATAAGGTAATTGTTCAAGGGCGCAGCTTACATCCTATTAATACTGCACTCTGGGCAAATTAAGCCTGACCCAGTGGAGAGGCAGATCCAAGGAGCCTGGTGGTGTTGTGACACTCTGGCTTTTGTTTGGCATCCTAATGGGGAACAGAGTTGGAGGAGTTTTGTTCTTGGGTTTGGGGCTTGCCTTCCCTGGGAAAATAAAAAATAATAATTAAAATATTAAAATAATAGTTAAAATATTCCCGTTACACGCACAAATTCACAGCGCGGCTCACCCGGCGCCTTGCGGAGCTGTGGGGTGTGCGGTGGTGGGGCAGGAGCACGCCGTGTTTAAAAAATACATAAATAAAGTGCAAACTTCTTCTTTAGAAATAGTCCTGGAAGTGGAAACTGGTTTGTTCCTGCTTTAGGGCTTCAAAAACCCCACGGTCTCATTGCATGGAACTTCTTGCTTTCTTCAGCAATAAATTTAAGAGCATCTCTGGCAAATAAGTGGAGCTTTGTTCCCCTTAGAAAGCGAGTAAGGAGGAGAATTGGGGACCAGCATGATGCTCTCCACGCAACCTAAGGGCCACGCTCTAGAGCTGGGGAACCAAGCAAAGAGCTTAAATTTCCCTTGTCTACCTGGTTTTGCTGCTTCTAGCCCACATGCAACCAACAGCAGATTTGAGCAGTAAATGCAGGTTATTCTTTTGCCTGGAGAAGCTGCCTTGCCCAAGGATCTCCCGCAGCTTGGGGACACTTGGGGTCGTCTGGGACAGGGGCAGGCACCAAATCTCTGCACTTCAATCTCATCCCCTTCCTTTGGCAGCTTCTGGGCTTTAATGCAAATAAGAAAAATGAATATTTTTGTATGTGACATGCAAGATAGGTGGACTTGGCTTTCCTGGAGCTGCTTTTCCACCTTTTTAACCAAGCAGCTCATTTTTTCCGGAGTCTGTTTGCTGCAAATATTTATCTCCTTCCTGGGTCTTCTGAAGGAAAAACACCCAAACACTCCAGGTTGAATCTGTTCCTCTTCCCCCCATGATCTTTTCAATGGTCATTTTAAAAAATGCGGAAGTCCTTTCGAAATATTTTTTAAATCCCCAGTTTTCAAGGTGGATTTATCGCCCTTTAAAGGGAGATTTATTGGATAATCGCTTAAAAAAATAATGCTTATTACTCCGGGATCTCAAATGGAAAACCTTCCCACATTAGTAATCTTCTTGTAATTGCAGAAGGTAGCAACTTTTCATTAAATAATTCATCCCCAGGCAGTTTGAGAGGGTTTTTTTGCATCTTACTGGGGGTGGGGGAACAACTCGTGATCAAATTCTTCAGGTTTTAGTTGACCAGATGAGACTCATCTGACTTGTTGTCTAAGAAGGTTTCTCATTTTAGGTTTGCATTGCTCTAGAGAAAAGAGAGAGAAAAATAGGACTTTCTTTTGAGAAGAATCATAATTAATAATAATTGGTGATTTGGGCTGCTCACCTCTGGTGCAGTGCTCATACTACAGTGATTTTTCTGGGCAGGTTTAGCTGACCTGTGTGCATCTTTTTCAAGTTGAAAATTGGATTTATGTCCCTTTTTTCCCCCCCAACATGATGGTATTAGCCCCCTCTAAGGAGATACCAACACCTCACACTTGAAAAACCTGCGAAGAATGCAGGAGATGATGCTGGGGGAGAGAGATGCTCCCCAAAAAATAATGATAATAATTTCTATAAAGCCAACCCTATTTCCTTCTGCTTATGAGTTGGCTTTCAGCGCTGATTTACAAGCCGTTTCTCCAAAGGGAATAGCGAATATACGGCATTTATCAACCAGAAACATACCTTAGGAAACCATGGAGATGCGCAGGGAAAGGGGGAAGCGAGGAGGAATTCTGCCCCTGCTCCTTTAAGCACTTACTTGCTCCTTTCCTGATTGATGCTTGTTTTAATCTATTGCTGGCTGCTCTCAGGAGAGAAAAGAAGGGGTCTCTCTTTTGTGAACGTGGCTAATGAAGCAATGCACTAGTCCAAAAAAAAAGGGGAAAATTAAAAACGTAATAATAACAATAAAAAGGGGTTCCCCGTTTCTCAGCTGGGTGCGCAGGTAACACCCCCCGGCCCGCGGATCTGCATGTGAAATCGCCATTTCACCCCTGCACACTCCTTAATTGTTAGAAAAATGATTTGTGAAATTGCTTTCCAGCAGGAGTGTGTGTCGTGTGTGTGTGTGTCCCCTCCCCAGGTTGCGACAGTCCCTTGTCACCCCCTTAGCCACCCCTGAAACAGAATAAGGGGCTGCTGCCACATGCCACCGCATCGCTTGAATACAAACAAATACCCCCAAAATTCACATAGCTACTCGCTTAGTGCTTGCCCGGAGCTGGCAGCGAGTGCTGGAGGAGAAAGTGAAGTTTGGGGTTTTTTGTTGTTATTTTCCCCACGAAAGTGTCAAATCTTACCCCAATTCGAAGCGGGGAGGGGGGGAGTGAAAGCAAATGCTGTGTTTGATGTGAGATATTTTTCTCCCGGCGAGGTAACCCTAGAGCGGCGGGGAAGGCAGGACTCGAGGCTCGGCTTCTTTAGTTTAATCTTCCCCTGGTGCTGGGAGAGCAGAAACATTTAATTTTCAACTTTATTCCCAGGCTCGTGTCCCACCCCCCCCCCACCACCCTTCCCCATCTAAGCAAATGAAAGGCAAATAATTGAATTACTGCCGCGCTGGAGGAATGCGGTGGAAAAGGGGCTGCGAGCTGGTCCCGCTCAGTTCCGCCCGTTATTTTTCTGCCTAAAACTTGGGGAATTGGCATTTTTGGGGCGGAAGGGAGGAGAGAGTCTTTATTTTCGTTTGCTGGACCCCCAAACTCGGGGCTGCGCCAGAATGAGGAGACTTTAGGAACAACTTGACACCTTGGAAAGAATTTCGATATTGCCTTTTTTTTTTTTCTTGTCCCATGGTTTTGGGGAGTTTGGGTGAATTTTAGGCGTGGAAACGTGGGAAAAACCAAGTGCACAGGGAGGTGGGTGCGGGTTTAGGCTGAGCTTTGTGGATGCGAGTTTAGGCTGAGCTTTGCGGCTGCGGAGGAAGAGGGTGAGGGATGAAGATGTGGCCGGACTGGGAGGGGTTCGGCCAGGGCTTTAATTTCAAAGGGAGAAGGGGAGGGGGGATTAGGGGTGATGCCCCCGGGGGTGGGGGACAAGGAGGAGATTTAGGGACCACATTTTGGGTGCAGACGGGTCAGAAGCGTCTCTGGCAGCTTTATTTCCCCTCCGCTCCTCCCCGGGATGCTTTTAAGGGAGGGGGAAGAGAAGTTTCCAGCGGTTTTGCACGGCAAAAGTCCTTTTACAGCTTCAAACAAAAGGGTTCGTGAGCCCTGGCGTCATGCCCCGCTGCGAGGAGGATTCCTGCCCCGCTCCTATTTTGAGGGGAAAACATTGACTATTTGTTCAGTCCGTCCCGGGTCAGCGAGCGAGCGAGAGAACGGAGGGGGAAGCACCGGAGTCACCCCCCACACACACCCCGCCCCCCCAAAAAAAGGTACCAGCTGGGCAGCTCGGAACCCGTCTGTTAATTAAAGATGTGCAGGGAGGTACCTGGGGTGATGCTGCGAGGGGGGCAGGATGAGCCCCCTCCCATCAAGGGAAGGGGGTGAAAATGGGTCCGGCCCCCTCCTGGGGTAGCGGGTGGGCAGCTGGGAGGGTTATTATATTTATTTTATTTATTTAAAAATTTATTTAATTTATATTTTAATCCATACTGCAGTCCCTAGGCCGAGATCAGCCCCCCTGGGCCGGCCTTACCTATCCGGGACTTCCACGGATGTTCCCAAATTTCTTACGCAAAATTAAAATTAAAAGAAACCACACAACACACCTTTCCTAAACTTTCTCCTCGCACCTTTCACCTCAATATATTTTCAAACCGGGAGAGGGGGACCCCAGCTTTCCATCACAAGGAAGCCAAGCCTAGTGATGAATAATAAGATCTTTAAAAAAAAAAAGGCGAGCCCATAGCTTTGGGGGAAGCTGCTGCCTCTTATTGGTCCCTCGGCCCCGCCGTGGTACCCCCTTCCCCGGCCGGGAATAAAAGAAAGGAGCTGGAGCCTATCACAGCTCGTTCGTCCTCCCCACGGCCCCAACTTCGGCGCTTTAACAACTTCCAAACCCTCCATCTGACCCCCCCCATCTGACATCCCCCCCACGCCTTCTCCTCCTCCCACCCCCCCCATCACCAGCATCCCTTCAGCGCCAGGCACTTAAAAAAAAAAAAAGGCAACAACAAAATAAGGGGGGAACTCGGCTCCCCCCCCCCCCCACAAGCCCCCCCCAGCACTAAGCCCAGCCCAGCACCGAGACAACTTTGGCTGCGGCTGCTTCCCCCGGCAGTCCGGGCTACATTCCTCCGGAGCGCCCGCTCAGGCCGGTTCTAACATAGCCCTAAAACTTTACCAGCGATTTCTGGTGGGTGATTCCCCCCCCTTTTTTTTTCCCCCTCCCCACCCTTCCTTATTATTCTATTTATTTTTATTTATTTTGAATTTTTTCCCCCTCGGAGCAAAGATTTCTCCCTTGTCTTTTTTGCAGCCGCGGGCTGGAAGAGAAGAAGCGCTTCGGCTCCGAGGAGTCCCCGCATCACCCCCCCAACCCCCCGGCCCGGTTCTCTCGGTTCTCCCGGGGCTAAGGGGGTGCCCCCCCCGGTTTGGACCGGACCCGCTCCGCCACCCCGAGCCCCCTTTTCTTTCCCGACCATGGCAGCTCTGCCCGGGACGGTGCCTCGGATGATGCGCCCGGCTCCGGGGCAAAACTACCCTCGCACAGGCTTCCCCTTGGAAGGTAGGTCTGGGAAAACACCTCTTTAAAGCGCTCTACCCGCTCGGAATAACCTGGGGGTTGCTGCTCCGGGTGGGGATACAGCTGAACTTTGCAGCCGGGGGGGGTTCCCGACCTGAGCATCCAACTTCTCGCCTCTATTTAACTCCCTTTCCCGATGTAGCTGCTCCGTCCCCGCGAAATTACCGGGCTTTGCTTTGATTTTTATTTTCCCTTCCTATTTCAAGTAGTTTCGCGCATCCTGGACATTTTTTAGGGTAGGTTCTCATGGTTTGGGTTTTGTTTTCTTCCTTTTTAATTTTTTTTAAACCCGCAAATATCTCCACGATTTGATCTCCCTGAATAGGTGGGGAAAAGCAACCAAATTAATTGTTTTCAACTTTTCCGGGGGAAATTAAGAACAAAACCTCTAAGCTGGGAGCATCCACTGGCAGCCGAGATGTCCTTGGCCGGGGCTGGTGAGGGGAAAGAGGGGGGTTGGGGACACTTTGTAGCTGTCACCTCGCTAAGTGTCATCCCCACCTCGCAGCGCATCAACTTTCCCCATCAGCTGCTTTTTTCTTTGTGTTACAGGATTATTATTTCTATGTAGGGGAAAAAAAAATGGGGAAAAAAAGGCAAAATCAGAGCGGGACCCCTCTCCTCGCATTTATTAAACAGGAAAATTTTATCCCGATCGTGATCAAGTGGCAAAACTCAAACCTGTGGAAAACCACGCAGGCTGCAAAACATACAAGCTGGGGGGATTTGTTGAAGTGCTTTTCTGTAGCAAATGAAGTAAAACAGACGGCAAGGGAAAGGATCAAAGGATTACAACAATATTTGCACAACATGACTGGGAATAATGAAAAGAGAGAGCGGCCGGCGGTTTTAGTACCTCTTGAATGTAAAATTGGCCACTCGAGTGTTATCTGTCGATAATGATATATCCAGGGAGTGCTGGCCAAGTGACTTGGAATTAGTGGTGCATGATTCTTGTTAAATCGCGAGGCAATTTCTGGAATCGACTTTTTCTTTGTATAAAGAGAAAAAACAAATCCCCCCCCTCGCTTTCCGTGTCCCTCGCCCCCTTTCTGCAAATTACCCAGCTGAGTTCTCCCCCGCGCTTTTTGCTCTTTTTTTTTGTTTTAATTTCCAGCCTGTGAAATCGTATTAATCTGCAAGATCGACATAGCGAGATATTAAACAAATTGGGGAGGGGGATTAAGGAGCCGCGGATGCTCTGCGCAAGGTGTCGGGAAGCGACGCGGCCGCGGGAGCTCCGCGCTTATTTCGCGTCTCCCCAAACCGCTTGACATAACCCAAAACCACAGAAAATAAGAAGGGGGGGAAAAAGTGCAAGGGAGGGGAAAAGAAACACAAAAAGAGGGGGGGTGTCGAGGATATTAAAGGGGTTATTTCCAAAAGTTTGTTTGAAAGCGGATAGCCCCATAATTTGAAGCAAGAAGTGGATCGCGATTTTTTTTGGGGGGAGAGAAAGGGAAGTTTGGGGGGATTTACTTACCGTACGGTTTTAAATCTTTCTCTGTAAAAACGTTGGCTGTGATTTAAAAAAGAAAAAGGTGTAAAATGCCAGAAATATATATACATAGACACAAACAGCTGCCACATCGGAGTGCGGGCGAGGGGTGTGCGGGTCACGGGCTATATTTTTCCCTCTATCGATGGGAAAAATCTTCCCTGTGATGCAGTGACAAATACGGAGGCCAGGGCTTGGGTGAGAGGCTTCTCCTTTCTTTTTAAAAACCCAAATACATGGCGAGAAGCTGAAGGTGTGGGGAGGGATGCTGTCCGTTTTTGGTGGGTTTTTAACTTTTTTCCCTTCTTTTGTTTGGCGCTTTTTCCCCCCCCTCCTCTCCAGTTTCCACCCCGTTGGGTCAGGGCAGGGTGAACCAGCTCGGTGGGGTTTTTATCAACGGCCGACCGCTGCCCAACCACATCCGTCATAAAATCGTGGAGATGGCTCATCACGGGATCCGGCCCTGCGTGATTTCCCGACAGTTGCGGGTCTCCCACGGTTGCGTCTCCAAAATCCTCTGCAGGTACCAAGAAACCGGCTCCATCCGTCCCGGAGCCATCGGAGGCAGCAAACCCAGGGTGAGTGCAATGCCGGGGACCAGCTAAACCGTCTTCTTTACGTTCAAACAATTCAGATTGTTATTTAGGGGGTGGAAGTTTTCTCAGGTGGACACGCAGGGAAAAGGGAGAGGAGGGGAAGGGGCTTTAATAAAGCTGCAGTTTGCCGGCTCGGGGGGTAGAAACGGGTGCCGAGTTGAAGGTTATGAATAAATTAAAGTTGTGGGGTGTTTTTTTCCCCGCACACACGGTGTGCAACAAGTGGTGCCGCGTTCAAGCATTTGCTTCGGCCCCAGTTTGTGGGGAGGAGGCGAACCACCGTGTTTTGGGGAATAATAAATGACTGGGTGTATATAAACCCCCCCCAAAAAAACCATCCCCTTCACCGCATCCCTGCTTGGGACTCAGGGTAAACACATCCTGGTTGATGGGCTTGGTCCCCAGAGATTCTGCTTTTAGGATAGCAAATATTTGGAAGAGAAGAGCCTTCCCCCAGCTTTTTTTTCCCTCCCTTTCCCCCTTCAAATCCCTATTCTTGACCCCCAAACTAGCAGCCAGGGCAAGGCGGGTTGAACCGAACAGCTTCTCTTTTCAATTAAAAGCGTTTTCTCTGTTCCCCTTCCCTCCCTCCACACACGCTGGCACACACCGGTGTCCCTTGATCACAAAAGCAGGTTGCGACTCCCGACGTGGAGAAGAAAATCGAGGAATACAAACGGGAAAACCCCGGGATGTTTAGCTGGGAGATCCGAGACCGGCTGCTGAAGGATGGACACTGCGACCGGAGCACCGTGCCCTCAGGTGAGGAGACAACTTGGCAAGAAGGACACCCCAATACCCCCAGAAAGATGGAGAAAAATAATTATCAGCACTAAAAATAGTTCCAGGGGCTATAAGCATCTTCTTGGCCTTTGCTTTGATAGGGGAGTGGGGGAAAAAAATCACTTCAAGTGAACCCACAGCCACAAATAAACACCAGGCGATGGGGCTTGTGCCCCGGCTGTGCTGTGGTCTGCTGGAAAAACAAACACAAACAAACCGATTTTCCTGATTTATTCCAACTGCTTTGAAAGCCGGGGAGCTCCTGGTGTGGAGGAAGACCCCAAATCCAGGATTAAAGGAGACCCTGGTTGTTCTAGTGGGATTTGCCTGTTCTGTGGGGGCTGCAGAGCAGTGTTTCCATCAGCCAGGGATCCCCATCACCTCTGGAAAGTGCCCCCATACCCCAGTACTGGGTCTGCAGGGATGTGTGAGCTCTTTAGGTCCTGGCTGAGAGTTCCTCTCTGTTTTGTGGGGCTGAGCCTTCTCTGCAGGACACATCCCCTAAAGCAGGACAGGGCCTAGGGCTGAATCCAGGCTGTGGGGTGCCATTTGGGGCTGGGGTGAAAGCTGGATACTGGGGGGCCTTTTGCTGTTACAAAGCAGTTGGTGACCCTGAGGGTGCACACCCCAGGGTGCTGCACCAGCGGTGTTGCTCTGTGGGGTGTCATACACAATCCGGTGCCACCCGTGTCTGGTGTCTCAGGGGGACAGTGATGAGCGCGTCCAACTTTGGGTGTCTGTCCCAGCAACTCAGTGTGATGGTGGGGATGAACCCAGGGGTGTTTTGGGGTACATAGAGGATCGGGCAGGGGTCTACCCCTGGGAAAAGGGGGTGTGGGTGCCCTTTGTGTGTGCGCAAGGCCTCCTGCCCAAGTTCTGCAGAAAACCTTGGGTTTTCTCGGCTTTACCTTCCCAGGCAGCTTATACTTGCCTTTTTGTCTTTGACTGTCTGAGGTTTAGTGAGTTCGATTAGCCGTGTGCTACGCATCAAATTCGGGAAGAAAGAAGAAGAGGAGGACTGCGACAAAAAGGAGGAAGATGGAGAGAAGAAGGCCAAGCACAGCATAGACGGCATCCTGGGCGACAAAGGTAAAGGTGACCGCGCGTGTCCCTGGGGCTGGGTTGGAGGGGACATTTGGGAGAGGGGGCACGTCCCTCCCTACCAAGAATAAGACAGAGGATGGCTCCAGAGCTTCGTGCGTTCGTCCTTTCCAAAAAATGATTGATGGTAGAGTCGTGGGTGTGATGCAGGGCCCCGCGAGGGGAAGGTGGTACCAGCCTCGGGCTGAGGATGCTTTCCCAGGAGGAAGAGTTGTTGGTGTTTTGCTCTGGATCAATTATTTATAAAAGGGGAAAAGGAGATGGCTGGGGGGGAGAAAGCATCTCTGATTCCTTAAATGAATTTGTTAAACAGATTTTTCTCCTGCTCTCTAAGTGGTCCCCTGAAACTCTGGCTGACAGTTGACCAATTTGGCCAATCAATATCAATTAGAGAAGCCGGGATCGGTGCTGCGCTGGGGCTGCCGCGGAGCCACCGGTGCCGGGGAAGCGCTGAGGGGATATGGGGGTCCCCAGATTGAAGGAAATGGGGAGCTGTACCCCCAAATAAAATCAGAAAAAATAAACGTCGGCGTTTCTGATGGAGGGCTGGAGGCCAGGCCGGTGGTGGGGGCAAGCAGGGGTCCCTGTTATCGTCTCCCGTGGTTGGTGCTTTCTTCTTTTGGGAGGCAAAAAGGAACTTCTTAAAGCTCCTGTGCTGTATATATGGGGTGGAGGATAAGGCACGGCTGGAGCGGTGCTTGTAATTTGGTTTTTTTTGGCAAGCTTGGGAGGGATGATGATTTCTCTTCACCCCCTAAAAGGGGGCAAGATATTGCATTTTTAGGGAGCATAATTGAGGTTTATCTATGAGGGTGTTTGCAAAGACACGGGGAAGTTTTAAGCCACGGGAGGGAGGAGATGCTGTGATGGTTTAGGCAGAAAATGATTTCCTTGTGTCGCCGAGCTCAGCGCCTTTGCGGGGGGGGGGGGACAGCAATTAAACAAATCTTGGGGATGTGCTTCAGGAAATCGAGGTTTGCTATTTTTTTTCTAAATTGATGTTAAAATGGCGATGGCCATTGGGGTTGGGTTGGTCGGAGTTTTTGGGAATTTGCGGTATGATCGGTGTCAGGCCCAGAGGGAGAGCGGCGAGAGGTATTTTATGTATGAGGAGGGAATCGTTTCCAAAGTTTCTCACTAGCTCCGAAGTTTTCCCCATTTTGGGACAATGCGAGTGAATGGGGAGATATTAAAGTGGAGGGAATTTGGGATAGGAAAAAAAAGCTTCTCCGTGTCACCATCAAACATTAGTGGGAGTTTTAAATGAAGGTGCACAAAAGGGGTTTCTTTAAGGATCCGATCTTTTCTCTTTATTTTCCCCCCAACCTTGAAGATGAACTTCACTTACAAAGACCTTCAAGTCTATTGAAGCTTTATAAGCAAAAGATTCCTGCCCACAAAAGCAAACAGGAGCTAAAAAAAAAAGAAGAAAGGGGGGGCAAAAAAGGGGGAAAAAACCTTAGGCTGCCTTAAAAATGGAGTAAAGGGATGGGGGAGGGAGGGCTTGTCTATTCTCATTCAAAATTCTGCAAGGAGGAAAAAAAGTTGGGACAAAGGGCCAAGGAAGGGAAGAAAGGGAGATAAATTATTCAAAACTCCCTGCTGTTAGATAGTTTTGTAATATTATAGGACCGTCTGTTGGAAAAAGGATGGCCGTTGGACGGTGCAAAATGTTGCTTGTGATTTGGAAACAGGCGATGCTCATTTGCAAATCGGGGCTATTGTGTGCGCGAAACCTCCTCCCCCCCTACATCACTTTGGGGTGTTTTTAATTTTATTGGGGAGCGGGGAGATTGGAGGAGTAAGATTTATTTTATTCGAGCCTCATCACTTTGAAAAAAAAATACATTAGAATTTTTAGACCGCTGATATTTTTTCTCTTGTCCGTGTTTTCTCCATCACCCCCCCCAAAAGCAAAATAAAGAGCGAAGGAGCTGGAGGCTTTTTATTCCTTAATAACATGCAGGAGTGCGTGTCAATAAGCAAAACAAAACACCCTCTTCTTCCTTCATGGGTAATATCGCGGACAAATCAACCACGAGCCCCCGTTTCTTTATGAAACCAGCCCGGTTTGAATCGAGGGCTAATTTGGGCAAATTCCTGATCGCGGAGCCCGCGGAGCGGCGCGTTACCCCGAGCGCTCCCTCTCCCATCCCCGGAGAGAAATCGCCATTTATCAGGAATTTAGATTTAGTTTGGGTTTGTCCTCCCCCGCAATCGCGCCCCGGCTCTGTAGATTTGTGGAGGAATCGCCCCAAAAAGGTTTTGATTTGGGGTTTTATTTGGAGGGGGGGAACATGAAGCGCAGAAGCGGCGATTTGGCAGCGTCGGAGCCGGCGCTGCCGCGACCACCGCAATTAAAAAAACTAAGAATAATTTTTTAAATCTTTAAAAGAATTACCACTGTCAATGTGTATTTTCACGTCTGGAAAAGTTTTAATGGCCCCAATTAAGGTAATTGATGATTCAACTTGTAAAGCACTCGGAGGTGGTGAGTGCGCGCTGTATATTTTTGCGTTGTTTTTTTAAATCAGAAATAACAATCTTTAAAGATTTCTCCCCCACACACCCCCTGCCAATTTTTCTGGAAGGTTTGCAATGAAATAAAACTACTACGGCCCTCCTGACACTTGTTCTCCAGCTCTGCTTTTACTGCATGGGTTTGAGTTTTGCTTTTATTTAAATAATGCGGGGGTTTTATTATTGCAGATGGGGGAAAAAAAAACAACTTTGTTTTGGCCTTTTTTTCCTCTTGACAAACGCCTTTGCTCCATTTGCGGGTTCTCCTTGCGGGGAGCCGGAGGAAGACAGCCCTAAATGCTCTCTCTTTTTAAGTGTTAAAGAAAGCTTCCACCCTGCGCCTGTTTCTTTCTATCGTCTGCTTGGCATTTAATAATGTTAAGACTTATTAGAGCTGGTAATGAAAACTGTGGCTGTTGAATAGGGAGCTGTGTTGGAGAAGGGTGTAATAGCTCCAAGGCATGCTAAGAAATGTATTTATCCCCAATCAGTACTCACTCTCTGAGTTCCCAGCACAAACGTTAAGTTGAAGGGTTTTAAGGCAGATTAAATTGAGCCTTTATTTCTTTGCACTTTCATCTTTAAACGGCTCACTCCAGCTAGCCCTGGGCATATATTCATGAGGCTTCACTTTTTTTTTTAATATTTTTTATTTTTTTTTATCCTTGTTAAGACCGAGTTATTATTATTTGGGGTTGTTGTTATTTATTATGACTGGTGGGGTTTATTAGGGAGGGTCACGGGTGGGTGATGCGCGGTTCTGCCGCACCTCTGAGGTGTTTGATGGGGATGGAGAAGGACAAGGAGGGGGGTGTCATTTGGGCAACCCCCCAAAATTTAAGGGGGTGCTGTGGAACCTCATCCTGGCGGGGTATTAATTGCAACCAGACGCGGGTGGAAGTGTTGGGGTTATGGGCGATGTGCCTGCCCTGGAGGAGAGGGGACAGTTCAGAGGCTCCGTGTCACCCCACGGTCACGGGTGGGAGCAGCCGGTCCTGTCCCCCCCTCACGTACCGTCCCAGGATGCAGGATCCCTGCAGAGGATGCTCCCATCGCCTCCCATCTGGGGTGAAAACACTGATTTTTAATTAACTTTCCCACCCCTTCTTTATTTCTCTGAACTCCCCTTTACCGCACGGAGTTTCTTCCACCGCTCGATTATTTTTTCCTTCGCGCCTCGTGGAAATATTGCGTGGGATGGGGAAACCCAAGTGGGAAAGGCGGGGATAACAGAAGGGGGTGTTTTTATCAGGGGTGGGAAATGCATACAGGTGTGAACAGTGTGTGCGAGGCGGGTATTTGGACACTCGGAGGTGATAACAGATTAATTTGTTAGAGGGCACTGCCGCTTGTGTCGGGTTTTTTGGGGAGGCTGGAGAGAGAAGAAAGGTGTTTGGACTGGGTGTAGAAGGTCTTGCCAAATTTAATTAGGGAGGGAAGGGATAGGGAAAAAGAGGGGGGACGCCCCCACAGCTGGAAAGGGGCTTTGTTTCCCAAGCTGGGGGGTGAAAAGAGGGGCTATGGAGTCAATTTATCAGCAAACAATCTGCATCGATTTAAAACCAACAAGCGCTTTCTCTGTAAATGTATGTTTAGAAGGGAGTTGGGGGGGGGGACAAGCCGGGGGGGGGGGGGGAAGAGACACTTCATCAAATCAAGGGATTACGAAAGGTTGGCAATCTAATCAAACAGAGACCAGGCGGGATTTGTGAGTGTTGCGAGTGGGATCAGCTCTAATAATGGGGGGCAGGAAAGAGATAGGGTAGTGTCAAGCAATTCATTGGCTTTAGGCTGAGTTATTCTGTGCATATTTCAGGGAGAAAGAGGAGGGAAAAAGGAGGAAAAAAAAAAGGGAGAGGGAGAAGGAAGGGGGGGCTGGATGTGAGCACACACGGAGCTTACATGTCACAAAAAAAGCTGAGACAAATGAGGTACAACAATAAACACAGATAACAATTACAAAGGCAAACAGTGGCTTTTGGGAACAAGTAGCTGCAGAACCTGGTCTACATAAACAAAGTAGGCAAATGTTTGCAAGATAAACTCCTTCCTAAATCAAGTGTGACGGGAAGGAGAGAAGAGAGGAGGAGAGATAAGGTTGGAAGGGGGAATAAACGAGTATAATCTAATACAAGACGTTTTAAAAAACAAACTTAAGACAAGGATGCGGGGAGAGAGGTTCAATTATACAGCAGGAAGTGAAATAATATAAGGGAGATGTTTGTGATCCAGGGTTTGTTTGTGGTTTTTCTTTTTCTACATCACCCCCCCTCCCCTCTCTCTCTCTTTCGGGCAGAAGAATACGTTCAATTATAGACCGGGGAAAATATAAGGCAAATATTGATATCAGGAGCACTGGCTGGCAGGTGGGGTGCCCGGGGTTCAGCTCAAAAAGGGAAAGGAAATCCATTGTAGACGTTATAATCTATAATTTGAAGGTGGATGGTAGATTACATGAGACTGAGGGGGGGGTTAGGAAGTAGATATTGAGCGATGGAGGGGAGATGGATGCTGATAGAGCAGAAGAGGAAGGAAACTGCGAGGTCTAGTTCTAATCCGAGGTTTCGCCCATAATTGGGGTAGGAGAGAGGAGGCAGAGATTGAATTAAGCGGCAGGAAGGCGGTGAAATGTGCGATCCAGGTGTGTGCAGGGGTTGTTCGGAAACAAACAGATCCCCCCCGCCAAAAAACACCCCTTTTAACCCTCAAATAATTCAAAGAAGTAGTTTAAGGCTGTGTCGGGGCTTATTCTCTTTTATAGAGGCATGTATATATGGATATTTCCAAATGAGAATTGTATATAAGAGAGGAGAGACGTGTCTGCAGTGTGGTTAAAGGAATTAGATATTTACCAGTTTGAAATAAGCCTGGTTATAAAAAAGGGGAGAGAGAGAGAGAGACACTGAAAAGATGAGACGGGAGAACACTTCAAACGAATTCATCATCTGGAGTGGTGAAGGGGAGATTTAGAGACAGTATTGGGAAGTTATTTAGATATTAATAACATATTTTCCTGAGGCGTCAGGAGTGCCTCCATACGCACTTTTTTCTCGCAGCTATTTGGCTGGGTGAAATATGGGAGACCCAAATGTTGGGAAGAGATAACACAATCAGCCTAGCCCTGGTCCTGTGACTGCATCATAGCATTAAACCCGGATTAACCTCCCCTTTCTCCCCCTCTCCCACTTTCCTCCCCCCCCCCCCTCACCAAAGCCCCCCCGAGAAGCTTTCCAAATTTTTCAGGGGAATTTACATGGCAGGATTTTAAAGCACATATAACACTAGCCTTAAAGCTGTAAGGTACTTACTCGAGCATTAGGGTAAGGCGGAGGGGGGAAGTATCTTTCTGAAAATTACGTTTGCTACAAAAGAAATAAGCAAATAAGGGACCCTCTTAAGACCTGAGCTTTGGAGATATTATATATTTATAGAGACTATTCTTAAAAAAAAAAAAAAAGCCCATTTCAATCAGCTGCCACATTACTGTTCTCTCTTCCACTGAGGTTTGCTGCTTTTTTTAATCTGAACTTCAGTCCGATTTGGGCTCTTTTTTAGGGGATAAGAAGATGTTGGAGGGGTCCCAAGTGGGAAAATAGCAGAGGGCTCTGAGCTGGGGAGGGGGAACCCCCATGTTTCCCGGCTGGGAGCTGCTCTTGCCCAACCCTGGAACAACCAGAGCCCCCGGAGGCTGGGTTTTTGGGAGGGATCCTAGTCCCCTCCTCTTCAATCAGCCCCCAAACAAGCAGAAATTAAGGATTTGGGAAGCGCAGGTGCAGCTCACTGGGGGAGGAGAGGTTAGGACGGGCATGCGGCTTTGCCGGCGTGCCTGGGGGTGGGAGGTTTAACATCACCCCCCAGTCTGTCGGTATCTCCCTCTCCCCAAAAACACTTGCTCATCCCGGCCCGGGGATGGTCCCCGCTCGCTCGGGCCCTCCCGTGCACTCGCACTTCGCAGGATGTCGCCACAAAAGAAATTAGATGTCAGCTAATGCCTGTTTATAAAGACATTTGTCATCCGGCATTGGGGAGAACTGGGGAAGAGATGAGGAGGTGCGGGGGAGGGAGAGAACCAGAATCGGAGCTTTTAGTATTATTATTATTATTATTTTTTGTAAAGGCAGAATATGAAGGTGGAAGTGATGATGATATTGGGGGGACACAGTCTGGCACTGACCCTCGCACTTGAGCGGACTTCAGGTCTGTCGGGTTGTGGCTCCTTGGAGGGGGTTTGCATCTCCTTGGAGGGGCTGGGGAGAGGCGGGGGGGAGAAAAATATAAAAAAGTAGGTGAGGAAAAGTAGAGGCAGCTTGAGGAAATTGAGAAGCTTATAGTCTTTGATCCTTGGATGCTTTTCCTTATCAGAAACATTTGTGGTGACACCGGTACAAAGGAAGTTCATCATATTACAGACTGCTCGGGCTGCTTGCAGGAATCACTGTCTATTAATTAGCAGGCGCTCTGTCTTGTGGGACATACGAGATCTGAGGCAACATATTACTTGCTTGGATGGCTCTGGGTCCTGTGATGAATTGTTGTAAAGGGCCGTTTGCTGTTTATAGGCTCTGCAGGGATAGCCAAGGCAGAGGGGAGGACCCTCGGCTCATTCATGAAATATATCTATATCTATCAATCTATAGCCGGAGATGAGGAGGGAGAGGAGAAGGGGTCGCTCATTCATGAAGTCTGGAGCGGGGGAGACATCTTGGCTCATCCATTTTGTGCGGAGCTCTGGGGCTCCTGGAGAGTTTTGGGGCTCAAGGGGAAGAAGACAAGGAAAAAAAAAGTGCTTGTTTATAATTGTTTTAAAATTGAAAAATAGTTTAAAAAGGGGAGCCAAGTGTCCTTGCAAAGAGGGCAAGGGAGATGAGGGGGCCGCGCTCGAAATGAAGGGTTTCCCTGCCCTCAACGGCATCCCACCCGGGGGATGCTCCGCTTGCGCCTCCACCTGCAAATGGGGCGGGGGGAAAGATTAAAAAGGTATTTTGGGGGGGGGGGGGGGGGGCAAAAAGCTGGAGTTCAAAGGAGGAGCTGCCTTTCGTGTAGCTGGTCGGATCCCTGCTGCCCTGCCCTGCCAGGGGTGGGCTGGGGGGGAGACGGGGAGGGATGTCCCGTGTCCCCACGGGATGTTTCGGGGGGGCTCGGAGGAAGCACAAACTATTTTTACACCCCTCCAAATTTCTGTCCCCTGCCCCCGGGCTCGCTCATTCTCTCTGCAAGGACGGGGGGGGGGACACCAAACCCCAGCGTTCTTGGTTTTCACTCTTATTGGTCTTTTTTTGTTGTTGTTGTTGCTAAAATTGGAAGGCAGCACTCTGGCTGACCCTGGGGAGCGGGGCTCCCCCCGGGCAGCTGCGGGGGGGGACACCCGGCAGCCTTGAGCCTTCAGTGCTGCCTTTGTCCGGAGACCCTAAAGACCGCGGATCAAAGTGACCTGGTGGCATCTTTAAAAGGACGGAGAGGGAAGGGAGCGGGGGAAGCCAGTTATGAAACTGCGGTCCCCAAACCCAGGGGAAGGAAGGGGAAAGGTCCGAGGGAAAACAAAAGTATAGATATATATATACATATATATATATTGAGGAAAATCTGCCCAAATCATTTGCATCCAAATCTGGAGTATAGGGGAAAGTCCGGAGCGAACGCAATTCTGTTTTGGTTATTTTTTCCCCCATTATGGGGACGAATTGATTTGCATTTTTATTGGGAATTAAAGGAGAGGGAAGAAAGTTCACTCGACGGGATCGCTCAATGAGAAGCTGCTTTTGAGCAACTTCCCTCCAAGCGGAGTTAAAAATACTCGGGTGATTTTCGCCTTGCTTAAAGTTACAAGAAGCGTCTTTAAATCGTCCGTGAAACTTCCCACTGTTAAATAACTTCGTAAAGATTATTATTATTTTTTTCCTTGTGAAAAATCAATCCAACCAGCGCATCATCTTGCGTCGTAATAAAGATCCGCTGGCTGCATTATTTTGCATTTTTAAATGTATAAACGTCTTCAAAAGGAGAGGTTGAAGGTACAAAAGGACACTTCGATGTCGAGGGATATTCAGGGGACAGTCATGTTTAAATTCGCTACAATTGTCTCTGGCACATTTGATTGCTCGGAAAAAGAAAGAAACACTGACATGAATAGGAATGGGGGCTGGGGGGGGACGGGATTAATAGCCCCCAACCTTTGTATGGTGTAAATTATCCAAGAGAGGGCAGATAGCTGGAGCTGCTGGTGATTTTAAAGGAATATATAGATATATGCACCCGCACGTATAGACGCGTGTATTTAGTAAAAAACCGGTGTTTTCCAGACGGATTCGTTATTTCTGCGCAGTAACGAAATTCTTTTTAAATTCTTTCCCCACTTCTCGAGAAGATGCCTGTTTGATGCTAAATGGCAGCAAATTGAGCTATTTGAAGCTGCTGCTTTTTTGTTGTTGTTGTTGCGAATGTGAATATTTGGTTTGTACCTTGTTGCTCTGCTTCTTTTTCCTGGAGTTTTCCCCTTAATCTCCTTCCAGCCACAAACCCTCCCTTGTGCGTTGGGCTGAATATGCTCGCAGCGGGTCAACTGCAATTTCCATTCCCGAAACTCCGGCAAAAGGAGGAGAAAAGTTTGGGGGGGGGTTAACAAATGTTGTTTTTTAAATAAACAAAATAACCCAGTTCTGGCCATCCCTTGCTCACTGGATGGGGGGTGTGTAAAGGGGGAGAGACGGTGCAGCCACAGATTAAGACACATCTTAAGGACGAGGGGATCCAAGAGGGTTAAATCAAAATGATGGTTGGGGGGAATATATATATATATAAAAATATATATATATGTCCAAATCTCCGTACTTCTTAAGGGAAAATGCTCAAAGGTTAATAGTGTGGAGATGGACAATCTCCCCCTTTTCTGCTTGGCAAGAGCGTCTCAGCAAATCACCGTCAAGGAGAAAAAACGAGTGGTGGTTGTGATCAGTTGCTAAAGAATAAAGTAACTTCAGAGCAGAGAGCTGGTTGGGTTTAGAGTTCAGTTGCAAAGAGTCAAGTGTCTCCCGTGGAGAAGAAAATATCCCAGTCACCCCCCCCCCCCGCGCAGCTCATCACGCAGGAGGGAAATCTAAATATTGGCATTATTTTTTCCCTGCGAGGCAGGAAAGGGCAAAAGCGGAGCCGAAACCCCCGCTCCTCTCCCGGCCGCTGTGACTTCGTGACTTTTCTCTCCGATTTTAAACTTTACCCAGGCTGAATTTGATCTTTTTAACTCTTTTGCCACCCCCTCCCCTCCTTTCTCCCCCTTCCTTTTCTGACGGTATTTTTTCTCACTCTGTTTTCTCCCCTTAACCTCCTTTTCTTTTTCTTTTTTTGTCCGCCTTTCATTTGAAGCGAGGCTTTACAGCTTGCTACACTTTCTAAGTGCATCAATAGCCACTTTAGAAATACAAACAACTTTTAAAGATAAAATAACCAAACCAGAATGGGACTTTCAATGGGGGAATAGTTGTTGTCCTTTACCATGGAGTGTGCAGCCGCCTCTGCCTAATCCAGCTTTCATTTTCACCGACAAATGCCAAGAATCTATATCTGTCTCCCAACCCCTCGGGAGCTTGATTACACGACAAAAGGCTGCCATTATCCGCAGGAGAAAACAGGGAGGGGACACGGGGGCTCGGGCCTCTGAGGATGAGGGCATCTCCAAACTATTGACTTAGTGGATGAAGTCAAGAGCAAACACGCTGAGATCTAAAAAGGGGGAAGGCGCTGGGGAGGGGGGGTGGGATGCTCAGGGAAGGAGAGGAGGAAAAGCACCAGCAGAAAGTCCTTGAAAGTAGCGCGGATTGGGAAGGAGAGAGTTTTTGGGGGAATGGATCCAACTGTGGAAAGGTTTTTCTCCCTCCCCAGCCAAGAGCAGGTTGATCGGGGAAAGCTCCCACTCGCTTGGTGTTTTTTTTCCTCCCCGTGTGTCTTCCCTCGCGGTGAGATTTAATTTTTGCAAAGCTCTTCTCCACCTTCCCCATGGGGAATTTGGGTCTTTCACCACGTTGATAGAGGGGAAAAAGGAGGAAAAACGCAAGTCATGCTTCGTGGTGACACGGCCGGGATGGTGTGGGATCCCCATCCCGCCGACCTGCGCATCCTCCCCGAGCTGGGCGCAGGAATCTCTCCCCAGGCTGGAGCTACTCCCAAAATAGGCTTCCTCCAAAGTTTTTGGGGCACAAGACCTGGGGACATTCCCTTCCTCCTTTTCTGCAGCACGGAAACGGGGCAAAAGCCCGATGGCTGGGCTCGGTTTTTCTCCCCAAAGTGGGAATAAAGTGGGTCAAGGTCTCGGCTGCGCGTTTGTCCGAGGAGCCGCGCTTGTTCCCCGCCGAAGGGCTGTGAATTAGGGGCTGCGAGTGATGGCGAATTGGAGGGGGGGGGGGAGAGGGTGGCAAACCTGCCTGCGAAGCCCCCGGGGGTCTGGCAGGGAGGAGAAGTCACCCCACGCCGCTGCTTTTCAGGTTTAACTGGCTGCGTTTTGCATGACTGCCTCATTAGCCACTGCTGAGCTGGGATTTGCGGTCCAGGCTCATCCCGGCCCGTCGTGGACAAAAGTTATTTCAGCCCTATCTGTAATTTATCTGGGTCACCTAGGGAGAAATCCGCCGGGTACGGAGAGTCCTAGAAGCGGTACCAAAGGAGTCCTACCGCCCTTAATTATTCTTTAATCAACCTAGCGCAGTGGTCCCTTTTAAAGAGCTGCTTTTGGTGCAAGAGCTGCGTTTAAGCATCTGGTTCCCGGCCGAGGCTGGGGAGCCAAAAACCTGCTCCAGCTTAAGGGATTTAAAGGTGTGGAGCGTGTGTTTCGGGCTGGGCCCGGCGAGCATCTCTTTTGCTGTAATCACAAAAGTATTAAACAAAGGAAGAGGGTGGCAGGGAGGTGGGAAGAACCTGGAGGATCCGATTTAAACTACAAAGGCACAAAAGAAGCCTAAATTCAGCTTTTAAGCGACATTTATTTTTGCGGAGAGCGGGCTGGCTATGCACGGCTGAGAGGCTGTTTGGGCTTTTCCTCTTTGCAATAAGTTTATTTTTTGTTATTTTTTTTCCGCCTACATGATATATATAGAAAAAGGCGGGGAACCTGCTGTTCGCAGCGGGATCCTGACCTAGGACCGGCATGGAGAGGTTTCCTCGCCGGAATTTCGCTTTGCTTTGGGGAAGCTTCGCGGCATTCCCCGGCTTTGCGGTCCTACGGACAGTTCAGTGTCTGGCAGGGAAAGAACAGCTGATGTGAGAGAGAATAAGGACGAGAAAAAAAAATCATCGTAATCTTGGGACGTATATAATCTACGTCTCCCTGAATCTCAAAAGGCAGCGGGCCCGTCTCTCTGATTTATTTTTACGCTAGCCTAGTTTGCATCCCAAAGAAGTAAACTGCTATTTTTAACCGCTGTTTTAAAGCTTAATTAAAAGCCCCTAAACTGATTGTTTTGAAAATTGATTTAGAGGAATTGCCCCAGGGCTGAGACGCTATCTAAGCCAAGTTGCAGTCCCAGAGCTCGCAGTGGTGTCGGAATCGTTAACCCCGCAGAGGCAGGAGTGGCCGGGGATGGATGACACATGGGCCAGCGGGGTCCCTACACCCTCTGGAAAGAAAGGTCCTTTGTTAGTCCCGGCTACTGGCTTGCTCGGGTGGATCTCCGCTGGTTTCCTGGAGTTACGAGGTTTAATTGAATTAAGGGAAGCTCTGAGATGCTTGTGATGGGAGAGCTCTTCTTTTCATCTGCACATCTTGGGGACCGGAGCCCCTCGTGGGGGGGTCTCCGTGGGATGGATGTAGGAGAGAAGGGCCGCTCCATCTCCAAATGTGGGGGGACAGGTTTTTTCGGTCCCAAACCTTTTTCTCTCCCCAGCCAACCTCCTTTTTTCCCAGCCATCTGCACCCGGCAGAGCCGCCCGAGATGCTGCTGTAATTACCGGCAATTGCTTCCCCGGGAGAAGGGGCTTTACCTGCTTAAATGAAAGTTGGTTTGAAGGCTTGGAGGGAGGGGGGAGGTTGGGAAGGGAAGTGGCATTTCAGCCCCGTAATTAGATGTAAACAAGAATAGAGACGGGGCTCCATGGTCAGACAACTTGATTGTTAAGGGATTAACACCTAAGTAAACCAATAAAGGCTTCGCGTTGCTGGTGAGAGGGCTGCGGGCCAGGCAGGGCTGTGTAAGACTATCAAGGCCCTAATGGACTCCCCCCGGCAGAGCCAGGGCAGAATATTAATAAACCCCCGAGAAAACGGAGGTTTAGTCCCGGCCTGGACACGTGTGGGGCCACCCCAGCAATTTTAGGAGTCTGGTTTTTGAAGGCTCTTAGCAAAGGTTGGAGTTGTTGGAGCTGTTTCTGCTGCCTGGGAAGCGAGGGGCGATTCCCTTCTCCCCTTCGGGATGCACCCAGCATCACCCGGCACCCATCGCCCTGTTTATTAGGGAAATAAAGGAATTAAAAGGGGATTTCCTCCCCAGCCGTATGGGGCAGGGCACTCCCGTGTATCACCACCTCCGCGCATGTAAGTAGGACGGTTTCTTTTGCACAAAGGAAACTGCAGGTTCCTTCAACCCTTTAGTTCCTCCATCTCTTCTTAATAATAGCTTAAAAAAACAACCCTTCAGAGCCAGCTTGAGCAAAACCCTCCTGGGCGTAGCTGTCCAGGTTTGCCTCCAACTGGGCTTTTGTGGTCGTTTCTTTTTCCTTCCAGCTCGCCCTCGGTTGGTATTTCCCCCCCTTCCTCTCCCGCTTTGGTCAGACTTTGAGTGGACGGAGGAGTTTAACCTTTGGGAAAGGAAAAAAAAATCAGATCTGGCCTTAAGTGATGTGGTGGTACCTGTAAGCCTGATTTCCATGGCAATTTGGGATTGAGAGGTACCTGAAAGGCTCAGAGTCAAACTGAGTTCAATAACTAGGGTCTGTTTTGTTTTCCTCCGTCTCCCCAGCTTCCAGTGGTCTCTTGACTCGGCTGGCAGGGCTAATATCGGAGCACTCTAGGGTGTGGGTATTTCTTCCTCCTGATTGCAAATAACCGAAAGATTAGCACCAGCAGCTGTTTGGAATTGGAACAATGGAGAGACCTAGGAAGTGGAGAAATTGAAAAAGGAGAACCCCCCCTCTCCTAATCACCCAGCTCAAAGTTCACCAAGTCAGACTGCATTGACTTAACGTGACCTCCACCTCGGCTTCACGGGGCTGTTTGCTTATATGAAGGTTGAGGGGGAGACAGAAAGAGGGAAGCGGGGGGAAGATACTGGGGCGTTTAATGAAATTTCCTATAGAAATAGGAGGTTATTGCGTGGCTGGAGGGTCCCCTTTGGCCGCCGGGTGCTTTCGGTCCTTGCCCTGTAGGTTTAGGGGGTTCCCTACCCATCCTGGGCGGGGGGTTAAACCTCCTCCATCCTCTCGCCCCCTCCCCCGGAGTGGGGCCTGATCCTTCACTCCGGGATTCGAGAACGGGCTTTTCCCTCCGGGCAGTGACACCCCCGGTTTGTGGGGGGTGTGCGGTGGGGTTGGGGTCCTTGCTGTGGGTCAGGGTGGGAGGGGTCCCTGCTATGGAGCAGGGGGATCATGTTCACACCCCAGCCCGGTCCTGCGCTGGCTGGTGAAGTGTGAGAGCGGCTGAGCTGTCAGGAGGGGTTTGAATGGGATCTCCTAATGGATTTGACTCGGAAATCTCGACTTGACCAGTTTTTTCCTCTTTAAAACAAACTCATTAAACTTGTCAACACTCATTAGGGCCTTAAAACGTTGAACTGGAGTCACTGGGGAGAGCGGTTGGTGGGGGGCTGCCTGGGGAAGGAGAGATGGGGAAGGGGGGCAGCCGAGCACCGGCTCCGTGCCGGGCTGCAGCCTCCATTTGCGGGGAGGGAGAAAACGGGCTGCCAGGAAAATAAACGTCTTAAAAGAGAAATCAAGGGAGGAGAGATGGAGCCGGCACAGGGAGGGGGCTGTGCCTTAGAAATAAGGGGATCTCCGCACCCCCCTTCGCCTCCGAGTACCGCCGGAGGGGCCGGGCTGGGCGAGTGACTCGGTTTGGGGACGTTCCGTGTGATTTGAGAGTGTGTGTGGGGAAATAAATCTGCTAGGCTGTGACTTCTGCAATTGCCGGGGGAAGGGGGAATGGGGGGGAACGGAGGGTGAAACGTTAGAGGCAGCTTTCAGCCCTAAATCCCCTGGAAATGAGCCTGGTCTCTGAAATTCCTTCCCAATCCCCCTACCCAAAATACTTTGAGAGCTGTAAAATTAGTCGGAGATCGTCTTAATTCTGTCGGCAGGACGAAAATTGCGTAGGGGGGTTGGGGGGCAATTAAATGTTGCACATTTCTCCGTCTTTTTTGAATAGAGGTTTTGTTTGGGGTTGATTCAGATTTTTTTTTTTTTTAAGGGTTTATTCTGATGCTTTTCAAGCCTCGGTTCTCCTTTAAGGAGGAAAAAACCCACCCCCACCCCTATTAAAAAAAAAGCAAAAAAACCTTCGAGACCTTCTGTTATTCCCCTCTCTGAGAATGAGAACATCAGCTATTCAAGCGTATTGATGAACTCCCCCAAAAAGTTTATTAAGAGAAGCGAAAACAAAAGGACTAAAGGCCGCAGGCAACTGGACAGACAGTTTATAAACTAAGGTCCCATTGTCCCCCTGAGGCAGATGCATGAATACCTCTGAATGGGTCCCTTTGGAGTGACAAGATCAAGCCAGACAACAGCATGTTAAAAGGAAGGAGCGCTGTTTCTCTTTCTCCAACCCAAAGATCTGCTCCCCCTACTCCTCCTGCATTAATGTACATCTGCAGGGGGAGGAATAAATAGCTCCTTAGGATCTGCGGCCTTCGGGGTTTTTTATTCTTCCACCCCCAGCACTGGCTCTTTGCACCATATGCTGCAGATCAACCCTCCTTTCTCCGCAGCCTCCAGCCTGGCAGTCGCCTAAAATGATCCCCAGCAATCGCAAACTTTCCTCCTTCTCTCTCTCTTTCCTCCCCACTCCTCCTCTTTCCTTCCCCTCTGCCGCTGTTAAAAATCGCGATTTATGGCCTGCTTGTCTAGGAGATCCCTCGTGGTCAATTAGGTTTGCACAGAGCAATTTAACTAATAGGCTTTGACGGATTTATTTTATTTTATTTTTTCTCTTTCACTGTGATATCGGCCTTGAGCTGCCAGGACATAGTGGTGGGGAGAAGCATCTCGAGCATCCCATGGAAAGGGGTAGGGGACAGCAAACCCAGCAATGGGTGCCCAGAGAAGTCTCAAATTGATACCCAAACCTGCTGCTCAAGGTCCCCTGGCTCCAGACTCCTGTTGTGGCTGCAGGAGATGGGGTCAAGCAGCATTTGGGTAAATTTGAGTAATACTGAGCAGCTTTTATTTCTCCCATAAAACTGTGATGATCTGTATGACCGCCCGGTTCCCCCGCTTTGCCTCTTTCAGACATTTTCCACCCTCGCTAAGGTTAATTCAGAAAAGTGATTAAAAGCCTTGGAAGGGGAGAGGGGGTATTAATGTGTGTTTGAAGTTGACGGCATTTTAGATTTATGATCTTGGAGTACTTTGTTGCCCGGACAGTGGAAAAAAATAGGGAAGGAGGGAGTTTCTCATCACTTTGTCCCTCAAAATAACTTCTAGAGGTGCAGACTGCATGAAATAGCCCAGACAAGGCTTAAATTCAAATGCAGAGATTTTCCAGCCTTGGTCCTCCCCCTCACACCCCAGCCCTGGGTGTTTGGGGGTCCCCTCCATCCCTGTTGTCACATCGAGGGGATCCCTCCGAGGTGGGAGCATCTCAACCCGGCTGCGAGGGCGCTTTTGGGGCTGAAAACTCGCGTGATGGGTCAGTCCAGCGGGTCTCTGGTGCTCACAGAGCCTGTTTGCACACTCCTTAACAAGAGACAGCTCTGAGCGCTGGGTTGGGAGGTCAAGCGATGATAATAATAATAAAATTACCCCCCTTTTCCCCAGCCTCACCTTCCCCTTTGCAGCGGAAGAGTTGCCATTTCATGGCTGGCTAAAGCCAAACTTCCCTCAAGGGGGTTATGCGACTTCTGACCCTCCTAACCTGTTCTTAGTGCTTTCCAAAGGAGACGCGCTCCTGGAGAGGTGACCCGAATGGAGAAAGAGCCACAAGGGCAAAACTAATATATTAAAAAAGAAAAAAATCCAAAACAGCAACAGGGAGGAGAAGAAACACTGAGAAAAAGTTAAAGAAAATAACAACCGAAGCAGAAGTGTTTCCAAATTAGGAAAATACTTGCTTAATTAGCTAGGGTAATAGTTTGTAGGGAACTGTGTGACCCTTCAAGCAAACGCATCCACGTTTGATTTTATTGATACGAGTAAATGGACCGACTGATGGGCCCAGTTGTTTGCTTGCAGGACCCTTTGCAGCCCTTCACGTGCAGGGATATTTTTATTCTTTCCCTTTGGGGTTTCCATGAGGTCCGTTTGCCTGAAAGCATCGCAAATGGGGCTGGGGAGAGGCAAAAAAGAAACAGATGAGGAGCTGATGTGATGAAAGACCAACAGATTTTGGGTCATTCCTGTTCCCATAGCAGCTCCCCGAGGCATTTCAAAAGCGAAAAAAAAAAAAAAGAAATGGGAAAACACAAACACATAATCAAACCAAGGAGCCAGTTAACCAGGCCAATACCCGCAATCCCAAAGTCCCATTTAGCTGCTCGCAGGATTATCACTTGTTGCCGATTCAAAACCAGCAGGTGTTGTCAGCTATTTATGATTGCTGTTATTTATACGGTGCCACTGGCGTGCCTGGCGCTCGGCAGCCACGTACGGACAAGAGCCAACCTCTCCCCTGAGAAGATACCAAACTAAATTAGACTTCACACAGTGGCAGACGGTAACACTCAGCAGACGGGGCTGAGGGGGAAAAAAGAGAGGTTCAAATGTACAAAAATCGTGCAATCTCCAGGCATTAAATCCCGGGCCCGTTAACTTGTTAGTTCTTGTTTGATAGGAAAAGAGAAATAAATAGATCTGTGTTTATGCGCAGGAAGGTAAGGACTGAGGTAGGGCATCGTGCCTTGCTTTGTGGATGGAACAGATCAATATTATTTGCTTTCTGGGCCGGGATTGAGATTTGCAGCCGTTGTGTGAGGCGGCGGATGGATGCGCGGCCAGAGCCAGCTTGCGGCGTGGAAAAGAGCCGGGGGATAAGTGAAGCGAAGCCGCTTGCCCAGGTTCACATGGAGTATCAGTGGCAAAGCCAAGACTGGAACCTCGTGTAAAAATCACTAAGCAGAGCCCCATGCGCAGCTTGCTTTTTCCTCAAAACCTGGTGGTTTTATGCAGGAAAATTCCCGTGGTATGTGCAGTTTTACCCAAAGATTGAATATGGACCTGGAGGTTTGGCTTTTAATTTTTTTCTTTAGAGGCAAATCAGCTCACGGAGCAAACAACTAGATGCTGTTTGGATATAAAACACATTTCCAGCTTAGGCCTGCAAAGGCTTACGTTTGTGGGTGACTTTATCCAAATGAGTCATCCCATCCCATGTCTGTGAGAGGATTCCCCATGTAAGCAAAATTGAGCAATACGACATTTCTAGGGATTGGGCCAGGCACCGGTAAGAAGCATTTCCCAGCCAAAGGATGCTGCATGGGGAGAAAAATCAGCTCTGCAAAACTTCAACAGCCTCCTCCTGTCTTTGGCTTGAAAGACAAGAGTCATGAACCGAGGAACTGGTCATGGCTTTGCTGGCCGTGGTGTAAAATGCAAAGTGACCCCCTGTAGTTGTTTGAAGAAGGCTGGACCTTGCTGTAAAGCTCCGTAAACTGGGCTCCCCCGCCAGCTCCTTCCCCCCATCCCCTCCTTCCCGGCATGTTTTAAATGATTTTTGGATTTTAAAGCAGGGCCTGGAGCTCATTCCTTCGTATTCATGGCATCAAACAAGAGGCTGCTGCCTCCAGCTGGGTTCCTTGAACTTAGAAGCAAAGTTCTACTCAATATTACCCTAATTAATTAACTAAAGAGACAATGGCTTTTCAGGTCTCACCTCTGTTTCCAGGGAGGGGGCCCTTTTGACAGAGCCCTACCATAAACTAATTCCGAGTTCCAGCAAGGAGTCATAGGGGGAAGAGTTAAGTGACACTATTTACTTGTTTACCAAGACAATTTATGTCATATTTGTTTTTCCCCACCTTCTGTCTGCAGCACTGAAAACTCTGTTAGGGGTGCAGGGGGAAGGAGGAGGAGGAGAGAGTATTATTTGCATTACCCACTGGAATCAAAGCATATTCCCCCATGAAAAATACAACTTCATAGCTTTTGGTATCTTCTTTTTAAAAAAATTCTAATTTACAAAAACTTTTTGAAGCTTTCCAGGTTCAATATAACAAATCTGAGCTTTGATGCTTTAAAAGTGCCATAAAGAGCTACAGGCAACATCACAGTTAACCAAAATATATATATTTCAAGGCTCCTGTGAGCACTTGTATCTCTTCAGAATGTTGTGGGTGGTGGTTTTCTTTTTCATTTGCAAGCAAGCACTGAATAGATGTTCGCTGGTTTATTCCACTCAGAAACAGGCATTTCGTATTTTGTAGCAGCACGAAAACCATTTTAAAAGCTCACAGCGAAATGTGACCAGCTGGAAAATCTATCTGGGAACACATATGTCATATACTCACCAGCGCATCGTTATTGGGTTTTGGGTCACCGTAGCCCAGAAGAAGGGCAATATGATCGGTATTTTTGTAGGTAAGGAAATTAAAGAACAGGCTAGATAGGTATGTCACTTCGTGTCCCATTGGGAGCTGAGAGTTAAAGAAGGAACCGAATTTGTGTCTCATGGAATTCCCCCCGTCCATCGCAGCGTCCTCCATCTTCACAAATCACCTCCATGCTCAGGCTCAACCCACTCACTGGGTCAAATTCTCAAATAACCTAAAATGGCTTCACTTCATGGAGTTTCTTAAATTGGATCGGCAATTGTAGATTTGAGGATGGGATTTCGGTATTTGGGGTCTGTGATCCACAAGCTCTGCATCTCCTATTTTTTAATTCATTTCTAGGTGTAGCATTTTGACTATTTGGCAAATGATTCTCCTCTCTGCTCCGTTGTGTTAGCAAGAGTTGTCCAGGCTGATTCATCGAAGAAATCTCATGAGGACCAATCTAGAAATATGTTCCTTACGTGCAAGGAAAACAGTATATTTCATAGGAGATTCTTCCTTTGGGTCAGAAAAGGGATCAGTTACTTTCCCCCCCATATCCATACGTTTTTGGTCTGGGTTTCATTGCTCAGAACATAGGTTGGTGCATGCGAAATACATTTGTGTGTGTGTTTCAGAGCTCTGGGGCATATGAGAATGTGATCATTCATAACCACTTCTCCCAGTTTAAGGCGTGCAGTTTTGGAGGCCTAGGTTTAGCCACTGAAAATTCAGTCCTTATTGTCTCTTGTCCCAAACCTGCAATTAGTTATGTCCATATTTAACTTTATACATGTGAGTAGCCTCATGGTATGTGAAACACAGATGCGGTTAAGAAGATACTTCCACTCCCACCTCCTATAAAAGTGAATAGCTGAAAAGGGATCATTAGCAATAAGCATTCCCCAGGGCACAGGATCTCCTTATATACTCATTAAAGCAGAGTAGCGCTCACAAACAAGGTTTAAGGGAGATATTCTGCCATAAACCAGTGCATTTGATGGACCTACTTCAGCATAATGGGGAAGCAAAATGACCAAGCTCTCTCATTCCTGCAATAATACCACATACCATTGTTGCTCTGGTTTAGTTAAACCTCTCCTGAAGCTGGAGGATGTCTAAGAAATATCCAAGTGCTGCAAGAGCTGTTGTTAATAATTCAGGAAGTGAATGTGAATCAACTCTGGACTAGCAATTCTTCACCACATCTAAGAAATAGCAAAGCTGTTGTACCTCTCAAGGCTCAAAGGAGATTGCTGTTAATTGGTCCCTTAACTACTTGGTAGACGTGAGGCTGTTGTAATTTTGGGTATTTAAGGGTCTGCCCTGTCGCAGTCAGGCTTCTTTTCTTGCTTCTTGTGTCCCACCCCAGTACTAGTTCCACATCAGTCAGGATCTTCAGGCAACCCTTGCTACAACTTGCACGGCCTTTGCAGTCACCAGCAATGTGCAAGGAGCACATCGATACTAATTGTGAAGCGGCATCGTTACCATTTCATGATCAAGGTCAAGTGTCATCGTGAGAAGTGCCGCACTTGTGATGACTAATGACAAACGGTGATATCAAGGGAAAACTCAGGCTCTCGGTGATTTGCACGGGGCTCGGCTGCCTTTGATTCCAACATTCCCTCCAGTAGCCCGTGTGTTCTTGCCACTCGAGCCTCTGATCTTTGCGGGGGGCTCGGTGGGTTGGGCAGGATCGTCTACTTGAAATGTGTTAGAACACATAGTGACATCGGTGGTGCTGGTGTCACTTTGTCCCTCCTCTCTCTGGGAACTATAAGCCACAATTAGAATTGTGTGACAGTTTTCATTTCCACACTTTCCAGTTGCAAAAAAGACAACAGAGCGAGTGACGGCAATTCTTTGCAAAACAGGGAGAAAATACCTCTGGGGCTGTTTGCCAAGTTGGTCTGGATCACTGTTCCCCCTGAAAATGCCGCGGCACTTGCCAGTGAAGCTGCAGTAAAAATTGGTGTATTCCTGCCCAATTTCTTTGGCACCTTTGATCTTGATTAGGGCTGAGCTGCTTCCCAAACCAGACAAATTACAGCTTATTCTCCCCACTACAGGGACTGAAAAATTAAAATTGCACAGCCATCTGGGTTTGGGACATGAGGAGGGTAGAAAGGATGTCCTGGTGAAGCCACCTGGGTCCCTTCACTCATCCAACCATGCATCTGATGTACCTTTCAGAGGGCAAGGGGACTGAAAATGCTTCAGAAATGGAAATGCTGTCCATTTGTTTATAATTTTATACCCCAACATGTAACCTGAACCTGATGGAGTCAGTAAAGAATTAAACCTCTGCATGTTTCCTACCTCAAAAATACTGGAGCGAATCCAGGGCTCTTGAAGGCAAATTATTCCAAAGAGCTGGAAGACAAAGAAAAAAAGAAGCCTGACTTTTTGTATTCTTTTACTTTTTTTTTTTTTGAAAGAGTGCCCTTGTTCTCCAACATCAATGGGCGACCGATGCATTTTCGGGAGCACGGCCAGCTAGCTGTGAAGCAAGCCCCGTGATTTACAAATAATTACATTTCTTCAGAGGAGTTTTGAGGACAGAAACTAATTCCAAGGGAATGAAATGTCTCAGTCTGAGCAGGGGTCTCAGCGAGGACTTTTCATTTTCCATTCTTTTTTCAGAGAGAAGAGTTTTCTGCTTATAAAATGTAAGTTAAGCATCTCGGGATGAGCTTACTTGTTGCAGCTATGCAGTTTGGGTTATTAAATAAGTTGTGAATGTATTTTGCCATTAGCACTTTTGCACAGTGAGGTGTTTCTGTTGTTTGTCTAGTTTAGTTTTGGTTTTAAATCTAGGGTATAAACAGTTTACATAGGGTAAAGCTGACCTAGCTGTAAATCTAGTATCTGGATTTCGCATGCCACAAATTGAAGGGGTCTGTGGAGACAGAGGTGTTGATTTGGCCGATTAAAGCAATTTAAAACCAGGGATCGTGTAGGACTGTGATGCTGCTCTGTCCATTTCTCCCAGCTCAATATTCTCTAGTGGTGAGCTGTTTATTTTGAGATGTTGCAAATGTGTAATTTCTCTCTCTTCTCCTGGAGTGCACTGGTTTAGACTGGGAAAAAAATACACCAACAAAATTGTGTGCTCAAATTATAAGATTTTAATGCAGACAACATGCTTTTGTGCAGGATTTGTACTCCCCTCGCTGCACTGGGCAGTGAGGGAGAGGACACGTGGGAACTTAATACATATATATTTATTTTGTAAAGTAACCAAACTACAGTCTGTGGGACTGCAAACCTATGGGATAGATAAGGAACTGTAAATTTAAGCTACCTCAAAGTGAGATTTTTCTACATATGGGCTATACGCGAGCAAAGCATATGTAGAATATAAATTATAATTGATAAATATAATACAAAAAGACAGACCTGGGAGTAGGGAATTAGCAGCTTGATTGCTCCTGCCCCCTGTTACGATGTTACATTGGGGCAAAGCCATTGGAAGAAAAGTGGTTGCCAGCTCAGGGCAAAGAGGTGGCTGTAGGGCAATGAAATTCCAAAATGTGGACCAGCAGAGGAAGGAAGGGACTGTCCCCTCCCTCTGTCCCAGTGCCAGAGGTTTCTCCGCACCTGCCCTACCCTATGGATGTAAAGGTAAAGCGGAGTGTGAGCCCTCTGCACTCCTTTTTGGGGGGTAGCCTTGCCTTTTCGCAGCGCCAGCCGTGACCCCCAAGTAACACGCTTTAAAAACAGCCTCTTGGAATGGTAAGAGTTTGTGGCTTTTTTTTTTCTTTTTTTTTTTTTTGGCTAACTTTATCAGTGCCCGAGCACGCCTTGAAGTGTCAGCTTGACATAATATGTAACAGTAATTAAGAAATAAGCCTCTTGCCCGGTTTCACAGCAATCATTTAGCTAAGTAACTACCATGGTCCAGTGCCTCAAAAATCACCATTAGCCCACGCCACTTATGGCCATAAAATTTCTTGTTTTCTGCTTTTCATCGGACTCACCCTGGAATCTTCGTTTTGCTTTATTTATACATTTGCACTCAAACAATGGCAATAAACCCATTCCCAGAGTGTTGCAAATCAGAAATTTGTCCACATTTTTTCCACCACCTTCCTGGGTGAAGCTGCTTTTTGCTTGGGAACGGCGGTGGCTGGAGGCAGCTGGGAGCAGGGGGGGCGACCAGGGTGTCGCTTGGAGATTGATCGGTTGCTGTTGGAAGTCGCTGGGATGGGGCAGAGAGGGGGAGCAGGAGGAATCTGGCATGAAAAGACAGTTTGTGGTGACAGGAGTTTCTTTTGAAAGACCTGATTGAATCAGACCTGAGGCGGGAAGAAACGGCTGTTGCCTTCATTGAGTTTTCGCTAACTTTTCCCCCCCTCCTACCATCGAGGTTTTCGGTTTGGGCTTTTTCGCTTTGTTCTTTTTTTTAATGTGTCCTATACTGTTTAAGCTGGAAGAAATAAGCACGAGGTCCTGCCCGCAGAGTGAAAGAAAACAAAAAAAAAAGATCAAGGACATCTCACTCAGTTCCTAGCAGCCCGTGAGACATATTTTTAACCATTCTAAACCAGTGGACCGCTCATTTCAGCAGAGCCTGCGACTTTTAAACCAACGCACTATTAGGCACTTAGCCTCCATAAATTATGCTTAAAGCTCTCTGCAGACCACTCGATGGACCAGATTGGGATGTTGTGACATGAACTGAGTTGTCTTATTTGGTACAATTTATGGATGAAGCTGCTTGCCTGGCCTTATTACCAGAATACCTGCAAACGGCTTTTCTCTGGGGACCGTGCTGTGATCCACGCTTGCAAACAGACGGCAAACAGCTTGTCTTTAATTAAATAAATGTCTGTGGTGCTCTGAACCCCATTTTCCCCAATATCAGGCTTGTCCCTTTGCCACTTCACCTCCTCCAGGCCTGGTTCAGGTTTTACTAGGCGGTCGACTTAGCAAGTAATGACTGCTCACTCAAGCAAGCGCCAGCTGGCATTATGGAGATTTACCCCCAGTGACATCTGAATTGAGCTTTGAGCAAATGCCCTCGTATTTGGTCCACTCAACTTCAGAGGGAGTTTTGTCTGAATCAAAAGAAATAGGGACAGGGGAAGGAAAAAAAAAAAAAAGAAAGATTTTAGGACTCAGCGGTTAGCGAAGTCGGACTGCCCGGATTTCCCTCTCTTGTGGCATTTGGACACTAGAAAAAGCACTGGGACTTAAACTGAACTATCAACTTTTGGAGGAAGAATTTTTACTGGCAAGAACAGCCTTGTGCTGCCTGACATGTGCAGGAGATGACCTACTAAGTCTATTTTTTATTGCCGTTGAGTTTCTTCCTGCCCAGCTTCTGGGTTATTCAAAGTTATTCTATTAAAATCCATCAAACATCTCTCTCTGTCCAGAGAGACACCAAAATCCTGCTCTTTCTGCACAAGGGCCTGTGCAAGCTACCACAATTATAACCGCCTGTCCTTGCTGCCTGCACCCCTCAGCCTCTCCATGTCCCAGATCTCAGAGATAAATCTTTTAGCCTGTGTATGGGGATATAGCGGAAGATTTGGTGAGGAGGTTAGTTAAATGTAAATACGCTCAAGTGACTTGCACCTGTCGGTAGAAAAAGCACATACATCACACTAATTGTTTTACTGACCTTGTGTGCTTGATGAGTAGAATCTCTGTGTTGGGTAACACAGGCCTGTAAGAAACTCTAGGCACCTTAGCACTATGTCTGAGATTCCTGCTTTGTTGTGAGAAAGAGCGGGAGGCTGTGCCAGCCTGAAGCCTTGAAATACAGGTGAGCTCAGCAGGCCTGGTGATCTTCCAGCAGGGCTGGACTGACCAGCGCCTGCGTCCCCACTTGTGTCACCTCCGCCTGGGGGCTCAGGTGTGGCCTCGGAGATCCCCCAGTAGAGAGGGAACTAAAATAAAACGTTCTCTTTGCAAGTGCATTCGTGGCCTCTGGCTCTTCTTGTGACGTGCCTGCGTATGTGTACAGTCCGCCATTTCTCCAGGTGAGGTACGCCAAGGGGTGTGCACGCACAGCTCCCCTCTGCTCCCTCACAGCAAATGGACGCCACAGGCGCTCCTCCCCTTTTTTGCCTTCAGGATGGAAGAGAGGCAAGGCCAGGCCCTGTCTTCTTTTGGGTAAGGGAAAATGGCCTTTTTTCTTCTGCCCCAGCCCGTTTCCAGGCCACCGTGAGCACTGAGTCCCTGCGGGATCAGCGATGGTTTCCCCACAGTAATGGCCGCCGGGCACATGAGCCACCTCCCGCTTCTGGAACCTTCCACCACAGCCGGGCGCCTGCCCAGCCCTGATTGGCTGAGCTACCCGCAGGGGGCGGGCCTGCGGGGCAGGGAGCCAATGGGAGCGCAGTTCCTCACCTGAGGTGAGCCGGGCGGCGCACAAAGGGCACTCGGGGCCAGGCGCTCGGTTTTGGCGCCTTCTCGGTCTGTCAGTCGGAGTGGCTGTGACACGGTCAGGCAGCCCCGATTTGGCAATTAATCAGGCAAGACAGCCCTAATGTGGACATTAAGCTGGGCAGGGCCACCCTGTTGTGGGCAGTTGCTCAGAGTGGCCGTGGCAACCGTGGGGACCCGAGGTCAGTGCTCTTCTTGCAGTCGGTGCTGAAAGTGCCATCTGCCCACAGGCAGCACTCCCTGAGACATCTGAGTTTGCTGGTGAGTTGGTTTAGCCCTTTCTGGGCTTTTCTTTGTGTGCTGCTGTGCTCAGGGGTCTGTACAGCCCTGGGCGCTACCACAGCCCAAACGTCTGTGCTTTGCAATAAAAGCAGAGCACAGTAAATATTGTGTTAGGTTCAGCCTTGGCTTTTCTCCCTAAAGCACATCACAGGGGCTGGGTTTGCTTTTTAATGCTCTCCAAGGGCATTCCTCACCGAGTGCTAATCGTAGAATCATTTCAATTAGAAGAGACTTTCAGGATCATAAAGTCCAACCATAACCTAACCTAACACTAAACCATGTCCCTTAGAACCTTGTCTAAATGCCTTTTAGACCCCTCCAGGGATGGTGACTCCACCACTTCCCTGGGCAGCCTATTCCAATGCCTGACAGCTGTTTACATGAATTTTTTTCATGTGCTCTTCTATGCTGCTGCTTTTATTCCCATTCCCACCATTGGTGGTGAAGCACAGGGCAGTTGCTACTGTGTTCTCCAGCACCAGCATTCAGGTACTGCCGTGCTCCTGCCTGCCCTTGCTGGCTCTTTTGTCCAGGGAAAACAACCACGGTGCAAGCTGGCTCCTGGTCTCACTCGAAAATTTGGCAGGTGTACAACAAACTTACACGATTCTTATTAGCAGCAGATCCGCAGAGGGGGAGGGGCTGGCAGAGACTATCCAACAAAAATAATAGAGGAAGACCAGCTGAGTTGTTGTTGGGTTTGTTTCAGAGGAAGCTGAAGGGATAGGAAAAAAAATCTCCGTGCTTTCTTAGCGAGTTACAGCGAGCTCTGTAACTTCATTATCTCTGACTTAGGGAGGGAGCAGTGATGAGCAGAAGGAGCCATAGGAGGCACTTTTTACCGAGTGAAGGGTCTGCCTGCAAACAAGTTTTCATCCAGATGGACATGTGGATCAATGTCACTGACTTGTAGTCACCCCTGCATACAATCCAGACCATTTATTTATTTTACGACAGCTCTGCTGGACTGTGGTGACAGATGATCTCATCCCCAAGGACTTCCAGACTTCTCTCTTTCTTTTTATTTTTCTCTTTTTTTTTTTTTCTCCTGTTTTATTTTGAGTTACTAGCATATTGATGAAAGTACACTTCTTGTCTTCGGTCATTCCTGCTTTTTTTCCGTCTAGTGACAATTTTTAGGTTAAGAAACAAACATACCTATCATTTGTCAACCCACTGGGCATGTATTCCCCTGTATCTCTCTGCCTGTGTTCGCTGCACACCTGATCAGTGGCATCTACCTTGGAGCAAGGCTTTCAAACTCCTAACTCCAGGATATTTATTAGGATAAATCCCACTTCTCTGTTATAAGACATCAGCACGTAGCCTGCTGACTCAACACTATAACAGGACACAATATACGTGCTGTAAATGCCTCTGTCAATGGCACTTAAAATTCACAAAGAACCTCGGAGGCACAATTTCATTCACATACCTGTTATTTGTATTTATGCCTTTTGTTACTTACCCCAGTACTGTTTCTGTTCTCCATGTCTGTCCAGTTCTGTAGGTATCGTGCACAGAATATGTAAGCATATAAATTGTAATGTTATTGGTATATAGTTTGTCAGCCTTTACTGTGCTTTTCACCATCTTTATTTAGATGTATACCTTTGCTAGTAAGTCAGATGTGTTGCTCTGTTTAAATTTACCTGGCCACTTGGACCCAGTAAGTATCACATGAAAGCATTTTTGTGTAATTCCCATCTCAAATTAACGCTTGTGGAACAGGGCTTAGGAAGTGCTAAGAGACTGGTGTTAAATCAGTGCTTTTTAAACACAAACTGTTAGAAAAATTAAGTGAATAACTCTGTGTAGTGAGCTGAGACCAGCAAGAGGACTCAGGACTTGTCTTGTGAATATAAAAGCTTTTCTAATAAAGAGTAGTTATTCATGACCTTATTTAGATAGCCTCAAACTCCTCTCAGGCTTTCAGTTGTCGTAGCAGAATGTTGCTGGCAAGTAATGAAACGTTTGTGGGTTTTGATTCCCTCTTCATTTATGTAAAAGTCTTCCAAATGTTGATTTCTCTGCGGTTCTTGGGGGACTTTTTCCAGCCTGCGTCTTCAGGCTCAAGTTGTCCTGGAACAGCTGAACTTCTGGGTACTTCCCCAGTTTGATCCCATGTATTGAATAACTATTTTTAATGAAAACACAAGTTTTTTGCACCATGAATTAATGGGCATTGGGAAGATTACCCTTCACTTAACAGAATTAACAGTGCAGGAGATATTTATGGAGTAGCCTGTTTCCATCAGGAAGTATCCAGCATTGGGAGCTGCCAGGGGCAGGATACTGGATTAAATTAACCGTTTATCTCTTTTTTTTATAAAAAGTTCTTTTTGAATGCGTCAGCAGAGGGTGACATTGTGCAGGTTTGGGAAATATCTCGAGTACCATCAACAAAAACTTGGAAGTCCTAGTGTTTAGAATGGGTTAAAATTTAAAGAAAGCCAGTTAGGTGTTGTAAAAATTGATAACAAATTGTAAGGAGTTATTTTAATGTAGCATTATTATGGACTAAGAAAATATTTGAAATCTAAATATCATTATTCCTGTGACTAAAAATTCTCATTTTTATAAATACTGCTACTTTTTTAATATAAAAATACGTGACTTTTAAGTTAGTATATGCTTTTGATGGGAACTCCAGTTCTTGGAAAAGAAACTCTTCTGTCCTCTGGGAATGAAATTGATCCGAGTGAAATTCTGCAAGGATATAAAATAAATATTATATTGTGCTTCTTGTAAAGAAAAATCTGTGCCATTCCCACAGGTTTTCTAAGGCTGGTTATGGACAGTTGTTAGGACCTTAACTAAAACTGAGTGTGAATGTTTTTGACCCAGCTGTTGAAATGTATATACGCTGGTTTTTGCTGGTATTTGCTTGTGGAGCAGGTACTACCATGTGCTTTCAGGGCTTTGTACAGCACCTACCACGACAAAGCTCCCGTGGAGTCAACGTGAGGCAAAATCCTTAATAATCTAAGCGAGGGGAAGATTGCTTGTAGGTACAAAGGGACTGCTCATCTCCGCTGCTTTGAGATGGGTCCCTCTATCTAATACTAAGTAGTTGTGGGGCGTGCACCGCACTTTAAAAGTTTGGGTTTTTCTTTTTCCCAGAAATATCAGCATCTCGCGCAGATCGCAGAGACACAGTGTGCAAAGCGCGCCTTCAAAAGACCCCGTCGTGGCCTGCACGACGAGGTTCAAGGCTTGCTGGAAGTTCTTGAGTTGTGTCTGTGCATGTCAGCTGTCCCCGAGCCCCATACCAATCGGGGGACAATACAGACAGATAAGATAATGGATGAGAAGGGAGTGGAAAATCTCTCCTGTATTCTGGTGGCATTTCTAATAGCGATAGCGCTGGCAGCATTGGACCGAAAAGCGTATCCATCACAAAGGGCTGGTAAGTCCTCTCCAGCTCCCACTGTGACGCTAAAGCCGGTTGCAAATATCCAGTGCTGGGGCCCCTCGCAGTGGGGAGTGGAACGGTGGCTACGTGACACGGGGCAGCCCTGCCATTCCCAGAATGGGGCTCGGCTCCCGCTGCTGCCAAGTGGAGCCCGAGGCTTGAATATCCCCGTGGGGTTTCTCCCCACAGCACACCCGGGGTTTAAATTAATATCCAGGGAGTAAGGTCCAGCTCTTTGGTTTGTTTTTTATTGAGGCTTCAAGTCTAGGTCTGCTGCTTAATCTTCAGACTCTCCTCCTGCATAGTTTATTTTGCATTGTGGACAAAGTTATTCCAATATTGTCTTGTCTTGCTCTTTAGAAAACATCCATTAAAACAAAAACCACTCTATTTTGCAAAGGATGCCTTCCATTTCAAACCTGTGCTGACCTGTTGGATTTGCTAGATGGTATCTGAATGCTCCGCTTGGTAGCAGGGTCTTCCTTGTTACTGCTGCTGACAGCTCGGGGCTGACCAGCAAACTCGTGTGACCCAAGAGCTTGTTCTCTCTGGGATTTTCGAAGCATGAAATGGGAATCTTTAGGCACGGAGGAAAGTGTTGAAGTAAGAAGGGCAGGCTAATCACTTACTTGAATAATGTGTTAGAGCTGCAGGTGATATTCAGCAGAATGATGTCTCACAAAAAGTTATGTTGTCACCTAACTGTGAACTTGGGACTTACAGAGGGGTTAAGCAGAGAAGTGCAAGGGATAAGATCAAATAATGAATTTTTTTTGGCATTAAAGTCTGAAAAGGATCAGCCAGGGACCCAGGAGTCAGGACATCCACATTTTATTTCCTGTATTGACTCAGACATGTAAAAATGAATTTCCACCATCTAGTTCCTTTGTCTTGTCCACGTTTGCATTGTTACAGTGCAAAACCCCTGCCTAACCTTAGTTACGGGCTATAGGAACTCCAGAAACACAAATACAGTTAATAGTGTTTCACACTCTGAAACACAGAGAATCTGGACAATTCAGACAACTGCATTTCTGAAGTGTTTCAAATTTCAGGGAGAGGTAATTTCTTAATTTAGCCAAGCGAACTTACTCTACCCCAAGAGGAAAATCTCCATGCTTGCACCCTGAATGTCCTCAGCGTGCAGAATGAAATTATTTACCAGCTGAAGAAGTATGAATATCAAAAGGTTCATTAAACATTCCAGCTAATTTTCTCTGGTCTGTAAAATTTGATTGGGAAGAAGGGGTGGATGAAAGGGGTTCGGCTTTTACATGGTCAGTGCTCAGTTTCAAAACTACATGGCGTGGAACTAACTTCCATGTTACCGAGCCCCTTGGAGGGCGAGTGATTCTCACGTGGGCTCATCAGTAGCTGGAAAAATATTTTCCCTGTGACACTTGTGCACTTGCTCTGTCTGTTCAAGCTGAGGGTGAGAATTTGCTTCTTGTAGCACTTGGGTTCTGACCTTTTTTTTTGAGTGAGAGTTGCTAGTACTGATTTTATTTGCTGGTTTTGTTAGCTACTAGTGTCAGTCCTATATATGATATATATAGATATATATATGTACTTTTTTTCACATGGTTGCCACCTTGCTGACCTGACTGCCAGAAATCAGCTCATGCCACAGAAGTCTGTGTGTGTCTGTGCAGGTCACAGAGAGCAATGCACAGAAATCGTCTCCCTTTGGCACAATAGTCGTCACAGGGAACCCAAAAGTTTGCTTTTTAGACACATCACATCTCTGAACAACAAACACAGTACCAACTCTGGGCTGTCTTGATTTTGATTTCTGTGACTGGCAAAGGGCACATGGTCAAAACTGAGCTAAACGAAGACCAGAGGCAAAGATTCCAGAGCTATTGGCCACATGTGGGAGGAGAATGAAAAAATCCAAGAGGTTTTTCGGTGTCTTCTCAAATTGCAGCTTCGTGTTGAAATGAAGCTACTTCTAATTAAAAAACAACTAATCAAATAATTTGAAAACAAGGCATTTCATTTCATGTCAGCTGAAATGTTTCTACTACCTTAGATGAAGATCTGTTGATTCTTTAGTTAAATGAACAAGCAGTCCCATCAAACAGAAGGTATTTCAGATTATCCTGAAACACTCTCACCTCTCTGCATTTGTGGGATTTGACTGTCAAACTGGAAAACTCAAGAACTGCACAGTTCTAAGCAAAATATATCTAGTCGCAGAAATACCTGTTTCCATCTGTGACTGAGAGGTTAAAACATTATTCTGCACGTATTCAGTCTCCTCAGCTGGCAGGAGCAGAGCTCCTTCTGCTTTAATGATGGTGGGAAATGGTTTTGACTTTGCTTCTTGCCTTGAATTCCTAAGCAAGAAGTAGTTGTGAGAGGTTTCAGCTTTTGCTGGGTGTTTCTTAGGGCACAGTTGCCTCCTAGGATCACAATCTAAGAGAGACAAATGGTTGCAAGCTCCTGAAAGACCCTTCGTTATATTTTAAAATACTTGAAGACTGAAGTTGTGTATCCTGAGAAATATATGGCAGATGAAACCTACACAAGATGATGCATGTATCTGCCTACCTCCTGAAAAAAACTGCTCTATAGGGCCAGAGACTTTGAAACTACTTCTGTCTTGGTTGTGGCCTCGTGTGACAGTTGTGTCCTGCCTTCGCTGGGCTAAAGGACACGCTCAGCGCAGCTCTGTGCTGATGATGGGTTTGGCCTCCCTCACCCCTTTAGAGGAACTGGCATCTGAGACCCCAAGTATTTAATTGGAGCAAAATATACTCTAACATTTACTGCAAAAATAAAACTTCAGAGCTGTGATCTGAGTGGAAATGGAGGCTGTGGACGTTATGCAGCCTTCAGAGAGCCTTGGTGTGGCTCTGAGTTTAACACAGTCCAGTTCTCGTGGAGCGAGCAGCCTCCTATTTCAGCTAGGTGTGTTCACTCTGGAACCTAGTGATGGAAAGTGTCTGCAGAGGAAAATGTTTTCTAACTGGTCTAACAGCCATGCAAAAGCACCAGTACTTCTATCGCTGTTCACCATTATAGAATAAGCAGCAGTGCGTGAAGAGGCAGTATGTTTGCTTACTTGTGCATATGCAAATGCCAAGCAGCAGGTAGGATGTAATATCGAGCAGGTGTGCGCAGGTTTTGCTTTGGCTGTTGTGTTCCTGTCTAGTTTGGTTCCTAAAGAGAATCCCTGTCCCAGGACCTGGAGTGGAAGCCATTGTACAAGCCTCTACGCTTCTTGTCCTCGCTGGTGGTCAAGAATAAAACTAAAAAAAGACACGGCACAGTGACTGAGACAGCAGGTAGCAGATCCGGAATGGTGTCTCTTGTTTTGGCTGCCTTGCCCCTAGCTTGTGCTAGCGCAGCCCCCTCGCTCGTCGACCTCGTCTTGCTCTGAGCCACCTCCTCCCCCCCTCTCCACCCCAAGCTTATTTCCCGGCCGCTGGAGATTTTAATATTCAGGCCGTACCTTCCACATGAGCTGTGCTGAAGAGTTGACGTGTCGGAGTTTATTGATATCACATCGGGCTGCGCAGGGCTGTCAGCTGCACATTCAGCCTTTAGCGACCCCCTAAGGTGCGGGCTCTGGCAGCTCTAAAGGAATCTGCACAAAAACGCCTTTTTGTTTTGTCCAAGGTGAGACAATGCGAACAGGGCCCTGCACCAGATGACAGGGCTGATAAAGGACCAAGCGGCGCAGGGATATCTTTCTTTCTTTTCACTCCTTCATTCAATCCTTCTTTCTGTCACTTGCATTCTCTCCTCCCGATACTTTTCTTTCTTCTCTTTCTTCTCCCGACTCGGCTAGCGGAGAGCAGCAGAGACAAGCAGAGGGGTTCAATTGCAGGCAAATGTCACAGTCCAGCTTCTCAACACATTTTCAGCGGCAGCCGGAGTTGCTGTTGGCCAACTTGATGAGGGACACGCTCTGCTTTGTGGGTCCTTTTCACCCAGAGCTCTTTTACAGTCACGTACTTTGGTGTTTTCTCCGTGGGCTGAAATTAATGTAAAGCTGTGTTTGTGTGTGTTGGGAGAAAAGTAGGGAGGGGAGGGGTGTAAATATGGAGAGAAAGACGGAGTTGGCAGAAGTGCAGTAGAGAGAGCAGAAAAGCAAGTGGAAGTAGCAGTGAAGCGGGAGAGGACGTGTGTATATAGACATGCATATGCATATATGTATATAGTGTGTATATATATAAATAAAAAACATAAGGACGCAGGAAAAGGAAGGAAGCAGAAGAGAGGAAAAAGAATCAGATGCTCTCCAAGGACAACTGCCTTAAGAACTTTTGCTGCATGCCCCTGTTTTCACAGACACGGTAGAGGACAAAGTAAAGGGAGCAAAGTGGCCGCTCGTGCCTCTTCTCGCACACCTCTTGGCTTCAGGCAGCCCGTCTGACATTCAGATAAATGAAGCAAGGCTTGCAAACAGCAGGAGGAATGTGTTTCTCATGTGTGGTTAAGTGGTCTCTGGTGCCTCATTCTCACGGGCTGGTTTTTCAGGATTGGGAAAGGTTTATGAGGTTAAATTTGTTGATCTTTCCTGAAAGAGTCTTATATTGAAAGGTCTTTAACTTGATGTATCCAGGCAGGGAGGCCCAGGGCTGGAACGGCAGAGGAACTACAGGACAAGATTAAGGGCCGTTGGCAGAGCTATATAGGGGTTTAGGATGAAAATAAAAGAGGGTGTTGCAAATTGGGATGGAGGAGCAACGGTGGAGCTGTGCAGGGACCCCAGGGTAAGAATAGCAAGGCAGCTATCAGCCAAGATTGAGATGTGCTGGCAGAGTGCGTGGGGCCCAGAACTGGAACAGAAGGGGTGGCAGAACTTCAAGTACACAAGCAGAGCCGTGCTGGGACAAAGCCAGGAGAAGCAGAGGTTGTCACAGCTGAGAAACTGGGAAACCTGGGTTTGCGTGCCTCTCTAGGATGCTAGACGTCGGAGATAGCGTGTCTGTGCATACGTGATGTGCTGATGAACATGTTACACCAAGTGGGTTCCAGCCCAGATCTGGAGAAAGGAAACTTTTGCTTAGGGATCAGCAGCACCCGAGACACAGCTACCATGCTTCTGCTCAGTCAGTTTTGAGACAATTACTACATTAAAAGTGCTGGAATAGATTGAGCGTGGGGGATTTGGTCTGGGATAGAAGCACACACATTTCTCAAGGTGAGAACGGACGTATAAGGGCAAAACTCTCCAGAAATGCCTGTCATCTGGCTGGGGTCAGTTCTGAGTCTTTCTCCTGTGGATCTGAGTGTTATTTTCACAAAGGTGTTTGAATAGTACAATGTCTTTTCTATTATGGTATGTGTACCTCCAGGCGCCCTCGGAGGGTGGTCGTGATGCATGTGGGGAGCAGTTAGATATTGTATTGTGCTCAGAATGAGGAGGCAAACTGGTGTAACGGGCTCCTGGAGGTTCACCCCCTTGCTCTGTTGGCTGTGATGTTATGTACGCTTGCTGGTGGGGGAACATGGGCACAGCTGGGGCACAAAGGTGGGATTGCAGCAAGCTTGGCATCATGGGGGTTTCCTTGCATGTCCTTGATTTCCAGCTTGAGGTTCAGCCTGGTGGAGGCAAGGCATGAATTTAGGGGGTGAGAGTCAGGGCCTCAAGCCGAGCACACAGGACAGAGGCTGCGCGCTGACTTGAGCTTGAAACACAGAGTCCCAGGCTAAAAATGGACATGTAATTATCTGCTTAAATCAGTCACCTACTGTTTTTTTAACCCCAGATACCATATATACACCCATCCTTGCCTGGATAAAGGGCCTGGCTTTGTACACTGCAGGCCAGGTAATCTGTCTTGGGTTTACCTGCTGCTTTAATTGGTAAATCAAGGCGGTTATCAAAGGATCAAATCTCCCATCCATAATTCTAGCAGGCTGCGAGCATCCTGGATACCTGTGCCGAATTCTCCTGCGCGGCTCAGACCCTCGAGTGGGACGTGTTTGTGCTGCTCTGTCAACTTCCCCATGTCCATAAGAAATTTATTTAAGGGAACTGGAGAAATGAAGCTGAAAAAGGAAGAAAGCAAAAAAGGGAAAACTCCAGAGAAAGTGAGCAGACCTTTTCTTCTCCTTGCCTCTTTATTCCCCCCGTATCCCAGCTGGTCTCCCTTTGCTTCCCAATTTTGGGAGCGCTATTGATGCCTCTCTAACGACATCGTTTCAATGCGAGTAAAGGAGCCAGCCAGCCCCTGCGGTCCCTCTCGTGCAGCCCTCCGCTGGATCCTGCGCCTGCCACAAGCACGCGGCTATGAATATTGAAGTGAAAAAGGGGCCTTTTATGGACTTCACAGATGTGCTGGGGAGTTGGGGCAGGCCTCATTACCTCGGGGTTCTTTAAAAGGCCAAACAAAAGCCAGAAGAAAGAGTGTTAGGGGTGGAGGGGGCAGGGAGGCGAGAACTAGAAAAAAGTTGAAAGAAAAGAAAAGACGACTGGAGTTGATGGATATTCCATCTGTTTATGTTCAGGCCAGTGCTGGGAATTAACAAAGGCTGTTGGAGACATAGGCTGTCTTTTGCCCTCCCTCCCTCCCCATCTTCCTCCAAATGTTCTGGATGATTTGGTTTTGTTCGCTCCTCGCAAGGAACAGAATATGTTGTGTTTTTTGTGACCATGTGTCTTTGCATGGGGGCACTGCAGCTGGTACCTCCACTGCCAGACCTGATTTGCGGCAGGATTTGCTGGGGCCCTCATGTCTCTTACAACTTTCACATGCAGAGTAGATGGAGCCTTCGGGGCCGGATCCCTCCACCGAGATAAACGAGTACAGCTTTTTGGCTTTTGCCAGAACTGCAAAGGAGTTTGCTTGGTCTATATGCATGGCATGGATTATGAAAGAGCATCTGGTTAGGGATGCAATTCCTTCTTTGTGGGCTTGGAAAAGCCTTCATCTAGTTTAGCTTCCAGCTTCAAGGCAAAGGTACGTTCCCAACCTGAATGAAGTTACCTGGAATGGCTGCAATTGATGGAGGAATGCGGAGAGCTGTTGGATAGGTCTTCACCCAGTGCAAGTCCTTGTATCGGCAAGAGGCTTTTGGTGGTGGATGACAGTTCCGAGGAAGAGAGTTTTGTGTAGCTTCTTCTTTCCAAAATCCTGTAGTGCTCCACTTGTAGTTGTGCCCATGAACCCAGCCAGCACTGAGCCAAGGAGGGGAAGGTACCTGTTCAAGGAGATGTAGGGTGAGGTACTCCTGTATAAGAGTTTTCTTAAAATCACAGAGCCAATCCATGAGTTAAAGGGCAAATTCTGGCAGAGCTGGGAGGAAAGTAAGTTTGGGGTGAGTGCTCAGGACAGCCAGAACCAGGGAAAACTTAAGACGTTGCACCACCTTTGAGTCTTCAAGCTCAGCATGTGAACGTGGGGCTCATCCGGGGTGAATCTTTGGGATTCAGATGTGGAGAAATTGTTGGATACCACGTTCCAAGCTGGGACAGGTTGTGTGGTTCTCACTGTGGTCATTCGGCTGACAGGCTGTGTCCTGTCACCCATGCGTGGGGATGTGCATATGCTTGGACACCTTTTGCACGTGCTCCCTTTTCATCCATGAAACCTCCAGTTTTCCCTTCTCCCTCCTTCCTCCAGCTTCTCCTTCCACATGTGATCTCTCTTATTCAGTAGAGATCTTGATGTGATGAGGGAATTATCCAGCTGTGAAATACTTTTATATTTGACCCCCCTGCACTTTTCCGTATTCCCTCCAGACAGACACACGCTGTCTCTCCCTCCCTGTTCAAGAGCATCAGCTCCACTGTGAGTATTATTTCCAAGTTGTAAAGCCCATAATGGACATTACCTCAGTCTGGTTTGGTTACAGCTGACCAGTTCAGTGCCTGAATTAGAAAAAAAGAATAGAAAAATACCCAAACCTTGATCTCCGAAGGCCCCCACGCTAATGCTTTGCTGAACACTGCAGTCCCCAGCTGAGCTGTAAATGACTTTTTCATTTTCCTAGGCCTGCTACCCAGTCTGTTTGGTATTCAAGGGCACCCCACCAACAGGCACTATCATTCTGCTTGGGCCGAATTACTTGATTAAAACGCATATCAACTATTATGTGATTCGTTTTCTGCTGCTGCTCCACACCACAGCCCTCTAAACTATGTTAAACTGTAATACAGCTGCGCACGCACGAGCAAATGCTGGAGAATGGGGAGTTTACAGGTTGGAAAAGGGAGGGAGGGGGGCACCCAAGCTTTATTGTATGTGCTGTCGATTATTGGTTTTTTATGTCTGGGAATGCGCTTGGACAGGGGAAGGGGGGCGAGAGATGAATTTGAAACACCCCTGTCCCCCTTTGCAGTCCCACCTGCTGCTGAATAGGTTTGGAGGTGAGCAGGGTTATTCTGTGCACACATGTGCACCTCTCGTTGTGAACTCAGGACTTCATCATTTTCTGAAAAGAGAGAGAAAAACGTGTTGTGTATTTTGCGTTGGAGAGAAAAATCAAAGCGATACAATTCTGTGCCTGCAATGCTGTTACTGCGTCGCCCTTCTCTCTGGCTTTTCATGGGCTTGTTTGCATTTTGATGGGTTTTGTTTGCTTTCTGCCAGAGGGGAAGGCAGATGCTAAGAAATCAGGGAGAGTTTCAGCTCTTGCTTCTGAAGCTGTTGACTGCAGGGTCCAGCGCAGGGGACATGCTCTGTGAATAAATGGCTACGTCTTGGTGATCCTTGTTCATCCCGCATCCTTTTGTGGGAGTAGAACGTGCGAGATGTGCAGTCTCACCCTTCCTGCTCTGCATATGTGCTGTAGCTGAGGTCCACAGCAAGAATCTCAGCTACAATATATCTTATTATTTCAGGCCTTCTTGACAATGTACCCACGATCAAGAGACATTTCATCTATGGGATGGGTACCTCCTCACTGTCCCATGGCAGTGGGGCTCTATTTATTAAGGCGATGTCAGGCGGCAAAAGCATCATGTGGCAGGTGAAACCTGCTCTTTTCAAGGTCATTGAGAGACTCTTTAATTGTCCTCCAGCATAAAATAACTTGAGTTATACAGGACTGGAAAAATATGTACACATTCATATAGGGGTAGCTGTTGGGGCCACCAAGCACAAGAGCTCTGGATGAAGAACGTTGTGAAAAGTGGGGAGACTTGGTATGGGGCTGTAACGTGGGGATGCTCAGATCTTACTGGCATCTTCAAAGTGAGATTTTTCTTATTTCTTTCATGCCATTAAACCCAAGTTCCCCTGTGGCTGCATTGACGTGCCAGCCAGTCACCCCCCGACCCAGTTTTGTGGAGCATTGCCGTTGCTCCAGCAGCATCTGGGTGAGTTTGCTAAGGCCAGTTGCAGCACAAAAGGTGCAGTTGTAGCGAAGCTCTTCACAAAACCATTCCCTTCCCCCTCTCCATCTCTGCCTTCCAACATATATTTAATTTTTAGGATGGTGCAGCTGGAAGCGGGATAGAAAGAGAGACGGGAAATGAGATGAGAAATACTGAAGGAGAGAACGTGCAGCTCCCCTTTACCCTCTCACAAAATCCGATCCCCACTTTAATGAATGCGTTTTCATGTCTGGTCTTGTCTGCCAATCCTTCCAGACGGCACCAAGGTGCTTCAAGACAAGGCAGCAGGTCCTTGTAGAGCATCAAGGGCTCAGTTGGAGCCTGGAGGGTCTTGTTGTGGCCGATTCCACCTAATCCTGTTGATTAATTTAACTCCAGGGCTAAGAGACGCATAGAAGCAGTGAATGGAGATGCAAAGGAGAAAGGTGGAGGGGGAGGAAAGGATATGGAGGAGTGTAGGGGAATAGGAAGAGGGAGGATGCATTCAGACCATAATTGGGGGGGGGGGGGGGGGGTGTGTTTCTTGTTCCTTTCCTCAAGGTCCAGTCCACTTCTGTTCCCTTAAACCCCTCTAGGGAGCTCTGCCCAGCTCTTGCTAATTGTACCCCAACCTGAATTGTCAGTGATACTCAGGAATATGAGTTTGTGGGCTAGAATGGGGCCCATGACAAGCCCAGGCTTATATTTGTCACCTTGCCTGTGCCATCCTGCGCACACACCTGTGCACATGCTCTGGCTGCACTTATTTCCGTGGGGAGAAACAACCGTTTTGGTTTGTTCAGTTTTTCCCCAGCTCATCCTCCCCGAGATGTGGGACTTGACATTGGTCCACGCAAACCTTCGAGTCCCTTCCTGCGGTCGTCTCTCCCCCCTTGCATGAGCCGCGTTGTATCTCTGCTCCAAGAAGTTGCTGGTACATTTGAATATCCCCCTCGAGCAGAGGGAAGCTCTTACGAATTTTTACACTGGCAAACTTGCTTTCATTCCCATAATGAAGCCTATGTCTCTTTATTTCTAATAGTATTGCAATGCAGAGAGATATGAGCAGTTTGGGTTTTTTGTTTCTGAGCTGTGGAGCAGTTATGCTAAATAATAAAGATGGAATCGCTCTTAAAATAAAAATAGCAGGGTCAGCGTGTGTGTGTCCTGTAATACGCACACTTTTCTCTCAGTTTTGCCCTCCCGTGAGATTTTTCCCTCCGTTCTCCTCTCCATTCTGTTCTTTTCTGTCAATCTTTAGCCGGTCTGATGTCCTAGGGGAGCTGCGTGCCGGACAGCTAGCTGTTTCCCATCCTTCATCACAACTAGTGATTGGTAAGCCACACAAGAAGCTGCTGCTACATATTTCTCCACCTTCATATTTACAGGGTGTTCGTTGCTGTCCGTGCTGAGTAAGTGTAAAATGCTACCAGCAAACGCTAACGATTATTTCTATGGCAATAACCCCGTTGTGCTGGAGGCTGCAAACTGGGATTGTCCCCCTGCTCATGCATTCATTTTTAACACAGGGTTGTGTGGTTAGAAATGTAGTGTTCCAAGTTTTGCGTGAATTCCTTGGACTTGCCTAGTGAGGGAGTCTCCTTGAGTTACTCTTGCAGCTTTGTGAAAGCTTCTCATGGCGCAGAAACTTTGCAGAGATTATGGTAGTGTTTGTTCCAGCAGGTTTCAGCTGTTAGGAGTGGAAAAGACCTGTTAGATCCTCGAGTTGCGTCTTAGGCAGGTAAGGGAGCCTGCCACTGATAATAGGGGATGCATTAGATAATAAGCTCATACCGCAGTCTGTCTCAGCTCAAAGACTTTCTATATTATTTAATGAATCTGTGCCTGACAGCAGCAGCTGCATCCTACTAAGACCAGCTGGTTCCAGACATGCCCTGGGATTTTTCTTGCTCTCTTGGTTTCATCTTTGTAGTCGGGTAGTTGGAGCCTCACACTTGGCACGAGGAGCTGTGGCTTCTTTTCCCAGCCTTGCTCCTGACTCACAGGGTGACCGTAGGTGGGTGACTCCGCCATCCCTGCCACGGTTGTAAAATGGAGATAATGCCAGTTGGGAGTTGTTTGGAGTCTCGCGGATATGAAGTGTTATGTCAGTTTATATTGCAAGGTTTGGCTCTGGACCTTTTTATCCCTGTAGCCAACGTGATGGGCAGCGCGGTCGCCAGCACTGCTGTGAGTAGGACAGATTCTTACTCATGACAATCAGTTGTCCTCTCCCAAAACTTTGTAGCCAAATCAGGGATTTGGAGCATAAAGCTCCAAATTAGGAGCATTAGGCTGTTGAAGACAGCATGGCTGGTTTTTCCCTTCCAGACTTCTGCAGAAAAAGAAAGAAAAGTGAGCAAAGCATGGGAGACGAAACGCGTTACGGATCCTTTTCTAAACATTTTTTCCTCACTTGGGGAGTTACTGAGTCCCAGGTTCGGTTAATACCATGTAAGCAGTTGGACCAAGTAAATGGATGAGCTGTAGGTACATGTTTCATTGTTGTAATCAAGTGACCAAGAGTTAGATCTTAAAGTCATGTTGGTGTTGCTGCCACCATAGTACTTGCCAAGTGTGCTGGAGCTTTGTTACGTGAGGTGTGAAACATGCCACAGATGACAATCCCTGTGCTAAAGAGCTCACAGGCTGAAAGTTGCTACTAAGCATTTATACTAACTATGCAGAAATGTGTATTTACTGTAAAGAAATATGCACAGCTGCGGAGTTAAATGACATTTAGCTTGGGGTGTTGTCCTTCCCTTTCCTCTCACAGTGGCCCTCTCGCATCCTGGACCCAAACACACCCCTGCCCTTGCTTTGTTCATGTTTCCAGAAAACATGCTAATTAATTAAACCAAAAATAGTGAGTTAAGTGAATAAGAAATCTACTGTATGCTATAGGTTTCCAGATGTGCTTTTGTGCAGCATGGTGCTCCAAGGTCCAGATGTGCTTCTACCTGCCCCAAATCATCTGGGACCCAGATGTGGAGGGCTGTTATTTTCAAGTACAGATGTTCCTTTTATACCATTTGAGACTCTAGACCTTCCCTGAAAATGGACGTAACCCAAAAGCTAGTTTGGTAACAGATTTCTATGTACAGTAAAACTGGCTTTAAAATGTAGGACAGATGCTGCTCCTCTGAAGTCAAAAGGTCAATTTCTCACTGACTTCAGTGAGAAATAAATGGTTCCTGATTTAAAAAGGTGAACATATGCAAAGACTCTAAGTATTGGTAAGCCAGGCCTAGAGAAGGGAAAACCTCTGAAGGTGATGCGTTTGCCCCCCAAACCAGCCATCCGCTCCTCTGTAGCAGAGTTTCTGTGACCCCAAGACATAAAAGCATTTTTGTTTTGCAGCGAGCTGAACGCAATGGCATTTTGTGGTCATCTCAGTATAAACAAGTGAACTCCGATGGGATATTTGCCCCGTACTCCTCAAACTGCTGCCGCGCTTGAACAGCTGTTGGGGAAATCACAGCTGCTGTTCTCAGCTCTGGAAAGAAAAAGGTGGATTTTTGGATGATGATAGTATGGAGCAAAAAGAGAGGACTGAAAAACACTATTAGGAACTTCAGGAAACTTTATGGTCAAGTTGAGCAAAACTGGGCTTATGTACTCCAAGCTCTACTTATTTGGGTTTGATAAGCGCCTCAGGTGTGGTGCAGGGAGAGGGGAAAGGCAGAGGTGCAAGGTGAGTGAAGGTGGAGGAAATAAGTGACCAAATTAGACATTGGTAAAGGAATTTTATGGCATCTTAATGCTGTGGGAATCTGGCCTTGTGTAAAACTCCTGCTGAAATTTGGGAATTTAGGAGAAGAGGAGCTGTATCCTATGGGAAACCCAACCTACAGGTGAAGTGGAGCTGGAAATGTTTTTCTTTGTTTCTCCCTAAGGTGGTTTAAGAACATTGAAATCTTAAACATTGATACTACACAAAACCGAAGAGGAAGTTAGGCTGCACAAGTCAAAGCACTATGTATTGATATTTTTATGCATGCATTTCAGCTTCTGCATTTTAGCTGTTCCCTCTCTGGCTTCTCACCACGCAAGCCTCACCTCCCCTTTGCTTCCCTTCCCACCCCAGGTAACAGGCTGGACGAAGGCTCCGACGTCGAATCTGAACCAGACCTGCCTTTGAAGCGCAAGCAACGCCGCAGTCGAACCACCTTCACCGCCGAGCAGCTGGAGGAGCTGGAGAAAGCCTTCGAGAGAACCCACTACCCAGACATCTACACACGAGAGGAGCTCGCTCAGCGAACCAAGCTCACGGAGGCCCGAGTTCAGGTAAGGACTAGACCTGGTGTGGGGCAGGTCAGCCCGGTGGCGCAGCTTCTTGGAGGTGGCAGTGCTGGGGATGAGGGTGTTGAAAAGCTGTAATGTGGATGCTTGTTGTCTTTGGGGCCACGTTCACAAGGCTCCGAGACTTCAGTTCTGCACGTTCCCACGGGTTTGCAGATGTGCCGTTTGGATTTGGCCCATCGCAGAGGTACCAGCTGGAGGGTTTCCATCCAGGTTGGGACCAGGAGCCAGACTTTGCCGAACTTGGCAAAGCATTTAGTGCTCTGTTTTCTGTTGGAGGAAATTCCTTCATTTGCCTGGGAGGAAGCGGTGTGTGTGTACATGTTTGTATTTGGTGTTTCAGGAGAAATCGCACCATTTACCAACCTTGCCCAGGGGAGCAGCTCATATTTTGCAAAGTTTGCAAGTTCTATATGTGAATTTTCATAAAACTTCTTCTCCCCTCGATCTCTAGAGAGCACAAAAAGGGCGGGGGGAGGGAAGAAGAGGGGAGGAGCAGGAAGGGAGGGTTCGGAGCCGGAGGACTCTGACATCTACACGATTAATAGCCCTTGTGGGAACTCCACACAGAGACCCTTATGTCTTCCAGATAAAGGCTGGGTCAGCAGTGTGTGCAAACATGCAGAGGGATAAGGAGTGTGAACAGATCGGGGGGTATAATAGAGTCCCCTGGGGAACGGGAAGGAAAGGGGGAGGGATTTGGGATTGTGCTGGGTTAAAGAAGTGAAATGGAGACCCCAGCAGTCCATCCTCCGTGTGACCAGCGCGATTGGGTTTCAGACTGAGCACAGAGTCCCTGCGAGCGGCTCTGAGAGTAGAGGGCAGGGGTACTCCAGGCTTGTGACAGGGGAAACAGTCAATTAACCAGCTCCTCTGAAACAAAACAGGGTTGTGGGGTTTTTTTGTTCTACAGTTCTCAGGATAATGAGCTTGATGTGCTTACTCAGGAGCCAAAAGTTTTTGCTGTTTTCCCCTGGCTGTCTGGGAATGAACGTTTCCCCCATACCTGGGACATTCACTAAATCATTAAGGACTTTTCCCATTAGACTTTTTTCCTAAAGAAGTACTAAGCCGGTTGCAGCACTGCAGCAGGTGCCTCCTCACCTCCCTCCAGCTTTCTCTTAAGAGGTGCTGGGTTTTCCCGAATCCATCACCCCTCAAGCTTTGGCTATGGAGACTGCAGAAAGGAAATCTAGCGAACTTTCAACTGATCCTAGTTTTGATTTAACCAAAAGACCGTGCCAGAGCGTTCAGCGGTCATAGTGTTAATTTGCTACCTGTGTAGGTTCACAGACAGATGGAGACTGGGAAAGCGGCTAATTTAGACGACTAAGTTACCAAGAGTTGCAAAGTGTAAATTCCCACATTTTTGGTTTGCATATTCTGTTTCTAATTGGTCTTGCTTGTTGTAGATGGGCATAAGATGTTAAGAAAGACATAAAAAGAAATGTTTCTGTGGCAAACAGATTAAAAAAAAGGAGTTTCAGGGGAGAACAGACTTTAGGTAATGCTTTTTTATGGTGTGAAAGCTGTGTTGTGTGAGCTGTGATACAGGCACGTTGGGGAGGAAGGGAAGAGCCCTGAAGCTCCAGGGAGTGCAGAAACCAGAGGCAGGTTCTCTCTTCTCCAAGGCGCTCTGACCTCACTGTGACAAGGCCGGGAGAAAGGAGGGAGGTGAAAACAGAAATGGAAAGCTAAATAAATAACTAAAGAGAACCTTTCCCTTGTCTCAAGCTGTGATCTCCCTACTTGCTCCCAGGCAGCTTGTGCCGAGGTTCCTGCCAGGGCTCTAGTAGCAGCTGTTCTCCGAGGCGCATTCCTGATGGCTTTCTCATTCCGACATCCTGGCAGAGTCAGCTTCTTCCCACCACTTTTAAGCCTGCCGCCCCTTGTACAATTTTCTGGATATCAGAGCAGATCTTTTCCTGGCTCTTGGGACCTACAAACATTAGTCAATCAAGTTGTTGTGGAAAAAAAAAAAAGCCACACACACATATCCACACACTGTACCCATCCAGCAGGGAACCTTCTACACCCTTATAGTCCTACTCCTGTCTCAGAGTTTTTAAGGCCAAGAGATGTGCTTTGGATTGAAGATGGCTGTAATGACAGCAGGGCCAGCTGAGATCAGGGTTTCTGAGTGTTACAGGCCATGCCAACATCTACTTGTCCCCAAAAGCTTATTGTGTTCACATGTAAAATGGGAGGTGGATGTATGAAAATTATGTTGCGGCCCATAGTCACAAAAGAGACTGGAGAGCAGCTCCTTAGTGTCTGGTCGTTGATTCAGCCATTGTCTGGATCTCGGTGCATCCATGGCTGGTCAATCCCTGGATCACACCCGAGTCTCTGAATCACAGCTCGGGTGTTGCTGTCAGGCTTATTTATTGTGTATACACAACATCCCATTTTGCTAATCCCTGTACAAGCACTGGACTTCTCCATCTCTTTGCTTCTTTCTCCTCCTCGCCTCCCTTTACCTTTGAACTTAGCCAAGTCTCGTTTGTTCTCTCTGCTACCTGAGCATTCACGTACCGCAGTCTCTCCAATGTGAAAAGCTGATAGCTCTGTTAAATTTTATTGGCAGGCCTCAGTCTGGCTGGTCACACAGCTGCCCGGCTAAGTGGAAGTTTGACACGTTGACAGCTAATAAAATTCACAAGCTGAACAACAAGGGGGAGGGGATGGTGGGGAGCAGCTCCAAGCTCCGGTTTCTCATCTGCTAGGAAGATCACAGGAGGGTGAGCAGGAGTTTTGCAAGGTCACTGCAGTGTCTGTGTGGTTGAGACGCAGGATTCCGGCCTTCCGACTTCCAACACATCCAAAGGTCCAAGCCATTCAAAGGTTAATCCCAAATTGAGCATAGCCAGGGAGAAAACTGCCATGGATTTCCGCAAGGATCAGGATTTCGGTGCCAATTCTACCCAGCGAGGCCACCGATGGAAATTCCCACTGACTTGTTTGTGTGCGAGACGATGTCTTGACTCATGTGCCCCCACTAATTGTCCAGGACTGAACAAATTCTTGCCCATCTGCGAGCTCCTATTTCCACCCTTCCAGAAAACAAGCTTTGGAAGGCCAAGTGTTCATGGATTTAAAAATTAAGTCTAACAGCTAAGTAATTCGCTTAGCTCATTTAATGGAAACTTTGATTTAGATCTTAAATGTATTTTAGGTTTTTACACCAGTTTTTGCAATTATCCAACTGATGATGTCAAAGTTTTTATATGGAAAAAAGAAGACAGATGGGATTCTGTGATAATTTTGAAACTAACTTTTCTCCCTGGCATTTCTAGAGAAGGGGCATTTTTCAGAGCAACCCTTTTCTCACGAACAGTTTAGCTTTGTCAGTACAGTGGTTTTGAATAGGAAAATAGTTTTGTCAGGAAATTCTTTTCCAGGTGTAGAAATGACTTGTCAAAGCAATGCTAACGTCAAAAGAGACACCAGATGCATCAGTCATGGGAGTTGAAACTAATCCTTCTCCTAGTTGATTCCATTTGTACATCTGTTTGCCCAAATATATTGCATTTTTAAGGCTATTTACCAACAAACCTGAATGCTTACTTCTGGTTTTTCACTTGAAAAATACCAACAGAAAGCAATCTAAGGTAAAACAAAGCAGTGCGTGTGCCCAAATTGCCCTCAGGTCAGCACCACAATCCCAAGTCGCTTAGAAATTTGAGCGCTGAGAATGTTCTTCATGAATAAACTTTGTGTAGGTTCCCATGTGAGCAGCTCATCTCCATTCATCCTGCTGCTGTAATGACTCAGATGTGTCAGGCTCCAAAGTATTCTCTCAAAAGGCTTTCCCAGAAATCTACCAATATTATTCCCAAAAAATAGATGGCAGCTTTTGCTTCTCGGCATCGCCTGCGGATGGTTCAGATGGTCATTCCACAGCCAGCTGGGTGCGAGCACGTGTGCCGCTAGCAAGGACGGTAATCTGAGTTCCTATGGTTTGGGCAGTGCGTGCTTTCTGGAAATAAATAAGAAGCGTAAAAGGGTGAGTGTGTTGTGATGCTGATGTCTGTTATTAATCCCCAGGAAATTCCATGCACTGAGAAACCGTTATTTCAATAACAAAATTAAACTAGACAGCAGGAGTCGCAACCCAGTGCTTTATTGATCATTTTTATGATGGATACTGTTGTGATTTCTGCCTGGGAGAAAATGGATGTTTCATTTAATAAAAAGGCTCAGAGCAATTCTGCCTCTGAAATCTCAGTGCATTTCTAGGCTACTCACATAATATGTATTTTATGACACAGTTTCAAACTGTAGTAAACAAACAGCCATAGTCTAGATCATGCTGCAGCAGCTCAGACCTGCCAAATGGAGCACCAGAAAAGAAATTCCATTCAATTTTGCTTGAAATATTTCACAAAGCAATTCTGTTCTCAGTGCGAAGAAGCTGAAAACCAGTATTTACCAGCAGTGCTCTGCAGTCCAATTTCTAGAAAAGACCTGAGTTTCTCAGAAACTTCTCAAACATTGCGGGTAGTGGGGACCCCAGTGCTCTGTCACCAGCTGTCACTGTTCCTGGAGATGGTGCTTTTTGAAGCTGAAGGTATTATAGGAAAGGTGGTAAGCAGGGCTCCCCCAGCTCCCAGCATTAACTTGAGACATGCAAAGCTGCTGGAGCCTAAAGCTGTTTGCCTGGTGTTTTGCTTCCCAGACTCTTTGAGATGTGTCCAAACTGGCTTTTCCGAGGCAATCCCCCCTCCCTTAAAGGTCAGCTGAGAATGTTTTCTTTCTTCCTGAGGCTCCGGCTAGTTAACATTTCTCGTGAAGAGGGCTGCGATGAGGTTATGACACAACAGCTGCCCTGTGTTTTTGGCAGCAGCCGGGGCTGCGCGAAGGAGCCGGCAGTTGGGGCTCTGCTTGGCAGCGGCTCCTTTGGCACGCTGGTGTTCCGTGGTGCGGGGCCAGCCGCGCTCTCGCACGCCGGGGCGGCCAGATCCACCATCCACAGCCAGAACAACCCCTGGCACCGTGAGAACCGCGGCCGTGCTGCCGCTGCGTGTGCCCGGGCACGTCCGGAGAGCAGTGGTGCCGAAACAGACATAAACTTAATAGTAGAGTCAATGATACCATTAAGCGGCATTCTTTATTTTATCAAGCGCTGAGGAACACTGGGGATCATCCTCCATCAGTGCTGCCGAGACTGGGTGCTCTTGCATTGCTTATATTCACATAATTATTACATATGCATTACAATTTTTGAAAATTTTGATGTACAGTACATGTATACTAAGAAATAATTGATGTTAGTTATAATTGTTTAGTTTCTTACTTATAATGCATCTATTAGTTAAATATAAACTAAGCACTCTGCTTCTAAACAATGTATTATTTAATCTTCTCTCTCCTCTTGTCGTGTAGAAGGATCTAAAACTTGAAAAATGTCCCCTCGTTTTGTGGTCAAGGTGGTCAGAAAACATTTATCATGTCCATTGGTTAACGATGGGTACGTCTTTCATAACTTAATCACGGTATACATGAATTTAGCAGCTTCTCTTCAATGCGATGCCAAGCGGCATCCAGAGGAGATGGTCAGGGTGAGGGTAGCGTGCTGTTCCAGCCGGCTTTAAAGGACTGATTTGGTTCTGCAAGGTAAAGCCAGGCTTAAATGCAGCTGAGGTGGGTCCAGATGCTTCCCCCTCATGTCTTGTGGAGATGTTGCTGCAGGATGTTGCTGGTGAGAGCGCGAGCTTGGCTGCACTCTCGTAACGTTAACTTTTTGGTTTAGTGAATCAATGCTTGACTTCTCATGGCATTGCTACTGTTCTTTCATATCTCTCCAGCCTGAGTTAGAAACAGAAATGCAATTGGATTCAAGAGGAGCCCATTGCATGCTTAGCCCAGCTAATAAGCTCCAACTAAGTCCTCAGTCCACCTACTAATCACATGAAAAATAAACTGAGTTATCAGGTATGCAAACTGCAGGGGCAAGTCTTTTTTCACCTGAGCTTTGGAAAAGCCAGAGATGATCTCTTAAAATTGCAAGCACATCCAATGGCTGTATCTAAGGGTTTGCTTGGAAAAGCATCAGCACTTTTAATAGTTGTAGTACAATTGCAGTAACCAGCCCCCTTGGAAATAGAAATGTGCCACTGGCAGAGGACGTGGTGCCAGCTCTGTAAGCCTGAGGACACCGTGCTGCAGAGTCAGTGCTATTTTGTTAAGTATATGATACTTTACTGACGATGGAAATGATAAGCCTGATCCTGTAGTCCTTCTGGTAAGGCATTGGTTGAAAACAACAGGAATGAGCATAAACGTCAGGATTTGCAGCGTAATTTGACAAAACCAGCTTGTTTTGTATGTGCAGGGCGGGACATCTGTATGAAACAAATGGAGCAATTTATGACAGCGCTCCTTTGAACTGGCTGGCTTCTGCAGATGGAATCCATTCTGTTCAGTAAATCAGGAGTTTTAGGTAAAATTTGTGTTGAGATGCAAAACCTGGAACTGACTTTTTCCTTGTCCTATTCTCCTTTTCTCGGTCTGCTTCGGACCGAGGACATCAGAACTGCCGGCCTCACGGGCACAAGCTGGAAAAGAGATCCCCTAAACAATGTGGTAATGATTTGATTTCCTTACAAAGGAGCGAGGACCCAGAGGCCAAAGCAATGACTGAGCTCGCGGTTCCCTGGCTGAAGCGGTTGTGTCTGACACCGCGCGCTCAGCTGCTCTAAATGGAACTCAGTGAAGTTGCACTGATTTATAGCAGCGGAGTGTCTGTCCCATTGTATTAAAAACAAATAGGGCCTCCCAGAGGTTTTATGAGAAGAACCTTTATCACAAAATTTCCACTCCGACGAGGGCGCGGACCAAAATATTTCTCATACACTTTGCTCGATGCTGAATCTCTGCTTCCAGCGGAGCCACCACCCAGTGAGCAAGTGTGGTGTTGCTTTGAGTCGCCAGCATGTGTGACTTGTCTGTTCTCAGTCTTTCTGTTTACTGGGACACCAATTAAATAGGTTCGGTTTGGTCAGCAATGCAAAATGTTTGTCATAATCAGGAGGAGGGTTTGTCAGGGTGTTTGAGTCTTTGAGTGCTTAAGCTATTTTTAAAAGCTCATTGCTTTTTATTTTGCAAAGAAAATCTTGCTAGTGGGAATCAACATGCTGCTGGTTTGCTGTTAAAGCCCAGCCTATCTTCACCCAAACAACAGCAGCAGGTGATCTACTCTCCCACATCTCATTCACCTCCATGATTTATGAACATCAAAGCCTGTTTCAAAGTGTTTAAATGCAACTCTAACACCGTTAAGACTTGGCTGTCTGAGAAGCAAGTGTTCAAGTGGAGAGAAAGCACTTCATAAAATCCACTGCCTTGCAACTGCTTTCTGACAGCAGTGAGCTCATCCCCAAGTCTCTCAGCTTCCGCGAGTCCCATTCATCCTCAGACACCGGATTTATAAAAAGATGAACAGATAAGTAACCCAGAGGTTTGATATTTTAGTTTAACAGAATTTCCTCTGGCAACTGAAATAGTCACTGAAAGGCACAGTTTGTAAAATGTAGAGCTGGAAAGCACCACATTTGCAAACGATCTTTCAGTATCCAATAGCTACTTCATTCAATGATAATTGTTTAAAAAATGTGTAAATATTATTAGTTTTTATGACAGTAAGTGGTAAAGCTGCATCACTGGGCGGGGTTGGATTTGGAGCTGTGGAACCACGAGTTTAAACCTGGGTTTAGGATGTCCTAGTGTGCAGGTGGACAGATTTATCCCATTTCTGCTGCCTCCTGCTTCCCTGTCTGAGTACGAACCCATTAGCAGTCATGAGATGTTCGTACTGTGATGATCATTTAAAGGTAGAGATGACCTTTTGATTGAGGAAGTGTTTGTGACATGATTGATTCAAAGATTACTTTACTCTTGCAATATTTTTTCTAATCAAATATTTCACAGATAACAATGTTTTTTTGTTTGGTGTTGCGTGGTTTATTTTTTGTTGTTTTTTAGGGATTTTTTAAGTGGTCTACAAAAAAATCCCCATACCACAAACTGTTTGAAATTCTTCAACAGATTGTTATAAATAGCTGGCACCTTCAGGAATGTGGATATGCTGGGAGAAGTATAGGCTAAATTCATTGGATAATCTCATTTGTGAAGAGTCATTTGTTCTGCTCCACTAACCTTGTTTAATATTTATCTTAACCATATCACCCACAAGTGACAGAGGCTCTGCGTTTTAGGCACTGAAGTGTCACTAGATCCAGCCATGTCCCTCCACGTGCCGCTAAAAATCTGCGTGCCTGAAATCTGTGCTTTTTATTTTGCGTAAAGAGTTCCCTTAATAGCCACAGTGATGCTTGTACGTCTCCGATGTCTGTTTTTAACCCTCAGAACCTGGCAGAGAGAGCTCGATCGTTCGCTAAACTGTTGTAGGGACTTACAGGATCCCAAGCCACTGTAACATCTCCATCTGGGAGGGCAGAAGGTGGTGTTTGGATGGAGCAATAACGGTTCCTTGTCTCTCATTGCTGCTGCTGCTAGAGTTCCCTTCTCAAAACCTTCTGCATCACTGCAGAGATCTACCCTGGTTTAAAGGAGAGCCTGGAGAGGACCTGATCTGGTAGAGTCGCCTTTATGTGACCTGGGGAGGGACCTCATCTGATCTCAGTGGAATTTTTCTGGTGTGCTTGGGCCATAAATGCCCATGTGATTCCATTCCACCTGGTTTCTGCAGCCTCTCAGGCCTGCGAAAGCAAACACATGCTGCATCTCTTCCGTTCTGCTTGAAAGCAAAAGCACCACTTGGCTTTTCCATCCCTGTTTCCATTTATGAGCTCTTTTATCCCATCTATCTTTCCCAACATCGAGTCCTGATTAGGCTGAGCAGGAACACACCAGGCTTTCTTTCCCACAGGAGGCTCTTTTTGACCTTCCTTTCCTCTCCTTGTCTGACAAATTGTGGGAGCTGACCCATATCTCGGCGGCTGCGGGGATAATTCAGTCCAGCCCCATCCTGGCAGGCAGCTGTCTCTGCCGGTGGAGAACAAGTGCGTGGGACATCTCGGGCCGGCCGTTGGCAGGGTTGGGTGCAGGCGTTGGGGTTAAATAAGAACCACTGCTAACCTTTGCCCCAAACCCAGCCCGAGCAGGAGGACGGGCTCTTCTGAACCCAGCTGGTTCTGCGAGGCAGGTGGTGATGAATTGGAGGGGTTTCTTCGTCTCCGATCCGTGGAGGGGACAGTGAAGGTAACGGATCGAGTGTTACTCTGCGGTGAACATCTCGCATTCAGCATCCCTCTAGCAGTATGTTCGCTTACAGAGCAAGGTGCACATGGCACAGTGAGGGGCTCTGCTCTTCCTCGGGCCCTGGGTATGACCAGAACATCAAGAATATCTTCTTTAAAATTATATTCCATGTGGGCATTCCTGTACCTATCTACTTCCCCTCAGCTAAGCTGTGCAGTTTCTATAACGCATCTCCTGTCTACATGATATATTCTTTGGAAGAAAATTCACAGGGACAAAAGCCCCAAATGTCTTCAGCATGTACGAATTTTAGTCTTCAGTGACCTATGTTATATACCCATATATACCCTTGGAAAGCAACACATTTACTCTGTGTAGAATCTCTTTGCTGTGCACAGACAAATCACAAAGTACTCGTCTTTTTCATAACAACCAGCTTTCTGACATGCTGTGTTTCCTGTCGGGTTCTTCGCACAGCCCTTTTCCCAAGCGCTCTCTTGGCTTTTCCCAGCAGAAAACCCCAGTTGTCCAGTCCAGCCTGTAGAGCAACGTCTCCACAGGCAGACCAGCAGCTTCAAAACTTCCTCCTCTTCCTCATCTTCTTCCCACCAGGCTGGTTTTAGCAGCCGTAGCCTTCACCCCGAGCTTAACATGGTGTAACAGGATCCTCTGGCAGGGGGAATCTTTAGTGGCTGATAAAACCTTAACTGTTGTGAAATGAAAGCAGGTTCCCTTTGAAGTGCGCCTCGCATTACAGTTAGATGCTCTAGCCTCTATATTTTAACTACCAATAAAATGATTTATAAGCATAAAGGCCTGAGCCACCTTTAAGGCGGGGGAAGGGAAAGAATTGCTAATGTCATTAGCTGGAATGTATCTTCTTTTTTTCTGTGGGTTATAAATAAGGGGCAGAATCAACCTGTTTGGGCCATGAAATGTCCCTTCCTCTGCACGGGAAGATAAATCCTATCAGTTTCTTTGTGGCAGCTTCCAGTGTATTTGTGGCTGGGTTCTCCAGCCAGGCTCCATTGGGAAGCACTCCATTTAAGCATGTAGTTGTGAATTTGATGCATGTATATTTACTATTCTTATCATTTATTGCTTGTTTTGCTGTGATGCTTCAGCCAGGACAGAGATCTCACTGCGCTGCGTATGGTGCTTACTGGCAGTTAAGGAGAGCTTCTGTTTCAAGTGGCTGATTATTGAAATAAACTAAAATACAAGAAAATGTGGGGTTTATCCTCAATTTAGAGGTGGCCATCTGATGTGTGGGTTGTATAAGGGCCAAAATTTGTTGAATGCGGTGATGTTCCCCCTGACTTCAAATCAGCAAAGCAATAGCTTTCCTCTAGTCACAGAAGGAGCCTGTAGCGTAATTAAGAACTGTATTTCTATCCTGATAGTCATGACAATTAGCTTTCCTGTCTTCCAGACCCCTGCACATTCTAGACCAAAGCAGGTAAGACACCCTGCGAATGGCCCCTGCACAGGCCTTTTTGGTCAACTCTACCTAGTTGTAAAAGGATTCAGAGCATCCTTTTATCTCCCTTAACAAATAAAGGAAGGGATGTTGTTGGACAAACATGTTCTATACTCGACCATCTCACTCCACGTGTTTCTTCGGAACTTCTAATCCCAAATGGATTTGCCAGCATCTGGCTCTTAGTTATAAAAAAGGAACTTTCCCACCCTTTGCAAGGTCGGCAAAGCGTCAGAAATCACTGGTGTGGCTTTTACATCCTGGGAGTTCAGTTTCTCTTTCCCTCTTGACTCCTGGATTCATAGCTGCTCAGTTATACCCTTCAGGTATAGGCATTTTATATGTTATTCCCTGCATTGAGATCTTAGTTTTTTGGAAGCTCTTCCAGCCTGGGACTCGGCCTTTTTCTCCGAAGAGCAAAGGTTTCTTTATCTCCTTATGTTCACCTCACAGAAATATTGAGACAGTTTTTATGTCCTTAACTATGAAAGTGGAAACAAATGTATTTAATTCTAAGTGACATGAGAGGAGCCAAGTTCTGTATCCCTAATGAGCATGAATTCCACATACATGTATGTGTGAGAAAAGGATGGGAACATCCTCTTTGCATGACCAGGGCAAACAAAAGGTTACTAATTTGTGTTGCTCGCTGCTCCTAGAAACTGTGCCACGAATTGGACTGTGTAAAAGCGTTGTAAAGTGTTACAGACCTTTAAGGTTCATTCATTTCTCTCTCCTTAACTCTGTCCTAGATTTTGCTAGAGACTTTTGGTGCCAAAAATGGACCCAGAGATTCTGACCTGCATGGCCTTTGTTGGGCAATGCAGATCGGATGTGAGCTGACCTATTTCTGTCACGCTTTTGGAAGATGCTGAGAGGTTATGCTGCTTCAGCCACTGGTGCAGTGCCGTAGGAACAGGTCTGTAAAAAGAGGTGCCTGGTGCCAAGGACCTGACATCAGCCCTGGATACATTTCAAGGGGTTTAATTTAGACCATCTCTTCCAAAGAAAACCAGGGTTTTTTTTGTTTTCACTCTACGTGAATGTAAATAACAGCAGGACTGCCCAGGACTAGGTCTTTCCTGACCATCACCAGCAGGTCACACGCAAATATCATTAGCAGGTTTGAATCTGTTTCCACAGCACACTGGATGAGTAACACAGAGAAAGAGCAAGAAAAGACTGTGACCCAGAGAACCTCACAGAAATTGGTGTGTGTTACTCAGTGTGTGCTTGTTTTTGCAGCAAGAACCGCTGTAGCGTGTGGACTGAGAGCCAGTGCTCAATTAAACAGCTCGCGGTGAAAACATGTTGCCTTGTCATGCTGGGTGACCCATAGGTGCCGATCAGACAAAGGCAAACCAGCAAGTGACCGTTCGCAGCGTGACTCGATCTGAAGGGCAGAGAAAAATACCCGCTTTGAGATTTGGATCGTGGCTGAAGTACCAGGTGCGGTCAGACTAAGGTTCTGCTGTATCTAGGGAAGAAATTTTAGTTTCAGTTCACAAGCTGTGGAGACGGTTTAGGCTGCAGTGCCTCAAACCCTTGTAACCTCAGCTTCTGATCTGACGTTGAGCAGCTTCGAAGCCTGATGGAAGATTTTTTTTCGCCCCAAATGCTTTACACTCTTGATTTTTGCTTCATTTTTTCTTGTTGCTGTGAAATTTAATCGTATTTTCTAGCCCTTTAGGCCTCACAAGAGTCCAGCAGCTGCATTCTCATCTGGCTTGAAAGCTTATCCGCATACTTCTGAACCCCAAACAGGGATCGGGCCTGAGAGCCTCTCTGATTAAATGAAGTAAACCAAGCCCAAGAGACAGCTTGAGAAGCCTTTTCCACTATGCAGAAAGGAGATTGCCCATGATAAAACACATCAGGGCAGACAAATGCATTTAGAAAAATTTCCCTTTGCATCTTACAGGTAAACTAGCACTGCAGGAAACATGAGCCCAGCTTTGCACGTGCATTAGTACTGGGTTTGTTTTAATGCACAGAGATTTAAATTGGCTGCAGTACAATTCTAGTGCACACTGCAGTGCCTCTTGCAAGGAGGGCATGTCTTAGCATACAGACAACAGTGATTTGCTGCAGTCCAGAGAAGCTGAGAAAACCCTGTATTCCCTCCGGTCTGGTTCTATCTATTTAGCTTGTCTAACATAGAAACCATGATGCTAATCTCTCTATTTATCCCTCCTAACAGTGCAGCCGTGTTGCTATTATGGTACTTAATCCTTCAGCATAATTCACATAGTTGTCAGATAACAAGGCAGAATGGCCAGGTGGTAGCAATGCATCTATTTGGAATGGACTCTCTTGGAATACACAAGTTAAATTATTCCTCTTCGTCTCGCCCTACTGCTGATACACCCTCCCATGTTCTTAATAGCATCTGTAACAATTTTAAATGAATATATCTCCACCCAAGAGCCAAGGCAGTACTAGTGTTGTCATTGGGAGAAGGGAAACTGAGGAATAGAGACAAATGCGAAGCAGCTTTTGGCCAGTGCTGTAGCTCAGGATGCGTTTCCAGCAGCAGTGCGGGTGAGGTGGGACAGCAGCTCTGAGTCACACATGGATTTTTCCTCTCCCCATCAGGTGTGGTTCAGCAACCGAAGGGCGAGGTGGCGCAAACAGGCGGGGGCCAACCAGCTTGCGGCTTTCAACCACCTGCTGCCGGGGGGCTTCCCGCCCACAGGGATGCCCACTCTGCCCCCGTACCAGCTGCCAGACTCCACCTACCCAACCACCACCATCTCCCAAGGTGAGTGCCTCTGCACCTGCACTGCTCCCCCTCTCCTGCCCTACGTCACCCCATCGGCCCTTCCCTTTCTGATTCGCGACATCCCACAAGGCTCTTGTAATACATAGGTGGTTTTCCTTTACTTGTGAAGACCGGGTTTTTCCTCAAGTCAATGGAAACTCCACAGTTTTCTCCTCTGTCTCATGGTCCTTTCATGACTATAGTTCTGCTCAGCTTTTAAATGATGAGCACATCGCTATAAAGTGAGTATCATATTAGGCGATCCCTCATTCTGGATAAAACTCCATACTGGGGTTCAGTAGGAGGAGTATTGCTAATCTTAGTAGCCCTTGGTCTTCACAAAGGAATTTATAGCTTCTGTCTGGGGAAAAATTAAGAGACAATTCAGATATTTCGTCCCAAGTTTGCATATTTTGTACTGTCACGTGATATGCTCATGTTCCCGTGGGGCACAGAGATAGTGGGACCCAGAAGCTGAGATTGGAATAGCCAAACCATCAATAAATGCTCTGCAGAGCCCCAGCTCTGACACCCGCCAACGTTCCCCCCTGGCCGTTCTCTCCGCAGACGGCGGAAGCACCGTGCACAGACCCCAGCCCCTGCCGCCATCCACCATGCACCAGGGAGGGCTCGCTGCCGCCGCCGCCGCCGACACCGGCTCTGCCTACGGGGCCCGGCACAGCTTCTCCAGCTACTCGGACAGCTTCATGAACGCCGCAGCTCCTGCCAACCACATGAATCCTGTTAGCAATGGCCTCTCTCCGCAGGTATGTGACCCACTTCCATTCTCTTTCTTTGCCTGACACTATTTGTTTGGTCCAGATTCTCCGAGAGCAGGGCAAACTTCAGGCTATCACAGTGTGTTATGGTTAACTCCCTTGAGTTATTGTTATTGTCACCAATTCCTGGAAGCAGCCTGGTTTAAGCAATTAGTTAATTTGTTTATTGGCAGTATGTCTGTCCTGAGCTCAGCATTGTGCTGCCGGAGCGTTTGTATCCTGTTAGTTCCCATATTCAGGTTAACCCACTCTAAGTGCAAACACCAGGACTGGAACATTGGTGTTCATCTTCTTAGCCCTCCAAAAAGAATTCCAGTGCAGATGTGGGCCTTTTGATTGTGCATTTTAGCCTAATGACAGCACACTTGATTTTTTAGTTACTTTTGCAGGCTTTCTTTAGAATAGTCCATGATTTGTGGGCGACTGGTCTAGAGATGAGCTGAAGCCAGCTTGCCCAAGTCCAGTTGGAACATGGAAAGCCCTGCGAGTGCCGTGGATCTGAGCTTCCTCAGGACACAGGGATGTAGATCTGGGATCTAGTTTTGAGAAAGTATCGTGTAAACAATTCCGCTAACGCTTTCCACGAGGTCAGAATGGGAGGTGTAGCTGAGCTTTAAAGGAGAAAAGGTACATTTCATCTCATTTAAGCTTCTCTTTGGTTTACTTGATGTGATCTGTTTTCCAAATGCACATTTGCTTTTAAATGGAACAAGGCACATATTGTACACTGCAAATTAACAGCAAGGACTTGTATCCATGTGGTGCCTGCCATCCCGGAGGAGTACCAAATATGTCTTACTTTTTCTCTCAGTCCCTTGTGAAATAGGGACACATACGAAGTGCACTACGGCAGTTGTTTCAGAGTGGCCAGTGTCACTATTTAAGACAGGAAGTAAAAAGAATTTGAAACTACAAGGATAAATTAGGTAGGCATCTGAAATGAAAAGGCTACAACTGTTTAGAGAGGAGTGCAATGAACGGAGACATCAGAGAGGCATATAGAATTTAAGGTCCAATAGCTTGTGATCTCTCGAGTGTGAAAACAAACATTGAGTGTCAGTGGAAAGAGGGAAATTTTGCAGCTTCTCTGAAATGGTATAAAAAGCCCACTTCTAGCTTGGAATGGTCATGAGATGGAAAATGTAAAAGTGTGACTGGTGTGAGGCTGAATATTGGCTCCAACAGTGTAACTTATGGGGGAAATAGGGCAACATCTTTCTGACAAGGGATCTCTAATAGCACTGGGCTTGGGAGATGAGGATACCGGGTGGAATTCAAAGGCAGACTGCAGGTTAGATGGTCCAGGGCACGTGATTAATTCTGATTATCACAAGTGCAATTTAGCACAGCAGAATAAGTTAAAGATGCAATCCACGTGATAAAGCTGCCAAATGTGTACAAGTCCATCATGCAATTTCCATTTCTGTAGCTTCATCGTTTACTTACTAGTCCCACTCACTGAATCAGAGGCTCATTGAAATGATCAGACCAATGCTTTTTCTGTGCTTATCCCTATCCCAAATTACCCTGCCCCCAGGCTTGGGCTGGGGGAAGATAGAGTCCTGAGCCAATAAGCCCTTTGTATGGCAAAGAGAGCATACATTATCTGGCAGTCCTGAAGAAAAGAGAGCTTTGCACCCCCAAGAAGGGGAGATTCCCATTTTTCTGATGCTTTTAATCATGTGAGGGCCAAGCTATCGGCATATAAATTCTTCTATTTCTTTTGTGCATAGAAAGGCTAACCCAGGTGATTTTATGACTGCTTTATATTTACTTATCTTGCTATATTCCTCTCCTGTTCCTAGTGGAAGGATGCAAGAAATAACTCCTACAAGTATGAATGGGACCTCATAGAAGTGTTCTTTACATAGCAGGGTGGGTAAATGTTTTGTGAGGTCTCAATATGGGATGCTCTATATAACCTATTTGCGCCTAATTCAGCTATTCCATGGCATTACAGGTAAAATTCATTGCACCTCAGCCCTCTTGTTCAGATATCTGCGGTATCTGGTTGCACTCTGCGGGGGTGAACACCAACTACAGCGAAGGAGAGAGTCCAGGAGATGGAAAAAAAAATACTGAGAACTGAAAATGATGGCAATTTATCTGAGCTGCAAACGGACAGTTCTCTGGTTTCATCCCTTAGCAGCAGCAGGAGGGAAACTTCTTTGCAGTTTAGACAAGGAGCTGGGGGCCAGCCTGGCTGAGAGCTCCAGCATTTGCTGCAGCTCAGCACCGCTATCCAGTTACCCCAGGATTGGGTGTCCCGGCCACAATCCACCAGACGGGCTCGGTGCTGGCAGCTGAAATTCTAGAGGAGAAGCATGGCATTTCCATTCTCACAACAGAGAAAAGGGGATTACGTTTGGCCTCCGCGGGCTCGGTCCCCACGCACACACGCACTTTAGTCCTCCCCCTCCTGACAGAAAGAGCAGACGCTGCTGAAGTTTTCCCCAACCTTCACGTGGGAAATGGCCACGTTTCCCTTGCGTGCCAGCCCGTGGCATGCAAAGTCTTGTGCCCATCCCTGAAACATTTCCCATATGTTTTCCTCGGTATAGAGGCCATTGGGTCTCTGTTCCAGACCTGAGACTGCTGAGGAGTGAGAGCTCAACTGGGAAATATTATCTTCAGCTGCTTCATCCCATTATAATGTTTTTTTGTGACACTTTATCCAAGAACACCAACTTGGTCATGTGAAGGATGGTTCTATGTAATTAAACCACTACGTAGTATGATCTCTCATGCCATACTCCCTCCTAGACCTTAGTGCCAGACCTCAGGGCAACTCGAGGGGTGATTTGTGATGGTTTTGTGCCTTTGTAGGAGAGAGACCTTGCTCTGAATGCCGCCTCTTGGAGAAAGAGGACTTCACAGGTTGCCCAGCTGCAGCCAGATGTGTCACCTCACATCTGGCAGGATGCGCCGGGTGGTGCAGCAGTCATGGGTGATCAGGAACATGCAGCAGCGAGGTCCCCGTTGCTCCCCGGAGGTCGCGTGGGTTGGCAGCAGCTGTCCCACATTCACCTGGGTGACTCAGTGGCCTCTGGGTTGGCATTGATTCCTGTGCCTAAACTTAGTGAAGAGACCGAGACCCGAAGCAAAGCATGAGTAAGCAGAGTTAGCAGTCATAAAGTATAATTTCTGACCCCGGAGCTTCTGTCTCATAATTTCTTCCAAGAGTGGGTTGTAAAGCAAGTGTACACATGGATGGGTGGGTTTTCATAAATGCATCTTAAATATTTCCAACTCATTTTCATCCCGCAGAGGAATCATCTCCCATTTAACTAGAACAAGGCTGAGCACCGAGACATCCTTCACCAGGTCCCTGCTTTACACTGCAGTGAGGACAGACTTTGCATTCACTTGTTTTCAAGTTCATCCCTGTGCTGGCTCAGTATTGCCCCTCACCATGGCTGTGATAAGGCTTATGACAGATAGCTCAGTATAATGGTAAACTCAGTATTAAGTCCATTTGTGTCCTGCTCAGCATCTGCCAGTCCTTTAAGAAAGGTGTCTGCTGCAGAGTGGGCTGGGGTGGGAGGAAATTAAGTGAATTAATTACAAGTCAACATAAAAAGTGAGGGCCGCATTTCACTGTGCCTCTGCCATTTGTGAAGACGGGAGATTCCCTGTGTGCTTTTCAAATGGTAAAAAGTAGGGTCATGTTGTATTCTGGGCTGCTTTCGTCTCTGGCACATCTCTTCTGCCTTTCAAAATGTCTTCATAGGTTTTTTTAGGAGGATTTTACCCACTGCTTTGCCTCCTAAAATTCTGCTGCCCTTTTAAATCCGGGCCTGTATCTTAAATGTGTCTGACTGTTCACTGTAGCATGTTGGAGTTATTCAAAAGCAAAAGATCATTAGTTTGTTGCAGATGGCCCCTGTCTAGCTGCAGAACATATTAGGGTATAGTTCAGAGTCAAGCACTTTCTATACTTTCACAACATGTTCTTTCTGAAACCTTTGAATCTTGTAACAAACCCACAGGCTCACCCAGAGATTAAGACAATTCCAGAAAGACGAAGAGCCAAGAGAAACTTGTTCACCATCTCATATTTATTGCTTTAATTTTCTCAGGGCTTTTGGTGGCTTTGTTTTTTTTGTTCCATGAGCAAATTCATTCCCAGTGTTACTGCAGTATCTGAAGGTTGGAGTCGGATTTTAAGATTTCTGGTTTGTCACTGTTTCTCGATAGTGTTCCTGGAGGGACTCTTGAGGCATAGGTCAGGCTTTAAACTCAAGGTCAGGCTCTAAACTCAAGGACCCTCTTAGTCCAGAGCACAGTTGTGTTTTTGCTGACGTTGTCCCAGGGCTCCAGTCTCTTCCTCCATCCCGGGTGGATCGGGGACTGTGTGAATCCTGGTGAGACCACACCTAGAATCTTTTGTCCAGTTGTGGCCCCTCAGTTCCAGCAGGACAGGGAACTGCTGGAGAGAGTCCAGCGCAGCCACCAAGATGCTGCAGGGAGTGGAGCATCTCCCGTGTGAGGAAAGGCTGAGGGAGCTGGGGCTCTGGAGCTGGACAAGAGGACACTGAGGGGTGACTCATTAATGTTTACGGATAGATAAAGGGTGAGTGTCAGGAGGATGGAGCCAGGCTCTTCTGGTGACAACCAGTGATAGGACAAGGGGTAATGGATGCAAATTGGAACACAGGAGGTTCCACTTAAGTATAAGAAGAAACTTGTTCCTGGTGAGGGTGTCAGAGCCTGGCCCAGGCTGCCCAGGGGGGTTGTGGAGTCTCCTTCTCTGCAGACATTCCAACCCGCCTGGACACCTTCCTGTGTAACCTCATCTGGGTGTTCCTGCTCCATGGGGGGATTGCACTGGATGAGCTTTCCAGAGCCCTTCAACCCCTGACACTCTTCTGTGATTCTGTAAATCCCCATCAGGAGCACACAGATCCCAGCAGAAGTGTGAGCAGAGCCGAATGCTTTTTTTGGGGGTGGAAAACCTGGCAACTGGGAAGGACGTGATGTTAACTGGGAGCAGGGAGCAGGCACGGCAGGGCTGGCTCCAGCGCTCTTCCCTCCGCTGACATGGATCCCTTCTGTCTGCTTCCTTTTCTCTTTTTTTTCCCTTTTTTTTTGTCGGAGACACTGTGCCTATAATAAGCATTCAAAATGAGTCTTGCTGGGCCAGGAGAAGGGGAGGGGAAGAAAGAGGGGGAGGAGAGGGTGAGATTTGGGGGGGGAGGGAGAAAGGGAGGAGGGGGTTTAAATAGCAAAGAATTAGAAAAAAAAAATCTGATGCAAATCACTAGTAGAGAGAAAATTATGTGCAATTACCCAAGCGATACTGGGCAGCCGTGCCCACCCCAACCAACAAGATCTCATTAACAAGCAGAAAATAAGATTGAAATGGTGTGTAAAAGAGCTGAAAAATGAATTTGAATGCTGCATTTGTCCACAATTACCCCCTCGTTCACACATATTTTATTGCAATTTTTTTATTATTCTTAATCTTTCCATCCCTCAAAGCAGATTGGGAACATCCTGGCATTACAGTTGCTGAGGGAGGAAGCATTAAGGATTCCCCGTTTCCCTGAAAGGAGACCCTTCTCTCGCTCGAATTTTAAAGGGTTGGTTTTGGACGGATAAGGATTCATTTCTCCGGCTTATCTTAGTGTAGGAACATGTTCTTCTCCTATTCTTTAACCTCAGACGCTCTTGGGTGCCACCTCACACGAGGGTTTTTCTTTAACCTTGCCTCCTGGCTTCCTCTTCCTCTCTTTCCCGCCTCTCCTTCCCCTTTCTCCCACCTTCCTTTTCCACTCCTGTTTTATTTCCGCGTGGTCTCTGCCCTGTTCCCCCGACGCCGCCTCCTCCGCGTTCCCCTTGCAGCACCATCTCTCCAGGACCGCGATTCCCCCAAACGAAGCATCTGCCCTTCACAAAGTCCTTGCTGTCCCAATTATCCCTCGCACCCCGTTTCTTTCTTGGTGAGTGCTCTTCAGCCTCCCCACGACCTTTGTTGCAGATTGCACATGGGATTTTTGGAGAAGGAGGTGAACACGTGCTAAAATCCCTGTCCTTTTTCAGTGGGAGTGTGGAAAGGAGACATGGGAGCTCCAGGTTTCTCTCTGGGAGAAACTAACTCTGCTGAGACTGCGTTGGTGTTTTCTCTCGCTCGGTGTCGAATGCAGCTCCATCTCTCTAAACTTTTAACCTACGTGTCCCAGGAAAGCTGGTAGTTTTTCCACTGAAGTTTCTTTTTTTTTAATTTATTTAACCAAACAAAGCCATCTGCTCTTGTCAATTAGACGCCTCTGCTCCCAGCAATGGGAAAACAGGAGAATGGAACATTTTTCTCGTGTGAAAATGGATACGTATTTATTTGCCTTATTCCTAATGACTGTTTCTGCGAGCGAAGGAGTAGGGTGGGAAGGGGGAAATTCATATCTGAGGGGCCAAAATGCTTTCTGTCAATCTGGAGGTTTCTTGGGTTTCCTTGATTCATTTGGATGTTCAGGTCCCATTGAGAACTGATTAGAAACAGGCAGCACCTTATTACCTTAATAACTCTGGGTGGCACTGATCATGTTTATTCCTGTGTGTTTTCCACTCCAGACATTGTTCTCTGTGGGTATTACTGTGATATTAAAATATTAGAAACACTGAAGGATTTCAGAGCAAACAGTCGTTTCCTGAGCCTTGAATTCAACAGGAGCTTTGTTGTTACCTTCGGTGGATCCAGGACCAGCCCCTGTGGCCCTGAACTCTTTGTCAACACAAGTATCAGAAGCAGACAAATTGGGGAATAAGGAGTAAATAGGAGAAGAAATACAGGGAAAACAACCTGAGGAGAATGACGAGACCAATGTCAGCAGGAGGAAATGCAGGGAGGTATGAAAGTGTCTGATAAGCCCCTAGAGCGGGGAGCACTTATTTAAGAAACACAGGGCTAAGACACTTAAATCTGTACCCAAAAATCTTTAAATATCCCTTCTCACCCAGACCCCACTACCCATTTATGGTGTGGTGGCAGCAAAGCTGATTCCGAGTGGGTGGAAGAGGCGATGCGGGGGCTGTAATTCCTGCTGAAACCCCTCTGGGTCCTGTCTCTTTTCCACACCGGGGAGGGTAAGAGGGGCTTGGCTGGGAGACACAGACTCGGAGAATTCAAATGTAGGATTTGCCCTGCTTTATGATTAATAAGGGAACTTGAGACAAGGCAGGCAGCGCAGATAGAGCAAAATGAGAGATTAGCAATTAATACAGCATCCAGCCTGGCGACGGGCATTTCGGAGCGACCTCTGGCACTCGGAGGCGAGCGCGGCTGGAAGAGCTGCAATAACCAAGGGACCAGGGAGCTGGTGCTGAGCTGCAAGAGGAACCAAGGGACCGCGGTGGGGAAAGCAGCCCTGGAATGAGGGACGCAAGGCAGAGGGGAAGCTTAAAAGAGAGGAATGCAGTAAAAGGAATAATCAGGATTCAGAGGCAGGGGCATGCGTGCGTGCTCTTGCACGCCTGCGTGCACAAGGGCATCGATGTCCTGCGTGCACATTCTGTGCGTACACGCCGCTGTGTGTGCTCGTGCGTCGTGTGTGCCTGTTAAAATCTAGCAACGGTGTAACAGCTGTGCTCCAGCTGTGCCCTGGCTGTGAAAAGCCATCTATGATAGGAAAAATCTACAGCAGTGTACTTTGCAGTGGATCAGGCGCTGACCTCAACCTGCCCCTCTCTTTTCTTTTTCCACAAAGAGGGGTTGTGGAAAGCGTAACGACACCAGTGGGCGTGCAGAAGGGCAGAGATGCACTGAGAGAGGAGGTGGGACGGTGTATTGCAGGTACGGGCAGCTCAGCGCTCTTCTTGTGAACGTCAACCCTGCCCCAGCTCAGGAAACGCTCCGCTGAAGACAGACGCAGGATTGTGTGTTGCTCACATGGTTCCATGTTAGGGTGATATGCCATGACCTCCAGCTTTCCCAGAGCTGATGGATGCATTTTGAAACAGGTTGTTACTCAGTACGGTTTATTTTCAGTTCGCTTCACCATCGACGTGTGCTAACGATGCAGGAAACCTGCGTTCGCTCCCGTCCCAAAGCCAGCCAGCTACTGGGATCGCTGATGGGTGGGTTGCAGCATCTTAGAGCAAAGGTTGCAAGCAGAACGTTGGAGGCTGAGAGGACAGGGAAGACTTTAGGGGTTGTGTCCATCTCTGGAGAATCCTGGAGGGCTGCTCAGAAGAGCTACAGGGCCCTGTGAAGCATCATGAGGGGTTTATGGGGGAGATGTACCCTGAAGGGATGCTGTGCTGGTCTTTTGTGTGAGATGAAGGGCATCTTGGTATTGTGGCAGCTCACAGTGCGTTTGTCTCGATGCACTGTGCGCGGAGGGAGGAGGAGCAGTAGACGGCTGTGCAATACGTGATTTAGCAGCTTGGGGTGACAGAGCTTCTGTGGTGTGCAGGGAGGTGCAAAGGAGAGGAGATACGGCTGTGTGTTGAACAGATAAATATCGGGGGGTGTGGGGTGCGTGCCGCGCGGGGGTTTGCACCTTGCACAGTGACGGACACGGGCAAAAATGGCTTGGGTGCAGCAGGGCCTCCCGCTGCAAGACGCTGCTGCTCGCCTCCATCAGACAGGCGTGCACGAGATCAATTTGCAGCGGGGACTGAAGATGAGAAATCCCGGCGGGGTCTGGGGTGCGTGAGCAGTAAATTGATCAAAGGTGCGGAGGGTCTTAGCTCGCCGCAGTAAGCTGGAGTCAGCCCTTAAGCCTCTATCCAGTTTGGAGATGAGGGGGATCTTATTTCAGGGAATAAGTACCTGAAAGGGAATCGTGAGTCACATCGGGGAAAGGGTGGGGAGCCGCTTGCCAAGCAGATATAGGAAAATCACAGCGACTGATCTGAGAGATGGAAGGGGCGATGCTGACACCCAGGGGGTTGTTTTGGGGTAGGAATTCACCCACAAGGCCAGTGCAGAGCTGATGGGGAACGGGGAAGAGAGGAAGCAAAAGCTGCTGTTGTCTGTCTCTCCCCTGCAAACGGAAGCGGCAGAGCGAGCTCCTCACAGCCTCCTCTCTCTGTGTCTCTCCCAGCTTTTCTTCTCCCTCTCCCTTCCCTTCTTCCTCCCTCTCCTCTCTCCTTCCATTTGATGTGGAGGAGAGCTGTCTGCCACTCGCGCGTCTCTACCGAGAAGGGATCAGAAGTTTCAGCGAGCGCTCGGCGCCTCTCCTTTGATCCATGTCCTGAGGCCTGCTTGACAGCGAAAAAAAGCATGGAGACAAAACGACTCAGTCAAAGTGATTCCTGACAACTGTCTCCATGAGATAAGGAAGCTCTCTGTGTCTTGTTTTTTTTTTTTTAATACCGCCTCTCCGTTTCCATAAGAAGTGGAGTCACTTTAAACCAGAAGAGCCAGCCAACAGCCAAGCTGCACAGAGAACAGCCGAGCAGAGAGCGCCTGGCTGAGCCTTATCATGTTTCCTGTCTCCTTTTCCATTCCTTTCCCCCTCTTTTTTTTTTCTTTTTTAATATATAAAAACCCCGTCTTTTTCCCATTTTTCTTTTCTACATGCTGTGTTATCCTGCTGCCTTACCCCAATGCCGCCTCTAATTATGCAGTTGCAGAGAAAGCCCAGCGCGTTTGCAGGTGGCCGGGACATTATTCAGCTCAATCCCAAGCACAGGGAGATGCCTGCCTTCCCCACGAGGGGCTGGGGGGCACAGAGAAAGCCCCGTACGTTATCTGACAATAACCAACCCTTTTAGGGATCAGCAGCAGGCCTCATTAATAGCAAGGCATTATGCACCGCTGGCCACTTAAGTGGTCCTTAGAGCTGTTCCCCTGCTGCTGAGCCCCAGATTTTATTATTATTGTTTTATTTTTCTTGCCTAGTTCATGTCACGCGGGGAGGCGTGTTCCCCTTCTCCCTTCTCGCCTCCGGGTTCCTTGCAGGAATGAGTTTGCGAGGGCTCAGCGACGCTAATCCTGACCAGAGGACGCAGGACTTGGCGTGTGTGGTGGCACATGGAGGAGCAGGATACACGCTGTGGAAGGTGCTTGCAAACGGGGTCCCTAAACACACAGGCTCCCTGTGGGACAAAGATGACACAAAAGAGACAGGGAGGTGGCTTCATAGATTCAGATGCTGAGGACAACCTGGCTCAGACGCATGAGACAGGAGCGTTTAATCCCAGTGAGGAGCTGGAGGAAAGCAGATGTGGCGTGGCTCACCATGCACTGCGCTTCCCCATCCTAAAGCTGGAAGGCACCTGGGGTCCACCAGAGGTGGCAAAGCCTGGCTTAGGAGTGGGTCTAGAGAGCAGTAGGTGTCTTAGTGATCCCTGGCAGGACAAGGGACCAGCCCAGTGCTCCGGCTGGCTCTGGTGATGGGGACAGGGATCAGAGTTCGTCCCTGCGATGCCGAGACTCTTTGCCAGGGAGTTTCTCTTCCCCTCCGCTCTCGCCGTAATTAGGCTATTGTTGTAGCGTCTGCTCCCAAGTCCAACTCCATTAGCATGCAGGATGAGGGGAGCGAGGGGGGACACATGGAGGGAGAGATTCCCTTCCCCCCAGAACTGCGCTGTGCTGCGCTGATAAACAGTAAATATCGGGGAACAGGATTTCCACATTATCTGAGTGCGGCAGAAAATCAAAATTTCAGTCTAAATCCAAGGAGACGAGGCTCATAAGCTCCTCCAGCTGATACAGACGCCGAGCGCAGCCGGCAAGGCTCAGGAGGCACAAAATAACATTCTTTTTCATTCAAAAAGAAAAAAAAAGGAAGAAAAGAAAAAAAGAATGAATGAGAGGAGAAAAACAAGCAATATTTGGGGGCTGACTGCAAGAAGGGGAGAAGAAGAGGTGATGCAAAGCAGAGCATTGTCTGATATTGCAGCCCTTTTTTTCTGATGAGGAAATAAATCCCCGGGTGTATTGGGGAGGGGGTTGGAAACTGCCCATCCAATGAACTTTCCGATCGGCGGCTCTGGCTCAGCAGAGTGTTGCTTGGGGATCGACCTGTAGGACACTAACAGCTGCCGGAGGATGATGGCAAACCTTTAATTAGCGATTAGAGTGCGCAGCTGAGCACAAATCCAGCCCCGAATTAGGAGCCACATGGGGTCTCCCCGACCCTAAAAGCCACCACCGGATTCAGCGGCTCTGTCGGGAGCGTTGGGTCCTCCAGCTCTAACGGAGCTCAGGGCCGGGCATGCTGCTAATTGCACCTCCGTGCCCTGCTCCAGCCTGGCAGACGGGGCAGCAGGGGCCCCGGCTGGGACCGGCTCCTGCCGCGGGACTTGTGTGCTGCAGTAGGAGATGCTGAGACTGCCTGGAAAACACTTCCCAATGGGGCCTGGGGCTCCCGAAAAATGAGCAGCGGTGGGGAGAGCAGGTCAGCCATGCAGGAGGGCTGCTCGCTGGTTTTGCAGTGAAAAAGGGATGCGGTTCTGTCTGCTTCTAAAGGGATTTGCTCCCTCGGAGTTTGTGGTGTGGGTTTCACGGTGCTTTCTGCTCTCCCAGGGGAGCAAGGTGATTTCAGCACTAGATAGGGCAGGTGTTCCCAGAGCGTTCAGTTTAGCTGCTTGCTGCGTCCCAGACAGTTTTGCATCCTTGCCTGTATCTGTGCTCTGTTTGGTGAGACTCCAGCAAAGCATTGCTTGCTTTAGAATCTGTAGCTCCAGGTTTTTAGCCCGAGGAAAAGCACATTTCTGTACAACACCAGAGGCTTGGAGCTCTCCCCGGAGCTTTTAGTCATTGCTGCTTGGAGCAATGGAGAAGAAAAAGCGGAGACCAGTTGCAGAAAATGTTTTCTTGGCTTCTGTAGCAGCCACTTGTGTCCTCCTGCTCTCATCACTAGACCACAAGCTCAGCATAACTCAGAAAGCAAATGAATTCTTCACTCTGAGCTTCTTCCTTAGCGCTCGGTCTCTGCCCAGCTCCTATGAACGTCTGTTCCCCATTTCTATGTCCATCTATAAGGTGGCATCTTTCCTGCAAAGAATTTTAAGGTCTGTGTTCCAGCTCCAGCTGGTTTCTAGTATAAACTCCGTCCATACTGTATAAATCCAGGGAACATCAGTGGAACGGAACTTCCAGTATTTAGATCTCTACCAGGCAAGACTTAAGGCTTTCAATAACTTCAGTGCTTGAGTAACTTCTGCCAAGGAAAAGAGGAGTTTTTATTTCAGACGAGGAGGAAGCAGGTGTAACAGATGCCTGTTGGAAACATCCGAGGCTTTAGGACTGGCACACTGACTTGCACTTGTTAAAGTATGGGAACTTGTAGGATGCTGGCATAGAATGTCCCAACCCCTTTGCATTGTTGGCTCAGATTTTGTTCTGTGCTGTTCTCTCTTTTCTTCAGTATTAAGGCAGGTGGAAAGAGGTTTTCCTCAAGTATTTGTCCTTTCCCCCCTCCTGGGTGTTTGCACAGACACCCCAGAAGTCTGAAAATCTGAAAGTCAGAGCTAGGGTCGCATCTTTCTGCTCACATCATCTGGGTCTGAGGTCAATGCTACCAGAGTGGCTGAGCCATTTTACATCAGCTACAATCTGTTCACGCATTTTAAAGACCAAGTGTCCCACATCTCTTTAAAAATTAAGATCTTAATCCCATACCTTAAGATTGGTGTTTCAAAATCCCTTGGCATGCACGCAGGGCTTGCTTCTTCTGTTTCACACAGTTAGCATTGCCTTAGGTTTCACTGTTTGAATGATCGTCAGCGCAGAGTTTTGGCCTCCATTAACTACAAGAAAGGCTGATTTAACACTCAAACGTGCCGGACTGCTAATCAGCACGCACTGATGTCACCCAACACAAACCCCATCCAGGGGATATATAGAGAGTCTTGGGGATATTTGTCTCTAACTCTCCAGTCTCTTTTACCTACAGGGCTGAGCCTCAGATGGCTCTTGCTCTTGGCCTGTTGTCCAACCCATTGTGTGCTCTGGTCTTTCCCATTGCTCCCACATCGTCACACCAGCTATCCAGCTACGTTCTCCCAGCCGTGCCAAAAGATTGCCAGTCCCCCCACCGGCCTCTTCCTCCTTCCCCCACTGCTCGTGACCCAGCTCCTGTGTCTCTCCTCGCCTGCTCCCCTTGCTTTATTTCACCCGGGGTCTCAAAGCCACGATCCCTGCAAGAGTGTTTCTCAAACCGCTCAAGAGCCGCAGGCTTGTCTGGAGGGCGAGAGGTCAAGCACTAGCAAGTGTTTCTGTTTAGTTCCAGATACCAGCCTGACAGGTGGGTGCCTCTTGATTAATTCCCAGCTCCCCTAAATGTTCCTGTCGTCATGTGCTGTGGTCCCATGCAAGCCCAGGCAAATTGGTGGTGGGGGGGAAGAGGAGAATGTTGGAATGCGTCAGGTTCTCTCCATTGAGGCTCTTGCGATGGGACCGTGGCCTGGGACAGTTGCAGATCTTCACCTCCAGCGCTTGTTGTGCTGACAGTACTTCCAAGTAATGATCCGTGCTTAGAAACTACACCTAGAAACCTTCAAAGACCCCAGTTCTCCCAGCTTGACTGCTGTGGTGCAGTTCTGAACTAGCTGTGTCTTCTTGCTAATCTACGGTGATGCAGATATCCAGCTGAGGTGCATACGGTCCAGGAAAACAAAGATTTGGGATCAAGGGAGCATCTTCATCACCTGAGCTGGCTGGAGCCTTGGGCGTGGGCTCTGAAGAGGCTGGTGCTCTGTGTGGGGCACGGTCTGGCAGCTGCCAAGTGCGTCAGTCAGCTCCTGTTGGTTCCTCACCGGTAACAGCTACGGTAGCGCAATTTTGGTAATCTTGAAGGCAGCAATAATCACGCTGTGCTGATTCTCCCTTTCAGACTGTCATCATTTAAAGGTGACAAAGAGAGAGTATCACTCACAGTCATTCCTCTTAACTGACATGCTTCCACGAGGGGCTCAGTCATCTTAGGTGCTCTAGATGATGAGTACAGAGAGCCAGGATCTTCAGAAAATGAGTCAGACCTCAGAAAAGCTGAATCACTCTTCGCTGATGCCACAGACTATGGAGGTATTTATTTTGTCTTATTGGAACAAGTCTTTTGCAAGAGTCCAAGTCCAAGGAGTTCTCTTCCCTCTTTCTCTGTCTCATTCCACCTTTCACATAACTGGGTTTATAACTGTCCACAGATGTCAGAATTCTCACCAGAACATCTCTGCAAACATCCCTGCTGGAGAGATTCCCAAGGTTTCCATAGCTGAGGGAATTCCAGGGAGTAGATAAATCCCATTTACCCAGTTAATGCTCTGCAAGGTCCTTCTGAAGGTTTGGGTTGGAGGGCTCGGGAGAGGGAAGGTGGTTTAAAGTTTGTGGCAGCAAAGGATTGGAAATAATGGGGTTTTGTGTCCCTTACTACTAACTTGGTTGCCCAACCCTGACAAGCTACTCACTCTTGTCTGCAGTGGTTTCCCCATCCGTGTAACAGGGAGAGTTAGTGTGAATCTGCCATACGGGAATGCGAAGGCTACAAACCACAATGAAGAGCAGGGAAGGACAAATCCAGCATCCTATAGGTGTTACACCCTCCTGAGCAGCAAACATCCAGCAGTGCTGAGGTCCTCGGGAAGAAACCAATGCCTGAGCGCTATTTTCTTTTTTTTTTAATTAAAAAAAACCACAACAACTTATTAAAATTTTGCCCGGCTGCATCTCTTGCTTATTCAAATAGTGCCAATTTCCGTGGCGCTCATATCAGCTCCCAGCATCTCCCAGCCTCGGTGCTTGGGTTAGATGGGAAGAGAGGAAGAAAAAACTGCAAGCAAAAGAAAAGCTGCTATCTGACAGAATCTCTCCTGGGGATCTCAGTTATTAAAAAAAAGCAAAAAAAAAGGACTCATTTTTCTCTTAGCTGGTGTTTGTTGAATGTACAGGAGCCATAGGCAAATTTTTGCTAATTTTGTGCATGCTTTTATCATACTGGTGATTCACTGGCAGCTTTATCCTCTGATAAGTGGATTAGTTGTTGAGCTAAACAAAAAGGTGTTTGACAACCAGGAAGCTCTAAAGAACATATTTGTTTTCCAAAGAATGGAGCTGTGTTTGTTGCTCGGTGCAGTGTGGGGTGTTGTTGTGAATCTCATTAGCCGAAAGGAAAGGCCTCAAAGCTTTTCTCCCTTACACAAGGCTGCGGTTCGGTAGGAACATCTCCCTCCTATCAGTGGCAGGTTATTTTTTTCATTTGCTTTACTCCAGTAGTTTGGCCCCCGAGTAATTGCTAATTAGGGAGTGGCTAATGAGCTGTCGGCATGAAAATACGGCATCTTTTGGCAGTGGGGCTGGGCACACGCCGGCTTCATTCGGGACTAAGCATCACAGGTCTGCTAGTTGGTTAGTAGAGCCCTATGGCTCACAATTAGACCTGGACTTTGTAGGGCTGGAGCTAAACTGAAGGCACAGAATGATCAGTTGGCCAAGTGGAAGCGAATAGGGCTAAAATAATGAGCTTAACTTTATCTAAGACTTCCATCATAATATCTGAGCATCTCATCATTCCGCGATGTGTTTCTCCTCACGGTACCGTGGGGAAGGTTGGTATCTTCAAGGCCAAGAATGGAGGCGCGGAGTTTTTATCCTGCTTAAATGCAAGGTAGGAACCTGAGGCTTTATCAAGACCCTTTGCTAGCTCAGAAGGTTTTTTTTGCAAAAGTGCTTGCATATTTTATAATTCTATATTTCCATGCAGTTGTAGCTTTATTTTCAGGCCTTTGGAGTCCTCCCTCCCCGCTCAGGTGCCCACGGCCCGTTGGCTTTAGTGCCTGGGAGACGCCTGGAATTCTATTCCCTGGAGCTGCCAAGAGTTTGGTGACAGTCACAGCTCTGCCCGGCCCGGCAGGTCCTGTCCAATAGCGACCATGAGCAGATTCCTCGTGAGGATCAAGAACAGGGCGCTCTCCTGACCTCTCACTATTTCCAGCTCAGGGGATTTCCTTAAAAAAAAAGGTAGTTTGCCTGGTAATCCTCAGTGAACCTTCCTTCCAGGTACTTATCCCGTCTCCTCTTCAGTCCACCTGGCTTCGCATCTTGTGGTGACGAGTCCCATGCGTTGATGCTCCACCAAGTGAAGCTTCTTTTGCTTTGAATTTCCCCCTTACTGCCTCCATTCCAGGGCTCGTTCTGGAAGTGACAGTGAATAGTCAATTAATATTCACCCTCTCCATGTCATTTGTGATTTCTTAAGCTGCCATCACAGCCTGGGGAACCAGGAAAGGTGCTGATTGATTCCACCCAGCGATGCTGATGGCTCAGTGGCTTTTTTCCCCCCATCCTTGCTTGGGCCGTGGCAGTTTTGCCGTGACGCCCTTGGAAGGAACGAGGCGGGTTTGCAGAGGTGCATTTTGTGCTTGGGCAAAGCTTGGAGACACCGGCTCAGGCTTATAAATCTCTGTGGATGCTTCTGATAGCAGTGGGAGACGCGTCTCCTGTGGAAACGAAGCATCTTTTTGCATCCTGCTGCCAAACTGTATGTTTTCTGGTGTCCTTTTGAAATACAGGCAACCTCGGTGATAAGAAGAACATAATCCCAGTGCTTGAAACAGATAGCTCCATCCCTCTTGACATCTTTAGGAGCCCACAGAGATGGAAGGATAGGCAGCCACGCCGTTCCCGTCCCCTCGGCGTTACTCATGCCATGGCCAGACGTGAAGCCAGTAAAGCTCGTTTTCCCCTGGCAAGGGGCTAAAAGCGACTGTACCTTTCCCCTGACAGCGAGAGCAGCCCCTGGCCGAGCGGGTGATATGAAGAGGGAGCGAACGCGGTGCCATGAGAAAGGGGGGAGGGCTGCGCACAGATTTTGCAGTCGCCAGCAATTGCTCTCTTAGCTCCGGCATAGATGAAACAGGGGGGAGGGAGGGAAGAAAAGGGGGAAAGCAGCAGTTGAAGAGCGAAAGGTCCCCAGCTGGCTGTTAGTGGCATCTGCACTCAGAGTACAGACTCCAGCTGAGAGCTATTTCACTATTTATTTACATGTAATTATTGCTATGAGGTGCAGATATTAACACTGTCAAGAGCAATTTGCCCTGACATTTTTCACTTGCTCTGTTCCCTGACGTTTTGGGTTTGGTGGGATTTTTTCTCCCCTCCCTCTCTCTCTCTTCATCTCGCTGCCGCAGTTTTGGCAGCGCGGAGCCCAGGCTTTTCCATCCAGCGCCCTTCGCAACTCATTAAACTTTGAAATTTAATTTTGCCCAGCGAAGAGCTGGGGCGCAGGGAGCGTCTCCCACCCCCCTCTCCCCACTCTGGCGCACCCGCCGCCCATCTACAGCAGTTCAAGCATTTCCACTCTAAACAAACCAAATTTACCGGTTGCCGCGTTTTCAATTGGAATGCAATCTCCAGCATTAACCTTTGCTTTCGACGCTGCATTTGAAACACACAGAAAGGTGCCCAACCGTTTATTAGGGAGAGAGTTGGAAAGTGCACGTAGAGAAAGCAAACGCAGAGCAAATGTTTTTTTGAACCGGTGCCCAGACCAGCATAGAAATCACAACCCGTTTCTAAAGGTGGGTTAGGACCAGTGACTGTTTCCTACTCCTTTAGTCCCCATTTTTTCACCCCCTTCACTCCGCTCCTGCCTCAACCATCTGATTTCAATAGCTGGTGACACTTTAAATTAAGACTTCTGCCCTATGCTCAAGCCCTGATTTAATGAGACAGTTGTTGTATGTCATCTAATAAGTACCAATTGTGCATTAGAACATATTTGCCAAGGAGGAGCGGTGACGTGACAGGCACAGCTCACCGCAGCTTGCTCTCTTTCGCAGCCAATATGGTGCTTGTAATCATTTAGCGTTTGTTTAATACCCACTAGAGCATCTTCCTCCCCATCAGAGCCCAGTGATCCACACTCATGTTTTATAAACCAGAAGGACAAAAAGATGTGTGGGATTAATAGTTTTACCTGCAGCACCTTGGGCCCTTTTTTTCCTTCTTAGAGTTGCAACTGAGTTGGCTTCTACTCTTTTGGCTTGGCAGGGGAATAGATTCAAAGAGACCAAACTTGCAACTGAGTATTTTATTTTCAATATCTTTTTGTTATGAATTTCAGTGTTTTACTGCATTTCAGTCTTTCCATCCAAAGTTTGTATTTGCCCTTGCATCCCTCACCCATTTCCTTTCCATTTTCATTGTTGCTATTTAAAAGGCTTTTTCATCTAAAAGAAAACATTGTTTTTTTCATTACATTTATATTTATTTGTACATCTGTCAACCCTTTGTAAGCCATTTGTAGAGGGACCTGTAGTATGTCACAAAAACTTAGTAGTATTTTCATTACTGCGTGTTTAAATGTGATCAGAGCCCAGCATGGAAACTCAACATTTTCTATTCTTAGCTCTTTCTCCTCATACCTCTCCATCCATCACCTTTTTTGTGTGTAGCAGTGAAAACAGAGCTGGTAGAACTCTTCCCACCTTTGGAAAACTTCTATCTTCCACAGAAAGGCTTGTATACATGCACTAAATATCATCGTATGGCACTAATGTTTTGAAGTTCCCCTCGTTTGTGTGCTGAGCTCATTACAAGGCTGGAATGAGGACACCAGCCTTGGCTTTGGGGGGTTCGCATTCCTTCTCCCCCATAAACGTCTGCGCCGGCTCAACTTGGAGCCTTTATTGGGCTCGTTTTTCCCCTTGTAAGGTGAGAGCGCTGGTGATAAAATACATTAAAGTAGGTTGCAGAAATCTTTGGAAAATAAGAAGAATGTTGCAGAAATAAGACACTTCTCTGCTTTTTACATAGGTGGGACTTTGGATAACACGTGCTCTGTGCTGCTGCTTTCTGGGGGTGTCTGAAGGGTCAGGATGCTCAGCTCCCTGATACAGAAAGCTCTGGATTGCTGGGTCTTTTTTGCATGGACAGGAGGTTTTTTCTCTCCACATAATGACCAGGGGAGAGTTAATCAGATGGGGACTTTATTATTGGTGACCCAAATGCACCCACAAAGCTCAGGCACCAGCTGGTACATACATTAACTCCAGTTTTGCTTAATCTCGTGGTTTTTAAGACAGTCTCACAGTGGGGAGGAGCCAGGACACACAGATTTTCTGAGCATCTCTTAGGTGTGAACAGTGTGAACCTTGGGCAAGGCTTAGGGCAAGTAAAACCCAGGTTTGGTTTGGGGCTTTGGTCTATGTGCTTTGCCTCGATTCTGCCCCTTCCCTGGGGTCCCCAACTTTGTGCCAAGGTCCTGATTCCTCTCTAAACTGGAGGGTGCAAACCAAATGGAGAAAACTCACACTCAGGGGTGCATGGGGTGCAGTGGGAGGATGGGAGAGAATCATTGACGTTGTCAACGCTGCCAGGACTTAACGTATTGTGAGATATGGCAGCTTGTTTGCACGGGTGTTAACCAGCCTCTCCTGTCCCCTTCTTGTCACTGCCCAGTCCCTGCCACTGCCAATCTGTGTCCTAATCTCCATCAATTAACAAGAAACACTTTCGCCCCCTCACTCTCCCCCCCGCGCCGATACAGGCACCCACCCCGAAGCCTCGGATAAAGAGGAAAGAGCCCCCCCAGCCTCGACCCTCTCCCCCTTTACTTTCCACTAACTCAGCGCAACCAATTAGGCATCTGACACCCGTACTGGCTGACAAATTGTTTCTGTCATCTGCTTTCTGTCTTTCATTAAACGAGAGGCGGAGGGGGGAACGGAGAAGGGGAGGGGGGGGCTGGGAGATGTGATCTCCCATGCTTAGCGAGGCCAGATACATTAATTACAAAACGGCCATTTGCAGCATGAAAATGCATTAATTAAATTTATGCAATCATTATCTTTAAATAGTCATATCTTTAAAATAATCAGCCCTTCCTGAGTCTTCCCTCTCCTCCGCTAAGTATCTCTAATCCCTTTTCCACCAGTTATCTCTGGATCAGCAGCGACTTGTACGCTTTGAAACTTCGACATGCAGGAGATGCCTTAGAAACTCTGCTTGAGTAACACAAGTGGGTGAGATCTTCACTGCTCCCCTTGGCCCCAGCAAGGAGGACAGGTGAAGCACAACCATACATAGCAAATCAGAGGATTTGCCAGTTTTTGGAGGCTTTTCATCAAGACATTTTCATAAAAGAGAGTTTGCTGCTCAGCTGGGAGTTGTGGGGTTAATACATAAAGTTCTTTGGTTGCGTTTGAGGGCAAGCTGTGTTGGTTTACATACCCACCTAGTAAATGTATTGCTGGTTTTGTTTGGGAGAGGTTTAATTTTAATGAGGTAACGATTCTATGATTCTATTCTATGACCCTTTGCTTTGGTGCAGATGTAGCTTTGCCAGCAAACAGTTACCTTTCATCAGGTTATCTTTTTATTTTCAGAAATCACTTAGTTCAAGGCAGTAAATGATGTTCGCGAGAAAGGCAAGCTTTTAAAAATAGGCATTTTGCTACTCTGATGCTTGAGATCACTTCTTAGTGGCTTCATAGTGTAATTCTAAACAATACTTTATTTTAGAGTACCATCAGATGTAGCCAAACCAAATTGTGGCAGACAGGTAAGAAGGAAGCGCAGTTAACGACGTGTTAGTCCAGGAGCTTCGACTTTTACACTTTGTTGTTCAAAGACTTCACCTGTTTGCGATGGCTACTCAAATAATCACTGCAAACTTCTCGAGGTTTGTGCTGCTCCTCAGCAGGTGCCAAAATACCCAGGGAGGAACTAATGTCATCCCCTGCATCTCTAACACCGCAGGACAACTCCAGTCCAAATAGCTTTTAAAGAGCTGGAGGACTCCAAGAGGGATACTTATCTAAACTCAAATCCTTTAGGGCTTTCTTATTGCTTCTGGTTAAAGATTTTTTTCTGTTCTTTGTGCGTCTGCATTGCTTTTAATAAATCCTAAATGTTTTTTTCCCTATAGTGCCTTGGTAAGCCAATGTCCAATTAGAGGGGAGCTCCCGCAGTGGCATTTGGACCCAAACCTCATGTTGTGTTCAGCTGGAGTTATAAATTTGGGATTAAAACCAGGTAGAATTTGAGGGAGGGATTTGATGGTGACCGAATTGTACCAGATCTTTCACATGTGAGGGGCAGAAATTCAGCAATGGAAGCAAACAGCAGCTTGCCCTGCACAGGAAAGTCCCCCCAACAGTCCAAGTGTCCCCAGCCTCCTCTTGAAGTGCTTTACAACACGATAAGCTGTTTGGATCCAGCACAGCATGAACGTAGTGTAAAGGTGATTACAAATAATGAACACAAAAGGCTCGTTCTTCCCTGGACTGTCTCTGAGAAGGGACATTTCTGGAGAGAAGGGAAAAGCCTTACTATGGAGCAAAATGGGGAAAGCGGTTGTTGAGCTAGAACATCCTAGCTGTAAGGGTAATCCTCTCTTAAAGCCAGTGTTTTCAGCAAGGATTCCCACCTTTCTCCTTCCTTCTCGTTCCTCCTTCTCCTTCCTTCTCCTTCCTTCTCCTTCCTTCTCCTTCCTTCTCCTTCCTTCTCCTTCCTTCTCCTTCCTTCTCCTTCCTTCTCCTTCATTGTCTCTCCCTCTCCTCTTCCCTGTCTTTGGAAGTACCCCAGTGCTCCCTAGCAGCAGGGAGAAGTGCGAGGGAAGAGCACGTGGCACTATCTAGGGCTGCAAAAGGTATTTCCTTGGATTTAGGAGCTGTGATTTTCCTACGGGCGAGGGGAAAAAGAGGTCCTGCCTTTAAAAATTCATCCCTGTGGTAGCCTCAGAAAATCCCAAACAATCTTGAGGCGCTTGCAGACAGGACCAGGGTCCGTTCATTCATTAGGTTGAGCTGAAAAGAGAAACCCTCACCTTAAAAAATGCACCAGGCTCCCCCTGCCCAGGAAATCAGGGGAACCGAGAGCGCAAATGAACAAGCAGCAGAGGAGCTGGCAATAGGAAACGCTTCTGATTTTCCCTTTCTTCCATTCTTTTGCCAGCTCGAGTTATTAAGTGTTGGGTGCGCGCCTGGCTAGCCCTGCACTTGCTGAACTTATCAGGGTTATTTCATCTCCCCATGACCTCTCCGTATTTACCATGGGAACCCTGGAGGCATTGGCTTTGCTTAACTGGTGTATCTTACACTGCAGTTAAGCTGGACCTTAACTGATTACAGCCCTCGATTGATCAGAGGGAGAGGGAGGGGAAGAGAAAGAGGAGTCCTAGAGCAGATACGGGTCTATCAGTGCACCGAGCAGCTTCGCCCGGGGCTGGGATATGGCACTCGGGGGATTCTTTGTAGTGCTGCTCTTTTCACATTTATAGAGGCTCCCCTCCACTCTCCAAAAAGGGAAAGACGGGGAGAGAAAAGCAGGCGGGGGTTGGGCCATGGAGTGGACTCAAAGGATCTCAGGAAATCTTGTTTCGAAGCAGTAAGTCAGCACCCGCACTCCATTAGCAGTGTCCGCGGGGGGTTCTGATAGTGAGCGAGCACACAGCAGCTTAGCCGAGAAATGGGAAGGAAAAAAAAGTAATAAAATGAAGGAGAGAAATGGAAAGGGAGGAGGGGACGAGGAGACCTGTCTGTGAATTTTGGGTTGTCTTTGTTAGGCGCTGCCCGCGTAGGGATGCTGAAGAAAGGAACCACAGGAGTTTAGCAAACGCTTTTAATTTGCTGGGACTTAGTTGTGCTGCATGATCTCCCCACCCTGCCATTATTCACATCAGGCGGATGCACAGCAGTAGATTTAGGGCTGATTTAGTAGGAAACCTTTGTTTGTTTATTTCTTGGTATTAGGAATCTTCTCCCAAGCCCTTTTTGTTCCTCACCTGCCATCAGCATGTCTGAGCTTACCCAAGAATGACGAGTAGGTGCAGAATAAAAACCACAAGTGATCTCCAGCCTATTTGCAAAGCCAGACCTAACCTGAGTGCTTCTGTCTGTTTGGAAATGTCGAGGAATTCCAGTTTGCCATGGTTGTGCCTTTCTGCTTTCTCCTCCCAGATGATTTTGTGAGTTCCAAAACGCCACAAGCAAGATTCATCTTCGTGCAATCAGTACCCTGCGTAAAGCTGCCCAGGGAGGCTCCATATCTCAACAAAGGGATTTTTCCCTGGAAACTTCCCTTTCCCATGTATTCACTTGGCCTTTACAGGGAAATGTGCTCACAGGGAAAACAGCCATCAGGGTAGAGTTTGCTTGCGGTGGCTTCTGTTAGTGCGGTTTAGTGCCTGGAAATACAGAATGCAGGGTGGCTCAGTTTGCCAACCAGCATGTTTGGGAAGCATTGGCCTTCTTTCAGTTATCCTGTGTAAAATGTCTTAGCAATTCCAATTTAATCAGGAAAAAAACTTCCCGCTGAGGTAACACAAGGTTGTGATGTTAATGGTTAGTGAAGCACAAAGTGCCCATTTTCAGAGGGGAGATACTGAGCAGCGCAGGAAAATCAGGCTCCTCTGACACTTTGAACATGGCCAGGCACTATTTAGCCTTTTGGCTCCAGTCTCTCCCATTTCTGGAAGGGGTGAGTCCGTATCTTTTGCTTTTGCTTGTTAGTGAAATTAGTGCCCGTAGAACCTCCCTGTATCTTAAACAGCCCCCGCTAGCACGGCATGTCTTTTTATTTCCTCTCTGATTATCCAGACTACTGAAAGCTTTGCCATCTCCTTTTGTCTAGGTGATAGTAGAGTTTGGTGCCCTAAAACCAGGGACAGTGACTTGTTTTTCAAGATGAAGACGTTTTTAATGTAATTCCCATTCACAGTGATGCCTCCCTGCACTCCCCCCCAAACTACGGGTGTAGAATCCTGCGGTGCTTCCCATTTCCTTACGGTATTTCCATTGCGAGAAGAGCCCGCTCCTCTTTCCCATACCATCAAGACTTAAGCAATTTCTCTTATCCTTACAGTTAAGACCTTCCCCTTCTTTTGTATAGCTTAGAAACTTTTCTTTAGACCTTCTCCATAATTTGTACATCTCTACAGAAGCAGGGTGCCCAAAACAAGATGCAGTGCTCCAGGTGGAACCTCACCATAGCCTTGAACAATCAGGTAATAACTTCCCATCGCCTTTTTTGTTTTGTTTCTCCTAATCCCCCCCTTGCGCAGCCTGCACCGGTCTGCTTTGCTGCAGCTCTCATCGCACCCCCAGCTCCATCCCACCCCCGGCATCTCCCCGAGCCCTCTCCATCATGAGTGTGTGGCAGTTTTTCCATCCGTCAAGTGAACAGGGTCATTTTAGGACACAAACCGTTCATCTCCATTTCACCCGCTGTGTCCTAGACTGCTCCCCTACGGTACTGAAACATCCTTCAGATGTTTTAAGTCACCGAAAGGCATTGATGATATTTCTGGGTTTATTGTTCGCTGCCAAACGCTACCACTGGTCAAGTACAGGCCCACAGTAACCGTTTTTGACCACTTTGAAGGGATCTGGTGACGTCTGTCCCATATGCTCCAGAAAGGATTCAGGCACGTCGTGTTCTGTTCCCGGCTCTGCTTCTGACACACTTTGCGTGGCCTCGGGAAGGGCATTTCCCCGGCCTCTGTGTGTTTCCTATGGAGTGGGGAAGGTTACAAAGATGAGACTTTACTGCTGCTGCCAGCCCGGATCCTTCTGTAGCAGGAAGAGTGGTTGTGTGAGGTTGTGTTAGCTCATAGTCACAACACTCTTTAGCACTCGTAACGTGTGGATGGATGGATTATAAATACCTGGTTAGACGAGGCAGTGGAGCATCAGGTTTCTAGAACTTAAACTTCTTAAAACCCACAACAAAATAGAGTTAAGTCACCTGCTCATTTACCCCAGTATTAATCAGGACTGTGCTTGAAGTCAGTAAAGTTATGATTAAGGCAGGCTAATGTGAAGTTTGCTCCAAAATTTACTTAGAAGCGACTGCAATTACCCCAATCAGATATTTTCTAGGTGCGAGAAGTGTGAAGCACTGTCTGGATCCTTGGCCTGATTGCAAAATCAAATGTAATGGGTGTACTTACTGGATTGGTATGGCAGATTGGGATACAACTCAGCTGGGTCTGGTGATTTGGAAAATATTCAAAATTAATTGCTTGGTTTTGTGAGTGCAGTGTTAGCGATTGCTACATAAGTCATTTTAGTCCTACCTAGGGGCATATTTGCATATATTTATCCTCCTTTCAAGTGAAGATCTTTGGAGAAACTGTATTTATCTCCTCACAACTCTTTCTTCGGCTTTCAGTAGTCCTACAGTCACCTCTTCATTTTGTTTCCATTTAATGTATGTATAGAATAATCGACTCTTCCTCTTCTCACCAAGTGAAAATGAATCCACAGAGATCAAAAAGCATTAAGATGAGGAAGGGTTGCCTTCCGCAAGAGAGGAGGAAAAGATTAGCCGAACAGGCTGCAAAATAAAGATGGAAAAGATTAAGCTGAGTCCCCACCAAGTAGCTGAGAACAGTCTTGGAGGCCAGAGCAGGAGCTGGATCAACCCACGTGGCAGAGAGACCAGCCCCTCACGGAGAACACGAGCGCATCGTTAGGCTGGGCCGTGTCGTTAGTAAACCCGTCAGGTCCTGCAGTTTTCCCAAGGAAGTGGTGTAAATGTTCACCCCACAGAACCTGAAACAAAGAGGGATTTCAGCCCACCATCACTCTCCTGCAACACAGAATTTCCAAGTGCATTTTCCTGATGTAGTATCAAATATTCCAACTGATCACATTTCCAGCCTTTCCCAAAAAGAGAGGATTTCTCCCCATTCCTAGGGAAGCCCCCAGTGCCAGGAGAGACCCTTCCGCTGGTTTTCCCTTTTCCACTTCTACCTGGTGTCCAGTTTGCATCCCTTTGGGACCACCCGACAGCTTCTCTGGAGTTAACACCCTTCAGCTAGTTGCAGATCATTACGTGTTCCCTTTATTGAGAACTTAGCCAGGCTCAGCACTTTCTAAACGCAGCATTTTTCGAAGGCAGCCTCTGATTTTGGACGCTTTGCGCTGTGTTAAATCAGGTGCCCAGAAATGGAGACACCACAGAATCCAGGGTCACTCTGAAAAACTCTGTCCACAGGCTCCTGCCTCCCCATCACTTTGTTGACTTGGGTTTGATCTCCATGTGGCTTCTTGGTGTCATCATAGAAACATTTTGGTTGGAAAAGCCCCTCAAGATCATGGAGTTCAACCGTTCCCCACCCAGTCTCCTGAGAACCTCATGTCCGTCTGTCCAGCCCTCCAGGGATGGTGACTCCAGCACTGCCCTGGGCAGCCTGTTCCAATGCCCCACAGCCCTTTGGGGAAGAAATTGTTCCCCAGCTCCAATTGAAACCTCGCCTGGTGCAACTCGAGGTGGTTTCCTTGTCTGCTCACGGAGCCGCGCAGCATCGCTGAATGTGGATATAAAGCCTGCTGTGTCCAGGGCCTGATATCTCCTCGGCTGGTTATCTTAGGAAGCCTAAAGCAAACTGATAACGCAGGGCAGGAGGTGTAGGGACTCAGAGGATGTATAGCCTGTCCTGGGCTGCCCTGATATTTGTCATATAGCTTTTGACAGCAGAGAGCAGCGAGGTGCAGCAGCCGGGTTCTGGGGCAAGGTTTTGTCGTGAAACTTGGCTGCTCCCCTCCCTGGTGCTCTCACCCCCTTCTCTATCGAAGCTGTATCTCTCTTATCACTTCTCTACCCACCCAACTGTGTCCCCCCTCCAGCCCCCCAACCTAAAATCCGAAGGCCTGATGGCACAGATTGAAGGCCCTAATTGCACTTCCCTTTCCAAAGCCGCCTTCGTTTATCATAAAGGGTGCACATTTCCCCTGCTACAGTTTCCACGGCCAGAGGCCCTGAGGGCCAGCTCAGAAATGGAGGGAATTAATTACATTTTTTTAACTCCCCTTCTTTTAAAGTATGGGAGAGAGTGATGAAACGTCCCGGGGGGGGACAGGGAACAGGGGGGAGCACAGAGATGAGGGTGAGGAGGGAGGCAGCAGCAGGAGGCAAGAGGAGGTGGCTCTTTCATCCAGGAGGATCTTTGTGCATTAACCTTGGTCTCCCCAACACATGGACACCCCTACCTCCTCTCCCCCACGCCAAATGACCTTTGGAAAGGGTGGAAACAAGATCGAAGACTCCTCACACCGTGGCTTTTATTGACTTAGCCCAAAGTGCGAGCCCACGCCACGCCTGTGACTGATTTGGGACAGCGAGCAAAGGGGAAGGAGATGGAGAAAGGCAGAGAGACAGCCGGTGAGAGGGAGGGGAAAGGGAAGGCTGTCAGTCACTGTGATGGACAGGGAGCAGATTTCCCTCCAGATAAAACCTTACAGATGTGAAGTGGGTATTGATTTTTAGTTAGTGATGATAATGCACCAAGAAGTAATAAATTATAAGAAAGCAAGGTCAAAAATAAAAGGTAAAAGGACTTTCCATTCTTGAGGAGGGGATTTCTCCAGCTGCCTCAGACTTTACGAAGTTCAAAAGTTGCCTGGAAAATGAGTTTATCCAGCTGAAACAAGAAGGCAGATAACGTGGGGCTGCCGAGGCTGGGGGGTTCGTGTAGGGTTATCTGTGCTGGGTGGCTGCATAGCAGAGAGGGAACAGAAACCTCCGGTTTGCCCTTGTTATTCCTGACACCTCCATGTGTCCTGGAGTGGGGAAGATGGGATGCTGTCCTCTGATAAACCTGTGCAAACAGAGTTTTGGGGCAGCCCAGCCCCAAATTGCTCTCAGTGTGCCTGGAAAGGCAGAGACTTCCCACAATCAGCGTTGCTGAAGAGGGAACAGAGACTTTTGGGGTTCAGCTGAGCCCCAAACCTCTCTCAGGGTTCATCTGGCAGCCACCCAGGAGCCTCCAGCATCTCCAGCCTCCATACGGTTCCGTATCCATTCACCCCCCTGGCATCGTCCTGATGAAATCCCGGTATCCTGATGCTTCGCTACGGATTTCCAGAGGGAAATTCAGCCCGTCTTTTTCAGAAAGGGGTCTTAGGATGGGATGAATTGTCCTTCAGAAGTGTCACTTTCTCTGTAGAGGGATTCTAGAGGATTAGCAGAGACTAGAAACTTAACTTTGCATGGCTAAGGTTAGTTGAGTCCTAGCTTAAGTGACTTGCACAAGCCCTTGTGAGTCAGTAGCAGAGCTGGGATTAGAAATCAGTCCTGATTCTGACTGATTAAAGCCAATTACTGTCTTTAGTGGGATTTGTGCAAGTGTCTTCTCCGGTCTCAGCTCCTCTGAATCTGAAGAGTGTGAATCTGGGTTTCATTTACCAACGTTGCTTTACATCCCCCTTTCTTTTTAAAAGGGCCTTAGCGGAAGTGTTAATATGACTTCTGCTTGCTTTAAGAGCCTTTTATTTTCTCTGAGTAATATAAAGCAGCTGACTCTTTTGGGGAGATGGCCAGGAGGGAGAGCACTAGGAAACCTTCTGCTCCATGAGTGGTTCCAGTTGCCCTTCGTTTTGTAGCTCCCAGTTTCTTTCCTGCACCTGCAGGCAGCACTACCAGACCCAGACAGCTCAGGAAGGGAGAGACCAAACGGTCCAGCTTTGTGCTGCCCGAACTGCTGTGGTTTTTGCGCCTGCAAGAAGGATGTTTATTGTTCTAACCATCCGATTCTGCTTGCAAATGAAATTCAATGACGTCTCATGGCTGCTGTATACACGAGTGTCCTGGAGATCCGCCAGGGCACGGAGGTGCAGGTTTTAACACCTACAGATAAAGTGATGTTGAAGCTGTGAGGTCTGAATGCGGCCGGCGGGATCGAGGGGCATAGGAGGAGAATTCGGAGCTGAGCCAGAGCAAAGTTCATGACCCGGCTTAGTGGAAGGTTACAAATAACTTTGCAGCTGGAAAACCAGGCTGCAGCTCTGTGATTTCCCCACTGCATAAGCCTTGAGGCAGAGAGGTTTACGTTACATCCACACAGAAAAGCATGACAACCCTATTCTCATATTAATCCACTCTGTCTTGCATATTTAAATGCAATTTCCTTTCTTCATCCTCCTGTCTTTCAGTCTTTGGGCTGTCAATGGGGCAGGGAGTTCCACGGGCACATTTTGCACAGCGTTACGGCGAAACAACTTCATCTAGGTACCTTGGGGCTTAATCGCTGTGGTTAAGCTGTGCCTGGAGGGTCTGGAGAGCTGAAGGTAGTTTAGGCTCTGTCTGGAGCACCGCCTGTCCTGCAGTGTAGAAACAGCTAAGCTGGGTTTAACTTTCGGGGGCTAGTAGTAAACTCCAAGCTCAGTGCAGTAGGAGGGGGTGACCAAACAGTGTCTGAGCTCTGTGCTGCCACCACTGTGCTGCTTGTCCGAAGCTGTTTTAGAGCTGGTTCCTGTGTCTCTGTACTTCACGGCAGACTAAGTGGTCAGGGTTAGATTGATTTTCCAGGCTTTTTAACTAACTCCCTCCCCAGAGCCTCCCCACAGGCGTCCAGCCACCCTTGCTCCCAAACTCCCCTCCCAGCCAAATCTCAGGGCGGCTGAATCGGGAGGTGGCATCGCATCAAGAGAAAAAGCATCTTTGCAGAGCTCCTGAGTCCTTCCGCGGGGAGGAGAAGCTTTAGAAAGCCAGAGCCTAGCTGGTCATTCAGCCTAAGCCCCCGTTCCAGCAGGAAGGTGAAGGAGGAGGGGACGGGGAAGGTGTCGGGGTGAGCGGGAAGGGGACACGCCGCTCTATACAACCCCCCTCGTGTCCTTCCAGAGAATGTATCCACCACACAATAGCTCACCAGGCCGCTGCTGGGGGATAAAGGGCTCATTTTACCACTTGCCAGGCTCCAAATATTTCCAATTTGCCACTTTAATTGATGTCAATAAGGTTATGCTAAATTCGGAGATTTTCAAGCCGCTCGGCATCTGAGCGCTGGCCTGGCCCCCCGAGGTGACTGCCCGTCCCCTCTCCCCCCGCTGTCCCAGCCTGCGGCACTGCCGACATCAACCGAGAGGCATCGCGAGTTCCCTTCCTTCCTTCCCTCGCCACGGCCCCGCTTCTGCAAACTCTTTACACTCTTCGCTTGGCAGCCCGGGGGTAATTTTGCTGATTGCAGAAGGCAATTGCATTAGAATGCTAGTTTTAGGTCCTTGTGTGAAGGCTTGGGGGCAGTGGTTTACCCCAAGCTCACCCGCAGGAACAAATCTGGCATTTTTGCTGCAAAAGAACTTAAAAAAAAAAAACAACAAACCCAAAACCCAACAAAGATCATAAGTTCATCTGTTTCAGGTCTCAAAGCAGGAAGATCACTTGTGTGCAAATTTAATTACATTTTTAAACCAAGCACTACACTGAAAGGAGCTGAACCAGAACCTATTATCCTTTAACATTTGAGGGTAAAGAGAACTTTGGCATTTCAGTCCCTAAAGTGGAATCTGTGTCAGAGGCAGAAGGGGTTTGTGTCTGCTTTCATTAGGGACCTTTGCAAGCCAAGCTCCACTCAGGCTTCCAAAGAAAGGGGCTGTATTCAGCATCCCTTGTGGAAGATACTGATTGTTGCTCCCTGTCTCGTGGGCAAGAGCAGCTCGTATAGGAAGGGAAGGGGTGCTGGTTCACGGCAGAGCACGTTGAGCAGGTTTCTCCCAGGTTTATTCCTCTCTCCAGCGTTCATTCGGAACAGCACAGTTGACGTTGTTGGCGGGTCAGCAAAGAAACACCAAAAATCGAGTGTGCTGTGAAGGAAACCCTCAATTATCCCTATTAAGGTCTTTCAAATAAAGCATTAGACACCGAGCAGCCCACTGTGGGGGTCTGTCTGTGATTATGTGGTGGAAGCAGGCCTTCATTCTCCAGCCTGTGTTGATATTGTATATTATACGTATAGATGAACGATACACGGAGCCTGTTTCTCCCTGGTATGCATGAAGACAGCTGCACATGTGCCCTTTCTCCTCCAGCCATTGACGTGTGGTCTCCTGTGTTTCTCCAGGTGATGAGCATCCTGAGCAACCCCAGCGGGGTTCCTCCTCAACCCCAGGCTGACTTCTCCATCTCTCCCCTTCACGGTGGTTTGGACACCACCAACTCCATCTCTGCCAGCTGCAGCCAGCGGAGCGACTCCATCAAATCCGTGGACAGCCTCCCGACTTCCCAGTCCTACTGTCCTCCCACCTACAGCACCACCAGTTACAGCGTGGACCCGGTGGCTGGCTACCAGTATGGACAGTACGGACAAAGTAAGTGCGCTGGTTGTATTCCCCTTGCGTACAAGAGAGGGAGGGGATGGGGAAGGTATGGATATTGGAAGGGATTCCTATGGAAGTTTGGCCATCTAGAGAGAAAAAGCAGATCTGCTCACCAGACGCAGATGGAGATTGCTCTGCACAGCCTCCCCAACACCATTGTAGTCTGATTCTGAAGTCTCAATTAAAACATTTTAGTTTACCTATACTTACATTTTTATATAGAAAAGGACAACTTCCAGACCTCTCTCCGTCCCCCTTTGCAATTCTCACTTCTCCAAGTGTCCTAGAGCTCATTCGTCCTGCTCGGCCAGAGGGAAGCTGGGATTTTAGTGCCATCCCTTAGTAATGCAGAACTATTATATATGTGTCATTTCTCCCCTCTGCCAGGTAAGGTCATATTGAGAGATTTTGCTACAAAATACATTAAACCAATGCCTGTCAACTGGGCCGTGGTTCTGTGAGGGCTGAAGCGAGGCTGGAATTATAATCCCGAACCCAAAGCTCAGACCTGAATGGTGGAAGGACCCTGGGAAGGTCTGTTTCTCCTCCCGAATGGGTCACAAAAACACCAGCGAGCTGGCAAAGGGCTCACCTGCCGGTGTTAAACTAATAATAAGTGTGGTGTTGTGAGAGAGTGATCCGTGGAGGGTTAAAGGTGCATCCTCTTCCTCCGGGAGCACTCCTGCTTGCCCACAGCTTGTCCTCAGTGACCTTTCCTTCCATTTGGCTGTGGCTTTTTATTCCCCTCTCCGTCACAGCCCTTTAATGTCTTTAACTTCTCCAGTTAAATGAGAACCGGCTGTGGCGGCAGACGGGATCAATAGCAGCTTCCCCCCACCCCTCCTTTTTTTGTTTTTCGGGAGTTTGATCTGTGACCCCTTGACCTTCCCCTCGCTTCTGGATGTGAGGCTGGACACACGTGCTATTGATAAAAATCTTAAACAAATTCCAATACCATGTATTTCCAATAAAGATTCCCTTGGGCAAGACGTTAGTCACACCCATGTGTGTAAAAAATAAAATCAGGCGGACGAGCTAAGTTTTCTGAGAGAGAGAGACCAGCAAAGGAGGAGGAAAGAGAAAGAAGGGTTTGTATTGGTTTGCTGCAGGAATTTTTACTTGGGCCTCTCCTTAAGCTGATGAAAACCCGCTCACACAGCCCTATTTATGATGCTTTATTTGCCCCAACTTCCCTGATGTCTGTCGCACGGTTCCCTGTTTTCTGCTGGACACCTATTTAATTTACAAGTCCAGTTTAGAGCCCGCTGGGCTCGGTTCGGAACAGGAGTGTTTTCCTGTTACTAGTCATGAGAGTCCCGATAATGAGTCCCATTTATAATAATGTCTGTGTGAGGAACCAGTTTTCATTGGTAATTAGTCCTGTTAGAGCAATCACTTACATGAAGTTGACCTTGGTAGAACAACATTTTTCCTTGTCTTTCTCAGTGCATTTTGTATTTAGCAGATACTTTATTTCCTCCTGCTTTTTAATTCTTCACTGTTTCTTTTTCAAATGCTGTTTCAATGCTGATCAGTGGGAGGTGACCTCCACAAGATCATTATTTAGTGATGTTCAGTTCAAATAATATTTTTCCTCTTTCTATGATGCGGCAAAAAAGTATCAAAACTCTTTCTAGTGAACACTGTGATATAATAAAAATGGGGGGTGTCTGTGGTGGGGGCAGGCTCTGTGTAACAGGGGATGTAACCAGGGCTTGTAGCTTTGATAGGCTTTGGAGAACCTCCCTCTGCCCACTTCTCTGTTTTAGAAACACAAACCCAGACATACTTTCTCTCTCACATAAGCAAATAAACACCCAGAGTACTTTGGGTATGTTTCTGGTTTTATTTTGACTTCCACTGTATTAAACCAACAAACCACTTCTTGGTCTCCAGGCATGGGATGCCCTGATGCCTTTGAACTCTTCCCGTTGGTACAAAAAGCAACATTGGGAGTTTAGTGTGTTTCTTTTAGAAGGAAGGAAGGGACTGCCATCACTTCTCCGTTTCGCTGGGTGCTGCCCAGGGCAGGATGACCAGTCACCCCCGTCCTTTCCCAAACACCCACCTGAATTCACACAGGTGACAACAGGAGCAGAGGCACAACCACACAGAGAGGAGGCAGTCCCCTCGTTACCTCTCAAAGACATTAAATAATGTGGTTCCATGAAATATCAGGGGACCGAGTTGCCAAAGCCTGGACAAGAACCGTAGCACGGGCTCTCACCCTGTATACACCCCATTGAAGCTAGAGGCACCACAACACAAGGTGACAGAGCCCAGCGCTTGAGTCGAGCTGCCGCAGGATTGTCCCCGAGTAGCGCCACACACGTGCCATGTCCTCTTGCCTAAAATTGGCTCCTTCCAGGCAGAAGCCCCGTTGCCCCGCAGACCTCGCTCCGGCCCCGCGGAGCTCACCCCGCGCTCATCCTGCTCCTTCCCAGCGCCTGTGCTGGCCCAGCCGGCGAGGAGCAGAGATGCCAGATTAATGTGGTCCTTGCGGTTCCCAAAGGCCGGAGCTGTGTTAATGATGCCGATGATGGAACGCAGAAGCGTGAAAGGAATTCTAATAGATATGACAAGTCTAATAAGAATTTGTGTCTGGAAGGGACCTCCTCTGGGGCAGACGTCTGACAAGACGTTGATGGCTGAAATTTGTTTACTCATTGGCACCGATTGGAGATCTCCTGCCAGCTCCTTATTAATCTAATTTGAGACATTAAAGCTAGTGAAAGGGAGAGACTTTGACTGAAGCTCAGCTAATGAGCAATGTCACCATCCTGCCCCGCTCCTCTTCCCCCTCAGACCGCGGGGCAGTCAGGCGAGCTGGGATACGGGTTCACGCATCGCTTCAGGAGTTGTGGCTGCGGTTCTCACCCAGATGGAGCTCGGTTTCCCCGAGGAAGGGCGGCTGCAGGCAGGCAGCAGAGCTCGCACACGTGAGTCAGCGTGCAGCGGATGAGTCAGATTTGAGCCCTGTCCAGACTGGGTGAGCGTCCGCTGAAATCTCTGGGATCGTTTCCACCAGCGTCACTGAGCGCAGGAGTTGACTTTGCCACCGTGAGATGACGATATGGGGAGGTGAGGCTGGAAGGCTTATCCTGCTGCCTTTCTGCTCAGGCTTCTCTTCAGGCAGCTCCCTCGGAAACACCGTTTTCCATGGCACAAGTAGGATTTTGGCTCTTTGCGGGAGGTTCACGCAGGGATTGGAGGGACTGCAGCAGCACAGGCAGCACGCCGCAGTTGTGTTCACGCAGCAGCAATGTTTTCACAGGTGTTTCTGGCAGGACCATCATCAGTTTGAACCCTTTGCTAGGAGCACAGCGGGGCTCTCGTGTCTGTGACAACCACCGCGATACTCTTTGTAAGAGTCAGTCCGTTGGGCCTGTTGGTTACACGCCCTGTGATGCTGAATGCCTCATTTCCACTGAATGCTAACCCTCATGTTGTGCTGTTTTCTCACCCTCCTGTTTCTTTTCCCCCTCCTCTTCAGCCGCTGTTGATTACTTGGCCAAGAACGTGAGTCTGTCTACACAGCGTAGGATGAAGCTGGGAGAACATTCAGCCGTTCTGGGCCTCCTACCAGTAGAGACAGGCCAAGCTTACTGAAGAGTCCGCCTGTGCCAACAACCCACTCCAGCAACTTGGTACCACTGGAGAAAACACCACCAGCCTTCCAGGAATCCACCTGCACCCGGACCCTACTCCTTCCCAGTTCCCTTCCACCTCGCACCAACTTGAAGGAGATGGGAAAGATGGGGAGGGCTCTCCAAGTGTCCAGCTGCTCCCAGAGCACTCATCTCAGAGGCAAGCTTGGCTTCTGGGACCTGACTTCTCCTCTGGCCAGAGACAATGGGTTGGGTACATTTATTAACCCCAAATTCATGCCCTCCCTCTAACCTACCTGGCCGTGGCATTTTGCCCACACTTAAGGACTTTCCATTGATCTAGGTAGTTGGCATAGTGAAAGCCAAATTGATCTTTTTTCCTCTGTAAAAAAAAACGTTTCATTTTGTTTCTTTTTCTTTCCATTGCTGTAAATTTGGTGAATGTTGTATAGGAAGGAATAACCAAGCTGATCATTAATGGTGATGTAATTCGGGACCACAGAAGACCTATGGACCAAATATAAGAACTTGTTTAAAAAAAATAACCACAAATACAAACAAAACCAGAAAAACATATGTTAAAGTGACAGCAAGTTTCCCCACCCCGCTCTCCCCTTCCGTTCTCACTGATGGCTTCCCAAAGCAGGGCCAAACAGGCCAGACCACTGCTAAGCAGGGGCAGGATTTAAGTCCGTCCAGCCTGGGACTTTTGGAAAGGGTAAATGTAAATTTGCTGCATGAGGACTGGAGATGATGGGCACAGGCACGAGCAACATTTACTTTTCCTTGTAGGGACCAATTTAGACCTGATTATCACTGAGAAGACAGGAGATGCGATAGCAAGCGCTGGCCTTGCACACAAAGAGGAAAGGGATCGGGTACACCCCGTCGTGTTGGAGCTTTTGCCCATCTGGTCGAAAAGGGCAAGGACTGTGCGTGGCTCTTCTTTCCTTCTCCTGGAGAGAAGCAAAACAGAGAGAGGGAAGAGTCCGAGGCGTTGGTTAGCGCCTGCTCGAAGGGGTCGGGATTCAAAGCCAGGTTCTTCTGCAAGGAACGTGCCACCTGAAAGAAAACGGTGCTTGTTCTGAAGGTGCTTTCCCACAGCTGCCTCTTGCCGAGGGACGGATGTGGCTGTGGAGTCAGAGGGGAGGTGACCTGAAGAGTCTTTCTAACAGCAGCTAGGGAGGAAAGGTGCTCTCAGCCACAATATTACAGCTATTTATACTGCAGGAGAAGTTTTACCTTACTCACAGCATTCCTTATCCTTGAGCTTCCAGGAGAAATGCCCCTGTCCATCCTCCCAGCTCTTCCCTCAGCCCTCTCATTTCGTGTACAATTCAGTCTCTCAGTCCCTTCCCTCTGCTTCCCATTTTGGGGGTGGATCCCCTCTCTCTCTCTCTCTAAGCCAGATCTCGTTCTCTGGATTTATCACCCCCCTTTCCTGCAGCAACCAGCGCTCTCCCTTCTGTACTGGCTCACAGTTCTGCTCATCGCACTGTTGGGATCAAAGCAGCCAACAATAAGAGGGTATTGCTAAGTCACAACCCACGTGGGTTTTTCAATAGTTTCACTTTTGCATGTGGTGATGATTCTTGATGATTCTTAAGCAGATGTCTAATATTATAGACTTTGTTTCCCCTCACCTTCCAGTGCGGCAAGGGCACAATTCAAGAACATGCTGAAATTGGACCTGGAGAGGACTAGGAACGCTGAATAACCACCCCGATGCACAGAATCTGTGCCAGCCAGCGGCTGGTGTGTAAAGTCCGATGGCGACAGGCAGTACTTCAAGTCGTCTACAGACTGTTAGGGTTTATATTACACTTATTATTTTATATACCTGCTTTAGGAGAAGGAATGTCTGCTTTAGTCCACGGGTGATAACAGAGGACAGTGTGGTCGGATGGGTTCTGGTCTCATGTGCTCCTAGGTAGTTAAAGGAGACACTTGTGCTCTTTTCTCTTGCTGCTTCCGTTCTTCTCAAATAATTTCATCTTGGTTTTGCAGCTGAAATAACATTTTTCTGGGGAACTATCCGCTGCTTTGCCCCAGTATCATATATCATATATCATGAGCCACCCAGCTGCCTTCTCCTGAGCCGTGTGGACAAGTACCTGTTCCAAAGCAGAGCTGTGCTCCTTGCATTGCTCAGCTTCCCACCAGAGCCACATATGGCTTCCATCAGCTTTGCTTTACGGCTGTGCCGGAGCCTGCTCGACGTTCCTAAAAGCAAATTAATACACCAGCTTGGCTCCTCTGCCTCTCACACACTCATACAGGCTGTATTGCTGTCATTTATGTTCCTGAAATCACAGCTCAGCCTCTGCTTGTCCAGCTGTACCACACGTGAAGCTTCCCTCTGGTTGCGATCTGGTTGGATCAGGAAGCTTTTGAAGCACTTGATGCTTCCATTCTTCGCCTCCTTTCTCAGGGCACCTGCAGCTGGATGAACAGGTGGGGCCAAAGGTACCGATATCCTTGAGGTGACCGAAGAGCCAAGATCCCCCGGACCGGTCGTGTTTTCTGGAGTGCTCTCCCTGCTTTGTGCCAGTGTGAGATCTCAGAAAGCAACAGAAGATGCTGTTTTATGCTGTTGATGCTTTAGAGCTGATCTAAGGAAGGAATCTCTTCTGAATTCCAGTCTGAGCTTAAACATCATTCCCAACACCAGTAACCTGCAGCCACACTTGAACTGGGGGATTAAGGACTGAAGCATCTGTTTGAATTTGCTCCTGTACTTCAGTATCATCCTGAGCCAACTGCTAAAACAACAGAGCATGTGATTTTCTTACTTACCACACTTAATACTATTTAAGAGGCCAAATACCAATAATCACCCAATCTGGGAGCACCTTCAAATCTACATCCTCCTTGCCCTGGGGGTTTATAGATGGTGATTATTGCCCCAAACAGTCGCAATCCCTTCTTCTTTATCCTGAAATGTCTGACCAAATGCATTCCTAGCTGCCCACTAAACTAGAAGGGAAGTTTCAGTTTGTCGTGAATGTCGCTCGTCTGCTGTTGCGCTCGCAAAGCCCCGTCAGCTCTTATCTCCCTGCCGTTATCTTATCTGCCCTCCCGCGCACGTGCTTCCACATCTCCCGAGCATCCCTCAGCCATGGGCCTCGCAGACCCCAAACCCACAAACTATTCAGAACAGGGAGCACTGTAGAAACCTATTTGCCAATTACCTTCACCAGAAAGTCCATGAACAGCCGGGCACTGCTGTAAATAGAGTTCTTAGAGGAATCCGAAAACGCCCCGTGCTAGCGCAAATAGCTGTTCTCTGACCCTTCCCTCGTGGTCGCACTTTGTACATTAGTTGGAAATTTGGTCATGTGCTGTATGTTTATAGAAAGTTGACATTTTTTTATACTAAAAACACAGTGAGTGCCGTGCTAGTTAAAAAAAAGAAAAAAAAAAAGGGGGTGGGGGGAAATGAACTGTAGAAATTTGCCTATCGTGTGTTTTCAAAATACATTCCAGAACCTTTGGGGTGGGATGGGTTTGATTTGGGGATTTTTTTTTGTTTTATTTTCTTTTTTTTCGGTTTCTTTGTTTCGTTTTATGGTACGTTCATGTATGAAAGTCAAACTATTCTTTGCTTCGTTTTCGTTTTATGGATCGCCAACCTCAGTTCTGCTGAAAAGAGACAAACTCAGGGGATGGGGTGGGACGAGGAGGGGGGGACAGAACAGAGGGAGGCGCCTTGAAGGTGAAACAAGAGCATGGAAGAGCAGCGATGGGCAGTGGGACCCTGAGGAACGTGTGGCCGCGCTCGCTCCAAGTGGACACTGAGCAGATATTTAACTTGTGGTGACTCTTAGAATCCAAAAGAATCATTCTGCACCTCACCCAAGGGAAGGGAGACGTTCTCTCTGGCCGACATTTCTTCCATGCCTCTAGATGAGACCTGGCATCCTCGGGGGAAAGGAAAATAGAGCGCCGAGTGGATATTTTTGGCCTCCCCGCTCCCCTCCCTTCACCTCTCAGCGCCGTCCCGAGACCACAACAAAATGGACATTTCCTCACTGTGTCCAGTAACTCAGCAGATTTGGCTCCTGCCGCTCAGAGACTTTTGTGTATTTAATGCTTCTAACCCGTCATCCCTAACACCTCCATATACCCGGGGAATATCTACATAGCACTATAGGACATTCCTTATCCCTAGTAACCGCGGATATGTCGCTTCTGTGTTTGCCTCATAGCCATTTTGCTCCATGTGTGTGCCTGCCGGGAGGATGTGTGCGTGCGTGCCTGCCTGCGTGCGTGTTTATATATATAATCGCACCATAATTTATTCAGCTATATGGAGTAGTTCTAGTAGAAAGAGAAACTGGTATTTGCTTTAACTACCTGCTGCCTGTAGGTGTCTCTCTGTAACTCAGGCATAACTGTTATACATTAAAAAAAAAAGGATTAAAAGTGGCTTTGGGTGGCTTGTTTGCTTAACCTTGTGCCAAGCGCAAGGGGGGAGGCTGGTAAATCAAAAGTATTTGCATGCGCCTACAAAATACATGCGGTTTTTGCTAAAAAGAGGCAAAATCGTGCACTTTGTTCGCTAATGCAAAGGCGGGAAAGCTACGTGAATAAAGAAAACGTTTCATTGCGCTGTGAGTTTTCGCAAGGGAAGAACAATCGCCCGGCCTGTTCTAATCCAGCCGTTCCTTTCTGCGTTGGAAGGCAGGTTGGGACCGCGCCGCCGCCTTCGCTCCCAGCTCCGCGGCACCTGGAGTTCGTTAGAGCCCAAAGCGCAGCGTCCACAGGCGGAAAACCACTCCGAAACTACGGAGGGATACATGGCTCGGGGCTTCGGCAATCGGTAATAAAGCGGTTTGCCTTTAAACAAAGCACCGAATTCAGGAGCCCTGAATTCTGAAGACATTTTGGCTCTCTAACATAAGTTGATCTTGGTCCAAGTCGTGCTGGACGAATATCCACACACAGAAACGAGCTTCATTAGGCGCTGGGTTTAGGCACAAAGCTTCACTGGGGCTGATGAGGTTTCAGATGCTGCTTTTAGTGCCCAGCAAAGTAACTTTTGGGTGAGGTGGGATGTGGAAACCCCGGCTGCAGCTTTTCTTTGCGGCAGGGTGAGGGAAAGCGGTTTGGCTGAGAGAATCAGCCTCACCGGGGCACAAAAACCTCCTGCGGTCCCAGAAGAAGAAACGCAGAGCAGCAGAGCCTGGCCTAGTGCAGGTCAAACCGCTCCACACCTGGGTAATTCACATTTGGGAGGAAAAGGGGAAAACGGGGGGCACAGGAGCCAAGGGCTGGGCAGCCCAGGAGGTGGGGTTGTGGGGGGCAGCGGGTTGGGGACCTGGGACATATTACAAGTCTCAAACTGGGGAAAAGGCTGGAAACCTCTTGCGTGACGCCAAAGGCAGCGTGCTGTCAGAAACCCCCTTTTTGGTGACAACTCTGAAACCGAGAGGCCTTTGTGTACGAACTGTAGCCATAGGAGTGGGGTGGTAGCCTCAGCTTCCCAGCTCTGTCCTGGGGCAATTTCTATTTGTCATCTACCAATTTTCCCCACACCAAACCCCCTTCCCCACCTTCCATCTTCACTCTAGCAGCACTTTTGATTTCCATCCCGTAGCCGGTCAGTTTTGGCAGTGACCACGTGGAGGGGTTTGTAGAGAAAAGGACCATCATTTTCCAGGAGCCCTAAAACAGGACAAGATCATTTCTACCCACATCCCTGTTTTTAAATCTGAAAAGTAACAGCTTTGCTCTCCCAGCCATGACTTTGCTCACGTCGCTGCCGGCCCTGGCGTTGCGAGCGTTTCAACACTGCCCTCAACTGTTCCCTCGGCTCCTCGTCCTCCCTCCTCATGGCTCCAAACCTTATCTGAGGAGCGCAGGAGATTTCCCCGGCCTTGCCAAAGTCGATCCGTCGCCCTCTGCAAGGCATCAAGGGCACGAGGCAGCCCCCGAGGGAGCCGCTGGGGCCGATACAGCTCCCGCTGCAAGTATCACCGGTCAATTATGGCTCTAAGCTGTCGTCAGCTTTAATCTGCCAATAAACCGGTGATAAATCAAATTCCAGTCCATCTGACGCCGGGCTGCCAACTTTTGCAAACGCGGTGCCGTGTTGTTGAACTTGACCCGATGTGCTGCGGACGCCCCGCGGTGCTTTGCGTTAGAGGGGCTGCTCGTCTCCCCGTGGGATTTGATTCCTTCCTCTGGCTTTTATTGCCACCTTTATTTGTCGATTTGGGTGTCGCTTGTAGTCCCTCCAGTAAAGAAAACCCCTCTGCGACCTGAGCCATTGCCCCTGTGCTTACAGCAGCCTCCCCTGAGCCCCTCGCTGTGTTCGGAAAGCACAGGACAGTGCAGGGACACACAGCACTTCTTATATACATTTATATCTCTTCTCCTATGCAGTTTTGGAGTGCAGAGTAATTAGCACTTTTAATGGCTCCAAAAATACCCCGTTGAATGTGTTTACATTCTTTTCCTGGACAGTCTCGCAAATACTTTTCTTAGAGGAAATACAAGGAATAGATGAAAATATTGAGGTTGTTTCCACTTTTTCATTTTAAAATGTATGTAAGAATAGAGAACAACCCGGAAAGGAAGCCAAACACTTTTGCCTTTCTAACCTGAGATTTAAAACCTTTTTACTTGTTTTTTTTAGCTAAAACTAAAGGAATTGAATATTTTAGTCCTTTCTCTTTATTAAAAACTGAATAATTAAAATAATTTGGAAAAGGCCTTTATTATAAAAACAAAAAGTTTTGGGAAAAGCTGTTTAAACCAGCTTTAATCTTCTCCTCTTTGCCATCACGTTACGCTTTCCAGCATCGCTGTAACAGAATGGTTTCGGAAGCTGATTCAGGTTGAGTGACTGACGTGGGATCACGTTGGTTTGTGTCTGAATCGAGTTCGTGTCTCCGCTGACCAGCCCCCAAATCTCAACTGTGATGTGATAAAGATCAGGGAAAAGCGAGGCAGAAAGCCCAGCCCTGCAAAGCCTGAGCGCTATGGTGGGGCTTAGTCTTCTCTCTAGTATTCTTTTTTATATTTATACGAAAAATACGTTCTGAAAGTACAATCCAAGGACCATTAAAGTGTGCAGGTGATGATGAATTCGGGAAAGTCCCAATGGAAATGTGCAAGATTTGCCCAGCACCTTGTTCTCCGTCTCACCCTCCAAACACCAGTCCCTCCTCTTTAAACCACGTGCCGACACTTTTAAAACCTGCTTGTGATTTTTGCTCAGCTCCAAACGGCCTTGAATTTTTGGGGAGTGCAGAGCACTGGTCCAGCTTACAGCAGGAACTTGCTGGGAACTACCAGCCTTTCCCCTCTGACTCACATTCATTCAGCTGGCTTGCGCATAGCCATGCAACCTGTTGGATAGGAAGGCACTGACACATCTTTTTGGGGAGAACAGTTCCTCTGCTGTTATATCTGCATCTTTGCAGCTCCATCGCTTTTCACAAGCGGTCTCTCCTGCCCTACAATGGGTCCACCTTGTGTTTTAGCCACAGGTGTTCTCCTTATTTCCGCCTGCTCAATCTCTTTAATGAACTGGGGCGATGACGAGCGAAGCTGCAAAAGGCACGACCGAAAAATCCTCGCCTAACCGAGTGCATCCCTAACAGCATTTTGGTCCCCCCCACCTTTTCAATTCTTAATTCCCAAGGAATGTTTGCCAGGCACAGAGGTCAGACCCATCTCCTGACCTGTGTTTAGATCCTGTGTTGCTTGTCTCAGTGGTTATAGCTGCTGGCAGACGGCGACTCCGATGGCAAATTTGGCTCCGCAGCCTTTGGCGTCGCAGCATTTCATGAGCAATTTCTTTGCGGAATAGGTGTAGAGAAGTTTATTATAATAGGCTGTGGACCTGCATAAAATCAGGGTATTCTGAGCAGGGAGAGGTGTATGAAAGGGAATTAAATGACTGAAAAAGGATTTCCTTGTGAGGCCGATTTCTTTCTTTTTTAAGGATTAATAGAATTAATATCCTGTCCCGGGCAGGCCACGTTCTCCCGGTGCAAACCAGCCCAGAATTTTAACTGGTTTTACTGATTTATATTAGCCAGCGAGCTCATCCTGCATTCCTGGAACATTCCTTTAGGTTCATCCCCTAACGCTGTGCACCCATGGAACGCTATTTCCAGTGTTTCTAACCAAGCAGAAGGTTTTTGGGGGAGTTTCCCCAGAACAGCTGGGAAATGGGGTGTCCTTGGCTCTTTGGCTGAAGCAGGAAAGGAAGGTGAGGAGGCTGCGATTCCCTCTATCCAAGTTCTTTTGCAAAACAAGGGAGCTTGAATATACAGCGAGAACACGGCACAAGAAGGCAAATTAGGAAATGTGGCCTTTTATCGGGGTTTTGGGGGATCTTGGCCACCACCATTAACTCCTTGGGCTCTATTTCCCCTCCTGCAACCTCTGAGCATCCCTAAATCACATTGGAGATCGAACCAGACCCCAAGGCTGCGGTTCACTGTGCGACAGGATGTATTGCCATAGAAAATATTAGGGCTCTCTTAAAAAAAACCAGCAAAGTGACCTTCTAGCTCCATCCCACCACAGTCCCCCATCCCCAAAACACCAACATGACTTAAATCTCCGTCTTCAATCAGCGCCCCTACCTGCGCCATCCTTGGGGCTCTGCTTGGGCTTTATTTACACACAAACCCTCACCCTCATTTCATTTTCTTCCTTTATCTCCTCCTTTCTCTCCTCTCATCCCTTATTCCCCAGCAATACGCAACCTGGGAGCTCTGAAATAGAGCAATAAGCAGGGATCCTGAACGCTTTCCGCACGTCCCTCGCCCTATTCCGCACAGAATTGTCTTTTGTGTATACCCAGGCTAATTATTATTAATAGTAGATATGGGTTTATTTCAACTGGGAGAAAAAAATGGACTAAGGGGGAAGGGGAGGGAGGATGAGAATGGGAGGGAAGAGGGGAAGAAAGAAGAAGAGAGAGAGAAGAAACCCACAAGAAACTGTTCACATTTCCCGAGACGTCGACAAAGCTTTTATGAATATAACTGGATTTGTAACAAGCATTGCAGCTGCATATAAGGCATTCAGACATGGAGACAATTTTACTAGATAATAGACTATCACGCAGGATACAATTTAAATTAAAAAATGCAATTTTCACCTTGAAATGAACAAATGATTACAATTTCTATACAAATTAAGGCATTCAGGCTCTCTTTCAGTAGTGGCATCAGTCCATGAAATATGACATAATTACCATGAAATACATTTTCAAATATTTTGATTTTTGTCCGCTGCTTTTAAAAAACACAGCCCCGGCTTCTGGGCGCGTGGGAGCCCGTGTGTGTGTGCAATGTGGACGTGGCGGAGCGGGGGGAGAGCGGCTCGCGTTATCCCACCTTCTGGGGAAAAACACATTAAAAAGAGAAGAAAAACTACCCAAAGATTAAGCGTCCCCCCCCCTGCTCCCTCCTTCCCGCTCCCCCTCCTCTTGACTCGCCAGATAAAATTGAAATAAAGAATCAGTCAGAAAGAAAAGGAACGCAAGCGAAAGGCTCTAAAGCCTCCAGATTTATCTAAATTACTACGCTTATCTGCAAAAATCACATCTGCTGGTTATCTACTAGCTCTGCAGATCTCCTGCCCACCCCCCTCCCCTTTCTCCCTTAAAATGGTGGGTTTGATTCCTCTCTTTTATTTTGTAATTATTTGGCCATTCTGGTCTCTTTTTAGAGGCGGCGACACAAGCGAATGGGGGAAATCGTGACCCAGGCGTTTGCCCGCGGAGAAAAGAAATAACAAGGGGGAAGTTTGTAGGAATAGGTGAACTTCGTGTGGGGAAGATACAGACCCCGGTTCCAAGGAGCCTTTACCAGCCTTTAGCTGGTTTCCCTCAAAGATATTTACCCACCTTGAATAATGTTTGTGCTGCGGTGATGCCATGATTTCTTTTTCCCCCCTTCTTATTCAAGAAAACCTGCTGTGGGGACAAAAATAGGGGCTGGATGCCCAGCTCTGAACCATTCATATGTTTATTTGGGGTAAAAATTCAGGCTCGAATAGCTAAAAGTATCAAAATATCATCAACCCATCTGATTTCTGGTGATGCTGAACGCAAGGGGCTTGTAGCTTTGCACCCAGACACCTACTGATAGTGATACTGATGCTTTTATTTAATTCATATTTAAATTAAAAGCCATTAGTGGATTGGGAGAATAAACCATACCTGAAAATGGGTGATGTTGTCCAGTGCTTTGGTAGCTCTGGATCAGATCTTCTTTTAATTCCTCTATAAAATGGCTCATAGGGATATTTCACCAGGCAGCATGTGCTGTGCTTAAATCATTACCCAGAAAACAACCAAATGTCCTTCAGTGATAAATATATAATGCATTTATCCACATTTTTTAGCTGAGGAGGGAGGCAGGGCCCTTTAAAAGGTCTTTAAAGTGAACACCTGTGTCTACAGGTGCAAGTTGTTGTCGTTAAGCACAGACCTTTGGCACCTTTGTTAGATGAGAAGGAGTCAAAAGTGTGTCCTGTGCTGGAAGAACAGTCCCCAGGTCTGTAGTATTTATTAAAGTTATCTTAAAATTAACTGATTTTAGTGTTTGTTGCAGGAAACTATTGATAGCGAAGCATTTTTTGTGATGTATTGTGGATTTTTGGGGTAATGAAGTGGGAAGATGGGGCGGGGAGGTGTCATAGTGTTCTGGCCTGAGTTAGAGCCTGTTTGTGTGGAGACTCGGTGTGAGGTGGGTTAATGCTGAATATCGGCCTTGTGGTGGGTGCAACTCTTTAAGGTTGTGGCTTTTTGAGCCTGGTTGTGTTCTGGAGGGTGTTCACAAGAACCTTGTACACAGATTTTGTCTTATTTCCTTAGTGCTGACTTGGAAAACCCACCAAGAAGCCAAGTTGTGGTGCAGGGGCAGGTTTACACCTTTGCAGCATGTAACCATCGCTTTGCATGCCATGAAATAACTTTTCTTGGTGGTTTCCATCCCTCCTTTTCTCCAAACCCACAACTCTGTCTGCAGCACCTCACAGGGAGCTCGCTGGGGTTAGTCTCAGCTTTTATGGCTTTGAGGTCTGACCTTGCTTTGTGTCTTTGGGATTTTTACCCCCAAAATTACAAGCGCCGCAGGTTCTTACTGAAAATTCTCCCTCTGTGATCTGTGTCTGACATGTCAGGAAAGAGAGGGGGCGAGAATCCCATATCAACTGATAAATTCAGATGAGCTTGTAGCAAAAAAGTCATTGCAAACAATAGAGCTGAGCATCCCCTGCGGTTGCTCATGTTGCACTCAGTCCAGCACGGCTCCTTAACTATGTAAATGGGTTATTTAGCCAAATTTAGGAAGTTTCATAAGTTGTTTGTGAGGAAATAACCGCTCTTTGGTGTTTTGGAGGGTGACTAAGGATGATCTGAGAATTGCTTAGTGTGAATACTTGAAACCGGTTACCTGTGGCAGGAGCAACCTGGCGAAGGATACTTGGGTTGGCCAGGAAACAATTCATTCCCCCCTTTGTAAACTTTTTAAATGTTATTATTATATTCTTTTAAATTTTCCTGTCTTAATCTAGAAAATCTAGCGATTCTTGATATTTAATAACAAGCATTTATTTTACTTTAGAAGAATATATAAGCAGAAAGAAAGCACTGTGTATTTTTTTTCAACGCCATTGATAGTCTTTGAGATCTTATTATCACTATAACTGGAGGATTTATTATTAATTTGGTAAGGAAAAGCATTTTGCCAGCAGTGGAAGCTGCTGGTTTGATGCTGCAGCGATGAAATGTGTGTGCCAGGTGCTCGGGGACGTGATTTGCAGAAGCTGCTGGGGGCTGGACCAGGTTTGTCCTGCTGGGAATGAGTTCAGGACCAGGTTTGTCCTGCTGGGAATGAGTTCAGGCTCAGGTCACAGCTGGACCGAGTCCGTCGGGCCTCAGCTGGCTCTGGTCCCTTCCCCGTCACCTGGAGGGTGAAGAGGAGGCAGATTCTGATCTCTTATGAACTTGTCCAGGTGAAAACAAACCACTGAATGCTCTTTCAGGGATGATGCTCTGGATTTAGAGGCATCCCGAAGAACCTGGTCTCTTTCTGCTAAACCTGGTGGCTGCAGGACAGCACAGAGGGACTGTGCCCATTAATAAATCATGAGGTCAAGAAGCACCTTTTTTTTTCATTCTTCCCATCTCCTAAAGAAGAGTTTGGGCTTTTATCTTCTTTACATAGTCCTGTGATTTTTATTTCACCAGGAGTTTGTTCTCTTAACTAAAGCTGCAGACAACTGTGTCTCTCCAGTCCTAGGCTCAAGCTTCTAATCTGTATTGAGAAGAATAATTCATGTGTGTGTTTTCATTTGTCTTTTAACCCAAATAAAGCCAACGTGTGTCTCTATTGATAGAGCTGCAGCAGTGGGCACCTTGTGATGGGGATGCAGGAAAAGCAGCTCCACACGCTGAGTTTTGGGTCAGTATTCAAGTGAAGCCCCCAGTTCCCAGCGATTTGTTCTGCAGGACTGTGCTTGGCACCCCAAATCCTGGGGTCAGTTTTGGGTGCCAAGAAAGGCCTTGAGGTGCTGGAGCGAGTGGAGAGAAGGGAACGGAGCTGGTGAGGGGCTGGAGCACAAGGGTAATGGAGACTGAGGGACCTGGGGGGTTCAGCTGGAGAACAGGAGCTGAAGGGAGACCTTCTGATCTCTGAACTGCCTGAAAGGAGCTTGAAGCCAGGGGGGTCGGGCTCTGCTCCCCAGGAACAAGCGCCAGGAGCAGAGGAAACGGCCTCAAGTTGCGCCAGGGGAGGTTGAGGTTGGATCCAGGAACTATTTCTTCCCAGAAAGCAAGCGAGATGTTGTGCAGGTTTGGGTTTGCTGGGTGCTTGAGGAGGTTTGGGCTTAATTTGTTCTCCAGCTGCACTCAAGGTGCTTTTACTCGGCTGGGGATCCTCCTTCCTTTGCCTCTTGCTGTCGCCGTTCGGCAGCTCCTGTGGCCATGGCCCCGCAGGGCAGTTGCACAGAGCCAAAAGCACGAGAGCTTGTCTTATTATTATTATTAATATTGCAAAGCAATTAATTGCAATTAAGGCAGATAACTCTTCAGAAAGGGAAGCGCAGCAATTCCGCTGCCGGGGTGCTGGCAGCAGCTCCTCCCCTGCGGAACGCGGGTGTGAACGCAGCCGTAAGTCCTGGCTGCGAGGTTTTAACTTCAGGAAAGACCCAAATACCTGCAGCTCCATCCTCCCAGGGCAAGGGGGGCGTTTGTTTTGTTGTTTTTAAACCAAAGGCACGAGGCACACAGGCTCACTCTATCCATCATGTGTCATGGCACAACGTACCCCCCATTGCCCCAAACAGGTGATGTTTTAGCCAAGCTCAAGCGCATCCCTTTCTCTGTGTTAAAACAAAGGATGCCGGGTCTCGAGGAGGATTCACCGGGGAATGGAGCAAGCGCCAAGACATCCCCAACCAAACCTTCCCCTCCAAACCTAGACTTTCACCTAGTTCTTTGGCGCACCTCCCTGTGCCTTTAAGCCTGGCCCCAGCTGGGTTTGCCACCCTCCTGAAGAGGAGGCGAAATTAAGTTACGTGAAGCTCCTGCCGCTGAACCAGATGTGACTAAAACCAGCCTCTTTATGTATTCATGAGCTGTGTGGAAGAGAAATAAAAGGATTCATTACCACGCAAACTGTTACTAATGACATGTACCTGGTGCCGAGCACCTCTGGAAATCTAATGCGACACACTGGAGGAGAAAATATATTCGCTTTTCAGAGGCCGGCGCTGAATGGAAAATTTCCCCTTCTTGGCCCTTCCTCATTCTGCATTCACTAAAAGCAACATTTACAATTCTTCTGCCATTATGTCCTACCAGGGCCTCTGCGCTTTCTGTCACGACCTTGATATTAGCTGAAAATTGGAAATTCGCTGGCATAGCAGAGGTTGGGAGGGGTGGGAATCAACTTGCTCTGCCTCCTGGTTTGCCATGCAAGGAAGAGAAGAAAATAAAGAGAGAAAGACAGAAAGAATTTTTAAAAAGCAATATTTAAGTGTTTTTGACTAGCCAGCGGGAAAAGGGGGAGGATGCGCGAGCCAGGAGGGACGGGAGACAGAGGGATAAATGTGTGTGGATACGGTCAAGCGTTGTTTCACAGCCCTGGGTGGATGTTGCCTCTTCTGATGCAAGACACGGTGTTAGGAAAGAAACTTATTTTATCTTATCTTACCCCAAAATCCCTTTCCAAGCCTCTGGGCATAGGAGCCAGCGGATGGGATGGCTGCTTAGCGCTGGCTGTGCTCTGTCACTGGTGATGCTCCAGCATCATACCATCCTTTCTATAGCCACATTGCCTATAGAAAACTCCTCATCCCTTCAGGGCACCTCTGCCATACACCCAGCATGGGGATGTGTTAATATTTCCCCTAAGCTGATTCCTGACCACTTTGCCTCTTCTTTCCCCAGCCCGGCTGCTCCTTTTCTCACTCCCAGTTGTACTTGGGTAGTTATTTGGGGGCTTTCTGCAGGGCTTCAGCAAAACTAGGTGGTACGTCTGCATATGAGGTTTGACCTGGATGCCGGGGGGTTGTGTGGAGGGGTGAGGGTCTCGGGAATGTTTATGTTATTCCTTCTGTCTGAGTATGGGGAGTAAATGCTCCCAAATGGAAGGAGAAGGATCTGGGTGGGTTCTGTTCTCACATCCCTTGGCACAAAAACCAGACCCTTTCTTTGTGTGCTGGCTTTTTAGGAAAACATTTTGGAAGGAAATTGCCTTTCCCTTTTTGCCTTCCATCCCTCTCTTCTCCCCATTTCTAGCTGTCTCCCTCCCTTTTCTCTATTCTAAATCTCTGGCCTTGCCTTCCTCCCTCCCTGCCTCTCCCTCACCAGCCCCATCACTTGTCAAGTTGCTTCTTATCCACTTCATTAGCCCCCGTTCCCTTGTTTACCGAGGGCCGTTTGTATTAGTTGGAGAGCTTTCTAATTTAATCAAGGTTAGAGACGCAATTCCAGGTCTTGTTTGCCCAGCACGCTGGCCCTGCTCTCTGATTAATTCACAGGGCGTCAGATGTGCTGTTCTGCTTTGTTTGTCATTTTTCCCCGTCGCGTCCTGCTCCGTCCTCCGTGCTCCAGGTGCGCGGGGCTGGGGAAACACGCCCGTGTGACCGGGAGACCGGACTGCGCCCAAATACACAGGGAAAGGGCTGCTTGGTGGCTTGATTTCTGCATTCCTTGGGGTTCATAGCTATTGGAGTCACCCTGAGATTGAATTGATGTAAAAGAGGGGAATATGGGACCCCGAGGTCGCATGGTTGGGGGCAAGCTTGCCCAAAGTAGCAAGTTGCTTCTTGCAAGTGACAGGACGAGAGGAAACGGCCTCAAGTTGCGCCAGGGGAGGTTGAGGTTGGATGTGGGGAACAATTTCTTCCCCCAAGGGCTATGGGGCATTGGAACAGGCTGCCCAGGGCAGTGCTGGAGTCACCATCCCTGGAGGGCTGGACAGACGGACATGAGGTTCTCAGGACATGGGGCAGGGACAGGAGTGGGGAAACTGTTGGACTTGATCTTGAGGAGGTTTTCCAACCAAAATGGTTTGGGGATTCTATGAAGGTTCACAGTGTCTTCACAGGAGCTGTTCACATCCCTCCATGTCCCTCTACAAGTCACAACCCTTTGGTTCTATCTCCCCAAATGAGCAACTTCTCTTTTCTAACCCCAATGCTCTCCCTTGCCCGCAGGGAGGAGCGCTGGCTGTGAAAGGATCGTCTCCATCACTACGGACCCCGCGCTGATGTAAAGACTTTTTCTCCTCCAACAAGAGAAGGGAACAGGCTTCATTTCATCTTCAGCTGCTTCCATGGTCGCTGCTGCAGTGAAAATGCAATGAAGAGGAACATAAACCTTCTCCAAACCGTCGAGCTCAGCCCTTCACAGCATCCTGCCGCCTTTTCACCCCTCCCAAGCAGGTAAGCTCTGGGGATAAATGGGGATGAACTGGCTCTGCTGGCATTTTGTGTGCTGAGTATGCCAAAATTGCCAAAATCCCTCCTTTCCGGGGCAGTTCGATGGCATCCAGCCCCCCTCGGTCTTGTCCACTTTCTTCCTACCGTCGGACAGACAGACAGAAAGGCGAAGGGGAGAAGTTAATAAATAAATGACTTGTGTCAGGGTGGAAGAAGGGAGCTGGCGAGAGCGTCACCGCGCCGATCCCTGTGGCATTTCACAGCTGTTCCAAGCTGCCTCCTCCTATTTTGGTGATCAGGCAGAACAGCAGCGTCGCAACGAGGGTCCCACCGCTGCTCCCTGCCCTCGGTGTCCCTGCCAGGGGACGGGAGCAGAAGGGATTCAGCCCAGCCTGGGTGTTTTGGAAGTTCTGGCATCTTCCCTTTGGAGGAAAATCTCCCTTTCCCCAAATCTTTACAAGTCATCTGCCTGCGGGCAGGGGAGAGAGCAGAAACCAGCTTCACTGCGACATCTGTGAGCAGTTTTTGGGCCAGACTTCAAGTGAATTTGGTTTGAGTGATGGTTGGCAAATGGGGACGGAATCCGATGCTGGGTTCTCTGAGGAGCTCAGGCTTCATTTTGAAGTTTGGATTTCCTGGTCTGAAAATCTTCCTGCCCGTTTCTGTCCCCAGCACGATATTTATTGATCATGTTGGGTGACAATTCTGGGATAACAGCTCTCAGTCTGAACCCAAATCAAACCCCAAGCTCCCTACGGTTGTCAATCCACCCTCGGATCAAAGCCACACGAGGGAGGTTTTACATCTGTGTGCGCGTCCCGTCGTTGAAACGCCGTGAGTTGAGGGGGTTGTGACAAATCACTGATCCAAATCATCTGCTCCATGGGTTTGAAACATAGATCCAGAGCTTCTACCAGCTGGAGAGAAGGTCCAGACCTGGAGCAGGTCTCCAGCAGCCACCTCCCTGCTGGAGAAACAATAAAAGCAAAATATAGGGGGAAGAAGAGGTGCATAACACTTTCCATACCCTGGCTATTGACTGCATATTGTGCTGCAGCCTTCTGTGGTGCAAAAGGGGTGAAAACCACCACTACTCTGATTTAATGGCATTTTGCAGGAGTATCCTGGGGAAGAACTGGGTCTTGTGTTTGCCAAGTAGCACTGAGGTTTTATTGTGCAGCAGGGAGGTGCTGACAGATGTTTCAAAGGTCTCTGCTGCATAGATGGTCCATTTATATGACTTTTTTGTTTTGCTCCCGAGCATCCTTTACCTGGGGGTGATGCCAAATATGTGCAAAACTGGGGAATCCGGTTTGAAAAGAGCAGCAGCCCTGGTTGTCCCTGCACCCCTGGCTGGGGACATCGGTGGCTTTGCACCACAGCTTCGTGCCTGAATGGCAGAAATCACTGTCTGTGATGTGTTGCGGAGGTTTCTCGGTGCTATAACAGGGATAAGTTTATTCAAATAGAGGCCCTGGGTAGTGGTGAGAGTCAGGTTTGTGTCCTTTGGCCCTTCTTTATTGCACTGGGAAGCTGCAAAATCCCCTTACACGTCAATTCCTCATTTATAAAACAGGGATAAATAATAGTTTCATCTGTCATGGGGGAGCAGCATGCGGCTGCTTAAAACTGGGATGCATGGGTGGGCTTAATTATTAATCGGGAGGTCTTGGAGGTGCGTAAATGTGGGCTCTTTGCTGGGAGTTGCAACCCCAAAGATGTGAATGAACCCATGGACAGAATCATGAATGCCCAAAGCCTCACCATACAGGTACGGTCGCAGTGAAATGCAAAAGGGGAGCATCATTTTAAAAGGAGAGCATCATTTTAAAAGGAGAGCGTCATTTTAATGACTGTCTTGGAATGGTTGGAATTACTGCCTAAAAATAATGGGGTGGAAAAGGAATGGGTTAATATTCCTAAGGGAAATAGATGCAGGATGTATTCTTGTAGAGTGTGGGATGGGTGGCCCGATCTCGCCTCTAATGAGGGAAGAAAAGCGCTTAATTTTAAACAAGAACTGTGTAGGCTGGGGTGAGAAAAGGGGAGGGAAAACGAAGGGGAGAAGGAGGGAGGTGGGAGCGAGAGCGTTGGCCACTCGAATTTCAGGGCTCTCAGGGAAAAACGGAGCCCTGAACTATTTTCCCAGGCTGTGAGAAGGCATCACAGCTGGTTTTCCCCCCAGCCCGGGATGGGAGGGAGGGTCTGAAGTGATGCCAAAGTCTTAACGTTGGTAATGAAAAGAGGAGGTGGGGAGGTTACGGGCGGGTTCGCCTTGGCTGGAGCAGAAAGATGAGACTTCTCCCCGCATGCAGCTGCTCCCCACATTGCCCAGCTCAGGGGGGAAAAAACAGGCAGAAAAACAATGTCAAGAGCCTCTGACAAGTTATCAGCTGTGGTTAAAAGGAGCTGACAAGTGGGGGAGGCAGCCCAGGCCAAGCAGACCGTAAATGCAGGTGTTAGGGAGGAATTATCGCCTGGGCAGCAGTAAATCAGCCCGGCTACCATCGCGTTTGGGGCCGAGGATGTTCAGGATGTCCAGGAATGGGCTTGTGGAGCAGATCCCGAGCTCTGTTGGTTGACAAGGATCACATCATGGTTGGGATCCAGGGGTTTGGGGGCACCGGTGTCCTCTGAGGGGCTCAAAACACACCAGTTATGGAAAAAACAAGCGCCAGGCAGTTCCCATTTTAGTGAGTGAAGTAGAAAGAAAAGGCACCGATTTGGCCTGTTTCTTCCATCTTTTCTCCTTGCCATTTCTTGGAAATTGGGTCTATCTTTTTGAAACATCCTGTATATTCATGTAGTCTCTTCCCTTCAACAGGGGACAAGAATTCCTGCTCCAAGAGCCATTCATCTCTTTGATGTTACCCCCCCCATCAGCCCTGTGCAGGGTGGGGGGCAGAACAGCACCCGAATGGAGGGACCAGGCAGGGAGCAGCAGCATGGCCATAGCCAACAGTATTTTATTGGTGGTGTAGACTAAACCTTTCGCTTTTAGTCTCCAAGTCATGAGTAGGTCAGTGATGTTGAGTTTTTAGCTGATTCTCCCCACTATCACTTCACCCCTAGGCCCCCAAGCCCCAAACTTGTGACTTTGCAGGTCCCTGGTCCTGCAGGCAGCTGCTGGAAATTGGGCCTGATTTAATCAGCCAGCTCCTAGTTTCGATAGCATGGAAAACGCTTCCAGCTCGTCTCCTCGGTGCGCATTCAATTTCTCCCTTCGACAGATTTATTCATTTATAATCCGCCGTTTGCCAGCGAGATCTTGTTGCAAATACAAGCGGCTGTCCGGACTGGTGCTGCGAATGTCAAATGCCTTTGGCATCTCGAGAACAGCAGACAAGAGACCCTGGTACTCTCGAGCATCATGGTTTAGGGGTCCGTGCAGAACTTGGGGCTTCTTGTGCTGAAGGAGGGATGGGTCCGTGCAGAATTTGGGGGTCCTTGTGCTGAAGGAGGGATGGGTCTGTGCAGAATTTGGGGGTCCTTGTGCTGAAGGAGGGATGGGTCTGTGCAGAATTTGGGGGTCCTTGTGCTGAAGGAGGGATGAGTCTGTGCAGAATTTGGGGGTCCTTGTGCCAAAGGAGGAATGGGTCTGTGCAGAATTTGGGGGTCCTTGTGCTGAAGGATGGATGGGTCCGTGCAGAATTTGGGGGTCCTTGTGCCAAAGGAGGAATGGGTCTGTGCAGAATTTGGGGGTCCTTGTGCCAAAGGAGGGATGGGTGCATGCAGAACAGGTTCTCAGCATCCTTGGTGCACCCTCTTGTCCCAGTCTCCTTGTCAAAAATTCAGTTTAGCATAACACATATAAATGCCAGGCTGTGTTTTTCATTGCTGTCTGTGTTTTTGACCCGTCCCCACCTCAGCCCCATCCTTCCCTTCCCTGCATTCATTCCCTGTGGGAGCCGTCTTGTCTCCAACACTTAGGACTTGCTTCGAGCTTTGGAAATCTAATTTCCAATCAGCAATCCATCAGCCTAGCACCGCTGGGCTGTAAAAAACCATCCCCCAGGCCTCCCGAATGCCTCTGGTCTCAATAGCCAGGCTGCTCTTCCCCCGCGGGGAGGATGCTCACGTCGGGCAGAGCCGCTTTGTTCCTGGGCAAGCGTAACCGAAGCCACCGGAGCAATTCCCGGAGAACAGCGTCGCACAGTGGGACGGTGCCCGGGAACAAGCTCCCCAAGGAGAGGGCAAACAAAGGCACCGGGACACCGCCATCAACTTTCTGAAGCCAGTGCTGGGCTATCTGACCAGAGCGTCACTTTGATTTGAGTTTAATGGAAGCAGCGTCGCTGATTGATACACGGTTCCCAAAGAGCGGCGTTTCCCGGGTGGGGATTTACTTGCGTTTGTGCACAGAGAAGGGGCGGCTTGCGCAATATCTACTTTAGCGGCAAGTTTGCAAACACAAGGGGAATATCTTGGGCTGGGTGTTGTGGGAGCCGAGGACAGCTGGTGTTTTATACCATTATCTGTTTTCTAGCAAGTCTGGGGCAATGTGTAGCTGTAAGTAGTGCGGGAAGGAGCATTTCTGTCCATCCCTGCGTCTCTGCGTGTGCAGAGCTGCTCGGGAGCGCAAGGAAAGGCTGCAGCGTTGTCAACACCTCACGCTGCATCTGCAGCATCCGATCCTGAGGACAGAGGAGGGAAGAAATCATCCCCCAAGCAGAATCGCAGCTCAGAGGACATTGCAAGGGGTTAAAGCCGCGGCCAGGCGTCCCCTTCCTCTTCCGAGCCGTGGCTGCCACGCCGAGCTTGAGTTTCACAAGCAGCTCTGGCTATAAAATATGATCGTGTCTCCCGCGCTGATTGATGGTTCCAGTGCAAACATGAGGCAGCTCGGCCCAGAGGGGATCACGGTTTCAAGGGCGCAGCCGCCTGACATCCTATCCCCCCAGTCGGGGTTGTCCCACTTGTCACCTGGCTGGGCTGGCGGACAGGAGAGGAGCAGAGGGGACACGACATCTCGCTGGGTCTCTTTTCTGGTCAGCCTGAGCCGTCAGGGGATGGTTCTGTGATGTCCAGCCCTGCGTCATTGGGGATGCTGAAGGAAATTCTCTTTACTGACATACGTTGCAGTAAATTTAGGGTGTCAGCCCCCTATGCAACGCTGCCTTCCCATGTAAACCCAGGAGTACCCCAGTGGTGTCCCCAGTATCTCTATGGGTATATATATATATATAGATGTATAGTCTAAAAAAGCCATTTTTAACAAACCCATGGAGCATGCAGGAAAATACTAAAGGTAACCAGCTGCAGAGGTGCTAATGTACAAACCCAGAGGAGTTACCGGGAGCAGGGGAATTAGCAGTGAGATGGAGTTAGCAGTTATACAGAGCAGAGGCCGCGAGCACAGCTCCCTCTGTGCCAGCACCCTCTGGAGGGGTAGCAGACCACCCTGGGGCTGGTTATGCTGGCTGGTGTTGATGTACAACCCCAAAGCAACAGGATTAGGGAGTTCAGAGCTGCAAAGGGAGCTGCAGCAAGGGGAGCGGGCGCGTTTTGGGGTCTCCAGCTGGACCTTGCTCACATCCCTCCCTTCTTCCACCTATTTTTGTTCCTGCTTTGAGGCACCAGCAGCAGCGACTTGTGGCTGAGAAAACAAAGCTCACAGCTGGATTCTGGGCAGCTGGGGGGGAATATTTGGACTATTCCATGATACCGTTCTGCTGGGGCCTTTGTCCCTGCGTACAGTTATGGTGACAGCAGGCTGGTGTCACCTGCGTGCGGGAGCGACCCTGCTTTGTGCATTTGCAGAAAACATTTATTTCCTAAACGCTGTCTGGAGCCACTTTGCAAGTGGAGGGTCCCGCAGAGGGTTAAGGGCAGCGGGGGTGTCTCCTGCCCCCCCTTCCCCTGCAAAGCCCTTGGCCCAGGGAAGCGCCTTCATAGCGGGTGGGTGATGTCAGGGGGGACAGGCACAGCTGTCTCCAGCCATCCCGCTGCCACCCCCGGATTAGGGCCGGGGGAGAGCGAGGGGGGGACGCGCATTCTTGGGGGACGGGCGTCACTTTGGCTCTCCCCTCCCTGCCTCTGCCTTTCCCCCGTGGGTTGATGCACGTGGGTTTTATTCAAACCGCATCCCCCCCGCCCCGGCAGCTGCCACCTCTGCCCCCCACAGCTCACCCCAGCGTGGGACCCCGAGGAGTTTGGGTGCAGAGGAGCGAGGGGACGTGCAGGGGGTGGCAACAGCGATCTCAGCCCTGGTTTTGCAGCTTTTATCATAGAATGGTTTGGGTTGAAGGGACCTTCCCAGCTCACCCAGCCCATGAGCAGGGACATCTTCAGCAGCTCAGGTTGCTCAGAGCCCCGTCCAGCCTGGCCTGGGATGTCTCCAGGGATGGTTCATCCACCACCTCTCTGGCCAACCTGGGCCAGGCTCTCACCACCCTCAGGGCGAACAATTTCTTCTTTCCCCCCCTTCCTGGCATCCCCTCCATGCCCAGGACCATCCTTCCCTTCCCCATCATCCTTCCCTTCCCCACCATCCTTCCCTTCCCCACCATCCTTCCCTTCCCCATCATCCTTCCCTTCCCCATCATCCTTCCCTTCCCCATCATCCTTCCCTTCCCCACCATCCTTCCCTTCCCCACCATCCTTCCCTTCCCCATCATCCTTCCCTTCCCCATCATCCTTCCCTTCCCCACCATCCTTCCCTTCCCCATCATCCTTCCCTTCCCCACCATCCTTCCCTTCCCCACCATCCTTCCCTTCCCCATCATCCTTCCCTTCCCCATCATCCTTCCCTTCCCCATCATCCTTCCCTTCCCCACCATCCTTCCCTTCCCCATCATCCTTCCCTTCCCCATCATCCTTCCCTTCCCCACCATCCTTCCCTTCCCCACCATCCTTCCCTTCCCCACCATCCTTCCCTTCCCCACCATCCTTCCCTTCCCCACCATCCTTCCCTTCCCCACCCTCCCGGGTGCTCCAGCCCCTGGCAATCCCTCATTTTTGGGGTGTCACATATTTTCCACAGGCTGGGAATAAAAAAGACAAAACCCAAGCGGGGAGCTGCCGGAAGGGTTGATCTCGCCTTGATTAAATGTTTTGGATGGCACCGGTAGACGATGCGGGGAAAATCGATTGTCCCCGGCAGTTTTGCCCGCCTGGCACTGTGAAGCAGGCACCGAAATGTCAGGTTTGTGATCTCAAATCGGTGATCACGACACAGGACGAGGTTAAAAAAACCCAACAAACCAAAGGGTGTGTGTGGGGAAAAAAATCTTTAATGAAAACAACGGCAGAGCGGGGCTGCTTCTGTGATAATATTAATAATTGGTAAAGGGGGGGGAAATATCCGCAGGAGGAAGCTGCTGTTTGTAAGTCATTTTCTGGGTGCTGTGTACACGCAGATGCCTTATCGCTGAAGGATGAGAAATAGCAGCTGAGATGGAACCGCAGATACATTTTAAGCACCCAAACGAAGGGCTGGGGAAGGGGGGACGCGCTGCCAAGGGCTGCAGGTCGGGAGGGTGCATCGATGGCTGCGCGGGGGCTGGTGCTGAGCCCGGGGGGTTTGTAGGGCCAGGAGCAGAATTTAGGGGATAACCCCCTCCCCCAGAAAAGGGACTATGGGTGCAGGTGGCCTCTGGGTGTGAAGAAATGGTGATTCGAGGGAAAAATATCATCCCTGCAGCTGTGGGGGTGAGGGTTGTGCTTTGCATGTGAGGATGATGATGTGAGGATGATGATGGGCTGAGGCTGCACAACCCCCCTGGTTCAGTGTGGAAAATGGTGCCTCATCTCCCCCCCCTCCAGCCTCTCCCCATCCCCGGGGGGCTGATTCTGGGGGGGTTTGGCCACAGCTGGCAGGGAAACGGCTGCGCAGGAGCCGCTTGGCAGATGCAGAAGTTTGCTCTTAATCCCAAGCCGCCCTGGGCCAACTTCGCTGCGGTTCCCCGCTGCTGCCAGAAACCCCGGCTATTCGCTTTTGGAGCCAACCTCGAGATGTCAGACAACAGCCCAGTAATTTATCTCCTGGGGGGGCTTCCCCGGAGAGCCGGGGGAGGAGAGAGCGGCCGAGCCGGCCGCCTTCACCTGTTCCTCTTCTCAAGCAGCCTGGCTCCAAAATAATTCAGGCTCCCAGACAAGCCCTCCCTGGGGTAAACTGGGAAAGGCCGGGCTGGGTTTGCTCCTCACCCCCCCAAAACAGCCCCCGGCAACGTGCCCTGAGGCCGAACTACAGCTCCAAGGTGGGGGAAGAGGCACCCAAACGTGGGCGAGGGGACTGGGTGTCCTCGGATGCCCCGGGAGGACGTTTCTCCCTTCTGGAGCGATGTATCCCCCGATTTTTCATTGCGAAGGAGATGGGGGGGTGTGGGGGGGTTTTCTGCCTCCTCATCCCTTTATTTTTTTTCCAGGGTTTTCTTCCAGCCCCGAGGTTGGGTCGTATCTCCTTGCAGCCTTGCCGGGTTAGCCGCAGGGACGCGAATCCCCTCTTTATTTATTTTAGCTGGAAGCTGACATCCCGCTGCATTCTCATGACTCCAGGACTTGGGGCTTTAGCAAAAAATGCTAAATATTAGAAGCCTCTCCGTAATTTTGCAGCGTTTTGGAGGGGACGGGGAGTGTGGGCTCTTGCTACAGCCCTTAAAACCCCTGTTTGTTTGTTGAACGGGGCTGGCGGACGCAAACCCTCTCCCATTTCTTGCCGCTCAGTGTTTCTTTGCTCGTTTTCTCCCATCCGCACTGTGGGAAAATCCGGCTGTCGGGCTGAACTCTCCTTTCTCCCCATCAATCCAAACCAACGCTCGTACCCGCACCCAGCCCCATTCCCATCCCTCCCGGTCCCAAACCCCCGGGATGCCCCGTTCCAGTCTCCCAGCTCGGTGGGAGCTGTGGGGCCACTGGTTTTCCTCGGAGAACGGGACAAACAGCGCCATCTGCCGCCCAGTCCGTGTGCTGCAAACGCCCCCGCCCCGGCCCCGGGGCTGCTCTGCGCCCCCGGAGCCCCGGAGAGACAGGGGGCGAATCCTCGGGCAGAAGCGGCAAGAAGGGAGAAATAATATATGGCAGAAAGAGAAAAAACAGGCCAAGGAAGTCTTCATCCCTCTGGAAAACAGTGTTTTCAGGATTGCTGCTGCTCCCCTGCGTCGCGGGGCTTTTTGTGTCTTTCCACCCCCCCCTCACCCCTGTGTCTCTTTTGTCCTCGTCATCGCTTTTTTTGCTAAGGGGTTTAAAAATTGTAAGACAGGTTGTGGCCAAAAATGTCTCTGTGTAGGGACAGGTGTAGGTGTAGGTGCGGGTGTAGGTGCAGGTGTGGGGGTTAGGTGAGGGTGTAGGTGCAGGTGTGGGTGTGGGTGCAAGTGTAGGTGTGGGTGTAGGTGCGGGTGTAGGTGTGGGTGCAGGTGATGCAGTCGCTGCGCAGGGAGGATGTTATTGGGGGGGCTGATTCGGTGCTTGGTGCCCCTGCCCTGGGCAGATGTTCCCTGTAAACAACAGCAGCCCTGCCCAGGGGGACGGGGGTTAAATGGGACTCGCACATAGACCCTCCCCCCAGCTTTTGCCAGCACCCTGAGCTCCCAAAGGTTTTCAGCCTTGGGGAGTTTGCTGACTTAGGGATTTTTAAAGCTGGGCTTCAGTTTGGGCTTGTGTTTAAAGGTCAGATATTCCCTTTATCCCGCAACCATCCCTGGTCTTTCCCTGCATCCCCTGTAGTGTCCATGTCATGAGTTTCCTCTGGCCTCTCCTTGAGAAACAAAGCAAACCCCCCCAGAGTCAGACCCGCTCGCCCCCGTGCCCCCTTGGTACCAGCAAAAGGTAAAAACAGCCTCTTAGATTGTGTTTAGTATTTATTCTCCAGCCTGAAACACGGGCTGGGCAGGAAAGCTGCTCCTAGGACGTGGTATAGAGGATTTTTAGAAGGAAATCAGGAAGGAGGGAGCCCTAAAGGTCTCCCCTGAAGCACTTTGTTGGGAAATGGGTGGCAGGAGGGGCAGCAGCTTCCCCCGACCAGCTGCAGCTTGTGAATGGGATCCGGCTTGTGAATGGTACCAGCTGGGGCAGGACCCTCCAGGTGCTGCTGACACCAGCCCAGCAAAGCCAAGGGAAGAGCCCAAAATCCTGGGCCGGGAGCAAAGGTGAGCGCTGGTGCATCACAGATCTGCCGTCAGGCGGCTGCTGCTCATGCGGAGGTTGGATTCCCTCAGGTAAGAACAGAGATCTGCTCCATCTGTTGTTAAATTAGTCTCGTGGGGCTGCCACGGGTGGGTAGAGATGCTGTGTTGGGGAAGCTTTGGGTGCTTGTAATGCGGGAAGGGACCCTGAGCTCCAGCGCCTTTCCAGGCACGTGTGCTGCAGAGCAACACCCCCATTTGGAGCGTTCCCCCACCCTCCAGGCTTTGCAGGGATCCCAGTGTATCCTGCATTATAAAGAGGCTCCAGAAAGCATTTTCAGTGTGATGTTGCACTGGCTGCTTCTGCAAGCTTCTAAACCTCATTTATTGACTCCTCGGGGCGGGGGGTTGAGGGCTCTTCTCTACCCTGTTAAGCCAAAGGCGATGGGGCAGCTCCTCTGTGGTTTAGGTTTTGGGTCTGTGTGTTGTGCTCACGGTGAAGCGACGGGTTTCCCCTTTGTCCTCAGGATGCGGTGCTGGGTTTTCCAGCCCCGTGACCTGTCCTGAATCCCAGCCATTCCAATGTGGGAACTGCAGATGGTAACCCTAAGAGAGTTAAACCAGTTTGTTTTAAGAAAAAAGCAAAGTCGGTGAGGCTGAAATTAGGGCAGCAATTGCACCATTGTGGGCACTGCCCCTCCTGTGTAAACTGGGGAATTGTAAGCGGCAGAGGTGATGCTGAAAAGAAGGTGGCCGGTATCCCTGTGCAGAACCTGCCGCTCATCCTCTCTGTCTCTCTGGTTCACCCTCCCATGGGCGAACAGGTCCGCGCTGCCTCGTTTTCTGCTTCACATTGCTTTAGAGTGAGATTTCCCCACTCACCCAGCTCCGGGTGGTTTGCATTAGCACCCGCGCAGCCCGGGGTGCCGGGGGACGGCGTTTGGGCTCCGGCCAAGCGGCACCGGCCTCGCTCCAGCCTCTCTAACGACGTCCCTAACGCGGGGACATGGCGGGGTTTGATCTGGCAATTAGCCGCAGCCGGGCCGCTAACGGGAAGCAGATGGAGCTGCGTGTTATCAGAGGGGAAAATCTGCCACCTCCTCTGGGCTCAGCATCCCGCCCGCTCCCGGCATTCGGGATGCAGGAGCGGGGTGGGATCCCCGCCAGGGATGCTCCAGACCTGTTGCATGTCTCTATTGGGATGGTGCGGAGCCCCCGCTCCCTCCCCAGGCCCTTTCCCCATCCCTCCCATTTATTTTCCCCATCCCAGTGTCGGGCAGAGCGGTCCCAGCACATCCCAGTGGTCAGGGGAGTGTTCAGGGGTCCGATGTTCAAGCCCCCGCTGCTCCCAAACACCTCCCGAAGCCTTCAGCAGCCGAGTGTTTCAATAGCATTAGGGCACTGATTTAAAGTCACAAAAAGCCATGAAATTCAGAGTTAAGGCTAAAAAATCCACTTGACGCTCCGGCCTTAAGTCGTAAAGGCGTGAGCTGAAGGCAGCGGGTGCGAGGGGGTGCGAGGCAGAGACTTAATTAGATTGAAATGAGCGGATGGGCCACCCCAGCAAGACTCGGGGGGGGTTGTCCCAGGCTGGTGGCAGGAGGTGACCTGGACAGGGCTGTGGTCCCACCCGGGTGATCTTGGGGGGTTCAGACACCATCCTTGACACTGGGGTGGGAACTGGGAGGTTTTTGGAGCTGAGCTGGGCTCCTACGCGGTGCATAGCACAAGGATGTGTTGTAGTAACCAGGATTATATTGAATTAAGCACCTACTGATAGTTTCTGCCTGTTTATTCCCATGCATGGGGATTGTCTTAGTTTTAGCAGAAAATACAAAGCTGGGGTGTTTGTATTTTATTGTATTTTGGTTTATTGTATTGTATTGTATCATATTTTACCTCTGGGATGCGCATGTGGTAAGAGGTGCAGCCAAAAGGCTGATTTTTGGGGATCTCTGCAGTGTATTTCAGCAGATGCAGAGCTGTGGCAGCCCAGGTGTCCTGGTTTATCTGGTTAATATGAGAGCAAACAGGTGCTTTTTTGATTATATATATTTTTAATATATAATCAATATAGACAAGGGTGGGTGCAGCAGCACCTGCAGTTGGGTCCCAACACCAACCAGAGCTGCACCCGCTGTTCTGGGGCAGGCGCAGCAGTTTTGGGGGGGTCCTCGGTGTTCCCATCTTACCACATCAAGTGCACTAAGGGTGCCGAACGCACACTCGGTGGAGCTCTCTATTTGGAGAAATAATTCATAAAAGAACACCTAGTTTTTTCACAATTTGTTTTATTGCAGGATTTCTCAGTTAAATCAGGATTCACAGGTATTCATGAACTTGTCCATGACCTGCATGTTAAATACCAGCCCAGGATCAATACTTAATGTGTGTTACAACAGCATTACAGGGTTATCTGCAAATCCTGCTGATTGAACAGTTATTAATTGGGAGTGTTACAAATGTAGATGTTTCCAAATTAGAACCGATCCTGGGAGGATTTTGTGTTTCAGATCCTTTTCCTGTTTGGATTCCAGGCCGGGCGCGTGAGGACGCGCTGGCGGAGCCTCCGCAGGCCACAGAGGTCAGAACTCATTCAACTCATTTAACTCATTTAACTGGGCAGCTTGCAGAGCACAAGGCTGCTCAGAGCATGATGGGCTGGGAAATGCATCTTGCTCTAATTATTGCAGAATTGCTGTCCCAGGAGCTTCTGCTAACACTTGTTATTTTGGGGGGAGTGAGGGACGCTGCAGCCACCTAAGCATGTGCAGAAACGTCCCTATTATTGAAACATCTCTTAAATTAAATGTTTTCATCTCCTTCAAGTAGACATACAAGGATGGGAGTGGTGGAAGCAGCTGAAAACCAGCAGGAAGGCAGCCTGACCAGTAAGGAAACTGGGACCAAGTGGGGTGTTGCTGCTCCCCCTGCACAATGGCCGAGCGCACCCCGGGGCCGTCCGCAGGGCACAGTGCAGGTAATCCTGGCTGTTGGCTTCGTGGGGGCAAAATAATGCGCTTAAACTGAGTTTTAAGTGATACCACACTCGCAGCCGCCCTCTCCTGGCACAAAGCGCCTTCCGCCAAGTTCTCTTCCTACATAAAAACCCTTTGGGTGTGTGGGAGGTTTTGCTCTCGTTCAGGAACGGGGAGAAAATACGTCTTAGGGCTTCAACCATTTTGATCTCAGGTTTAAAATAAGCTTGGCTTTCCCCATGTCCCAGGAAGGCTGGAACAGGAAACGGAACTTGCAGGGATTGCTGCTGGTGCAGCTCAGGCACTGCCGCCGTGAAACAATCTTGGGGATGAAGAGAAGAGAGAGAAAAGAAGGACTTTGCTTTTTACAGGTGAGATGTACCCATCTCCTGCTTTAATTCCAGTGTTCTCAGCCGCGTTCAGAGAGAACCGCGTTGGATGGTCCAGGATGGACAAAACAGGAGGAAAGAGAAACCCAGGTCCAGGTAACACACCCACCCCCCCATTCATTAACGAAGCATGCTCATAAAACCACAAACACTTTGTTAAATGATTAACTCAAAAAAAGGAATAATTTTATTTTTCTTTAAAAATAAAACCTAAGCTCGTCAGGTTAAAGATCAGTAGTTTTAAGTGCTTTATTTGCAGGCTGTAGCTGCGAAGCCACCATGTGCGTTGAGGATGAGCGGCATAGGCGTCACTGCATGTACCTGTAGCACCAGTGTCACTGCATGTGCACATAGCGCAGGTGTCACTGCATGGACGTGCAGCACGGGTGTCAGTGCATGTACACACAGCGCAGGTGTCACTGCATGGACGTGCAGCACGGGTGTCAGTGCATGTACGCACAGCGCAGGTGTCGCTACACGTACGCGTAGCGCGGGTGTCACTGCATGTACGCGTAGCGCCAGTCGGTCAGCGGCACGTGCGTCTCTTTGATGGCCTGGGGCGACGTCCAGCGCAGGATGTAGTGGGGACCCCCAGGTTTGTCGTTAGTACCTATGCCAAAGGAGAAAAGAAACAGCGGTGAGCACGAGATGGAGGACGAGGGACTGGCCCGGACGCGGCTCAGAGCAGGTGACAAATACGGTTCACTTCAAAAACCATTCGCTTGTTGACTGAGGGGGGAGTGAACCAAAGGAACTCAGAATAGTTGAATGGACTGGGAGTGTCTATCTGTTCTCGGCCGCACAGATCTGCGCAGTGTCCGCGATCCTTGCGCCTCTTGAGAAAGCGGCAATAGCACATCAGTGTTGCTGCGGAACGCCTGGTGACGGGACATCCTGAGAGCCCGGACAACTTAGGAAAGTACATATAATAGTATATATATATGTATATATATCTACACACACACACACATATATATGTATATATATGATATATATATATATATATGTGCATATATATGTGTGGGTATATATATCTACACACACACATATATGTATATATATGATATATATATATATGTGCATATATATGTGTGGGTATATATATACACACACACACATATATGTATATATATGATATATATGTGTGCATATATATGTGTGGGTATATATACACACACACACACATATATGTATATATATGATATATATGTGTGCATATATATGTGTGGGTATATATATACACACACACACATATATGTATATATATGATATATATGTGTGCATATATATGTGTGGGTATATATATACACACACACACATATATGTATATATATGATATATATGTGTGCATATATATGTGTGTGTATATATATACACACACACATATATATGTATATATATGATATATATATGTGCATATATGTGTGTGTGTATATATATACACACACATATATACGTATATATATACACACATATATGCACATATACATATGTATATCTCATACATATATATATCTCTCATACATATATATACATATGTGTATATATCTCATACATATACACATATATGTATATATACACACACATGTATACATACAGTACATATCTATACATATAGTATGTATACATGTATATATGTCTATGTGTATATATACACATAGACATATCATCATACATACATATAAAATATTCATATAAATGTGTATGTATATACAAATACATAATACTATATACACACGTGTGTATATATACAGATATAATACATATATATATGTGTCTGTATCTACATATATATATGTATATATACTTACATATAATAAGTATATATTATGTACAATATATGTAATCACATGTGATGTAGGAGAAAAATAATCTTCCACCAATTTAGAAGGAAAAATATTAATAGGAGCGCATTAAATATACTTTTATTCCAATAAAAATAAACAGACTTTACAAAGACACGTGTAACATCGTTATTACTTGGCAACACTCTGACAGCTCTAAAGATCGCAAAGAATTGTGCCTAAAGATTTTATAAACCCCTTTCTACCTCTTGCAAAGCTGCTTTCCCTCCCTCATTATATTGTAATATTATAATAATACTTCATGTATTACGGTTCTGTGTCAGCGCTAACGTGGGAATTATTTTAGGCTTCACTATTCTAGCTTGAAATAGCACAGAACACTTCAGTTACCACTGCAATCTTGTGTTATTTACTAAGTTATCTTTTTATATTTGAAGTGTTTTTCTCCCAACCGCTCTCCAGACATGGGCTGACCAGCTGCAATGGCTCATGGAGATGAGCTGGACTTGGCAGCGTTGGTTTAACACTTGGACTTGACCCTAAATGTCACTTCCACACAAGCCAACGCTGCTCCCTTGACTGGCAGGAGGGGTTGGGTTGTTCTCACCTGAGACGCGGGAGCCGCCAAACGGCTGCTGAGCCACCACGGCGCCCGTCGACTTGTCGTTGATGTAGAAGTTCCCGGCCGCGTTGCGCAGGCGGCTCCGGGCCTGGGCGATGATGGTCCTGCGCGGGGACAGCACCGGCGCTGAGCACCACACAACAGCTCCCGCCCGCCCGTACCGTCCAAAATGACGCAAAAATACCCTTCTGTATAGAACTTAAGGATGGTCCCTTTTTGAGGTCACTCTGTTCTAAGCCCTCCTCCCGCTCCCATATGCTCCAGACGATGCCTTTGGGGTAATTTCTCATCGAAAAACCCCACTTTAGATCCATCCCCTCGCTCCTCAGCAGAAGGAGGGCTAAAGGCAGGGTAAGCTTTGTGGGAAAGGCTTTATTTTCCCCCTCCCCACGCAGCGCGGGGCTGTGGAGAGAAGTGAGCGCGACGGCTCAGCCCAGAAGGGGAAAAAGCATCTTCTCCTTCCCGAGATGCGGCGATTTTGGCACTTACTTCTCCTGGGCGAAGATTGCCCCCGTGAGGCCGTAGGGCGACGTGGTGTCGATGAGATCCAGCACCTCCTGGTACCGCTTCTCCGGGTAGACGTAAACCGTGAGGATGGGGCCAAAAATCTCCTGTATGGTAAAAAAATATATAGAGCACTTAGTGGGGAAAGCCCTAAAAATAACCAGTGGGTGTTTCAGCACCTGATTAATCTAAAACTGTGATGCAAAAAGAAAACCAGCACCAATTTTTTTTGGTACAGCTCCATTCTAGGTGCGCAGGAGATGCCTCAGGATGGGGATTTTTGTCCCTTTTCCCGGCCCCTCCTGCTCTCACCTCTTTCATGATGGGATCCTGCGGGTCTTTGCTCTCCACGATGCAGGGATCGACGAAATACCCGACGCTGTCGTCGCAGCCGCCTCCCGCCAGGATGGTGAGGTTGGGCGACTTCTTAGCGTGCTCCAGCCATCTCCTGACCCGTGCAAAAGACTGGGAGAAAAGGAAATCATAATTGAAAAAGAAGTGTGGATTTGGGCTCTAAAAGGAGTTCTGGGCAATCCCTTTCAGGGCTACGCTGCTCTTCCAGTTTAGAGAGGGGTGGGCAGAGCTGGAAAAAGTCCCAGACACTCTGAATCTTATGTCTGAGATAGTTTTTCTGCAAAATAACCTGTTTTTCAAGAGGGGCAGTGACTGAGGCATGCAATGCTCCAGGAGGGTGCCAAAGAGGGCTGATCTTCACCTCTAATCCACCTCTGATAGTCATACTTTGCTATGAGGATCATCAGCTCTAACTCAGCTCTGATATTCCTACTTTGCTATAAGCAATAAAAACCCATTTAACTTAACACTTACTAAGCCAGGTGGTGTTACCTTCTTGGCCTGGGAGAGGCGAACTCACCTTGTCATCAATCACCGCCGAGAAAAACGTCCCAAAGTCCTGGGCGGGCTGTGGGAAGCCAAAAAGGAGACAATATAAGTACACACTATGCCAAAAAAGCGAACTCTGAAATTAGGAGGAGCTTAAATTCCCGAAATTACATTTCCACCCCTGGTTCCAAACGCAACTCGGCTCGAGCTCCCCCCTTTTCAATTAGTCTGCGGTATTCAGTGACTCACACAATCCTTCCTGCAGACGCTGGCTACAAGTTAATTTCTAATCACTAAAAAAAAAGATGAAGCGGGAGGGGGGACCCACGGAGGGGCGGCGGTGGGGAGAACCAGTGGATAAAAAGCTCGGTTCAATAGGAATTAGTAGCCAGTTACCGCAGTCTCTAATCCCATCAACCACCCGCTGAGCCGCAAAGCCCTTCAGCAGCCCGGCAGCTCCGCTCACGTCTCCCACTTTGATCTTCCCGTGCTCCTCCAGCAGCTTCTCTTTGATCTGGGGCCACAGCGAGTCCGGGGCGTAGAGACGAGAGCAAGCCGAGCATTTTTGGCCGCCGTACTCGAAGGCCGAGCGCAGGGTCCCGTTCACTACGCTGGACACGTCGGCTGAGCTGTGCACCAGGTGGAAATTCTTCCCACCGCACTCTTGGTGTTGGAGAAAGGGAGAAAGAAAGAGGGGAATGAGGAGTTGTCAGGGCTGCGCCGCCTCCGAAAAGCAGAAACTATGGCCAGGTCCCTCGCAAGGGGCTCAGGCAGCCCGGTCTGTGTTTTTTGGGGAACAGGGACAGTGCCACAATCCCGGGAGCACAACCCACGTGTAGATGAGGTTCTTAAAGAGCTTAGCGCCAGTGTTGGGTTAGCAGTTGGACTTGAGGCTCTTTTGCAACCAAAATGAGTCTATTCATACAATTCTAACCATGGAGCTGGAGCAGATGTACAAAACTGATGGGAAAAGGACCGACCCGAGTTCCCAAACTTAGTGTGGAGGCTCCGCAACCCCAGAGCATCATCACCTCCCGCCCAAGTGCCAGTTCCCCACCATAAAAGCCCATCCCATACTGGAGAGGACACAATTTACTGTGTCATTTGCTCTCTGCTCACAAGGAGAGGAGTCCTGGCCACCATTTCAGCTTCTCCCCAAGGAAGGGAGAAACTAACCCACCCCCCAAAAAAGGTGCAAGACACAGCGGTTACCTCCGGCCAGGCGTGGGAAATTGCGGTAGTGATCCAGGTTTTGGGATACCTGCTTCCAGAGCCGCTTGAAAGTCCTGGAAGAGAAAGGAGGAGCTGCTGTGTCTTTGCACAGAGGTGGCACTTGGTTTAAAGGCACATCGGGGTGATGCGACGTGCTGCAGGGGACCCCAGCAAACCCCTGCGTCCCTCCCCAAAACAAGGGATGCCCTGCAAGCAGAAAAGGAGACGCTGACAATGAAACCATAGGTATTAAGGCAATGGCACTACACAACAGTTTTAAAATAAGCAGCTGTTGCAGTGAAGACACAGGAGCGAGCATCCAGCAGAAGTTTCTGTTCTTTCGCCCCTTCCTTTCGGTCCTTACTGTGACAAACCCCTTGGCTGGAAAACAATAAAAATGCTAATAACCTCCCAGCAGGAGGCACAGCCACTAATACTAATTTATGAGCTTCCCACCGCTAAAGCACGATGCTCATCCGACCATGTCCACGGTCGGTGGAGCGGGGTCCCCAGGTTTAATGGCCCGTTACGGGCTGCCGGGGCCCTCAGCGTCGCTAACGCGCCCCGATGAGCAGGTTTGCACATCTCGGTGGGGCTGGCGTCGCTCTGCGGTTACTGGAGCCAAACTGCAGCATCCCTGGGAGACAGGGCACTGTCACACGCAGCTTCAGCTACTCTCTGTGCCTTGAGTTTAGCAACAGAAACACCTTGCCATTAAACCCGCTCTGTGCAGCAAAATAATATGGTTAGACATTTTTTCAATTAGTTTTAAACCCTACTTTAACATCATCGGGTGAGGATAGCCGGTTGTTTGCCTGCTGCCCTACTCAACGCTGTCCTACATAATCAAAGGACCCGCAGATGAGCACTCGGCATCATCCCAGCCAGCGGTTCCTCGCTATCGTTCCCCCAAATCGCTCCCCTCCCCAACGTACAGGGCGCTGCCGGTGAAATTGAGGCCGCAGAAGTGCTCGGAGCTGGTGACGGTGTCTCCGAAGACGGGCCCGTCCGCCGGCACGAACTGCACGACGTTGGGAGGGAGCCCGGCTTCCAGCAGGACCTTGTAGACGGCGTAGTTGGAGAGCACGGCGGTGTCGCTGGGCTTCCACAGGACCACGTTTCCCTGCGGGAGAGGAGAAAGTCAGCACAGGAGAAAAGGCTTAAGCCCGCACACGGCTGTGCAAGGCTTAAATGCTCCGGCAAAAGCCTGGCCCGCAGTGGATGGGACCTGAGCAATGGCACCTTTGGGTGATTCACACCTGCCCCAGCATTGGTTTTGAAAAGGGCTGTGATGGGCCTGGCCAGCGAAAGCACAAATTCATAGAATCATAGAGTTATTTTGGTTGGAAAAAATCTTTAGGATTATCAAGTCCAACTGTTCTGTCCCTGCCCCATGTCCTGAGAGCCTCATGTCCGTCTGTCCAACCCTCCAGGGATGGTGACTCCAGCACTGCCCTGGGCAGCCTGTTCCAATGCCCCACAGCCCTTTGGGGAAGAAATTGTTCCCACATCCAACCTCAACCTCCCCTGGCGCAACTTGAGGCCGTTTCCTCTGCTCCTGGCGCTTGTTCCTGGGGAGCAGAGCCCGACCCCCCTGGCTCCAAGCTCCTTTCAGGCAGGTCAGAGATCAGAAGGTCTCCCCTCAGCTCCTGGTCTCCCCTTTCACACCCCGGGTCGCTGTGCCAGACTCACACTCCCCATTACCAGGGACACAGTTTTCGCTTCCCTAAGAGGAGCCGCAAAACACACACCTGGTTTACATCTCAGGAAATGGGACGTCACCGCTAAGAAACGTGCTTACGACAACCGCGAGTCCCGTCACCCGCTGCCACCGGGTCTGCGCACAACCCAGCGGGTATTTGTACCAGCCAAAGCACTGACATAAAACCTCCGGCCCGGATTAATCGTGCACAAGCAAACAGCACAACTGGCTGGAAAACACAGGGCCCGAGCGCTGCTGGAGGCTCCCAGCCCTTTGGCTCTGTGCCACCGGCCTCCTCTTGTTTTTTTCCCCCCTCAGTGCAACAATAAATTAATTAATCCCTGCCCAAATTCATCAGATTATTACAGCCCCTCCTCAAAACCCACCCTGCAAAGGCAGGTGCTCCCTGTGCTCGATGGGCAAACATACAGAAATGCTGTTTACCAATCCTTGGAATGGATCCTTGGATCTCGTCTCCCATTTCAATGCCAGGGCCACAACCTGCTCTCTGCAACCATCACCCTAACGTACCCGATGCACCCAAAAAGTGTCCTCCAAGGGGAACCTGAGCACTTACAAACCAACTGCACTTTTGGGGCACAACAGCACCCTGAAGTCTCGTTCACAGAGCAAGCGCCATGCAGAGAAACAAAACCCCGCTCTATTCACATCTCCCTGCAGCACCTTCACCTTCTCTTGACTTAAAACTCAGCCTAGAAGCAAAAAGACGCCTTTATTCTGAACAATAACCCCCCCAAGAGCAGGTGTGGGCAGTTCTGCCTTTTTCAACGACTCCCCACCCCGCCTGTCCATCAGTGAACAGGTCTAAAATCCAGCCACTAGAACGCCTTCTTGTAATTAAAGACAGCTGTGCCTAATTGCAAGGCAGCTGATTGAAGGATGAGCAGAAGCAGGAGCCCAGGTGTGACCTATTGAACAGCACCAGAGTACCAAGAGGGCTGAATTTGCTCCTTGGGGATGCCAAACCGGGCAAACCGCAGCCTTGGGGAGAGTGGATCCCCCTTCCCAGCTTTTCTGCAGCCTGTCCTCCCCATCCCTGGCTTTCCCAAACCACCGCGACACTCACCATCAACGCCGGAGCTCCGGCCAGGTTGCCACCGATCGCTGTGAAGTTGAAGGGCGAGACGGCCGCCACGAAACCCTGTGGGTGGGAGAGGAAAGGGACGGGTGGGTGTCCGCAAAAACAGGGAGTTTGGGGCAAAAAAAGGGAGTGTGAGAAGCGGCGGGCAGCCCCTGACCTCCAGCCCCCGGTACACCATGCTGTTGGTGCTGACGTCCACGCTGATAGGCTGGTTGTTCTCCAGCTCCAGCGCATACTTGGCATTGAATCGGAAGAAGTCGATCAGCTCGCCAGCAGCATCGATTTCTGCCTGGATGACTGTTTTACCCTGCGGGGAGAGGTCGCGTCAAATGAAGGCACTAACATGTCAAATAAAAGCACTAAACAGAGGGCTTTTGGGGGATGCAGCAATGTGAGGTGCAGCACGGTGCATGCGGTGGACCATGTTTTGAGCCCACATCCCACCACGGCTCCTTGGCACCGAGCGGAGACAAACGCAGCTTGTGCTTGTGCCAGGGGACATCGCGTCCACCCCTGCAGAGCCTCCCCTCTACCATTTTGCAAGGAAAAGCCCTGATAATTGCAGCCCATTTCTGCTCCTGTTCAGTTCAATGACTCAAACCCAAAATAATCCCTCGGCAGCTCTTCCTGCTGAGCTTCCCCAGCTCCTGGTTCCCCAAATTCCCTCCCATTCACCCCAAATGTCAACCCTGCATCCCCCTTACCTGCCCAACCATGGTTTTGGCCAGCACCTCCGCTCGCCTGGGGCCGCTCAGCATGTCGGCTGCTTTCAGGAAGATCTGGGCTCGGTCCTGGACAGGTTTCAGGTCCCATTCTTTCCTGGCCGCCAAGGCAGCGTTAATGGCTTTGTTAATGAGCTCCTGCCGAAGAAAAGGGGAAAGGAACAAGGAGGAACTCATCACATCATCGTCACATCACCATCCAGCTCCAGGCACAAACCACAGGACCTGTTTTCCCGTCACAATCCCAAATTTGCACCTCCTGGTACCAATTTATTCCGAGATCCCCAGAAGAGCCAACAGTGGCCTCTGGAGCCTCCCTGGTCAGAATCTGAGCAGCCATTTGTGCTTCATGCAGATTTCTCACCAGCAATCTCAAAGGACATCGCACTGCAATGTCTGCAACCCTGCGAGATACAGCCTGGCGAAATGCTGCCACTACCCCCCAAAACAAACAGACAATAAAAAAGGAAGAGGAAAGCAGCTGGGTGTACTCACCTTGTCAGCATAGCAGTACTTGGCCACCTTGTGCGCATGGTTAAATGGCTGAAAAGAGAAGAAAAGCCTCTGTAGTCATGGGTCTGACAGAGCTCCCTCCTCCTGGGTACATCCTCCTGTTCTGTTTCCACTTGTTAAATAAGAGTTTTCCCCCCAAACTCACCGACAGCTGGTACCGCACCGTCGGTGTCCACACCTCTTCGCCCCCGATCACGCAGGGGATGGCTTCTGTCTTGCCCTTCAGGTCAGCGAGCGCCTGAGAGAGAGGATGAGGAGGAAAAGAGCATTATGGTGGGAGCTGCACATACAGACTCTGCCAGCCACCCCCCTCCATCCATCCATCCATCAATCCATCCATCCTCCCGCACAAAGGGACACCTGGGGACAGGCGTCCTTCTGTCTCCTGCTCACGGAGTGTCCGTGGGCTGGAGGGATGGGGACAGGAGGGACAACCCCAACTGTTCCCAAAGGGAAGGAGCTGTGGCCCAGGAGAGTGCGTGGGGCTGCTGTGCAGCACCAGAAGTACAAACTAGGACCCTAACCGCCCCCCCCCAAATCCCGATCCCCCGCAGCGGTACCTTCTGAAGTGCTGCTCGCTCGGGGCTCCCCGGCTTAAACTCAAGGATGGGCTCGTTGGTCACCTCGATGGCCGCGTGGTGCTGCCACCGCCACCTGCGAGAGAGACAGACACTGAAACTCTCCTCGTTTTCCTCCTTCTCTCCACACCCCAGCTCCAATAACGTGTTTTATTGTTTGACGTTGCGCTCCTTGGCCAAACCAGCTACGCAAGCCCAGGCACAACACCATGATATCTGTCATCCCACCCATCGGGGGATGATGGTGGAGCCAAGAACCAAGCCTGGACACGGCTCCCATCCAGCTCTCCCTTCTCTTTGCTCTAGAAAAGCTGCTCGAAAAGGACTTTTTAAGGGACTATGCACAAAGCAAGCTCCGAATTGATCTGGTTTGCTCCCCTGGCGAAGTCCATGGCCTGGCACAGTCCAGTGAGCAGCCGGACCTTGGCCAGCTCGGGTTGTGCATTTCCAAACCCCGCTCCAGCATTAAATTGCCCATCTCAGCAATTTTGCCCACCCACCCCCCCCCCCCCCAAAAAAAAAGGGGCAAAAAGGGAAAAAAAAGTGCAAAGAAGTGGAGAAAGAACAGTGGGTGGAAGCAAAGAAGGTGCTCGGTAAGAAATATGGGAGGGCTGGGGCAGCAAAAGCGAACAAAGGCAACGCAAAGGGACCCCCCGGGCTCACTTTGGGAACACAGCAGGAACGGGGGTTCGGTGGGTCTGGGGTGTGTGTCCCCGGGGAAGGGGAGCGCAGGGGGGCAGGAGGAGCGGACGGGGGGCACAAGGATCCCGCACTCACCCGCGGCCGCGCAGCCCCCGCAGCGCCCGCCACATCCCGGCCCCGCCGCGCTCCGCGTCCAACGGCCGCTCCCAAACACGGGGGGGAGATTAAGACAAGAACATAAAATAAATTAATAAAAAAATAGAGAGGGAAGCGGGTTGCTCCCGGAGCCACCCCACACTCGTGCACTCTCTGCGGGGCGTGTCCTCCTCCCCTCCCGTGGGGCGGGAATGGAGTGGCCTCGCCTGTCCCTCCCCCACCCCCCCCGTCCTGCCGCCGCGGTGGTTGCGCCCGGCCAACGGCGCGGCCGCGCGCTGCCGCACGTGGGAAGGGGCGGGGCGCTGGAATGAGCTAAAAATAATTAACCCCCCCCTAGTAATTAATCGCAAAGCGAAGCGCCCACCCACCCGAAGGAGGCGGCTCCGGCGGCGGCTCCGGCATCGGCGGCGGCTCCGGGATCGAACCTGCGAGGGGAGAAAGAGAAACACGAGCTGAGGCGGCTGCTGCGGTTCCCCTTAGCAACTAACAATTAGCAATATAGGAGGATTTTAGCCCAAAACGGTGCCTGGCCCGGGCAGAGGCTGCTTTGCGATTGGTTATTTTTATTTGCAGAAAGGATATCGGCACTTTAAGAGTTGCAGTTGAAAGACACAAATTTTTAAGGGGGGGTTTGGGGTATTTTGGGAGCCCAAATCACCTGCCAAGCCACAAGGAAGGTTCCCCCAACCCAAGCTCCAACGGCACAAGCAGTTTTTGCTTTAAAGGTGTTTTCCAACCCAAGAATTAACGCACACAGAGCCATTAACCAGGAGTTTGGTATTTATTTTATATATTTTTTTTTTGTTTCCTTGTAACCAGAAAAGGACAATGACCCGTTTTCATCACCAGCTCCCGCTCCCCCCTTTGCGGGATGGGGTCCCGATGGGCCGAGCGCCGAAGGATGAACCGCTCCGGAGGGATAGCGAGGCCGAGGATGGACAGACGGACGGACGGGAGCCCGGAGCGCTGCGTGAGGAGCAGACCTGGAAGGGGCGGGGGGGGTTTGGTTTTGGCACTAAAAAAAGGAAAATGGAGATAATCTGGTGGAAGTGCGAACGGTTCTGGCTCGCGCTGCGGGTGGTTCTCGGTGCCCCGGCTACAGGGGATTAAATTCCATCCCCAAAAATACATGTACCCTTTGGTCTGCTTGCAAATTCCAGCCACAGAGAAACAGCAATTTACATCTCGACTCCGGAGCAAACTGGTTCATCCTTCGTCCTTTCCTCACCAGAGATCAAATAGCATCATCAGTTCAGTCTTTTTCTTTGTTTTCTTTAAAATAAGCTGATATACAGAATATAAAGCACAATATTTACAACAGTACGGTAAACAGGTTCATTTCCACACTGATCAGTAGTCTGTTTTCATGTGTATAAAAGAAACTCTTACATGACCTAAGAGGAACCGACAAGAAGTAACACAGCGTGGGGAAAGAATCATCAATACCCTCCACTTCGACGCGTTAATTAATAAATAATTGATTTTGGCAGAACAGCTACGTACACTTTAGCCGCAGGGAAGGTGTTCGAAGGGCTGAATTATGTGTTGCTTTTGGTGAAACCATGTTACACAAGAGGTACGTTTGGTGACCGCGATTGTCATCATCCTCAACACTAATACAGAAAGAGATTTCGGATGAAATCTACGCAGGGATTGTGGCACGGGGGCACCGGGGTGTTCTGCCATAGAAATAACACAGGTTTGAATGAGCCCAGTGTTTATTTGAAGTATTAAAATCATTATTTCCTCCATAAATGGAGCCGGCCAGACCTACGAGCACCTCCTGTGCTTACAGAAGCGCTTTGCTGTTGGACTGCCCCAAATGAGGAGGGAATTGTGATTTCCACAAGCATCAGGTACCCACTTCTCACACATCATTTGCTGCTTCTTCAAAAGAGAAGCTTTGAGAGGCTCCCGCCAACGCGGAAGGGGCTTAAGACACTGAACCACACACAAAAACAGACAAAGAAATAAGCGGGTGTTTCTTCACTGCTCTGCCAAGACTTGGCTTCAGCTAATTCAGAATTTGGCAGGTAGTGCTTCTAGTTCACCCCTAAAACCAACGTTATTAACACCAGGATACTATGTGTCGCCATTACTGGCAATTTCTCACTTAAAACTTAAACTGACAGAAGTTACATTCTACTAAAAGCTGGGAAAAACACAATAAAGGATTTGGGTGACTTAACACTGAAAGCAAATACTTTAAAAACCCGGGTGTTCCCCTGCAACCAAGTCCTGGCCCCCTGCAAAAGAATAAAATACCAGACGTCCTAAAGCCAAACGTGGAAAATCCTCATCGGGGTATTATTACCACCAGTTCTTCGTTTTGCTGTGACAAACATTTCAACATTCCGCTCTAAAATGTGAAACAGAGACATCCCGGTGGTGCAATTTGCTACCTCGTGTGCTCCAACACAAATGATGTTCCCTGGTTTTCCAGAGGGAAACACAAGGCAATCTCAGGTTTAGGTGTCGAGGCTGTGAGCACCCGCCCGTCGCCGCCGTTTTGCCGACCACCCCGCTGGTATTTTTGCTGGCAGGAAGGGTTATGCCAAAAAAATAAATAGTAATTTCATATGAGAAGTAGCTTTAGATCTCTATTCAGGCACGATTCTGGTTTATGTTGTTTCATCAAGTGAATTCCAATTTAGAGCGGTGTAGATGATTATAATTTCTCTTCCAAGCAGGTAAAGCACAAATGCTCTTTGGGGCAGACTATAAGGTTGCTGTGCTGCTGTGTCCTTACCCTCTCCAGCAGAATCAGGATAAAAACAACCCAAAAACTGCAAAACAGGGGAAACAGCAACAATTGTGCAGTCGCAGCAAAGCCCTGAACCTGTTTTGCTCTCCTTCCCGCTCCGAGGAAGCGATGGGCGAGTGTTTCGCAGTCAAACCTGCTCCGTTATTTGTGTTGTCGCTTGAAACCGTTGGAGAATTTGGAGTCCCGAAGATACTTTACAAGGGAATAATTGCATTTGCTAACAGAATTCTGTTTGCACTTTAAAAACCTCTAATAAAAATAGAATATATAGTGTGTTTTTTATAAATAGATTACACATTTAGCTTAGATGAGTTTCATTACATTCCCCCCCCGCCCCGACGCATTTTTGTAAAAGCTTTTTGTGTTTTTCATTGTGTGAACTATGATAATTACTAAGTCTTTGAAAACAAAATCATTTGTACCACATTATTCTTTGGACATTTTTTCACAACATGCATCCACAAAAGCAACTGCCATTTGTTTACTGAAAACATGTTTTTTTGTACAAACCCATGGTAGGAATTTGATCTGTTATTACACTGCTAACAAGCAAAAAAATTTGCTTCCTTGAAAACCCCTTTTAAAAAATGAGAAACAATGAGGAGGATTTTCTGATTGTACGTCTAAAAAAGTGTCAATATGACACCGCATTAAGAATAGAAAACAAAAATAAAGTATTTACAGCTTTACGAAGGGAAGGGAAAGAGGTCATCAAAATCATTTCCAGCATTTTCACCTTTTTTTTCTGGCAAGCTTTTGATCTGGTTTGTACTTAAATGCAACAGAACGGGAGCACTGGCAGCTGGATCAGCAGCATCGCTTGAAACGAACCCAAAGTCCTCCCAGGGCAACGGTCAAGGACCAACCCTCACAACTGCGAGAGGTTGATCCACCGAGTCCTACACGGTCCTAAAGGAAAATAAACCCCTGATCCTGACTACAAAACCACCTTTTCTGCTCTAAAAATGGATTACATACGGTTATAAGAAAGACACCGACAACCACGGTAATTTACCGTCATACACATCACCACTGCACACATTATTTCTCTACCTTCTACTATGGACCCACATCCCGTACACTTACCAAACGCAGCCCTATATGGATTATAATCCTCGTGATTATGGCTCTGAGATAAACAGCAGGTTACAACCGGCTTGTGCCCACTGCTGAATTTCTGCTCCCTCATTCAGCTCTTGCCATCAAACCGAGGATATTCCTTCCTACCCTCAACCCTAGTTTCAAAAATACTCAGCCGTTTTCTTTCTAGGACACTGAGTTTGAAAGAAAAATAACCAAACATCAGCAGCTAAGCTGGACGGCCCTTAAAATCGCTCCGTTTATCCGATACCAAAGAGCATTTAATGATTGAGGGGAGCTGATTCACTGTGCAAGGCTTAACCGTGTCCCCACCAAAGTCACTAAAGCGTTACAGACGTTCAGCTTTGGCAGATGGTTTCTCAGCCTCCTGAGAAACGACGTATTAGCAGCTGAAGTTCATCCAGGCTTGAAAACCTTAAGAGTACTTGATTGAAAACATGCAGTCCCAGCCCCCTCAAAAATATATCACATCTCTCACCCCACCCACCCAACCCCGACTCGCAGCCTTGGTGAACGTGACATTTACCGCTCAGGCCACCTAAGAAATCATAGGAATGAGCACTTTGGAATATAGTTTCTTTTCCAGAGATAAGTTATCTACATTTACACGACGAAGTAGGCTTTGAAAAAAAGCCCCTAACTCACACCACAAGAACCAAGAAGTTGCTAGCTACTCTGTGAGTAACTGCACTGAGTATTGCCATCAGTAGGGAAACCACAAGAATGTCCTTGGATCTAGTTGCTTGGGACAGAAGCCACCAAGTGTGGATCCAGACGGGTCATCCCAGTACCCTTCCTCAATCTGAAAAGCCACAGGGAGTCCCGTTTGATTCACGTGGCCTAAAAGCACCACTGTGTCCGAGCAGCCGGATCTGAACAGCGACCAAACTCCAGGCAGCACCAAAGCAACTCAAATTGGAGATATTACTGTACCCGCAGCTCCGGTGTGAGCAGAAACCCGCCGAGGTCCTGCCCCACCGCCAGGCTGTGCGAGACCGCGCACATTTCTGCCCGGGAACGTGCTGTTTGCTGAGACACTTGTGCTCTTTTTGGAAGAAAGCAACGCTGATCTACGCTGGCTGTACACTTACAACGCAACCGCCCTGGTTTCAGATCAATACATAAGAGAGGCTTGGAAGTAAATACTCAGGAAGCTAAAAAGATTGGCCAGCTTACCTTTACATAACACTGAGAGGGTGCTTAAATCGGGTATTTCCCTGTCCAGTCCTAGCACTGCTCCTACAAAGCAGTTTCTAAGCTTCCTGGCAGGAAAAGAAAATAAATACATTTGGTATTTATTCCAAGTCTAGTTAACTACACAGCTACCTCTAGGCAGTATTAACTACACTTTCAATCTTGGTCTAAAAAAACAAACCAAAAAGATTATTGGCTGAGGTTTATACCCTGTTTTTACCTGGCTGAGGTGCTACAATTGCCATTATAACCATGAAGAGCTTGATGATGCCAGAGTTTCCTCAAAGACCACCAAGTGATCTGACTTTGGGTGCTGCTTTCTCCTGTGTAAAAATACAGAAAGATTGACAAAGCCTAGATCTTCTCACAGAAAAAGCACACGGCTGTTCCTCCCTAATTCTAGGGCAGCAGTAATTGGGGATTCATGTTACTACGCCCTAAAAAGGATTACGGTATTTTCCGATGTTCAGCTTTTCTGAAGAACAGTGGTCTGGGAACCCTCCCAATGTCACGTCTCAAGCCTCCATCTAAACCACCGCATGTCAGTTTATCCCGATGCTTCAACTACCCCACTCTAAACATCATGAAAGCAGCATAAAATGGAGTTATCTCCCTGTCAGCAAAGTAAATCTGCAAACGCTATGGTTTCAAAAGAAAAAAATCCTGAAAAAAAATACAAACCAACATGGGAACTGAAGGGCTGATTCCCCTCGTAATCCAATCACCGGGAACAAAGGCATTGTAATATGACATTCCTCCTCAAAAGAAGCTCTACAGATAATAACATGTGCAAATGTGTTTTTAGCTTTCCTTTCCCCAAGAGATAACTGTAGCCCAGCAGGGACCAAACATTCCATATAAATAAGGCGAGCTTTTTTTGTAGTTTTTGTTGGTTTTTTTTTGCATAGTAGTTTATCAGTGATAGTCCCACCCCACAGAACCCTCCTTTGTCCCCCCGCTTTGCCACCGAGCTGAGATTCGCTGCTTCAGATTCTGGAGTCTAGTAGAGAGCTCGTACAAATCCCAAAGACTCCTTCCCCCCAAAAGCTGGAGTGAAGACATTCCTTTTAATATTGTATAACTGCTTAACCCTAAAAGCTCTCTTCTAAACCCACTATTATTTTTAAATGTTTACAGTTCAATTTGGAGGCATTCTTTTGTTCTGCCAGACATTGGTAATTGTACCATAATAGTCTTGGCTTCGTGTCTCATTTTGCCAGCGTTCCTTTTGCCAATCAGTGCGGCAGTTCAATAAAACCATAAGCTTATTGAAATACCCAGAGCCTTTGCAGCATCATCCTCTGCTGCCACCAGATTTTTTTATAAATAAGATTTTTTATAAAAACATCTGCTATTAATATTCCACTGGAGCTCCAAGTGGCTCAGCTTGGGGCAAAGGCACAATTAAAACACCATGTTTTCTTACAGGACTCTGCATTTATGATTTGTATAACAATAGAAATGTACAGCACCAATCCTTGGGTGGGGTGAGGATGCGTGTAGGAATGAGTCCTTAGAAACCCCGCGCAAGGGCTTACAAGTCTTTTTTTTTTATTCCCACGTCAGTGTATAGCTTTTTAAATCTTTTCTTGTGTCTTCCCTTTCACTGGAACAGCCCAACTACGTATCAGCTGACCATGGGCTCCACATCCGTCTCTCTGTCCAACTCATCCTGAATTTCATCTGTGTTTCCTGAGTCGCTGCTGGCTACAGAGCTGGGAGATGGAGAATTTCTGTAGACAAATCCAGAGCGAGCTTTAGACAAACAAATAGCATTGACAAAGTAATTTTTTAAAAAGAAACCTTTAAAGAAAACGGCCACTTTCACTTCCCCAAATAATTTAAGATATCCCCTGTTAACGTTAAACTTTAGGTTTACAGGAAGTATCATTAGTAAACTTAAGCTTCCCATGTGTTGCTACCCCAGCCCTGCCCTCTCCTGTTCAAACAAAAAGGCCGCCCTAGATTTATGGATGGGGAAATGGAAATTAAGTCCAATAAACATGTCCTCATCCACACTACATACAATCTCAAAGACTCCAAAGTTTCTCTTCTTGTTGTTCTTAAGACAGAGTGTGTGCTGGGGGTGAGCAAGACTGAAGAAAAATCCTCCACAGTAAAGGATTCTTAACACGTGAGAGGATTAAAACCCAAATCCCTCATCTAAGTCCACTGTCAAGATTTAATGTGGGCTTTTGTAAGAGTTCTAGATCTATGATGTTAAGACTAAACATCAGTCCAAGTTAGAGTTCAACATTGTTGAATCCTTAAAGGTGTTACTGTGTGTAGGAACCTATACATTGGTATAGGGCTCCTTTTAAGACTGATATTTGACCCCGAACGAAACAAGATTATTGGAAGGCCAAAGCTTTAGGGCAAAATGATACTATGGTCTTTGGCAGGAAACAAGAGCAAAATAAATCCCTGAAGCACCCCAGGCAGAATGGGAATATTTTACTACCTGTCAGCTGAGCCTTTGATAAGCCTACGACAGGTTTCCATTTGTACATCCAGGCCCCTTTTCATACTACACATTTCCATATATTCATGAAGGTGGCGATTCATGTCACTCTTGGCTGTGGCCAATTCCAGCTGTAAGAAATAGGAGAAACAAAATAAAGAGGGAATAATCAACCAAAGGTGACTTGTTAGCAGCTTCTCCCAGCTCCACTCCATTTTACAAACTGGTGGGGATGTTAAAGCTGCCCAGAGCAAAACCAGAACACCCGCACAATGTATGCGCGACCTCAGCTTAAAAACAGCTCAACACTGTTTTTAAACAGCCCTGAGTGTTTTTTCTGCTGCTTGGCATCTTGTTTGTCAACATGCAGTAATTAATGAAAGCATATTCTAGGCAAAATATGTGCGAAGCTACAGCTGTTGTGTCTGGCAACCTTGGAGGCCGCGTCTTGTAAAGCATTTCCCAGGGTGACGGTGGATGTGCAAGACAAATAGGGGAAAAAGAATAATAGTGCCTTTTCATTCTCTTTGTTCTGAAGGTTCTCTCTCCACTGGCTACAGATTTCTGCTTACACAACAATAATGCTGTACAGAGAATGGTATTTAGGAAAGATCCCAAGGGCATATCAAAGAAAAACACCTTTGCATTCTTAGATCTAAAGATATTCCACCTTTCCTCTGTGGGTATACTGGACCAAAACGCTGTTTTCATCCACTAGAAACAACTCCCGTGGCTATGAACCACTTCCTTACCTCTATCTGCCCTATTGTTTCTTGGTATTCCTTGTCTCTCGTTTTAAAGAAAGACTCTGTTTCATGGATCAAGTTTCCCAGGTTTTCTTCCTGCAAGGGAAAGAAGGACACAAAGAATTAGCCAGAACCTAACAAGGAATTCAGTAGCAGACAGAAGATTTTGTTATTTAACGTCATTCAGAAATGCAAGTTATGTTTTTTCATGCAAAGATTTTTTCAATACATTTTTATCCACGGAAGGAATATTCGGCTTCTCAAAACTGACGTACCAGGAAACACATTCTTGTACCATGACCACAGCTTTGGACAAAGATAAAGCCTCTGATCAAGGAACCTGGAAACCAAGGCTCCAGCAATTAAGCACATAGACCTGACGCATGCCAAATAACCAAAACCAGGGATTTTCCTGAACCCTTCTCCGTCTGCTCACATTTAGATAGGTTATAATTGCTCACCAGCCATGAAACTCATTTTTTCCTTGCATTGACCACAGCACTATGTACAGCTTTGCGCTGGAATTCTCATTTTCCAATTCCATATTATTACTCTCGAGTCCTTTCAGTCTCCATTACCTCACACATATGCTTTGCATGCATTCATTCCTATTGAAATTCTTCACTGCTAGATAAAGCAAGCTCACCCCAGCACACTACCCATGAAAACACTGCACCTAAGAACATGTGCTGTCCCAAAGGAAACATCCTGCTGAGCAACAGCTCCTGTATCATCCTTGCTTTGGATTGACAAGTGCAGCCTGGGCTACATAATAAATAGCACGTCGCAAAGATGCTAAAAGAATATAATTGTTCTCTCTTCTCTTATTACCTACCTCCCTCTTCCAGAAAAAAAATCACCATCAGTTTAGTGAGTATTAATTGTGTTTCCATCCTTTGGCCGCATCTGTGGCAGCTTTATCGGGATCGTACCTGCTCTCAATGTCAGGCTACCCAGGCTATAGCTACACCAATCATTCCACTTATCCTTTTATATGCAGAAGCGCTTTAAAGCGGAAGGTCAGAAAAGAAGGTGCTGGGGCACGGCGTAAGAACTTGAAAGGAATAAAGCCAGTGGAAGGAAGATTCAGGGATGTAAAGCACTATGTTAAAGACCAGGCACAGACGGAGCAGTCTTTATTCTGAATCTCCATCTACAAGACAAATCTACCCTTTCCTTGTATAATTTTCATTTAGAAGGATTTAAGCTTCTTAAAACCTTCAGAGTTTTCGCACGGAAGGTCTGAGTTCGGCAATATTCCTCTGATAGCTATGCTTATACATGCATACATGGGTATATGCAAATAAATCTGTCACTAATTCCAGCACGTGGCCACACATTATCACTCTGCCACTCTCCCTGCTCCAAAGACGACGTGTAGCTAAGTACGCTGCTTTCTGCAGTCCCAGCACTTCTCAGTAATCTCCGCAGTCTCAGAGTATGCCAGACGATCCACAAACGGGAAGACGTACGTTAAACACAACCGGCAGTCAACACAAGACAATATTCAGGAGGTTGCTGCCTCAGCACCTTTCCACACCAGCACTGATGGAGGAAGGCATGATTATTTCTTACCTACTGCTCTCATGCTACTCAGTAATTAAATAATAGCGTCACCTTTAAGATGACCTGCGCAAAGCCAGACCTTGGAATTTCAATCTGTCTTTAGGTCTGTTTAAAAAGGCTCAGGAGTCCCTGAACGAGGCAGCACGCAGCCATTAGCTGACGGTGTGTGGGATCTCAAGGATTAAATGCAAGCTGTTTATTATCTACCAACGCCGGGAGATTCCTATTGACTGGGAAGATGGAAGCACAAGATTCACAGGTTCAGAAGATCCCCGGGGCCTTACACAGTGCAGCAACCACAGCTCCTTTGTTTGGGATGGAGTATACAGACTTCATCTTCCACAGACCATATCAAGCTTATTTTTCTCCTCACCGGAATAACTGCGCAATACTATCCCCCACACTACGTGTACTATTTTGACAATTAAAGTGTGAATGTTCATCTAGAGAAAATGAGACACTGTGTGGAAGATATAGGGCTTTAGATAAGCAACTGCTTAGGGTGACAGATTGTGTGATGCTCCTGGAACAGCGAGACGCGTTGGATCCTTTGACACTCGCTTGGTACTTTTAAAGACTCAGTTTGAAGGAGCAGAGGAAATGAAGTTTGGCAAATGAACTGATTGCACAGACTGAAAAGCAACCATAGAGAGAAAGCACTAAGAGGATTTTAAAAATCAAAGCAAGTTTGCGTGGCAAACTAGATCACCAGTCAAACATCCAAAGGCTCACATGGCTAAAAGAGCAGCTGAGGGATACAGTTTCTGCAGAGAATAGTTCAAGAAAATAATGGATATAAACTCACCTCTCCTTGGAGGTCAATTGAAGGATTGCAGTTTGTGAAGTCTTCCCAAAGAAGCAACGTTTCCTCATTCTCCTCCCATGTTAAACTATCGCAGTCATCATCAAAATCGAATGTCTCACGACTGTTAAGATAACAGGAAAAGCATGAGTGAAAAGCACTCCAGCCCCACTCCCCCAGTCCTTTAATTAATCTTCTAGAAAAAAAAGAGACTATGAGAACTGAATGAAGGAGACAATGCAGCAGCTGAAAAGCCTCGCGGTTGTTACAAACAGGCTTTGCCACTGTCCAAGTCCCTGTTCCTGGGCTCTTTGCCACCCCGGAGCACAATAAGAGCTCCTTGTCCTGTCCCCGGCTCCAGCACACAGCCCAGCTCTGTCCTCCAGATGGTGCTGCACATTAGTTTCCCCTGGTTTTGCAAAACCACAAGAATGTTTTACGCTATTCTTTTATAACATGGGAAAATAAGCCCAAACAGTTCAAGGGATTTTACAAGAAACAGCCACTAGAAGACTCCCTGCTGATTTTCACGCTGAAGTTCGGCCAACGTTCTCCCTGCAGCACTTAATGTCATTTTCAAAAGTAATGGCTGTGAAAAAACTGAACCCTGAAATGATGCGCAAGGTGAGTATAGATACGTATTGTTGACTTGGAAAACAAAGATACTACTACAGCCACTTAAGACTGAGAGCAAACAGTGGCGAGAATGGCCTTTAACACTGTTGTTTGGTCAGTTGTGCAAGAAAGGAAGTTTCCGAAGGCACTCAGTCCCTTTTGGTTTGAACAGCAGCAGGGTGAAACACGAGTCGCTGCTTCTTGTCTTTGTTAAGGAGGCCTGACAAAGTCTGAGCTTGCTCCCAGAAGCAGTCTGCTCATTTCAGATTGATTCATTTTTGTTACTTTAGCTCACTTCCTCTGAAGCAGATAACATCTCAGGCTAGAAGCCCAGGCCGATACTGTCCTTAGGAGGCTGAAGAGCTTGGCAAAAGAGACAGACTGTTTGTCTATGCTCAGCATGACTTTTGAAAAATAATTCTTGAAAAATCCAATAAACTTGGACATATGTGATTATGCCTTTTGCAATTCACCTTCTTCAAAGCGGTTTCTTTTTGCAAGAGCTATCCTTGTCAGGAAGCCCTGACTGCTGCTTGCTTTTACCCATACACACCGCTCAAAGCCTATTGCATTTGGAGTTTTTACTACTGCACACCTAAAGATTAAGTTCATTATAGATAAAATGCAAGTTGCTTTCAGTTTCTGTTAATGAGATAAGCTATTCAGTTATTTGTAAAATAGTCTTTTCTACCTCACAAAGCCCCCAAACCCAGATATCCTTAGACATGTACCATTCTCAGTAAGTCACGAACACTTTTCTACATCAACCCTATTTGCATGTAACAAGATTCCTGCACACTATGTACCAAATAAGGACCAGATAAGAATGGCATTAGCAACACCACTAAAAACTGGGTATCATAGCACAGCTTTAAGAACAAACCCCAAACCTAAATGCATTACCAACCTAGTAGCTAAATTTCAGCCTCCTGCTTTTCTAAAAAATCCACATTATTTGCTGTCACACTGAATTCTAGCAGTGGAGAAGTCAAAAATCTGTATTTCTTACACTGAATATTAATAAAGGCCTAAAGACTTTAAAACAAGAGTCCTAAGAAATGGAGTTATCTACACCTTTTGTACAAAACATGCCCCCCTATGCATGAAATTCAGGTGGACGGAGACACAGCCCCTGAAAACAGAACTTTTGGCACCAACTGACAGCAGAAGAGGAGCTAATGCTACTTAGGGAATTTCTGGTGTACTCCTATATATTAAATACCGTCCCCCGTTGTGTGGGAAAACACAGGGAATTCTCCTCTCTGGGAAAATCAGACCTCCTCTATTCAAGGGACAAATTAAAATCAGCTTCTGTTAATTTTATCTGAACTTCCTTGGAGTATGTACCATCCTGGCAGCTCGGGTTCAACTCCTAGCGAGCACCGGGTGGAGGAAAAGAATACTTCTGCAAGCATATAGAAATAACTCAATGAGTTCTGGGATTAAAGCTGCATTTTGGAATAGATTTTCCCCATGATACTCACAGCTGATTAAACATCCGCTTCATTTCATCCGTGATGTTCAAGGAGCAGCTGACCTCATCGTCAGAGAACCTGCCGTTGTCTCCATCCTGCTCAGAGAGGTCATCGTCAGACGTGAGCTTGCGGTCTTTCTTCTTGGAAGCCACCTTAATTGGAGAGAAGAGCAGTAACTAGAAGGTTCAACTGAGGTGCTGCGCCGTGAGGGGTGGGAATAAAGAAGGACAGGCATTAGGTTTGAGCAAATATAACTGTTCATCAGCTCCCGGGCAATTCAGGGGTTGCTCGTATTCAGGACAGGAGTTGCGTCTGTTAATGAGTGGTGAACACAGAGCACAGGGAAGCGGTTCGGAGGAGCGGAGAGCAAAGCAAGCTGCAGGCTGCCAGCGCTCTACACAAGTTCATCTGGTCACCGACACCAGTCCAGGACCCACCAGAGGACATGCAGAGGTTAGAATGACACAGGGTCAAAGCGTTAAGCTGGCGGGAGCGCCCAGGCAGCAGGCTCGAGAGCAATGACAGAACTCTCCCTCTCCTGCCACCACCACAGCTCCCAGCGTTGAACCACCACCAAAAAGTAGACGGGAAACCTTTCTAGAGAGCCTCCATTCCCAGCCCAGCAGGCTGCTGCTCTTCAGGTTGACAAAAGAAGGGTTAACTGGGCCACAGAAACACCTAGACAACCTCAAAGAAATGAAGCTTGTAAATGCGCAGGGACGGATACCCCTGCAAAGGGCACAGAGGATCACGTCTTCATCTGAGGACTGGGAACATCGACGACATTCACAGATGGTGCCACAGAGTCACAAACACGCAGTTTGCTCCCAAATTAACTGTCGTTTTTCCTCTACTTGGCACATAAGCCGTCCCTTATTGTTATTCTCTGTGCCGATCATTTTAACCACTGCATGCCTGACCAAAAGCGTGCTTTGGAGTTATCTTTGAGCAGAAAGACAAAGCAATTCTACTCAAAGATGAGAAGGAACTACCAGCACGATTCAATGGCTCAACTTGCTACAAAAATAATTGTTTCCAGTAAGAAAGTTTGAATCTTTTGGGATATATAAGGAAAAAAAAATAATAATAATAAAAAAATCAAACATTTTGGCTACTTCACTATAGCCAGAAAGCACAACCAGGAGAGACCACAAGGATCTTTTATGGTGGTTTTGTATGGCATTTAGCACACTATATGGCATCACTATACAGAGAAAAGCATCAGACTCACTGAAAGACTGCAGACACATTTAGATCGACGCAGAAGGAAGCTGGGTTAATCACAACTGAAACCGCAGCTATGACAGAAGTGCAGCTGCGCTGGGAGTTACAGGTTTGCTCCACACAGAGCTGTAGCTGCTCGCTTTCGGAGCAAATTAAACGACTTTCCTACCGGCACCAAGGAGCCACAACAGCTCAAGGAAAGCAACTGGAGTTTCCAGTCTCACCAAGCATTCAGAAGCGTTATTTCTGGCCATGCAGCTTGAGCCAGAAATAAGAACATTTAGATGACAGCTCTACAAGCTTGAAACTTCTCACTTGTGAAGGGAACAAACGTGAGGAAGCCATGTGTACAAACCGAGACTCTGTAATGCTTTTATTTCCCCCCTGCATTAATTGTAGACTAGCATCAGACTAACAGTGTGTCTTAAAGGTCACCCTGAGCCTTCTTTATTTAAACTCTGTGCTCTTAGAACTAGAGTTTCTGCAGAAGAGAGCTACACTTGAAGACTGAGAAAGAAGAAAATATGGCTACACAGAGAGATTTCAAGAAAAGGCAAACGACCTGGACCACACTCCTCAACACTGCTCCCTCTTGTCCTACCCTATGGAAAATTCATGGCCTAATCACCTGGAATATCTTGGAAACGTCTTCCGAGTTGCGCTGCTGCGCGACATCGCACAGCTTGGCTGTGATATCGATTCGCCGACAGATGTCCATGTCCACCTTCATGGCCTTTTCTTGAATCTTTGTGTCCAGGTCTGTCATGGGCTGCAGGAAGGACAGTAGTGATTATCTTCTATTATTATACAGTTCAGGAAAGGGGAGATACCCCACAGTATCTCTCTAACCCCAGGGCATACCATTCTTAAGCAGTATTACATAGTGTTCTCTGGGAAAGGCAGTACATAGACAAGCTAAAGAGACTGGACAGCTAACAATTAACATTCATATCCAATTCTAATAAAATTTCAACTTGATTTGCCACCAAAAAACCCTATACCCACCCCAAAACAACTGCTACATGTGGCGACAGTACACTTTTATGGGTCAATAGTGCTCTTAAAAAGGAGGAGAAAAACCCTGTTGAGCATGTGCAGAACAGAATGGAATCTAAAATCTGCTGAGTGTGCAAACTTCCCTCCCTTTCAGACAGAAAAATGGTGCCTGCCAGGAAAAGCTGCTTCTAAAACAGAATCCAGGCTACACGGCAACTTCATACATACCATGAAAACCTAAAATCAAGATTGGATCTAAAGAGATCCATGAAAGCTTGTGACACTGGAAATCCTCCTCATTGGCATTAGCCTGGCTTCCAGCCCAGCAAAAGTTCTACATGAAAAATATTGTGTCTTGCTTCACTCTGAACAGTAATTATAACCATAATCTATAAGAGATACTCCCACTCAGACAGTACAGCTGGCTCATTATGAAGAAGGATTGTTCCACAAAAAGCCTATTTTCCAGCCTAGATGAGACTTACCCTGTTGCAAAGTATCACTTCAGGGGCTAGGAAATGCAGAAAAACTCTTTGCAGAGCTTTCTTAAATACCAAATCCTCTTCCCAAGAAGAAAGCTTAGGGTGTTTTTTTTTTGTTTAGTTTTTAAATTATTAGAGTTCTTCTCCAGCTCCTGTCAACCACCTTTGGACAATTTAGAGACAATCTTATCAGCCAAATAGTTCCCAGGGATTCTTTTCCACAGGAAGGCGAGAGTCACAGGCCAACATTTTGCATTTCTCTGCTCTAAACATTTCCAGAGAGGGATTCAACACAAGCATTCTCAGTGCCTTCCTTAGGCTGCCTTCTCCCTTGCAGAGTTTGCAAAGCCTATAACGCACTTTCTCTCAGGTTGAGGAGGATGTTTGCATTCACCACCGCCCTTTTTGTACACACCGAGCAACATCTCTTCCTCGCTGAAGAAGTCACCTCAGTGATACAGCCCTGACAAGTTTCTCCCTTTCACACTGCCTCTAACCACGCATGCCTTTTCTCAATTAAACACCAAAAGAAGAGACAGCTAATTGCCGAATTTCACATGAACCCATCTAGTGGCCCTGAGAGAATGTATTTGACACCAGGGAGCAGGTTCTGCAGGTTTGTATAAAGACGGAAGGAAGCAGTTCTACCCAAAATTACAGAATAAACGTAATAGGACATATTCATTATACAACTTGGATCAGCACTACTGCAGCCTTACAGAGAAAGGCACCTTACTTAACGTTCACCCGGCTTATCTTACTAGATAGCTGCATGTATACATGCTCTCGGTATGTCTAAATATAAGAAAAAATTCCTCAGTTGTAGCCTAAAAGATCTCCCGGTTCTGAGGAAAGATTCTGAGGAACTTCCTAAGAAAACAAGGATTTAAAAAACATAAATAAATTAGGTCAAAGCAGCACTGGGAACCAAGTCAGATACCTCAACCAGTGATAGTGGGTTAATCCCTTCAGAGCTTGCATAAAGGGAGTTGGGAAACACATACATGTTCCTTTTTGAACGTGATTCTTTGTGACTCGGAGCAAAATCCCCTCGTTAGCGCCAGCCGGTGCTGCACCATCGGTGAGGAGCCCTTTGCCCTAACCTGCCACTTCTCCAACATTTTAGTTTTTGCCACGGCTGCAGAACGGGGAAGGGAGGGAAGAGTCCGGGTTATGGGTTAAGCGGCGAGTTAATGCATCTCCACAGACCAGACGGGAAGCAGGGGGCAGGGTGATCTGTCTGATGCATTAGGTCATCGAGGCAGCCATAACGCTAACTACGAAGCGGCACTCACTAAAACCAGAACCTTTTTATGAATGAAGCCATTTGCATGACACACACATCTCACAGAGGCAGTGGGAGCCGGCCGCTCCGCTCTCCTGTGTACTTACATCACTCATCAGACCCTTAAAGACCACAAGTTCTGCTTTCAGCCTCTCAATCTTTTCATTTAACTCCTCCTGGAGAGCTTCCGCTTCCTGCGCCTCCTGCCAGAGAAAGCACACCAAGAATTAAGAGGGCGACACGCGTTTCCTCGCATAACCCCGACAGGGCCGATAAGGCACCTCGCCACTCCCGCGGTTCACTTTGTCACAAAATTCTGCCTGCTTCCGCTTCCAAATATGAACACTAACACTATTCTCTAGCATACAGGCAGCTGCTCTAACTAGAAGATAGATTTTTAATTAAAAAAACAACTCAAAATATTACTAGCGTAATAAAAGGTGCAGAGAAACCCCATACCTTTCAATATACGCTGTTCAAAACTTACCTCTCGCAAGGTTTCTACCATAGATTCCAGACTCATTCTTCTCGTCAGTTCCTCTTCCCATCTGAGAGACAAAGATTTGCAAGTGAGCTGTTAATTATGGAAAAAACCCAAATCACAAGTCTTCTGGTAGCTGTAGGGTGATGACAGTTATTTGAAATGTACAGCAGATGGTCCCTCTCACTTGTACACCCGCAAATCAGGAACATTAAGTCTGTAAGAGAATAAAAGCTAAAACCACTTTCACTGGGACCAGCGCTCTTCCTGCTCCTCTGTGCAATATTTGGTTGCAAATAAGGTTGGGAAATTTTCAGTGCAAAAAGAAGGAGGTGAAGGTCAGTTATCTGAATCAGCCGCCTTCCTATTTATCTGTTCAGTCCAATGAATTCATAGGTTTATGTGATTTCTACATCAGAATCCTCAATAATCTCCATGCGTCAGGGATTTCTCAGCACCGCAGTTGCAAGGAGAGGACTCAGGCAAACATACTCAAGCAGCGTCTCCAGCTCGCTGCTGCTGCAGCGCTGCAGGGGCGGAGCGGGAATCACAGCTGCAAACTGGATCACGAAACCCAGTCTGCTACAACAACAGGAATGACGCTTTGGGAAAAGAAACTTTGGATGCCACATGATTAAAATAATCCCGTGAACATTATCTGGGTACCATCATGATAATTTCTGTTGCTACCTCAACACTTTTTATAGTTTAACTGAACACGGCAAACCACAGGCCCAGAAATCTATTAAATAAAAACATTAATTAAATCAAATCAGACAAGTGCAGTGGCAAGATGACACAAGGGCTACATCAGCTCTTTCCTGCTATTGTGGTGCAGGAACACCCCAGGTTCTGGTATAAGTTGGGGAATGACCTATTAGAGAGCAGTGTAGGGGAAAGGGACCTGGGGGTCCTGGGGACAGCAGGGTGACCATGAGCCAGCACTGGGCCCTTGTGGCCAGGAAGCCAATGGGACCTGGGGTGGGTTAGAAGGGGGTGGTCAGTAGGTCAGAGAGGTTCTCCTGCCCCTCTGCTCTGCCCTGGGGAGACCACACCTGGAATCTTGTGTCCAGTTGTGGCCCCTCAGTTCCAGCAGGACAGGGAACTGCTGCAGAGAGTCCAGCGCAGCCACTAAGATGCTGAAGGGAGTGGAGCATCTCCCGTGTGAGGAAAGGCTGAGGGAGCTGGGGCTCTGGAGCTGGACAAGAGGACACTGAGGGGGGACTCATTCATGGGGATCAATATGGAAAGGGTGAGTGTCAGGAGGATGGAGCCAGGCTCTTCTGGGTGACAACCAGTGACAGGACAAGGGGCAATGGGTACAAACTGGAACACAGGAGGTTCCACTTAAATTTGAGAAGAAACTTGTTCCTGGTGAGGGTGGCAGAGCCTGGCCCAGGCTGCCCAGGGGGGTTGTGGAGTCTCCTTCTGTGCAGACATTCCAACCCGCCTGGACACCTTCCTGTGTAACCTCATCTGGGTGTTCCTGCTCCATGGGGGGATTGCACTGGATGAGCTTTCCAGGGCCCTTCCAACCCCTGACATTCTGTGATTCTGTGAATATCCAACATAACAGTGTGCAAGTTCTCCACTCTACAGCTGAAGTTTGATTTACACAGCAAGACTTGTGCATATTTTTCCTAGCAAAACGATTTACTGCCAAGCAGGGTAAAATATTTAAGCTGAAATTTGCATTTGTCATTAAATGTTTTAGCTCGTATTACCATATCCTATTTATTTTTTTACTAGTAATTACATGTACGTTTCTACAAAAATAGTAACTTTGTTTTCAGATTTTAATATTAAAGGCAAGAAGGTGAAATTAATTAAAGCAGTCAAATATATTCGCAATCTGTAAGATGGTCTCCTTCTGTTGCAGAGTGTTGTGTGGCTTCAATCGTTCCTCCTGGTCTTTCTGCCAGCCCGCTGTCATTTATGGATGCAAGTCAAGCAGACACTGCAAAAACTGATACGCTGCTTTAAGGTTTTAACTGTTGAAGTGAGGAATACTGGCTGCATCCAGGTTATCTCCTGTATTATTTGCAGCCCTACGGTGTGTCGTGCATTCTGCGGAGAGGGACGTATTTTTGGAAGGCGTCTCTGCATATTTTTACTGACTCTGCCAAAAGCTAGCAAAAAATATTAGCATTCCTCCCCAGCAGTTCAGCTTTTCTGGACAGTCTCCAAAATGACGCATCTCAGAGGCTGCTCAGACCAAGTTTCCTCAGCCTGCAGAAATTCCAGTAGTTCGATTGCTTCTCCTTGTGCCAGTTCAAGTGCACTGTGCAGAACAGTGATTTACAGCCCTAATTCCCTTCTGTCAAACTCAAGACGGTGTCTTCAAGAGAAGAGGAAAACGATGCCTTATTTTATACTGATACGCACCTTCCCCACAATTTCTGTGTTTCTCTTAATTATAGGAATAATAAAACAACTGGGTAATTTTTAACCAAAAAGTACATGCCTAACAGAAGGAATTTTACACTGGACTGATAATAAAGGTCTTGCTAATCACTAGTATCGTATTCTCAACCTCAGAGCACATTTCTCCCACCTCCTACCAAGCTGATTAACCTCATTTAACAGCTAAACCCGCCTATCTTACTTTCTCCTCACGCTTAAACCTCAGGAAACTATTTGTAGCCAAGAGAGGAAGGAGACTGATGGGAAGGTGGAGGCTGACAATGAAGCAGAGGATTAATTCTCTACATTTAAACTTCCAAGGAAGTGAGACAATAGGAAGATTGCTCATTCATATCATCATCCTGTATTTGCTGTAACACACAAGACTGAATTTAAAAGGGACCTTGGCAGCTGTGCTGCTACACGCGCCAACAGAAGCGGCGGTAAGGAGTTCGCATGCCACCGAGATGCTAACTATGGCTCTGCCGTCTTTAATATTCAAACATACTCTAAATTATTCTCCCAGTGACCAATAACTTTCCTTCAGTTACCGATTAAAGGCAGAGCCAGTGATGCCACTCGCGTGTGCAGCCTACAATGTCACTGGAAGGGACCAGAACCTGCTGCTGCCTTGGTCTCGAGGAAAGGGAAACGCCACCTGATTAACCATCTCCGCAGCGTAAATTGGGGCGGGCAGGTGAGCCCTCAGCTGGATAACCACATGAGAAGCAGTGGCAGGAAGGACGAGGACTACAAAACCCAAAGGGAAATGGTTGTACACGCTATAAGCTAAAAAACACACCAGTCGTCACAGATTCGCTGCAGGATATGAACCAGCAAGCTGCTCCTGCTGCTCTCACGTACACTTCACACTTGGCTCAGATGCATCGATTGCTAGGATTTCCAGCTGTATCCCAAAATCTTTTTTCCTGACCTAGAAAGGCAAACCTTGCCATCTAAATCTACTGGACTTCCAAGGCTGCTTCTTATATTTTCAGTTATTTCTTTAATAAATCAATCGATCAATCAGCAATAGGAATTTCACATCTAACCAAGCTTTTTTTTCCTTCTTTCCTGTCCCGCCAAGGATGTTTTAGTTGCAACCACCACCTATCCATCCCCCAAATAATCTGAATTTTGGAAGCTTTGGATCTCTTCCCCTGTTACCAGATGTGACGCGTTACATTCCAGCAGCGTTTGGTCATCACAGCTTCAGGCCCCAAACTGCTCCTGCCTCACGTCTGACACAGCTCAGAGGAGAACAAAGGATGCTGGTTTTCTTTAATGGGAATAGTGACATTACAAGGATATTAGGCAAACAAAACACATGAATAGTGAGCTGGGATTAACATTGCTTAAAGCGGGGTTCTTGAAAAGCTGAGTCACACCACAAACTTCTGTGTTTCCTTTGAAACTGGAAGAGTAGCTACCAGTTCACCCATGGCAACACCACCTCCTACACTGGAGAAAGCTCACAGAGACACCTCAGAACTGGACACTGTCCCTGAAAAGCTTCTCCAAGTTTTTAAGCCTTAATGAAATTAAACTGAGCAACCTATGTTGACACAACAGCCTTCAAACCACTTTCCCTGTGTCAAGGAACACAAACACCTTCCTTTCTTCTCTCCCAGTATCATTAAGTCAAGCTTAAGAACACAGACCAGAGCACTACCCATTGGAGCACATTCACAAAGCCTCTTTAGAACAGAAACTGCCTTTCCAATAATTGTTCAGCAATTTTCTTTTAAAAACCTGGGATTTTTAGATGTACGATATTATTTTGACATATTTTGTAAGCACATTGTTTGTGGTCTAATATAAACCTAGTGTTTTAAATATGTTTTTTGCTCAAAGCAGAAAGGTCCAAGTAGATCTGTTGATAGTTAATGATGCCTGATGGCATCAGCTGCACCATTTCTTTCAGTAAAAATATACCTCCCTCAAGGAAGCCGATATTCCTCCAACAACATTTAATGACAATACATTTTTTTTCCCATAAGAAAAAACTCCTTAGGAAGACCCTTCTTCCTGGTAGTTTTATGCAGAGAAGAAAACCACCAAACAGAAACAGAATAACAGAAAACATCCACAGTGGTTTAAGTTCTTCCCCGTCATTCTCTCAGGTACTGACTCCAAAGCTTTTCACTGCGTTTTGTTATTGATGGAGTGTCTTCCCATCAGTTTATGGGACAAAAGCAGTGGCAGAAAGGAAAACCTAATAGCTCGAGTGCTCAAGTCCATAACAGGAAACAAAAGTGTTAGTTTGAGCAATGACTATAAAACATGCACAAAAATATTAACAGCTGGTAATTCCTGAAAATATCAACGTAGTGAAGGGACGAACTGTCAGTGCTACTTCAGGGAAGAGTGGCATTTTTCCTTGCGTGCTAAGACACCTCTAGTCCACTTTTGGCCCGAGATGCAGCCAGCCTTGCTCATCTGTTGGATCAGAAGCATCCCAGATGCACCCTCTGATGCACACACCTGCAAGGAGATGGAACAAAACACCCATCCATGGCATGACCAAGTCATCACACCTGCCCGGGAGGCTTCGTGCTCTGCCGTCACGGGGCACAGCCACGTTTTCTGTGCTCCTGTTCCTTGGCGGCAGCACTGCTTGTTCTTTTGGGATCTTTCTGACGCCCATAGGTTGTTGACAGGAGCTCCCGATGGCAAGGCGAACCGCACTGCGCACCGGCGCTGGCAGGAGATTTAACACTTGCCACGCACAAGTCAAAGTGATTGAATCATTCCTCGTTACTCACGGTCATTAAAGCCGCCTCTCACCGTGGGTCTGCAGTAACATGCCCGCTAATCCCCGTTCCAACACCTAGATAATAACTACCAACATTACAGTTTGTAACTCTGATTGTTATATATTTCATTTGAATTGACTTAGCGGCCCATCAGATGTACAAACTTGGATTGCCACACAAAAGGATCCTCAGCCTAATCCTGTAATCAGCCACGACAGAAATTTGGGCAGGATATGCTGTTTGGGAGAAACACACTGTGGTTGTTGGGGATGAGAAAGTATCACATCCAGGGCTTTCTGGACAGGCGTAGAGAAACCTTTACGATACCAAAATTCTGCCGCAGCATCAGTTTCTGTTTAACCATTCGCAATGCTGCTGGTTCTTAATTGAGAGAAGAACCTACATCTATCATCTCACTAAACCACTCTGGCTGCAAGAAGGCAGCTTGGGATTGTAGACACAAATAGCTGTCCGCATGTTTTGTTAGTTAAAAAGAACTGGACCGTGCAAGATGGATTTCATGTTAAAAAACCTTCATGAAGCCTCCTTTATTTTGTTAAGGAAAAAAAAAAAGAAACAAAACACCATTCTCCCTGCTTTTAGAATCCTTGCTTAACAGACCATTTTCCTACTCAGTCTTAATTTTGCACTAAATTAGATATAAGCCTGCATTAAACAATTAGTTTATTCACAAATGCTACCTCTTGTTTAAGCGAGCATTTTTAAGATGCTGTAATATAAGGATTCTTCCAGATTATCCCAAGCACAGACCATTTCAATGCCGCATGCCCTGACTTCTTATTGAAGCAAATTAAATGTTAGTTGATGGGCTCCATGTAAAACGTATTAATTTAATGTGAACGTCTGATTCCATTAAAGCCTGGCTGTAACACAGCAGCGGCGCTCCTGAATGAAGTCATAGGTTTGCCTGTTGCAAGCACCATCCTCTCCGCAAAAGCTCTTTGCTACAAGTCAGTCATCGCAGCATCAAATTTCCCACCCGCCAGAGCAATGGTCGAGCGCGTATTCTTGAACCTGTAGCAATGGTCTGGATGATACCGGTAAAATCACTGCCCAGCAGAACTCGAAACTTCTGCACTGTTCCTACTTGTGTGTCTCATTCTAAGGTTAATATTAAAGTCCTGTTCTAGACTTAAAACAGCACACAGGCCTTTGAACAACAGCAATTGCTTGTGAAGAGAATTACTACAAGGACTTACTCTACATAAAAACATTGTCTAATTATGCCTCCTGATTACATACACCTGGAAAGATGCTCCAGCCTGTTCCTGGAACCACAATAAAAATCATCTGCGAGTTCATTTGTGTTTTGTTCCTGACCACACGGGTGTTTAAACAAAAGCCGTGCATAATGTCACAAGAGTTCAACAACTTCAAGTAGAAGCAACCTCCATGCCTGCATTCCTTTATAAAGAAAATTATGGTGCTTTTAATACATTAGGAGAATCCACATACAATTGTGCAGTATTCACAGCAACATGAAATACATTTTAAGCTACAGGTCATAGGCTCCTGCATGACTTATTCTTGCAAACAACACTGCACTAAATAAAGGCTGGGTTTAAATCTGAGATGTCTTTGGATACCTGGAGAAGCTTTGGCCTTCTCCTTTTGTACTTGCACCCAGCCCCAAACACAGAAGCCCATTAACAAAGACATAAGATAGTTATTCAAAGTAGTTTTAGCAGTGGGTGAGGCTGCTGTTGGGTGTTTTCACAAGAGATCTCCTGTCCTTGCAAAGGGCTCTGTATGATGCAAAAGCACCAATTATGAACTTCAGTTCTGTTCAACCTCATAGCTAAATATGTGAAGAAAAAAATATAATGATAGTAAGTCTTCCATTTCCCAGTGCATCCAAGGCTATTCACCTTGGCAGCCTATTTCCACCTCAGAGGAGCAAATTCACTTGCAATACTGCTGCCTTGCATGTAATAATCAATTTATTTTCGCTGTAGGTAGATTGAGAAATAGGCTAAAACATCTTCCCTGATTGCCTAATTGCTCTTGACTGAGTAACTTCAGTTCATCTTGCTCTCAGAACCTGGGGGTGCTGGAGCTCTGAACTGAATCAGTGCCATGAAAAGAAGCCTTTGATTTCCCCGTGCGTTTCTAACCTATTCAGCATCCTGGTTCCTAAGCCATTCTGTGGGAGAGAGTCCAGATTTGCTGAAAGTTACTTTCATTGAAAGGTTTTGTCCACCTTCCTCTTTGCCCACATTCTGCCTGCTCTTCGCTTCTCTAAACCCAGTGCAGATTCACCTGAAGTGAAAGATCAGACCCATGACAACATAACCCAAACCTGCGTATCACTAACCTGCCTATTCTGCAGCTGTAAATGATTTTTAAATACAATTAAATCTCCGAGAAGCATTCCAAACCACAACTCCTACCAGCAATGGCCAGGAGTACCCACTCCTGAAATGAACCTAATTAGGTAAGGTAATTATTTTTAGGGTTTCATGCGAGCTCACAGCATCTTTACATTTCTGCACGGCTGGTTTGCTGCTCCCATCCATCTCGAGCATATGGAAATCATAACTGCTTTGGAGGAATGGAATTTTTATAGTTTAAGGAGCAAAACCACAAAAGGCCTCTGTCTATTCAATCTTTATAGAGTATCCATGCTCTAGAATCAGAGGCCAATTAAAAATCATGTTTTATCACTAGTGTCCTCTACACCTCTAAACCATCACGCTGATCACAGGAACACAACCATTTCCTGCAGCAAAATGATTTCTGGTTACTCATCAACAGTTCCAGCTGATAAGATCCTATCAGACTGCGAGCTCTCGAAGCAAGATTTATGATGCAATTCCTGATATGATAACTAATACACAAGATAAACCAAACACTTTCTGTATCCTCCTCTTATGTCTGCAAGCGTATAAAGACAGATTTACAAATCCATGCCCAACCTGTCCCAGCAACCGCAAACACAAGCAATAATAAATTAAGCTGCATTTAGTTGTGAGCACAGAGCACTGGGCACTGACAGGCTGCAGCAGCGTTGCAGGCAGAATTAACGCCAGTTGTATTCCCCTCAGTACCACCAACTTAAATTCATTTTTCACTCCTGTCAAAATCTTCTTGACAGTGTTTACAGCCCCTGAACAAACATACGTCTCTTAAGTATGAACAAATAATTCTGCGGTGTGGATCTATTGCAGTTTTTGACAGCTCAAATGCAGTTTTTTCGCTGGGTACAGCAGACCCCAGGGAAGGGGAGAGGGATTTGCTCAGTAACATGAGAAGGCAGGGACTGTGTGCCTTCCATTTTCCTGTATGCTCAGCGGTGACTGACGCTTGCCCAGAATGGCTTTGAACTAAAGAGCCTTGTGGAAAAACAGCAACTGAGATGTACAAGTTTGGGCTGTGGGCTTGCTTTGGGGAGGGGGGTAAAGATTTACTCTGTGCAATAAAGGAAAAGCAGCCAAGAGAGCAAGGTAAAGACATAACAGGCTACAACTAGAAAAACAGCTCAAGACTAGGCCAAGACTTAAGAAGTGGGGAGGGGGAAAAATGGACAAAACAGAAGAGGACTGCACTTAAAAGCAGTTCCCAACTGCAAAAGGGAAATGTTATGATGAACTTTAAACTTCCAATTACTGCCATCAGTCCTTGGTTTGATTGAGACAGCCTTGCAGCTATCAGAAACCCATCATAGAGACGGGAGCTGCAAAACAATTGAATTACCTGGGATATCAACTTCTAGCAAGCTGCTTTTGGTCACTAAGACAGGTAAGGACTGTTCCCTGCGCCACCAGGGCACTCCATTTCTACAGTTCCTCTGAATTCAGCAGACTGCTGGGGAGTGGAACCTCCTCTGTGCCTCCAAATACCTGCAGCAACATTGTATTCTGCAAGAAAACGTCAGACAGACAGACAGACAGTTCGCTCGACAAGTCAGCTCTGATTCCAGGAACCCGATACAGCCCACACGTGGAGTAGTAAATACGATTAGGTCTAACTACGAAACATCTGATAAGATTTCTACCCACATGCCCATTTGACACAGATCACGACAGCGTGACGCTCTTGCAAGATGAGAATCAGAGCGCTGCATTTTGGGTTTCTTGTTAGCTCAACTGTGCAGAATTAAGTTCATCTTTGTAAATATTTTATTGTAGCCTAGGTAGCTACCACATCACAATGCTCAAATTCTTGGTGCTCTTCCTCTTGTATCAATGAAGTCCAAGGCATTTCCCCCATTTTGTAGGTATAGCTGCTTATTTTCTTTCCTTTCTCTGTGTATATTTCTATTAACAATAAAAAGGAAGTTTAATAAGATGGACATATCCTGATTTTACCACACTGGAGGACAACATTGTATTTCCAAGGCTATTTCCCACGCTGCTATTCTTCTTCTATTATTATAATTTATTGTGTCTTATGTATTTTTATTATTTATTAATTATAGTATTGTTATTATTTCTAGAGAGATCACAGCAGCTGGCTCAAAAGCCATCGTCCTATAGTCTCATTTGTAGCTTGTAGCTGAGTCCATGCTCATGTCAGCTCTGATCAAATTGTTTTCTAGAAAAATAGCAGCACAACACTCATTTTTACACATTAATCCAGCAAACCCTTATCTCATTTGCCACTGAACTATAGAGAAGAGCTCTGCGTACTCCAGGCCTGCAGAAGACAACTGCAAGCGCAGCTTAGGAACCAGCCAAAGAACATTACATTCCTGTAAAACTGTTGTCGTAACTGCAGATAAAGTAATTACTCTGACTCATTTTGAAACAGGTAATCTGAAAAGCACAGGATTACATTCCTGTACAGTGCTGCTAGCTACAAGTTAATTATCAAATACCCAATTCCCATGTAAGGCAATCTCTAGCAAACATAACTCCTACAAACCTCCTGCATTAAAGACAGCCGATCGGCTATGTACATTTATTTTACAACTCTGCTTATCAACAAGCTGCAATGTTATGGAATTTAGTATGTCAAACATTCAGGTGGTTTTTTTCCTGATGCTTTGGTGCAGGCATCTATAAAATTGCTGTAAAATTAGTGAAGAATTGACTTGGATTAATGACCATCTGAAAAAAATACTACTAAAAAAAGTGACAGATGCTATAAAACTTAACCAAGGGACAAAGAAGAGAACAGAGCTGCCCATTATTCTCTACTCCTCAGAAGCTGCTGTGTGTTTATCTACCCACCTATGGTATGGCAAGGGGGGGTTAAATTTCATTATGTGGGTCTGACAGACACGTACAAGCATCTCTGAACAAACAAGAAGCAGAAGCTGGACATCTTGAAGTAGTTTTTTGGCTAACCCTGCAATAGCAGGGCAGGAAACAGTAGCCCATCCAGTGCCTTTTAAATCACATTGCAATTATTGCATAGACTATTCATCATCTCAAATTCTTTCGGTCAACATACAGAAATAGCCTGGGACAAGTGTTAATGTGAGAAACTTGTAGAATCGCGGTGTCCTGCACGGAAAAGGTCAAAAGGAGCTTTGGGAGGCCCCGAGCTGTGGAACACAACACGCTATTATCCCCGTGTCCCAGTAAAGCCATGTGATTCCTTTGGACGGCTCATCCCCGCCGTTTGCATCGTTACTGAAATAAATACAGGCTGCGGGAGAAGAGAATGGAGCGAGAAAAATGTCTTCTGCAAACTGGAAGTCGAGTTGTTTATAAGGGAGTTACCGACAAGACTCTAGCGCTTGGTTTCAGCAACGAAACTGCACAATGAGAAGGGATTATTAGAACTGACTCATGTAATAATCACAGAAAAATCCATCCATTGTTTAGGGAAACTTAACAATTGCTTAATGCTCTTAATTTAATCAAATATGTTTAAACAACAGAAGATAGGCACCAGCATGCCTGTCCCAGAATCGAAATTTTCACTGGCTTCAAAGAAAAGAAGTAAAATCACCCAGAGGAGCAGGGCACACGAGCCACCTGTGTGGAAAGGCAGAAAGGCTCATGACCATGAGCCAGCACTGGGCCCTTGTGGCCAGGAAGCCAATGGTACCTGAGGTGGATTAGAAGGGGGTGGTCAGTAGGTCAGAGAGGTTCTCCTGCCCCTCTGCTCTGCCCTGGCGAGACCACACCTGGAATCTTGTGTCCAGTTGTGGCCCCTCAGTTCCAGCAGGACAGGGAACTGCTGCAGAGAGTCCAGTGCAGCCACCAAGATGCTGCAGGGAGTGGAGCATCTCCCGTGTGAGGAAAGGCTGAGGGAGCTGGGGCTCTGGAGCTGGACAAGAGGACACTGAGGGGGGACTCATTCATGTTTACAGATATCTAAAGGGGGAGTGTCAGGAGGATGGAGCCAGGCTCTTCTGGTGACAACCAGTGATAGGACAAGGGGCAATGGGTGCAAACTGGAACACAGGAGGTTCCACTTAAATTTGAGAAGAAACTTGTTCCTGGTGAGGGTGGCAGAGCCTGGCCCAGGCTGCCCAGGGGGGTTGTGGAGTCTCCTTCTGTGCAGACATTCCAACCCGCCTGGACACCTTCCTGTGTAACCTCATCTGGGTGTTCCTGCTCCATGGGGGGATTGCACTGGATGGGCTTTCCAGGTCCCTTCCAACCCCTGACATTCTGGGATTCTGTGAAAATCATCTTATTCCAAGCCTTCAATACAGCTTTAATAGTTTGCTAAGATGCAAGACTACTAACATGAGCACTTCAGACAGTAACTCATGCCTTGTAAACAGCACATTAGGTAGTGTTAAGCAAATACTTGTAATAAATTAAAGCTTTCTACAGCCTGTCCCCAAACATGACTTTCAAATCCTATCCTCCGTGCTAAAAATTTAATTACTGATCTGACCTTGATATCCTGTGGTTTCTATGCAGGGGGTTCACATCCTGCTTCTCTCTAGTACACTGATTTCAAACTCTTAGTCCTTTGCCTACACTTCAGCACATTAATTTTAGAAAAAGTAACATAAAATTCTCAATTTTCTTTCCTATTTTTTCATCCCCAAAACACAGGTGACACTTCAAGAGCTGATAAAGGTGTTAGTATGGAGGAGGGCTTTGGGCAGAAGGAAAATGAATAACAAAAAGAAAGCAAATAAGGCATATAATAAAGCTATTTGTAGCCAAGAACGCTTACTGTAACAAAGGAGTATAATTCCGTATCTTTCCAGCCTCGCAGCAACTTCGAGATGTCAGGGAAGCGTGCTCTAATGTATCATCACCATTTTAAAAATACATTTGTATTTTTATGGACGTTTCACTTGTAATTTCTCACCTCCTACTGCTGCTGAGGACTCAGCAGAACGCGGACGCCTTGCCAAGAGTCTGGCAGCTGAGGAGACGAGTAGTTACACAAGAGATTTAAAGCCATAATAAGATCTAACGCTAAGCTGTCAGAAAGTCCAGGCAAACTTCTGTGGCATGAATTTCCTTTCTATTTTCTATAAACACCTAATGAAAGCTTTCATGAATGTCCTCTTGGAGCCTGCCAAGTTAAAATAAGTGCATTATCTCAGCCGCTGCACATGACTACACGGAAGATTCTTACATCACAGCTCTAAGACGTAACCTAGCAGGCTTTGAACTACAGGGCATTTTTCCCATGTAGGGTGAAGATGATTTCTTTTCAGAACTACCTTATGACTTCACGGGAATCTGCTACAAAGAGGAAAACCTGGATGTTTTGAGCATGTGTTGCATTTGGTGACCTTAAAGGAAGAAGAAATACGTCGCTGCCACGGCACGGAGTGATCATAGCACCGTTTTCAACACCTACTGCCATCTTTTAACGCATAAACACTACCTTCTTTTGAACAGATGTTCCCATCTTCTCTCATCTCAGTATTCAGGCAAATCATCCATTTTGGGGAAAAATTGCTCCATTTTTGTAAAGCAATACCAAAGTGTGTAATTAAATGTACAACTAGCTAAGCTTAGCTGTTAGAATGTTACCTGTACTAAGTTCAAAACACTGGTATTTTAACAGCCTCTCTCATAAAAGGTCTTCGTCTGACTTACTGTTTTCCTGAGAAAATGCTGTCTCCAGCCATTCCCTTCACTGGTGGTGTAACCACCCTACTGTTATCTCAAATTCTGAAAGGCTTTGATAAGGCCGAGTGATAACAGATTGGGATTACTCTTCTGTGGAAAGGAACCAGCCATCCTGCCAGAATGTATTACCACAACATATTCATTCATTTCTGCAGTTCTTCAGCCTGAAATGCCACAAACCACTGCAAGTTGCAGTCAAAAAGCTCACTGGTCTCCTTACCTTGTCTTTGGGTTTATCTCCAGCTGCCCTCCCGTTCCCCCACATCCTTTAAGAACCAGTCGCAAAACCGAGCGCTACGAGTCATCTTAATCTCTGCCCCAACACTACATACTTTTACTGAACCTAGTAGAGATCAAGGAAACTGTCTATTGAAATGAGATAAAGCTTATCTGCTTTCAGGAGGCAGGTGAGATACACACCGAGTACACCGCAAATCCTCCCAATAGCGCCTCCTGTGTGTCCTTTATCTTATCTACATGTTTAGAGTTTTATTACTTTTGTAAAGGTAAATATAGCTTTTATGTCCAGCATCAGAATTCTAAGAACACGTGTATTAACAAAGGGTAAGAAATAAACTGCTCTTCAAAGGCTGCTATGACACTTGAGGAAATACACAGTACTCCTCACGAGAAATGGAAGAATCCTCACCCTGGTTAAGCTGCTTTAATCACTTCTAGTACAATGGGCAGATTAATATAGTTTAGTATTTCTAGTTAATTATGGTGACTAGCCTTTACAGAATTACCATTAAACGACAATACTATGCTATTTAGATAGAAGCGAATTAATAAAGACGACAGCTAGGAGGATATAAAATTCAAGATGAGGCATTTTAAAATATCGGTACAAAGGCAGATGAGTCTTAAATGCACACAAACATAACAGTTGTTTTTGCTGTCTCGGCTGCATAAATTCCCAATAAGATAATTGTTTAGGACTTGACTTCACAGGCAAAGAATGAAAAGAGACTTAAAATTTTAAGGCAGCCTGAAACACTGCGAATTGTCATCGAGGGGGTAGGAACTACTAGCAGCAGCAACTCTGTGCTATTTATGGAAGGGAAGAGATGGACAGGAGTTCCAGCATAAACTCGGTTTTAAAGCAAAAGGCCAGTGAGAGGGAACAGTGACAGACAGTGACCTCATTCCTCTGCCCTGCAATTACAGGAGAATTCGGCTGAGTCACGGACCCAAACCTCACCTAAATCCAAGCCCACACGAGCTCAGGGGGAACAATCTCTACCTAGGGGTCTAGAGTTGTACCTCACTGGGGATTTGATAGGAGAAAGATCACAGTTCACTGAATGCCAGAGGAAGGGTACACATCTGAAACCAGGTTGACATCTTCTTCAGGGCAGCAACACAAGGACATTAATTCAGTGCATGGCCAACTCATTCACAGCACCCATTGCCATACTGATGATCACGATGCTCCTACAATCCCCTATATAAAATAATAAGTAGAGAAGACAATAAATCATTCCTCCCAGCTGCTGAAACAGGGAAGATTGTGACTGTGTTGCATATAAATGGATAGAAGCATCCAATGCCCAAAAGGGGAAGAGAAGCTACAAAGGAAAATGGGTTTATTTGCAGCTTCATCACAGGCTGCCACCAGGAGCTTGCCGTGTGCAGGGACAGTGATCACTACATGACCTTCCTTACACCCCACAGCCATTCCCGATAGCATAAAATGCTGTACAGCACCTCGGCAAGTGGGACTTCATTCCCAGGGTCACTTTGTCCCTTTTAATAAGCAAGCTGGGCTCCCACTGGCAGCCGGCAGTTCTGCGCTCTGCTAAAGAATACAGATTAGTGGAAAAACATTTTCCAGGGTATTAAGGAGTTCTTAAGTGCTTTGCATTGGTTTTCTCCCTTTCTTTAAAGGAAAAAAGGAAAAGGGGTTTCAAAACTGCAGCAATGACAGAAACAGTCAGAAGTGAGGTTATTCTGGTATAATCATTTGGGGGAAAAAAAAAAAAAATCAGTAGAAGAGTTAAGCACAGAATCCAAACTGGCCAATTCTTCATCATATGGTTGATGCTTTACTGAAAAGGTTCGAAGGGGAAATAAAGGTTTTTATTTTTTTTAATTTGGGTATGTGCAAGGGGGAATTTTCTTGTAGTTTTAGTGACAAGAGCTTGTTGAACCCTTAAAATATTCCCATTATGATTCAATACTAACACATCCATGCCATTCTATAGAACTATATAAAATTAGACTCATAATTAGAATTTTTGTTAACTAGATTTGATTTGTCAGGACTTGACTGCTATGACTGAACAGACATGGGCCTGCTGAATTGAAATTCTGTTCTCTTTAACAGAGAAAGCTTCATTTTAAAAAAATGACATAGTTCTATTTTCTCCCATCAGAGACATGTAGACAAATTTTACCTGTAGGAATCCAGAGACAGAAATATATTTCCCATTGAAAGCAGTGATTTGGAATTAATCCTGAGCCCGGATCCCTTTGGTCTCTAATTCCAGCATGAGTCAGTGCATGGACTAAACACATCTCCTGCATTTAATGGTAAAGGGGGATCCAATCCTCACTTCCTTCAACACCCCTGCTCTCTGTGTCATGAGCCACTGTAAATTAATGAGTTTTCTTGCCCACATAAAGAGGACAAGGTTAATTCCCCCTCTTTTTCATACAAGGTCCATGAGCTGTCATGCCTTTCAATCAGTGTTGATCTCTGCTTATATACAACTCCCCCGCATTTCAAAGCAACCCGGGTTTGAAATGCAGCCGCACACCGTGTACCCATAACTGTGCAATACAGAAGCTTACCCCTTCGCTTTGTAATTTCTGTTCAGATTTGTGAAACCATTCAAGGCTGGGAAATCAAAACATTTGGCTTGTCCACAGCACCAAGAGATTTATACAGTTACATGCAACTGATGCTCAGGCTCTAAAGTCACGTTTTGCTTTTGACTGTATTTCAGTGCAAATTCAGAATAAATCCACCAAAATTAGCATCAGATTGGACATTATATTTGGAGCCCCACTACGAAGAGTAGCAATGCAAGTCACACATTCAACCAACACAACTAAAACCCTTCTCTAAAGCAACACATGGTGGTGGTTTCCAAACAGAAAAAGCCAAAAAAGGGAGAACTGAACATTTCTCTAGTGAGAAAAAGCTCCAAGAGGCAGCAGTGGGCTGATTTTTGAAGCCATGACATAGAAAGCAGACGTGTTTAGGTTCAGTCCCAACATCTACTTGGAAGGGGATTCAAATTAACGACGTTTTGGGGCAGCAGGATACATGGAGTCGAGCAGAACGCTTCCAAATTGAGCTCCGTAAGCACCAAGTCATGTGTAGATGAGCTGGAGAGTAGAAATGCTGGAACAAAAGGCTGGAGAAATGCATCATCCATGATTCACTTTCACACAGAAACAATGCAACCAGCCCATGTTCTGGGGCATTAATAAGCGGGACTCATCGTTAATGGGCGCAGGGCACCATTCTCTCCCAGCTCTCTTGATGCTCTCGCTATTGAAGTAGATCCAGAGGCAGAGCTGATGTCATTTTTGCACATGGATCAACACCACTCCCAGCAAATAAAACAGAAGACAGATTCCCAAACACTTTTTAATGTATTTTAAACAAACGGTAATTTCATTTTTTAAAAGGCTTTTGGAAGCAAACTTCATGTTAATCCAATTGTGGTAAAAGTTGCCTCCCAGTTGCCACTTTCTGCAACAGCATTGGAAAAAGTCACCAAATTGTTCCGACGTTTTCACCAATTTGGCACGACCCAGGCAATCCAAGTACTGTTAGATCCCCTCATTTTCCTTCAAGCCCACTCTGAAGCAGAAAGATCAGGTAAAAACTGCTTGTAGAGGAGCTGACAGCCAGGGGTTATGAAACACCACATAAATCACTTATTTCTCTGGCACCACCAACAAATCCCACTCCCCCAAATGACGACTCCTCTAGGTCACTGGCTACAGCCATTCACATCTAACCCCAAACCAACACATTTGAATGATACAGTTGAAATTCAGTGATCTATCAGCGCGTCCAAGCTATCGCCATACTACAATGCTCTTGTTTTTCCCCCTGTTCTAAATATATGATTAAGTAGAGACATGTTACTTCTCTTCAGATGCAAAGGTGGGAGGTACATATGGAGAAACATGCAAAAAACATGACCAGGGTAATAAAAATCATAACTGGAGACAGTAAAATGTAGCAAATACTGCATAGAAGCCACGTGTATGGTGGGGTAGCAGAAAGGAATTTGAAAACTCTTTTAAAGCACAGCCGTGCACTATATGATTTCCCTGTGCCTTGTTTACCAAGCAAAATTAGTCCTGTTCCGTTTATAACCATTTATTATCATTTATTACTGATCAGTTCAGGGTTCTGGAAACAAGATAATTTTTAGTTCAGAAAGGTCACAAGGCTGCAGAAGAGCTTCAGTGAGACTCAATAGTGCACGGATACATACTGTGAAGTTTTTAAAAGGCCAAACTGGAAGAAATATTTTCCTTTCTTCTACAAACGAAAAAGTTGGTCTTAAACATTAAGATGGAGACATAAAGCGTAAAGAGCAACATCCTGTGAATATTTCTAGCAGAGCTAAAAAAACATAACAAATGTAGTCACAGCAAAGAATACGCAGGAAGCCAAGATGAGACCTGGCAGAGCATCACCACCAAACCTTCAACCACAAAAAAGCAGCTGTGGAGCCGTATGTGGGTTCGCCGCTTTCTTTAGCTCCAAGCCCAGCACTCAAATGGCGTTACTGCCACAAAAGAGATGACAAAGAGCTAGAAAGAACTTGTTTCTATGTTTGTTTTCACCTCAGCCCTAAATTGCAAGGGTCTCCAGAGATGATTTGGGTTTAAGATCAGAGCTACTTGGGGGGTTTTGCTCCCAGACCTACTCAACACTTAAGCTGAGCTTTGAAAGTCTGTTTCTTTTTGCTTTCAGAAAGTATGATGCTTCCCACCATGAGTCACAGGAGGAATCAAAAGGTAAAATCCAAACCGTACACAGAAAGGCCTGTGGTTCTCTCGCATCGGAGGAAGCTGCTCTTTGAAGAACGTGGCCTGGGTCCTGGCCCAAGTTTCTTTGAAACTCTTACCACAACACAACGTGGGGATTTTTCTCTCCACATCCAGTCTAGTTCATCTGCAAGTTCATTATGTTAATTAGCATTCAGAGCTAATAGCCAAAGATAAAGTTCAGAATAAAGAGTTAATTCGCACAGCTAAGACAGCTATTTCCAATCAGTCCTAACATATTGTAGCCCTCCCTGGCTGCTCCCATTACAAGCCAGTTTAAGAAAGACACACACACAGTCTTATCTACTCAAATATTTAACAAGTACAGCCCTAATCCCACTGTTCACAAGCAGGATCAAAGGGAAATATCCTCCTCTCTTCCCAACCTTCTCCCACATTACTACAACCCACAAGTCCCAATTTCTAGTCATACCAGGGGGGAAAAAACCAAATGAATTGGAGATTCAGTAGCGTGCTCCAGATATTCATGTATATCATAAATGCATGTCTTGGCAGCAGCATTTGCAAAGCAAAGATGGCATCATTGAAAGAAAAATGTCTGACAACCAAATCCCATTCTTCTTGTAGTGCTTAATTTGCACAGCTCCGAGCAGCACAGCTTTCCAAGCAACAGCTCTAAGGGATGTATAGTTTTGTTATACAGCCAAGTGTTCTCACGTTAGACGATTTTATCCGATCTTCACAGAGAAAATTCGTGTCCTCCCAGTGCAAGTAAAAAAACTCTTCAAGACTCAGTATCAGGTTTCACCAGAAGGAACATTTAACATCAAACCCCACATCTCATAAGGGGTATCCAAAAATTTCTAATGGCTGCGTGACTGCTTTGAGGGCAGAAAGGAACACTAAATTTCAGTGAAAAGCCACATTGAAACATAACGACCCCTTTAAAACAAAAAGAACAGCAGAAATACCAGAGTTAAATATATATATATGTGGCTTTACACAGAGACTGCATTATTACCAGCTCTGTAACCAATTGAAACACGGACACAAGTCTCGCCTGCTGGTTACATTCTTCCATAGGGATAAAAAAATTATTTGTTTTTTATTGGGTCTATGCGTAACATTTGCATCTTGTTACCGCTGATATTTTAGCTTTAAAAGTTTTCAGACATTCCTCCAGGGCTTATCTTAAGCACATTTTTATTAAGTTCCCTTCTTTAAAAAAACGAGATCCAGCTCGTTTTGACGCGCGTTGCCTTTGACAATGATAATCTTTGTCCTTTCCAGCTGCAGCAAATTTAAGATAATCTCTTTTTCAAGTGGACTTTATTAATCTTCCAAACGAAATACCATCCTGAGGTAAAACTATTTCCAGTTCAACCCTTAGTAACAGTTAAGTCTCCTCTGGAAAAGACGGCTAACATCTGGCAGACTCAATATCGGCACCAATTAAGACCAATTTTGAAACCATAATGTACAAATCTAGTCAAGTGTTCAGACTAAAGCTCTCCATAGATACATCAGCAGCCTTCTTGCAGCTAAAAGGGAAAAAAAAAGCAGAGGCAGAACGGGGAATGACTGCGGCGGGTTTTCACCGAGTCAGCACACTCGGCGGCCACACGCAGCAGCATTTGGATTGTCATGACACACAGAGATGCTCTTACATCTTCAGGGGAGATCCTCAGAAAGAGCATTTTGCCTCTAAATAACCCAAACAGATGGCGGTAACGCACAGTCCCCTGCAATTCAAGCCGGGAGGCTGGTTACTCGTGGCTGGAGGGATGGGGAGATCCAGGATTCAGACATTGGTTGTTTAAAAACCCACAACTGGTTAATCTCACCTCAAAATCAACTGTGCTTCGCCTATTTAGTTTTGTTCTATCTAGACAAAAAAAAAGACACTTCACCTGTGTGTTTCAATGTCCAAAATCTGACGCCTCCATTTTAAAATAACTGTCCCTTGAATGTATTATTTATGGAGCTGCAAAGAAAGTGGACAATTTCACTTTTTTCTTGTTAAAAGGATAATACCCCATAAAAAGTTATAAAGGATTTGGAATCTGATCCATGGCCAGAAGCTCTTCTAGATGCTACCATAGTTTGGAAATAAAAGAAGAAAAATTAAAATTAAGTTCCTGTTTCCTATAAATCTCCTCCAGTTGGTAACTCCCACAGTGTAAAATCATGATTGTTACTAAAAAAACCATAAGATTAAGATAACACTCTAAGTAGAAAAAGATTCACATTTATATACCATTTGTGTAAAATAACATTTTTCATCTGAAATACTCTGCTGAGTTTCTTGGGAGGGTATTTTCCCATTTGTACTTCATATACAAACAAAACCGTGGGTAAAATACGATCTAGGTGCTCTACTGACTCTGCGCTCCAGGATTTTTTAGACTCCAGAACTCCACAGCAGTTTCTTGTGTTAGGGCAGTCCAAGAAAAAATACATTTTATGAGCTGAGACAAAGGAGTTTTACACATTTTCCTGAAACGAAGCCACTGGTAATTCCACAAATTGCACAGACAGAATTTCACTGGAAAGAACATCTTAGATGATCTTCCAGTGCAGTTTTTAAGAGCAGCAGTAAAGCTGCCTTTAAAAGGGAGGAAACAAAAGGAATTCCTTCACCTCTGAATTCCACCATGGCATTTTTCACTTCACCAGTATGACATCAATGAGTTTGTGCATTCATCAACAACAGACACATCACGTATGAGCCATATGCCTTTGAAATGAAGAATACTCTTGAGCAGCACTCACTGTCTGGGCCATGTCATCATCTGCCTGGTGTTTTCCTGCTAGCCAAATAGTTCAACCATGAAGCATTTGCTGGCTGTGACCTCCTTAATTAAGTGGTCATTCTGGAAAGGAAAAAGAACCATGGAGTTGATGACTTACTGCTCAGGCTACAAGGCCTGATGGCTTCAAAAAGGCTGCCGTGCTCTGCTGGTTCTCCACTTACACAAAATGGTTATTTTCTTGCATGAAACAACAAGAGTGCATAAAACCACCCAAACACACCTTGGAAACGCGGTGTTTCCAACACAGAGATCTCTGCGATCTGGAGCGGTGCCGTTTCACAGCCCCACCACCGCCCTGGTGATAAACACGCGCCTATCTTTGCAAGATCCCAAGTCTGCCTTGGAAACTTGTGCACGCACTTAACTTTCTGCAGGTCCCGACAGCACCGTCAGGAGACGGGCACGAGGCTCATTTTCCACCTGGAGCTCATTTCCCTAAATAAAACTCAATCATCAAAGGGTTCACAGCAAGATAAGGTACACCCAAAGTACGTATTTCTATACACATACATACACACAAACAAGCCAGGACAGAGAACCCCTTCCCTGCAAGAAAAACAAACAAGAAAACATTGGTAGCAATCTTTACAGGATTGCTGACAAACACTGCAACACCCCATTAGCTCGTGATAATGAAATCCAATTGACTAATCTACTCTGACTGCCAGAATTACATTTACAACAGTATTACTCTGTAAGCGTGCAAAAGTGCGCTCATGACCACAAATGAAAAAGCCAAACTACCCCAAAAGAGCTTCACACGTGTGATGCCCATCTGATCAGTGAAGGTCACACAAGAGTGGAATGATCAGTCCAATTACATAGTAATGGACGGACCAGAAAAGACACACCGCGGATATAATGCTAATGTGATATGTGTTGATATGTATTAATCAAATTTTATTTTCAGACATCAGGAGAAAAACCTGTTTCAAGAGCAGGAAGGGTGGTGAGAATCAGATTTGTGGTCGCCTTTGCTCCATGGAATTTATCTGGTTTATGCAACCCCATGTGCCAGCAGTCACATCTCAATACAGACTCCGGGCTGAAAATTTGCTGTACACAAGCAAGTGGAAGTAGAACAGCCAGAACCAACTATGTATCGGTGGAAAGACTGAACTTAAATGGCCCACAAGCCTCCTCATCCCCAAAAAACAAATAAATACATCACATACCAATTAAAAAGGGAGAAGTATCCCCAGTTTTTGGTGAAATAACCAACACCCAACACACATCTTCCTTCACCAAGCCACCACCAAGCACAACTTCCTACTCCCATCTCCTTGGTACCCACCACAAAAACACAAACAACCTCGTGCCAGGATGACAGCCACTATTTTAGACTGAAAAAAGAGGCAAATATCTTTTTCCACTCAGATTCAGTAGGTGTTCCAGCCACAAAGCACAGAGCAACCAAGGCATGCAGGCTTTAAGATGCACTGAAAGTAGACAGTACTTTAGTTAATAGGCCATAAATTAAGCATATGGCGGCCTAGAAAACCTCTCTAAACAGAGTTAATTCACAAGAAGAGGTCTGTTAGAACTAGAGGTATGGAAAAAGCACACTGCAGTCCTGTTACCCTGGACAGAAGAAATTCAGCTACGCTTCACAGGCCACAGAGCCGAGAAACGCCGGCTGCCTCAGGGAGAAAAAAAAGGAGGATTAGATTTATTCCGCAGAAAGAAATACATACACAAGGCTGGGAAAGGAGGAAGCGCATTTTAAGGCTAAAGATGACAAAATTCTGTAACAGGAGTGCCCACGCCAGCCCCGAAGGACAAACAGCTCGTCAGACAATGCAGGAATCTCCTGCAGAATCTCAACTACCTTTTTTTTCTCCCCTCTCCTCTGGCCTCCATCTCTGCCACGGCCACACCGAGCAGGCGAATACAGCAAAGCCAACGCTCTCCATCACCGGGGGATGAAAACACGGGTGAAAAACCCCAGGGCTTCCCAACACGCTGAGAGAAACCTGCAGATTAGCAGGGTTTACCGAGGCTGGCGTGAGGGCTTTTGTTTTGACTAATTCCAATGAACATCTTGGAGCACAAACCTTCCCCTGCAGTATTTGCAACCCAAATATTGCAGCACTGAGCTAATTTCAGAGAGCTGGCACATAAAACCGACTACCAGAGTGATTAGTCGAGAAAAATGAAGGCAAGCTAAATTTAGGAGTAACAATGCAATGCAATATTAATAACAGATTATTTCCCTCCGCCAAAAAGAGATTTTTAAAACATTTTTGTTGTTTTTTCAAGTCAAGCTGACAATGCTCCTTGTTAAGATCAAGGCTCTCCAGGCTCCCAGGGAAGGACCCCACAATTTTTTGGGGTGCCAAGCTGAGGTGCAAACGCTTCCCCAAGCCCCTGGGAGCATCCTCCCCAGGGAGGGGGCCGTGGGGCGGGGGAAGGCCTGTCCCCATGGGTCCCCCCAAATCCTCCATACACCCCAAGGAAGGCCCAGCCCGTTTCCCCGCACTGCAGGAGCAATCAGCCCGCATCCCCCCCCCCCAATTCCCGCAGCTCATCGGCCCCCCCAGCCACTCACTTTCTCTTGTACTCATCCCGCTCCCGCTTGACTTTGGCCAACACGTTGTAGAGGGCGCGGATCTCGGGGGTGATGGTGTCGATCTGCACCCCGACGCCGTCCGGATGGATCCAGGAGACCCCGGGGCCCTGCACCGTCTCCAAGCCGCCGCCTCCGGTGCGTCGCACCTGGGTGTAGCTCCAGATGGTGCCCGGTAAGCGGCTGTAGTGGGGCGGCGAGGCCAGGGGAGCGGCGGCCGAGCCGTGGCCGGGGCCCGGCGGCTGCAGCAGCAGCGGGGTGGGGATCCCGCCGTCCGTCTGCACGGCCTGGTCCCGGGAGAAGGTCTTGTAGCGCAGGCGGCGGTCGCGTTCGCTCTGCTGGGCCGCCAGCTGCTTCTCCAGCAGCCGGTTGCGCCGCTCCAGCTCGTGGACCTTGGCCAGGAAGCAGCGGAACCGCACGTTCAGCCCCTTCAGCAGGTGGATGTTGGAGCCCAGGTCGTTACGAAGCGCCGCCGTCACCGGCGGGCCCCCCGCCGCCGCCACCGGGCTGCCGGGGCCGCCGCCACCGCCGGGGCCCAGCGGGCAGGACGCGGCCGCGGCGCCGGGGGAGAAGGCCCGCGCCATCTCCCCGAAGAGCAGCGAGTTCATCGCCCGGCGGCCGCCTCAGCCCCTGCGGTGAAGTGAGGGGTGAGGGTGGCCGGAAGCGGCGGTTTAACGGTCGCCGCGGCTGAGGCGGAGTGGCCGTTGGGCACCGCGCGAGCCGCTAACGGCCGCCGGGGCGCGCGCTGAGGGGCGCTGAGGGGAGAAAGGGGGAGCGGTGCCGGTAACCGCCGCCGCCACACGCTCCTGCGGCTGCCGCCGCCACTGCCCGGGCACTGAGCTGCCGGCGGGGCGGGGCGGGCCCGGCTCCGCCTCACCGCGCCCCCGGCTGCGGGCAGCGATGCCGCCAGGCCCCGCCCCGCTGCCAAGCCGCGCCCCTTCCCAACCTTTCGCCAAGCCCCCATGGCCACGCCTCTTCCCGTCCCCACGCCTCACGCTCCGCCCCCTCCGTCAAGCCGCGCCCCCGCGGTGCCCCATGTGCTCCACGTGTTCCCAGCGGGGTCTCAGCGTGGGGGGCGGGGGTGGTGATTTTCACAGAACCCCAGAGTGTCCGGGGTTGAAGGGCCCTGGAAAGCTCATCCAGTGCAATCCCCCCATGGAGCAGGAACACCCAGATGAGGTTACACAGGAAGGTGTCCAGGCGGGTTGGAATGTCTGCACAGAAGGAGACTCCACAACCCCCTGGGCAGCCTGGGCCAGGCTCTGCCACCCTCACCATGGAGAAGTTTCTTATATTTAAGTGGAACCTTTTGTGTTCCAGTTTGAACCCATTACCCCTTGTCCTATCACTGGTTGTCACCGAGAAGAGCCTGGCTCCATCCTCCTGACACTGCCCCTTTAGATATCTGTAAACATGAATGAGTCCCCCCTCAGTGTCCTCTTGTCCAGCTCCAGAGCCCCAGCTCCCTCAGCCTTTCCTCACACGGGAGATGCTCCACTCCCTGCAGCATCTTGGTGGCTGCGCTGGACTCTCTGCAGCAGTTCCCTGTCCTGCTGGAACTGAGGGGCCACAGCTGGACACAAGATTCCAGGTGTGGTCTCGCCAGGGCAGAGCAGAGGGGCAGGAGAACCTCTCTGACCTACTGACCACCCCCTTCTAACCCACCCCAGGTCCCATTGGCTTCCTGGCCACAAGGGCCCAGTGCTGGCTCATGGTCACCCTGCTGTCCCCAGGACCCCCAGGTCCCTTTCCCCTACGCTGCTCTCCAACAGGTCATTCCCCAACTTATACCGGAACCTGGGGCTGTTCCTACCTAGATGTAAGACTCTACACTTGCCCTTATTTTGGGGGGGTTAGCGGGTCCAACAGCACTTCTGATCCCTCAGCCAGCCCCTAGATTAATTGGCTGATGTAAAATAATTGAGTAAGTGTCGCTCTGCCCTGTGAAACGCTCCCCGCCCCTGCCTATCGCTGCTTTTGTTTCTTGGGGAAGTCACCTAATTGATAAGATTAAATTATAAGGGGTGAATTTTATTATCTAAATGCAGAGTCTTGCCCAAGTGCTAAATAACGCTGATATTACAATAATTAAGTTATTAAATAAGCATTTCCCAACTACTGCTCCTGGACCTCTGAGCCACTCGGCAATCAAAGGATATTGTTTAATTGAATTATGTGATTACTCCATTGCGCTGCCACAGATCGGAACGATGCTTCACGAGCAAGCAAAGTACACGGAAAACTCTCCGTAACGCTGGTGTAAAGCTCTAGTAATGCTATTCGCTCAAACAGCTTTTCAAATAAAATACAGTGCTTTGCTAGGGAATATTTATCGATATTAAACCACGGGCAGCAGCATCCACCTGCCGAAAATCCATCAGCACCCGCGAGTGGCGCTCGGTGCCGTAACCAAAGGCGCTTCAAAGGGCTCTGTTAATGTGTTACAAGCCTGTGTTTTCCCAGCACCTCCTGCACAAAGAAAGAAAAGTACTGGGTGGAGGAGCTTTATTAAAAGGGTGACTCAAAGGAATACCTGACAAGATTATCTCTCACCCAGCATAGAAACACTTTAGCCTCAGTTTGTGCGGACTGTAACTTGTGCTCATTGCTGAGGTTACAGGAAAACACCTTTAATACCTTGATCATTAGGGCACGGTTATAACTGCTGGTGTTGGGTAGAATCCTGCATCAAACAGAGCCCTATTTAAAGAAAAACCAAATTGCATCTCACTGGGAGACATTTCTATGGTGCGTACCCCTCCGCAGATTCACGGCAATACTTGCAAAGTGGAAGAACAGACTAAAGTGCCAATAATAAGGTGATTATTAGCGGCAGAAAACAACCAAGAGCAGGTTTCTCCCAGATGTGGGTCATTTTCCGTTCTTTAGGCACACAGCATCCTCACTGCCAGACCGCGATGCTGGGAAGAGCAGGGGGATTTCAGAACCCAGCGAAACCACTTGGTCAACAGCTGGGGAAATCCTTTTATTCCCTTTAAGGAAGCAGGAAAACATCAGAGGGAATGATAAACCAGCCAGTTAATTAATGCCTCTGTACCTGCCCGATGAGACAATGCACATTGTGCGGCTCATTAGGCAGCACCCACCACCACAGTGGTGAGGATGGATTCACCACGGTCCCATCCAAAGGTCGTTAAATCAATTAGCTGTTTTCCTAACGAGCTTTGGATGCGCATGGTCATCATCCTGCTCCGCCACTGGGCTACGGTCCCATCCCAGCCCCTAAAAGTGAATCATCCTGAATTAATTGCAACAATTAATTAGGCTTAAGCTTGGCTTGCTTGGCGAGGGCTCGTGCAAGTGCGGAGCTGAGCAGCCGCTGTCCCGCACGCGGGGACATTCCTGGGGGGATTCCTCCAATTCCGGCCATGGAAAGCTCTCCAATTGCAGATATAAATAATGAAGCACTGATTAGCCCTTTCCCATTTGGACAGAGAGGAAAAGGGATGGGAAATAGTGCTATTTCTGAAGGCAGAAACTATCTGGCAATTAAATAACAGCGGCTACCCCCAGCGATGCTAATAATAATGCGCTGGGTTTATTTTGGCTCTCAGTTGCTTCACCCAAACGCAGGCTGGAGCTGAGGAATCCGCACCCTTGGATTTGACTTTTACACCTATTTTTATTGTGCTTTGTTATCACCCTTCACTCACAAACCTCAGTGACTGTTTGATGTTTTTACAATATTAATTTTCGTGGGGTGGGTTATACATTGGGGCTTTGTTAGTCTGCTTTCCGTGGGTCTGTCTTCCTTCAAAGTAACCATTTTCCAGCCAAATCAGACCAAACCCAGCAGCTTCGCCAGCACATCTGGACCGCGCTGAGGTGCAGCGCAGAGGTGATGCTCTCCAGGGCCGACGTGAGCGATGGTTTGCGTGTTTCAGTCAATCCACCCCTAAAATGAACAAGCAGAAAATCCGTTGGCTTAACATCTGTAAAGTCCCCACTTGAAAACGTGCCACTCGATAATCTCAGCGAGGTCTTTCTTGGATCTGAATTCCCAACATTGTGGTGAAGCAGCATCTCTGCATCAACCCTGGGCTGCGGCAACCAGCTGAGTTTGCTCTTTGCCACCCTCAGAGGTGGAAAAAAAGAGGATTTATTCACCCTGGATGCTGCAGTAATAAGAGGCAGCTTCTTTCCGAGGTTGCCATTTAACAACCAGCAAGCTTCGGTGGTTAAACTGGGATTGGTATTGCTCACCTGCGGCTCTTCCCATGTGCTGCCTGCCTGAATAAGGGCAAATTTCAGCAAACTAGGCTCCTGAAATAAGTGGAATTTTGAACACCGCCTCCCCCAAAATGGTTGGATTTTAACCCAGATGGTGCGTGAGGACGGGTCAGGACACACCGGTGAGTCCTTTGGTGACTCAGACCCACTCAACGCAGCGGTGGGTGCGGGAGGACGCGAAGGCTGCGCCTCTTTGTGCATCGCCGAGGTGTCGCTCGGCGGAGAAAGGGCCGGGTTAGTCACCGGGGTTATCATTTCCAGCCCTATAAGGGAAACCCTCGGGTCGTGTTGGGATTGCATCAGTCACGGCGTCACGTTGCAGAAACAGAAAATATTTGGCAGGTTGGCTGCTATTGATAATGCAGGAGGAATGAGTTACATCAGCAGTTACAAAACCATCAGTTTTCCCTCCCTGCAGGTTACTTATTGCCTTTAAAGGAGGTTTCTCCACCTCAAACTGTGGGGTTTTTCCTCCAATATATTTTCCATGAGTCCTATCGGCTCACGTGAAATAGGAGCTGCTGTGGAATCCAGCACCTTCTCCCATTGCAGGTCAATTCCTTTCCTCCAGTGACTTTTACAGAGCTAAAAACCAATCTCACTTTGCCACATTCGGGTGGTTTGATGTGCGTCAGCACGGTAAAAAGCCAAAAAGAGGGATGTTGCTCACATAGCCCAAGAGCAGAGTTGGGGACGCAAAGGATGGACCCGGCTGGTTGACTGCAGCACCTGCCCATCTCCTCTCACCTGGGGGTGATCTCTATGGAGATGGTGTAAATATTTTGGAAACAAAAGCTTCTGCACCAGGTGCAACCCAAAAAGGTGGGTGAACTCAGGAGACAGGGATGTAGCGAGAGATAAGGATGCTGCGAAGCATCCACTAACCCGGCGCGGCCGAGACACGCCATCGGATTTCCTCGGAGACTGTGGCAATGTTCGGTGCTTCCTTAGTAACCAAATATTTGCATCTGTATTGAGTAGAGCGGCAAATATGCATCGATAAGCCAGTACAGGCCGCCACAGGTGTGTTTTAGGGCACGGCGATTGCTTTGGCACCTCGTCAGGGCTAATTGCGGGAGGCTGCATCATTAATTCGTGTATGGCCAAGCGCAGTTTCAATCCCGTCGTGGGGAAGCTTTTCATTCTGCAGGACGACTCTGGCCTCGTTAATTTAAATGTGGTTTTTTCAAAGCGTTTCGAAGAGCTTCTGGCCATGGATCACATTTCAAACCCTCCTAAACTTTTTATCAGGTATCACACTTAACAAGAAAAAGTAAAATTGTCCACTGTTTTGCAGTTAAAACAGCTCAATAAATAAATACTTTCAGGGGCAGTTATCTGAAGATGGAGGCAAGTGTCACATTTTGTAAGCTGAAACACACAGGTAAAGTGTCTTTTTTCAACATAGAAATAAGCACCTTTCAAAGAATTATCTTTTGGGAACAGATATGATATGATTTGTTTACCCACTGTTCCCCAACACATTGTAACCCGCGATGTGTTGAGCAGCATTCAATGCTCAGAGCACAGAACACTGTTACTAGGTTATATTAATATCTTTACATCTCTTTTCCAGAAACCTGAGTATTTTCACTCATTTACCGTGAGGTTTTTCAGCCTGACGTGTTTTGCACAACACAAGGTGAAGCAAAACCTGGACCACTCTGCTCTTCCATCGTGACCCCGTGGGGACGCTGGTGGCGGCCGCAGGAAAACCCGACGTCAGCGGCGTGAGTCAAAGAGTCGAAGCAGCTCCCTGTCGCATTTCCCAACGTTCTGGGGTGTTCCCGAGGGAGAGGTGCTCGGGTGGAGCTCCTCGACAGCTTGACACCCAGTTTGTGATGATTCCCAGCCCGTAACGCAGCCCTATGGCTGGGAAATACCTGTGGGCTGCGCCAGCCGCTGCAGTCACCGAGCTCGTTACGGCAAACGTGCTGACAGCGGGCAAAATACGGACCGAGGGAAGAGAAATAGTAATGACCCGGCACGCAGGGGATGGGCCTTTAATGTCTGACCTCATCATTTAGGAATTAGGTTTTTTGTCATCAAATATTAAGAATAATTAAAGGATGGCACTGGGTTTAGAACACGCTCGTATTTGCTCATTAAATAAAATAAACCAAAATGGCTTGGGAGAAGCTGCAGGGATTAAACACCTGAAAAGCAGCTCGGGGGGTGTCTTGCAGATTCTCAGCAGACGGGACGATGTGACAAGCGGCAACATGACACATAGAACCAGAGACACCAATGCGAGACGTCACCAACATACATTGGGGGTTGAAGAGGAGATTTTATCGGCGGGACGCACGTGCTGTCCTGGGGCGCTGGGTTTGGCTTTCATTGCTGTAATTTGTGCTCGAAGCCCAGAGGATTTTAGCCTTTCCCAGAGCACCCTGAGCCCTTTCCCATCCCAGTTTTCCCATCTCAGGTGAGGACAGCACTGACTTACCCCCAGGACATGCACCAAGGGTGACTGAGGTCCTGTTGCCACAACGCTTGGGAAAGAACAAGCACTCAGTGGGATTAGTGTTAATAGCAGTAATTAGTGGGGTTATCATCATGATAAAAATCTCTACATCTAAACGATTCGAGCCTGACAGTCCATTAATAAGCAGGTGTCCCTGGCTGGCCTGCCCTCCGCCTCCTTCCCCAAATTCAACCATCTCCTTTATTCCTCTCCCACCTTCCCCCGGCAGAAGATGCCGGACTCAACATCATTAGCAAGACCAGCCAAGGCTAAACATGATGTTCTTGATATTTCTATATATTTTTTTAAAAAATCCCAGGCTCTCACATATACCAAAACCGAACTTAAACCACAAACAACTTAATTTTTGCAATTTCTGCTTACTAGCTGCCCTTCTCGCTATCATACACCTTCCCCAGCAAAGCAAGGCTGTAGGGAGGGTGTTATCCTGCATAAGACTAATGCAAAATAAAAAATCACTTTATTTCCCCTGAGAAGCAGGTTGGGGTTAATCACAGTCACCCCCAAACCAGATCTGGCTTCTCCCCATCAAAACTATTTCTCCTGTGGCCCCAGGACCCCCTCTGAACATTCGCAGGTCACTGAGGGTTGCACCAGGTTTGGCTGCAGTTCACCCGCAGCTCAGGCTGGGTTATGATTCACCTAAAAGTGGTTTCTATGCTATTCTATTGTATTTTACAAGGGAAGGGAACAGGCTGAGTCAGGCAGAGGAGTGTCAGGGCAGTGGCACATTTCCAAAAAGAAGCCCCTGCTGTTTCTGGAGTGGGAAATCCACTGTGAGGTGCCCGATGCTCCAGGGTTGATGTAGGAAGGGGCAGGAAGCTCGGCGGCAGGAATTTGGCAACGGGGAATGTGTCCGATTCCCCCCAGGATCCCAGGGACAAAGGGAAAAATCATCACAGGGCAGGAGATTTGGAGAGAGATTGTAACTCCCACTTCAAATCTAGGACCTGTAGCAACAGAGCCTGGATGGAGGGAATAGCACAGCACACGGGATTATCCCGCTCTAATAAAGGCTTAATAAGCATTCTGAATATAAATAAAATTATTTGAGAGGCAGCGGCTGGACCTCTGAAACACCTCGGTGGGCTGAAAGCCATGGGCCCCATCCCGGTCTCTGAGGATGCTGCGTTTTAGGGGGTGATGCCTGGGCCCCCCGACCTGCCTTGGATCTCAGTGTTAAAATGCCACATAAGGGCCTCCCCTCAATTTATCATTTGTACCATTTTAGTTTAACTAAAAAGCACCTCTTCCTACCAGCACGTATCCCCTTCGGGAGGGAGAGAGGGGTCTTTGCCGATCTCCGAGGTTTTGATAAAGGGATAAAGCCACCAGTTCCTCCCTGAGCCGAGCAGACCGTGTGAATGAGCTGGATCAATCCTGCCCCCAAAAATCTGCAAATGGGGGTTTAGTCATTATTTTTTATACTTAATTCACCTCAGCGTCGTTTGCAGCGGTCCCTGCAATCTGTGCAGCTTGTTTTGCCACGTGCCATCGATCCTGCACGCGTGAGCTGTGAATCACCCCTGCCCGGGGTGATAACGCGGCCCCAGCGACGCGCAGCAAACAAGCCAAGGCCAGTCTTGGTTTTCCTATCTGGAGGTGGCCAGGGAGCAGGAACAAGACCCAAGGGGTGGCTCTAAATCAGCTCGTGTGACCACAGGAGGTCTCTGGAGATCCGCAGGGTGGCAGCTGAAGACTTGCCTGGTTTCATTTGTGAATTTAAAGGCAATTTGGGAATGTGGACTCGGTGCTTTTTGTACTCGTTCCATCTAGTCCTTGAGCTCGATGTGGCATAAATAGGTAAGGAATAAGCCCTGCATCGAAAACAGGGCTGGTGTGAAAAGCAAAGCTGAGGCAGGGAGGGAATTTTGCTGAAGATTTGGCTTTATTGTCAAAGGCAGATGTGCCCACTGTCATTTTCATGTGGTTCAGCGGTCAGAGGGATGTCTGGTGTCTTGATTCTGTGCTGTAAGCGCCTTGAGCAATGTTTCAGCATCGTCTGGGCAGAAACGGGCAATGATTTTGTAGGAAAAAGCTTTTCGCTGTGTAATACAGAGGAAAATTTGAGTACTGTGTGTGCTCATACATAGAAATGCTCCCCAAAACCTTTGGACAAAGGGAAAAGAGGCTTCTCGCTCCTAATTACTCCATGGTAAACTGCAACCCTGAGATGTACCCACGTAACTGAGGCTCCACCGCGGTCCTGCTGAACACACGTGATCCATGTGTCCTTCCCCCGGCTGAAAAACAAGCTGCGCGGACACGTGTCCGGGGAGATAAATCACTTTTCCTACATCGGAAAAAGTCCAGGGAATCTTTTATGGCATCGAAACGTTGCAGCTCACAGCGTGTTTATGCTCAGCAGCTCTAATCCACGGCTTGTTGGAAAATACTTCCAGGCAATTGCAGGAGGAGACAAAACACCGGAGAGAAACTTGGCCGGAGAACAAGTCGGAAGCATCGGCAGCGGGGCAGAGGAGCGGGAGGAAGGCTGCTCATCCCAACAGAGCACCCAGCCATGCAAAGCTTCCAAGAGGACATTTGCTTGGCTTGAAAAACGGAATTACGAAGGGAGGAGGCAGTGGAACAAAGGAAACCATCATGAAATACAAAGCGGAAGGCCAAGGGCTTCCCATCTTCACCAAACAGGCTATTTTGTTCAGGTACCACCTGCCCGATGGGTTTGTGCGATTGCAGCAGCAACGACGAATTAATTCAGGCTCCCAGGGACCTTTTCATGTGCAGCAGTTGCGAGAGCCCGGCGCAGACCTGCCAAAGCCCAGGGCAAGGCTGCTGCTTTGTTCTCTTCAGGAGGTGTCATTCCCAAGATTAATTAATAAGCAATTACCAGGGTTTGACCCGGTGTGAACAGCCATTGCTGGGACATCAGATCATCTCGGTGAAGCTCTTGCCCACGGAGTCAGGTTCAAGCAGTCGCGGAGGTCACACAGGCTCTCGTGGATTGCAAAGGATTTTCTTCCTCAAAAAATGTCTTTTGCAAATAAACCGGAGTGGTTTTTTTTTGGAGAGAGGGTTGACTCTTTGTTCAGCTCGTGCTTTGGTCCATCCGTTTGAGTTGTTTTACTTGTGTTGATGCATTTTCCCCAGTCTCGCTCCTCTCTTACTTCTAATTTAAGTAACACGCTTCCCCAAAAGCCTTTGCCGACTTCCCCGGCGCGCGGGGGATCTGGAGGGCATCGCTGTTGTGCGTCCTGCGGAGCTTTGAGCCTCCGTGTGTGGCCTGTGTCAGCTGAAACTCGCCAAAACACTTTTCTTTTGTTCTTACCCCCCTCTAGCTCTTCTGGGGTTGTTTTTGTTCAACTTCAGGCCCTCCCAAGCTATTCTGCTCCGCAGAAGCGCTACCACGCTGTTTCCACCTTCTTTTCAAATCTGCCTTCCCCATAAATCACAGACCTCTCGTGCTCCGGGCAGGATGCACTTGATACGCTGCGCTTTATTTTCCAAAATACATCTCTGGGCCTTTGCAAAACCCTCCAGAACAGCTCTAGTTTATTGCAACTGTGCGGTTTATGACCTCCTTTTAAGATCCTGCTTCCTTGCAGCTGTAACGACATTGGTGAACAAACGGCGGTCGCGTTCTGCTCCTGGGAAGCTTAAGGATCTGCCGATCCAACTGCGCGGGTAGAAAAAGGACCATTTTGCTGGTGTAAACTTGACTAGTTCATGCAACAGCAGAGCCTGTTTTCGCAAGAGACCTGTGCGAGCATAAAGGGAGCTAAGCCGGGATTTGCGTCAGCAAAAACTGGAGCTACGCCGGAGTTACCTGGCCAGGTAAGCTGAGGAAAGGTACCACACAAGTACTTGTAACACCCTCCCTTGTGCCAGTGAGGCAAGAGCTGTGGAGGAAAAGCTGCGGGACTGCCTGGCACGCTGACTCCGTGGCTGAAAAGATGTATTTTTCTGTGAAAAAACAATAATTAGGTAGCAAGGCAGCCAATATTCCTCCCCAGCTTTCCAAAATACATTAATAGTTCTTGTCTGGAGCTTAATCCATCAGTCTTACGCAAACAACAAAGTCCAAACGCGGTGGGGTTTCAGTCTTGCACCTGAAGTCTCTCGTACAGCGCAAAGCTTTGGAAGCAGAGTCATAAAAACCTGGTTTCTTGTTACCTGCTGGCTGCTGCTTTCAGGAATCGCACTGATCTGAAGGGTCATTTGCTCACAAAGGGTTTTTAGTATCGCCCAAGCTGCCGTGCGCCGGTATCGGTGAGCAAGGCTTGCGCGTCCACCCGTAGGGGTATTGCAGCTGCTTATTTGGAGAGAAGACTGTTAGGTTTGACTTTACAGTGCTTTTAAAATGAGGCGTGTTTTTCTCTTTTATGTGGCTAAAAGGCTAAATAAAAGGTTAAATATCGCTGTGCTAAAGAAGAACAAACTCCACGCATTAGCCCCCGTCCTTCGTAAGGCAAGAGAGATTGACCCAGCCGACAAAGGTGCCCACTGACATGTTCCCGAGTCCCTCGCTAACCAAACTTCTCGAGGCGATTCGCTATTGCGTGCTCCTCCCCAGCACCAAATCTGCCTGCCAGGAGTGACATAAGCACCCGCGGAGGCGAGAAGAAAAACACCGCGCCTTCACCTGATTGCTAATTGCCAAATCATAATGCGTGCTCAACGCTAACAAAAGGCATCAAATAGGTTGCCGAGTTATTCAGCCTCTAAACCAATTATTACTTATGGGATGGGGCTGTGTTAGGATTGCGGAAATACAAGTTGAAACAGAGACGAGGAGGACAGGGAAAGCTTTATTAGATTCCAACTTCACCACGTGTCAGTTGGGTTACAGGAGAACAGAACCGGTGGCAAAGGGAAGTTAAGAGCATGCACAGCTGGGCGAGAAAGGGCAAGGCTGTATTCAAAGCGGGTACCTGGCTTCAGGTCAGGGCATGCACACTGAAAAAGAAGCCATTGAAAGGGCAAGTGGCCGGCTCAAGAAGTGTGCAGCGTCTATTTTCCATGCATTTTGCTGAAGCTGAAAGTATTACCGGAGAGAGAAAAGAAATTCGATGCGAGGAGCATCCCTCCGAGAGGTAAAGTCACCGTCGGTACCAAGCGACCGGAGGCGGCGTCGCGCGCTCTTGCTTTGGATACAGCCTCGGTGAGAGTCAAGCCAGGAAAGACACCGTGAGATGCAACATGCCTTGGAGAGAGGCAATGCGAAGCGCCGGGGGGTCCCCGAGTCTCTAAGGCTCATGTCCCACAAGGGGAAACCTGCTCTGCACATGGGATCAGTAAGGACAGCGTCACTGCCGCCGTCCTTACTATGAGACTCTTTGTTTCCTCTGTCTCCTTGTCCAAACTACGGGCCGGAAAGAGCAGCAGCTCTGAGCCCCGAGAGAGGAGCTCTGAAAGAAAAGATGAGAAAGAACTTGGCATTTAGGCTACTGCATGGTTAAAGTACTCGTCAAACCCATCTTACCCATTTGTTCGGTTTATTGAACTTCAAAGAGGTGAACACTAAAGCATTAAGATTTACTGGTTTGGATTCCTTTCTGTACAAGTTCTTTCAACCAGCTTGAATACACAAGGCTTTACAGATAGAACACTGAAATACAGGATAAAACAAATCTAAATTCCAAAACACTCCAAGAAGGGAAAAAAAAATGTAGAAAATAAAATAAAATAAAACAAAATAAAATAAAATAAAAAAGAGAAACCAAACTGCAGCACTCCTCAGGGAAGGGACAGACTGCACGAGGAGGAACACCAAGGGATGGAAGGCAAGCTAGTGTAGTCTGCCCAACGCTTCTGTGTGCTGGCGGCTCAGGGGATGGAGTTCAAAAGATCCTTGAGGAAGCTGTCGGGATCACTGATTTCTGACAAGAGTCCTTTAAACAAAAGAAGACAGTACAGAATAATTAGATCCACCAAGCAGTTTCTCCTCCCCACAGTAGGGATTCACGCTAGGGCATGTGGAAGTTAATGATGACAGCTGCAACGTTATTTTAAGGATGGACAAGACCAAGATAAACCCTCGTTGGATGTGTGTGCAGAAGGGACCAAAGCGTGCATATTAAATCCATACAGCATCACTCTTGTGCAACAGAGCGACAGCTAGCCGGCTGCCCAGCAGCTCTGTATGTTGGAGAGCAAGAAACTGGCCTGGGACACAACTAATTTGTGACACAAGTTAAGAATAACCTCTTTGCAGGTGAATTTTCAGCACCTCCTGAGGAAACCAAAATCCCTACAGCAGGAACTCTTTTGCCTTTGGTACAGGGTTGCATCTATTTATCAGCCTTCAAACCACTTATACCCAGAAAAACATCCTTAAGCTGTGATGTATGTATGTTTAAAAGAGCAAGGGGAGGATCTGTGGGATCAGGTGAGAGAAATTTTCCTGTCTGGGGATGCTCAACTGTTTGTGCAGTAGCTGGAGCGCCAATGTCTCCTCCTCTCGCTCGTCCAAACAAGCTGTGGCGGCAGGAATGCTGCCGGCTGGAGCGAGCGGCCGTCACGAGTTGCATAAGACGGCCTATAAAAGGGAAAGCGCACGCTTACCGGCCACATCCAAAAACTCGGAAAACGTTTCGACTGGCATGAACTCCTCCTGGAAGGTTTTCAGGGCCTTGTCTGCAGCTTCGTGTATTGGCATGTCGTTGTGTCGGATGAATTCAGCAAGAGAGTAGGACCAGCCCCCCTCTGTGTTACTGGTAGGCACCTTCTACGAGAGAGGAAAATGGGACCAAATCAGTCCAGAAACATAACTATTCAGAAGAATAACTGCAAGCCCTGATGCTTTATCCTGCTGCTCTTGGACTTGCAGCCCCCTGTCTCTCATAAACAAGCCACATTGAAAAAGTGACCCTATATGTGACTTTATAATCTTTCTGTACAGAGAGCGAACAAGGTCGCTGGCGTTTTCTCACCCTAATTATTTAACCTTTGGAAACGGCAGGTTTCTTTCTGGTGGATGCCCCCACCTCTTTCCTTACCCAGCTGTTTCCCCGGTGCAGCTCTGAATGTCCTTGCTTTAGTGAACCGTTAACAGAAAAAATACACAAATACAGGATACAGCAGGACTGCTGTAAACTGGAAAAGTCTCTCATTTCCTCAGATACCGAATTAAGAGGGGTACAAGAAGCACAGGCAGCCTCTTGTGGCCTTTCTGCTCATACAAGGTGAAATGTTATGTTTAGAAGGATCTTGGAGAAGGGAGCTTCAAACCCTGCCTTTTATTTTCAATGCAAGTAGTTGGTACCAAGGTGATATAGACAAACTTTAGTGTTCTTTCTTACCTTGAACATGTTGTAAATGAGATCTACGAGGGCCCAGAAGAGAAGGCCAGAGCGGTACGTTGCGTATTCCTTCACCGCCTTATCTGCCAGTCTAGGGAGATAATGAAATCAATTTGGAGTTAATCACTTTACTGTGCTTTGGTAACCGAGTTGATGAATAGCACGAAAGTTGAAACGGCCAAATAATACACAGGGGGAATGGCTCTGAGGGAGCTTTGCTGCGTGTGCCGGGACACAAAACAAACACTGGGCATCCGTGGTTTCTGTGCAATGATTCCTATGGCCAGGGAGCCACTTGGCCAGCTGTGGCTAGTGTGACCAACGCAGGTTAGCCAAGGAAACCTTATTTCACAGGAACAGAACAAGCACAGAGGGAAACGCACTGTTCAACTATATAGGAAGTCAACAGCAGTCAGAAAAACAATGCACAGCCCCATTTGTATGCTCGGTGCTGGGAGCACAGCAGATTCCTGAAGAAATAGCTAAATCTAGGTTTCAGCCGCAGTCCGTATCAATGACAGAAAACATAGTTTTGCTTCTAACTCACAAAAGCGTTTCTGAAAGACTCTGAGGGAAACATCCTGCCCTTGAAGAAATGGAGGAACTTCCAATTAATATCTTCTTGGTTCTTAGGAAAGAAGGAATTCTGCTTTTGGAAATTCAGCATCTGGCAGGAGAAATGCTACAAAAGGTGCAGAGTTGTCCTGGGATAACAGCTCCCCAAGTTTACAGGATTAATCACCAACAGGTCCTGGCAAGGCAGAACCTCCTGCCAGCAGCTCTAATGGCTTTGGAATTCTCTTGCATGTGTTTCTCAGGTACATCTGCCTCCATCACATGCCGCCTCCTGCTTGCCTCTTAAAAGCTTTTGGGGGAAAAAAAAGCTGATTTTAATGCATCCAGAGCTAGTTCAGCTGACACAAGTCAGCAAAAGGGTGTCGTCTGACCACGGGCCCAGCTGCGATCCGCACAAGTTGGGTGTTTTCTTGGTGGGAAATGAACATTGCGCTGCTTTTATTCTAAAAGGCTCCATTTTAATGCCTGCCCTTAAAACAGGCGGCTTGGTAGGTGGCGGCTTGCTTGGGCAGCTAGGCTTAATTATTTAAAGAAAAACTAATCAGTAAAGGTGACTAAATTTCCACGGGAAGAACGGCAACTTAAAGCGAGGCTAATTCTAGACTCCCAAATACTGCAAGACAGAGGTTCTTTTTATGCGAATGGTTTCGATCTAATTGGAGTCTGCTCCTTTAATTGAAAACTAAAAGGCCCTTGTGGGTGAAGTCTGGTAGGTACCTTTTGGAACTGCTACTTCATGTAATAGCTGCCGCGTATTCATTAACGTGAGCTGGTTCAGGCTCATCAGCCGTGCACGGATCACCAGCACAAAGTGAGACACGAACACTCTGGGAGCCTCGCGTCTCTCATGAATATTTTAGAAAGGTCACAGTCAGGAGCGAAGGAAAAGAACAATAAATCCAAAGGATATTTTCCTCCCAAGCTCCAGAGGAAAGCTACATTGAAAAGTGATTTTTCTAGCCACAACTCTTGGTTCAGTAACAACAAGCAGGTAATCGGTCGCTTGAGTCAGTCATTTGGAATTTGTAAATTATATTTACAAAAAAAAGAGAACAAACCCAGAACTCCTACTCATTCTGGTAATTTCATCTTGGGGTTGAAATACAAAGTGTTTTTAAAGCACGGAAGGTGCTGAGCATCTCCCGCTTTGGCCTTGTAGACAAGACGGCTGTAGCTCCTGGCACAGAGAACATTTTTGGCTGGATTCTCCTCAAAACTGTTTTATACCAACTAATCCAGCTGAGCAGCTGGATCAAACACCTCACCACAGCCCCGAGTACGGGCAGCATGTGTTGTCTTCATTTACATCTGAGGGAATGTGAGCTTTCCAGGCCCTTTTTGGGATCACGAGCTGATCCTCAGCTGCTCCTAGATGTGCTGTCGGTTCCTCCAGCGGCTTCATCGCCCTCAGTAACGGTGGCAGCGAGTCCTCACGTCTCTCTGGCCTCCAGCCCACACCGCCCTATGGACGCGGAACTGCATCCCACGTGTAGCGCTCATTTTCACCTGCAGACGTGTCACTCTGATGTTGCAAACCTTGGTTTCCTTTGTAAACTCAAGGTCCTGGCACTTTTCTGCAGAGCGTTTCCCTCTCCATCGCCCTCTTCCTCATTTGCCACAAGAATAAATAAGCAGCGAGCTTGGAAATAAGAACTGCCATATTTCTATTTCTGAGAGGTATTATCAGTGGAAGGCTTTGCGCTCTCTTAGTCTGCAGGGATTAAAGAAAGCCCTTGAATAAACCTTGACATAATTCCTGAGGACTGGTTCTGTTTTCCCCTGAAATTCCACAGATTGGAGGGGTTAGCTGGAAGTTCCTGGCTGTGTCGTTTCAATACGCTTTCATTACACACATGCTTAGAGATAAGATGGGAAAGAAACAGACTCATTTACCGAGGGTTTTAAAAAACATGAAATATCCACAGCAAAGCCACACGAGGGCTTTGCTTTCCCAGACTCTTTCGCAGGACGCGTGAAATGCTGCACGCCCTTGTGTCCGAGAAAACAGAACGTCCACGATAATATCTGCTGTTAAACGCCCTTTCCCAGAACTCCGGCAGGGTGGTGGAAACAGGAGACAGGGAGCAGGCTGAGCTTGAAAAGCAGAAACTAGCACAGAAATCCATACCGGAGCCTATTTAAGGGCTCTTTCACTTTTGATGCCTCTAATAGCATTGATGCATGCTGTGTTGTGTGCTGCTACAATGGAATGACTTTATCAAACACATAATTAAAGTCATCAGAATAAGAATGCCCTTTAAGGCGACTTAGAATAATAATGAATTTATTCCTAATTATGACAGCTATTTAAAATCATCTTTTCAGCAACTGGAATTCCGCTTCTTTCTTTGGAAATATGTGCTTTTGTCAGGCAGGCGCAGCCACTTATTCTTGTACTTCAAGTGCTTGACAGCTGCTATTGATATTTTTCTTTTTTAAAAGCAAAGGCATTTGATTTCTATTTCTATTTTTCTATTTAAGGAAGCTGGTACACTGATCAAAAGAGCACAGGAACGGCTTCTTTAGTAAGGCGAGCAGAGAGCGAGCTAGCTGCTCTGAAACCACACACACCAGAAGTTACTCCAGGGTTTCACTTGAGGGGGGAGAGGGAATAAGCATCTTACTATAATATTTACCTGGTTTTAGCTATATTCCTAGGAAAAACATCATTCCCACTGCCCAGCTGATTGATTCACTCCAGAAAACACCCAGAATTGAATGCTCTGGCTCATTCCTCTGCAACGCTGAGTATAAAGCTACTCAGAAGCGTTACTATCTGCTTTTTTACCAAAATGCCTGTGCCTATCCTCAGCTCCCCATAAACTGCCCAGTGGCTCTAAGGTGACAGGCACAGGAGCAGCACCGGGGCAGTGACAAACCTGCTGGCTCCACCTGGTGACACCACCCGCGCGTGGGAGGTGACGAGGAGCCTCTTGAGGATCTCCACTCGCATGGCTTTCCACTTCTCGGGGGGCGAGATGTGCAGCGCCAGCACGGTGTAGTAGTGGGGCCCGTCCACCTCGTAGGCACTCTCCACCCACTTCTCTTTGGGGTGCTCCATGAAGCTCTGCAGGTTTTTCTCCTCCCTCGACGTCGCTCGAGTTCTAAAACACAAGAAAAGCTTCAGCAGCCATTCTGGTGGTTTGAGGAAAAAGCAGCGCTGGGTTGGCACAATCGGGCTTTTCCCAAATTCAGCCACTGGTTTATTTAATATTAGCTCCTAGTAAAGCGTACAAGTCTAGCAAAGTCACTTTTTCTTAGGGCTGTGTACAGTACTAGAGAGGTTTGCAAGGTACTTGGCGTTGCCCCAAGGCTGGCAGTGCTACTGTAGAGCTATATTTCCTTTTATTTAGAGAAAAAATAGAGTCAGGCCAGCCAGTGTTCCTGTTGTACCATCTCCCCTCTGACACCAAGCACGTGACTGCAGCTCTGACAGCCAGCATCGATATATGTTATTCATCTACCGCAAAAGCAATCGCTGAGAAGATACAGGGCAATTTCAAACCCAAAAAGATAATGTATTTACTGTAAGCTGGTATATATAATTCTTTTCCTTTCCCCCAGCTCCAGCCTCTTCAGGAGTCCTGACGCTCCAGAGCTGACGGTGCAAACTCCACATTACAGGAGACCACGTGAAGATGTATCACGTTTTACCACCGGCTATTCCTCTGCTGGTCAGAAGACGCTGCCAGCCAGGTAGGTCCCTTGATTTTTAAGTTAGATATATTAATACTCTCCCTTATTAGGAATATATAAAGCAGCATCTCAGCAGATAAAGCCATGTCTGAGTGTCAGCATTGTGTGACCTTTTCATCTGCTACATGATGCAGCTGGTAGCCAACTAGTAGCCCTTCATTTTGTCCATTTAATATCGAATGTGTCTTTAGAAAAAAAATAATGTCTGGAAACTACATAATTCATTTTTATACAAGAGCCGCACAGCGGGTTCTGGGCTCTCTGGTGCCAGTAAACAGACTAACGAGATGAAAAGAATAGTTTCATTTATTTGTCTCCCAAGGGACTTGGAAAACAATAGCACAGGGATCTGGAGATAGATATTAAAAACAATAGACAAATTGTATTAGAGCCAAAACGTTGATTAGTTCCAGGCGGGAAAGACAGAGATTTCATTGCACTTCATTTGGAGTGACCTTGGTTGAACAGGCATATATTCAAACATTTATACCCTCTTCTAATTAGTATTACTTTCTGGTATCTAACTACACAAATAGCGCCTACACATTTGTAAACTTAGACATAGTGTCAAGCAAAAGCACGCCTGACACTTATGCTTTGTATAAATAAGATATTACTGAAACGCTTCAGCTGCTAAAACATACTAATAATAATACTAATTTAAAAAAAAAATCTTAAAAATGACAGCGAAATCCGATGGATCTGAACAATACAGGAGAATTGCACTATGTCAAAACAGGAAACAAAACTGATTTTGCTATTTTAATATTGGATAAGATGGTACCAGGGTTAAGTTTTCAACTAACAGCAATTACTTCATCACAGTGTCTCTCTTCTCTCTGTTCCTGAGAAAATTAAGCTGCCAGTGTCTCTTTAATCTAATAACCCTCTTGCTCAGCCCAGAGGTATTAATTACATCTAGAATGGAAAGAGAAGCTAATTCCCAATTGCTTTTACTCAATAAGTTCCCTGTTATCCTGCATGTTCAGGCAGCAACGCTTCACTCCAAACAATGTAAACTTTTAACAGCCTGCTTAAGATGTGCAATTTGCTTCCTTCTAAAACTTTTGTGTGATTTTCCCATCCTTTTTGCCACATAGACCTAACAAAGCCCAGATTTATAGACCTTTCTGAGACAAAGAGTGGAAAGCAGAGGTTGTTGCAAAGAGAAAGGTACTGACGTGTTGAGGACGTAGAGCACCGTGTGGATTATGTAGGGAATGAGGTGTATGTTGCTCTCCCTTCCTCCTCCTCCAGTATCTACGCTGAATGATTGCTCCATCGCAAAACGGAGAAATAGCAGTTTAATGTCATGGACATTGAGCTGGTAGGTAGGTTCCCGCTGCCCTGTGCATTCCTGGAGGTACGTGTTGTGTCTGAAAAACAGCAGTAAGTACTACTTTATTAAAAGAAAACCACTTTCAAAACTTCATTTCAGCTTTTTTCTTCCACACCATAGCTAAGAATCTCAGCTTATATCCAATTCCATCTGCATATATATATATATATATAAATACACACATATATACACTCATAGATACCATTTTCCCATGTCCAGAGCTTGGGATACATTAAAGATGTTACCACTCCTGATTTCTAATGTGACTGTACAAACCCCAAACAAGGTGGAGCAGAATATTGACAACAGGACAAACCATCTCCATCTGGCTCAGGTTTACTAAGATTTAGCCGCCATCATCCATGGTTTGAAACGAGGAGGCCTCTGTGGTATCATCCTGACTCACGTATCCAAATAAAAACAGCTCGAGAAATAAGTTTTTCTACTCACCGTGCTAAGCAAGTAGCAAAAGCAGACTCTGGCACATGAGGTCCCCACACGGGCAGGAGCCCATTGCACTTGGTGTTGGCATTTTGTAGGGCTGCGCTCTCCCATTCTTCCCGGCCGCGAGCAAGTCTGTGGTGAGAAAGCAAGCCATACCCAGGCCAGTTAGAAGAAGGCAAGTGTTAGTCTACGAAACCGTCAAAAATTGACAATTTCACAGCTTCTTTAGATTATGGGCTTTATTTTTCAGTGTCCAGGTAGACCACAGAGAAGCAAACCCACTCTGAGTGACGAGGCCAAGTGGCAGGCTCACAAACCACCCTGGATAACATCAACCACGACCACCCAGCCTGTGACCAGAACGTACCTCACAGCCGCAAGGTGGCAATCGTAGTGGACAATGTTGAAGTGAGAGACTGTGCTGTATCCCTGTTGTTTTCGGGGCTTGTTCTCAAACTCCTCTAGTGCAACACGTTTGGTGAAAGTATAAATACCCAGGACTTTCGTAGGCTGCAATGACACAACAGCTACGTTAAAGAACGTTAGACCACGCTTGGCATTATTTTGACGCTGCACTGAATTTCATCTTTCCCAGTCTCCAACTCAAACTTGCGCTGATCAAATGTTTTTTCCACCTTTCATTGGAAAAACACTTCCACTTCCCAACCACCTCTGGAATTTCTGATCCCAAGAATTAAACCTGAGATTTCCTGATCTTCCAGAGCCAACACACCAACCCTTGTGAGAGAGCTTTGCAAATGTATTTTGCTTCACCTGAAACTTGTATCCTTCCCGGCAGATGCAGCAAGTCAGACCTGGCTCTTCTATAAGTTCCTCCATCTGTTTAAGCAGTGCAGTCTTGGTCACTACCTGACCCTTCTCATTCGTCTGAAAGAGAGAACAAGCCAAGCAAGTTAAAAGGACACCGATGAATGCCACTGTCCCCAGCACCGTCACAGGAATGCCCAGCCCATTTCCCAGCCTGCTATTAGCAACCATATTTACTCTCCCAGCAGCACCAGGCAAACCGCGGGCTTGAGCTCTGCAACATTCATCAGTAAATCATTTTACACAATTCCTTGTGTGGCAGTTTTAGCCAGACAGAAATAAAAGACTGGTAGATGGTGAGTCTGCCGTCGGTGCAAACAGACATTACCGTCATCCCCAGAGTGCCCAAGGCCTTCTGTCTCATTGCCATGGCCATCCGCTTCTTCTCTGCACGCGTCTCCTTCCGGGCAGCGTCAATCTTCTTATTCACCTCTGGATGTTCCCTTAGTGCCTCCAGAAGATTCTCCGCTAACGTCCCGATCCCCTCGTCGCTGGACACCTGCTCCAGTTTGTGCAGGTTGGTGATTGAGTCTGTACCGATCAGCACCTAACAGGGGTTGAAAAATAGCACTTGCTTCAGAAAAAGGCTGCACGGGACAGCGACTGATCCCTCTAATCTCACCCACAACAGCTGAGCAGAAGCACTGATTTGGAACAATTTTTGCCGAGTGTCTTATTTTCTTCTTTGATGCTCCTACATTATGGATCCTGGGTCCTAAAACTGCCTACAAGACTGGGGCAATGTGCCTCTACACTGACCAGAGATCAGATGTGCGTGTTGGATAAAGAGCATTCTTATAACAAAAATCAGGCCCTACGAAGCTTATCAATACCACAGGGTGTTTCAAAAAGATGGACCCAATTTCAATATATGGTGATTTCAATTGGGTCCAGCTTTTTGAAACACCCTGTATAGAGTTCACAGTCCTGAATTACCTTCCCTTCACATCGGTGCATAAATCTCACCCCACACAGAATGAGAACCTATTTAAAGTCAAAATCTCTGCCCTCCAGACTTTCCCAGACTAGTGGATGATACCTGAAGCTGCTGCCTTTCTTCAAGTCCAGCAAAAAACAGCATAGAAGCAACTACTACAGAAATAACTGCTTAACTACAGCCACAAATAGTTTAACAAGTCATCCACGTCCTACTTGGCTTTTGGGACAGCGTCCTCACCTGTGTAGCAGGGTGCTGGGTGGCAAGTCCGCGGAGCAGGCGCAGGATAAAAGGAAGCGCAGGTCGAGATAAGAATTTCTTCCATATGTCTGCGTCCAAACTGCACGGAAAACAAGAGGCAGCAGCTGAAGGGCGGTCACTCGTTCCAAAAAGGCACTTGGCGGTCAGCCAGCAGGCAACACAAACACCCTTCCCCCCGGATCCCTCGTCCGTTAATTAATGAAGCGACATTCGCACGCCCACTTGCATGTTGTGCACACTAAGAGCCACAGTGTCAGCTCGTAGCCTTGGGATTTGATTTATGTTCGTGAGCTGGTCATCAACAGCAAAAGCTCTATTTCAGTGTAATAGGTAAGGAACAGGTAGGAAACATGAGCATTGTGATATGTGGGAAACCAGCTTGGATGGGTATCAAATGGGAAGATTTTCGGGTTTTTAGCCCATCTCTAGAGCAGCACTGTCTCAACAGACTTTCTGCATCACAGCTGTACCAAATCTAAACGCTTCTGAACATGGACTAGTTAATGGCTTTCTTGGTAGACTGCTGTGGTGATGAGAGGAGGATGTTTGGGATCATCACACATATTACATAGTGACGCTTACTTCTTTGCGCTGGGGATGTGTTTTTTCATGTAGTCAAGGGCATTCTGCGTAATTCCCTTCTGAAGGATGAGATCTTTCAGCTGATGGCCGTTGCTGTTGTTCTTTATTCCCGCTGCTATTTTACAGAAGCAGTCCAAGAAAACTTTATCATCTCCACTGTGCTCCTCGTCGTACCTGAATGAAGAGAAGAAACGGTAAACTGGGGGCTCTGCAAAAATCTCTGCCTGCAATTCTCATTACATTATCACTGAATGCACGTACCTACTCCAGCTTAAAGGCTCAGAAAAGCTACTCAGACCTTGTCATCTCAGAATATACTCTAAAGCCCTATTTCTTGAGCTACATGCTCACGTATTTCTTTTTAAAATAGCTTAGAAGTGAAATAGGAAATTAAGCTTATGCACCAGGAATCTCTGAGGCTTTGCATTACACCGAGGGAAGCATCAATAAGGAAAAAAAAAAGGTATAGACTTGTCAGTACAACAGATTTAATGTGCTTTTAATTGAAATATGACAACATACTTATCAAAGTTGCAGTAGGGCTTGAATCGATCAACCAGAATCTGCATTTTCTCCATTTCCCCGAAGGACAGGTAAGGGATGATGCGCAACAGGCCTTGCAAGACGCTGAGGTTGGAACGGACAAAAGTGCTGTTAATCTGATCGAGCAACATTACCAGCTGATCTTTGTCACCGGTGAGAAGGAGGTTGCCCTGCAAAGGAAGAAGAGCCTGATTTATGTTCAGGAATAAATCTACAACCTTCAAGAAAACCCTCAGTCTGGTAGCTAGTAGACTGCTCCAGGCTTAAAGGATTAGAGGTCTAGACCCTGATGAAGAACAAGATCCAGCCTCATTCCCAAATGTCTGTGCAACAGCTGGATCAACTCCTCTTCCTGACACCTGACTTCTTCCACTTACTATTAAAGCATTTTCCAGTCAAAAACGACTAATAATTCCAACCCAAAGGCCATCAGCTTCATATACGCCAAGAGTTTCAAAAGATGAGTAAGAAACTTCTCATTCTCAGTCTAGCTGAGATATAATTTTTATCCTCAACTACCTGGAAAAATCAATCACGTTTTCAACATGTACAAAAACACTCAAAAAACCCAGGGCAGAGCCATGTCTCTTCTTGTCTCTCACTGGCCTGTGGCCCAAAGCAGCAAGGAAGGGATCCAAGTGGTGCTTAATAACCCCCACCCCGGCTGTGCCAGATCATCCTGCAGATGCCCCGCAGTGCTGCTGGCTCAGGGCGCTCCTGCCCTGCCAAGACACGCCAGCAAGCGGAACAAGGGTTAGACTCCCGTTTAACACACCTCTGCAGCTCCCGGAGCTCAGCATCGCTGTCGTAAGGTATTTACAAGCCTCGAATCCCAGTCAACATTTCCATTTGTGCACCGAGCCCCAGGTACTCACCTTGTCCTCGCTCAGAGGTTCCGCGTTGGATTCATCCAGAATTATCTCCATTATACTGAGCACTTGTTCGGCCACGGCTGCCCCTCCGCTGTCCTTACTCTCCTGCTCTGCCACCAGAGCCTGGAAAGGTGACACCAGTTATTGCAACACCAGCAGTAACTGGTTTAACTGACCCACACACTTCCACTCGCTAACAGATAAAGAATGGCTACCAGAAAATTTGCAATGCCAGCCCAGCAATATTTAAGATCTCTTAAGATCTTTAAGATCTTTAAGATCTCTTCTAGTTATAAGGCAACATGACACTCAGAGGTGGTTTAAATTCATCGGAGTCCAGACAAAACACTATGAAAGTCGAGGTTGCCCTTACCAAGTTGAGAGTTCCCAGCATGACATTCAAAGTGTTCATCTCCGGCTTGACCAACTGCTGACGATTTATTTTCACCTTCACACAGTAACTGAAGAGTTTTAACAGCACCTACAAAATACAGAGAATGCATTCTCTACGGTACCTTCAAAATAAGTAGGAGGATTTTGCTGAAACTAGAAGCACCTAATAATCTAGCTCGTTTCCAGACTTGTGGGGTTAATTACAAGCCAGACTTTTACACCATTATTAACCTTAGGACAGCTTTGGTTTTCAAGTAAGGCCAAGGCAGAAAAATAATCTCTCTAGCCAGATCGGATTTAGTCTTACCAACTCCTCAGCTTCTACACACTTCAAAGTCTTTGTAAAGAATTGTTAACCAAAAGGAACAGGAGAGGACAAGAAGGAATTTCTCAGGTTTTCATTAATTAGTGACTTGAAATCTCTGCTCCAGCACTTAAACTGCAACACAACCCAGAGAACTAAACTTGATTAACATTTGTGGCATTTTCCATCATGTAACTCGTGAGCCCGAAGGACAGAAGCTGAGACTCACGGTTAAGAGGTGCCGCCCTTGTTTGAAGTCCTTGATGCCGGTCAGCCTGTTGAGCATGCACTCCAAGCCTCCACACTGGGCCATGACACCGGCCATCTTATAAACCTCTTCCTCATCCTCCTCTTCATCTACAGGACAGATACAGGTTGTGAAGAGAGGAAGCAGCCACAACATGGCAAGCTCGTGCAGCCCACCAGACAAAACAGCAAAGCAAAACCGCAGTACAGTAGGACACATTCACCACGAGTTCAAGTCACTTCAACCATATTGAATTTGAAAAGAATTATGAGCAGGAATATGAAGAAGAGGCAGGCAGAATGGTCCCTGCGCCACGCAAGCGTTCACATTGAAAGTACAGATTTAAAGGGTTGTTAAAATCCTCCTCCACTGTAGGTGAAGCAGGTAAATGTAGCAAAAGCAACGTCAATCAACTGTAAGCTCAGCGCTGTAAGGATAAGAGCGTCATTGCTCTGCAGTGAACCTCAGATTTCAAACCTAATCCCAGCTTTCAGAAGACAAGTGCATTACCAGTAGTGGAGTCGAGAGACTCGATGAATTCCTCCGTTGCATCTCCCAGTAGCCCTCGCATGCGGTAAATGATCCTCATCGGCTCCCCCTGCACCAGAGGAGAGCATCATGTTAACCATACCTCTGCGGACACATACGTGAGTGTGGCAGACGCATCTCTTCCCGTCCCAAAGTACATGGGTACCTCTGAGATGCACATTTTGAACGTGAAAGTTGGGATCCCTTGAGTTTTAATCAGCTGTGTAGTAACTGAACTCCTAACCAGTATCCGAACCTGTGTTTTATCATGTTGGAGCGCTGAATAGCTTTGGATAAACCCCATTTCTAGCTGGTTCTCTGCTAAACAATTCTGGTTAGAAAAAAGTCTGTTTGGAGCTTATCACCTGCCTAAATTGACTTTTGGGTTGATGAGTCCAGTTCTCATTAGTGTGTAACACACCCTCCAGCCTCAGTTCTCCTTTGCGCTGTTTTGACCGCGGATGTTAACACAGCGAAATCTTTCAATCCCTCTTTTTCCCCTTACTAAGGTGAATTAAAAACAACAGTGAAGCCACCACCTGCAAAAACATCAATAACTCATTTATTGGTCTGTCCGCTTTTCCTCAGCATTGCTAATTAGATGGATGGGCTGGTAATAGTCTCTTCCTCCTTCTACCTTCTCCAACAGTTTCCTTTAGCACCAGTGAAAGATCTAACCAAGCAAAACGTGTTTCATCGACAGAGAAACGTGTACTTTCCACGGCAACTTTTCCCTCCAAGGGTATTGCACAGCGTGGGAAATACAGGGATCAGGCACAGCCCAGTAAACGAAGCAGGAGAGGCTAATTGGATGAGTGCTTTCAAACAGATAAAATCTGCAGTGATGGAAAATGGAAGAGGAGGAGGAAAAGGCAACTTAACGAGCTTTCAGTAGGCCAGCATATTACTAAAATAATACAGCCCAACCCATTGAAGCACAAGCTGTGCTTTTCGCCTGGGAAAGGGCTAGTTTTCCAGATGCATTTCCAGCTGGAGACGCTGACAGCATTTCACTAAACTTTCCATTTTAATCCATAGGACTGAATAAAAAGCAGAAAAGAAAAATCCCAGATTTGGGAGCAGGAGACCTTGCGAGAGAAAACCTGTCAGCGAGCGCACTAAGCCTAATGTGGAATAAGCAGCGCTTAATGTCACAGCAAATACATAAGCACAGGGAAAGCCCCGGGGGGAAGATCTGCTCAAAGGCCACGCTAGAGACCAGCAATTAACACCACAGGGGCCCTGGTAAAATGGCAGATGAACAAAAAAAAAGCCAGTGAGAGACAAGGGAAACAAAAAGAGGCCTGAGGTTGCGTTCTTGTGCGCCTGTCTATATCCTAGGGAACGTGAGCTCAGCTCCAGAGGCGCTTTGCGGAGCAGCGCACAAAGGAAGACAGATGAAAGCTGTTCGGTGACGGAACGCTGAGCAAACTGCCTTTCGCCATCAGCCGCACGTCGGCTCAGCTCGGCATCTCGCTGCCCCAGGTCGGGGCACGATTTCCCTCGGTAACTTGATTAGAGCACCAATTAGACCTCACAGATTAAGACCAGCACCATGCTTCCCTACCCAACCTGGTACCTTACTAAAAAATTCTCACTATCACCTAGACTTGGGCTTGATTCTGAAGTACAGAGGCTTTTTTACTTAAATAAAGCTCACTGAGAACCATTCCTCATATCATAATTCACTGAGAACAGGTGTTTTGTTTGAATTCCCCACAAGCTTAGCAAACAAATGGTTTCAGGAAACAGAGGTTTCAGTCAGAGGTGACTGCAACCCAAGAGTAAATGAGGAATGAACAAAAAGTGTTGGGTAAATCAGTTGTTTTTTATGATCTCAAGTGCCTCTAAAGAAAACATTCATAATAGGCAAGATTTAGACTGATTTAGTCTGATGGATTCCTTTATTTTAGTGGCTGCAAGAAAAGGAAGAGCTCGTTCTGGACCACATCTACCTCTGGAACAAACCTACTGTGACATGGACTGGTCCCTTGAGGCTGTTGGCTCCACTCCTTCATCTGATAAACAGGTAAAACATACTACTAAGAGCTAACTGGGAGGATCTGTCACGTTCTTGAGATTCCCACATGAAAAGCACAAGAGCAGGAGTGCAAAGTAACTGGGAGAAATGTTGGATGCTCTCTCTGCATAAATAACTTGGGTTCGTCGCCGAAGCGCAGATTGATGGAGCAAGCTGGCGTCCCCGTCTGCGCATACATGTTAAACCCTCACATGCAGATGGACTGTGAAACGCGCTTTGAAAGGCGATGACACAAAGTTCAGCTATTTCCCAAAAGGAGTGTAAGAAAGTTTGTTACTCAAGACGACAGTTGACACATCTGATAAGCTACACGGGTAAGTTCAATACACTCACTTGGGTCAGCATTATGTGCTTTTAAATCACGTTGCAAAACTGGGTAACAGTTTATCCTCGGAGAGCACAAAAAGGTGCTGACTCGTAGCATTTTTATTTGTTTCCTCTGCTTTTTTTGTTAATGTCACAGACAGGTGCTTTGTGCTGTTAACATATATAAAGATAACACACACCTCATTAGTGGGACACCACACCTTCTTGTAGACCTCAGCCACAGGCAGATCCAAACTGATGATCTTATTGTTCACCAAAAGCTGAAAGGGAGAAAATAAAAAGTCAAGAACAAACTCTCATTGCGGCTCCGCCCCAGCAACCATCAGCTGCTTGGAAATGGCACCCTAGAACTCTATATGTGCACGTTCTCACCTCCATTCCGCTGTCATCCTCAAGCAGAGCTACCAGGTCACAGTCCTGACAGATCTTGTTCTTGATGTCCCTCATGAGTGGCCCAATGCCAGGCTCATTACTGCTGTAGGGATTTCCTGGCATTCTGCCCTGTAAGAAGTCTTCCTGCTGGGGATCTTTCTCCAGAGTTACAAAGAATTCGGTCACTTCATTCTCTTCCTAAAGAACAGCAGCAGAGACAGAGTGAGTTTTCCCCTAAACATGCTCCCATTCCTGCATTTTTATGGTAGCAAGCGCCAGGATGTCCCTAAACCTTTGGTCCTTTCACCACTGGCGCATCCTGCTGTACGCTGGCACACACGTGGCACTTAGGGCACATTCAGGGTCATTTAGTAAGCAAATTCCTCAGCATGAAACAACTCTGCTGGTTCTGCTGTTTTGCACAGAGCATGTCACAGCAGGGAACCCGAATATTAAACCCCCCAAGTGGGATATATCACTACAGTTCTATGCTGGCTAATATTAAATCATCATTGTATACACTATTGGTTTTTTGCCCAAGTGCAAGAAACCATGTCTATTTAAGAAATCTAACTTCCTAAGCAATGTTATAGCTGTTTGTACACTCACAGGATAGATAATACTGCACAGTCTCTCAAAGATGAAGACTGGAGTCCTGTAGTCATCAAGGCTGTAGCGTTTTGCAGTCTCTATACACACTGCCATAAATGCTTTGGTTTCAGATTCTGTGCCTGCCAAGATAAAAGATACAGGATATAAAGATACAGGAGCCTATTTCACAGGTTCCATTTTAACTCAGCACACAAAATAAAACTTGCTGCAATAAGCACTATACTTTGGTGCCCTCTTCTTTTGCATATCCACTACTAAAAGGTTATTTATTAGTATGTTCACTAGGAAAACCCTTCGCATGTTGGGCTGCAATAAAACATAAAAAGAAGAAGGCTTAGATTCCTGGAAAGTAAGAGATGGCTCCAGGAATGTTATTTCCCTTTTCTGTGCCAACAGGAAATATCTGAAGGTCCAAGCCATAAAAACCCCCTCACTAGAGCAGCCTTTTAAAAGAAGTTCTTTCTGTGGCTATACCAATCTGCTTTTTGATCTTGGTTGACCCAAGCTCTGGCTTCATGGGCCCGAGGTGGTTTTACCTGTTGTCATATCCTCCAGCATCTCCAGCAGCATGTCCTGGGTTTCATCGATCAGCTTTGTTCTCTGTACCACTAACTTCCTCAAGCACAGGTAACCATTCAGCACCGTACCCACCAGGCGGCTTTTGAAGTGCCGTTTGATGGACTCCACCTCCACGAAAGAAGAGAGAAGACCTGGGAAGCAACGAGATACCTAGTGAGCAGGAGAGTTTGATTTGTTAGCTCTAAAATTCATGTGGCCAGCAACGAGGACACAATATCATCAAATCAGCACAATGAAATGGCTTGTTACAACTCCCACTATCAGTCTGCGTCACTCTCACAAGAAAGAATCAGAGAATATTTGGATTCTTTCCTATGACATATTTATCAACGTGTTTTTTCTTGCAAGAAGCCAGGCTTTATGAATTAGTCCGTTAATTTCTGAAGAACATGGAAGAGGATACAAAAAAAATGACCTAGTTAATGATGTACACCCATTTCCAACAGTTTTTGAAAAAAGCGTAGCCTAGAAAATTCAAAAATAAAAACCTACCATAGTTTAGGTAGGAAACAAGAAGTAGGAATAAATCAGCAGTGTTTACAATAGTCCCGGGAATTTATACTTAAATGTAATTAAGAAACGGAGGAGAAAAGTGGTATGATGAAGTTTATGATACAGTGCCACAGTTCAAGGAACTAAAAACTCAAACTGACCACAAAAAAACATGGAAAAAATCTATTTAGGGATTAAGTTTTAAACTGATGGCGAAAACCCAGTGCTGCCAATTGCAAAACACTGAATCACAGCTCTTTGAAAATTCTGCTGCATGCTGCTAGAGAACAACCAGCACCCCATTTCCAATCCCACTGCAGGACTCATGTTGATGCCACCACATACCTGTGAGACTCTTCAAGGCGTAACCCTGCTGCAAATCAGTGCTGAGTGTTGCTTCCTCCAAGGCGAGTAAACGAGCTATTTCCTGGAAATAATTAACAAGTCCATTAGGACAATAAACTGCAGTGTCAATGAGGACTAGCTGGTGAGTGTTTAACGTGCTGAAAACTAACGCGCTGACCTGCGTGTGAACACGAGGTGCAAAGAACAGAGCCAAGAAACCGAGCCAGACGTAGAAAAACTAGAAATACAATGCAGCAGTGGGGAGGGGAAAAAATAGCCCAAACATCTCTCTTATTTCCTCCCTATATCTGCCTCATGGCTATTACCACTGCTGGTGGCCCTTCAAGATGGACTCAAGGTCACTATTTCTACAGAGAGTGTCATCTGCCTCTTTAGAGTGCACCAGGGACCACCACAGCAAACTCCTAAGACCTAAACACTCTGAAAAGTGCAACTTCAACGTGGTGCTTCCCAACAGGCTGTAATTCACACTCAGGGAACGGCAGCACATCTAATCCTCCCGTTATTAAGGGCTTTCGGACGCCAGTCTGGCAGCTAAGGCAGCTTCCAACTTGGATCCGGTGCCAAGAGAGTCAGGCAATATTTATACACCAGCCCCCAGAGCAGTTAATTAATGTGTATCAGCCAGTTTGAGCTCAGGAATGCTACAGCTGGGGTTAAAACCACTGCAGCTCTTGCTGTTAGTGATGACAGCACAGAAGTGTGACCTTCATAAACACGGCAAGGGTCAGCAACAGGGCACTGAACAAAGAGATGAAGATTTGAAAGCAAGACAAGCCAAACTGACTGGTAGGGATAAGGTTTCTTTTAGAAGCATAGAATCACAGAACAGTTTGTGTTGAAGGGACCTCCCCAGCTCATCTAGTTCCACCCCTGCCATGAGCAGGGACATCTTCAGCAGCTCAGGTTGCTCAGAGCCCCGTCCAGCCTGGCCTGGGATGTCTCCAGGGATGGTTCAGCCACCACCTCTCTGGCCAACCTGGGCCAGGCTCTCACCACCCTCTGCGTAAAATTTTGCCACCCAGTTTCTCTGTACAGCTCCATACCTTAGTGATGAGGCTGCCGATATAGGGCAGGACGCCCCTGGCTGCCAGGTAGGCTTTCCAGTGGGCAGGTTTGATGAGTTTCTGATACAGCGCCAGGTACTCGGCGGCACACTCGCCAGCAATGCTCAGCTCATCCAGGTAACTAGTGAAGAGAAAAACAAGCTGACAAGCACTTTGCAGTAACAAGAGGTATTCACATAGAAACACAAAAGCCTCCAGAATCTGTTCTCCCAGTTAACAGCATAACTGATACTCATTATTTGATGGCTAAAGTGATATTTTGTCCCAAAAAGGAGTTTTCCAACTGTGTTACTAGTGTCAGTTGGGGTAAGTTATGTCACGGGAGTTGGAAAGAGAGTCCACCCTATTATTTTGCTGTCTCAGAAGCCAGGGAAATCTCCCCACAGCTGAACATCACCTGCTTACTTCTGGAATAAGCACAGAATTGCAATAGCTTCTTGCCAGACATAATCCTGGCTAATGAAGGTGTAGAATCCAGCCCCAAAAGACCTGTGAACCAGAGGTCTATGCAAGGGAGAGGTGTGAGAAAAGTTGGAAGAAAGGAGAGATTCTCATGGGAATTGAAGAAAACTAATCCTGGAGCTGCCAAGGTGGCAACACGGAAATACCTTGTCAGGAGATCGAGGACCTGCTGTTTGCGGCTGGGGATGGTGGTCAGAGCTTCCACTATCGTACACGAGGCTTGTCTTGCGGCTTGGGTAGCAGGAGTAAACAGCACCTAAGGCATAGACATTAAAGACTGTATCATTTAATGCGTACAGATGAGTGATACTTTATAAAAAGGTAGGGCATATGTGAGGACAGTTCAGTGACCTGGTGGCAGCGCTCTCTTATTCCTCCAAAGACTACATTCTCTGAGAATCCCTACCTTGCTTGCCACCAAAATGTTTAAACAATGTCCTGTGTAGGCGACATACTCATCCAAATGCACACAAGAACAAAAACTTTTGCCCAGGGTCTATGAAAATTCAGTAGTCAAAATGAAGTTAAGTAGACAGGTAGGAGCACCGCGGCAATTAAAAGTTCAGAGTTTAAGAACATGCAGACTACTGGATGTTTACATTCAGTATTTTTAAGAGAACAGAGCTGTAAATCTGACTTAGAATTAGATGCACTCTGTAGAGTCTCCCAAAATATCACTGCTCCTATCACCTGCAAAGTGCATAAAATGTGGCAAACTACCAATAATCTCCAACTGTCAACTCTGCCCAGTGCATCCCACTGCAATTTTCACCCACATTTACCTGTCGCAGCCAATTATTGTGTCCCAGCTTGAGATCCAGAGGGCAAGTTCTCTTCCCACGGCGACTCATGAACTGTTTCCACTTCCAGACATACTTTTCTGCCAAGTAGAGCTGGTGAAGCTCAGCTTTGCTGAGAGATTTCACATTGGCGTCTATACCTGCAATATCGAACACAGCCCAGGAGAACCATCAGCAACTATTGACTGCGAACTGCTGTTGCATTTTTCTCTTCGTACTGGAACTCTCCAAACTCCAGCTGAGAAGCTGAGTAGCTTCTTATCTCTTTCGCTGCCATTTTCATTTCTGCATGGAGCTACATTCACTGTCCGCAGCCTCTCAGGGAATTCAGTCAGCTTTTCAATTGGCTGATATTATTTTAAATAAGCAACAAGTTTAATTTTTGACATTCTCCTGATTATCTTCAGGCACAGTGCATTTTCTGCTCAGGGTCTGAGCAACACAGCCTAGGAAAGTCAGTGCTACAATCGCTAAGTGTGAAGATGGCATTAAATGTCACAGGACAGTAGCCAAAACAACTACAGAAATACATCCCTTACTAAACCTAAAGGGACATAGATGTTCTTTCCCAAAATTGCACAAAGTTAAAAGCACAGGACTACCTCTGGCAGGGAGGCACTTCTTCCAAGCTTCGTACGATGCTTTGGGGTCCCTCTTGAGCCACAGCTGAGCTTGTGCATGGATTTCATTGCTGTAAGGCTTCACAGTGGTGAGAGCATCCATAGGCACATCCTAATAAACAAAAAAGCTCCATGATTCTTCAGAACCTGTGCTTCCCCAGTAACCGTGACCAGAAAAAGCAGGCCCTGGCTTCCTCGACAAGTTAATCATCACTGAGATCAGCGTGCCAGACTTTAATCAGCCAATTTTCAGATGCTTTGCTCAGCATCTAAGGCAGTACCTTGTTTTTCTTGCTGGTAGGAGCAGGTGGCTTGATCAGCTTTTGAAGAATGCGCAGGCACATGAGGGTGATGTTTTCGACAACCACTGGAGTCTTAATGTTCACTGCCATCAGGAAGAGGCTGAGAGCTGAAACACACACATAAATGTTCGTGTCACTGTAAAACCTGCCTCCATAGCTCTATGCAGCACATTGAAAGTAGTTAGGTAAGACTTCATATCCTCAAGAAAAACTATCACATTTTCATGTAGCCATGGATGGAAAACAGTTTTCATTATAGCAAGAGAGTCTTGCCACCTTTCCCTTTGTTTTAAAATAAAGCTTTCACGCTAGCCACGTGAACTCACCACAACGCAGCCGGAGCTCCCAGCAGCTGTCTTCCTTCGAGATGGAATCTGTTAGCAGCAACATTTCATACTGGAGGCTGCTAGCCTGTAACACAGATACGTGTTCAGAAGCTTAAGAGGTCTTGGTCATGCAGCAGACCTTTTTGCCTTCTGATATTTAAAAAACACAGGTTCAAAACACATCGATCTAAGTAAATTTAATCCCGTGCTCATTTGGGACAACTGGCAACCCATCTGAGAGAGCTGTAAGGAACAGCCAAGATAGAACTGCCCAAGGAAACTCAGGCATAAACCTGATCGGTTCATTTTTTGCTTTACTGTGGCATTTATCTTAATTCCTATCAAGACACAAACACCTTCTGTATTACAAACAGACGGTGATAAGGGAGAAGATGCAATGACTGGAATACAGTAGTAGACGCAGAGGGGCAGAAAACAGAAATAGGAGAACACTGGGATTTCTCACCAAGTCTGGATTTGCCCGGTGTCCCTTCAGAGCTGCAGAAACCTTCCCGATGATTAAGTCATTCATTTGCTGTGTGGCCTCCGGATTGTCCCTAATTCCAGAAGGAGAGAGAGAACACTGTTACGCTGTGCATAAATACCAAGAGCTCTTGGGATTTCAGCTTAGCTGATAATAAATGTACAAGCAGTTGCAGTCTGCAGTTTGCTGATGTAAGATATCTGCCCTACGAAGCTATTCCTTTCCGATCACGCATTTCTTAATGCAAGTGGCTTTCCAGAGCTCGCTGGGAGTCACAGGGCTGCAAACAGCGACTCACGCCTAACCTGGTCAGAAGGCACATGAGCTGACGGACCTCCTCCCGCATCGCGGCCGTGCCCCGGCGCAAGTTGTAGTCAAAGAGCTCTCGGATAAGGCCCTGGGACACGAGGATGTGCCTGATGGCAGAGTTGGTCGCCAAAGCGCGGAGCAAGGTTATGCAGTGTTCGGTGACGGCCGAGGCGCAGCCGTAGCATTTCGTTGACGATGTGTGGCCGCAGCCTAAAACGGACAAGGCACGATACTGGCTGGCAGTAAACGTGGGCTGGGCAGTGGTTCGCGAGGATTTTGTTGCTGCCTCTCTCTGCTGGAGATCGTATTCCAGGAGCTCCTTTCGAGAGGCAAACACTTTCTGGAAACAGAGAAATTCAAGTTGTGGGATTGGGAGGCAGCAGGTAATCGCCAATCCCATTCCCAGCTTATTTTCACTGTATATTTCATGGACAACTATTTTTAACCAAGTATCTCAGAACTCAAGATCCTTCATGTCAATGGCTGACTTGGGAAATCCATTAGAAACATCAGCCTAACTCCCAGCTATCTGCGCTGTTTAAAGGCTTTTTGTCTACATTACATGCAAGGTAACACTGGAAACGTGACAAATCCATAGTACTAACGGTAACCATAACTTTTAGAAACAATTATTTTGTTATTTCCCTGAAAACATACAGCTGCTCACCTATTGTTAACAATATCGTTAAATGCAGAGTGGCAGCATCTTGCTTTCTATTTCTGGTATGTGCTGTATCCAGTGACGGAAGAAAACAAGTGACAAATGCAAGTCAAAGCACATCATACCTGGATGATTTTGGAAAGTTCATCGAAAGAGTTCTTGCAGTCACCACAATACTCCTGGGCTAACTGGAGTATGTATCTGTTCACACTAGCTGAGGTAGAACTTATCCCTCCACTACTACCAGATTCATCCTGGAACAGAGAGAAAAACAAAAAGGAATCACCCATGGAGGTTTCACACAAAAATAAGCACTGAAACAGCACCTGAGGCAAGGAGCTGCAGTTGTTCTGTGCAGGATCTGTCCCTTCTCACCTGGGGCTTTTCAGGAGCTGCCTCATTCACTTTACACAGAAGGTTTTCCAGCTGCGGTCGGTGTCCCATTAGCTGGTGATACACCCTGTCAGCCTTGTCCAGGAGAGTGTTGATGTTTGTTACTGCCTAAGAATAACAAAGGAAAGGAAACTCTTTATTTTATGGCACAATTTTTAATCCTACAGAACTACAACCAAGTCTCCTGCCTCCAAAGAAGGTGATCCTGCACGGTGGTTCTGCCACGAGTTCGCTCTGCTGTCGCTATTCTCAGCACACTTAATCTTTGGGACAGGGCAAATAGTGCAATGGGTTCTTGTCTCATTAGCACAGCTTGTCAGCACAACCCAAATTCAGCCCCTTGTACAGCAAGGCAAAGAGATGCAGTGCTAGACTGTTACTTTATTAGTAAAGCACTAAATTATGTCTTTTGAAGAATTTGGTGGAACAAGAGAGGAAATACGGAATGCATTAGTCAGTGAGAAGCCTCGAAGGAGCAGAGCTTTTCATGTTACTCCCGAGAGGGATGGAGCTTTGATGTCCCTACATTGTTGACCTGACCAAGACATACAGCATTTAATTAATGAATCTGCTATTAGTCTCACCTTCTTTCGATCCTCTTCATTTTCGATGGGATCCACCGCACAGCAAGGCTTGGCATACAGCATGAAGTCAAAGCGAGCGTATTTACAGAACCCGCAGGCATTGCAAAGGAAGGGATCCTTCTCGTCATAATTAATGGATCTGAAAGGCAAACCAGAAAGGTCAATGAATGCAGCTGAGCTTTATTAGGGTAACTTAAAAGAATTAAGCCATGAATGGACTCAGTAGGTAAAAAATAAGGATGGCCCTTAAAAGATCTAACCTACCAAACTGCCCTGGAAAAGCCCCAAGTGAAATACATGAGAATCAAAACCTACAAATCAGGCAATTAAAAAAAATCCTTACAGAAGCAGAGCCGTTCTGGCCAGAAAAAGCAGAAACAGACGTGAATTTGTTGCTAACAATTCTACTTTAACTGCAGTAATTCCCAGCAGAACGTCAGACTAGGGCACTGTGCCCTTTCCGAGAACACAGATAAAAGGAAACCATTTTGTTTTGTAAGGTCCAGGCTTTCAACAGCTTTCGCTCTTTACCCGGTTGCAGCGGGACTAGCTACAGCATATTTATTATCCTGTTGTAGACTAAAGTAGCACAACACGAACTGATTTATAGCTCCCCTAATTCCAGAAGGGATGTGGAAACCTTTCAATGCACCAGTAATCACCCGATCTATGGAAAGAATCTGCTAAACACCTCGAATCCCATGAGGATTAGAGAGGAATATGGGACAACAATAAGGGGAGAAGAGATATCAGATAAGGAGACAAAACTCACAAAAGAGAAGGATTTATAATACTGTAGTGAAAGCTTGAATCGTTCACAGTAAATTACGCCCTGAGCCCTGCTCTGAATGAGGAGAGAACAACAAAAGCTCTGAATAGACAAGCGAGCACTGTCCGTCCAGCCGCTAAGTCAGGGATCCTGTGGGGAAACCCCCCTGCAATCCCATAATTGAACTCCAGCCTCGCGCCCTTGAACAAGCAGCCCAAAAGTAACCTCCTCCTGGGAATTTTCTTCTTTTAATCTTCTGAGAGCTTGATCTGCAACTTCTGCGTTCTCTCAGCATTGTGGTATCTGGTTTCCTTTGTTAGCCTGAATTAACATTAAATCCCTGTAAGCCTGTTTTATACCTCTCGACTAATTTGATTGTGCGGTTGTATTAACCAGAATCGTGTATTTAAATAGCGGGGTATTTTGTCGAACATCCAACACGGGCAACAGCACGAGGGCTCCGTAAAGCCGTGGGGAGGAAGGAGGCTGCCGTTACCTGCACTTGTGGCACTGGTACACGTTTTCGCCGCAGTTCCCGCACACCCCCGGGTTGGCGGGGACGGACGCGCTGCACCGAGGGCACTGCAGGGTCTCCGTGGATGCCTGGTAATTCTCGTAGAAATCCGCAAATTCGATCATCAGGTTCGAAGCCACAATGGGCAGCGGCAAATCGATCTTCACCTCCGTCTGGCCTGGGGTCAGCTGGACTTTTTTAGCTTTATGCCAACGAGCTGGCCTGGGAAATGGGAAGAAAGAGGCGGTTTTTCAGTGGGGAAGGACCCTGCCGGCCCACGTACAAAGAGAAGCCAAACGCAACCGTCTCGGCTCCAAATCTACTTTAAATGGGATGAATGGAGAGCAGTTCTAGGATTCGTTTCCTTAGCTTCTGTATTGACATGATATGTAGCCAGAAATACATTTTAAGCCTTTATCCTCTTCATAGAGAGAGACTGTTTAGGATTAAAGAGCTGTTGATGCCTCATGGAAAAAAAACTTTAATTCTACAGACATTTTCTAGGGATTTTCACCTCCATTTTTTTATTAGTAAGGATATTTGCATGAAAACAGGATATTTATTTCTAAAGATCTCATCTGCTCCCACTGCTTATTCTCAACCTGAAGTCAGAATCCTCTCTTTGTGACATCATAATCCTCTCCGCAGCAGCCACTTGTGATGTCACAGAGGATTAAGACTTCAAATAAGCAATAAGCGGCAGGCACAGATTAATCCCTAAACCAAAGAGATCTGATTCTGGTGAGAACATCTCAAGAAGTAAGAAGGGAAAGCATATAAGCAGAACTGGCTCCAAACTGAGTGATATATTGAAAAGGAGCCATTTTTCATGGGCAAAGCAGCAGCCGAGAGCTAGGCCAGCCAACTTCTAATTTTAATTCTACTATATGGCTTCAAACAAGTAATATTAACACTTTCTGCATTTCTGGACACGCTGCAACCTCCAAATCCCTCTCAGTGTCAAACTCTCCAGGAGGTGCTCTTGGTTTTAATACTGGTTTCCACACACAATTAAGTCAGGTGCTTAAAACTGAACCTGTACAGAGTTTGCATATACAAATTTTACAGGCATATTTTCAAGCCCTAAGCGAAATTTGGATCTCTTCTCCAACAAATTCTAGTAGGAGAATCAGAACAATCCCACTCACAGTGGGTGTAATAGGCTAAGAAGGAACGCTACCTAAACAAGAAGCCAGGCGCCTCATGACAAACCGTAACGTTAAATTCAGAGACTTGTGCACACAGCAAATGTGAAGGAACCTACTTGTTTTTCAGCTCCACTATGGCTTGCACCGTCCTGTTGTTGTAATAGAGGTTGATGGTTCGCACCATTTTGGTGCGTTTCAGATCTCCGATCTTCACAGTCACTTTGCTGATGGTGTGGCTGCCGATGAGCTTCACCACTTGCTGGGTGGTGGTATAACGTGTGTCCACTTTGATGGAGGAAAGCTTGATGTACTGAGAAGAGGCAAACAAGGACATGTTGCTTGTATGATTAACATCCCAAAAAACCCAGAAATGCAGCGAATCACACTGCTGTAAACAGCTGAGATCTCTAGGTTTGAGAACAGCAGTTACTTACGCAGAAGGGCACCTCTGGGTTGTTGCAGACAAGGCAAGGATCGCTCTCCAGGTAATAGCCATCAAATTCCATCAGCCCAGACAGCGTGCTGGAATGAGGGGAACAACACCGACACATGTAAAATTTGGCACTCACTGTGATTTAAACACAAGCCATTCAAGCAGAATAGTTGCAGTTACCTGTAGTCCCCGGGCCCAGGTTTAGTGACAGAAGCATTACAATATAAACCACGTTGAAAATTATTGTTCTTCACTAGGCAGCATTTTAGTATAATATTAACTGCCAAGGTTGACTAGGAACACAACACTTAATTCTGCAAGTCTATATTCTCCAATTGTCGCTAATATTTTGTAACATTTACCAAAAATTAAAGCCAAAAAAGCTAAAGCTGATAGCACAGGGAATGTCATGTTTTTCAGCCAGCAGAAAGGACCGTGCGATTCTCCCCGGGCCAGCTGCAGCAAGCGTGCGGTCTCAGCAGGGGTCCTTCCTCCACCGCGATTTGATTAGAAGAATTGTGTATTCCCCCGTGGATCGCAGCTGAAAAGCTCTTTAGTGAAACGGATCAAAGTCAGAAGTAACTCACTTGTAAATGTTGGAGTTCGGGTGGTTGGTAAGAATGTGGTTTTGAGTCCGGAGGATCTCCACGGCCTTTTGGGAGTATTCTTTCAACTGAAACACAATTAGGACAATGTTGTCTGCTCAATATTTTCTTTATTGCTACAAAGACATAAAGATATCTCATCTCATGGCGTTCTACCTCCCCCAGAAGATGCATGTACTACACCCAAAGGAATTTATGTGGTTAAATCATTACCCAAGAATGTAATAGATGCTAAAATTAGACCTTTACCACAATAACAGTGCTATTTGTCAGCCAATCACTGTAAATGCCTGCCAAGATTCGTAAGGCATTCCCAGCTCTTTAAACACACACATACAAGTATCAGTGCGTCTAAATTATTTGTTCTCAAGCCCGCTGGTCCCCTAAGAAATCCTATGGCTTCCTTTGTACAAAAGTTGTGGTTACAAAAGATTTCTAGGAGCTGAAATATCAAACATCTATAAGCTAGAGCTAGGAGATAAATGCTATTTTCCCACAAAGGCTTCCCATGGAAAAGAAGTCTTCTTCTAAATTAAAAGAAATGCACACTCACCAAGTTTTTAAGGACCCTGCCTTTTCAAACAGATTTTGGGAACGAAAACAATTTCCACCAGAAGCTCTTTTGACAGAAAATCTGTGCCAGCTGTATCATAATCAAACACTAATACAACTCGCAGGAAGCAGGAGGAGCGGGATCACTGCTCCTCCTTTGCTGAACGACACCGTACCTTTTTCTCAGTCTGCTGTGTTTTCAGAGAGAAGTATCCCAGGAGATCTACAAACTGGGCAGCTTTCCTTCCATAGGCTGGAAGTTCTGGCCAGATTGACCACATGAGATCCAGCAGTAATTCCTGCTGAGCCTTGTTAGAATTCCTGTTAAATGGATTATGTATCTATTAGGCTTGCAAAGATGGCTGCTATATTGCCTGCACGGCACACAATCTTAGTCAAAGAGAAAATGCATACTACAGTTCACTAAATCCAGAAACTTATATGCTCTGCATCACAATGCAGAGTTAAATCTCATCGCTTCTTGCCACCAGCACTCTCTGTAATGAAAGCAGCTGTCCTGCAGCAACCGAAGAGTTCTGAAGGAGTGTAGCATCCTGAAACATGCCCTTCCCTACACAACTCCCAACTTCTAACTGCATGAGTCTGCATCTGCCCCACAAATTCACTCTCCTACAAGTATCTACTCCTGTAGATGTCAGGAGCCAGATTCTGCAGACAGAAATAACATGCAGATAAGTCAAAAGTTGACGAATAACGAAAAAGTCATAATTTCTACCTCCAGCCCCAATAATGGCAATGTAGTGTGAGCAATTCAAGGGGATGCAATTGTTTGCAAGCTTCAGTGTCCTTCAGGACAGAAGCTCAAGCATTAACTCTTCCACAAGGACAGAGCTTTTTTATGTCTCCGTATCTGAGCTGAGCCTGGCTTAGCAAAGTCAGGCCTGAGGCTCCGTCCCGGCTCACCTGTAGATGTGGAGTGCCAGGCAGTGCGCCTGCCATCTCACCGACGAGGAGTTGGACTCCAGCAAGAAGCAGCGCAGGAACTGAATGAGGGTCTCCTTGTCAGCAAACTTGTTGAGCTGGTTCACCAGAGCCGTGCACAGCTGATCTTCCTGGCTGCCCGAACTCTCGCCTAAGGGACAGCATGTGGGCAGAAGAAAAACATAAGAAAGCAGATTAATGGAGCAGCTCACAGGCAATCCAGCTTCCTATTTTACACATCATAGTGAGAGGATAATGGGGACAAATTACTGCGTTTCAGGCAACAAGCAAGTTTAATGTTTATTTAAAAAAAAAAAAGCTAGTACTCCTGATTAACGCAGAATAACTGCTGGAATACTTGCCAGTAAGGACTTGATATGTGCTACACATCGTGATAAAAAGAAAAGTGTCAACCATGGGGCAGTGAAAAGCCTCTCAGAGAATCATCTGAGACAAAGCCAAAATAGTTTCTTGAACAAAAGCCAAGAGAGAATTTATGCCTGTGACTTTTATAGGAAAGCTTAATTACTTTCCCAGGACTCTGGATATCCATTAAGCAGCAGCCCTGGCTCCAGCACAGCTTACAAGTCAGACAGAGGAAACAAGTCCGAACACAACCACTGAAGAGCAGAGCTGGGTGTGCAGTTCTTGTTTTAATTCCCATGAGCATTTCAACCACCTACAACCCAGGACAGGCAAATTAGGGGGAAGCCAGGTGGTCACTGGAATAGGTAATTACCGTTAGATAAGCAAAAGCCCACTGAAGTTAATAAATACAGTGGGTTTGGGATACACTCAGCACTTCATTTCCTCCCCAGCTCTTAGGGTATACTGCTTCATCTTTGCCCCTCTCCAATCTACATATAAATATTGAAGTCTGCAGGTGTCCCCACCACAATCCACAACCATTTCACAACAGTGGCATTTATCACAATGAGAAGCAAGCAGTCCTCTCAAAACAGAAAGAAGAAGGGCTGAAAGGAGCAGACTGCACCCCTAAAACCAGCAGAGCTGCAGCTCACCCTCTCGCTCCTTTTCCTTTTCTTCTTTCTTGCTCTTTTTAGTGGAGGATTTGCTCTGTGTCGCTGGCTGCCCAGAGCCCGAAGCCGCGGGAGCAGCGGTGGAAGAGGCGCTTGACGATCCGGAGGATGAAGTTACAGACAGCACTTTGCTGCCACACAGAGCACAAGAAAGCAGCTGCAGGAGAACTGGCGACACTCCTTCGTCTACCAGGAAGCTGACTTGGAAGAGGAAATACAGAACCGCTGCAGAGAGAAGGAGAAAATCTTTAAAGTCTGCAAGAAAGAAAAAAATCCAGCCCAAACCAAAGAACCCTTTGAACATGACAAGGACCATCCCACAACCTTCTTGTCGCTACACTATGGAAGCAGAATATCTGAGCGCACCAAGGTAAAGGGGTTCATCCCAAATTACACACTGAGACAAGGGCGATGCAAGCAGAACACAGATCTTATTCCTGTTCTTGTAAGTCACTTGTTACAGCATATTGTGCTCTGAGCTTGGGAACAGATGCAATTAGAGCACTGTGATAATTAGTACCGAAAACTGTTCAGTCCTACTCAAAACTCTCAGCTGTGTCCCCACTTCTCTGCCGAGTTTCCCCATCTGAGAAGCCTTGATTCAAACCAAACGTGTAATGCATCCCCTTTGCTCCCTCAATACCCTCTGAGGAAGTACTCACAGTCATCTTTAATGCAGAATTTCTGCCAGTTTACTGTTCGCTGCGTGGCGATCTCGGCACAAGCCTTTAAGTGTTCCATCTGAAAGGCACAATGGGACAGGATTAAACACCACGACAGTATTTCTATTACTGACAATCTTAAATAAACGCAACCTACACTTTTTCCTAGTAGAGCAGCACACTTTTCCTTACCAAGCTGATCAAGGTATCATACTGCAGGGCAGAGCCTGAGCTCGCTGTGACAACGCTGGCACGAAGGAAAATGCCTTGCTCTTCCAGGAGCTTTTTGATTCCACGAACGTGAGAGTCCAAGGTGTGAAGGTCTCGGAGCTGGCGGTATTTATCCTTTGATCCACAGATAAAGAGCAAAAGCTTGCGGACTTGGCGGCGCACGAATGGAGTCTGCTGGATCATCAGGTACTAGACAAAGAAAAGCCTACAACATCAGCACTGGGAACTCAGCAGCAGGCAACCTGCACAAAAATATGATGTGTTTTCTTGCAAAAAGAAAAGATAGGGGAGATGCACTGATCTCTCAACTTCAAGGTACAGCAAAGTCACCCACAGAAACAAGTTGCAGGCAGAAGAAACACTGCACAGCAACACTGCTGCATCCTGAGCAATTATGAAACTGCTTCTGAAAACCATTCTTTGCCATCTGCGACCTCAAAGAAAAACCTAATCAAGCCTAATTAAGAAATCCTTCCCCAAACTTGTGCAAACTTTTATCTCAAGTGGGAAGATATACATACAAAGGAATTGAAAAGAGAAACTCCAAATACCTTACTGATTCATTTAAAGACTAAGTACCAACAGCAGAGCGTGATGTTACATTGTACGCGCTCAGAGAAGGTTTTCTATTGGAGTTTTCTGGCAGCAAACACTGAGTTATAAGAAGTAATAGCAATCTTATTCTTCACATGTGCTTTCTAACAGATTCCTGTTCAACAGGAGTAAAACAAAGCCAAGAGTTCGCCTTCTTTCAAGGGGCAGAAAATCCGAGATCAGTCCTACAAAAGCTCATCTCTCCCATGGAAGGTAACATTACCAGGATTTTTTTGTTAAAATTCAGCGGTTTAACATGTTCTCACTTACTTCAGACAAAAAGTAGAACCAGGAGTGATCAAAGATGGGAGGTGGGATGCGGGAGTTTGTGTCCGCAATCTTCTTGATCTGATAGGGCAGCCGCAGAACCATCTCTGTGAGGAGCTGAGTGTAGGCCTCAAAAACATCTGCAGCGTGACCCTGAAAACAAGAGCAATCCATCCAGCTCTGGCACTGAACGCTCCCAGCATCACGTCATGACAAACTGCGGGGTACATTTATCCATTTTCTAAAAATGAAACTCTTCTGCAGCTTTGCAGCCAGAAGAACAGCTCCTAATAGATAAAAATAAGCTGACAAACCCTCACCAGGACTTTAGATGGCAATGATTATCACAGAGTAAGCTAGTCTGTAGTAATGAGGCATTGACATAGATGAGCTTTTAACTTAGGAGACATCCTTACATTCCTTTTTTCATGGCACCTGTACATATATCAAAGCCCCCCTAGCCCTCAGCAGCATAAAGGGACCAGGGTGGTTGAAAAAGTCTGGGGTTTTGTGTGGAAATCCCCACCACCTGCTCGACCTCCTTGCCACAGTAAGCAGTGCTGCTTCAGAAATTCCGCCTGCCAAGCAAAAGGAGTCAGGCGATGGAGCAGCTTCCCTTCAGGAAGATGGAACACTTGAACCAGAAACAGTAACGACACGCTAAGGGAACGGATTTTAATTGCACTACTAAGGGAAAGATGCTTTTATTTGCTTATGCGCCGCAGGTCGCTTCATCCTGTATCAAAATAGCGTGGTCAGCAGGACAAGGGCAGTGACCCTTCCCCTGTGCTCTGCATTGGGGAGGCCACACCTGGAATGTTGTGTTCAGTTCTGGGCCCCTCAGCTCAGGAAAGAGATTGAAGTGCTGGAGGGTCCAGAGAAGAGCAACACGACTGGTGAAGGGACTTGAGCACAAGCCCTATGGGGAGAGGCTGAGGGAGCTGGGCTTGTTTAGTCTGGAGAAGAGGAGGCTCAGAGGTCACCTCATCACTCTATAACTACCTGAAGGGAAGTTATAGCCAGGTGGGGATTGGTCTCTTCTCCCAGGCAGTCAGCAATAGGACAAGGGGCCATGGGCTTCAACTCTGCCAGGGGAGATTTAGGCTGGATATTAGGAAGAAATTCTTTACAGAGAGAGTGGTCAGGCACTGGAATGGCTGCCCAGGGAGGTGGTGGACTCGCCGTCCCTGGAGGTTTTTAAAGTGAGGTTGGACATGGCACTTAGTGCCATGATCTAGTAAATAGACTAGAGTTGGACCAAGGGTTGGACTCGATGATCTCTGAGGGCTTTTCCAACCCAGTCGATTCTGTGATTCTGTGACTCACCTTGACGTACTGACGGAGGAAAAAAGGGCTCATGTCAGGGGGAGAAGAAGTCGTGTGAGGTTTCAGGAGCTGGCTGGTGGCTACAGGCTCCTCGTCGTTCTGCTGGCTCTTCCAGTACTCCAGCAGAGACTTCAACACGTGCAGACAGTAGTCGACAGCACCAGAGCTCAACAAGGCAGCAGCAGTGGCACTGGAGATGAGGGAGGAGGACTGAAACCAAGAGGACACGGATTAGAAAAGCACCTGCGAAGGGGAAGCTGCGAGAATCAGGATGGATAGGAGAGCAGGTTGTTACAAAACTTTTCAGGCAGCTTTTAAAGTTTGGGGTTTGTTTGAGGTTGGGGTTTTGGGTTTGTTTTTTGTGTGTTTATGAAAAGCAACTCAAATATTTCCAGAGACTCTTTTGAACAAGCGCTTAGTAAAGGAAAACAAATAAAATCTCCTCTTAAGTCTAATCTCCCCTCGACACATGTGCCAGAGGCCACTCTGCTATGGATTAGACGACTAGGGCTTTTTTTCCTTTTTTTTTTTTTTCCTTCTTCTTTAAAAACCAAAAAACAAGTTGGGATTCTATTTGTTCCTGTGGGATTTGGGCAGCTGGAGGTGAATCCTGGGAGAGAAAGAGTGGCTGCTGCGGATGGCGCTCAGAGGCTCTGCTCCACCCAGGTACTGCTCCACCTGCATTCTGCAAGACGCCAGCCTTTGATTTCTGTGGGAAGCTCAAGTGAATAACAAAGGCTGGAGAAAAAGCTACTGTAAATAAAACTATTAAAGCAGCCCTGTAAATCCAAACAAACCCCACAGCTCATAAGCTCATTAAAATTTGATGCAGTTCAGACTAAATTTTTTAACCTCTATGCTTTTTTATTAATCTCCTTCCCACCACACATACTGCTTTTTATGCCTTATTACTGTACCTTTTAGCAACAAATATCTAAGGAATCCTCTTAGCGACTTTTACGTTGACACAGCAGCATATTGCTTTCCAATAATCACATTACAAATCCTCTTTAACCCCTTCGGCACCAGTAAGATGCGAGGAATAAATGCGCTAGACTCTTTTAAAATAACATCATTAATGTGCTGCCTTTAGCTCTGTCAGAAACCGCGCACAAACAAATGAATCCAGTCGTCTTTAAATGTTGGTTTCCTCCATTCTGAGTTTCAAAGAGTTTCTTTCAGAAGTGTCAAGCAACATTACAGATTCCTCATATGTTTTTTCCACAGCACTTTTAACTGTTGTTCAGTTTTCGACCAGCTATTGCAGTTAGTGGCTTTTAAACCATCTTTGAGGAACAAACGGCCCCCAACCACATCATCCCCCTAGCAAAGCGACTTGAAGAATGTACCTCACAAATGGAAGACTTGGATCCTGACTTCGTTCGGGACATGAACACACTCAGCAGCCTCATAACCACCAAGTGCACTTCATTCACAGGAGAGCGTTCGTTTTTCTTGGACACATCCTGCAAGGAGAGAGCTCGTTTGCTTATTTACAGAGCTGAGCGTGTCGTCCTAAGCATCTAAATGTCAGTATTCTGATCCTCCTGAAGCATTTCCAATTTAAGCTCAAGCAGTAATACTAAAAAAGCAGCACAAATATAAGGGTGGACAGTGGCCTGGATGCCAGAGAACACAAATGGAAAGGTATATATGCCAATTGTGCGTCACTGATCACGCCTGTTTTAAGAGTTTAATTCAAGTAACACAATTTTCATGCTCGCTTGTGGATGTCAGAAGCAGGAAACAGTGAGAGCTACACATTTTGTTTTGTACTTCACGTGAACCGAGCCAAGACAAATAAAGTGCCTGGACACATCCATACAGTAATGTGTTTCTGTGACTCCTATTAATTCCTCCATAGGAAGAAGCTGTGTCCAGAAGGAGCAAATTGAAGCACATGTGCTCATAGCACAGCTCACCTTTTTGTCCATGCACAGCTCTGCAATCAGTTGGGACAGAAGGTTATCCAAAGCTCCCTTGTCTTTCTCGTCATCTCCATCTAGGTCTGTTGTGAGCATCAGAATAACCTGGGAACAGAAGTCAGAGAACGAACAGAAGACGGGTTTCATGTTTTCATGATAAATACAGATTATTTTTCACAAATCCACTGCAGATTTTCTTATTTATGCTCTTTCCCAAATTCTGCCGGCACCATCATAGCCTAATATGAGAAAAAAAATAAAAAGACCTCCCGAATACATAGGAGCTCAAGGACTCAAGCCCTTAGGCTTGAGCTAAGCCCACACCGAGAAAACCTAGAACACATCCAGCAAAAAACTAGGGGTAAGGAATGCTGTGCAACCAAGCAAACACTTCAGATTTGGACTCAAACACTACGATTATGCAGCAAAGATGAAAACCCAGCAGCAATAGTGAGTAACAGTTTTATTAAGGCTTAAACCCCTGAGCTCTCCTCAGTTACCTGCATGTACGGAATGGCCCGGACTCCTCCAACGTTCCTCAGCTGAGGTAAGTTCTGCAGCAACCTCTCCAGTAACATCAGTCGGACCATGTGCAGCCTGGGAAGTCAGAAGGCAGCAATCAGAAACGAAGGACTTCAGATAAAATCACAAGGAAAGTGAGACCCAGCAGGGTTATCGACAGAGCGCTGCAATTTGCCACGTGAATTCAGAGTGTGATGAAACCCTCAGGTTGTCAAATCAGAGCAGACTCCCTCAGAATTCACAGCCGAGCGACGTCAGAGGTGCCCAGTGTCAACTCTGCCGACTTCACTTCAGATCCACACTGCCTGCCATTGCAACCTGGAGAATTCAACTGTCTAGAAACAGATACTACAAATCCGTTCCAAGCTGCACCGTAAAAATGAACCAGAGCATCTGTTCCCCCAGAATGAAAAACCGCACATCTTTCCAAAAGTGCTTTGCACTCTTGCACATCGTTTTTGACTAACGCTGAATTTCACAAGCTCCCAAGCTGTAGATTTGAGCGATTCCTCTGTTTATGAGACTCACGCAGGATTTTTGTCATCGCTACGTACAGGCAGCAGTTTTGTGGGACACACATTAGGTGTGTGTAACACAGGACACGGTGAACGCACAGAGGGAGGCATTTTGCAACAGCAGTTTGCTCTGTTCTACATTTCTGACTTTAGATTTTTATTATCCAGAGTCACAAATCAAACACCATAAATTTCAACACCTATTTCAACTCCTCTGTAAACAACGACGCTGCAGCCCAGATGTGCTGATCTCTAAGAGGAAAATCAAGCCCCTCACCTGTTGCTGGTGTGGACGTCTCCCTCTGCCTCCCCTTCCCCTTCCGAACCGTCTCCCTCTTGCTGGCCTGTGGTTGTGCTGATCGCGCCCGTGCTCGAGCTGACGCTGCCGGGCCCTGCAGGGTGGCCCTCGGCTGTTGTGTCCCCATAGGCGCTACTACGGCCAGACACTGGAAAAGAAAAAAGAAAACAGAGGGAAAAACGTCAGCACAATTGAACGTGGCTCTCGCCTGCTTCACAGCTGAGCTATCCTTTGGAATTATGGTTTTAAGGAGACAGTGGGTTTGGTTATCTTCATAAAGCTACGAGAGAGTCGTTTCTATGGATGCAACTTAACACACCTTTTCTTTGCCAGCCTCATCTTTGTGGCCCAAAATGAATCAGCTCCACGGCAGTAATTTAAACAGAGTCAGAAGAGGTGTGTTATATACAGGATGGGCAGCGCAGACAGAATTTTTTAATGAAAGTCTGTGATTAGTTTGACCTGGGTATCAGCCCCAAGCAGAAAACAAAAAAGTGATCAATTAATCCTATTCTATTCTATTCTATTCTATTCTACTCTACTCTACTCTACTCTACTCTACTCTACTCTACTCTACTCTACTCTACTCTACTCTACTCTACCTGGGTATCAGTCCCAAGCAAAAAACAAAGAAGTGATCAATTAATCCTATCCTATCCTATCCTATCCTGAATTTTTTCAGTCTTGCTCTAGGCTCCTGCATTCTGTCATTACAGGCCAGCAAAAACTACTGCAGACTCCACACTTCTAGAAAGTTACAAAAAGTGAGCAAATATTCAGTGTGTACAGCACTTTGGCAGTAACCATAAAACGGTGTCACCTATTTGGAACTGAGATTTCAGAGATTACCCATCCCCTCTCACTCTTGGTAAAGTTCTACGACAGCAGAAAAATGATGTACAGACAGCGGTGCAGCAAGAGATTCACTCACCGCTGTGCTCCCCGGCTACAGAGTCCACAGCGCTGCCCCCGCTCTCGGAGCCCACGCTCCCACCGTGGTCTGCGGGCGAAGTGCGAAGGGTCGAGCCGTCCGTCGCAGCTGTGCTGCCTTCATCATCAGACGCTGGAGCTAAGAGAATAAAGAGAGCTGTTACAAGTAAAAACACTGCCTTGATAGGACTTCAAAAGAAGCACATGCTACGAAAGAAAAGCCACAGATATCTGTCTTTTTCATGTCAATTTTCAAGTTCGAATCAAAAGAGAAATTAGAAGTGTCCATTGGTACATTTAAGCCTGCTAAAAGCAGTGGAGGGGAGATACCCGGAGAAGGAAACCTCTTCATCAAATAGACAATTATATAAGTTACTTGAAGAACAATGTCTGGTTGTTTATCAATGCAAAGGAAACAGAGTCTATGATTTATTTTATCTGCTTTAAGAGGAGCAAATAACTTCCTCAGAAGTCTATAAATAAAGTCCATCAAAGCAGGAAGAGGCCACAAATATGCTACCAAAAATACATGAAGCCAATTATAATAATTGGTTATTCAAAACTGTATTTATAAACAAATTTTAAGTCATTATTAGGTCAGAATTGAAAAAGTAGATTCCTTGCAGTGAACAGTTACCTGATGCTGTTGTATCTGACAGCGTTCCGGCATCAAGGGAAGATGAGCTGGGTGCTTGGCCAGACAGCCCTAAGCTCTGAAGTCCAAGTGCACTACTGCTGCTCCCTACAAGAAGAAAACACCAAACGATTAGTGTATTTGTATGAGAGAATTACATTAATTAGGGCCTTCTCTATATATTTCTACATTCACTTGGTTGTGGTGACATCAACAGCTTCTGCTCTGTTTCCCCCCCAGTTTCCTCATATTCTCTTTACTTTTGACTGCCAATATTGCTGACGTCTTACCTTGCTGATCTTGCTGCAGGCTCAGGGCAATAGCCAGTTCCACCATTGTTTCATCATCTGCATCTGGGGGAATATCCAGCATCGGAGGGAAACCCTCTGCTCCGGCCAGAAGAGCCTCCAGGGGAGAAGGGTTCCCATTATTCACATTTTCAGAAGTCTCCAGAACCATAGATTCAGACTACGGAGAGAAAACACAGCGAGAGGTTTCACCAAACCACCACCAAATGCAGCACTACGAACTCAATTCATCATAATTAAATTAAAATCAAGTACCCAACATACTTAAAAGCAGACACACTCTGGACTTACCACCATCTCGAAGTCCCCGTGATCAACTTCACTTTGCTCCTGGCTTTCCTGTCGGATGTGCTCGCCATTTGCTATCCCAGAACTCTGCAGCTTGTCTTCTGCGTCGTCATCATCATCGTCATCCTTATCTCCTAAGTTACAAAGAATTCATTCCCAAATATGCTCTTCCTATTTTTAATCTTCATGAACAAGGTAATTAATGCTGGAGAAAAACCTAAGCTGTCTGCAGTTACTAAATAGATTCCAGGACAACAATTCACGTCCATGCTAAAAAAAACTCTCTTGGATGGAGATCTGATATCTGAATTTTGGCCTGGACACATTTTTATTATGATTTATAAGGACTTGGAAATAAACACAGAAATACTATGACAGTCTGGATTACTACTCTCTAGATAAAATAATCAGATTTCCCTGTCACCGAAAGGGGAATATCCCAGAGAGATCTCCTCTTTGAATCCCAGAATATCAAAAGAAGACGTGATTGTTTATTAAAAATCAAGAGGGGTTAGTGGGCAAGAGAGTGGAAAAGAAGGGAGAAAGAGTAGTTTTAGCCCCATTTAAAAAGACTGTTGTTTTTCTTACAAATAAATTAGGTCATGCTCAATTAAAGACAAAGATGAACAGATCCCACATACCCATAGGAGTGTTGCTCCGAGGGGAGGACGGCAAGGTGACGTGTCTCCGCTTATTCCTTGGTCTCAGCACTCTGATCAACGCTTGTTTGCAAGAAAAGCTCACTGCAGGATCCTACAGGGTTAAGAGTTCATTATTAAACTTCTTAAGCTTTAAGTGCTTATTCACAGTATTTGGGAAGACAGCTAAAAATACACTTGGGACTCTGCTGGTCTTGATTCATGTAAAACATATCACTGCCCAATTTCTCAACTCCCTGTTTCCCCCAGCAATAAAGCAACACTCATCGTTCCACAGGCATCACATCACAAACGTTACTAAAGTATAAGGAGAGAAATTTCTCCTTCATTCAATTCTGTTGTTTGGTTTTGGCTGCATGTCTCTATTTTGTATCCGTACTACATATTATCATTCTACTTTTATTTAATTCTTGTGATACTACCAGCATTATAGGCTGAAGCAGAGCAAGAGATTCCATACCGGGCAAAGTAACATCTGCATGTAGATCTTGGATGCTGTATGGATACAATCCAGCTCACACGTGCAGTATCCATGGATAATATCCACCAACGCATTGACTGTGGCTTCAACGTGAGTGAGACCTAAGGAGGAAGAAGAGTAGGACTGTCATCAATGATCTTCCCATTTCAGCACAGAGAGACGCTGCAGAAAACACATTTATTTAGTCTGTAGACTTCAAGGCACAATATTTGCACCACAAATACATGGAAGTTTCAATCCAAAATGAGGTTACGAACCAGTCTTGGCTGCCTAATGGAATATCGTGCACGTCATATACCAGCAGCACTGAATAGCCTCTAACACCACCACCCATTAAGTCAAATGTGAATAAATCAGTCACCAGTCCCTTTTTACTAGCACAACACACATACTTTTGATCAAAAGCATTACGGCGGATACACCTTAAAAACCACTCATTGCATCATTAACACCTTAAGCCTCATTTGGAACAAGTAATTTTCTCTGTTTACAAGCTTAAAATAGGCTCCTTCAAAATACACCAGCTTTCCAATAGCAAAAGAAGAGCTAGCGCACCTGGCAAGCAGGCAGGGGCAAGGAAGGCGTTTTTGGGTTTTGATGCGTGTAGTTTCCAGAAGTGGTTGACCAGCTGGGTAATAAACGTGCAGCCATCTCCTTCAGTGTGTTTCTGGGCCTCCTGCCCTTCTTCGTTCTCTGTACAGGTTAAAAAACAGTTGTCAGATACGTGCAGTGGAAAATGCTAAAAAGCACGGTAACACCAAGTTTACTTGAAATGGCTTCTGTGGGAGGCTCTGATGTCCTCAGTACAAGGACTACCACAGGCCTAAACGTGTCAAATACAATCCCCGTCACACCAAACCAGATACCCCAAGACACGTTCCGTTATCACAAGAGAAATCTGAAGAAAAAGCCAGACTTCTGTACCTGTTTCCAACTGCAGCAGCTTGGATTCTGTATAATGGACCAGATTGTTGGGTCTCATAATAGCAATGGAGCGAGCAGTGATGACCAACCTCTGAAACACTTCAGGATCAAGGTCCTTTCCTTCTTTAGTTGAGGAACTCAAATACTGAATGGCTTTACTTAACAATGCTTGATCCTGTGAAGCAAAAGATAACGTAAGTCAAGAAAAACAACAGACAGGAGCACAACAAGGCCACGGAAATACAACCACAGGACAGATCCCGGGGAAATCTGGCACTTGCTGCTTTAACTCTTGGTCAATGTCATCTAGCAAGGACAACTAATATTAAAAAGTCACTAAGGAATCTGGCTTGAGAATGGATTTGCACATTTTCTTCCCCTCAGGCTTAAATGCGGATGGAAAGAGCAGAGTATTCCATAACCACTCCAGTGGTTAGCACTGGCTGTCTGCAGGCACCTGTGCATCCACCGCAGTTACGTCAGCGCACACTCCAGCCACCACCTGCCCTAATATTGTCCTATCACCCTAAGCCAGATGCCTGTGGAAACGGAAACCAGAGCTACAGAAACAAATTTCACACATTTCAAGATCCTGATTCCTCTAGATTAACTCACATTATTTTCCACCACAAAAAAAAGCATTTTAAATAATGAAGCTATGATGAAACACAGAGCCAGCAAGGCAAGCGGCAGGAACCAAAGGAAAACTAGCCAGCAGGTTTGCACTGCATGGAGGAAGGGCTTTCTAGGGGTGCCTTGTACCTCAACCATAAAGCGGCAGGTGACAGGAGACGTTGAAATCTGTGTTACCTTGTGGTTATGGTACGCTGAGCGGCTGGTGTGCAAACTCGCCAAGAGGCTCTTGGTTTGCTGCTGGACGCTGGCAGGAGCTGGCATGGACAGCAGCATAGTAGCCAGTTCCTGAGCTGCCATCTTATTTTTCTCCTGCTCCAAAGAACAAACACAAAACATTCTTCAGCACATTTACCATTAAGGTGATGCGTTAGTCTGATTTCTCGGCGTACCTGCAGCTCCCTCCCCTCTTTACATGGCGCATGCAATGTTTCTCCCTTCCTTCGACACTGTTTTGATAGCCTCCTCAATGTTTATTTGACATCTAAGGAACATTTCACATATCTACACAAGAAAAGTCATTTTGAGATTTACGGGCTTCTATACCCTGCTGTTTCTGTAAACGAGGTCACTCTACAGCACAAAAATCCCACCAGCCATAAATGCAAATGCCAATTGTCATTCTAAACTAGTTTCAAATGCTTTTCGCTAAGTCAACTTTCAGATCAGCGCTGGGAGCAAAACGGATGCGGCTCTCTCCCGTATCAGGCCCCCAGGGCTGCAGGAGGTGCTGCTGATCTCGCCCCTCCTCCCCCAGCTCTAAAAGCTCCAGAATGTATTCACAAAGTTACTTGCCTTCTCGTTGACTGGTCCTACAGCAAAGCAGCTTTCCAGCGCTTCTAAAGAACTCACTACTAGCCTGGAGGGAGAAAGGAAAGCAGGCTTGAGAACAGCAACCCTTCCCTCTCCTTAGCACTTTGCTTTATGCGGGCTACAGTCACGAGTAGCTCAGAGACAGCTAACGAATGCCAAGTACAAAATCAAAGCATGATAAAACCTGCCACAGGCACCATGCATATCATTTCATTGTGTTACAGACCAGAGTTAAACCTGGCTCACGCTCACAGACAAACTTAGGACTGCTTTAATAATCCACAGCTGAAAGACAGGGGCTTTTCTCTCCCAAAGAGGATAAAACACTTCCTTACGCAGCCTGCAGCAGGGATAACTTGGATTGTCTTGACAGTACCAATTCACCATGCCCACAGACGTACATATGACTGCAGATCAAGGGTTGGTATGACACATGGGAAAAAGCGTAACCGACTTTTCTAAGGGAGCAAGATTCTACTCGCTTGCTATTTTCACACAGGTCGCTCTTTCCAATTTGGAGTTTCAGCACAAAATATCGCGGAGGAGAATTAACTCGGAGCGCTGGGTATGACCCAAGCGAGAGATGCTGAAGTCCAAGTGTTTGACAGCAGGAAGGCAGGCTAGTAAAATGCTTGCCCCGAGGGAAAACCTTATTTATAACTCGCGGCAAAGAGCCGAATCTCCCCCGAATCTACCACTTCATGCCTCGCGGTAGAACTACCTGAAATGCCATCTGACACAGCAGAAGGAGCAGTGCGAGAATACAGGAAAAAGGAGGGGAGAGAAAGCATTAAGGGGAGAAATAACAGCGTAGGGTTGGATACAAGGGAGAAGAAACAATTGTCTGGTCTGATGGAGATAAATAACACGACATTCCCCCACCCGCAGCCACCCTCCAGAAAGCCAGTAGGGGAAATAAGTGGGATCAAAAGACGCAAGGAGGGAACAAAGTGAAAAGAGGAGCCTGTCAAACAAGCAACAGTTGCACCGTATACAGCAAAAATCTGCAAACTGCCTCATCTTTACATTTCGCTAAACCATCTGCCATGCAATGACCAGAATGTAAAGAAGCAAATGGCACTTGGAAAACAAACAAACGAAAAAACCCAGTCAACAAAAGCCACATCATGTGTTCTGTCTCTCTGACACACACTCATTCGTGCAGAGAAAAGGATGGCATACTAACCGGTCCAGGGTGGTTAGGGACTCAGTTTCAGAACTTTGGGGGAGCAAAGAAAAAGGAAAAAAAAATAATAATAATAATGTGTAAAGCTCACAGAAAATCTCCCTAGAACACATTCTAAGCAAAAGGCAAATTAAACAGGGAAATCAGGAAGCTGGAGAGCGCTATATACAATAAATCTAAGCATGGTTCTATCTGGGCAGCAGACACTTGCCTAATAGCACAACAAATGCAGGAGACCCAAGCCACCTAGTGCAAAGAAGCCAAGTGCGTCGCTTGAAGCAGCACTGAAGGTTGAATTTGAAGAACAGACATCAAACTTCTGGAGGGAAAACTGCCTCTGGAAAACTGGCCCTTTCTAGGGTAACCACGCTGCATTCCGTAACACGTAAGTGAAAAGAAAAAGAATCATCAATTCTGAGCTTTTAGAATATAATGCCATGGCTCTGGCAAAGCAGACTGCATGTCTGCACAGAGAGGGACACCTTGTGGAGATGTCACAGCAGAGAAAGGGGAAAAAGAGAAATTCAGCAGAACTATTAGACAAAATATTAAAAGATGGCCAAACGGGTGCTTCAGCGGGACATAACGGCCACTTCATGCCCCAAACCATTACCTGAGAAGTTCACTAATACAGAATTAACCACCACTTACTCACAGTCAAGCAGCGTATCCCTTAAAATGCTCATTTTTTTCTGTTTCCCTCCTATCCTTGTAGCTTGCCAGGCTTTCTACAAACTCAAGATGGAGAGTAAAAAGTTCTCATCTGCTACATACATGCTCAGCTCACCCTTACGGTTTGACTCTCAAAGGGGTTTTGGGTCAAGGGAACTAACACTTTCTCCTTTGTCCTTTTTAAGCCTGAGATCTACGGGCTGTAAGATAAATTGGTGGGAACCGCTCGCCTAAAGCGGGTCACACCAACTCCTCCTTAAAAATGAACTTAAACCTCAGAGAGGCCTGAACTTCGTGAGCTCTGGAGAACAAAAAAGGGCCAGCTTGAAATGAGAAAACGTACCACGAAGGCAGAAACCTCTTTTAGCTCTTCGAGACTGCTGGAACGAATGAACTTAACGAAACGAAGCATGCACATGGATCTATCCATCTACTCTATCGCGTAAATCAAGAGCAAGCACAAAGCCCTCGTTTGAGGATAATCACTACATTTTCAGTTGTTCTGTATGGCTGTGAGAACAACTCACTAACTCGTGGAAGTTGAGAAAGGCACACAAGCGTGCCCGGGTCCGCTCTAGAGCAACTACTCATTTTTGAGAAGAAATGGAAGAAAAACGGCAGCAATACCTCTCCAGGACAGTCCCGCTGGCCGCGGCAGGCGCAGCCGACTCCGTGTCCCCGGTGCCGTTCCCTTGGTTCAGGTTTGGGGGACACACGTTGCTCACTGAAGCAGATGGGAAATCCTCGGGGGGCTCATCAGGCCACCCGAACTGTTCTTTGGTTTTGCCATAAATTTTTATGGAATCCACCATCGTGACTCCAGCAGGATCCACAGAAGCTCCAACTGCAGCGATGAGAGAAATTTCTTAAAAACTAATCATTTTTTTTTCTTTGGAATAAAAACAAGCACAGTTTTGTAAGGTCAGGATAACGACTACACTGCATCATTAATGTGCACCCACTCTGGCAGCTCCATCTGCTTTTTAAGACCACCTTCCTCCTGTTACCTCAACGTAAAATCACTGAGCACATTCATCCACTGCACCAAAAAAACTGGGCCATAAATAAAGTTATTAAATACTCCAGTTTCACCCCTCGAACTGTTTCTGTAGTCAGGCCAAACAGATTTTGGAGACACTCCCTATTAAAGGTGCAGTAGCTTCGACCTACCCCAGAAAAACAGGTAAGTCAAAGCAAACAATTAACAGAGACTTACCAAAAATGGTCAGTTTTTTGTCAGCCTGCAAAGCTTCCTCGCGAGTGAAAGGGAAGTCAAACCAACGAGCCCTGGTCATGTTCAGCTGCATGGTGCGGCCAAAGATCTCCAGGTACGAGGGCGCTCTCTCGATGGCTTGTGTGCCAATCTGGATCCGCATGCCTGTCATCACCATGGTGCTGTTATTGTTGGTCACTTCGATGGTGAAACCACCAGGCTGCAGAAGGCAAACCACAGCTCAGAAAGGTGAAGTCAAAAAAATTCACCGCTACGCTAAGAATCTGATCTCTGCAAACAGGTGTCTCTACTGTTTATCTAACAGTATCACGGGATTTGTACAGGGTCATTTGAACAATGAAGACTTGTAAAGAAAAGGTAACCTGTCAATTTGGACAACAACTTCACCTAGAAGCCCAACAGAATCCCCAAAGCCTCATTTACCTTCGTGTTGGCCACATACATGCCAGTGGAATTGAGCCGGTGCTTTATCTGCTGAATGTTGTAAACTTGGAGCAGGTCGTTGCCTCCAAACTCTACATCTGTGAGCTGCTGGTTGTGTTCGAAGAAGTCAATAGGGAAGTTCACTTGGCTGGATGTGCGAGTTGCTAAAAAGGGAAGAGAGATGGTTTTGACCAAATACATTCTAAATAGGCAAAGCTATAGGGAAAAAAAGCTGCAGAATGAGCTTGCCTCCTTTGGAAATGCCCATATGAACCAAATAGCTACATATTTTTAGGTAATATTCTGGAATATTATGGGAAATTTCTATGGAAACATTTTAGCCAGACTTAGCTGGTACTAAGCCCTGAGGTTAAGCAGTAATTGCCAAAAGTGAATGTCTTAAGTATCTACATGATGCTGATCAAACTTTGCACCCAGGTTTGCCACTGCTCCCTCACACGATACGTCTGAGGATTTCCTTACTGATAGCAGCTGCCTTGCGCTTGCGAACGGGCTTCATGATGCTGATGACGCTGCTGGGCTGAAGAGAAGGCTGGAGCCAGTAGGACGTATTCTCTACGTTGGCCATGTAGATCCTCAGGCTGCCATCTTCGCACAGGAGGATCATAGTGGTCCTCTGCTGCTCGTTGCAGGCTGTGTGACGGATGGCCACCATGTCCTGAATCTGCAAAGGCGAGCGCTGCAGGTTAAGGAAAGGACCTGGCAAGTGCTGCTCTCTTTGCATTAAAAACGCTGGAGATTTTGCTGATGGAACAAAGGGCCGAAAAATAGAGAAAATGATGACTAACCTTTGCTTTGGCTGGCAAGGTTTTAATCTCCTGGATGAGAAAGGTGTCCGGCTTGACCATCACTACCAGCGGGACACCCGTGGTTTGTTGAACACAGCACACCAGGCCAGGGTGGTTCATCACCTCGGACCACTGGCATAGCGCCGGTGAAGTCTTACTCCCACCATTTGAACTGCAAGAGATGAAGGGCAGAATGACATGAATTTAAGAAGTTCAAATCAGTTAAAGCTTTGTCCTCAGCAGGAATTCAAAGCACTTGCATTAATGAACAGCAGGGAACACTCACCGGTGCCTGGTTTATAGGCAAGAAAGCTGAGAGTCACTTGAGTGATCTCCACCATGGAAACTCGAGGAAAGACACTGACTTAGTAACACTTCATGCCCAAAGCCAAGGGAGTAATTTTAAAATAGCTCTGAGCTATCTTTTAATCTGAACAGATGCACAGTTGCGTGTTGCAACGCACCCAGCGGCACTAAGCAAAAGCCAATGTGGGAGAATCCGTGTGACTCCACTCAGGGGAAAAAAAAAAGCTGCAAAAAGGCTAAACCAAACTCAACTGGGACTAAGGAGCTCTGGGAGTCCAACCCTTCTCCAGAGCCTACTCACAACAGTGGCATTGTGTCAGGCCAGTGAAGAGTCTGTGGCCTAAACGCCCAGCTCTGCCTGGCAGAACAGATGACGGATTTTCTTCTTGCCGCATTCATAACATAAGAGGTCGGTTTCCCTCAAGGGAGCCTGAAAATAAGGCTGAATATGCACAATATGCAAGGTCCACTGCAGTACTGGTGCCGAAAAGAAACAAAGGCTTCCTGCTCCGCAGCCTCCGTGAGGGTGGGTAATCCCATCCGTTCCAGCTGCTGCACCAGGAGCAGCTCTGTACTGTGCAGCAGGACTGCTCTGAAGGCACCTTTCTGCTGGGATATGCACATATGCCCCACTGCCGAAACAGCCAGCTTTGCTTTTAAAATCGTTCTGCAATCGGGGCAGAAGCACAATGACAAGTAGCAAGAAATCGTCAGTCAAAAAGCAGATCTTCACCATGAGCTTTGGCCATTCCAAGCTGCGATGTTAAGAATAATCAGTAATATTTATTAATAATAAATAGAAATGAAAACTCCAGGGGAGTCTTCCACCTGAGCCTCACCTCTTTATGTTAATTGGGAACAGCCGCTGCACTTCCAAATTGGCCCGGCTGATGGTGGCTGCAAAGGATTTGCCTTGACAGTAACTGAAGAACAACATCTGCAGCACATGGGAGTAATACACTGACACCCCACCTCCTGCCACCTGGCCATTACTGTCCTGGGGGATCAGAGAGAAAAAAGTGACATTTCAGATAAACAAACATCCACCAAAACACCCTGTCGGGCTTTTAAATTTCTCCTGATGGAATTATTCCGAGCGCCTCTCCCCTGCCTCCTCCGCGCCAGTGAGGGAACGCAGCCCTAAGTGACAATTTTCTAAGCTCAACTCCTTGGTGAACTCATCCATCAGATACTTCAAAGGCTTTTGCAGGGGATGCTGAGGCTGCAGCCCCGTAGGCTGTTGGTAGAGCCCTCAGCTACCGCATCCGTGTGTGTGAACGCTGTATGAATCTCACACGGAGCACTCCCCATGTTCCCAGCTCATAAAAGAGCTTTCCTGCAGGCCGCCTTCTCATCTGTTCCCCTGTTTTGGAGCAGGCTGGGGTAAAAAATACTGAGTAAAATGCAGACGGATTTAAAAGGTCACCCCCAAGACTACAGAGCTGCTGTTGACCAGAAATCAAGGCTCACTCCACCTCTGCTGCCCCAGCAAAGGTCGTTAACTAATCCTTTTTGGTTAGTGCACCTTTGGAGTGCCCTGCTCTGAGAACAGCACTGCTTGGAAGGCGTCACCCTGCTGGGAAATCCTGCTGGGCATGACTTCAGAGCCAGCCACGGAAAACATATTCCATTTTCTAGATGAAAGGATCAGGGGCTTTAATTTTCACTTCGTCCCATTTTCACTGCAAGGATATTTCTTTCTTTAGAGGAATGGCGAGATGATTGAAACTTCTGCCTTCAAATGTCAGACACAAAAGCCGCTGCAGCCCATAATACACAAAAGTCAGCAGTACCTTCAAGTCCTCGTGATTGACTTCAAGCACGTTGGTGACGTAGAACGGTCCGTGCTGGGCGCTGCTCGCCTCTTCCATGAGCTGCGTGTAGATGTAGCCAGCGGAGGACATGATCACGATGATGTTCTTTCCCTCCTCGTTGAAAAGGAAAGTGACGTCCCTGATTTTGGAACTTGGCAGAAGGAAATAGAAAGTTGGGCTCAAGGCATCTACAGAGAGATCGTAGATCTGTGGGAAGCATCAAGGAAATAATTAACTACTGCAATGGAAATCAGTGCAAATGGACAAGAGTTGAGACAAGGAATTAGATGTTACACTTCATATTTTTTCTCTTTGAGGTTCTTTGGTTTTGCTGTTTCTTATGGCAACAGTACACAAACACCACAAATTTCCAATTAATTTCTAACTAAGAATATGATAATATTCTTCTGCGTGCACCTCCACAAAGGTCCAGGCTCTAATATATGAAAGAAGACAGACTGCCAACAGCTCATGAGCAAACTCACCTTCACAAAGTCTGCAGTCACTATAGCGAGCTCTGTTTGGGATCCTGGCAGCCACACAGCTTTAATGATGAAATTACCAGTGGCTAATTGGGGATGAAGGACCAAATGATCAGAGACTGATCCAGAGCTGCTGAATGTCAAGACGTGGCAGTCCTGGAGTAATGAGGAAAAACAAAAAAAGTGTCAAATGTTAGAACAAAATGTTGTCTATAAACATTTCAAGCCAAGAACTGAGTTAAAAACCAGCATTCCTCCCAGTGCCAACAGTGATTCATACAGAAAGAATCTAAAATTCCTGCATTATAGATGAATGACATGAGAGTTTGTAAAGAAAACCCCAAACCCAAGCCAAAGCCACATAGAGTCCAACTGTTTTCTAGTGTAATAATAGATTTGTGCATTCTGCACTGTGAAAGCTGAATCTAAATTTGGGAGAACATTAAAAAAACAAGTCATCGCTACAAAACACTCGTTTTTACAGACTAATTCTAACCAAGTTTCACATGACTAAACCTTGACTCCTGTCTTAAAGTAAAATTGGCCTGAATACACTAAGAACTATTCTGAGGCACAAGCCCATCTATTATATCAATCACACAGGCCCCGCTTCTTTTACTTCATGTATCTAGTAGGCAAGTGATTCATGAGTTAGAACTGGTGACAGAGCTTTGGCACCGGCTCCTCAAGCGCAAGAAACACAGCGGGGTTTGGGTGGAGGTTTCCAGCTGCCCGGAGGTGGGTTTGCGAGGCGTGTACCTTCAGTCCGCACACGGCCAGGTAGTCCTCCTTGCAGGGATTGCCAGTCAGGCTCAGCACCGTGAATGGAACGGGCGCAGACGCCAGGCGAGTTAGGGTCAGTTTTCTTTTGCTGGAATCGGCTTGTTTCAGCAACGCCGAGAGCTGAAGGACTGTAATCTGCAGGACAAAATCAGCTTGGTTACCCAGCTTTACGACAGGGAACTGCTGGAGAGGGTCCAGCGTAGGGCAACGAAGATGATTAAGGGAGTGGAGCACCTCCCTTATGAAGAAAGGCTGAAGGAGCTGGGTCTCTTTAGTTTGGAGGAGACTAAGGGGGGACCTTATTAATGTTTATAAATATATAAAGGGTGAGTGCCATGAGGATGGAGCCAGGCTCTTCTCGGTGGCAAACAATGATAGGACAAGGGGTAATGGGATCAAGCTGGAACACAAGAGGTTCCACTTAAATTTGAGAAAAAACTTCTTCTCACTAAGGGTGACAGACACTGGAACAGGCTGCCCAGGGGGGTTGTGGAGTCTCCTTCTCTGGAGACATTCAAGACCTGCCTGGACATGTTCCTGTGCGACCTCACTTAGGCGTTCCTGCTCCAGCAGGGGGATTGGACTGGATGATCTTTTGAGGTCCCTTCCAATCCCAAACATACTGTGATACTGTGTGACTGTGGGGACAAAGGCATTTCCATTTCAGCTCAATGACCTGCAGTTTTCACTGTTTCTGCTGCAAGAACTCTTTTCCCTGAAGAATGGGAGGCTTTCCTAAGCTATGCAATACTTTACAGAAGATCCAAACCTCAGAACGGGCAGAACAAATAACATTCTCCTTGTTTCTCAGTGCTCTAAGGCCGTTCAATTTTCCTTTACATTCCAATTTTTGGTACAGAGCCAGCAAACTCACCTTGCCCTTCTCGTGACTGACAGCCAGGTGCTGCCGGCGGCCGTGCGGGGACGACAGGACACACATCGCCACCCGCCTCAGCACGTGAGCGCTGATCAGCTGCCGGATCGTCTGGCCCTGGTCCCCGCTGTAGTTCATACGGACGTTCTCAAAAGCGCCTTCTTGAGAGCCAAGAGTTGGGACCTGAGTCATCAGGAAAAGAAGACAAAAGTCTACCGCTGGAATTTTTCTGTTTAAAAGCAATCACATCCACCCGTAATCAAATTGTGAGTGTCATACCATCAACTGATCCGTCATTTCCACTGACTTGTCCAAGGTGTGCAGCTCATGGAGAGCTTGCTGCGCACGGCTGCTGCTCCCCATGGCTGAGGCTTGCTGGAAGTTGATCTGAATCGCATCCATCAGGAAATTCAGCATCTCCAGCACCAAAGGTGCAAAGGAGAAGTTGGCCTGCAAGAAACACATGCAGCAAGTGAGGCACATGATGTTCCTGTCGGGATTCCACACAACAGCTCCATGTCAACTGGTTTTTATAGCTTGATACCACTTTCACAATCCCTCTTATCATAAAGAGTATAAAAATCAAGCAACTTGGCTGATAACCAACACGGTCCGGCCAAGATCCTCAGCATAACCCATGTGCCTTTTAATAGCCAGCTGATAACGATACCTGGGACTGCAACTCCTCTCGACAGCCCTCTACGTTTCTACACAGGCTGCTCTTCTTGGGTTTTTCCTCATCAGGGCCCTTCCCCTCGCTGATGGTGACCTTGGCTTTCTCCGCAGGGGAGGTGCTCGCGTGCCGAATGACACTCTCGGGCACTCGGGGCTCGCTCTGGAAGGCGGATTCTTTCATGGTAGAGCTCATACCACTGCTGGGAGTTCTCTTCACCAAAGCCTGGAACAACAGAAAAATGCTAAAAGCCCAAACCAAACTCAATTTGACCACTAACGAAATGAATACAGATTGTAATAGCAGCAAGATTAACGTAATTTTGAAGAAACAAAGCGCAATTCTCATAAAATGTGATTTTAAAGAGATATAGTAACAGTATACTGCACACCACTTCCCACCTAAGTATGAGAAAAACTTTCATATTTAAGATGAAGTTACATTTGCCAGTTCTGTAAAGGGGGGTGGAATCCCAGGAGTCACTAAGACAGATTTGCCAATGCACTTATTTAGTGCAAAAAAAGTAAATTATCACGATGTAACTTATTGCAGAACAGAAACCTCTGCAAAAGAAATCACTCAAGAAATCACTCAAGAAATCACTCAAGAAATCACTCAAGAAATCTCAGCTGGTATGTTGACATGAAGATGCTTTACCAGGCAACTGCCGTCTTCCTTGGCTCCACAGTCACAGAAGAACGATCCGTATTTGGCATATGAGATCTCATGATCCTTGTGACAAACTTTCGCACAAACTGTGCAAACACCAACCCCATCAACCATCTTGCAAGTGTGACAGTGATACCTGCACAAAATAAGATGAGTTATAAAATACAAGGCCTCAGGAAGGCCCAGAGGCTGCATCTGTTTGCTTCTCAATGGCCAGAAATAATAGGCTGAATCTCAGAACACAAGTTTGAGATACTTACCAGTGTTGATTCATGAATTCTTTCTGTGTGATGGTGAAGGTACAGAGTTTATTACAAAGGGAATCTTCATCCTATCAAGAAGAAAGTTTTGGAAAGGTGTTATCGCTATGGTAGAGGCACACGGCACAGAACACATTCCTCAGACACAAAATGCACATCTGAAGAATAGCAAGTTACAGCAGCACCTAGCTAAAAGGCGGCAGCTGGTATCAAACCATGTGGTGACATTTTATAGCAACTCAAAGGAGTGAATAAAGAAAAAGAAAACAATAACAAATATATCGGGATGACAAATTTTAAAGAATGCATTAATAACAGGTTTTTTCCTCCACCCAACAGCACTTAAAAACCTAATAGAAGTTGCTTGTTGATATAAAATCTAGTTATTTCACAAACAAGCCAGTAGGAACAAACCATTACTCCATTTTTTTGTTTTCTAAAAAGCCCCAAAAAACTTTCAACTTTTGTTGACAAAGTCAAAAAATGTACGCCAGGATGACAGATATCCTATCCCAGATCTGACAACTGGCATTCTTCACTCAGTCTCACATTAGGAATAAACAACAATAAGAACAAAATCTTAATTTAGAACCTGAGTAATTCTGAGTTGGAAGCTGCAAAATGAATCTACATCTCATTGGCAGCATTAACTGTGACTATTGCCTACCGAATCTTCAGCCTGCGAGTCTTCCTCCTCCACTGCCAGCTCTTCCACCCAGTCTGAATCCACCTCGATGGCCCGTTCCTCTCCATCCACAGAAAGGTGGCTGGGTCCTTGGCCACCGGTCTGGCTCAGCGCGTTAGTGACATCGGCCAGGTAAGAGACAATATGGCACGTACACTCCAGGATAGTCACATGCTGTAACGTAGAGATGAATGAAAATGAAGAGGCAATACTTAGATCCCATAATAACTGCTCCAAGGCAAGAAAATATAACAGCCCCTTGACCAAATTGCTTTAAAACTCCCACATTTTTGCAAGTTAAGCAACAGTCACGTGTCTTACCTTCCCTTGCATGACATTTGCGTTCATTTTTTCTACCACGTTCTTTTGAGACAGGTACTTCTTGCTGTAACACAGAGCAGTGGAGATCATTACAAACTTAATTCTCACCAATAGCTTCAAGCATTCAGTCAGCTTTAGATTAGCAACAGGAAACTTATAAATGCAGTAATTAAACCATCAAGAGGGGAAGACAATGACAACACATGGTTGTTTTAAATGGGGGGACACAGATCAGCCTCTCTCAGGCACTCTATATTCCAAACAACAAACTGAAAAATAAGTGTGTATCAGTAAACATTAATTTCTGTCCCCAAATCACCAGGAACAAAATAAAAAACAGTCTAAGCGATGCAAATGAACAAAGATTAGCATATGGTTTGCTCTTACCATCTGCTGAGCCAATCGACAGCAGCACCATGAAGCTGGAGGTGTCCCGCACCCTGTCCTGCACTGGCCAAAGTCGCCATCACGACCATCAGCTCAGGAAAGCCCGTGCCGTCACCATTGGCCAACATTTCCGTGGCCATCGGGATCAGGGTGCTCAGCAGAACAGTGCACACGCCTTCTCCGACTTGGCTAATAATCAAAAAGAAGAAAGTTTCAGATGTGGCACACCACCCGCTGAAATACAGCAAAGCCCCAGAGCGCAAGAGCACTGACAAGGCAATGCTGCCATGCCCATCACTTCATTTGAGCTGCCACCAAGAAGCCACCAGCAACTTGCACATCTAGAGAACAAAAGGAACAAACAGCAGACAAAAGAAATGACAACTACTGTACTTTACCTGTTTTCCCGAACAATGTAAGTTGTCAAGAGTTGCAGCAGTTGCCTGTTCTCTTGCACGATATCCAGCTGATCTGAATCTTTGGGTGGGGACATGGTCATTCTGGTTAACCAGGCCTGCAGCCGGACAGGCTCCACGCAGGCCAGCTGAGCCAAAGAGCCGCAGAGATGGAGCAGGCTGGGGTTGGGACTCTTCTCAGCTGGTGGAGAAAACCACTAGTGAGTGCCAGATGCTACAATGAACATGTTTGGAGATGGTTCTCCATCAAAAGTGTGAAGCTGTCATTCCACTTCCTCTCACAGCTTTTCTTTCAAGCCTATTCCTATCACAGTCTAATACCAGAACAGTATAAAATGTGGACAAAGGCAGGACAGAAAAGATTCAACAACAACTTACTCAGCTGGAAGAGCTTGGTGAAGAATTTCAGCACCCTGTTACAGAACTTCGCTGAGAGGTTTTCGTTGGCTGTCGCCATCATGATCTGGACCAGTTCTCCACTACATGGAGGAGAGAAATTAAAGTCAGCTTTGTAAAAGGCAAACCCATTCCTTTTTTTCCACTCACAGTCACATCTACCCTCACGTTTCAGAGTGGCAATAGTTTGTATTAACACTGCTCAGCAGCCAAGCCCCCGAAACTGCTTTCAGACTAACAGCAAACTCTGAGCTCAGACTAAAATGGGTAAATCTCGTGAGCTCCGGAGTAGCTCCGTAGTAGTATCATCCACATGTTGAGTCACAAAAGGGCCTGTACTGGCTTCCAAACCAAAATTCAGTATTTTCTTGCCCTTTTTTCCCTTTCCATGTTAATGAAGTACAGCCATCAGCCTGGTTCAACTTTGAACTGTTGAACAAGTAAAGAGCAAAACCAGACAATGGTCAGCTTTCTAACAGAGAAAAAACTTTCCTCCAGTGCACCCTCACAGCTCTTTGGGATATTGTTGTTGTCTTATGCTGTTTCCACCACAATTTATCTTCATAATTCTAAGCCAGGCCAACACCTCACCTCCACCCTTAAAACTATCAACCTATTGCCCCAAGGAAGCACTGAGAGAACTTGGGATTTTGCAGCTGCCTTGCAGACCAGTGTCTCTCTAAAACCTCCTTATCATGCTTTGATAAAACAATCATCTTGCAAGATTCCCCACTATGAGGACTGGCATTAACGTCACTGAGGTGTCGACAGCGACAAGCTAAGAGAAAAAGGAAGTGAAATAAAGTCCGTGGCCTACAACTTTGAGGTTGACTTCACCTTTCTGAGAAGAATTCTTCCATGGCTTTGCGGGCCTGGCTGCTCTCCAGCTGCTTCTCCAGATGTTGCAAACACTCCTCCAAGATGGACTCATCCAGGCCACTGAGCATCAAAAGACGTGTATTAAAAACAACGTATGAGAACAATTTTAACAATTCCAAGAGCCAAGAAGTGATCAGTTTTGCTCACACAATTCTAATCCACTTTCCACTAGCTGAGAGAGCAGCTCTCCTTCCAAGAGACAGGTGAAAAATAATTGATGAATAAACACACGTGAACATCAACAAATCCAACAAGTATTCAGAAAAGAAGCAGCACATCTTGCTACAGGCAAGTTACACACAGTCAGAGATCAAAAATAATCTAGACTTTTCGGACTTGTCACATTACAAATTCCTCTAAACGGGTGCTCTTTTTACACCTCAAGTCTCTTTCAGTGTTAGTCCTCCCTGCTCTCTACTGTGTTCATCCCCACTCCACAACGCACCCTGCAAGTCAAATCCAATTACGTTTCCATTCTCTCCCAGAAGACGCAGTAGATCTCTGAGCACCTTCCACCCAGAGAGGATGCGTGTTAAAAAGATGCAAGATCATCATGCTTAATGGTTTTATGTTTCAGAGGGGTAGAATCTACATCTGTGCATCGAACGGCACACAGAGAAGAAGGGGTGGGAAGCACAAATGTGGCTAGTTTGCTATGATAAAGCAGGGATTAGCTATCCTTATAAAACAGCAAGAACAAAGGAATATAAAGCAAATTAGGTCGGCATCTTCAGCTTTGATTTTGTGCTTGTATTTACATAATTTTCTATTTGCTTAAATAAAAAAAAGTCCAGAAATATATATGCTCTATCTGGAGTGACAAGAGATGATTAAAGCCCGAGCCATGCAGCGCATTACCTGTTTGGATCCGAGTGATGGGCCAGTATGTTATAGCATCCTGTGATCAGCTTCTCGTAAACACGCGCCAGGAATTCATCTGATTCCGCAGGGCCCAAGATCCTCTCTAGGGAGTTGCTGCTTATCTCTGCCACGCTCTCTGTGCTGGTCTCCAAAAGGAGGGGCAATAGGGAATGAATCACCTGTGGCGGATTCAAATCATCTGACCAGCTGGAAAAGAAAAGAAGTTAATGGTGTGTATGATCTACCAGAGAACATGCTTACTGGATCGATCAGAAGCCACACGAGCAAGGCACAAGTCTGGATCAAGTCTGTGATAAAAATCCTTTTCAGAAAGTCAGGATAAAGACACTGACCCAGGCATTTTTCGCCTCAGAAAACTTGTTCTCATTTGGAAAACTCTCCACATGTTACTTTTGCATATATACAGTTACATTTTCCCAGATGGTCATACTATCACATATTAAAGCTTTTGGACTTGTCTGCAGTGGCAATAACTATTTGTTTTGTTTCAGAATATCTTAAAAGTAAGTCCTTGGAAAGAAGTTCTTTCCTTTCACTTTTTCCTTATGTTTTAATAACATCACATAGATGAAAAACCACAGATGAATTAATTAGATCCATATGGTCTCAGTTTATATCCCAGTTTCTTCAAGTCTCTATTTGACCGAAAGGACTAACAGTTTCTCTCAGGGACTTCTAAATATAGCAGATCGAGACAGGAAGGCTATTTTTCATTAATTTAGAAGGGTACACTAAGTAACTCTATTAAAGGCTGAGTTCAAAATACAGATCCAGTTCACGTGTTGCACCCCAACAGTATGATGAAGACTGAAAAGCAACCACGTTAATTCCCCGTATGATGTATCAGAGAACACCCTTATTGGAGAAACCAGGAGTCACACAACTCCGGATGGCAGCCCAGGAGAGCAGAGAGATTTATACAGCGAGAACATACCATAAACCCCACCACTTACACAATGAGATCCCCAGTGAGTCTGACCAGGGAGAGCAGGGTGTGCTTGAGGGAAGCTGCAAGGGGTAAACTATGGCTGCACAGGGTACCCAGGTGGGCGGCCTGAACCGCGCTGATGTAGCTTTCTGCAGGGATCGTGTCATTCGCAAAGGCGTTGCGCTAAGGATTGAGAGAAAAACACAAACATCAGAACAGTTTTAAAGAAAGACACGCTGCCTGCCACGCGCAGCAAGTGATGGTCCCACCAGATCGATCTGCGACGCTGGACTCACCCACGAGCCAATGTTCGGAAACTCATTTGTGTGAATGTTGTTCCACGATTCACATAAAGTTTGCACAGCTGATGGTAAGTTCTGAACAAGCGCCGGACCTGCGATTAATGTGGAATCGTAAGTCACTGAGTAATTTCATGGGTCCTATTGAAAACAAGAACGCTCTGCCAACACTGTTTAGAACTAGATCATTAGATCAAGACACAACTGTAGCTAAGCTGAGCTGTAATTCTCCTGAGGGCTAGTTTCAAATTTTTCTACAAGTCAAAATTATCAATAAGTTTGCAAGGGCTTCCCAGCTTCTTCATTAAAGCAACAGAAAGCACAGCAAAAATACTAATTCACCGCAGTCTTCAACACATCAACATTTCATAATGCCCCTTACTATGTCATGCCACTGGAACATGAACATGGTTCCAAAAGCATTTCAATAAGCCGGATAAGCCCAGAAGATTGCTGCTTTTTCAAGGTTTGCCCAACTTTTTTCAGCTGTTAGGACACTAAGAGGGAAAGATTTCTCAGTCTGCTGCTGACAGCACAATGCACTCGTTTGAACAAAATGCTCCAGAGCACAACAGCCAGCATACAGCTCACCTAGAGTATTAATAATAATACTCACCTAGAGTATTAGACTTGCAACGGCTGGATCCAATGGCCAGGACAGCAGCATAACCTCGTAGCTTCTCTTCAGAGGGTTTGTTTTCAGCAGAGCCCTCTTCAGAGAGGCTCCGTAGTAAGTAAGATCTGCATTCAGGATGGAAAGGATTTATTTCAGGAAACAGATCTGCATTTCAGGAGTAAATATGTCTTAGATGTCAATATAGTGACAGATAAGAAAGCAAAGTTCTGCCCCATAGTTTGCGTTATACCACTAAAGGAGTTCTGGGCTTTTATCTCCTTCAAGCTACTTACCAGGAAAAGCACCCACTCAAAAGAAAATACTGATAGACTTGTGCTTTTTTCTACGTAGGTTCTAATGAGAGTTTAGGAGACTTCAGACTCTTAATGTAAGAATTAAACCCTCGCTCTTTCTTGATGGTCTGACAGCCTCAATATTATCTCAGTGAAATAACCTTAAGTAGCCCTGTCCTAGAGAGCAGTAAGAGGAGGTTTTATCTTCATAGGAAAAGCTGGTTTTGCAAGCAAGACTTAAAAGATCAGACAAGGAGGCTACTTAGAAACAACAACTTCACATACGTGGCTTGAGAAGCTACTTTTTATTCTTCTTTTAAAACAACAGACACTCTGGAGGACATACATTAGAATAATTCTACTGGACTATGAAAAAAAATGCACCTACCTCTAAGAAAACAACAAACAAACTGTGAAGAAAGCCCTACACACATAAAAAAAACTGTATTCCCACTAGCGATCCTAAGGACTGTACCTGGTGAATGTAGCGTAAGTGTCAATAAGCTGCAGTGTAGCAGGCAGGAGGTTTTTGGTTATCTCTGAAGACTTGTGTGGATCAGTTTCTGCAGCTAGCTTGGAAAAGTGCTCATCCAGAGAAACCTGGATCTTGGAAATTGCAGCATCGAGGGTGTAAATGGATTGTAAACTGGGAACTTCGTGGAGCTGGAGAATAGTTGTGCAATCAACACCACAGAAAGAAGATATCTGAAAAAGCAAAGGGATGCAACAGTAAGTGCAAATCATTCCACACAAACAGAAGCTCCATCTGCACAATTACATTCACACCGGCTTACCTGTCGAGCAAAGTATTCCTCTGCTATTTCCACATCGTACTTCACCGAGCTGCACTTGCTGGAGGCCAATTCAATGAGAGAAGCAGCATGGTCAGCTTTCATGCCTTGCTTCGTAAGGTGATCCTACAGATGCCAAAAAAAGACCCGCCACACTTAAAAAGTGCTCTATAATTAACCACTCCACCAATTAGGAGGTGAGAACACTTTAGAAAACACAGACACAAGTTCCCATTTCTCACCACCATGCCCATGTAACAAATCCCACATGCAGCCGGCACAGAACAAGAGACTGACCGGCTTGGCTAAACAGGGAGATTCTGAAGGAAATCAGAAATAAAAATAGAGTTTACTGACTGTGGAAAAAAGGGCTGGCTACTTATGAAGAATTTATGAAAATAGCTAGATCGTGCAGAAAAAAAAATCAGGGAAACCAAAGTGCAATTTGAAGTTAATTTGGCCAATTCTGTTAGGGATAATAAAAAGTCCTTCTTTAAATACATTAATCACAAAAGCAGGGGCAAGGAAAACCTCCATTCTCTGTTGGACTTTGAGGGAAATGTAGTTAACAAAGATGAGGAGAAAGCTGAGGTACTTGATATCTACTTTGCCTCGGTTTTTACCGGTAAGACAGGTGGCCCTCAGGACAACTGGCCTCTGGAGGTGGTTGACAGAGATAGGAAGCCAAAGAGCCCCCTTGTATTCCAGGAGGAAATAGCTGGTGACTTCCCGAGCCATCTGGATCCTCACAAGTCTATGGGACCAGATGGGATCCATCCTAGGGTGATGAGGGAGCTGGCAGAAGAGCTCGCCAAGCCGCTCTCCATCATCTCCCAACAGTCCTGGCTCACTGGGGAGGTCCCATACGATTGGAAGTTGGCCAATGTTACCCCAATCCACAAAAAAGGCTGCAAAGCTGACCCTGGCAACTCCAGCCCTGTCAGCCTGACCTTGGTGCCTGGCAGGGTTATGGGGCAGATCATCCTGAATGCAATCACACAGCACCTGCAGGATGGACAAGGGATCAGACCCAGCCAGCACGGGTTTAGGAGGGGCAGGTCCTGTCTGACCAACCTGATCTCCTTTTATGATCAGGTGACCCACCTGGTGGATGAGGGGAAAGCTGTAGATGTGGTCTATCTAGACCTCAGCAAAGCTTTTGACACTGTCTCCCATAATATACTCCTGCAAAAGCTTGTAGCCCATGTCTTGGACAAGTGCACTCTCTGCTGGGTTAAGATTGGAGTTGGACTAAGGGTTGGACTTGATCTCTGAGGCCTTTTCCAACCCAGTTGATTCTGTGATTGTTGCCATCAACAACATTACAAAACAACCTGATAAACATGAGGCTGTACCTTGATCCATGTGACATAAGACGCGATTCGCAGACGGGAAGACCAGCGCAACGTGTGTAAAATATCACATTCACTCATCTCAGGTGTGTTCGTAGCCAATTGATTCATGTAGTTTTTGGATGGAGGCAAAATCCCCAATATCCGCCAGAGTATCAAGAAGTAGTACTGAAGTGCACAGGCTTCCTGAACAAAAGTACAGTTGGACAAATTAATAAAGAAAGATTGGAGTGTCAATCACTACAGCTACTGAAATTATCTCATCAGGGACTCCTGTGGATGTGCCAAATGAGATGAACACATACTTGACTGAGTTTCTGTCATATTACACAACAAATTATGCAACAAAGAGGAGAGAGAAAAGAAAAACAAAAGATTACACAGATTATTTTCATCTTCACCATACTCTAGCCAGACCTCCTGGTATTAACAGGGACATACAGTAAGTCTAAAACATGTTATGAATTAGAGACTCATATGAGATGTGAAACGCTACCATGAGCCATGAGATTTTTAACTTCCCCATTCCTCCAACGGCTGTCAAGAATACTTTGCTCAAAAATACTTAGTTTGACAACTTGTTGTTCCTCAACACAGACAACATGACAGCAACACAGCCTTACCAGCGCAGTGACGTTTTTGTTCTCCTTCCTCCTGAGTGTATCGAACTGTGACCCAGCCGCAAGCAGTGAAGTCAGGGCCGTGTAAAGCTCATCATACTTCATAGTCCTAGAGAACAGGACCTCACAAACCTGCGAGAGATGATAAGTCAGGATGGGTGTGTTGCAAATTGCACAGCTCCACGTTTATATACAGCCAAGGTCTTCTTGTAAATATTCAAAATACCCACAGACCAAAATCATGCAAAATGAAACTTTTGCTCTAACTGCTTCATCAAGTCTTGTCTGCTTTCCCGGGCACTCGTCAAATGAACTCGGCCCTCAAGGCTTACGGAAAGGTCTTTCAAACAGAAATCCTCATACCGCGCTATCGAGACGGTTCAGATCATCCTCAGAAGCTTCTAGAGACAGGATGCAGTAGAATCTGGGTTGTGGAGCTGTGTCTGGAGCATAAGGACAGAAAATAATGTTTAAAGTGACAGTTTTAATTAGCCATTAATGTGTCATCCCCCCTCCTCCATCCCCACAACCTTTCACATTTGAAGACTAACACCAGATTCTACTAAGCTCGCTCCACAACACATTATATGTACTTTTAACCTATGGTACACACAGCCAAGGTTTTCCTACTCATACAATCCTTGCATAATAAATACACACTTATTTTGAATTACTTGTAGCCAAAAATAAATTTCTTCCATTAAACTTTCTTTGCATTATGCGCATTTTTATCCACTGTATCTATGCCTACAATTTTCTCTCTTACCTGATGAACAGTGTTTGGTCCAGTTTTCTTCCACTTCTTTAAACCCATGATAAAGTGGGACAGACATTCGTCTGCTACTGTCCTGGGATCCACTCACCCAGCCAAGGGGTGGGGTCAGCAAATTATATTGCACCTAAATTAAAAAACAAAGAACCACCCATGGCATCCTTGTCATTAAGAGGCAGGGGGAAAAAGTACCACCCCCAACAGAAAAAGAACCATAAAATACAGACAACCCTGTCACTAAGACAAAATCATTCCCAGTTTCTGAGGGAAGCCCTGGACCCTGCTTCCTGGAGTGAGCAGTTTAAACCAATGGTCAAGTTTCCAACAACTGAAAATGACACACACAAAAAACTAACATCCCATTAATGAGAACAGCACCAAAAACCTCAACAATGAAAAGCTAAACCCAGGACACGGCGTACACGGTATTTGTGAAATGGTGCCTAAATCCCCAAATACTCGCGATTTTGCAAGACAGGTGGGGCATTCATCCTGTCTTTACCAGGATTTATTAGGACAGTAGTTACAGAACATGATCTCAAAATCTCACCTGTTCAAATAGGTACATGGGGGCCTTGGAATACTGATGGAGCAGGTAGTCAAACACCAAGAGCAGACGCGCCACGATAAGCGGCACAGAACACTGCTGGGTATCCATGTTCGCCGTCAGCTCCACAATTGTCTGGATACAGAGCATCATGATAGATCTGCGGCCCCTCTCAGAGAAATTGTGAAAAATAAGCAGCAGCAGCTGGAGATGTTCAACATTCAGATCTTCGGTGTCACTGGGAAGAGTCCCCTGCAAGGCGTTTTGCTTCAGTGTGCCCACAAACCTGGCAGGAGAGGAAGTTCACCAAGTTCACAAAGTTCACTTTTCTCCTTGTTTAGATTTCTCTTTAAAATCTCCTTAACTAGAAGTCACAGACACATTTTCATAATTCTATTTTTGTGCTTATTCTTCTAATACTGGCAATTTCATAAATTATTCACCACATCGTGCATTGGAATTATCTCACCTCTCCCAAACTTTAAGGCATTCTGGAACGTCAGAATCTCCCTGGGTAGTGGCTTTATGCTGCCAAATCAGGAGAAGTCGCGAAAGCACCGACAGACTTTGAGGATGGATGTAGAGAGGCCACGGACCTTCAGAAAATGGGGCGACTCCCAGCTGCTGGAGAAGCGTGTTCTGGAACAAAACACAGACTTGTTGATTCCTGTGTAACCTCAGCTGGGTGTTCCTGCTCCAGCAGGGGGGTTGGACTGGATGAGCTTTCGAGGTCCCTTGCAATCCCTGACAATCTGTGAAAAGAGGCAAGTCCTGTCTGATGCTTTAATTGAAAGCACAATCTGAACATATTGATGATGATAAATGTTAGGGCTCGCAGAGCTTGTTCACACAGCAATATCTCTCCTATCTCAAATACATGGCATAGCTGAGGGATGCTTTGCTGTCACTTTGTCACCTAAAACTGACTTTCAACTTCAATGCCAATGCAGAAAAAATGGCATTAATGAGCTCTGCTCATTTACTGCAATATCACAGCAAGAGAGAGGCTGCTACGTATCACAGCAAGAGAGTATGCTACTACGTTCAGTATCTAAGGATCTGGAAGAAGACCCCTTTGACTGATCACAGTAATGCTTGATTCTTCTCAAATATAAGATGACAACCGATTTCTGAGAAAGTCTAACTGCTTAAAAAAAACCCAAACCTGCTACAAGAAACATCAACCAAGCAAGCAGAGTATTTTAAATACACTAGGAAACAGTCAACAAAAAATACAGGAATTGAATTCACTGATTGGTAAGCAGATTTATAACCTCTACTCAATAGTGTTAAGTCGGGTCAGGCCATGATCTAGCAGAGAAACCCAGAGGCTACAAAGTTCGCACATGAAAGCAAAAGGATTAATTTGATTCTCTTCGGAGAGAATTCTAAGGCCTTTTGGCATCAGTTTTGACAGCAAAGCAAATCTGCAGGAATCCCTCTTGATCAGTGCATGCGCAGAGGCAATCCTCCAAAACAAAATATACAACCACATTTCCTTTTCAGCTTTCATCACCTTCAAAGTTCAGTGGATTAATTTGAACTCTGGACACTAAGTTTACACTCTGCAGGATGCTTAAACTGGATGACTGCAAAGGTCATCCAGCTTGTTGGATCCAAAATATTGCAGGCTCTGTTTGCAAAATAATATACTCTAGGGCCAAATGGAATCATCAATGCAGTACTCAAGCTGCGGAGCGTCTGCGTAAAGACATTAACACACATCAACACTTCATTTTAATTACACGTTCAATCACAGACTTACCTGCAAGGCAGGGGACTGAAGATCTGAGGTCACCAAGGAATGGTTGAAGTGATACAGCGCAGCAGCAAACTCCTCATCCGACGTGCCTGTAAGACAGTGATCGAGCCACTTTAGCACCGTTGCTCTCCTACATTTTAAGTTTCCACATGAAACTCGGAAAACAGACACCTATAAATCCTACAGTGTGTGGTCTCGAATGGAGATGTGTTCACTCACCCTTGAGCCCGTCCTTATCCACCTCTTTGATGATGCTAGCTAGCGTAGCCATGTGCTGCTCCGAAAGAGAGACGCTCAAGTAGTTGCGAATGAAGTTATTCCTGGAGTTCAGCATGGAAGAAGTGATGAAGTTCAAAATGTTTGAAGCTAGGCTTAAAAACTGAAAAGAAAAAAGAAAACACACTAGCAAAGCAACAAAAGCAGGGGGACTGTAAGACAACATTAAATAAAACCAGAACTGCCAGCAAAATAAATCAAGTCACGTAACTCCACCCCTGGCAGTGGGGTACAGATTTACTCATCACAATCCAGCTCACTGCACTCCATGTTCTATATCTGGACCAATTTTACAATTCCCTGAAAAGGCTGCAAATCTCTGACTTCTCAACTGCAGTATTTATTTTTGTCTTTACCCAACGGAGTTAGAGCTAAAAGTGTTCTAGCAGCAAGTCATTTCGCTTATAGTTCTGCCCTCGTTTTCCCTTCTCCCTTTGTAACCCAAATAGACATTAAATTCAGTCTTGGCTTCCCTAACAGTAACAAATACCCTGATATTCCACCTGAGGGACGAGTAGAGAACACTTCTCTATTCAAAGTCAGGACAGTCACTGATTCTCCATCAGCAACGTACTTAAAATACCTGACATTTATCACGCTGTCTGTCAACGCAGCGAGCTGCTGACAAGCAAACCACGCGACAGCACATCAATTAGCTTGTGAAGCCTGAAGACCTCGTACCAATTCGGGATCTTTGCGGCTGGCCAGGATGTTCCCGTTCTCTCCGGCCGACTGTTTGTTGGGGCTCTTCACTCTGGGCGAGCTTTCCAAAGGTGGTGGTGGAGGCGGGGGCGGCGGGGCCACCTTCTCTTTGCTCGGAGAGATCGTCTCCTCAAACCACTGCCCAAGGATCGGTTCACTGTCGTCATCTAACACAGGAGGAAGGAAAAACAAACATTCTATTACAAGCAAACACCTTAAGCAAACTACTCAGGTTAGAAAAGGCCTGTAAAAGTTTCAATGAGCGGAGTTAAGGCATCTGCTATCCTCGTTTTTCCTTTCCAAATCACAAGGCTAAGCACTTTTACAGAAGTCTAGCAGGAATTTACAAGGAGAAATTATTTCCAGTCTCCTCCTAAGCAAATACTGCCAAATCCCAGCCGCTCAGGCTTCAGTTTACATAAAAGAGTACAGTCAGCATTACATCTGCCAAATAGATCTTACAAACTGTTTCATATTTTCAGCATTACATGCCATTCCAGTCTAAGAAGGCAACAGCCCTGTAGCCAGGTTTCCAGTAAGTCTGAAAGACAGCGTAAAATCCTGACTTAAGTTGCTTGCTGCAAACTCGATTACCTTGGCTGCTGTCCTCCTCGGTGCTGCTAAAATCGTCCTCGTAGTAAGTATTGGAATCAGTGGAGGCACTTGCGTCACTGCTCATGGAACCCTTCCTCTGACGCTGCAAGACACAAGCCTGGGAAGAACAGCAGAACAAGTTAAATTTCAGGATTGTGAAAGATAAGAATTTGAAAATAAGAGTAAATTTCTAATGCGTTTTCAGTTTCTTCTAGCAAATTTGTCTCAACTAATTTATTAACAGTTTTTTCAAGGTTCCTCCCCCTTAAGTTGTACTAAAAATTACACTGGATGGTTGGAGACAAATAACTTGTAAGTAACACTTCAGGGAACAGCTCTAACATAACATTTTGTACACAGCCTTTTCATCTGCTCCCTAAACTCACACATATCACTGAGCTTACAGAAAAATTTTACCAAAACAAGTTCATCAAATTTACAGCTCTGAAAAACGGAAAGAGAGAGGCCCAAGTTGACAGCTGCTGAAAGAAGAATTCTAAATTCTTCTCAGTTTGTAAAGTGAGAACTTTCCATGTGGACGACATGTGGTAGAAGCGGTTCAGCCGCAGAAGTTCGCTCGCTGTACACCAGCTCCTACCTTTCTGTAGGAAGTAGACAGCAAAGTCAGCAGCAGATTAGTGAGTGGTACAGAATCGATCAGGCGCTGAATTCTCTGGATGGATGTGCTTTGAGCCATGACATCCAGCACTGCTGGCGGCCCATCGCTCTCCCAGCCCTGGAGGACGGCATCGAAAAGAGAATTTAAAGCGTGTTTCAGTGGAGAAGGCAAAATGTTTCACAAGAATGTACGTGCTATCTACATACCTTGTGCAATGCCTCCACTTGCAGATCTTGAAACAGTGAGGACAGCAATTTGATAGCATGATTTGCTAAGACCACTGAGAGAACACCAAACCCTTGATGCCTACAGAAACAGAGAAGATACAATGCAATTTCAAGGGGAAAAAATATTTATATATTAAATTGAGTGAAGAGATTGCTTTCCTAAACTGAAGAAAACAAATTCTTTTTCAGAACCAAGATGTGAGTTACAAATGGACATAAAACTTCAAGAAACCAACAAGACTCCGTAGTAGCTGCTTGCAGGGCATGGTTAGATACACGGACAATGATTCATTACTTCAGTGAGGTATTTACATACCCTTTGCCTGGTCCTAGTTTGGGAGACCCAACGCCCTCCTTAGTACGTGCAATAATGTCTCTGACACGAAGAGCAGCCAGTGGATCTTTCTCCTTTCCCTTATCAGCCAAGGCCGTGGGGCTGAGGTTCAAGATGAGGAAGAGGCTGTTTAGCAAACACCAAGCTCCGAGCAGCTGGAAGTTCTGATAATGCTATCATCCCAAAAGTGAAAGAGGGGAAAGAAAGAAGACAAAATAGTGTTAATCCAAATGTCAAAATATAAAAGCACGAAACCAGTGAAAATGGCTTCATGAGATGCAAATCTTACCTCACCCCCAGCACGGCGTGAATTGCTGATGGCTTGTCCAATCATTTCATAGATTTCAAGCTGCAAATCAATCCAAAACCACGGTCAGGTTTAAGCGCTTCTCTGGGCAATAATAAACCACCACACACACTTCTAAAACTCCAAACACAATTGTATTTTGCCCTCTACAATTAGCAACCCCATTACTTTATCAGCAAGCCTAACACCTGGAAATAATAGATATGTATTGCAATCCAACCAAAGACAAATCCTACACACTTCACTTGCTGAGAATGAAAACAACAAATGCTCTCACATCTACTTACACATTTCTGTACAATAGTAGCAGCATCATTTTCATAATCTTCTTCTTTGGAACTTGTTGACCCGGTTCGTACCTGTTGAGTGCTCCCCACATGTAGGATGGCCATGCAGGTTGCCACACTCACACCTGATCGAAATCAAGCAGAGGTAACATTCTTATTAAGAGCCAACCTTGGGACTTAATGTTCCTACCCAGCACACTAAAACAAGTGGTATCAAATGTGCCCATAAACTTGACGGAGCTGGGAATACCCAATACAGCTGACAGATTGAAAAATCTTTCTGAAGTACCCCCGAAAGAGTCAAGTTTTGGCCTAAAGAAACATGTGAGAACAATTAAAGGAGGAAATGTTTTACCGTGTAATTCAGTACCATTTTAAGGCAATCTTTGTACTTGACTGCCACATCTCTTTAAAATCTTACCCATACCAATTAAACACTTAGGATTCTGGTGTTCTTAAACCACTCCTGGGAAACGAGGCTCATTTGGGAGTCTAACCAATTAAGCTGAAGCCATAAGCATTGCATAAATATATTATGCTCTGAACATTAAAAAAAAGCAATAATTACAGGCTATTAAGATGATGTTGAGTCACTTAATCTTTGTCTCAGATACTGACAAGAACGTTCATAGAATATATCAGAATTTCAGTGTCGTGATAACAATTTTCATATTAACCCAGTCACCATATGCTGCATGGCTTTCAAATTCATGAGAAATAAAGGTTATTTGTGGGCTGAGGCTCAAACGTGCAGGTAACAAAGCAGAGCAAAAGCCGAAGCGACTTGAAGCTCCAAAGAAAATAGAGGAAATCCATTCACCTGCATAGAGACAGCTGAGGGCAAGAACAGTCACATCCTGGAGCCGTGTGGGTGTCAGGGGCTCCAGCACGGGCAGGGACAGAGTATCCAGCGCCATGGTCACGTCTATTACCAGTGAATGGAATCTGTTAAAACACACGTTAAAGTTCAGCAACACAATATACACATCAAGCAGCTCGCAGGAGCAGCACGGTGACTGATACCGTACAGCCAGCACAGTTATTTTCTCTCATACGGCGCAACCAGCGCCCACCAAAGAGCAGCGACAACAGCTCTTACCCATTGCGAACAGCGGTGGCATCTGCCACTGTGGCTGGCATAATAAAAAACGAGTTGGCTGACACGGCGTCCTGGAATCGATTTATGTATCGCAAAAAGTAGGGGAGGTTCAGGCAGACTCTCAGCAGTTTTTCGGAGCCACCTACCAAATAAAAAGAGCAGCATTATTTTTACTGTTCCATGAGAGAGGTAAGCAGAACAGGTCTAACGGTCACCAATAATTGACTTAATTATTCTTTGTGGTGAGGAAGTATCACCACACATGAGGTAACAGGATAAAGACTAGTTTACAACACACAAACCGGACAATGAAGTTTTCCGCCAGTACTCGTAATGGGTGTCACAAAGCCCTGTGAGTGTGCTACGTGACACACCAGGTCTAATTCACACCCACTTAAAAATCCACCCCGTAAGCTATTTTATATCTTCCCATCTTTTTTTTCCCCCTAAAACCAAACCTGTTGCCTACAAATACACTGAGCCCACCTGTTCCGCAATGAAGAAAACCACATTACAGCCACAACCTCCCTGGGTAACATCAGCATGCAACCGAGTCCTAAAGAACAATTTCCTTCCATTTAGAGCTGTAAGGTGGAGCACTGGAGAGACACTGGCTCTTGCATTTTTTCCCCCCAACGCTAAAAGGATGATTCTCACCAAGTTCTTGCAGGCTGGCTACATTCTGAGCGATGAATATGCTTTTTGTCTTTGCCGCAGAGGTTTGATCTGTGGAAGCTTGATCCTCGCTCTCTCCTTCCACCTGAAAGCAAGCCCATACTAAATATATCATGAAAGCATTAAAAATACACGATATTGCAATAAGTCTTTATAAAGCGGCAAGGCGTAGCAGCACTAATGAGAGCTGCGGATATCTCTGAACATCAGGTTCCACGAGGAAACAAAACTATTGCAAATACAGCACAAACAGTGTTTTCTTGTTTGCTATTCATCAACACGCAAGTAGGATTTAAATACTTAAGAAAGGTTTTCTTTACGCATATGTATTAAAAATCTACCACTTACTGCCCTCTGTCCTTCCCTGCACCAATATTATTAATGTTAAAATTCAGACTTTCTAGGTGAGGGCTGTGTGTTCACCTGTGTCTCTGGCGTGACAGATGCCGACGAGGAGACTCTGGGGTTGAAGACGGATGTCAACTGGTTGAGGAAGTTCATCTGTACTTCTTTTTGTCTTAGTTCTGGGCTCACCGGAGACGCCAGCTCCTTCTGGTCCTCTACTGCAGGGCAAACAGCAACACATCATTTCATACATCAAAAACGCAGTATGTTCTATGGCCAACTCAAGCACCGCAGTGATGTAACCATGAATTAGAACTCTTACCATCAGAGAGGGTTTTGACAGTCTGAGGCAGCTTGGCCGATTTCATCATTGCTGTGAAGGTGATAATTTCAGTTCGATCCAGGCGGCTGCAGCCTGTGCACAGCCCCTTTATCAGCAGAATGAGGTGTTTCTATGAGGAAAAAGACATCAAGTACTATTTAAACTCTCTCGATTCTAATTATTCCTCAATATCATTTATTCTAAGCAGCTGCACTGAGAGTCCTGCAACTTCAGCCAATAAGGCTACTGCAGCATCTCGAACCCACTCCGATCTCATGGCAAAGATCGTGACAACGTATTAACTGCAGATAAATCAGGTTGCTAACCGTGTCCCATATGCTTGCTACGGAAAAGCATTTGGAAAAGCTCTTCTTCCTATGCCACACCAAGGCTTAACGCTGGCCCCATCAGAAGCTACGCTACGCAAACACTTTTCACGTGCCTTTCCTCTTTGAAATAGATCTGAGCTCTTCCTAGAAGACTAAAATACAACTGGGGGAGAATGCATCTTTAAAATCTCAACAAACAGGCAACAGAACAGTTTTGATCCAGGTTGTTACACAAAATAAAATCTGACTGTAGGAAACCGCAAGAGATTTAACTGAAATTTGCTTAAGCCAGGTGTCAGACCACAATTATTTCAGCTTGCTCACAGGCTGCAATTCTGAGAAAGGAATGCAGAGGGAAGATCCAACAGCAATCAGATTCTACTAAATCACTAGATCTTAAATACTTTAAGAACTTCAGTGATTTTGTTTGATGTAACACCAGAGCAAATATTTCAGAATTAGAGGCCAAAGTCCGTTTTCGCACCCCGGTTTGCCCACGCGGTCAAACCCTGCGCTCACCTGCGAAACAGCGCACGCTTCATCTGGGTTCTCCAGCCGCAGCAGTGAGAACTCAATCAGGACTTTACAAGCAGCCGCCACTGATTGCAATTGGTTTCTTGGTACTGAAAAAAGCAGATGTTGGCGTCACTCAGGACAAGCTTTTAAATAATTCAGCGCAATACATTCTTAATGCTTTCAATAAAGCAGAACGCTCTGCAACACACGCACGTACACAGTCTATCACCCCTAACGCACAGATGCAATATAAATTCAGTCTCACTGAATGTCAATAAAGTGAGGATAATACCTTCTACCCAGACAAGGTAATTTAGATACAGATGTTGCTTCTCCCCAGCAATGTTATTTAATACTGACAGGAGCACTGAAGAACACAAAACAAGTTGACACAAAACCCTTTTTTGCTGAAATTGCCAAATTCTCTCAGCCAAAATAACATGAAATATTTTGAGTCACAATGTTTTGATCAACGTAGTAACATAACCGCCAAAGAACAACCTAAAAATCCTGAAAACAGATTTAAACGTTTAAGCAAAAATTATTTTCCATATAGGAAGTCAGGCCAATGAATAAGCAACCAAAAGTCAACGCTGTCCAGTATTTGGTGGCCAAATACCCTTATCGACAGGTTTCCCTTTCCACCAGCACTGACATTTGGGCAGTATAAAGCTACCAACACTCTGCCTTAATATCTGATTCAGCAAGGACTTGAGACAAATACCAAAAGGACTGCAGTTGTAGTTTATTTTTACTATATCCTGGCCATAACATGAGAGTAAGAGAAGCAAAGGAGGGGGAACACTTACTGAGCCCACACACGGTAGTGATGTAATGTGTAGAAAGTGCAACGAAGGAAGAGTAAAAAGGCTCATACTGTTTGTCGTGGTGTAGGATTTCAGATTCACTGCAATGGGAGAACAGGAGACATGTCAATTGCGTACAGCACAACAGCGGCACCGCAAAACACTCGGAATATGTTGTATCTATTAACAGACGTAAGACAAGATCGTTAAAATCATGTTATCTTTTCATATCAGAGTTCTGAGAGCAGAACCCTTGTGTCCCATGTCCTCAGGCCTGACTCCCCCAGCAGCCAACAGGCCAGGGCATCAAAATCCCTGCCCATGTAGGACATTTAAGGAAATAGCCCCATTACTGCAAACGTTTCTCCTTTGCAGCATGAAAAGGTCAGCCTCTTCTACAATCTCTCTCCAAGTCAGAGACTCATTAATCTTTAAGTTATTCTAAACTCAGCGGCCCATAAATTTTGGCCTGTTTGTTCTGCTAACGCCGGGCAGGGTTTGCCAGGAGCAGAGCCCAGGCATTCCCTTTCTGTCACGGCACCGAGTCAGCCGGCGTTTATGCAATTCTGCAAAACAGGAGGATCAAAATAGGTAATTGCACAATAATAACAAATACACAATGCAGTGTCTGCACCAAGCTGGAGAGTAAAGATTTTGGCAGGTAGCGAATGGCAGAGAAAAACGCGTCCGCTGTAATCAGCCTCGTGGGTTGAGACTTGCAACTTCAGAGATCTGCATCATTTTGCCCCATGCACAAATCAACGGACACACACAAAAATAATGCCGACTTAAACCAAAAGTAAAAAATGTAAAGCAAAATACGCATCAACACACTGAAAGTGAAGCCTCTAAGGTCTCTCGGTGAGGGTCACTGGCCATGGAGAACATCTATTTATGCCCACAAATGATATGTTAAATGCTGCTGCTGTGTCACACCACATCCCATCACACAGATACCTGAAGGTTTTTCCTGTGACAAAACCAAGGGATGCGAATACACGTCTGTCAAATGCTTAAATTAACTTATTTCACATATTCAGATGACAAAAACTTTCATTCAGTGATGTGAATGAATTACTTTGAAGAACAGATTATACAATTCAATGTCACCAGGCACTTTACCTCTCAAAAACCAGCCTTCCCCACAGCAGAGCTTATTGCTAGAGGGGAGCGATGAGCAGAAAGTGTCAGCCCATCATGGTACGTTTTACCCCACTAAATGATGATTTTTCACATCCAGTGACAGTCAACACTGCTGCAGAGTACGGCCAAACAAATCCCCATATACCCTTCACCCACCCACACGCAGTGGTAGAATTTACACCCAGTCCCCTTTTTCTATCCTAAGTCACCATTTCCAGTCACAAAGGGAGATGTGGCTCAAACTAAAGAAACTGAAGAATACACCATTTCTTCCGGAAAAATGAGCAGAAAGATTCAACAGCCCTGTAGTTCTGATTTCCTAGTTCTGAGGGGGCTTTTTTATTCAATCTACCTGCCAAGTTGAAATAGCAAAGTAGCCATTAAGAAGCGAGAGGCTTTGCTGAAGATATTCAGCAGTGTAACACGACTGAGATTCAACCTTGCTGTCTCCTGCCAGAAGAGCACAGACTAAATGTGCAAAAACATTCATGCTCTCTTATATCCAGACTCTAATTTTGCTCATCTACCTCTTTACGCTCAACGATAAATTAGCAGCAGGTGTATGCAACATAATTTGAGAGAACAATTTGGGCATAATAGAATACAGGAGAAATGGGGAGCTCCTCAATTATCGTTCTGCTGTACAGAACAAGACAATGTGTATGAGGCACAAGAACACAAAGGTGCAGAAACCACAACAAGATGGGGAATCTCATCTGGATTGGGCAATAAAAGGTTTGAGTTTTATGAAAACAAGTCGTGGACTTGTTAGGGTAGTGAAAAGCAGAAGGCACCTGTCAACTAATCACCAAGCCTTTGCAAATAAACAGAAATAAAAGATAACATCTTGATCCGTGATGTGCTAGAGTGTTATTTTGCATGTAAAGTGAGACTTAATAATAACTTTCGGCTACTGTATTGTGATTTATTGCTCCAATAACATTTGCTTCCCAGGGAAAACCACCACGCTACGGAAGAAGCAGTATCAAATATAACACTTCAGCCACCTCATTTCTCAGTTCTGCTTCCAAATCCTAAACACACCCAAAATAAGCCCTTTCTGGGCACAAGAGCAGCCTCTTTTGGAACAGGCAGAGCAGCAGGTGCAGGAGCTCTCACTGTGCTGAAAACCAGCTCCCTTGGCTGGCACAGCGTTTGTAAACTGTGTTCCCCTTCGCTTCTGCCTTTCCAAGTCAGCATTTCCAGAGCTTACAGCAAAAGAGAAGCCAGAGCCTATCAGTTCTTGAATACCCACGTTAATAGGGGAATTCCAGCAACCTGATGATTCAAAAATGAAATATAAGACTTGTCAGAAAAAGGAGTTTACTGATTTATTTTGAAAAGAATAATGTTAGTGATTTTGCTGTCATCGCACCATGTTTATTCACCAGGAAATCCAGGCACTTTGTGGATGGTGTCAACCAACAGTCTCACTACAACAGCTCACAACCATCTTCTAAAAATAAGTTGAACAGATAAAATATTTTAGATTAGTAATCTAAAGATAGATTCCTTGTTCAGAATAGAAGAGCGTGGCTCCAAACATGAACAAACTGTGGTTTTTTTGCCATGATTTACCACATCATATCAAGGCACAAAATAAAAGATACCGTCCTGCAAGACTCCTTGCGCTCACACTGAATCCTGTCCCCCATCAGGCACAAAACTAACTCAGGCCTCAGGTTAGTGCTACGTAAAGGCAACAAACTGCTGGCTCAAGCAGAAAACGGAACCGTCGCCCTCGCTAATGGAGTAAAGAGACCTTTCCCAAAAGTCAGGTGCGATCACTTAAGCATTTCTGTGATACAGTTCTGCCCAAACACTCCACCAGGGAGCTTTAGGCACAGCAACGGCACCGCAAGGAAAAGCAAACCTGAAATGGCTCCTAAAAGAAAGATCAGCTTAAGAACCACCCATATCACATAAATATTGAGTAGCCACAGGTGCCAAGGTGAACCACTACTACATGTATGTAAGCACAGAACGTTAGTTCAAAGCATCTGTTCTCTGGACACACAGCCATTATATATTAAATACCACATGGCTTTATTTTGATATCTTCCTTAGCACAGCATTTACTTTTTGTTTCTTGACAACTTATAGTGGTTGAGGTTTTTACCTCTGTAACGGAGCATAACGTTATGGCATGTTTTAAATAACGTAATAAGGCACAAGTTGAATTTTAGCAGCTCCGGTGAGCGCTCTCATGCTCTGAGTCCAACCTTCCTGGTTCAGAAAAGGCAGACCTGACTCGCTTTGGTTCTGTTCTCCTTGAAACACGAGCAGTGTTGCACTGGTAGAAACCCAAACAGGAGCGAGTGCCACGCAGTGACCCCGCCATGAGTCTGTCCCCAGAGGGAACGGGCCAGGTGAGGTGTGTGAGCAGCATAATGTGCTTCAACAGGAACAAAAACCGCAAGAATCGTCCCGAAGCCTCTCCGGGGAGTAACTGTCAATGGTGCTCCTGCCGTGGCCGAGCGGCCAACGCCAACAGCCGCGTGTCTGCGCCCCCAACGCCGCTCACCAGGCGCCAAGGGACCCGAACCCCCGGGAGGAGCCCGGGCCTGAGGAGCCCCCGGGGGCGCCGGTTTCCCCGCAGCCCCAGCGCTGCCCACCGGCGCGGCCCCAGCGCTGAGCGGACACGCTCCTCAGCCCGACACCGGCCCCTCACAGCGCGAACCCCGCCCTGAGGTAAAGACCCTGAGGGGAGCGGGGGGAAGGCGGCAGCGCCCAGGCCGCCGCCCCCAGGTGAGCCCTCACCTCTCGATAACCGAGGCGAGCAGCTGCGGGAGCTCCTTCATCTCGAAGGCCGAGTAGGAGGCGGAGAGCAGCGGCCGCACGGCCACGTCCCAGCCCGGCTCCGCCGCGGCCCCCGCGCCGCCCGCCGCCATCTTGCCGCTGCGCTGGGCCAGGGGGCGCCGCGGCGGCGGGACGGGGGGCCCGGACACACAGGAAGTGACGCACCGCCCACGCGCGCAGCGCGCCTCCCGATTGGAGAAGAAGGGCCCGGCCCAAGCGCGTGCGCAGTACATGAGTCAGCAAGTTTGCGGGCGGCGCACGCGCAGTGCGGAGGGGCGGCGCATGCGCGGAGGCGCCAAATCAACCCCCAGAGGTATAAAATGGGTTCGCGCTCCTCAGGTTTTATTGAGGGGACGGGCGGGAATGGGGCTCTGGGGGCCGAGCTCCATCGCGACAACTTACACTCGCATACAAAGAGTTAAAATCATTATCGGGAAACGCGCTGGGAAGGTCTTTGCTCCTCAGCCCCCGTGTTGGACAATAATGTAAAAATAATTGAGAAGGAGCCACCATTATCATAACAATAAATAAAGAACACGGAGATGCTTGACACTTAAATCCCTCCTGCAGCCCAGCAACTTCATTAATTGGCCCCCAACATCCGCCCCATTTCGAACCTTTTTCCTGACAAATCCCCCTCATTCTGGTCCTCTCAGTCCTCGCACACGGGAGCTTCACTAACATTAGATTTTAGGGCTTTAAGGGAGGTTTGGAAGAGTTCCACTTGAGTCACGAACAGAGCGGTGTCTCTTTCCCATCTCCCATTTCTCCTCAGCGGGAGACGCGGATCGTTTTGTTGCGTTAGCAGCTTTTCTTCCAGCCAAAATGGAACAGAGATGTTTGCGTCCATCGGCCACACGAGCTGGAGTTTCGGGGGGGGGCAGATCCTCAGCCGGCCCCGGCGCTACCGCCAGGCTCGGTTCAGCAGCTTCACCTGCGCCAGCCTTTTTGTGATCATCGTCGCAAAAACCAGCCCGAAGAGGACGCTGCTTATCAAGACGTAGTCGTAGTCGTCCTTCAGGACGTCAAACTGCTTCGACGGGTACACGCGGGTCTGGTAGATGTCCAGGCCGTACGCGACAACCTGAGGAGACAAGATCTGATGACAACCTGATGCATAAAACATCAATAAATTGACCCGGGTCTATAAGTTCTGATCAAAATAAATGTTTAAATGGTGAGGAGCTAAATAAGAATTTATAGATCTCCTCGCCACAGGTTATAGTATCATCCTGTTCTATCCACAAATTCCACGGCCCCACGTTGGGTCCTCAGCCCTGCGCTCACCAAACACGTGGACTCCAGGCCGGAGGGGGCTGTGTAAATCCCCCTCATTCGGGATATGGTTTGGTTGTAGTTGATAAACCTCTCGGCATGGATCTGCACGTCGGGGGAGTACGGGATCAGGTTCTCTTCTCTGAAAGGCATTTAAAGAGAAATCAGGACGCAGGCAAACAGCACATGGAGGACAATGCGTTTTTACTAGTCTGATCATCACAAGTTGACCTAAACACGGCAAATTTAGCAGCTTTTCTGCTGCAAGATGAAAATCAAACACACCAGCTGGGTCAGACCACACAGCAGCAGCCTCCTCTTCGGCTTCTCAGCTTCGCAAATTAAGTGTCATTATAAAAACTTCATTTATTCTGATTGCTACTGCTTGGATTACGGACAACAGGCTGGTTTTGCTAACGATAAGACCTGCTGCAATACGGCCACATTTATTCCATCATCACAGCCAGGGAACAAAGCAGCCTCGCGGAATTTCATGCAAGAATCGCCCTCAATCTGTCCAAGACGAGTTGTTCTCCTTCACACTATTATGTATTATACGCAAAATCGGTTATCGCGTGTTCCTCACCTGCTTTGTTCCGTAGGGATCTCCGGGCGGCGAGGATCCAGCAGAGCCTTTGGAAGAGACAGGATGGCCCCGGAGGGAAGCCCAACTGTGCATTGAAAGAAAAATGTCTTAAAACCAGCCCTTTCTGTCAGCATTTTCTAACAGTGAACAGAAACACTCTCTCAGTGCTTCTCCTTACACTTGCCAGGAGCCCCTGGCAGCCCACAGGCAGGATTTTCGGCAGCAAACTGCATTTTGCTTGGTTTTTGCGCAAAACCTGGCTTGTGCAGGTGGCGTAAATGCATTCAGAGCGGAGCAGGACGTACTTACCGAGCAGGTGGCGGCTGGTGATGCCCCGCTCGGTGATGGTGGCTTCCATGGCGCTGATAGCAGAGGGGAAGATGTACGATTGCTGGAGGACCTGGGGTAAAATGGGGCGGTCGAGGGAGCTGAAGGCTGTGGCGTTGTACTGCTCCGTCCCCTCGTACAGCTCCAGCACGGTGAACTCGTTCCGACGCGCCTTCGTGTTCCAGTACTGGTACTGAAATCAGAGAAGATTTTAGGAATTTTTAAGGAATAGGAGGCAGGAAATCACAGAGAATGGTCAGAAAGTCTTTTCCACGCAGGTTCAGCTACGGCCCCTCCCTCCCAAATGTTAAAAACAAGGTAAGAACAATTTCTTACCACCACCCAGTTCTCTGAATGGACAATGTGGACGGGTCCCTTCGCTTTCTTCTGCACCGACGAGTGGATGATCCTGCCCGTGACTCCATCCATCAGATATATTCCGATGAAAGTGCGCTCGTGGTGCGTGTCGGTGCTCTCCGTCACCACAGCAAGCAGGTTTGGATTCAAGGACTGCAGGAAAAGCAACAAACCAAACAAGACCCCCACTTCAGTGCCACAGGCATCTGCGTTTCATCTGGGACTAGGTGTAAAATAAACCAAGTATCTTCTTAGCCAAGATCACTTGAAGAAATCAAGCAGCTATTTCACCATCATCAGATGTCTGACTGACTTAATTGCTGCAGGAAAACATTTTATAAAAGACATCTCCACCAAAATCAGCATCTTCTGCAGCAGGTTGTGGACACAGACAATAAAAACGGCACTGCGAGGCAGTGAATCACAATGTAGCGCCTGGAAACTGCGTTGAGATCTCCCCGTGAGATAACACATCAACAAAATGCAACAAGAAGTTCCGAGGGCACCTTATAGAGGACGCTGCGGTCTCCCATCACACGGCCCTGCGAGTGCACGTGCTCGTTCGACCTCTTCCCTTTCACGCTCACGATCCTCTGTACTTCGGTGGGTATCACCACCTCCCAGCTCTCCTCTGTTGTCAGGTCCTGGATGAAGAAAGCACAATGTAGGTTTTGTCCTCAAAAAGACACCGTCTCCACCAATAGGACAAAGGGAGCTCTCCCTGCTTTTGAATTTTAAAGGTTTCTTAGGCACGTTTTGAGGCTGAAATGTTTCTATCCCGAGCAAAACACCATAAACCAAATGAGATCAATCAACTGATATCCAGAGGACATTTAGGAAGGTGACATCACTTAGATTGTAATGCAGCTTCTGTACCTTTTTCAGTCTGAATCCAGAGAGTTTTCCCTGCTCGGCATCCACCAGATAAAAAAAGATAGAATGGGCTATTTCTTCTAACTGGCGAAGCACATTTTTAGTTGCTGGGAAAGCTGTAACCTGGGCAAGAAGAATCAAAACACATGTTCAAAACCAACTGACACACACAAAACTACGAAACAACACAGAAAGATTATTTCAAACACATTTATCAGGATGAGGTCTAAATTACCAGAATAACCTCATAGTTTTGTATGAAATGTGACTCAATGGCATTTTTTAATCAGAACATGAAGAAAACTGCCTCCGGGCAAAGCAATTTACCTTGTACTCGTCATCGATCAAGAGCAGTACTTTGGCGTAGTCTTGATCCATAATGGGCAGAAGCAAAGTCTGAAGAATTGGGCGCTTCAAAACAGGGGGAGCTACTTGACTTCTCTTTCCAAAGATGGGGTTAAACACATACAGAAAGCTCATTTTCGTTTCCTGAAACACAAACAAGACGCAAAACTTGTTCTCAGGCACACAAAAGAGCTGGTTTTCTACCTGCTGGCATCAACTATTCATAGCTCGGATTCAACTATTCACTCTCCTCCTGTCCCCACATCAGTGACTACCGCACAATATCCAGAAAGATACTTTCTCCTTCCTTTTTAAAGGGCAGATTTCGACACTCAGCAGGTTCAACGGAGGGACAGAGGGACTCACCTTGTCCTTAACGAGCAAGGTGCACTGCGGAGGGTGCGGGAAGTGGGCTGTTGTTCTTTGGACCATCAGCTTAAAGGAGGAGCCGGGTCTCACGTTCCTGAGATATTGTTTCCACAGGATGGTGCCAGAGCTGCTCTCAATACCAAAAAGCTGAGCGGAGAAAAACACAGTAAAGCCAAAGTTTAGAACAACACATCTCTCACATTCAAGCACTGCAACTTTCTTTGGGATATGACAAAGATAGAAGAGTCTTAGTCCCTTTCTAAAACTACCACGACATTCTATTAAAGCCTGGCTAAAAACAGGTGGGAATTCAGAGCTGAGACTCTTCGCTACAGTCTAGAAACCGAATTCCTACTCCGGTGTCCTCACCTTTCCCGAAGCGGTGACCATCACCATCATTTTCTGGAGGTTGAATTCATCTCTGGCCAAATTGTCAATGTTAATCTCATTCTTAATCTGGCTCCGGGGTTTCCGGGCATCATAGAACATCTTCCAAAGATGAGCGGTCCAGGCTTGCAGCAGGATAAGTTGGGAAGACAACCGCTTCAGAAACATCCCCAGCAAACCATCTGCAAACAGACCAACAGTGAGAACGAGAGGGGGGAAAAAAAAGGTTATGTCCCACTCTGTAATTAAAATTATGGTCTTGACCATGCGTTAACCCGTGATAATTCATTGCCTCTGCCTCCCACTCCAGAATAGGAGAGTTATAGTTATCGTTTTTATGATATTTATCGGCCTTTTCCCACTTCACACGGGCATAGCTCATTGCAAAATATTATCTTAGCAACTTCAAGCAAAGCTCCTTGCAGAGAACATCATCTTGTCCTCACGGGTGCACTCACAGCAAGTCCCACCTAAAGCTTCCCCACCCATAAGGTCCATTTTTCCCTCTGCACTCCTTACTCAGAGCAAGAGAAGCTCTCAAAGGAAAAAACACCTAATTCTGTCCAATTAGGGTTTATATTTAGTATCTTGAAATAAGCAAAAAACCAGATTTTTACTGTATTTCACCACTGAGGAAAGCAAGCAGAGAAGAGAGCAAGTTCGACAACACAGCATGCAGAGGTTACCTTGAATGGCTGCATCCAGGACAGCGAGAAAACACAAAACAAAGCAAAACCAAAAGCTATTATTGCAAACGACTCCTCCAGAAAGGGTCAAAGGGAAATGTTTAGGAGAGATGGCCAAAAAAATCTCTCCTATGGCTGCTGTTCTTTTAATATAACCATGTAATACACTTTGTGTCATTTGCATTTGGCATTGGACTTCAAAACGGGTTTCTCTCTGCTCATTTTAATCGCCATCAGTAGAAATTTGAATCATAACTCTCAGCTCTGAGGCAAATTAAAACAATAAATACATTTTTTCAGGAAGTAAATTAAAAACCCTCACATGCCTAAGGGTAATTCTATTAAGTCTACGATTTACCTGCTTTCTTTCCAAATTCTCCCTCCAGCTCGGCCTGTGCCCCTGTCAGAGGCAGATCCACCATCTCCAAGCTGACCACTTCTGCCAGGGACTCCTCTCTGCTCCACACCACTTTTCCTGGGAAGAAAAACGAGTACAATATTGGAAAATCAACACTTAATATCTGGGAAGAGACTTCAGGCGGAAAAATCATCACTCAGTATAGAAACATCTTCCAGTGGGCCCTTCGAATGCAACTCACTGTTCTTAATGCATTGCAAATTACTGTGTATCTGTCTAATGTAACGTGATCAGCTATTTCAAAAAAGACAAGTATTTTATGCAACTGGAGCCACTGTTGAAAAATAACCCACAAGAACTGTAAAGCAATCTGATGTTTTAAAAGGGTTGCAGTCATTAAGTCTATTTAAAACAAGAGAACAGTGTGAACACCTGGGTGCCTTTGAAACCCTAGAAAATTCACGGCACTGAGATGGGCTCTCAACCTTTTCTGCAAATTAAAAGGTTTGAGGATCTTTTCTGAAGAAATTTTGAGGAAGATTAGACTCTCACCCTATAAAAAGAGTTCTGAAATCTGCACAAACCCCATGAAACTCAAAGGCTCTGTCCATGTCAAGAACACTGCAGGAACATTTTCTCAGATGATATGTCTGGTGAAGGTGAATATTTGATGGGATTTAGCTCAGGACAGTTATATATAATCACTTGAGACATGGAGTTTTCTTCTTGTCCTACAGTGCCACGGTGTGCGCTGGTAAAAACGGAGTAGTTGAGCTGTTTCCCGGTTACCTGGCTGCTGGAGGAACATCAGCATGTGGTCTTCTGTTTGCACCAAGGCTCGGTAGCCCACGGAGTCATCCTTCTTCAGGAAAACTTGGATGTACAGCTGGAAAAATGAGCAAATAAACAGCGAGGTCAATGATTGCTTCATCTCCTTGGAGAAAACAGAACTATGGGGTGAAACAAGAGCAAACGGCGTCCGTGGAATGTCCAAAGGGCTCTACCAGTCCTGCCGAATTGGGGTAGGGAGAGCACTGCAATCTGATAAACCACGGGACTGAAATAATCCCTCCCTGCTCACCTGCTGCGGTTTGGCACCGCTCTGCTCCAGGGTGAAGGTAATCGTGGTGTCCAACAACCTCTGGCCAGTTTCAACCAGGTAGAGATTAATATTGTAGGTTTGATTGGAACAGGTTAAGGATTCCTACAACAACGAGTAAAAAATAGCCGAGTTAAACACACACGCCACAGCACAATCGGCAGAAGGGTTTAATATTCAGCAATAATTGTGGCTTCCAGTTTATTTTTAGGTGATATATATAGAGCTGCTACAAAGCTGGTGTGACACCTTTTTTATTCTGTTCCTGCATGCAAAGGAATAAAATGGACTGTTGAGAAGTTCTATGGTTCTGGGGAACAAGTGCACTTGATACCTGTTTAGGGGGCTCCTCCAGAGCACCTGCAGCATGAAGGCCATCGGAACTCACAGATTTCTGAAACGAGGATGCAAAGAGAGAACGTGGCTGCAGACCCCCATGAAAGTGTAGAAAACAAGAGGTTTTTGAGTGCCTGACAAATCTCAGTTCGACCCTGAGAACAGGCAGAAAACAGCTGTGTTGTTTCTGACAAAAATGAAACTTTGCTAAGTTAGTTATCTCTAAACTGAAATCCTCGCTAGATCAGTAAAGCCCATTCCTAGTTACACACCCACCTTACGCAAGGCTGAAACACGCTGCATGCAGGACAGCGCACTCCACCAAGGCGCAGACAGCCTTAGCTGGATGTAATCAAGACCTAATTGCATTTCCAGTGTCTTTGTATGTCTAAAAAGCTGATTAAATCTTCCTTAAATGACTACCCAACCCTGGGCCTTCCACACTTGTGGAATGTACCCCACTGCTGGTTCCACAGGAGAAGCACATTGTACTCACCAGTTCACTCCTGCAGGTCAGGACAGCAGCCACAGTTTTCTCCCCAGTTGTTGCAAAACTCACCAGAGCTGCCTGAAAAGAAAAAGAAAATTGCAGGAAAACGTAAAACAAAAAAGAAAAACCCCAGACCCCCCAAAAACCTGCCTGTGCAGCTAATTAAGCCACACAGGAATGAAAACACATGATCTTTCACAGCTGAATTTGAACTACTTTATCCAGTGTTACTGAGGTTTTTAAGGCTTGTTTGCTTTTCAAAACCTCTCAGCTGGCCTAACCAAAGTATTTGGGCACCACTGAGACCTACACTTCTCTGTCTACCTGAAAAACCAGAACTACCCCAACGCTGACAGTTGTGGGCAACAAAACACACCTACCCTGACACCTGGAAATACTTCAGCAGCCAGTGTAAATGAAATCAAACACCTTTCAAGCGTTGCAGCCAAGAGTACATAGAAATGAGAAGCTCAGCGGCATGTTCAGAATGCTTGCTACGGGTTTTCTTTTTATTTTAAAGAATTTAAAGCTGTACTTGGGTCTCTTGCTCGAGTACAATTCTCTCAGTTACCTGCTGGAAGTCCCGAAGGTGGCTGAGCAGCCCGTGTTTGTACTGCAGCAGCGAGAAGTGGCTCGGAGCCAGCTGCAGGAAGAACTGCGTCCGGGAAGCAGCGACTGCGTTGGGCTGAGTGGCCAATATCCTGGGCTGGAAGCCATCGGCAAACTCCAGCTCAAGCGACTGCGAAAGGGAAACAAGTATATGCGTTTGTGAAAACTTTCTCTTCGCTGGAACGAATACCTTCCTTTACCAGCAGCTTTATGAAGAGGTTCTACACGTCATGATAACGATACAGCACAAGCAAAGAGAACTAGGATCTCACGGGAGCAAACTCTGGAATTCCTTCTGGAATCAATCCAGAAGGAATGATTAGACAGACAAACCACACAGTTTTCTCTCTCCACTCCCTCAATTTATAGCCCGTGCTCCGCCCCACACCTCTTGAATCATTCTGTGGTTTACTAACAGAACCAGGCTCTAAAACAGCTGGACCATGAATTAGGTACAACGTTCTTTTGGCACTTCCCACCTGCAGCGGGATCTGCTTCATCTCCTGCTCCGTCTCCAAGGCGCAAACGTAGAGTGACTGAGTGTCCCTGTCCACGCACACCAGCACCGCGTCCCCCACCACGCCGCACGTGCCGGTTAAGCTTTTCAACCACGGGGCTGCTACTCGGATCTGCCAAGAAAGACATAAGCAGAGATTAAGTTGTCAATAAACCAAAATCTTCAAAGAACCAACCTAGACACAACCAAGAGTTTAAGTCAGAATTACTTTTACCCATGACCCTGGGAGAAACTGTCGACGTGAGGTTTCCCAGGAAGGTTTTGACTAAGAGCTGCGTGTCTAATTCAGTTTTGATTTCAGGGCAATCAGCAGTGAAATGCATTTATCGGTCTGTAGGCAACGCCGCAGTGAAAGGGAAGTTTATCTGTACTACAACACCAGTTCATTACTCCGCACACCACAGTTAGAAATGGATTTGTTACCATCAAATTCAACATTTTGGATCTGTAATCAAGCGCTACCTGTTTTGTAATTTCTCCGTCTTCTACGCTGAATGTTAAAATGTTCAAGTGGCTCTGGGGAACGACTCCAAGCACGTGGATCACTCCAGCCCCATGGGAATACAACAACTGGTACTGAGTGCTCTCACTGCAAGAGAAGCAGCGACCATGACGCATCATCTCCTCATGTTACCGTTTTCTAAAGCATAACACAAGCACAGCATCCTTTCCTCTCCAAGGCAATGAGTTCTCTGTCAGAAGTTTGCATTTTTACTTAAAATATGGCTTTTTACCTCTCTGGTAAGTGTTCCACCCATTTCTGGTGCCCGTTGGAGAGGTAGTGAAGGGAGACGGCCGCCTTCTTCAGCACGGCCACGTATTTCACCGCATCCTGGAGCCCCACCAAACACGCCGCCTGGAAACTACGCACAGGTCAGAAACAATAAATTAGAAAACTATTTTCTTCTAGGAAAAAAAAGAAAACACCACAACAAAACCACACCACTCTATTTGAAGGCTTTCTTCAAATACTTCATATCAGTCTTGAAGGACAATTTATAGCCCACTTTATCGATCCTTGCTGATCTCAATAGAAAGCATCAGGGTGGAATCCAAACACTCCAAACCAGACGCGTGTTTAACATGTTGTGTATTTGAAGAGAAAAATCTATCTATGGAAAAATAGTCTCTCTTCCTCTTACTGGTTTGCTAAGAAATAGAAGCTGCACTAGATTTAACTGCAAGGTTCAGGCATTCCTAAAGAATTCAGCCAAATGTTATTGCAATAACCTTACAACTAAATAATTTTTCTCTATAATATGAGTCCAAACAAGGTCAACAAGCCCTTTTTTCCTTCCTAGAACAGGATTACAAAGGGAAAGAGACAGCTCAAACACAAAGCCTACCTGCCCGTGTCCAGGGACGTCTCCCAGTTCAACCCACCGATGTTGGTCTCCCAGGAGCGCAGAATGCGGCCAGCATTGGACACCGTGATGGCATCTGCCCAGAAAATTAAGAAAAAGAGATGAAGGCAGAACTTGTCACCCACCACAGATCAACAAGGCGATGAGCTCCAGCAAGTTCAACTTGTGGTCTAACACGTGACTGAGATCCCACATTGAAGGCCGAGTTTTAAGCCCAGCCCAGCACCCGGACGTTGTCCTTACCCTGCCCGTGGATCAGCATCGCATCGATCGCTCCCTCAGGGGTCCCCTTGTCCACATGGCGCCACACTGAAGCAAACAAGAGTTAAGTGAGAACAAGACTTGCTACCCCAAGGCCATTTCTCTGTTATTATTTTTAAATTTAGGCTCTTTATGGCAATAAGTTTATGCAGAGAACAACCTGCCTGCCGTAGGAAACAGATTTCAAAACGCCAGCTAAATCTTCTTTGACAAAGCAGCATCACCAGCATTACTTTACCAGCATGAAAACACAGTGCAACTTAATTAACATGTCAGCCCCAGCAAAACAGGCACATTCCCCGCCACAAAATGCCACTTCACTCACGGATTTCACCGCTCCTGGAGTTCAGGGCGGCCACAACGTTCTTCTCAGTGGCCACAATGAGCTTCTTCGAACCCTGCGAGGCTTCCAAGGAAGCAAACTTGAGCTTCCCTACGTATTGCTGCCTCCTGCAAGGGGAAACGTGGGTGAGACAGAATCCCAGAGTGTCAGGGGTTGAAGGGCCCTGGAAAGCTCATCCAGTGCAATCCCCCCATGGAGCAGGAACACCCAGATGAGGTTACACAGGAAGGTGTCCAGGCAGGTTGGAATGTCTGCACAGAAGGAGACTCCACAACCCCCCTGGGCAGCCTGGGCCAGGCTCTGACACCCTCATCCCCAACAAGTTTCTTCTCATATTTAAGTGGAACCTCTTGTGTTCCAGTTTGCACCCATTGCCCCTTGTCCTATCACTGGTTGTCGCCGAGAAGAGCCTGGCTCCATCCTCCTGACACTCCCCATTTATCTATCTGTAAACATGAATGAGTCCCCCCTCACTGTCCTCTTGTCCAGCTCCAGAGCCCCAGCTCCCTCAGCCTTTCCTCACACGGGAGATGCTCCACTCCCTGCAGCATCTTGGTGGCTGCGCTGGACTCTCTCCAGCAGTTCCCTGTCCTGCTGGAACTGAGGGGCCACAGCTGGACACAAGGTTCCAGCCGGGACAAGGCGGCGCCTCACTGAGGGGAGAGGCCGGGCGGCAGTAGGCAGCAAGTCAGGCCCAGGGCCTGCCTGCGGGAGGAGGACCCCGGCGCGGTGTGACCCCGCAGCTTTCCCGCAGCACTCACCAGTCGAACTTGCCCACTTGATCCTCATACACAGCGGCCACCAGCGGCAGCAGCAGCAGCGCCCACAGCGCGGCCGCCATGACAGAGCCGAGGGGGCCTTAGCGCCGCCGGGCCGCCCTCAACGCCGCCTGCGCGAAAAACACACGTGAGGACTGTTGTGCGGACGCAGGCACCGCGCAGGACAGCCCGGCGGCGTTCCCAGCAGCCCGCGCGGCGCGGAGGGGGCCTCGAAGCACGGCGGCGGCACCATGCCGAAGTCCAAGCGGGACCGCAAGGGTGAGCGCTTGGATCCCGCGTCCCCCGTGCCCCGGCCCCTCCCCGCACTAACGCCGCCTCTCTGCCCCGCTCCCCGCAGTCTCCCTGACGCGGACGCCCAGGAAGGGGTTGGAGGCCAAGCAGGCGCTGATCGCGGAGGTAAGTGCGGCCCGGCGCGGCCCCGCGCGGTGCCCCCGGGTCCCCGCTCCCGGTAACCGGTTCCCCGCAGCTGCGGCGATGCGTGGACACATACAAGTACATCTTCGTGTTCTCCGTGGCCAACATGAGGAACAACAAGCTGAAGGACGTGCGGAATGCTTGGAAGCACAGCAGGTGGGGCGGGGGGATGGCGGCGGGGGGGTGGGACGGGCTGACAGCGCCGCCTCCTCATCATCCTCTTCCTCCTCATCATCCTCTTCCTCCTCATCATCCTCTCCCTCCTCTTCCTCCTCACGCCGCTCCAGGATCTTCTTCGGGAAGAACAAAGTGATGATGGTGGCGCTGGGACGGGAGCCGAGCAGCGAGTACAAGGAGAACCTGCACAAGGTGGGGGCTGGAGGGTTTCTGTGCATCCCCTGGTTGTGTCTTGGAGTGATGGTGAGAGGTGACAGAGCTTGTGTCACCTTTGTGCTGTGTTTTAATTGAGTCCACCCCGTCGCTGAATCATTTTGGTTGGAAAAGCCCCTCAAGATCATCAAGTCCAACCATAACCCACCCTTGAGAACCTCATGTCCGTCTGTCCAGCCCTCCAGGGATGGTGACTCCAGCACTGCCCTGGGCAGCCTGTTCCAATGCCCCACAGCCCTTTGGGGAAGAAATTGTTCCCACATCCAACCTCACCCTGCCCTGGCGCAACTTGAGGCCGTTTCCTCTGCTCCTGGCGCTTGTTCCTGGGGAGCAGAGCCCAACCCCCCTGGCTCCAAGCTCCTTTCAGGCAATTCAGAGATCAGAAGGTCTCCCCTCAGCTCCTGTTCTCCAGCTGAACCCCCAGGTCCCTCAGCCGCTCCATCACACTTGTGCTCCAGCCCCTCACCAGCTCTGTTCCCTTCTCTCCACTCGCTCCAGCACCTCAAGGCCTTTCTTAGCGTGAGGGGCCCAAAACTGCCCCCAGGATTCGAGGTTTGGCCTCCCCAGTGCCCGGTACAGGGGACAGTCACTGAGACAAGTCAGGATGCTGTGTCCAAGCAGGACAGAGGTGTCAGGACAGAGGTGTCAGCACAAATCCTGACACCAGAGCTCTGGTTTAGAGATTTTGTAGTTGTACAGGATTAAGCCTGAGATGAGTCCCTGGGCGCTGCCCAAGCCCCACAGCCTGCTCCTGTCTTTCAGGTCAGCAAACACCTGAGGGGTGAGGTCGGCCTCCTCTTCACAAACCGCACCAAAGATGAGGTGGACGAGTAAGTACCCGTGTGGCTTTGAAACGCTGAGCTGCCTTTTTTCCACTCAAATACTCGCCTTGCTGATGCTTCTCTTAAAACAGCAATGACCTCATGAGACTTTCCCGCTCTCCCTGCCACCCCTGCAGCACTGGGGCAGGAATCACAGCCGTGATCACCGTCTTGCCCCACGGGATGTTCTTCCCGCACCTAAACCTCTCGTTCCCCCTCCCAGGTGGTTCTCTAAATTCAAAGAGGTGGATTTTGCCCGTGCGGGGAACAAGGCGACGTACACGGTGAGCCTGGACACGGGGCCCTTGGAGCAGTTCCCGCACTCCATGGAGCCGCAGTTACGGCAGCTGGGATTGCCGACGGCCTTAAAGAAAGGTACGTGGGGCGGCCGCGGAGGGCGAGCTGCAGTTTTTGTCTTTTGAGGAGAACGTTAAATAACTGAGAGTGCCTTAGCTCTGCACCCCATATCCTGGCGGGTGAATCCAGCCTTTGGGAACCTGCTCCAAGAGCTTTTGTCCCCGCAGGAGTGGTGACGTTACTGTCAGATTATGAAGTCTGCAAAGAAGGGGACGTTCTCACCCCCGAACAAGCCCGCGTCCTGGTGAGTAACAACGTAATGCGGAGTCTCCATGAGCCCCCATTTCCCCCCATACAGAATAATTAACTGTTCAGCTTCATTTTGTTAGAGGGTGCCAGTTCTTGGTTCAAGGTGACCAGCACTTGAAGTAAACACCCTTTTGTATTCCTAATGTGGGTGAGAAAACTCTGCAGGAGTTACTTTGGCTCCTGCTGTGCTGCAGTTTCCATCTGGAAGCAATATTTCTATTTAATATTTATTATTTAAGTGTTCTTGTTAGACTGGCCACAGAGAGAAGAGAGCGGGAATGACAGATTTGTGTCCTTTCCTAGAAACTCTTTGGCTACGAGATGGCGGAGTTTAAAGTCACCATCAAATTTCTGTGGAATTCTGAGACCGGAGACTTCCAGAAGCTCGTGGGAGACACAGCAGAGGAGGAGGAGGAGGAAGAGGAGGATGAAGATGCTGATGACAGCAACGAGGACTAGCAGCAGTCCTTGTGCTTGGACACTAGACAGTTCTCTCTTTTAGAGAGAAAAAGAGGAGGGTGTTTCCCTTCCGTGTTTGCACCCACAGGACAAAGACGATCAGCTCAAAGATGTTCTTCATAAAAGATGACCTAATTATGCTACTTTTTTAATATAAATCTATATATAAAACTTCAGGTGGTTGTCAGTGCTGCCTGTTACTGTTTGAGTACCCCCGTATCTGAGGAGATGTCACCTCAAACACGAAAATTGGGCAGCAAGCGTGTAAATGTAACAAAACTTGGATGCGGCACGCCTGGCGCTGGGGAGGATGCTGAGGGTTTGTTCTTACTGTCCCATGAAAGCTTCAGAAAAAACTATTTAACTCAAAGTCAGTGAGCGCTCGTAAGAAAATGCCAGCCAGGCTGTAGAGACAATTAAGAGATGGGGTGTGCGTTAGAAAAGAAGTTTTATTTATTAAATTAATTATCTAGTATCTCATTAAATCAGAACTGGGGCCCCTCTGCCAATTCTGTGTCAGTTTTCCCCCATCAACTGCATTTTTAAATCATAGTGTGTGCTGCATCCAGCCGAAGGTCCGCGAGGGGAGGAAGAATAAGGCACGGCCTAACGTGCTGACAGCCATTAGTGCATCCTAAAAACTTCATTAATACAGGCAAAAATCACGTCAAGCGAAGGGCAGGGGGGTAAGTATCTCTCCTGTGCTTACGGAGACTCGCACTCGATTTTCCACCCTCTCCACACCTGCTTTCATGTCCTGCCCTGGTCTCTAGCGGAAATAGTTGGGGCAGTCGTGCGCGGTCATGTTCCAGGCGCTATCGAACGCCTCCACGACCGCCGGGAGCAGGGGACCTTCCTCGCTGTAGTCCAGGTTCTGCTCCAGCTGCTCCAGGTTGGACATCCCCACGATCACCGTGTCTCCAAGAGAACCCTGGAAAGCAGCGAGAGGAGTCGCTGAGCCCAAAATAAACCTCGTTCAGCTCCCAAGCCGCTGCAGGCCAAAATTTAAATGTTTCTTTCCAGTAAAATTCAGACAACCGACACCGTGAAGTTCTATTCACAAGGCCAGAACGTCTCCAAGTCACACCAGTGCCTCAAAAGATGCCAAATCCCACCTTACGAGGGGCTACAGGAACATTTTGGGGAGGTGGGGAATATAAACATAAATTTCCTAATTTGATGAAAAGCAAAATCACCCCCTCACAGGGAAGCTGGCTGGGTGGGCCCAGTAACTGCCCTTTAAAATCTTCCACTTTTTCCAATTCCATGACTACAGGAAAGGCAGAGTCTGGTCAGCAACGCTCACTTTGGAAGGCCACAAACCCAGGGAATATCTGGATTAAAATATAATCGTTGTTTGTGTGCAGACGTTTCCCTATTCGTGTGCAGCCGCGTCAAGCTCTCACCTGCAGTTTGGAGTGGTGGTACATCCAGCGCAAGGCTGCGGAGGTCAGGCTCGGCGCGTTGGAGCCGTAAGCGTCTTTCAAAGCTCTTTCTATTAGGGCAATTCCTTCAAAATTGTGCTTTTTCCAGTACCTGCAAGAAAATAAATCACTCTTATTGCCCTTGGGACCTCTAGCAAATCATACATCTGTATTCCAAGCAAGTACAAAAGGCTTTCAGGAAGCCTCATAAAATCCTTTGTAGCCTCCAAGGTCTTCTGTGAGCAAAGAAGAAGCTGAGCCTAAAAACAGCCCAGCAAAGCTCGGTCACAAGCCACGGTGCCAACCACATGCACAGAGCTCTGGACAATTCTGCTTCCTCTCAGCTGATTATTAGCGTAGTTTTTTATGTAGCCACTCCTGCCGCATCTCCCTGCTCATCAATCAGCTCAAAACTTACCTGTCCCTGTAGACTTGAGCCCAGTCATTCCCAAAAAACCGTCCAGTGGGCTGGCGTGTGTCTTTGTCCTCGTACTTGTACTTGCCGGTCAGCAATCCCCCTGCAAAGGGTCAGCAGCCCCTTTAGGGATGAGCTGGATTCTCTGCAGTCCCCGTTTCACGTGGTTTTGTCTCAAAGTCTCGCCCTGTCCCTCCCCGTTACCTGCCAGCGGATTGTAGGCATAGAACCGCATCCCGAAGTATCGCAGGCAAGGGAACAGCTCGACTTCCACCTGGCGAGTGGTTGCGTTGTACATTCCCTGCACAGAGGAGGGGGACAAAGAACTTCAAACGCTGGCTCAGGAGCACCTGGAACAGCCACCCCACCCTAACCTGTCAAAACTTATCCAGAAGAGCAGTGCCAGGTCACACAAGGTTATTATCTGCTTAGGAACAGACTTTCACTAAAGGATTGCAAATACACGAAAACTCTTCAGTTCCACATCAAGGGAGTCACTGACTCAAGTAAAAAAACCACGTGCCCGGATTTTTGCGGGAAGCAATCTCAGCTTTCTAATCACGTGAAAGAACTTCCCAGACAACTGCAGCAGCTTCTTTGTCTGTGTTACATCTGACATATCAGGGGCTTGTCCAAGATCTGGGGCTCCCACACCCTTCCCCATGGTGACTGATCATTGCTGTGAGGACACAGACAACCACCCGCATGCTGCTCTGATCTAAAGCCCCATATTCCTCTGGTTTGGTTCATCTTAACCTCCACAAAAGAGCTGCCAGACCACAGCAAGTGCCCCTCCCTCACCTGGTACACAGTTGGCATCACCCAGTTGTTGTATTTGCAGATGGTGCAGATTTCTGCCACCTCCCACGCCGCGTAGTTTGACAGACCGAGCTCTTTAAACTTTCCCTGCAGAGGAATAAAAGTGTATTCGGTTCCAGTTTTAAAAGTGAGTTTTTATCTAGATGGTGTGAAAGGACAGTTGCCCAACTTTAGTTGAGTTCTCTGCTCATCGCTGTCTGCTGCTTTTAGATGGCTATGAATTATAAGACCTGACAAAAATACTTTCCCTGTTTTATGTTCAAATTAAATGGCACGATTAGATTAATGCCATTCAAGAATTCTTCACCCATTACCAGCATGAATTTTAACCTAGTCAGTTAACAAACCTGAAAGCAAAGGTCAGATATTCTCAGAGCTTTTGAGAACAAAGGGTACCACGTGAACACGCAACAGCGGTAGCTGTTCGTCTTTGCCCTAGTCACCTATGTCCCTTCCTCCTAGTGCTGCGCAAGCCTGACGCTGCAGAAAAGCACCAGGAGCAGCCCTGGTTTGAAAAAGTGGTGAGAGGGAGGGAGGGAGAGACACAAGAGGTGGTCCAGACTTGGACTGCCCACTTTACTTCTTTGTGCAGCTCATTGCAGGCACGCAGTGTCTCCTCCACTGGGGTCCCGTGGTCAGGAAGGTGGAGATAGAAGAGTTCCACGCTCGTCCTCTTCAGCCTCTCCAGGGACGTTTCCAGCTGCGATCGCACGCTCTCGGGCTTCAGTGTCTTCCCATCCAAGGGGTTGGCCTTGGTGGCGATTTCCACTGGCAGAGAGAAAGAAAGAATGAGCAGAGGTGTTTCCACCTTCAGAAAGGGAGTGGTGACAAGAGGCATAATGCAAATATTGCTTGAGGTGTTTCAGGGAAAGGCCCTTTTCTTGTGAATCATGTCAGCCTGGCAGGAGAGGCCCTTCTCAGGGATGGGGTCAGCCTGCCAGGGAATCACAGAACCGTTTGGGTTGGAAAAGACCCGCAAGATCATCCAGTCCAACTGTTCCCCAGCCCTGTCCCTGCCCCATGTCCTGAGAACCTCATGTCCGTCTGTCCAGCCCTCCAGGGATGGTGACTCCAGCACTGCCCTGGGCAGCCTGTTCCAATGCCCTACAGCCCTTTGGGGAAGAAATTGTTCCCACATCCAACCTCAACCTCCCCTGGCGCAACTTGAGGCCGTTTCCTCTGCTCCTGGCGCTTGTTTCTGGGGAGCAGAGCCCGACCCCCCTGGCTCCAAGCTCCTTTCAGGCAGGTCAGAGATCAGAAGGTCTCCCCTCAGCTCCTGTTCTCCAGCTGAACCCCCAGGTCCCTCAGCCGCTCCACCACACTTGTGCTCCAGCCCCTCACCAGGGAAGCCCCTTCTCCTCAGGGATGACCCTTCTCCTCAGGGAACGGTCCCTTCTCCTCAGGGATGATCCTTCTCCTCAGAGATGTCCCTTCTCCTCAGGGAACGGTCCCCTCTCCTCAGGGAACGGTCCCCTCTCCTCAGGGATGTCCCTTCTCCTCAGGGAACGGTCCCTTCTCCTCAGGGAACGGTCCCTTCTCCTCAGGAATGTCCCCTCTCCTCAGGGATGTCCCTTCTCCTCAGGGAACGGTCCCTTCTCCTCAGGGATGTCCCCTCTCCTCAGGGAACGGTCCCTTCTCCTCACAAACCGCCCCATCTCCACAGCGAGCGACCGTACCGGGCTCGGCGCCGCCCGCCAGCAGCGAGCCCAGGATCTTCTCGGAGTCTCCTCCCCCGTAAAAATGCGCGGTGTCGATGAGCCGGTACCCGCGGCGCAGGAAGGCGCGGAGCATCTCTGCGCTGGCCTCGGGCCCGGCCCGCCGGCCCATCTCCATCGCGCCCAGCACCACCCCGGGCCGCACTCGCCCTCCCGTCGCCGCCATCGCCACCGCGGACACTGCGCATGAGCGCGCCCTTCGCGCACCGCCGGGAGCGCGCCTGCCCCGCCCAGCGCTCCCGCCGCGCATGCGCCGAGCGCGGCCCCGCCCCGAGTCCCCGCCGGTACCGGCTGCCCCGAGCCCGGCGGGGTTGGCACAGCAGTCCCAGCGAGTTTCCTAAAAATCACCATCGGAAATAACAAACCAACCAACCAACCAGCGAGCTTGTGAAAAGGCGGGTAAAATACACATAAATACCGGTAGTTTTCAGCCGAAAGCAGCAGATTTGGGGGAAAAAACAAGCGCAGGCACTTCCCGAAAAAGCGGCGGGTTTGGAAGGAAAACAGCGAGTTTCTGAAAAAGCGGCGGGTTTGTAAAGGAAACGCGGTTCTGAGGAACCGGTGGATTTGGGGGAAAAAAACCCACAAAAACAACGCCGAACAACAACAAGAAAGTTCCAAAAAAGCGGAGTTTCCAAAGAAAAATAAAGCAGGTAAAAATAAAACAGGTAAGTCCCTGTTTGCGACAACACACCGCTCGGGTTTTAGTTTTAATTATAGACCAAATCCCGCCGGACTTGTGGCCGTCCCAGGCCATCCCACCGCCCGCAAAATTAAGGGTGATAAAGGTGAATTAGCCAATAATAAGATTTTTGCAATGTGCTCCAGAGAAGCCACGAGCCTGTTCCTAATATATCTATATTTTCCCCCGTGTTATTGCATTTTTGCCCAGCGTTATCCCAACGGTTTGGCTGCCGGACGCGGATTCACGGCCCCATTTAATGGGCGCTCGGCGCTGGGGGGGTGTCCCCCCTGGGAATGTCTCCGGGTGTCCCAATGGGTCCCGCTGGATCATGGACGTGTTCAACGAGTGCGCCCAGGACGGCCGGGACGTCGCCAGCGTCATCCTGGGCTTGGTTTCCATCCTCTGCTTCGCCGCCGCGTCTTTTCCGTAAGTATCGCTCCCAAAACCCTTCCCTTGCGACAACCCCCCGCTCTGAAAATATCAACTTTCAAGCACAATCTGTGTGAATTATCTAATCTACCAGGCTTGGAAAATCTGGGTTTAACAGATGGAGCAGGCGGTACAGCCTCAAAGCCTTGTTTGTTATTATATTGTTATTATTCTAATTGGCAGCTGTAATACCACACGTAAGCCAACTGCAATGCAGTCGTTGCAAGTTGTACGTGCAGCAAAAACATTTCCAGGAGCCCTGGGCTTGTTGGAACGCCGGGATAACCGTGGCGGAGGGGGACGGGAGGGGTTGTGTTCCATCTCGGTGCATTGTCAGGTTATTTCGTAACCGGAGAGGCTGTTTCTGCAGCCGGTGCTTCTGTCTGCGCACGAGGGACAGATCACAAGGGCTCGAGCACCTGATGGGTGACAGGACATCTCATGCGGGCCAATTTGCAGGGGAAATCTTTGCTTTTCCTCCCCCCGGGTGCTTTGGGCTGATGACAATTGTAAAAAAATAACCCAAGTGAGAGCAAGAGGGGGACATGAGGATGGATCCCAGGTAGCGCTGGACCAGCTGGGGGTAACGGTTTGTGTCTCTGTGACTTTTTCTCTGCAGGCAGTTTTACCAAGCCTGCAAAACCGGCATCATGGACCGGGCTCTCTCCATATATTTCTTGCTGGGGTGGCTGGGTGGAGACCTCCTGAATCTCATCGGTTCCTTCCTGGCCGATCAGCTGCCACTGCAGGTACTGAATCAGCTCTCAAACATCCCGAGCTCTGGGGAGGAGGGATGGGATGGGATATGGATGGGGTGGATGGGATAGGGATGGGATGGGATGGGAGCTGCTTAATTCAGCACCAGGAACCCAAACAGCCCCGGGATGCAATGCTGTACCCCGGGATGCGATTCCGGCTTATCCCCGATACCAGAAGCCTTTCTGCAGGTTGGACCACCCTATCCTTCTCCCCGCAGGTTTACACAGCTGTTTACTACGTGCTGGCAGACCTGGTGATGCTGTCTCTCTACTGCTACTACAAAGTGAAGAACCGAGGCGGAGGGTGTGAGTTGGGGGTCCGGGCGCTCCCCTTGGTCTGTTTTTCGGGCTGGTTTGTCCTGGGCTGCGGAGCTGGGAGGAAAAGTGATCCCCGGGGAGATGGATGGGGCAGAGCCGCTTTGCAGAGGCATCGATGCATTAGAGGCCTCGTGTTGTTTGCTGCTGGTTTTGTTTCTTGGATAACCTGAGTACTCGCAACAGCCACAGCCAGGAAATAGTGACCAGCTGTGCCTGGGGCTTCTGCAAACTGCCCTACACAGAGTCTGGGGTGAAAATAAACCCCCAGAGTTGCGTTAAGTGCAGAAAGAAATTACTTACCTGCAGTTATGTGTTGGAGCTGGAAACCACAGCCAGATCTCTTGACTCAGGCCAGTGTTTAAGGGAAGGGATGAAGTCTTCCAGCTGTTTTCAGGTCAGTACTCCTCTTGTAGCCCTGATGTGATGGAGAAGTTCCTCCCTGTTGAAATGGAGTATAAAGGGACGGTGATCAGGCCTCTGCTGTTCTTGCAAGGCTTCAAAAGCAAGAGAAAACCCACTTTTTAGCATAGCAGCTTTCTGTGAACTACAAACAAGCATCCCATGGCACCCTGAAAACCACTTAACTTATAAAGCCATTTGAATTTATTAAACCAACCCATGGTGATCTATCCATGGGGATAGATCACCCATCAACTATATACTTCTATTAATGCTGGAGAGCTTGTTTACAGAACATAATACAAGTCTTGCTGTCGGAGCAGGGATTTGAACGTGCACTGTTGCGAGTCAAAATGATTAAAAGCTTCCAGACAAAGGGGATGATTTTTTAAGAGCCCCAAAGCCAAAGAAACTCGAGCACTCTCAGTCTGCAGAGATAGGAGCAGCTTCCTCCCCGATAACTTACAAATTGCCCATATCGCTGCGAGATAACACACCCGCAGCAGCTATTGCCCGAGTTTGGTGGTGCTGGCTGTGCCGCTGCAGAGATAAGAGAGCTGGAAGGTCTCTTTACCCAGGGATGGTGCTGGAACCCAAGGGGGATGATGGAGGAGCCTCCCTCACCAGCCTCGTGTGATTCCCCACAGTCACGGCCCCGATCAACGCGATCTTCGTCTGCCTTACGCTGGGGATGGTGTCGACTGTCTCCTTCCTGGGCAGAGATACTGCTGTGCCGCAGGACTCGCTGATGTTTAAAGGGAGATCTCTGCTGTCTGCTCGTGGGGATGAGCCTGGCTCGAAGGTGAGCTGGTTCCTAAAGCTGGGTGTTGGGGGGGAGAGAAGATCATAGAATGATTTTGGTTGGAAAAGCCCCTTAAGATCATCAAGTCCAACCGTTCCCCACCCCTGTCCCTGCCCCATGTCCTGAGAACCTCATGTCCGTCTGTCCAACCCTCCAGGGATGGTGACTCCAGCACTGCCCTGGGCAGCCTGTTCCAATGCCCCACAGCCCTTTGAGGAAGAAATTGTTCCCACATCCAACCTCAACCTCCCCTGGTGCACCTTGAGGCCAGGGTGATCCCGCTCAGTGCTCAGCAGGGCAAGGGGTGGGTGGAGAAAGCAAAATCTGAGCTTGGACCCACCATGCAGGTGGTAAATGCATCTCTGAAAACACGGGGGCCGTGGTGTCCCCCTTGCCTTGCAGCCTTTCACCAGAAGCGAGATCATTGGCTTCACCATCGGCTCCATCTCCTCCGTGCTGTACCTGTGCTCCCGAGTCCCCCAGATCTACACTAATGTAAGTGTGTGAGCCGGGGGGACGGCAGCCGAGTGCTGGGGACCCTCTGGGCTCCTGAGATTTCAGATCAAAGAGGGCGCTGGGATCATCTTTCTCCTCTGCACAGAGGTCCCAGGTCTCTGCTCATTTCGTAAGGGGACTGTTTTTCTGTATTTCTGCTCCAAAACCTGATTCATTTTTCTCCCTTCCCTTTAACATACCAATATTTTGAGGGTGAGACTTTCATTTTGACTTCATTTACAAGCAAAACGGGAACTAAAAGACCCTTGGCACTGAGTCACCACCTTTTTTCTTCTCTTTTTTTGCGGGCCGGGTGATTAATACTAGTGAGATTTCAGAGAGCTTCACCCAAGCTCCTTTTCTCTGTTTTTCTAGTACAAGAGGAAATCCACCGCCGGCGTCTCCTACTCCCTCTTTGCTCTGGTGATGCTGGGGAACTCGCTCTACGGGCTCAGCGTCCTCCTCAAGAACCCCGAGCCGGGCCAAGGCGAAGGCGACTACGTCCTGCACCACCTGCCCTGGCTGGTTGGCAGCCTGGGCGTCCTCTCCCTCGATGTGGTCGTATCCTTTCCTGTCCCGCCGGCAAAGCTTTGCAGGGAGCGATCCCGTCTCGGGGCAGGCAGGAGCAGATGGGTTGATGCTACTCAGTAGTTGTTTCTGAGCTGCTCACCATCTGAGTAATTTACGCTGTTGCAACAGCTTCAAACCCTTGTTTGCGTTAAGCTTCTTGTCCTGTTTCTCCCTCTCCTGCCTTTTTTTGGGTGGTGAGACCCAACGTGTCGCATAAATCCACTTTTTCTTGCGTGAAGAGCCTTAATACGTTCTCAGATCTCCTTCCAGTTCCTTGCTTATCGGGGAGGAAGACCCGGTACCCGCGAAGAGAGGGATGCTCTGCTCGGTGAGCAGGGGGACAACCTGGAGAGCTGACCAAGGGACCTTCCCCGGAGTGAGAACAGGACGATTCAGAGGAGAAAACTGGTCCTAAAGGCGGACAAACCAGCGCTTCCATCCTGCTGGCTCTTGGGAGGACTTGAGCCCGCGAGTGACACATTGTGTTGCTGAGCCCAGCCAGGTGCCAGAGGATGCTGCTGAGAGACCTCGTGCCTCTTTGGTACCAATGATGCTAATGGGATAAACAGGGAATTATTCGATACCTCAAAAGGTCGCTCTGTGCTGCTCTTACACCCCACGGCTGAGCCTGGTCGCTTCCGTCTCTCAAGGGTGACCTGGAGCTTTCCTGGTACCAGCAAATTGGGATGAGCCTGAGGGGACAGAGGTGACCGATGTGCCACCAACACAAGCACCACGTACCTCTGTGGGCCTGTCCTCTCCACCGCCGAGCTTTCTCTGCTGACTGCAACCGGCTCAGAAGGAATGAGCAGCGTAACCAAAGTGTTTGGGTCCACACGTACCCATTTTAATTAGCACAGCTCACACGTCTATAAAACAAGTCCTTGCCCCACGTGCCTCCCTTGGTTTTATTTGCCAGTTCTGGCAGCTCCTGCCTCTTTCTTAACGCATCTTATCATCTCTATTTCTGCGAGTTCTCTTTTTGTGCCTTGCCCACGTTTTAACTGCAGGGATATCTTGGGGACGTTGCTCCATCTCTTTCTGTTGAGCTGCGGAGGCAGTTAGCCAGGCAGGAGATGTTTTCTGGTCCTGCCCTCCCTTGTTGATGAATTTATCCCCAACTTGATGAATTTATCCCCAACACTGATGAATTTATCCCCCCTTGGAGCCCCACACCAGCATGGTGGCTCCCACCCTTCTACTGCACTGCCCAGGCTCCCTGGGCAAGGAAAATCAACCAGAAGGAAAATCTAAAACAAGTTGTCCTAAAAACAATAACTTTCCTTTTCCTGCAGTTGCTATTAGCTCTTTTTGCTTCCCTTTTCCCCATCTCCAGCTGCTTCCCCGCTGTCGGCCTTTGGCTTTAGCTGTATCATCATTAATTTATGATTCTTCAGCCAGTCTCGTGACGTTTGTCCTTCCCGAGGAAGTCAAACCACAGCCCTGCAGTGACACAGCTCAGCCCGCTCGGAGGCGAAATGGGGCTCAGAATACCTGACACCCATCAAACTGCAGCAGCGGGTTAATTGATACATGGGCTGTGCCTGCATGGGGAGCTGATCCATTTGTTTCTAGAAATAGAAAGAACACTTTCCAGGCTCTTTGAGCCCATTGAACAAAGGAGGTGGGTTTTTCACTCCATTAATTCACAATCCTTCCCCTCCAGGCTCGCAGGCAATGGGGCTCCAAGCCCCAAACCAGTCCTGGATTTCCTCTGCTGTCTTTCCCCAGGCATCAGAGTAGAACAATTCCTATATGGTACTAAAAACAATTCCTATATAGTACTAAAAACCATGAGCACATTCCTAACAAGACAAAAAGCACAGCTCCCTTAGACCTCAATACCTGTTTATTACAGATAAAGACTCCAGGGCTTGGTTTTATTAAAGGAGTGTATTTTAAGCTCAGTTCAGCCCTGAAGCGCTGGGGAAGGCACAGCTGGTTTACAGAGCTGGATTTACTAAGCTGAGCCACGCAGGGGGATAGGACGGGATCTGGCCTGCCTGCCTTGCGGAAATGAAGAGCCTCATCTGCCATTCACAACATGAAATAGTTCCCACGTACCAGCTAACCAAGGGCTTTCCTTGAAGCTAGACAAAAAAGCTCTAACATAAGGAGGTAAAGAAATACATATATAGTACCCAAACTGTCAGTTTAGTATCAAAACCATCAGGTTACACCACTTTGGGAAGAGAAAGAGGAATAAAAACTGCTGCATTGACCCTGCAGCTCACACCTGGACGACTGTGGAATTGCACACGAGCAACTGGGGTGTCCCTGTGTAGCCCAAGTCAACTACGAGCACGTATTCAATATTAACGCCAAACAGGCTCTGTTTGCACAGGTTCACCAAAAGGCTCGTTCCAACAGGATGGGCCCAGCCGGTATTTGCTTTCTCAGTTTCACCAGGATGAAGAGTTTGTTATAACTAAAGCACAAAGTTTGTCATAACCGAAGGACTAAGTGTATTATAACCAAAGGACTAAGTGTGTTATAACCAAAGGACAAAGTTTGTTATAACCAAAGGACAAAGTTTGTTATAACCAAAGCACCTTGGTGCCGTGCAACATCCTTCTGACCGCCGACGGTTTAAAGGGGACAAATCACAATGTGCAGAAGGAGCTTTTGGGGGAGCACCCATGGTTGGAACCATCCACCTCAATCGCCACGCGAACCCAACGGCCTCTGCTCGGAGCGTTTGGACACGTGGGTTCAACCGCGTGTATTTGTAACACACCTAGGAAAGCCGGAATCATCCTCCTCCTCTCAGTCCATGTTCTCCGTGTTTCCCAAAGCGTCGATCCCAGCAGGACGCCAATGTCTCGGGAGCCCAACGAGCAGAGGAAGAACGCAGCTCCATCCCGCTCCACCTGCCAAGAGCATCGGGACAGCAAACCCGTGGGAAAACAACTTTCAGCTGAACTGGATGCGAGAGAAAAACAAATATATATATAAATAAAACCATTCTCATTTTCTACGGCCACATAATCCAGCGGTGTTTGGATTCCAGGTTGGGGTTGGCCCACGTCTCCCCACCCACACCAATTGTCCCAGTTGCTACAGACAAAAGCGCTTAGAGCACAATCCCCATGTAACACCGCATGAAACAGAAAGAAATGAAGACACCAACCACACACGCTGCTTCCTGGGAGGTTTTTTATTATTTTTTTTTGTTTTAGTCTTTTTTTTTTTTTCTTTTTTTTTTTATTTCAGTATGGAGGCTCAAGTATCAGATGTAGATTCAATTTAAGCTTTACAAAAAAAACCAAAAATCAAAACAAAAACCCCTTTTTGCATTCCATAAAAATTGACAGAAAAGCGCCTTGGAACCAGGCTATAGAAGAGCAGAACTTTCAGCAGGTCTCCCAATGGACGTTTCCTTGCAAATCTGGTTTAGTCAGTATAGTACAACACCGAGGAACAGCCTCTCGTCCCTCCCTCCCACCAGCCGCCCCCTGTCCCCAGCCCCCAAACATACGTGGAATAGATTTTTGTTAAGGTTTTTTTTCCAGTTCTTCCTCTTTCACACACCACAGTATTTAATAAATTCTTGTTTTACATTTTTTACACCAATGTATTAATAACAAAAGGCAGGAGTGGGGTGGGGAGGAAAAGACAAACAATGATCCGTGGTTATGCGTATAAATGGGGGAGGGTGGGAAGAGAGGGGCTGAGAAAAATAATACATGGACTTCTACAGAAACAGAGCCTAAGGTCTCAAATAGTAAAATGTGGTGCAAAGTAGGTCTCAGAGACTGAAAAAGTTTGTACAGCTTTATTCATGGGGAGAAGATGGCGTCGCATGGAGAGTATTGAATGCAAATTGTGACGTGACGAAACAGAAAAGGGCAAAGGGGGCGGGGGGGATGAGTTTTCTAAGAAAGGAATCTAACGAGTGCATGGCATGTCTTGTTAGCATGAAGAGTATTTTTAACTTTGCTGCTTTCTCTTCAAAGCCTCCACCAGGTCGTTCTTAAGAGCTTCTTGTTTTGATTTGTCTGCAAAAGTCTGCACAGACCTGCGGGGAAGAAGGAAACGCAAGTCAGAGGGGACATGGGAGGGACGGAGCTTCGAACGGGTCTCGGGCCCGCGAGGTGAGAGGAGAGGGAAACACCTCAACCCAGGAACCCACAGCTCAGCTCGCCTGTTTTAATACAGAAAGCAGAAGGCAAAGTGAACACTCGAGTGAGTAAATCCAAGCAAAATTCACTCCAGCAAGGACGGCACCAAAAGACACGCTGCCCCACCAGTTCCGCTCCGCCTCCAGCCGCTGGAGGGAGAGATGCCCCATGTCTGTAGGCAGCGTAGCACCAGCGAAGGGTGTTAGCGCTCTCCCAGTCACCATGACGGGCAGGCAGAGAAAATCCACCTCTACCCAGGAAGGTGAAAAGCGCCGGGCTGTGGGGAGCTCCTGAACCCTTGTTTTATTGCAGACTGTTCACCCAGGCTCGAGCAGCCGTGGCAAAACTTCCCTGCGGTGCGTTCACCGGTGGGAAAAGCGGCCAGAGCTTCTGTTCTCAAATTTAGTTTGCAGTTTGGAGCTTACCTAGAGTAATCAGGGAATCAAAGCAGCCGAAGAACAGAGATACTGCCAGCATGATTATTGCCTGGCTTTCCTTTTGCTAGAAGTTTGGTTGCAGAAGAAAAGCTACAAGTTTGAGGAGTCACCTTGATCGCTGCCCTGCAGGGCAGCTGTGGAGGACCCTCCATCTTCAATGGCACAAGAAGATATTGCCATTTTTAAAAAAGCTCTCATAAATACGATAGAATTCGATAGAATAATAATACTAGACTTTTCAGGAGTTGCTACCACACGAGGAGTGGTTAGGATCCAGTTTGGTAGAATTTCTCCCCATATAAATGATATTTCACACCCTTTTCAGTGCTCAAAGCTACCTTATTTTGCCTGGATGCTGTCTCCTGTAAACCAGGCTGCTCTTTGTGTCAGTTATTTTCCTAGCAGTATTTCCATTCTCTCGTCTCTGGAGACTTCCGCTGCTTTCATAAAAATATATACATTTTATATGTGCATTTGTCACAGGCTAAAGAAGTGGTTCTTGGCCATTATCAATAGTGCATTTTCCCCTTCGTCAGCTTAATGATTTTTAAGACAACACGTGTAACTCATTACGAGCTGGAGTGGAGGGTTAAGCTGGCTGAGGTTAGTCGCTGCCGTGCGTCCTGGGCATGGAGAGCGGCCGGACAAACCCCTGGGACGCTGTGCAGAGCACAAGCGGGCGCAGAAACATTTCGGGAGGGCTTGAGCAGGACCGGATTTCAAGCTCCAAATTCAAGATACACCAGGCAAACAGGGGATGCGCGTGGGGGGTGAGCTCACGTTTACTCAGAAGTCACAGGAAGTTCCAATCATTAATTTTTTCAAAACTGCGGGATTTTCAAGATTTCATTAATTTCTGCAAGGAGGACGCTAAGATTACAGGGAGTTTGTTCAGCGAGCGGTGTACCACAGCTGTAAAAAACTCATGGTGCACAAGGGACAGAGTCCGGGGGCTTGTGGATGGAATCAAGTCCAAGCTGCCACCGCTCTGGGTCCGTGACCACGCGGCTCCTTCCTTGCTCCCAAGCCAGAGTGCAAAGTGGTAAATCCTGCCACATTTCCGAGCGTGATTATTTCAAATGGGAAATCACAGCGTTTAGTTGGCTGTATTAAGAAATAACCCTTGGGTGAAACAGGGATCGAACGTCGTTGATCAGTCTGCGGGAGTTAGGGGTTAGTTCTGGTCTGGGTTCTCATGCAGAGGTCTCAGCTGGGTGAGTCCTGGTTTAGTGCAGGTTGTCACACCGCACAGGCAGGGGGTACCTGGATCGGTTTAGTTATCAGGCTGGATGTAGATCTGGCGCTGGGTCAACACTTGAGAAAGTTCCCTCTGCAACTGCTTATACTTTTGGTTGTCGGGAATAGCGTCAATAGATCTACAGAGAGCAGTTTGGAAACGAGGGGAGTAAACAGGGAAAAGAACAGTCAGAAGAGGTCGGTAACACAGAGCTGGTATTCTGGACACCACCAGGAACACGCTCAGGAGGAATAAACGTAAAGAAATCAGTTAGAAGAAACAGGGGAAAGGCTGGAGAAGCCAGAGGCAGACGTTCTTTGCGTTACCAGTCCTGCGCGGATCATCTCAGCGATGCACAAAGTACCGTGACTCAAACGGAGCAACGGGGAGACACAGCAAATCGATTCAATTACAAAAGCTTACGGCAACGTTCACGCGGAAAAAAGACTGGACTACGCAATTCCTTTTAACGGTAATAAATGCTTCCTGGCTAAACCCCTGTGCACCGCAAATGAAAATAGAGGCTTGTTATGAAAGCTGGGGTTTGGAAAAAAAACCCAGAACAGCTGCTTTTCAGATACCGTCGGCTCCCTCTGCCCACGCTGTTCAGAAGGCAGCACAAACATTTAATTAGCACCATTAGTCTATCTTCGTTGACATTGGGATTTCTATGTAAAATTCCTGAGCAGAAATGAGCAGGGGTTGAAAAGTACAGTACAGTTTCCCCACAGAAAGGCACAGGGGGTTCATTCACTTCATCTGGTCTAGCACACTGTGTTTTGACCAGCGGTGTTGAGAGAATGACAGAATTTCAAACAAAGTCTAAATACCGCAAACCATTAATGTCATGACTTAATTCTAGCACCAACTGACTGTTTTTCAGAACAGTAGAAAGAGAAGTGAGAATTTAAGTACAACTTTCCGCACTGTAAAGAATAGAACTCCTAATTAAAAATAATTCTTAAATACAAGTGTTGCTAATTGGGCTATTTTCTTCCTGCTGAGGGAACAAGGGATTAAAACATTGCTTCAGATTTCTATAGTTACAAGGTAGAAATGTTCTCTGGACTCCACACAACAAATAATGTTTCCAAAGCACCGTGAGCTGAACAATTAGGGACATGAAAAGAGTTTGTGTAGGAAAGTGGCGTTCCAGCAAACGAAAGCAGATCAAGTGCTCGGCTGGGGATAGAACCACGGGGGAGCCAAGAATCAGCCGGAGAGCCCCTTACCTCAGCCCATTAACGATGTCCTTTGTTTTTCCAAAATAAATCTCATTCAGTGTACTTCTGATTTTGTTTTCCATGTCCTGGATAAAAAGGAAGAAAGCAGATCGTTAGTCACGTTTTCGGGAATCACTGTTCTGTGCATCTGATGTGTTCGTCTTGCTGTACAACACTTGTCACCGCATGGTTCAACCTGGTGTATTCTCGCTACCTCAATTCTCACAGGAGGCAGCATGTCCTTGTCTCTCTGCTCTTATCAAAGAAATAAAGGCTTTGTTAGCTCTGTTAGCTCTGTTCCTGTCCCCCCAGTTAATTACTCCAGGCTATGAGCCGTCTTTCTGGACCACAAGAGGGCAGTTTCAGTCCAGCTATTCCTTTTTCTGCATTCAGCTGCAAGAAAACGCATCTCACCCCAATCTTACTCTGTAATTTCCTGGTACTGAACGGACTATAAGCAGCAAGTCAGCCATTTAGCAAAGCCAGCAGGTAAATAGTTTTACAATTACTGGTTAATTTGAATTTTTGACCTGGCGACTCATAATTTAAAACCGCATGACAAACAGTTTTCAGAAAGATCTTGTAAATGAGCAGCATTTTTTCAGCAGGTCACTTTTACTCCAGCCCAAAACTTTTAAATGGGATAAAAAAATTAAGTATCTGCTTTCCTTTTATTTCCCAGCTCCTTTCAAAAATGCATTATAGTTTATTTTAGTTGAGAATTCCTTCCTCTCTTGCCAAAGTGGCTGTGGAGATGAAGGAAATCAAGAGCACCTTCATACAGGACAGTGCACTTACCTCTACCAAGCGTCCGATATTGGCTATGTGTGGAGAGGAGTCGCTCACGGTCTCATCTTTCTCCATCTAGAAAGAAAAGATACAGGTGAAAATGCAAGGGTAGATTTACTTACCAAAAGAAGGGATGAAAGAAGCGGGTCTCAAAATCCCAGAGCAACTATTCTTTCAATGTGCAAACAGACTGAGAAATTCCCCGAACTAGATAACGGCTCACATGTTGATAACAGAAATGTAGTGTAATAAAAACCAGAAGATAAGCGGTGCTGTAGATCCTCGGTGTAGACAGGCACTACAACATTGTCACTCGGGGCTGCGGGAGATCACGGCAGGGCACGTGTAGCAGGACAAGACGCACAGCGTGGGGACGGGAAAACAAGGTTGTTGTTGATGTGATGCACACAAGGATGGTGCTGGTGGGTTAACAGCTGGGAACTAACCCTGTTAAAAAAGCTGTTTCTTTTAATCTTTATCGCAAACGCTCCTTCCAACCACACGTGTGGCACATTCTCCATTTGCGGGATCTCCTGGCACAAGACATTTTAGGCTTTATTTACCTTCCAGCAGAGAGGGAAGGTGCAGAGAACACAAAAACCACAACTACCTGCAAGAGTGGTGCTGATTTAAACTGCTGCAATAACAAGGAAAGAGAAATTTGACAGTTTGTAGTTATTTTTTCTTCTTAGACCAAAAACCCAAACCGATATTTACCTAACTATTAGGGGGAAATACAAAGTGGCAAGCATGAGGGGAAAGCCGATTGCTGATTGCAATGACATTCAAAGTTGGGTCAACACAAGCGTGTAATGATCCCATGGTCTTAGTGTAGTGTCTGAACAGCAGAGGTACCTGAACCAGGTGAGCTTTTTCATCATTAAGATCAAAAATTGGGAGCTGGTACTGCAGAACGCAATATTTGCTTTATTTTAATCCGACTTTGCGCCACGTAACGTCCACACCGAGCCCGTGGCCGACCATCCATGATCTGCGCTAGGGAAAACATCATCATCTCCAGTTCTTGAGAGGAGAATCCTGGCTAGACAAGCTGTTGAACTATAAACATCAGTCCCAGGGACCTCAACTGATACAAGATGTGCTGAGATGGCACGAAAACAAAACTGGGAGAAAAATGTAGTGGGAAGAACAGTCTTCAAAGGGCTTTGCTAATCCCACTGAATTCTCTTATCCATCTGTTCATATCCCTCCCTCAGGGTAGAGTTTAAAAATCTGGGCCAGCTACAGGTTTCTTCTAATAAGCCAAGTCTCTAACAGGCTTAGGGAAGCATGTAATTTAGTTGGAACCCTGAAGGCAAAAGATAACCTAGAAGAGGGGGAGAAAAAGAACAAGGCTGTTTAATTTTCCCTTTCGATCGCAGTCAGACTGTTTACACGTAATGGAGACACGCTGCCTGGAGAACGGATCCAGTCGCAGGAGAGGGAGAAGATACATCTGAACTCCGCAACCACGCGTATAAACGTTACGGTGAGTTGGTGAACTAGCAGCAAATTGGGCAAATGGGGCAGCCGGGGAGTTGGCAGCGGGTCATTTATTTCCATGGGCTCCCCACCGAGTCTCTTCCACACCTGGACAGGCCCAGCTCACGGGTAAGAAGCAGAATCTGAAAATATAACTTGGTATTTTTTTTTTGGCAAAACGTATATTATTACATCTCCATAAAAACTGCTGCCAGAAGGAAAACATTTTTACACGCTCTAGAAGCCCAGATGTTACGAGAGGCTGTTTTAATGGAGTTCAGAGTCAGTAAGCAGCCATGTTATACAAACAGCGGAGTTGTCGGCATTTTTAAAGGTTCCTTCCGGCAGCTGATACCGCACGGACCTAAAGCAAAAAGCCTAGAGCTGCTTAAATAAAGGGGTTAATTTGCTTCGAGGGGAAATTCCATTCTGTAAGTCGATGTTAACAAGCGGCTCATCTTCCCACTGTCACTCCCCATCTGCTGTCGAGGCTCAGCCAAAAACCCAACGCTCCCGAATGAGCCAAGTCCCATCTAGGGGGCTCAGCGGCTCCTCTCCCGTTCGAGACGCGGCGCTTGGCTCCCTCGCCATCTGCTGTGAGTCTGACTCACAGGGAACTCACTCTTTTGGGTCTATCAAGCTCTCGATGGCTGGCTGGTCACTTCGGATGTTTCCTGCGTGGAATGCGGCAGCTGTTTGAGCTTTCTGTAAACGTTATTTGGAGGATGAGTTAATAGGAAGAGAGAAATTTAAGTTGGATAAACACTTTGGTTCATCGCGGAAGTGTCTAAAAATACTAGAGAGATGAGGAAGAAACTCATCCACCATTTTGCTCTGAAGGGCTGACGGCAACATCCGCAGCTGCTCTGGCCACAGAGGGATGGGAAAATCTCTTTAATGAAACACAAACACAGTAACACAAGCCAAAGGTTCCCGAGCCACAGGCAGCGGGCAGACTGAAGCCTCCAGGTGCAAAATATGGGGAATTATTTGGATGTCAGTAAGGCAAAGTTTGGCCTCTCTCTCCAATGCTTATTTCAAACTGTAACTAGATAAATGAAGATTGTGAGCTCTATGGAGCTTGCAGCTTTGTAGAATTCAGCCCAGAACTTACTGCGTCCTTGTGTGGCCTTTGCGTATATTTACTCCAACCAGCGTAACCAAAAATATCCTGTATCCTTTACCAAACTGTACGTTCAAACCCACGAGCAAACCTGGGGATGCTACATCAGCTCTCTATGCCACTTGTCCATACGTACTGAACTCTTTGTCTAAACCACTTGTTATATAACTGAACCACTGTAAAATCCATATGTTCATCTGAAGCAGAAATAATTTCCCGGGCAATTACTGTTCAGCACATCTCTGCTGCCCTCTGCATCCCAAAATACTACTTGGGTAGCAATTAAAGAGACAGTTACTCCAGGAACATAAGGATGGTGACAGCAACGACTTGAAGAACCATTTGGAGGACACACACTCCCCAATGCTCCGCTTACTGCTGCAACATCTGGAAGTCGGTGGGATGGGCCTTTACATGAAAGCTCAACTTGATGAAAATATATGACTCTGCTAACTGCAGAGCACAAGCCTCAGAGGGTTTAGCTATTATGATAAATGGCAGAATGTCTCTGCTGGTGTTTTCTTGAGCAGCATTAGATCGCAGGACGCAGGGACAGCGCGGTTTGCAACAGAGCAGCCTTCATCCAGCTCTGCAAAACGTTCCACCTTTGCCAGGGAGCGTTTCAAATATGAAAATCAACACACATCTGTGCTGCTTTAATCTGAAATCCCAGGCTTCACTTCCCCTACAACTTTATATCCTCCCCCTGCCTGCACCTCCGAATGTAAATAAACTATAGGTTTTGAGCCAACTTCTTTCTCGGCAAACTCGCGCTTCCTCACAACGTTCATCCTGGCTTAGGAAACACACACAGGTTCTTTGTGCAAGGCGAGATCTCAGAAAGGCACCTGTTAGTCTTGCTTTTAAGGAGGGGGCTCCAGAAATGTGTCCAACAAAGTGCAGCTTTGACTGTTTGCCAGAAAACGGGAAGGCTATGTCTACTTTGCATAAAACGAAACAGGATCACACAGCTGCTCTTACCTTAAATAAAAGCGTGGCCTAATGAAACCTCAACATTCAGCTAAAGCAATACGGTGCTGTGGCAAACGACACAAGTCATTCCAATGTACACAAAAAGGACGGGACCCCAATGTCGGTCAGAGAGAAAATCATCTGCCAAGCATCTGGCTTGAATCAGGAGGGGGGTGGGAGGTACCTACACTCACTGGAGAACGGTAATTGAAAAGTTGCTGGCATTTTTCATTTTCCTACGAGTGCTGCTCCCTTTGTTGTAAACTGAAGGTAACGTGTCCTGTCCTTTGCTCTCATACGTACCACACGTCACTCTGCAGCCCCTTGTCACAACAGACGGCGTATAACACACCAATTACAGAATCGTTTTGGTTGGAAAAGACCCCCGAGATCATCGAGTCCAACCATAACCCAACCCCTGGCACTGCCCCATGTCCTGAGAACCTCTACACAAAGAAGATTTTCAGTTTCCCAAAACAGGCTGAGTCCTCCGTCTACCCTGTCTCTCCCTCTTTCCTTATTCTGTTCACTTACAAATGTAAAATGCATGTACTTACTTACACGTTTACTTTCCTCTTATAAACAGAGACAACTTATAGTGTATTAAAAATCACATTGGGAAAACTACTGAGAAGTAGTAGTTCAATGACTTGGATGAGAAATGTCAATTCTCAGTGTATGACATTAAAGTAGATGTAGGATAGGGACACAATGTCTAAGTAGTATCTACCCAGAACAAAACGTGTGGCCCCAAGCCAGGTGTCCAAATACTCAAATACATGGTGTCTTGGAGAAAGAGATAAAAATATTCTTAGGAATTCAGTGCAACATTTAGGAATAGCCTAAATGGGAGCCTTGTAGTAACAAGTGTCTGGAGACATCAAAAAAAAGGCAAAGACAAGTTTTTCCAAATAGTGGTAACAAAGGCAGCAAACCCCTCTGTGTTTGTGTCTGATGTGGGGGAATAATATTTCACCGATAGGAAATGACAGCAGAAAACAGCTATTTCTAGACTTTCACTTCTAGACCCAAGCTGTTCCTTCGCGCCTGCTCCTGGCCACCAAGTTAATCATTCCAGTCATCACTCGAAAAATACCTGATTTGCAGCTACGAGGTGAAACTGGTTTCAAAGGAATGGCTCTCACCACACTTCCCTTTAAAGCTCTGAAAGGTTCTCTCTGCCATCAGTTTATAAGCCAGGATATTACAAAGCTTGTGAACACTTCAAAAACTTCCACTGAAATGTGAGGACATCTGCTATTCACATTTTAGGATCAAAAGGTGGTCAAGTAGCTTATACGTTAAGTTGACCAAAACCATGTACAACTTACTATGGACAAAATGATCTCAAAAGTATAATTTAGACATCAGATTAGTGATATCAACTGTAACATACCGCTCCAGAGATAACTGAAACCTACGTTCAGTGCCCAAGTTTGCTGCAGACTGTATGAAAAGTCTATCAAAAAATAAAAACCAAACCTGCTGTCCTTAGGTGATGTGGCCAACGAGATTTACAGCGAAGTAAAAGCCTTGCACTCGGTTTAGCCCAGCTACAGCTCAACAAACAGCGCGGGACAAACAGCTCCTCCTCACATAACACACCTCGAGGCAGCAGCAAGATTCTCGTGGATTCTGCCATAGCCTGTCCCACTGAGCATCTGCAAACAGAATGATCTCCGACCCAGAGCTACATTCTGAACGTCAAGTTTCCATTGTTTGTGCAGAAGCAGTGCATCATTACCCCAGTGGCTTTTTTTTACGGTTACTTGCATTGGAAGCAGGCCCCTGCTGTAATGCATCACATCTGAATTAAACGATCTGCTGTTAAAATGATGACAGAAGCATGAATCTCCTCACTAAAGCTTCGAGAGTGGAAGTCAAACTAAACAAGCTCAGGCCAAGGTGTACTGAGGACACCCATTCTCCACAGACTCTTGTTTTCCTTGGCTCGGCTCTCGCGCACCATAAGGCCACGGCCAGAGTCAAGCCCTTGGCCTCCACTTCACAGCGATGATTTAAAGTATTAGGAAGGCCTGTGATTAAATATTTGTCCGGGTCACCATAACTCGGGTGTAATTACTGCAAACATTCTAAAGGGGTACGCAATGCTCGAAGCTGTCGCCAGATGCCTTTTCCCTCCCTCTGATTTTCCATCAGCTTCTTCTGTAAATCAACAATGTGGAAAGAAAGAAAAAGTCACCTAGATCTGGGGCAAGCTCCTGTGAGTGCAATATTAACACAACTTCAGTTTGTCTCCGCAATCACAGATTGTCCTTTCCTTCACCTGGCTCAAACCTGGGCAAAAACACGAACCGTTTAAGAGTCTGCGCTGTCCTCTGTATCGAAAGCAACGCTCTGCCCTGGGAAGTTTCATAAAGGAGTTTTAGCTGCTGCCAACCTCTCCAGTCACTCCTGACCGTACAATAAGCCTCCTGTCTGCCAGAGTTTATTACTGATTTCCACAGTCCAGATCTCAAGCAGTTGCAATTCAGCAGCAGCACGAAGCAGGGAGACAACAGCCTTTGGCAGGCGGCTGGGACGGAAGCACCTTCGCCCAGCAAAGCCAAGCCCAGCAGATCCTGACTAAGAACAGTCATCTGGCGGGCACCTTCCCTGCAAAACAACCTCTCACAAGAGAGACTCCAAGTAATTAACACCGGCACAAAAATCCTGAATGCATAAGCTCATCTTGTATTTTTATCATCCTATTGGAATCTTCCAGTAAGAAAGCGGGCAAATCTTACAGGTAAAGATATCTCTCTGGGTAGCACATATGGAAGTATCAAAATGTAGAAAAGCCAAAAGAAAAACTAAGACTCGAAAGCAAGTCTAAACTCCTCCTGAATGTTTTCTATTTTTAATGGAAAGCTCAGCTGCCATCGAGCAAAGTTCAAGGGGCTCCCTGGTAATTACACACTTACGCATTCGCTGTTTCACGGGGCTGCATGCGCAGCAGGAGAAGAGATGTTTATACAACACCTCACAAAATCAGCTTTGTGTTCCTGAGGGGGGCTACTGAGTATATATATCTGTATATATATATATAAATAAGGAGAGGCACGCCTTGGTTCTGCAGCGTACGCGCGTGCCGATGTACAGACGTACCTGTCTGGTGAGGCTCCCTCCAAGGTTCATGGTACCAGAGCCAGTTTTATTAGTCTGCAGCCACAGCATCACTGTGGAGGTCAGCTTGTAATGAGCGGTGCGACCACTGGATTTCTCCTACAAGTGGGAGGACAACAAAAAAGGTGACAAAAGGTTAAAATCCCTCCAAAACCTAAATGGTGGCTGGCTCTGAAAAGCCCACAAGCAACAGGATAGATACACGTAACCTCACTCACACAGCACAGTCTGGTTCTTAAAAGCAATTTTAAGTGTGCACATTCCCCTAAATTTCCAAAGCAAATCTACTTAGAGCAATTTAACCTCCTATTACCGTGTTTTTATTACCTAATTAGTGATATTTATCTGTAGAGGTTTATGTTTTTAAAAGAAAAAAATCTCAGGATCACAGGCATAGAAAGTAACATACTTTCAATTCTTCTGGGATTCCTTTTGATTCCAGCCCTGACTTATCTCTGTCCAAATTGCTTCAGGGAATTTTCAAAAATTAACAGGGGAAAGAAGTTTACAGCCCCTAACACAATATTGCATTGTTCGGTGGAACACCTGTGCTCGTTAATTGTCTGGAATTAACTGGGTTTTGTTTTCCCTTAGGAATATCGGCTGCCCTAGAGGCTGTACCTGAACCTCCACCACGTGGATGGAATCCCAGCATCCCTTAATCTTCTTTGATCCGTCTCCAGCTTTCTTAATGAGGATCACCCCGGCAAAACCATGATCCAGGTCCCAGAGGTAGACGGAGGAGACTCCACCTTCAAAATACCTGCAGGATGCAATCCAAGAGCCACGTTACAGTGAGCAGGATCCAAGTCAGAGTCACATATGAATAATAACCATCTTTTAATAAGCAGAAACTCTATATCCTGGTAAAGAGTTTTTTTCTTTTCAGATGGCACACTCTCACTATATACCTAGAACCACGCCGGTTTAAATCATTTTATAACACAGAGACTTTAATTACAAAAATCCTGTACATTTCTCTAAAGGAGAATAAAAGTCTAGTGAGAAACAGAGCTAGCTACAGATTTCTACAGTACCTGAGCAAACAATTCCTCTGATTCCAATTAACTATAACAGCTGGTAAAACTACAAGCTACAAAGTAAGCTGAGAGTAAGGCTTTATTTTATAGTTTGGTGGGGTTTTTTTTTCCTTTTCTCTTGCTATTGGGAAAGTCTGGAAGTCCTTTACAATAAAGTCCGCTAATTAAGACAAAAGGGAGCGAGTAAGTAGCTTTATGCTGCTGTCTCAAAAGTGTGTGTGAAGCTGATTTACTGATTTATCACCAATCGAGTTGAATTGAGTCTCAGGTTCTTAGAAATGAAGGGATGCTTTTGAGCTTTACATCTTGTTCCAACCTCAGGTACGGTATACAGCAGAAAGTAAGCTAGACTACCCAAATCTCAGGTTTCTCATAGCAAAAAGTACAGTCTTAGAAAACTAACACAGCAATGACATTTGCAGAACCCAATTCCTCCTTCCTAACGCTTGTACTGGGCTCATTCTATGCCGGATGAAAAACACACTTTAAAATAATGGTAAAGAACCCAACGCGGTAGGAAAGAACATGCACAAGCACCAAGTTCGGCTTCTAGAAAAGCCAAACCATAACCCACAGTATTTATCCATTCTCAAGTTACCAAACAGCCACAAGGAGCATCACGCAAAAGGGACTAATACTGTCACGGCACAGCAAGATCTCAGCCGTGAACTCATGCTGCGCAGAATCACCATCTCCTGGGGAAGACACAACTTTGGCTGAGCCAGAAGATCAATGACAAGGCATTTTAGCATTTTCTGCTCTCTCCTGAGCACATACTACCCTTCCGCAGGTATGTACATAAAGCAGATAAAACACCCAGCAGGAGGAGGAGAGGAAAAGCTGTCTCCAGTGTAAGTTGGGGAATGACCTATTAGAGAGCAGCGTAGGGGAAAGGGACCTGGGGGTCCTGGGGACAGCAGGGTGACCATGAGCCAGCACTGGGCCCTTGTGGCCAGGAAGCCAATGGGACCTGGGGTGGGTTAGAAGGGGGTGGTCAGTAGGTCAGAGAGGTTCTCCTGCCCCTCTGCTCTGCCCTGGGGAGACCACACCTGGAATCTTGTGTCCAGTTGTGGCCCCTCAGTTCCAGCAGGACAGGGAACTGCTGGAGAGAGTCCAGCGCAGCCACCAAGATGCTGAAGGGAGTGGAGCATCTCCCGTGTGAGGAAAGGCTGAGGGAGCTGGGGCTCTGGAGCTGGACAAGAGGACACTGACGGGGGCTCATTCATGGGGATCAATATGGAAAGGGGGAGTGTCAGGAGGATGGAGCCAGGCTCTGCTGGTGACAACCAGGGACAGGACAAGGGGCAATGGGTGCAAACTGGAACACAAAAGGTTCCACTTAAACATGAGAAGAAACTTGTTCCTGGTGAGGGTGGCAGAGCCTGGCCCAGGCTGCCCAGGGGGGTTGTGGAGTCTCCTTCTGTGCAGACATTCCAACTCGCCTGGACACCTTCCTGTGTAACCTCATCTGGGTGTTCCTGCTCCATGGGGGGATTGCACTGGATGAGCTTTCCAGGGCCCTTCCAACCCCTGACATTCTGTGTGACACTCTTGTGTCCCTTTCCCCTATGCTGCTCAATTTTAATTGGTGCCTACTGCTACTCATCGCCAAGCTTAGTTTGGGCACGAAGTAACCAACATGCACATCACTGCCCTATGACATTTGTCAAGTCACTGATAATATACCGTTAAAAAAAGGAAAGCCCTTTGCTCCACAGGCACGCTAAAGCCAGACTTCCAGCAGGCAATTCAGACCTAACAAACCAGAATTGCCCTTTTTACATCCTCCAGGGAATTCACAAACGGATTTTGGTTAATGCAGTTAATGGGAATTTCAGTCCCACAGCAAAGCTCGGTTCCAATCCGAGTGACCCTTTCCTTGGAGAAAAGGACAGTGCAAATCAAAAGCCAGAGCACATGAGCTACTGTCCACTTCCAGAGACCCTGAATTAAGAAAAACATCATATACAGAATATGTGAATTCAGTCAAAATGAACTGGCAGCCACTGAGAATATTACAGTGCGTACAGACAGTTTCCCCATTACCCACTTTATGAGCTTGCTATGAGCATGAAACGTTAATTAAGAGAGGGATCGAAACAAGGTCTTTGGAAATTTATTCTTACCTACTGTACTTTGATCCTAATGACATGAAACAGGAAAAAAAATAATTTTTATGTGGTTCACCTTTATGAGATTTTACATAAAGGCTTTTGTGGGTATTTTAAGAATGTGCTAAAATGTTGTCTGAAACCACATAAAACCATCTGAAGAACCTCCCGCCAGAACTAACAGCGCACACATGGAAACGCTTTAACTTGCCTTTGTATATTTAATGAATCAAATATAGTATTAATATTGTTTTAAATACCAACATGCTATTTCAATAAAGTCGCTTTGCCGTAGCCAGATCCAGTATCTTGAGACTCAAACAACAAGGCCAGCGATTGAAGCGTTATGAATCCAAGGCACGCCGGGATACGGATTAGCCAAAGCCTCCTCTGCGCTTCAGGAATATAGAATCACTTCAAAAATTCACTCCTCCTTCACAGGGAGAAAATATATATCATTGATCACCACATTAGATTTCACCTTTCCTCACACAGCAAATCAAATGCACTCAGGTGGGGTTTCTGAAGACTAAAGCCAAGAAAGTCGTGTTTGGAGAAGGGAACATTCCTTGAAACCTGTTGTTTGTTTTCTTTTTTTCAAGAAAAATAAAGAAGTGCTACAGGTTAATTGGCTGCTATATAATAGACTAGATGACAGACAGATTGGTAGGAATTTAAATCTACATTCATGAACTTGGATTTGCTGCAGGAAGGCTGGACTACCTCCAAGAAACACCCTCACCGCAGATTAAATAGCTGCACTTATTAAAATCCAAGCAAGAGAGGTAACCAGCTTGGAAAAGGTTCCTGGAAGGCACAAGCTGATATATCTTCTCCGTTGAAGAAGGAGATGGGCAAACCAGAGCGCGGGCGCATCAAAGTGACGTGCAGTAGTTGCAGCAAAACACCTTGAAAGCGCAACACAGCTCCTGGATCAAAGAGCGTTTTGTTTGATCGCCTGTTCTGGCTCCCCTGGCTCAGGACACGTTCCCCACCTGCACAACAGCGCTGGGAACAGGCAATGTGTCTGCTTTGGAAGCTCCAGTCCTCTCCCGAAGCACCCAAGGCCCAGCACAAAGCAATCAGTAGATGCTTTTGAGGTGTCCAAGAAGTCTGATGTAGGAGGAAAACTCCAAGTCATCCTAGGCTACCTTTCAGAAAGGAGAAACCATTTCCAAAGGACAGCAATTCAAAGCGAAGCAATCGCTCCTCTTCTGCTTAAGGATGGGGATCTCTCTAGGATGTAACTCTGGATTTACCTACAGACAAAAGCTTGTTATAGAACGGTGAAAAAAACAATCTTATGGTTGTCATGTTGCTTCGTTAACAACCAAAACAGTGCCACGTGATAGCCCAGGACAGCCAGAGTTCTTCTATCTCCAGTAAAACTGGTTTTTACAAAAGCTGCCCAGGAACATGACTAAAACACATAAGGCCCAACGTAATCAATTCATTCTCTTTACAAAATTCAGAAGAGCTTTTCTTTCAAAATCAATCCCAGTTTTAATGCCACGATCAAACACTTAAGTTTTATGTCCGTTACTCATCAACCACAGAACTCCTGGAAAAAGCTGGTTTATGCAAAAAAAATGTCACACTTAAGACTGACCTACTTTACGAACGCAAGAATAAAAGAAAATATTTAAGCTACGAGTGATCCAAAGCTTTATGAAGTGTTTGAAGTTGAAGCGGGTGGAGACACAGGATGGAAAGTTAAGAACTCGAGCTGTATCCATGAACCAGAGACTGTGGCCAGAACAACAGTGCAAATTCAGGAGAGATGTGAGAGGGGAGGAAATCCCGCAGCTTCCAGTACAGACCTCAAGAAGGGAGGACAGATTAATCACTTTGTTTTACCGCTGAAGGCCAGATCATAAAAGGCACCGTAACCTGCCCGATAGCATTCTGCTTCTTGCAAGTCAATGCTGGACTCTACACTGAGAAATGGAGTTTCCACCACACAGCAATAAAAACAAGCCACGACTTTCAATTCCACTTCAGAACCAAATCGCTCATCCATAAAAACACTCGTGTGTTTTCCAATAAGTAACTGGGAGCCAGAGACACCGGGTGGTGTTTGGATCTGGCTTGTGGCTCTTGAAACACAAAGCCACAAAACCCTGATGCCAAAGTACCAGTACCTGGAACCTCGGCCCGGCTGTGCAAACCATCAAAGGAGTGGCACAGTGTTTCAAACTGGCTCGATTAAAGCAGCAAAATAGATTTTCTTTCTTTTTCCTCTAAAGCTTGCATAGCTATTTCTTCTAGCTACAAAAGTTCAGCATTGAAAGGGAAGCGTCTCCATCTATTTAGATCAACAGACTTCGAAGAAATGTGTCATTTAAAACACCTACCGCGAAGGAAAATATTGAGCATTCAGCTATAAATGTTTTTAAAGAGTGACAATGACTAAAGGCGCAATCTGAGAAATGAGTGTCTAGCAGCAACCCATAAAAGTTGCCTAAAAGATGAGGTGAAGAGACATTTCAATTATTATTAAAACAGATGAGTGTGATGGCGAGTGACTTGGCACAATTTCCACCAAATCCTTCCCCATCATTTTAAACCAGCACATAAATAGCAGAAATATGAAGGAAGCGGCAAGTTTCAGTGACTCACCCTGCACCAAACCCCAGATATTGTGTTGGTTCAGATCACCTGCCAGCCTGCAGGTCAATTGAGGGGGGGAAAAGTCTTCAGGACAACACCAAGAGAGCAAAGTTGTCATTAAATCATTTCATTGCCTGCGTCCTCCACCCAGCTTTCCAGCAATGAGGCTCACAGGCCTGTTCTTTAATAAAAAGGACAAGTTGGGACCAGGAACTAACCAGGTTATGACACTTCTGCTGGTGTGAGAACAGTTGATTTACAGGTCCTCTCTCCCTCCTTCTCCGGTCCCACGAGCGCGACTGTTTAACGCTTTCAGAATGTTACCTAAATACTTCAAATGAAGAAGGTAAAATGTTTGTGTATTTAGCCCAGCTGTTTTTCCCCCCAGTTTATGAACACGGCCCAAAGTATGCCTGTGGACTCTCTGCAGGTATTTTACAGAAATTCTTTCCAGCATACACAGGTGCAAAAATCCCCGGAGCACACATACCAATGCAGTTAGGTATGTGTAACTCCAATGCCAGTTGCACTTGAAAGCTCACATCCACATCTGGAGCACGGCGGGACGACTCCAACTGCGCAGCAGAGCTGTGAAGTGCAAGAACTCCGTAAGGAGGGAAAACAGCATCCAAACAACGGGATTCTGAAGGCTAAAAGTCTCCCAGAACCTCCTGTTTTGTGTTTTCTGGTATCTTTCATTAGTTAAAAAAAAGACCCAAACCAAACATGTATTGCTCACATTTTCCTTACCATCCAATTGCTCTTGGCAGATGGAAACTAATGACCAAATCCCTTTTGAGAAGTCACCTGGAAACAGTTCCATCAGCCACCTAATAAGCAAGACAATGGGTCACTTTGTAACACGGCCAAACGAGGAACCGCTTCATTAACCGCCAGGAAGCGCCGGCTGCTTCCAAATCTTTCAGCCGTCCCCATCCCCGCCACCAGTTTGCTCTGCAGAGCCGGCCCACAGCTTCACCCACCCACCGTCTGACACGTTTTACGCTCTGCCAGCTATAATTCAAATAAGGGTAGGAGGGGAAAAGATGGCAGCAGAAGTCTTGTGCATCGTGTATTAAGTTTGCCAAAGCCTGTGCAGATTCCACGCAACAAACTTCTTTCTTCAAATAGGTGCATATGAGATATGCTACAAGACGGCTATAATGGGTTAAGTTACTTCGTCTTCAATTTTCCATCATTAAAACGCTGCATTTGTGAGAGCATGAGGTAAATTTCTGCAAGCCTAGCCATGTATTATTAGAGATAATCAGTTCTAAAATCCCAAATCGCAATAAATTGAGATTCTGAAGTATAGCCTCACTCCATTTTTGAAAGCGGGTAAGTAATATCTTACTGGGGATTTAAAACTTCCAGAGAACGGTGTTGGAGGATGCTGCAGCATCAGTGCTGACCTCTTAATGCAAGTTTTCCCTCTGCAGTGTTCAGATTTTATGTAATCACAGAGAACCGCGGGCACCCCAGGGAACAACTCCTCCTCTGCTCAAAATCTGCGATTCACAAGATAAGAATGTAGCCTGTGCAGAGCTGCTCCAAAACCAAGCACCCAATGAAAAAGAATATGGAAGAGAACTCATTTAGTTCTCCCAGCATGACAGGATGCTTCATGTTTTCCTCTCTTCTGAGTTTGCTCTAACCTGTGTAATATATATCAACAATTTCAATATTGATTCTGAGTTTCAAGCTGCCCACGAGCAACTTAAGGGACCCCAACACTGCTCTGTTTACTCTTACATCTAAATTTCCTTGGGAAAACATCCCTGTTTTAATTTTAAAAGCCTGCAAACATGAAAGCAGTGAGAATCTCAGCACTTTAGGTCTGTCTTAGACTTCATCTTGCACTTATCAGTCTAACCCGGAGGCAAGAATCTCGCAGATGACATAATCCTGATGTCACACCCTATTGTACGCAACCCCAGCCAGCAGCGAGATGGAAAGTCAGGTTTCCTTAGCGCTGGGATGCACAACAAATGCATCTGGATTCCATCGACAGGGCCCTCGCTGCGCAAACCGCACTAACCATGGTGCCCAAGAGAAAGCCATCACAAAGGGCTCGTAACCCTTAACGAGGAACAGTGAGCTAATGGCAATAAAGTCACTTCAAAGCTTTGCATGGGTTTGGAGTTTAGGCAAATGAGGTTTACATCTAAACACAGACAGAAGGCTCATATAAAGAGCTCACAGCTGCCTAATCACTCGGGGGTTGAAAGTGGTACCGCAGGCTGCGGGGATGGGGGCTCAGGGGCTGCCCTCCTGCACACACCTACGGGCACGAGCTCTAACGCCAAAACCACTAATTACAGCCCTTACATCTGCTGCTCTCCTTTTCTTTACCTGCTGGAATCGGCGCTGCACAAAATAAGTCAAATCTGGTCAAACAGATGCACACAGCAATTGCTACAAACCTTAAGTGCGAAGTATTTTCATAATTGGAGAGGAATTAATTCCACTGAGAGGATCTCATGGTCTGTCAGGTAAAGTGATGTACCAGGGCAGGTAAAGTGATGTACCAGGGCAGGTAAAGGGACGTACAAGGGCAGGTAAAGGGATGTACCAGGGCAGGTAAAGGGACGTACCAGGGCAGGTAAAGGGATGTACGAGGGCAGGTAAAGGGATGTACTGGAGCAGGTAAAGGGACGTACAAAGACAAGGAAGGAGAAATTAGATGACAAACTACAGCAGCACTCTGAAAGAGTTAAAGTCGAAGGGCAGCACTAATGAGGTTTGTAGTTTTTTCTTAGCAAGACAAGCGGACAAAGTCAGCCCTGAGCACTCTAAAAATGGACTTGTCTGTCATTGGGACTTTGCCACCGTACCTGACCAGCTCAGTCCCTTGAATGTCTCTAGCAAAAGGCTCCTGAATCTACATATTCCTGAAGGCACGTGTGTACAGGGAAATACCATCGCCTTTCCTCCTGGAGCTGAAAAGAGAGACGTGACGGGTGTTCTGTTCAGGATCTGTGCTGCAAAGACTCCTGCAAATGCTTGGCTGGCAGCGGTGCCATTCTCAGCACTGCTGACACCACCCAAAATGGGAGTGACTAACTCCAATTCGGACAGGATTCCAATCCAAAATTCAATAACACCAGGATTACACACAACAAAGACATTTTAGAGGTCAATCCTCTCCCAGACCTCCTTCCGCTCCTACCAAATTCCTTGTCCAGAGCCCCCATATAACAAACTGAAAATGGATCAACATGAAAACACAGACAGAAGCAGGAGTTCAAAAGGCTTCATGGCTTACTCTGTTGAGAGAACTCAAAACCTTAATCAATAAAAACATCTTCAGAGGCAGAATGATTAAGAGGAGCATTTCATCCAATAAATCCAACGTAACCCAAGAAACAAAGAGGTAAGGGCTATCTTTCTAAATGTATGCCAGCTTACTAAACCAGCCCAAAGTTGCCAGAACTCATCTTGTTTGCAGAATTATTCACATTAGCAGCATCCTTCCCCAGGGAGGTCTATTTAATCACTTCAGAAACTATTTCTTCCAGACAACAAAGAGCGATTAGATTACTTAATTAAAGCCCTGATTATCTCCAACCCAAAACAACAGAACACAGAATTTGAAAGAGATAGATTTATCCAGATGCCCTGGTCCTCATTATGCTTTGATTTCAATCAATCGTGCACACACACGTCAAGCAAAGGGCAATAAATTACAACCATGTGTTTGAAGAAATTATCTTCACGATATTGGGAGCGGAGAGCAACGGCTCTAACCGAACGGTGTAAGATATTAGGCTTCCATCTGGGAATAATAACCCACTGAACAAAAACATACCAGAGCATTAGCTTCAGGCAGTGTCTGAGTTAAACCTGGCAGCAGGAGATCAAAATTAAACAGTTGTTTTTTGGGAAAGTGAACATGCATTTTGGTAAAACAGAAAACCGAGAAATATGTTGGTTGTTTAACATATAGGATACAGAGGGAAATAAAAGCTAGTAGAATTCCTCTTTAATGCAAGGAGACATGAACGCGACTCTAGAATTTAAAAAGCGGGCAACTCTAGGGATACTTAAAGGTAGTTTGCATTAAAACAGATGCTCCCAGCAAACAACTCAGCACTGGTTAAGAGGCACTGAAGATTCAGCTGTCTCAAGCTGTCAAGATTTGAAACAACTCCATGTGACACTACAAGACCTGTTTTCCCACTATAGTCACTTGGCCAACAAGATTTTTAGGACAAAACTTCCCAGTGAATGGATCTGAATGGATTATTTCACACAAATTGTTAACGAACGCATAACAGGCTGTTTTCCCTCAAAACACCCACACTAACAGGTGCCAGAGCCTCGGGAAATGGCAAAGACTTGCTGATGACTCATTAAATGTAGGTGGATACTCACCACACCTGATTAAAACTGAAATTTGAAAAGGAACGGTACGTGGGCCAAATGGGACTGACACGAGGAAAATCTGAAACTACTGGAAGTCCTTGAGACGCCCGAGATGAACTGTGTGTAAAGGTAAAACGGGAGATAATCCTAAGAAACCTTGGACTGTATGCAGAGAGCAGAGTGGGAATAGCATGTATTCTCCAAAGTACTTATTTTCCTATAGAAAGGAAACACCTGCTGGAACGACCAAGTAGGAGGTGCAGTGAGCACCATGCAGAGCAACAACCCAGAAACAAGCACTTAGGAGGTTTTAAGATACACAAAATCTTCCTGTGATGGGCAGTCTAGATGACTGCAAACAAGATCCAGCAGTTGAGCACAGCAAGGCTGGAAACAAAGCCACAACCCAGCAGAAACCCTCATTATAGGAATGAAAGGTCTAATAGCCCAGGAAATTCAAGCACGCTGGGCCTGGAGTGCTCTGTGAACAACTGCTTACATAAGGTTCTTTTTGTATTAACTGTTACCTACCATAAAACACAGCACAGCTGTGGTTAGAGGTGTATTCGAGAACATTCTGTCCGCCGTAGACAGGGGGACACAACAGCCTGTTACAGGACGGTTGAACAAGAACTCGATGTGTCAGATATGAGGCTTCTCAGCTATTTTCATCCTCTCAATCTGCAATACAAGCTGGAAGTCTAACAGTGCAACTGCTCCACTTCAACTCGCACTTTTTTAAGGAGTTTGCAATGGGAGGTATTGATTAGCCTGGTGTCACCTATAAACTGTCTGTTTGGACAGACAGCCCCAGGGGGAACAGTGAAAATCTCTGCAGGTCAGTTCAAGAAACTCATTGCACACTGCCGAGAAAGTGAACACTGTTACTGGAAGGTGGACCTGTTATAAATCTTCCCATATAACAGAAACCATAATTTCCACAAAAATACAGTACTGAAAACTGCCAGCATGTTACTTTTTGATTAATACATCAACACTTTCAAATGAACCTGAAATATTTCACAGTGCTGGAAAAACTCTGTTGTCACCAGCTCTGGAATTTGAAAGGACGCTGATAATTTTGTCCTGGAACCGACGCATCGCGCACTGCAAGGTTCCAAACCAGGCAGCCAGTGACACCTTTAATCCGCACCACACGGCTCAGACCTAAGTCTGGCTTTACCGTGGGTACGCAGGATTAGTTTCCAGCTCTAGCAGACCATGGAAATTACATCACTGCAATTGCCATCACGTTCCTGCTACAACCTTCCCCACACTCCAGACTCCCATGTGGCTCCAGCAGCTGTTCTGCTGGTAATTGTTCCAGCCATTCCCAACCTGATCCGTTGGCAAGAGCAGCAGGGAGAAAATCTGGCACTTGGTACCCCCACCTCATTCTTTCCCCTCTCTGGTCTCCAAGTCAAAATTAAGCTCCTGCCATCAAGATACCAAATCCAATTGTCTCGTTTAAGAAACTACTAGAACAAAAGCCGGTTTCTATCCAGATCTCTGTTGTAGGTAAAGTACAACTCATTTCCCACTTGAAGCATGAGGAACCCTTCAAATGGTGAGGTTAAGTTTCCCTAACTACGCGAATTCTTTCCAAAAATGCTAGGATTCTTCTAGCACTCAGAGAAATGTAAGCCACCCTTCTCCTCTTTTTCGGATACATTTTTGAGATCAGAACATGTATCAAAGCATCCTGCTCTTATCTAGTCTGACTGCACCGTGAGTCAGATGCCTCCTTCATTTCTGGCTGACAACACCAGAACAAAGTCCTTGTGAGAAACCCCTCCTGTAAACCCTCGAACAATATCTCACCTGTAAAACTGGGACTGACAAACTGAAAGATGAAATTTGATACAATCTCACCTTTTACTTCCAGACAATGTATTAAGACTATTGTTGTACCGCAGGGTTCAGCACATGCACCTGAGAGTAACCTGTATGGCACTTTCCCTCCTGCAAATGAAACCTTTTTAAAGGAGTTATTGTATCCAGCCGTGACTTCACGGTTGTCTGATCAGAGAAGGATTTTAAAAGACAACCTTGGTTCCACAAACCTATTCATTTTCATCTTAGTGCATTAAAAGCCCTGTTGCTCCTGGTCTGTTCTGCACCTGGGGAGTAACTGCCAACCCCTCTTTGCTGCATATGCAAAACTCCTTTCTTCCAGTAAGTTCTGATACCAATAACAACTGTTAGTTGCAAGAGAAGTTGGATTCCTAGGAAAATAATGCATGAAAATAAACAAAAATTTGATAGCTGTAACAAAATCGTGAAGATTACACATTTGGACAGGTTATATTTACATCAAGCCATATCTTAAAACGAGTAGAAAATCTATCAACTAAAACACCTTTTAACCTGCTTTTTTAGCACTGCGATAGTACAGTGACGCAGAAGGAACTACGTCTAAGGATGTGTTTTATCTCCATTTTTGGGCAATGTGAAGAAGCAATGAAGCTTGTTCACCTCTTTCACGGTCATTAAGCACCTCCAATAGGAAAGCATCCCGTTACTAGATAAAGCAGTAAGTTCATTTTGCTTTGCAAAAGATATTTGCTTTTTAGATTTAGCATTACTGTTTCCATCCCATCAGTGCTCGGGAGACCACAATCTGTAAAGACAAAAGCTAAACCTGGTCATAGCTTGAGATTTCAGATGGGATTGCAGGGCAAGCCCCACCTTTCTAATAAAACTGTTGAACTGAGAAGTCACCTGGGCAGCTTCTTTTCTCTGCTTTAAAAAAAACACACTGCCTAATCTACATTCATCTTACACACGCTCTATTAATTCCTTTGCTTTACACCTCTTTAGCAGGACAGAGCCTAAAAGAAGCATCGGAGCACAGCAGAAGTACATTAACCCCCACACAACTGCTGCATTTCAGCATCCAAGCGCCTGTCATTTTACTGGAAGATGTCAGAGTTGCTGCTATATATATATATATATAGATATTCTGAGAGTACAGTCTTGAGGGAATGGAAAAAGCAGATGGTTTAAGACTGAACTGAGTCAAGACCAAAGAGAACACAGGTCATTTGAGGACAAAGACGCCAATAATCTGTTAAAGAGGGGAGGGAGGCAGGAAAGCACCTCAGCATCTGCCTCTAGCATCAGCTGACAAATTTGATCATGTTTTCGCATCGTGAAATCACAGCGGATACGCTTCCCAGCAGCAGATCAGCGCTGCCCGCCCTTCTTCCTCTGCTAGACACTGGTGTGCCGTGCTCAGAGGCGGCTGGCCAGCACAATTTAGACTCATTGTGTGTCCTGCTGAAGGAAATAAAAGCAAGCAGAGGGCTCTGTAGGGTAGAACTGACATACAAGTCTCTGTACTGGTCAAAGGCATTGTTGGCTTCCACCTCCAGCTTGCGCAGGCGAGCAGATGGCATGGCACCGTCTTCCAGGGGAGGATCGTATTTGTTACTCCACGGTGATCTGCCAAAGAGAGAAGGAAAATAGAGATGGTTAGACAACCAAGACACACTGAAAGGTTTGAGATGCACGGGTCTGACCTGATGCACAGACACTGAACTTCCAGGAAAACAAAATGTACCAAAAGCCGTCTATCTGTAAGAATCTCGCCCTCGACAGCTGTTTCAAACGCACACAAAAAGGGGACACGGACTCCTCGAGGTTCACAAAATATATGGGGAACACTCCCCATTCTCAGGTTTCTGCTGCATAAACCACCATGTTTGCGTTTGAGTCTGTTCCTTCTTAAATATTAAAAACAAAGCCTCAGCTGCTGCACATTACATACTTTAAATTCATGGGAATACAAACAGATTGTGTAGTTTATTTGGGATCTGACGGCATTTGAGCCAAACACTCCTGTCTACAGTTAAGATCCAATTTTTCCTCCACCATTTTGCTATGAAATAAACTCTACTTCTAGTGTAACATTAGGAAAACATTTGATCAGTTTGAAGGGTTTAACAGGGTTTGTAAAGCTGCAGGTTTTACTATTATTTCTGCAGGTGTAGAAGAGATTTTGGGCTCTTAATGAAAGAGTTGGTATTAAAAGATTAATGGAACCCTTTGCCCATCTGTTTGAGACTTTTACAATTCCCATTCTGTAAACCTGCGTTCTCCTTTTCATTTCCCCTGGGAATAACCAACCTACATATATCACTGTTAATTTAAAGAAAGGTACCTCTCCTCTTTACCTGCTCACTTTTCAAAATACTCCAGCCAACTAACACCAGGTCTTAATGCAGACCATACGCAAGGGCTTTTTCCTCAGTAGCCATTTGTTCTTCATTTCTCAGAAAGGCGTCTAGTTTTGACATCTGTTTAATGCAAAGCACAAAGAACCGGCTCTGCGCTTTCACAACACTTCAGTCCCCTCTACCACATCTGACTCAAAAGGTGGGGGCACCAGGAAAAGCTAAATCATCGTGTCACGTCCGCCCTGAGCAATTTTCAGGTGCTGGTTCTCATTTGAAAACAGTTGCTAAAACATCGGGTGCTTTGCGGAAAAGTCGCTCCTTTATCTAACAACTCTCTGAAACCTGGAAAAGATTCACATAAAAATCGCTATCGGTGCTGTCTAGGGGACTCCCAATAGCACAACCTACACCCAAAGAAGCTCAAGCATTGACCTTCCCATCCCAAAATCCGCACGAGCAAAGCAAAGGGTTTGTACGCCAGGCGATGCAGGAGTGTCCTGCTACCGTAGCAGCAGCGTTCCCTTAGGATGCGTTTAGTTTTAATACCTCTGCTATATTTTAAAGGGCAGATTCCAAAAGAATTCTAGTGTTTTCTATAAATCCGGGACGCTGTGTTTCTCCATCACGTACGAGGAAATCGGTGAGCAGAGAACCCACAGCTAAGATACTTTATTTGTAAATATGAGGTGTCTTTTGCCGGCTGCAGGAATGGGATTTAAGCGCAGCCTAGTAACATCGATTTTAACTAGCAGATTGTGGCATTTTCAACCCATTACAGCTGGAGCCAGCAGCAACTTCACCTAAAAAACCAACCTCATAACACAACCCCATATTCTTTTTTCTTTTTGTGGAAGAGTACTCACGACATTTAAAAACTTAAATGGAGGTTATTTGAAGAAAGACAGACGGGCAAGCACTTAAATTTCAAAAGTCAGACCTCTCATTTCCCTAGAAGTGAATGTTTTTTGTTTCAGCTAACAGGTTTCAGCCTTGTTGGCACCAAATTCCCCATAAGGATTCCATTTAATTGAGTGATGGAGCACACTTGGAGTGGAAATGTATGGACAAAGTCAGGGACCTTTAGAAAAGATATTAATAAAAGCTCTGCCTTCACAAGGAGGATTCCACGATACCCTCCTCAAACCCCTGGGATTACAGGAGCACTCGTAGAAGTGCCCACGAGACTCTGTGCACAAAAGGCTGTTCCCATAAGCCACAGTGAGATAATAATAAGAAACTGAGAATTATCTACTTCTGGAGATGCAAGAGACTCAAAAAACCCACCTTCTGGTCTGATCCGTGTTGGATATGGAGAAAATCAAGTCTGGCTAACTATGAGGAAGGAGTAAATTGATAGGCTATAAGCATTAGGATTGTGACTTCCCCATGAAATTGGTGGAGTTATGGCCTGGATGGCCAAACATCCCACAGCAGCTTTTTTTTCCAGGCTAATTCCCAGACCAATTGTAAAGCCACTCAAAAAACCCCTAGAAAACTCGATTCTCAGTGAGAAAGTCTGACTACCCAGCTCCACCTTTCGTGCTCGAGTAGCATGAGGCTCGCTTGTCTGCAGAATGCTTTCAAATCCTTGGATTAGTATTCAAAAAATGCAATTAGCAACCTCTCCGACATGAAGAAAACTGGTGTTTAGTTTGGAATGTGCCATAATTGGGGATGCAGCACGTTGCAGGCAGGGAATAGGATTTCTTGGGGCTTCTAATAGTTCTGAAAAATCTTTGTGGAATTATCAAACGCTTTGAAAAGCACAGTAAACTCCTCCTAGATTTTTGGCCTAATTGATTAAATTAGTGTAAGAGCCGTTTCCCAGTAACGACTTCAGATTTTATGGGGTATGAATCACAGTGTCTGAACACAGGCACAGAATGGGATTAACACATGCACACGTTAGTACTGCTTGCTTTTCAAAGGCTTTTGCTTTGTGCTGAAGGGAAGAATTTACTTCACGAAGCAGAGGTGAGACCAATCAGTTCCAGAAGGCAGAATCACTTCAATCCACAACGCTTCAGTCAAAAGCCGTAAAGAACAGCATTCTTTAATGCCAGCAATTAATACATTACGCCTATTCTATGCAAACTAATGAAATAGCTTCACCGAAACCCCATTACTTAATAAGCCCTAAAAAATTTGAAGCGATTTTAACAATCACAGCAAATGTGCAGAAACACTGTGGTTTCTGGGGTCAAACACATCTTGTTCCAGAGACAGCAGGAACCTGCTTGCAGAGCTCATCAGATTAGCAGCCATAGAATCACGTTATCTGCAACGGTTTGGAAATGAAGATGTTTGTGCCCTTTCACATTAGAGAAATACTACAAATAACTTCCATGGTCAATGTCTTGCTCGAGCAGATTTGAAGCAATCGCAGCTTCATCGCCAAGAAAAGTTTGATGTTAAGATTCTTTTATTTTTGGCTAAGAAGTAAAAGGGAGGAGGCCCCTCAGTTCCAGCAGGACAGGGAACTGCTGCAGAGAGTCCAGCGCAGCCACCAAGATGCTGAAGGGAGTGGAGCATCTCCTGTGTGAGGAAAGGCTGAGCGAGCTGGGGCTCTGGAGCTGGACAAGAGGAGACTGGAGAGGGACCTCACTCATGTTTACAGATATCTAAAGGGTGAGTGTCAGGAGGATGGAGCCAGGCTCTTCTGGTGACAACCAGTGATAGGACAAGGGGCAATGGGTTCAAACTGAAACACAAGAGGTTCCACTTACATTTGAGAAGAAACTTCTTCCCGGTGAGGGTGGCAGAGCCTGGCCCAGGCTGCCCAGGGGGGTTGTGGAGTCTCCTTCTGTGCAGACACTCCAACCCGCCTGGACACCTTCCTGTGTAACCTCATCTGGGTGTTCCTGCTCCATGGGGGGATTGCACTGGATGAGCTTTCCAGGGCCCTTCCAACCCCTGACACTCTGTGATTCTGTGGACTGCAATACTGGTGCGTAGTTCTCATTTGCAAAGCAAACCAGATAGTTCCTCACTTGGGACAGGAACTCACCGATACGAGTCTCCATCTCTGTTGTAGTCACACAATAGATAGTCTTTTCCTACCACCTTGTCTCGCGCAATCTTCAACGGCTGATCGACAGAGGACAGGAGATCTTCACAGAGGCTTGGGACCTGATGGTTTGGAGAGAACGAAAACAGGGAGAAAAGAGAGGGTAACACATTAAGGTTAAAAAAGACTGGCAACCCTAGGAAGAGATTTTGTTATTAATAACATCTGTCCCAAAGCCAGAAACCCTTTAAAAAAACAAAAAAAAGCTGCACTTAAGTTACAACACAATCCTATGCTCCCGCCTCCAATAATTTCAGATTTAATTACCTAACGACTAGTGTGGTCCAGTACACTTCAATATATACATTCTCCATGTTAGCTTCTTGCCAAAGACGGCCAGTAAAGTGATTGTTGAGGGCTGATGAATAAAGGTAAATATTTATAATGGAGGGGAAGCGAGGGAGCTGCTAAAAAATACGCCATCCATACGCTAGAGTGGGTTTTTCACAAGCTCCCACTCTGGGTAGAGTTTAGAATAGTTTCCAGGCAGCTGGCCAAACGGGACCGTGTTGGCTAATAAAAATACGCGTGTGCCTGCGTGCGTGCACATATAAAATCAAATACATCTCTTACACAGGTAGCTTTTAACAGATTCCTAATCCCGGCTTCCTCCCTGTGCTTCGTGTGGAGAAAGACTATGAGATTGGCTTTTAACGCGGCAGAGCCAAGAGATGAGACGGCGTTTTGCAGCCTGAAGCGAGTGTGAATGCAAGCACAAGCAAATTGAACACATTCCATCCCATGGCCTCTTGCTCCGGAGCTGCTGGCAGCCCCGTTATCAATATCAATATTCCCATACTGCAGGTTTTGGCCATGCTGGCAGCTTCCTGCAACACGCTAACACAGGAGATAAAATAAATAACCGATGTGAAATGCCTCCTGCATTTCATTCTACATTGTGGAGATGAAAACCTGACTGAGAACATGAAGACAAAAGGCAATCCGGGGTAAAATTAATCATGAAGCGATGAATTCACAACGCATAAGGAATGAAAAGAAGAAGAAGGAAGGAATAAAGAAAATGTGGAAATGTGCTTTCCTCTCTTCAAGCCATTGATTCAGTGAATTGGCTGGGATGATTTCAAAGAAAAGAAACCTAGAGGGGGAAAAAACATGTTAGGAGTGCAATAGCTCCCAAAAGCATAAGCGCAAACTACTTTAATGCACTTGAAGTGACCCAAGAAATCAAACTGCTTAAAATGAAAACACTCCCAACCCCAAGTACAAGGGCAATAATACACAGAGGATGTTAAATCAAAGTAAGGACGGACAAATATGAATCACTGTGACTACAAAAGACAAAAAAAACGAGAAAGGCCAAAGGGCAAAATGAGATGCAGTTAGCAAGAGACACAACACTGAGCCCACACCGTCACCCTGTAAACACAGGAAAATAAGAGAAAAAGCAAGAAATGGTTGGTGAAGTTACTGACAGTGCTGAAAAAGCTAAAACATTTGTTGGAGGTTTTTTACTTTGGTCTATATATGCTGTAATGTGGTAACGCAACAAATGAAGAGCCCAGACTAAGGAGCAGAGCACATATTTCTATAAAGGTAGATGCTTCTCTTAGGAGTTCATCGCTTGATACTCAGAGACCTGGCTGGAACAACCTCCAAACCATCCCGCAGGCAGCAATAAGTAAATAAAAGCAGCTTTTAGGGAAATCTGTAGTTTTTCTGAACACAAACAACCCTGACACTCGCAGAGCTGACACAAATCAGCCGTTTCATGGCCCGAGCGAATTGATGGCTCTGTGTTCACCAGCCCATCTGGTTCCACTTGGCCTCTTCCTTCGCTTCTCCATTAGCTATTCATTTCAGGCTGACTCTTCAGGCGGAGAGCAACTCGAGACGATTGCTTTAATTTTGGATGCGCGCACAACGAGACCCAAAGCACCTCATCATTAAGACCTATGCTCTGTGTTCTTCCAAAGAGTCACCAGCTGAATATATTCCTGCTTCTCGCCGCTCCTTGGCCAGCTGCCCACGAGCACCGAGATAAGCGCCCAGGACCAGGCTTCTCACCCTGCCCTGCGCTTCGGATGAGTAATAGTGATGAAAACACAATGCGGAGAAAAGTGGCGTCGTTCCCAAACTCCATTTCTGGTGGATTTCTCTGGGAAAAGCCCTGTGCTGTATGTGCAGTGAGGGAGCACGAGAGGTCTCGCAGTACAGCTCTTCACACTCAAATACACACACATAGATATATGCTCATTTTCAAAAGCAATCTGGATGATTTGGTAACGCAAATATTCATGAGCACAGTCACTTCTCGAATTTCTAAGAGCTGTGGTTGGTCTTACAGCCACAACAGGGAATACAATACATCATATACTTATTAGAATATACAACTATACTGTATTGTAATAGTCTATTGTTACAGCATCCTCTATACCCATTGTCTCTTTGCTACAGACACTATACAGGACTCCAGACAATATACTCTGTATTCTTTTCTCTTCTGGAATAAAACAGGGAAGAAAACATACTCATCTACTTTGGAAGTATTAGAAATTCTCAACAGTGACTATGAAAAGAACAGAGATATTCCAGCTGATGGAAATACTCATGTAATTCTAATTATTGGAAAAAGTGTGGCATGGTTACCCCAGGAGAATAATTTTTGTATCATTCATTACAGCAACTTTCAACAGCTGCTGTACTTCCTTGCTAAAAATGAATTCATAAGATTTATTTATACTGATCTTCCCCTTCTACACTACGGAGTTGCTTACAAGGCAAATGCGGTAATTTGAACACAGTAATTTGCAGCTTTAAACACTTCAGCTCCACGTTGATGAGACTATTTCATTCTTTCTGTGTTCAGGTCCTTTGCATTTTAGAATACACAGTTATAAGACATCCATAAATCCATGGGTCCGGATGGGATGCACCCGCGGGTGCTGAGGGAGCTGGCTGAGGTCATTGCTGGACCACTCTCCATCATCTTTGCCAAGTCTTGGGAAACGAGAGAGGTGCCCGAGGACTGGAGGAAAGCAAATGTCACTCCAGTCTGCAAAAAGGGCAAGAAGGAGGACCCGGGGAATTCTAGACCAGTCAGCCTCACCTCCATCTCTGGGAAACTGATGGAATGACTTCTCCTTGGTGCCATCTCAAGGCATATCAGGGATAAGAGGGTCATTAGGGGCAGTCAACATGGCTTCACCAAGGGGAAGTCGTGCTTGACCAACCTCATTGACTTTTATGAGGACATAACAAGATGGATGGATGATGGCAGAGCGGTGGACGTGATCTACCTTGACTTGAGTAAGGCATTTGACACAGAATCCCACAGCATCCTCACAGCTGAACTGAGAGAGTGGGTCTGGATGAGCGGGGAGTGAGGTGGAGTGTGAACTGTCTGAAGGGAAGAAGCCAGAGAGTCGTGGTCAATGGGGCAGAGTCCAGTTGAGGCCAGTATCTAGTGCAGTGCCTCAGGGTCAGTGCTGGGGCCTGTATTATTCAATATATTCATCAATTATTTGGACGAGGGAATAGAGTGACTGTCAGCAAGTTTGCTGGTGACACCAAGCTGGGAGGAGTGGTGACACTGGAAGCTGTGCTGCCATCAGAGACCTGGACAGGCTGGAGAGCTGGGCAGGGAAAAATGTAATGAAATATAACAAGGGCAAGTGTAGAGTCTTGAATCTGGGTAGGAACAACCTCAGGTTCCAGTATAAGTTTGGCACAGCCGGGCTAAGCTGGCTGCTGCAATGTAGGCACTGAGCAATTATTTTACACTATGCATGTAATTTTGCTTAAATTCTTCCCCCTGTCAAGCACTGAATCTTCCTAAAGCATTTAAATTACCTTTGTGCACACTCAGACTCTTGCAGAATTCAGTTTTTATTTAGCAAGAAAGCATCCAAATCTTTGGATCCCAGCAAGGAGAGCTCTGCTTAGAACACTAACCAATTTTCTGAGTTTTCAGTCTGAAACAGTGGATTTGCATTGTTAACTTTTCTTATTAGCTTGTTGCATTATCTGGAAAGCTAAAATGCACTTACGTGCCACCATGCTTGCCTCCAGCAGTCATTATATAGGGGAACTTTAACTTCAATTTAGAAATGCAAGAATTAACCCACCACCCAGGCCAAACACTGAACCGCCGAACCAGTGCTGATGTTCAATTCATCACTGCACTATAAATAAATGTCACCATGATGAAAACACTGAAGCTATGAGGATTGTTTTATAAGCAAAGGCTGGGCTCCCATCCTTATTTTGACACAAGTTTCTTCCCCACTTTAAGCAGTGGAAGGTCAAATGTAGAACACAGTATTAACCTTCTAGCTTTAGCTGAAGGCCGTCATTAAATTAATTTGGTCCACAACCTACTCTGGACCCTAATGCACCCATGTTTCCACAAATAAGCACTCAATCATCTAGTATGGTGGTTGTGTGGAGCGAGACCACCCTCAATGTGTATTAGAAAAGGAAAAGATGAAGGATCTCTGGGGGTCTGGGCTCAGCTGTCCGGCCTGGAAGCGAACAGCAGCATCATTGAGCAGCACACACCACGTACCGGGGCACTGCGTTCGGGGGAGCCTTTCCTTCCGAGGAGATATACAATGAACGTGTAGTAGAGAGGAAAGAAAAACTGAAAGAAAAGCGAGTCCAGCCTACTCTCCGGCATGTTGAACAAGGGTTCTGTTGTCCCGTGTAACAGGATTCTCCATCAGAGCAGGCCAGGTATGCGGACAGTGTTTTAATTAAGGCAACTGCTCTGCTATCAAGACAAATAATCACTTGTGCCCAAGTCAAAACCGTACCCTATTTGGAGTAGCTAACCTAATAATCCTTCCTTCTTGACTCACTTTTTAGTTAAAGGAACTTATTATCAACTAAGCTATTGTTTTTGAGTTACTTTTTAAAATATGATTCCACAAGCACCTAAAAAAGTTTAAAGGAAACAAAACCAGTTACTTCAGCTCTTCATGTGTTACATGCACTCAGCATCCTCGCTTCAATCATTCTGGCCGAATTGCATTGAATTCTGTACCTCACATATTCAGGACAGTGAATATTTTGCTTTACTAGCCATAGAACATGAGTACACTAAGGTCATTATTTTCTTCTACAGCCCTGAGTGAAATGAACCATGTTTACAACTGAAACAGCGATATTGTTAGTGTAAGGTTCTGTGCTGGGAAATAGTCTTTTTCCATGTTTATTCAGAGGTCAGCATGTACTGACCTCCACAGGAACCCCAGGTTCCAGTGTAAGTTGGGGAATGACCTATTAGAGAGCAGCGTAGGGGAAAGGGACCTGGGGGTCCTGGGGACAGCAGGGTGACCATGAGCCAGCACTGGGCCCTTGTGGCCAGGAAGCCAATGGCACCTGGGGTGGGTTAGAAGAGGGTGGTCAGTAGGTCAGAGAGGTTCTCCTGCCCCTCTGCTCTGCCCTGGGGAGACCACACCTGGAATCTTGTGAGGGTGAGGGTGTCAGAGCCTGGCCCAGGCTGCCCAGGGGGGTTGTGGAGTCTCCTTCTCTGCAGACATTCCAACCCGCCTGGACACCTTCCTGTGTAACCTCATCTGGGTGTTCCTGCTCCATGGGGGGATTGCACTGGATGAGCTTTCCAGGGCCCTTCAACCCCTGACATTCTGGGATTCTGACACACAGGAAAACTACGCTAAATGCAGGAAAATTAAAGATGAAACACATTTTTCCTTGAAGAATCAGAAGGAAGATGAAGCAACCTTCAAATGCTTAGCACTCAGATCCACTTCTGTTCTGAACTACTGTCTATAACATGCAGGTATCTGAATGTGACTAGAGCACTTTTTAATTAAAAAGCCACATCCAAACAGGAAAGCGAGTATTTTAATTGCATGCGAACTCTTAAGACTTGATTGTTCTTTTTTTAAGACAACTTAAATCATGACAGAAATGAACAAAACCACTGCCCACGTCATCTGGGGCAACTGCTCAAACGCAAAGAAGAGCCCATGGGAGTTACCTGGCACTTCTGCAAAAGAACCATTTTGGCACACGACCCCCCCATTTCAGCCCAGATTCCTCCCTTCTCGGCCAGCATCTCATAAAATATTATTATAATTTTTCTGAGTCATTCCACAGCCTCAGAATTTCCTGTTCCTGCAGAACACAGACACGGCTGAACGGATGTTGTGGAAACTGGAGAAGGAAGCCTGGCTCCACTCATCTTGGGGCTAAAACCACCAGGAAAGTCACTCCCACAAATCCACACATCGCTAAACCTTAATTTGATCCATCAGATGTCCAAGGGCCACACATTCTTCAGGCTTTGTTTATTAAATGACACTTAAATGGACTTTTGTGTTCGAGACCAGATGTAATTGATATTGGAAACAGCTCAGTTTTATTTGAGTATTTGCGCCGAATTCCAGCACTGCAAGAATTAGCAAAAATAAAATCAAACCCAATCCGCTTTTCCGGAAAAAGGCAAATGTTAATAAGATTGCAGATTTAAGATCTAGTTAGTGATCTCATAGCAGAAAAGTTATATTAATGACAAAAGTGTTCAATCCAGCTCAAGGAACTACATTTTAAAAACGCTGAAAGGTGACTACTGTTCATAAAACAGGATCCTTGGCATTTTTCCTGCGATTTGCTGGATAAAATGGGGCTTTTGCTCGGTTCGGCATTCCGTGGCTTACCGAGGAACAAAAGCTGGCCATCTGGCAGGCACAACGGAGCGCCCTGGACTGGGACCAGTGACCTGCAGGTGAGGGCTCCTGGATCTCATTACCAGGCACAAGTCCCAGGAGCCATCACAGCGGATCAATATCTTGGCAAGTCTTGACTATTTGTGTCAAGAATCCAGCGGGTGTTGGAGATATCCAGCAACAATTCAGGGATATGCAGAGGTAGACTCTTTCCAGCCACATTTCGATATTTTCGCTTCTCTCTCCCCATTTTTGAAAGCGCTTAGATAGGTTTCTAGTTAGGATTTAAGCTCATCAAGTGATCTCTCACACACACATTCCTTTAGAAAGATATTTAAACAGACACTTTAAGGATCTCTAACAGTGACAGAAGCCTACAAGAAAAATAGGCTGAAAAAGAGCAAGTGAATATGAAGCCAGAAGCGCAATTCACTTTTACATTCTCATGCAAGTAAGTGGAGTCGCTAGCTCTAAGCCAAGCATCACATTAAGAATTTACATATATTAATTGCTATCTCCAATTACCATCAAGATACCCAGAGGTAATCTTTTCTAGCTGCAAAAGCTCCTGCTTAATGGCCACTCACCAAATGGAAAACTGGCTCTCAACAGCCATAAATTTATTCAGAGAGCCAGAGTCCCTTTCTTTAGGCAATAACCCTTCCATTAGGAACCCTGGGCTGCTGGGGGCTCAGAGTCTATCGCACGATCAGCAAGTCAAAACCTCAGCTTCGAGACCACTTCTGCTTCCACTCTTTACGTTTTCGCTGGGTCTGATTGTTTTTTTAACATCTTCCACCCTCCCCAGATGCTCAGCTGGCCATCTGCATTCAATTATTTTATCTTCTCCTCGGTTCTGCACACCGCTCAGGCTCTTGGATTCAAAATACAAAAAGCTCCAGTCACATTCTCGTGTTCTTTATGGTCTGTGCAGCTCAAGCAATGCAGTTTTCCTGGGGATAAATTCTCTAGCTTCATATATCTTCAGTTAGTAAAGGTATGCAAGCGGATTTGAGACCTGCCTGGAAGCACAATAGCTACATGAAGCAAGGTCCTGAATATTGTTTGAATATTTCAAAATCAGAAGTTTATACATTTTTAAATTCATCACTCTGGGACTTTCTCAAAAGTAACACACTCCACTAAAAATACTTCAGCATTCTCCTGTGATGAGAAAACAAAGACAATCACTTCCCAGACTGTTAATTGCAAACAGAGCCTTAAAAAACAACCAGTCAAGTTACTGACTGCTATATCCATAAAGAACTCTGGCTTTCATTCTTCCATGGCAGGAATAACTTGATTCTGTACTTCAAGAAAGCTTTCAATTTGGGGAATATGTTGAGTAGTAAATACTATATCAGACTTATTGGGAAAAGAAAGGAAAAGAGTTGTGGCTGTGAGCAAACCCCCTCTTTGTTTGCCCATTTTGTGATCCAGCTTTGTAAGGACGATTCTCCATCCCCACTTTATGCCAAACATCTGATTTTTCTGAGTCAGCTGCATTTTTCATCTAATTTATATTATATTCTATTATATACAAACAGGCAAACATCCAAATTAAACATTCAGCAGGAAATTTGTACTTGCAAAAAGAACCTGCGTAACTTTTACTAAGATTGAGACCACACCAACTTGCACACTCAAGTCAAAGCCATCGAGACAATCCTGTCACAGACCCTTATTTGCTGCACATGGGCCATAAGCACAATAAATCCAACTTGCACCCTGCTCCTTTCCTAGAGATGCGCCCCTCGAAGACATGCGAGAGCAAAATAAAACCCCAAAGCATTCTGGAGGCTGTGACCTCGGCTGTCACCCACCCACCCTGTTACATGTGCTGCCCAGTGTATCAACAGCAGCAACTTCTGGACAACATGAGGCAATAAGGAGGTGAGACAGTATTTATGCTACACAGTTAAAATCTGTTTCAATATTACATTTGGCCTATCCTCATGACAAACCCACGGAAGAGCAGCACAATCACCACTGCTCTTACAGGAACTGCTTTAGTTTGGGCTTGGCTGACAGGTAGATGCTCCAAAGCTTCAGTTACCCGTTTCCAGAGAAGCTACATGGAAAATCACTCTAATTTAAATTAGTTGTCCTTTAAAAGGTATGTGGCTACACTAAACTCTTTTCGTAGAGGTTTAGAAGTCCTCTTGTACATTGTTGACAGCCTCCAAGTAGTCTATTTAAGAATAACGACTAATGGAATGCTGAGCAGAGCATTCCATGCCAAGGCACATCACCAGCACCGCACATGGCTTCATTCAGGCAGGGCTTCTGGGGTCCTGTGATTGACAAGGTCGCTAATGAACTCTAATTGAAGACTCGGCAGTCTGAAAAATCCAACAACAGATGTGGTAAAAGGGCAAACCGCAAGCTGTTTTGCTAATGAATGGAAAGTGTCTGGTCTGATGAGGGCCAGCGACCCAAAAATTCTCTTCTTCCACCCAGCCTTTTCCTTCATGGTCAAGTTTGGACCTTTCCCCCATCAGCCCAACGCTTGGGGGCAGTAACGCACAGTCCTGAACATATTCCAGAGACTCACGTTGGCACCAAGATGCTAATTTATTAAAAAGCAGCAGTAGAGCATGGCTTGGACAGAGTAAGAGAGACCTCAGGGAGGTCCCAGCAGGAACACAAGTCTAGGAAGGAGATACCAGCTTCTCACTATAGCACTTTTGGAAAACTTTTTGTATATAAAGCCATTTCTAAGCCAACTTTCATCTCTTTTCAAAGGATATTAAGCAAGTATCAAGAGTAGCTACATGTCTGGAGAACAATTCTTGTAAAAAGCCTACAGAAAGCTGCACTCCCAGCAGGTAATAATGTACGCTTCCCACCAAAAAAATAATATGGGCTTCATCTTCAGGTCTGCTCCAGCAGGGCAGTAAGGAAGCAAGGAAAGCAAGCACAAAGGAAGCAGAAGTCAGGGTGCTACCTTTTGTAATCCTGCCACAAATTTAATGAACCTGCTCATGCTCATCGTGCATTCGGAGTCTGACCTTTTACTTCAAGGAGGTTATTGTCTGGTAATGGTAAAGGAAACAGAATCAAAACGTCAGCTTTAAAGGTTTGGATGAAACTTGCCAAAAAAGGTCAAAAAAACCTATTTGCTTGAGTCTGGCTTATGATGTTTTTGGAACTATGACAGGTGGCAGCGTATACAGTGTTCTTGTCTAACCAGAGTGCAGACTTGAGTCTTACAGACATGAGGCTGAGCGGACTGCAGAAGTCTACAGATGGCTCAAAAATAAAGAAATCATACTGGATTTAACAAACTATTTCATCTCCACCCCAGAGAAGGGACTGCAGTGGCCAGGGTGGCAATCGTACAGACTCTCCTTCTAACGAGCGTCATTCAAATTGGGCTGCTTCATGTTATACTTGCAATAAGAAAAGAAGCCCGGTGAGTGTGTTGCTGATGGAAAGCATGTAGAGAGCACTAATGAGCACCATCCAAAGAGTAATTCCAATGTTTAGAGGTAACCAGCAATTTTCTGAGTCATTAAAAAAAGCCTCGCACCAATTATACAGTCAAGCTCACCAGTGCTCCCCAAACAACTCACTGTTTGAATGGTCCTTGGAGCTGCCAAAACCCTGATATCCATTCAGTCCTCTGAATTTCATCAGAAAACCAACCGTGTCACACCAGATCACCTCAATGATTTAGTTATTGTGTCCTACCTACAGCAACAGCCGCAAAAATGATGCTTTAGGTTGTCATGAGTTTCGGTGGCACAGATGTAGCCAACTACTAAATGGTTTCAAGAAAGATAAATAATCCATTCCTACAGGGAACAATTTCTTCCCTGACTCCCAGAGCTTTCTTACCTGTACCTTGGCTTATGTAACTAAAAGCAGCATTTAAATAAGTTTTTAGGGTCTCTCAGACAAGGTTTAGCACCATCAGGCATAAAGTTCAGACAGAAAAGGGATGTGGCTCTCACTACAGATAAGAGGAAAAGCAGCCCTGTTCCAGCCTCAATACCCTCTGTCTGCAAAAAGTGAGAAGCTTAGGTCAGAAATAAGCCATCTATTTAGACTGGGCAATAGAAACAAACTTTCCCAGCTGCCCATATAACAGGGTCTGTATAGATTAAGTTCATATTTCAGTAATACTTCAGAGCTGCTCCAGAGGCAGCTGTGCCATGCGCTGTTTTCAGGGAGAGCTGACACTGGTCAGCCTGTCACAGCCCAACTGTGCATGCCAGGATGTGCAACTCAATCTCACACAACTAGTAACAAGCAAATGTGTCCTTTTAAAGTTAGTTTTCTTCACTAGCATTTCATAGAAGGGAAACAAATGTTTCAGGGTCAAGCAGAAAAGAAGTATCGGGCAGTTCACAGAATCCCAGAATGTCAGGGGTTGGAAGGGCCCTGGAAAGCTCATCCAGTGCAATCCCCCCATGGAGCAGGAACATCCAGATGAGGTTACACAGGAAGGTGTCCAGGCGGGTTGGAATGTCTGCACAGAAGGAGACTCCACAACCCCCCTGGGCAGCCTGGGCCAGGCTCTGACACCCTCACCAGGAAGAAGTTTCTTCTCATATTTAAGCGGAACCTCCAGTGTTCCAGTTTGAACCCATTGCTCCTTGTCCTATCACTGGTTGTCACTGAGAAGAGCCTGGCTCCATCCTCCTGACGCTCACCCTTTCCATATTGATCCCCATGAATGAGCCCCCCTCAGTGTCCTCTTGTCCAGCTCCAGAGCCCCAGCTCCCTCAGCCTTTCCTCACACGGGAGATGCTCCACTCCCTGCAGCATCTTGGTGGCTGCGCTGGACTCTCTGCAGCAGTTCCCTGTCCTGCTGGAACTGAGGGGCCACAGCTGGACACAAGATTCCAGGTGTGGTCTCCCCAGGGCAGAGTAGAGGGGCAGGAGAACCTCTCTGACCTACTGACCACCCCCTTCTAACCCACCCCAGGTCCCATTGGCTTCCTGGCCACAAGGGCCCAGTGCTGGCTCATGGTCACCCTGCTGTCCCCAGGACCCCCAGGTCCCTTTCCCCTATGCTGCTCTCTATGCTGCAGTTGCCCAGGTTGGTGGTTTTGCACACATTCAAGGGCTTGCATCAACCTTGGATAAACTGTTCCAAATTACTTTTACTAAACAGCAGCCTCCAAACTGGTGATGACTTCATCAAGAAAGCTGCTTATGACCCTTCATCTGAAAGCCTGTGGTGCATATACAGTAGTACCTGTTGGCTTGCCTAAAAAGACACGTACATTCCTGACATTTTTTGTGCAATTGCTGTATTCTTCTACCTTGCCAAAAGACGAGAGAAAAAAATCACACCTCTGAGATGCTTCAGCAAATGTTCTCTCATACCAGTTCTTTGTCACACCCAGGACTCAGCCATTACTTGGTTAGAGCATCCAATACTCACCAAGTCAATGAGGTCACTGAGATTCTTCTCTATCTGCTGTGGAGGCAGACGCCTCATCAAATCCAAGGCACAATCGAGCTGCTGGTCACTCTGTGGAAACAAGAACATACCTTGGTCACAATTTGCACAGGTAACACATCACATTTGCACACACACAAACTGCAGCGCTCGCTGACTCCTCTGATACAAGAGATACAGTTTCTAGTTCTAAGCAGCAGCATGTTTTGTATTAATACAAACATTTCAATAAAGTTCAGTACCATTTGGTTGTGGATTATTGATCTGGTATTGCAAAAAGTGTTCTAGCCTATGGATTTAAGAGCCCAGCTGTAACTGGTGTCGTGCCGTCCACTTAACACCACGCTGTTGATGGAAAAGAGTCCAGCCCTTAACTCACCAAAAACTGTTTCCAATGATTACGTAAATATATAATGCACTGCTTATCCATGCTATTTCAACAATAAGTTGGGTTAGGCAACCTAAAGTTCCTTCTCCTAAAGCAGTTTTAACACTTCCTCAGTTGTATTGTGCCATTCAGCTCGAGATAACGGGTATCCAAGACAAATTCAGTTCCAACTTTGAGCTGTCTCTCCCTCCTTCAACTTTATCAAAAAAACAGAATGAAACATGCACACAAAATGTGATCCGTTATTTCCTTCTTCCTACAAAACACACACCGAAAGCTGCTGAGAAATCAGGGACTTCAGTTATTTTGAGAAACCACAGCAACATATTCCAAAGGCCTTATTGCAGCTGGTCTCACATCCAACCCCAACAGAGAAAAACTTCACTTCACACTCGGAAAATGTGCACCAGACATTACCACAGACACCTGATGAGCTGAACCGTATTCTTGACATAACCTTTAGCTCTCCTTCTCGCCAACAGATATAAACAGACGCTTTCCTGCAAGCCTCAAAGTTCCCAAAATGTGCAGGAGTGACTTGGATCAGCAGGTCAGCAGGCAGCTGAAACGCAGCCAGTTTGTTTTCCCTTCCCTTTTTGCTTTGCAACTCCTAGCCGACCATAAACAATGAGTTCAGCTCAGCTTTAGTTTCTCCCTCTTGTGTTCTGCCAAGCTCCAAACCTTTATTATTAAAAAAAGGCTTCAAAACTCAAGCAGTTGTATTATCACATTATTCAAGTAGCAGCCCCCAGGTAGGGAGAACCGGGAAGCAAAGTTTCCTGCAATTAAGCTATAGCGGAGCAACAAGGAAAGCAGGGAGCTCTCGCTTTAGCACACATCCATTATGAAAGCTGGTCTTAAAAGGTACTACCCATTCGCTATCAAAAGATAAATATTTTACAGCTAGCGAGTCAGACAGCCTGGTCTGGGGAGATTGTCTATTTATTACTCAGCCAGTTCAGGTTATAGGATGTAATCTTTGTAAAATATTCCAGCTCTACACACAGCCAGGCAGCAACTCCCACCCATCCGCAACCATCTCCTGGAGATCTGAGCCGGCAACCCCAAAAGCAGGAGGCGCTGACACCAGGAACAGGGTTTCTGACAGTCACCTGCTGTCACTGAAGGAGGACACGGCCACGTAATGTACAGAATTGCCAAAAAGAGCCTAGGGAAAGATGTTCAAAACCATCACTACAGCTGCAGCACTAGAATAAATGTTTCACAGTCTGACATTTTCTAAATAAACTCCACTGAATGAAGAATTATCCACATTTGCAGCGTTTTATGGATTAATCAAAAGAGCTTGGACTGAGCAATGTTCAGTAACAGCTGGAAAAAGACACAAGACTGTTTAAGGCAGAGATTCTTCACGGGGTTTGGATGCGGCTGGGACACGTCTGTGTGCAATGGAAAAACAAAAGCATCCAGGCACAAACTAACTATATTTTTCTGGTATCAAAGAGGTAAAAGCAAGGCTGAGCAGCAGGACTTTTCAGTTTACTTGCAGAGCATTTAAATAATTCAACAGCTTGCCAGAAAATCCCTTGAACTACTGAAATAAAGGCAGGTTCTGCTGTATTTCTGCCCCTAAATCTGTGGTTATACGATCGCTTTAATCCAGCATAAATCCACACCGGCACAGCCAAAAAGGCAACACAAAGGAGCACAGTGGTACCGTGTGGCATCGGATACATCTGGTATGTCCTGTTTCAGAACTCAACAGGTAATTCAATCAGGATCTTTTGCTGCTGGTTCTTTGAAATGAGGTTTTAAAAACCAGGTCTGTGGTCAAAGAAATCCTTTGGTTCCAGTCCTCTGCCCAGCTGGAGTACCTAAAGAAGCTGTATGTACTGCCATACAAAGAGACTGGAATCACATCCAAGGTGCCAAAACCACTCTTAACCTCTCTACACTCTCAGCTTCACCTGCTCCGCATTTCCATTTGCTTAATTCTCTTGTAAAACTGCTTATTGAAGGTGTGGTTTCTTAACAGACCTCCAGACAAAACATTTCTACAGAATTCTTGCCTTTAGACATGAGAGGCTCATCCAGCCCTGCTCAGCAAAGCAGTGGTTAGCCGGGCCCTCTCCCAAGCTGGGCTGCTCTCAAAGCCAAGCTCTGCGAGGCTGCAGGACTCACTGAGTCAGGCTTTACCTGATACGAGGCCGTTTTCTACCACTCCTGCGTTTCATCCAGCACAGGGCTCCTGGGGAGGAGTAGGGAGTTCAGACAGAGACTCTAAATGAAGTTTTATTACAGCTCAACTCACTGAAGGATTTAGAGATCACAGGAATCTCGAAGACTGAAAATATTAGCTTAGATGAAAGCTCCTTAATAAGTTTCCTCTAAAGATGTCTGGCTATCTAGAATCTCCACTTAAGCGTTTCTCATGGTTCTACCTCAGGGAAAAATGTTCTGAATACGTCTATAAGGAGTAGTTATGTTTGTTTAACTTTTTGCCTGCATTTACTCTTCTTTTCAGCCTCTCAGATTATTTCCAAAAGAGAAATCCTCTCAGAACAGCCACAGGTCCCTGGTCATCTGGCCACTCTGTGTTGAGGCTCAAATAAAAACAAATAGTGCTGAAAAAAAAACCCCAAATTTGTATAAATGTGTAGTTGCACAGAGGTACAGCTGTATAGTTTAATTCCGTTCATATTGTTCAAGGCTGAGGAGGGGCAGAAAACACTGCAGAAAACAAATAAAAAACCCCAGGAAGTGACTGTGGGTGTTGTTGAGATGTTTTGAGAAGGTGTGTTTGTAGATTGTGTAATAAGACAATGTGCCTCCATTTTCAGTGCTTTCAGTGCTACGGTCATTGCTTTTCGTTTTAAGAGCAAAGGACTTTCCTGACCTTACATTCGTGTGCAGTTACCATGAAAGAGGATGTAAATCGCTAAGATTAAAACATGCAAAACACTGAACTTCCTTTTGACTCCTACTTGTCATGTCCCCTAAAGCAAAGGGCTCCGGAGGATCCGGGGGGACGGGGCACAGGAATAGGGGGCATCTGCCAGGACAGCGCACACTGAAAACATCAGGCAACAGGAGCTGAGCCAGGATTGTACAAACCTGCAAGTGAACTGCTGCTCGCAGCGCCGTTAGAGCTCACAGCACCCAAACGCGTGCTGCCACACCAATGTCATCAACCAAACCAGCCCAGCATTATTGCACAATTCTGTGCAAACTGTAAATGAGGTTACTATAAGCTAAGATATCTACCTAAAGCCTTTCAAGCATCAGTGTCGCTGGCAGAACCAGTAACTCTTCATAGAAGCTACGCATGTTTTTTCTTTTCAACAGACATTGAGGAGTTACTACCTGCAAGTATTTTGCACTTCTTTTAAAATGATACCTTCATACATGCGTTTCACTATATACACTCCTGGAAATCCACAGGCTTTATTCACAAGTTCTGACAACTCTCTGTTGGTAGTTACCTGAGACTTGGCCTATACTCTGGGTTTTAAGAGAGTTTACACAAACCTACAGCTCTACCCATTTCAAAGACTAAGCCATTCCACTTGAAAGCACATAAAAGATCTCATGTAGAGCTCCCAGCTTTACAGCAGGAATTTGCTTCTATTTATCACAAAGACCTGCAGATTTAATTCCTTAGTCTTCACCACTTTGTTCCGACAGCTCCTGCTCATTTGACTGTGTTATTGTTGAGCATAAACAAGAGTTAGGCAGTCTCTTCAAAAAGAAAACCAGGCTGGTTTCACTTCTGTGTTTCTATATTAACATCACTCCAAGCCAACTCCCGGACCAAGAGAACCCGGCTGTGGTAGTTCAGCGCTACTGCAGTGGGACCTTCTCCCTGTTTTAGCCCCTTCTGGGAAAAATAAGCCACTTGGGCCACCAAATCTTTCCCACTGGCAAACTGAAGGTAACACTATTACTCAAGGCACAATCGTGCTCCCTGCCCTGTTCGAGCTGCTTCGCTCCCAAGATTTGCTCAAGACCGGTGTCTGCAGAGTTACCCAAAGGTAAAGAATAAGCTGGCATCTCAGTTTTCAGAGCACAGAAATATAAGATTAAAACCCAAAAGGACACCAAAAAATAGAACATTTGCTCAACTTAAGCAATTTGAAGCAATCGCACATCAGGTCACTTTGGTCACTGGTCATTTTACAAGGAAAATATCTTTGTAAATTAATCCAGAGCCAAAAGTACATAACCAGCAAATGACTTTCTTTTCCTTCCTTTTATGTTGCAGACATACCCCAGCTTGTAAATCATATTATTTCCTGTCAGTTCTCCCAACAGGAATGTCTGACTAATGTTTCAGCTTTGCGGTACCAAACTCTAATTTTCTTTAATTGAAACAGATCCAGAGCTTCCCCTCTGCTCATCACTTTAATCCTCGCCAACTTCCAGACCTCAAGAGGCAGAAGATTCCCTTTGCAAACTACACAATGGGACAGTATTACTGCTAGAAGCTTTAGCAAAGGGTTGAATTATTGTAACCCCTGTGTAATAAAAAGTACATTAACATACTATGTGAAGTCACAGGGTTCCCTTCTGGGCTGTCAGCATTCACTTTAAGATATTGGATGGGAATAACTCTGTATGATCCACGAATCCCAGACAAGTTCTGCACTCACAACGTTTCCATCAGCTGCACATATTCCCCGCAATCTGTTTTTCTACCTAATTCTTCCCTTGACTATTAACCCTCTTCTGGCAGATCCTGTCTAAAATCATTTCTAATGTACTTAGAAATCACAGCTTCCTGACAGCAAGGTGCACTAAGGAAACGGTGATACCATATTTAAGAAGCAATCAAATGCAATAAGACCTAGAGATACAATACACTGTGAGTAGGCATAAAAGAACAGGTCAAAGACTATTAAAAGAACGTGACACTGATGCAGAATAAATTCTCCTTCTCTTGAAGTGAAAAAAGCCGTGTTTGCTCAGCAAGGACATACTTCAGGATGGCAGATGCTTGCACCTATTTTCAAAACTCTTTTAACACCTATTGCTTTTCTATCAAGCCCAAAGCAAACCTGTAACCTGTGCAGTGATCAGAGCCACCGCGAACACACAGAAGAGCAGGACGGAGCAGCGAAAAGACTTTCTGGGAACAGGCTACTCCTTTTGACCTCTTGCTACCATCACTAATAATTTCTGCACCAGTGTTTGTCTTCAGCATAACAGAAACAAAGTTTTATTTATTAAACTGGTCATTGAACATGACAATGTAATTTACCAGCTTTCATCTGGTGCCAAGAATTCCTGTGAAGCATAAAGTTTGCAAAAAGTCCTTTCCCAATAAATCACGGCATCAAGTGAATATGCAATCTATTAGCTCCACATGAAAGAATAAAAGGGAGACAGCAGGAAAACAGCCACGTAGAAAAGTCACACAGATTGCAAACCAGCATTGCTAACTTTTAATAAACGGGATTACAGTCACTGAAGTTGACTGTAGAGGTGACCACCTATTCCAATTAACTTTAAGAGATTTAATTGAGCTAATGGTACTGCACAACAGGGTTTTCTTCCCAATTTAAGCCTGGATATAACAGAAAATAACATCTTTGTTAGATAGATGTACGGCTAGGAAGTCTTAGCTGAACAAAGTGGAAAAAAAAACCCTACTACTAACCGGTTAACTAGGTTAGTTCAGTCTTTGAAAGGAGCTAATACAGCAGGTCGGTGCCGGTTCATGAGTCTGATGACCTGGTTTTCAGTCACACTGCCTTCCATTCAAATATGAGGAAGCGTGCAAACCCGTCTCTAGAGAAGCATCACTTCATTTTCACAGGGGTATTTCTTTTTTTTAACCAAAATCATAATTACTACAAATGCGACAGCTCTTGGGATTCAACACTGGCATTTGTCATCCCGAACACCCCCAAACATCTTGTTTGGGATGCTTGCTTTTAATCCTGTTAATGCTGGATAATCTTTTCAAAACGCTCTTTTATTCTCCATGCTGTTTGTTTCATGTCACGGGAGTTATGGGAAGAGCAACTTCTCCATTCAAATAGAGAATCTTTTTCTTGCAGAGACAGCCACGTTTGGCAAGTTGGTCCTTGCCCTTCCAGATCCAGGTTCTCCTTCCAGTCAACCGCAACCTGGAGTTTTTTCCTATGAGAAGTTACTTATATCAAAAACTTTTGAGAAATTGCACGTTATTATAGCAGCAGGGAGGCGTATTCTCCGTCGCCAAGGTGACAACAAACACTGATGTGCTTACTGAAAGCGTAACTAACACAAATATTCAACATCACCAGCTCAGTATGAGGCTTCACACCCGTCTGTATTGTCCCTGTCACCCCGGGGAAGCTGCCGCCACACTCGCACTTGCTCCGTTTAATAGATAAACTCAGCACTTTCCAGCGTCCTGAAGTCTGGTAGCCGGGGTTGTAAATTCACGAGATAACTCTGGCAAGTAATCGGATGCCTGGCAAGGCAGAGCGGAGAGACAGCGAGGTTATCTAATTAGTCCTCATCCCCAAATGTTCTCCGGTTGCCTAAAAGGTCAAAAAAGTAGGTTAATATGCCTTTTGCTCGTGTCTAGCAAGACATACCTTGCTGATCATACCGCAAAGCTTGCAAGACAGTTCAGCTTCGAAGGGATTCAGTGCGAAGGATTTCAAGTTTTAAACTAGGAAGCTAATGGTTTTGTGTATATGAGAATATCACATCTCCACCTAACGAGATATTCGTACTCACCGGGATTCCTTTCCTTGCTGTAATTCCCAGACTTGCCTACTCTTTCAGTCTTTTTATGCGTTCCTTGCTGCCTCTGAACACGTCTGAGCTCCCCGCAGGTGAGAACCGCAGACAGTACACAGTCTAACAATACGTACAAGTGTCACAAAACTTTAAATACACTTGAGTAGTAGAGACAGTTTGTGCAGGAGCAGCGCTTCACCTAACGCGCACGTGCCAGCTCCAATCCACGTCAGATTTCTCCTTCAATTCAAGCCCGCGTTAATGCTTATTCCATTTGGCCACCTTTCACCTTCCCAAGCTCTGGAATCGCTCTGCCTACACCAACGGCCACGTGAAAGCTCCATTTGACCATTCAGTGGTCAACACTGAGGCAAGACCAAGCCTGTTCTTAGTGTCACATTCAAAACTACCCACGATGACCCCTAAATTTGCAGTGACGGAACTCACTGGATAAATACAGCTATTTACTGCTGTGGGCAGCATAATGCAGCTGATATTTTACCTCATTCCTCCATTCCATGGCTCTCTCCTCTGAATTAACTCACCAAAAGACCCATCTCTTGTTTCTTGAGCCCGTCTCAAATTGCAAGCACCAGCTACCGGCCAGGCACCAATCACCTTTGCTAGCAGCAAGCTTTTTTTAAATCCTGATATTTACCCAAAGCAAAAATAACTGGGCAAGGCAGGTAACAGGACATCACTTCCAAACTCAGCAGTTTGTCTAATGGAAAAGTATCACCTGAAGAAACGCAAACAAAAATTCCCCTCAGAGAATAAAGGGTGATTTTATTAATGGTGGCTTTGATTGGTGGCTTAAGGCAACCACTAAGCTCATGTCTTCGGTGCAGTCTCAACTCTTTTTCCTTCCGCACAAAATCCTCTTACTTGAGCGCTGTTTTCAGTCGTGTCCAGCTGATGCTGCTAAAATTGTGACATCCTGGGTTCCGCTTTCACCCAGGCTGGTAACTCTGCCGCTTCGCAACAAGGACGTGATTGAAATTCCAAGTCAATGCACCAGGAAAGAACTCGGCTCCGCTTTCTGTACTAAAAAGCCCTGGAGGACGTGTTGTGCGTACTCGGGGCAGCAGCAAGGACACGGCTGCAAACACCTGGAGGGAGGTCTCGTGGGTTTAAACAGAGTCAGGACTTCTCAGCCAACCCTGCGCTGGAAAACAACACAGGCTGTGCTGATGAAATATGAACCAGTAAGGTTTAATTTGCATAGACCAGGAATAAAGTAGGTAATTTATGAGAAGGGCGGCCAGAGGAGCGAAGTGCGTGCAAATACATTCTGCAGTTCTTCACCCAGAGTGGAAGCGGCAGCACAAAGAGCACGAGCTCAAAGCACGTGGCACGTTTTCCTTCTAAACTCTAGAAGGGGAAGATGGGGCAGAGGAACAGGACCAGATAATACAAGAAAATTAACCTTACTGGTTGATACCAAGGCTCAGGCCACCACTCTAGGAAACACAGCACAAGATATTATCTAAAGCAACTAAAGTAATTCTAAATAGAAGCCTGTTTTGGGTAGAAGTAAGAGAGAGATCCTGTTTTCGATTCCTCACTCAAAACTTCATTATATCTAAAAACCCAGGAAAAGTTCAGGATTGCCACTGTGTCTGGCATTACCCAGACAGCACCTATTCTGGAAAATTACAACATTTTAATTATGAAACACACAAAGCAGATCCCTCAAGAACGCTGCACTTTCTCCCCATAATAAATCCTCTACTCTCAACTAATAGGGAAATCTCTTTAAAACTTGCTCAACCAGCATTTACCCTCGTGCCTCATAAAGGAAGTTTCAAAAGCAAACGGTCTCATCCACCACTGGGGCAAGAGCTCAGACTTCCCAGGACAACCTGTTTGGGATCATCCATCCCCATCCTGCTTTAGGACATTAAGGCCACAAAAGTGAATTTTGGCCACTTGATCAGGTCCAACTGACAGAATCCCAGGGTTATTCAGCTCAAGTGAGCCGCAATAGTTTCATATTCTCCAAGTGCACGCTTCAGTTATAGCTCTTCAGCGCCCACTCAGAGTACTTGGTCAATTCGCACATTATTGTCAACCTGAACACCTCACTCAGGGACTATTAAGCACTTAAGAAGGGATTACACAAAGGATGCAAAAAAATCAGTTTATACTCCAGTTAAAAGTGGCCACTGGCTTTTGTTGCACTAGCCTAAATTGGTGATCTTTTAGTACACGTTAGAGAAGCTTTTTGACTAATACAGCCTACCAGCAAATAAACCTGGGCTAGAGCCCAACTACAGAGAGTAGGAAGTTTGGGAAAGGCTTATGTTCTTCAGATGTATTAACTGCTCATTTACACAGCACAGGCTCCATCCATAAAGAAAATTCAAAGTCCCCTGGTTTTAAGTGAGATATTTTTTTTCATGGTCCTTCTTAGAAATAGCAAAGGATTAGGAGGAATTGAATTAAAAACATGCTTTGGACCTGGTGAATTAAGAGGGGGAGACAAAGGTTTGGTTGAGGCTCTTCAGAATTTCTAGCAGAAATCAATGGGAAAGTGGGAAATCGTGCACAATGGCTGAATGAGAATATGAATAAAAGCAGAAGATCAGCGTTATTTTGCGCATCTTCTACTTGTGCAGTCATGTCCTTTGTCTGTAAAGAAAAAAGCCCTTAAACATCATATTGTACTAAAGTGGGGTAAGAAAACAAAGCTTAGCATAGACCTAAACTCCAGCTTACGCTCCCTGCACCAGCACCTTTCAGAATTTCACGCTTCTCCAGTAAAATCACTAGCTCTTCAGACAACACTGAAACATCTTCAGGTTTATTTCAGCTTGAGGTGGCACTACTGCAACGTGTACCAGCCCAAGGGGGGAAAACCAACACAACATAAAACAATAACGAGGAAAAACAGTCAGTCAAAAGAGTTAAACCACACTTTCATTTTGTTCTGCTCCCAGATGTCAACTAGTAAGATATCAGCGTATATATTTACCATATGAGGAAATCCTGTCTGAACAACTTCAGCTTGAGAATGTTTTTCCTTTGCTAATAAACCACAAGATCAGGCATCGCTGCAATGGCAGTTTTCCCTATCCCAACAATATCCTCTAACTTGATTATTTTGGGAATTTGCCTTTTAAGATAACATTTAGCTAAGCTCGTACACTTGGCTAATAAAACACAGGACTCTACAAAAGAGCTTAAGTCAGTATTTCTCAGCAGGCACAAGGTGCAAAGGACTTGCTGTGGATGCTGAAAACCTACCCCCAGCTCTCACACTACATGGTCGGGTTCCAAAAGTGACACCATCAGTTTAGAAGAGCGATGGGCTCCACATTCAAGCAGCTGGAAAAGCGCTACCTCGAGTTGAGCAATTTCACAAATCATTTCATGTGTTTTTGGTAACAGTTGCAGAAAAGCAGGTTATTTATCGAGCAGCAATGTGCTTGCCCAAGACAAACAGCCCCTACCTTGAAAATATTAGTTACTCCGAGCAGCACGAGGTTTCTGTATTGAGTGTCAGTGTCGCATCGCGCACCCTTGGCTGCGCTTCAGTGCTTTTGAGCTGCCTCGCAGATCCTAAACGGATGATGTGCAGCCTGTGCTGCAATAGATAGTTCAAATTTATGGTTGATTAAATTATAAATTTTGCTCAAATTGTCCGCTTTTTCCTGAAGAGATCAATAACTAACACAATCAGGACAGTTTGCATAACCTGGAAAGGAACATTTTTATTTTTTTCCAAAGAGTAACTGGATTCCACCCATCCATAACCCAGAATTTCAGAAATCTCAGCACTCTCTCAAGTCCTGCTTTGCCCTTTTTGCCCATTCAGTTTATTTTTAGCACCAGAAGCAGCATCTTCCAGGCAGTTTTCAAGCTTCATGTGTTGCCCTGCCCTGTTTCACCGAGCACCTGACTGAAATGCAGACGCACTTCTGAGTTTTCACTTGAGCTCCTTCAGCCCTGAGGTGCTGCAGAGGAAACCAAAGGTTCCCATCTCTTTTAAAACATCACCACAGATTGTTTGCCATGTGCAAATGAGACCAGTGATTCATCTCGTGCACTCCTACTGGACTTAGATAAGCCATGCTCAAGTGGCCGGGTTCTTGAGTGAGTGTTCAGACACGTACACGGCCACTGCGACACACAAATAACAGCGGCTGCCGTGGGTTTCGTCCCTGAAGTCCACTCGACATTGGAGACCAGAACATGGTGCTGGAAGTTCTGAGCAAACTTCTCCTACACCCAGTGGCCTCCATGACTAAATGTGAAAAATCAGAAGACAGCATAAGCTTAGAGCTCAGGGAATTTCTAAAGGATTTGTGCTCTACCTCCTTCAAAAGCCTGAGATGGTTACATTTAAACCCTGTTCTTGTAGTATGCTCTCATAACCCCTTAAAAGAAGCCAGTATTCACCATTGTTTTACATGAAGCTGACTTCTTTTTCTTGAACTCTTTTCCTTTGCCACAGCAGAAGTTCACACAGTTTGTTGGAATCCTGATTTCAAGCTCTACAGTCAGATCTCACACGTAGAGATTTCAGTATCTTCAACTGAGACACACAATTGAAATAAGATGCTCCATCCCGTCACTCCCCACTCTCAGAAGCCAGTTACAGTCTTGTTTGTTCAAATAGAAGAGCAGAACCTTGATCTTAACTGTTCTTCACCTTTCACCAGAAACAAAATACCTTTATCCTGCATAACACAGGTGACAGGATCACCACGATCTTCAGCTCTGACGAAAACAATGTAAGGTATTTCCTCTGAAATTCTTATGGTTGAAGTGAAGGATTACACTCGCTGGCTTAAACAGCCTTTATATTGCTATATAGCCAGGCACTGAGTTGCTCTTTTTTAAATCTAGATATCTTTGAATATTCGTAATTTGTTATGTTGGAAAACCTGAGCGAATTCCCAAAGAGTACAAAGTATCTCAGTGATGACATTCACTGGGGTTATGGTGCCTTAAACAGGCTCCACCAAAGCCCAGAGCTGGGAGCAGATCAGGGCCTGGGCCAGTTCCCGTTCTCCTCGTTGCGTTTGTTTAGAGCTGAAAAAAATCTACCCCCTTCACCCACGGTGCCAGAATGAAACTGAAAGGCTTGTTGACCTGGGCTGATCCATTCAGCAAACACACAGCAAGATGGAGATTATTCTACCCGACTGAAGAAACCAGAGGTTCTCCTCTGAAAAACACAAAGTTCTCAGCCCTGCAGAGGAGCGGCGCCCACGCTGCAACGTTACCTGCTCTGGTTGCACCCACTTTTCCCGTATTTTGCAAATTCCATTAGATCTTAGTACACCTTAAGGAGCAAGCCCGGCTTCCTGAGGAAATGCCAGGTGACAATTTGGGGTTCAGGAACACCAGCGACAGCAGCCTGGGCCCCCATCGCTGCTGCGTTTGATCCCTCGCTCCGTTTACAGCTACACCAAGCGGCCACATCCACCGTGCAGAGCGAAGCGTCCCCCCGGTAACCACCCCCGCGGGTACCGGGCCCAGGCACCGGGAAGCAACCGGACACCGGAGCAGCAGGACGGGCCCGGGCGGCGCAGAGCCCCCCAACGCCAGGCCCGGCCGCCCCTTCCTGTGCTGGCAGCGCCGGCTCAGGCCCTCCCTCAGCGGCGGAGGGGGCCCACCCGCCCCGGGGAGCGCCCGTGGGGGTGACGGCGGAGAAGGAGCCGCCGGGGCGCGGCACCGGGGGATGGGATGGGGCAGCAACGCCGGGGGTGAAGAGGGGGTGCGGGCAGCGGCGAGGGCCCGCCCCGCTCGCCCTTACCATGGCGGCTCGGCGGGGCTGCGCTGGGCGGTAGCAACGGCGGCGCCTCCCGGTCCCGTCCGGTCTCCCTCCCAGACAGGCCGCGGCCCTTCCACTTCCGCCGTTGCCTAGGAGTGAACATCCGGGTCAGCGCCGCGCCGCCCCGCCCCTCCGCCGCCTCCCCGCCAATCAGCGCACGGCTCGCCAGCCATCGCCAAGTATGGAGCGCGGCGCGCGAACGGGGCGTGGAGGGCGGAGCGGGAAGAACCATTCCGCCCGCCCCGGGAGGGGGGGACGGAGCGGCAGGGCGGCGGGAGGTAATAGCGGCGGGGCTGTGGGCGCTACCAACTCTAGCGCGGGGGGAAAGAGGGCAACCAATCAGAGGCGGGGGGCGGAGACAGGGGCGGGGCGTGCGGGAGGGCGCGGCGGGCGCTGAGCACTCGTGGCAGTCGGTGCCTGCTCCGCCACGGAGCCGAAGGTCACTTCCCAACACAGCTTTTGAACACTTAAATGAGCCTTTAGGGTTAAGCAAAAACCTGCACCAGGCAGGCAATTAGCACGGAAAACATCAGCCCGAACAGGTAACGCTTTGGCAACGTCATCGGCGCTCAAAACTGGACTTTACGGGGGTAACTAGTAGAACATCGTCCTTGGTGCTGCCTGTAACGCAGCAAGTTCGGCTCTACAGGAAATAATCAGCCTCTGGCTGCTTAAGGCCACGGTTAATTAATTTGAAAAGCAAGTGTTGAGCCTGCTCTGGAAGCTCAGCCTTTGATTCAGCAAAGCATGTAGGTACCTGCTGGAAGCCAGGCAGGTGCTTACAGGTGACTTGGGGGCTCAGCAGTGATACAGATCTCCCAAAGTGAGACAGAAATCAGCAAATCGTGGTAATTGCACTAATAAAACATTGCTGCTTTTCTCAGATTGTCCCAGAAGAAACCCTTTTTTTTCCCCCCTAATGTATGTATGCCTGTTTCCGTGATCTGAGGTAAAACCGATCTGAGTTCCAGGCTCTAGACTTTTCCTTCCAAACAGTAATTTAAGAGCTGCAACCTACCCAGTTACCCCAGGAGAGCATCTGATTCATGATGTGACACCACTTTCCTCTGCAGCTTTTCTGGAACACTTATTTGGTCCATGTTTCACCAGAGTTCTGGTGCCAAGAACCCGAGAACCAACCGCTGGTGCTCCCTGGCTCCTGCGCTGCAGACTCAGCCCTCCCGAGCCAAAAGCCCTTTTTGTTATTCCGTTTACTTTCCGCAGTTTGCTGTTGAAACTGGAAACGCTGACAAGGGCAGTCGCACACCGCTTCATTTTTCCCTTGGATGTAACACTGTGATACATCCTTCCTGCGGGAGACAACCCAGACCAAACCCTGACTTCTCAGTAAGAGATTATCACAGATGTTTGCGGCTAAACTCGAAATTTTCGTAGCTATCAGGTACCAGATGGGGGCCTTCCAAGAAATTACTCTGTGCTTCTTTTACTTAACAGGGCAAAACAGCCTCCAGTAGCTTCCAGTTTGAAAAGAACAAGCTCAATTTCCAGGGAAGGGAGCTACTCGGACATAAATCCTGTCACAACAGCGAGCATCGAGGTAGAACTGTTCAATCTGCACAACAAATGACAGAAGTAACAGCTATCGCTGCTTCCACTGAGCAGAAAATCAAAACTGACCTGGGTGTTGATGACTGACTGACAATCTGCTGTCGCTCATTTTGCTAAATAAGCCTTTACCCGCTTTTTTCCATTCCTCTGTTGCCATTTTTAAACCTTTGGTGTTTTCAGTGCAGGAACAAAATGAACCCAGGAAGCAAAGGAGGGAAAACAGAACAAACAACAAAAACAGGAGCTATATGACTTAACAGGAAAAAAGCGCATAAAACTCCATCAATAACCCACTACCAAATAAACTCTAAGATGAGAAATAATCTTGCCATGTCTGCTAGAGAGGCCACGAGACCTCAGAAGGCATTTCCTGCTCTAGAGTCTCCAAATTCTTTTTTTTTTCCCCCAATATTAGTCAGTCTAACCTCCTTAAACCCAGCTTATAAACTGCAGCAACCCCAAGCAGCTTCTATTTTGCAGTCCCCAGATCCTTCACTCTTTATGTTCCCTCAGAGGTGCCTACCAGCAGTAATTAAGAAAAGCAAAAAGCCTCTTCATTACACAGGGCAAATTATTCATTGATTTTACAGGGCTCCACACATCCCATGTGCACGTTTTCCTTGGGGCAGGGTCCAGGACAGAATCCATACATTTGAAAATGTACATTCTAAACGTCATTATGTTTGTCACAAAACTCAAGCAGAGTATTCAATTACTACTCTACTTTCAGAGTTACCAACAGAAACTTTCTAGATGCTTGTTGAAGAAGTAGAATTATGTAGCCCAGTATATTTTAAACAACTTGAGATCCAAATGAACTTTGAGGCCAAGAGGATGTTTTTCTTAATGGAAGAAATACAAGCATCCTGGATTTTGTTTTCCTGCTAATAGGTATAAAGAAGAATAAACAGCTGCTTTTTGTTTTCCCCAAAATATTTGCATTAAGAAAATCTGCAGATTCCTTTTGCAATTGATGTAACATCTTCTCAAATGCGGACCAGCTGCTTGCTTTGCTTGTTTATAGCAGGACATGCTTAAGGGAATATTTTTTGTTTGTTTGTTTATTAAGTTGTAGGACCAGATTCTCCATTCTAGGCTGCGATTTACAGCGTGAAGTGGATGGCAGGAGGCTCTGTGTCTGTAACTACAGTTGTTGCTTTCTGTTGGGATTCGCAGTGGGGTTGACACCTAATACAGCTAATTCACGAATGTTCGATAAATCTGAGCACTGGGAGGCAGCGTTACCTGCACCACAGGCATTTCCCAAACCTCCTGCCATGGAATCACCCACCTAAACAAGCGTGTGCTCAAATGGCTTCGTGTCAGGCATACACATCTTTAGAATGAAGGTCTATAAACAAAGGAAGCAAACAGTGATGTCAGCTGATGGCTGAACAGCCCTACAACATCAGATTCATGTGCAATTAATAACAAGACTTTTGATCTTGCAATCAGCAACTATAAAATACATGTGGTTTCCATGTACGTTTGATTATATTCAAGGAAGCAAAGGGATAAATACTTATTAGCATTACAAAATGCTTTTCACATTTAGCCAGAACTTCACAAAGCATTTGCGGTCCAACACGATGTGTTTTCTATTTTATCCGCCTGCGCGCGTGGTGAAATGCTATTTATTTTGTTTATTCCAGTGTTTAGCCAGGACCAAGAGGGACTGTGAGAACAAGCTTAGAAATCAGGTCATAGAAAAAAAACTTGCGTGCTTCTCTGAATATTCAGTTTTCTATTAAAGACATCTTGAGCTTTTTTAGGTCAGATTGCCCATTTTCTTTCGTGTCAAGCTTGTGGCACTTGAAAGATATGTAAACTTTTATTAGGGGTTCTCATAAACTGAATTTACTGCTGCAAGAGTCTTCCAGCAATGGTAAAGTTGAGCTTGCTGGGTTTTATTAGTCAGAGTCAGTAAACCAGCAGCATCACTTGATTTGAGGCTGAAAACGAAGCATTTCTTGGAAACTAATATAGGGAAAAGGTACCTACCACACTACCCGATGTCTTGGAATTCCATATTCGAGCCACAGATAGTTCTCACTATGGAGATCTTTGTACACACTGTCAAAATAGCACACAAACAATAAAAAAGCCTCCAATTCCAAGGCAACTTTGCTGAGGATACTCTTAGAATATAAAGGTTTTAAGAGTTTCCCATTCGCTGCAGGAACTGATGAGCAAATGAAAATGACACATTTAATGAAAAACAATATATTGCCCATCTAGTGTGAGGCTTGAGGCATTTCTTCCCCCCCAGAAAGAATGCTAAAACCAGATTTGTTTCCACTTCATCAGCACCCAAGCAGTTATGCTCATTTGATTAATGTAAAAGACAATAAACCCAACAGCCCAAAATGTCCATATACTGGCCAAAACTGAGACATTCTCCTACCAGTACAGCACTGTCACAGTAAATACAGACAAATTAAAGGTTACGCATCACTCAAGCGCACATACCACTAGAGGCACGAGGTTTTTCTGGCTTTGACCGTTTTCTTACAATTATTTTGCCTACATAGGTAAGGCCAAATCACATCCCACACCACTCTCACAGGCTGAGAGCAGACATAAAATGTCACATCTCTCCAACCTGGGTCCATATCTTGGCCACAGAATAACTGGGCTTTACTTTTCCACATATAAAGTGACACCCTCATCCGCTAATAATAACTATTTTATTTCAGTCCTGCCCACTAGTTTTCCAGCTCATTCCACTTAGTTGCATATCCTAAGACACTCGTTATTTCTGTGCTTGCAACCGCTCTTTTAACTTTATATTTCAGCTTAGAAAGCTTGATAGACAGGAGCTTTCAGAACAGTTTTACCCTGAGCAAAGAGAGTATTGAGAAGATTCCTGTCAAACTTGGTCATTAACTGTAATAATAATAATGTCTGCAGCCTGTCATTAAAAAAGAATCAAGGAGAAGCTGATTAAATGCACCAGAAAGAAACAAAACTTTCCATTCCCGCACTGTTTCCTTGACACGTTGCACTTCATTTGAAGCTGCTAATATACCAGCCAAAAGAATTGTAAGGGCCTGGATTCTTTCTTAATACAATAGTCACGGTTCACTAGCTAGAATCTGTATGGAATTAGCCAGTGACATGAATGAATGGAAAAACATACTTAAAGAGCTGAAAAATGGCACTCTTTCACAGGCTTATTCATTAGAAAAGCTCTATCAATACAGTGCGTTAGTTCTTTTCCTGCTTCTACAACTAACGTAAAAACGGTCATGAAATAACGCACATCAAATAAAGACAAATGTCATAGTGGTGCTTATGCCTGTAACGTAAGAGTGAGCAAAACCTCCGATCAGTCTTTCCATGCAAGTGCTTTCCTCCAGAGGTTTTTGGGGCAAGATTCATATTCATGGCAGAATTAGCACAACGAGCTGTGACACATCTTGTTCCATTTTTCAAAGTTCCGCTTCAATCAGCCGTACCTGACAACTGTAACCAGCAGTACCACGCGACTGAATATAATGTTACATCAGCTTTACAAAACTGGCATGAAAATACATTAGCCCAGGGACAAAATGGACTTGCTTATTAACGCGAATGTGATCACCGTGAAAAGACTGAATGATGTTTCACTCTGCATCACAAACTCTTTCTCCTAATGCACGTCTACCTCAGCCTTTAGACTATTGTTCATCCGCACAGTATCCGACTGCCTTCCACATAAAATCAATAAGAATAGCAAAGTAGACTTAATGGAGTCTCTGGCACTTTTCCCATTTTAGGGCAAAGTCCTGCTGAGGAGGGGTTTCTTTTTCCTCAGACTTTGGACTTAGACTGTTGCTTAGATAGCAAGAAGGCTTTCAAAGCAAAAAATAAGCATTAGTATCTGCTGGTGAATGTGGCTTCTATCTGTGAGGGGAAGAAAAACCAACAAAACAAACCCAACAAATTAGCATAGAGACCAGGAGTTGAGGTGGGGGCCTCCTACCAAGGCTGTGTCAACCATTTCAAGGAGATAACTCCTACGCTGCTGTCTTCCTGTGCAGATCACTGCTACTCTTGGCAGAAGAAAAATAATAATGTGTGGGAAGTGATTCATGTTATTTAAAACTATGGGAGAAGTTACATGTGTATTATTTGGAAAAGAGGAGAAGTATCCAGTGGGGAATTGTCAGGAGAGATGCTATAGGATTATTTGAAAAAACAGAATGAGACGTGATCCATTCATCCTGGGGAAGAGTCAAGATCTAAAATCAACTCACTTGGAAGTTTTAAAACAAAAACTACTGGGGTGAGGGTGAACCATCCTGTACTGCACTACGTCAAAGCTAGGACTAATAATTAAGAAAAGAAAGGCCCTTTTCTACCTAACAGTATTGGAATTCTGGCTGGTGCAGCCCCAGCGAAGCTCCTCACCTCCACATGCACATGTGGACGTGCCTTCCATGTGGCTTCACTCACCAGGGAAATAGCAATTTTGAAGGATTATAGTGGTACTTATTCATCTTAGACTCCCAGTTCTGCCTCTAGCTTGTCTGATGGCTATCTGTTGAAAAACTAATCAGCAGCATAGTTAAGTGAATGCCTAACTTTTAGTCTGAGTAGTCTTACTAATTTAATACACCACTCAACTATGTAATTAAGGAAACTGGTGATGCATGATGTGAAACTACTCCAGTTTGACTTCCATCAGAAAAAGGCAAGAATTTCTGAAGCTTTTCTGGCTTAATTTCAGCCTCCTCTGTCTTTTCAGATATTTATTTACTGAAAAGAAAGGAGAAGAGAGCGTGAGGGGAAAAGGGAGGGAAGGAACCCAGGGACAACACATGCTGGGCTGTAAAATGCAAAAGGTTTTTCAAAACAGCATGTTCTAAACATCACCTTGGAGTCATACAATAATAAATACTTGGTATTACACTGAGAGGGTCTAATTGCCAAGTAACTATAGCAATGCAGAGAAAAGGCTGGTTTGGATACATTCCCTCCTGCCTTAATTCTTCCCTGGGGTGGGGAAGGGGTGCAGAGAATGTGCTCTAGATCCTTAATGGATAACATTTTCCAGAGCCCCCTCTGATCACTTGGCGACTCTGGAATTTAAAAGCAGCAGACCGATTTCTCAGAAGGAAGTTGCACGTTCAAAACAATTATACTGAACTATTCCATCTCCTCCAAAGGGTTTAGTGCACCAGGTTCCTGACGCAAGGCTGTCAAAATACATCAAGACCCATTGCACAGCAACGCGACCCTTTATTACAGTCCAAGAGCTCACCACCGCTTCCTTCATCCCCAAAGAAACAGCACTTTCCAGCAAGCCTAACAGCCTGAAAATGAGTAAGTGTGAAGTGAAACTACACATTGGCCTGCACCGAGTATTTGTTTTTTGCCAGAGAGAAGACCACATTCCTGGTTGTTGTTTTTAAACACTGGGTTTGGGAATTTAATTTTGGGGGAAAAAAAAATAATAAAGAATTATTTGGGGGCTTCGAGTATCTTTCTCCTCCTGATATTTTCCAGAGCTGTTTGGAAATGGGAGGGTGGAGCCGGCACATTGGGACGCACCACTGGGGCAGCGGTTTCAGAAAACACTTCTTATCCGGTCAGGGAAAAAACTGCTCGATCCTGTTGGTATTTTTACAAGTAACTTGATGCATGGTTCTATTTTTGATACCAACTATGCAGCAACGCAAACTGATTTGAGTAAATTGCAGGGGAAGGAAGAGAAAGGAGGCTCCTTTTACAGAACAAGAGCTGCCAGCTCCAGGGAAACCTCTAGAACCTGCAAGGGCTTAGTTTAACCACATGCCTTCCAAACAAACTTTAAAAAAAATGCCATCTAGATTTTCTTTTAAACTAAGTAAAAATGATAGGCAATTGTGACTGTTCAGTGATATGTGAAGAAGTTGAACTAAACCAAATATAGGAAAAGTATTTCATCATTGCTCTAGATAAAAATCAGTTATATATTTAAGACAAAAAGACCACGAACAATAACTTCAGAATTTTTTTGCCAATTATGTCTTCTGTTTGTTACTTTAGTCTTTAACTGACTTCTTAAAGAACACCCAGTTATTTAAAGCAGTAGAGCCTCCACCTCTCCAACTTGATAAAGCTGTCAGAACTTGAAGAAATCAAAACAAGCAATCACAGCTAAAAATTGCCTTGCTAAGTGTGAATAGGGACATTACTACTTGAAAAACACTCTGTATTTTTTCACAAAGCTTCTAGAAAATGACTTCCAGAAAGCCTACGCAACATTTGCAATAGAAAGTTCATTAGGTTTGAAACTATTCACACTTACATTCCTGGTTCCACAATGCCGTAGCACACTTCAGGATGTGCCAAAGGCCTGTAAATCATTGAAAACCTTTCCCACAACTCTTTAACATTAGCATAGAATTATATGGAATAATGTCTATAACATTTTCTTCCTCATATTATTTCCTTTTCCCAACTCGGCAACAAGATATTGGGGCCTAAGTTGCCCTTAAGTAAAAGAGCACTCAATAAGGATTGGCAACAGCTGTTTTTTCACACACCTGTACCTCATTTCAAGCCGTGCAGAGTCGTTGAGGACAACCAGATACAGGAGCTGTGTAGGATGTGGCATCTCAGTGAGGGAAAACCTACACAGGAATGTGTCCAGTGGGATATCTCCAACTCTACCTGAGAGAGATGGGACCCTACAGCAAAGATTTGCTCTTACCAAGGCTGAGGTGAGAGCCCTGAGGGGAGCAGGTTGACGTGCTGGGCCTAAGCCAGTTGCCTCTGAGAGGATGGGTATCCTGCCTTAGGATGAGGGATGCGAGGCCTCACAAAGACATAGCAGGAGCCCTGGCTGAACTGATGAGGCTCAGGAAGTGCTGCGGTTGTGATGGGCCGGGTTTAACGGGGAAAAGCGGGCGTTTGGGCCTGGTCTTATGAGGAAAGTCGGACTTCTAGGCCTGGCCCAAGGTCGAGCGCGGCGGCCATGGCGCCCTCCCGCTGGTAACCTTGACAACGGCGGCGGGACGGGGAGGGGGGGGAATCTCGCGAGATCTAACGCTCCGCCGCTTGCCCGCGCCGGCAGATCTCGCGAGAGTTGCGCGGGGGGAGGAGGCGAGGGGACGGCCAAGATGGCGTCGGAGGGAGAGCTGGGCAGGAAGTGGGACCGGTGTCTGGCGGACTCCGCCGTCAAGCTGGGTAAGGGCGGGGAGGGCAGGGCGGAGGGGGAGGACCCGGGGAGGAGCGGGAGCAGCCGGCCAGGCGCTCCGGGCTCGGGAGGGCCGCCATCCGCCCGGTTCCGTGGCGTGGCTGGGCCTGGTGAGGAAGGGCCCGGTGAGGGCCGTTGCCCCCCGCCGCTCCGGGCCTGGCGTAGGTCGACGGCGGCCTCGCCGCGCTGTGGGCCCGGGCGGGGCGGCCTGCGGCTCCGCCCTCAGCGCAGGGCAGCGCTGGTCCCGGGGGTCGGGGAGCGGAGCGGCGGAGGGAGCCGGGCGGTCCCGGGCCGGGCAAGGTGACCTTGGCCGCGGGCATTGGCCCCGCCGGGACCGCTCCCACAGCCGCCCCGGGGCTCTTTTCCCTGGCCCGGCCCTGTCTTACCCGCGATCCGGTAGCGGAGGGTCGGTTTTGAGCTCTGGTTACTCTCTCTGATGAAGATGCGAGGTTTCTGTGTGTTATCTCTGCCTGCGCCCAGCTCCATGGCCGGCTGGGCGCCTCCTGGCCCGAATGAATGGGGCCCGGGTTGGCATCGCCGGGTCCCGCAGTGCCACGACCTTGCCCGCCTTTAGTTTCGCTATGACGACGGCTTGGTTTTCGAAATCTGTTTCTGCAGAGCTGTTCACATCACTCAGTGTGCAAGGTGGGCTGTGTTTATTAAAAGCAATACACAGCGTGACACGCTGATAGCTTTGGCATGTGTTACTTACGGCAAGTGTGCGCAGTTTGACATTGAGAAGCTTTCCGGCCGGTGTCCCAGCCCTGCAGATGGTTGTGCCTTTTCTTCAAGTAGGGGAACAGTTCTGTTGATTTTCTTCCATGTTTATTTGTCCTTAAAGTTAGAACTGTGGCCATGCCTGCAGTGCTTCAGATCTGCAGCAAACCGTTCATAACATTTCATGTAGACCTGTTTTATGAGCGTTGGTAACTGTGTATGTGCTGTTCGTGTGACAGGCTGGCAAATCGACTAGACAGACCTTGTGGCTTTACAAAACGTATGTACAAACGCAAGTCTTTGCATGCTATGTATAGAGCAAGAAGGGAGGTATCTGATATGAAAGGTACGTGCTCCATGTTGGTGTAGAAGTCTCTTTTTAGAACCATAAATAATATCTGAGAAATGTGAATGTTTATTTCTTGTTGCTGTAGTGGCCTGATGCTTGAAAGCTGATGAGGAACTGAGGGGTTTAGTTGCCTAATACTTTTCCATTAGAAAAGATGTTTAATAATTTAAAGTAAACTGAAACTTCAATTGTTTATAACAGGCCTTTGAAAAGTGTCAAGTGCTCCAGAGCAATGTTTTGCCTTATGAAATTCTATTCAGGTTTGTCTGACAAACATATCCAGATATGTTTATGTTTCCATAGCATTGGTTGCTTTATCATAAAATATTAAGTATGCCAAATTATAAACAAGGGCTTGTTCCATGCTGCAGCTGTACGTGTACATATAGGAGTCTTGAACACGGGAAGGCTCACTAGGAGGCTGAAAGAAGTGGATACGAGGTTGATTTTGATGCAGTATGTCTCTCTGGCAGGCCTTTCGTTTTAATGGGGTGTTTTCTTCCATCCTAAAGTGGCAACAGGAGAAAGAAAATGTGCTCGGACTTTCTGTACTAGTGCTCTAGACCAAGGATTCCCTGTGTTAGCTTCATGATGGTGTTGAGTAGATGTCTTGGTAAAATTCATGTTTTTCATTACCTGGCCCAAAAAGGGCACATGGGCTGCAGCTCTTTAATTTTGTCCTTAGCACTAAACCCAGTGTGATGGCCTCAGACATGTTGCCCTTCATGTGTGCTGGCATTTTTCTGTTTTGTGTGCTTTTGCGATTGATCCAGTAACCGAAGTGTCAGTGCTGGTGACCTCCTCTGTGGTATTAACAACAAATGACTTGGTATGAACTTTGGAAGTCGGGACAACCCAGAAGTTGCTTCATACACCAGTAGTTTGTGACTGAAGATGATGATGATGGCCTTTAAATACAAAGTGAATCAGTGGCATAGCTGTTAACTGAGCACTGATAACACAAAGTTTCTTAGGCTGTCTCAGTGGAAATGATTGTTTTCTCTGCAGGGACTTGAAAATCCCACATGGTTTTGATGGCTGTTTTTGTAATATTACTGCAGAGTTTGGTGGAGTTTCCAATAAACTATCAAGGGTGGTTGTTGTACTTTTTTACTTGAGAATTTTGTTGCTTGTTATGTGGGATATAGAAGGTTACTATGTCCTCAGCTTCTTCATTGGACTTTTCCTTTTTGTTGCCACAGTTTCCTTCCTGTATTTTCCTTTGCATCCTTCCTGAGCACTATTGCAAGAGAGATCTTTCCAGGCAGTGGCTGGGGAAGAACAAACAATGGGATTAGCCCTGTGTTTTCCCATTCCAAACTCTGCAAATAAAGGAGAACACTCAATTTCTGAAACCTTGCGTGCGTGACAGTTTTCTAGTGTCTGTGAGAACTGTAGAGACAAGGAACTCCCGTGGATTAATTTGGGAGCTGGAGGGACATGGGAAACGGAGTGAGAAGGGGATATTGCAGCTATCGCGATGACTTTATGAGCAATAGGATGTTTTGAAATAATAGCTGGGGGCTTTGCAGCCTGTCCTGTCTTGTATTAGTCTGTCAGGCTTTCCACTATGGTTGGTTCAGCCAATATATTTGCAGTGGCTGTGTTGTTTGTAGTTATGCTGTCCTGGTTTAGTTGGAGATCAAGCTCGTGGAAGAAACTTGATCTCCTTCCACTAAAGTGTCCAAAATACATATTTATCTTATGTTACATATTTTGAAACACTGTATTGTATTGTTCACCTCTTGGTCACTACCTGTGTGTATCTTGTAATTCAGTATTAAAACTTTGTCCTGTTAGTTCAAAATAGAACATGTTGTCAGGTGTTGTTAAGACAGTATTTAATTCCAAAGAGTTAAGTACTCTAAACTTCTCTATGCCTGCACGAAGCATCAAAACATTGTTCAATGGAGTTTATGTGCTTACCTCCCTTTTATTCGGGTGGACTTTGGTTTGTTTTGCTCATGATGAGGATGGCTCTAGGTATTTTGGTTGCCCTTCCCTCAGTGGTTTGTGTGCAGTGGGCTGGGTTGTGCTTTCTTGGCTGCCCAGGCGGTTTCTCTGGGTGATCCAGATCACGCTGGCTCCAGCTTCACACCATTTTCAACACTTTCCACCCCCGGAGTCATTTAAATAATTTCACTTTCTGTTCCTTCTTTCTTCCCGATAAGGATTTTTCTTACCCATCACAAAATTTGTGCTTTTTCCCATGTGCAGAGGGAGAATCAAACTACAGTGGTTCCCTTTTTCTTCCCAGCTTGTAAAACTTGAGAAAATAGTGTGTCCTATCCAGCCTTCACAACCGTTTCTTCCTTTTAATCGGTGGAGCTCTGCAGAGAAGAGACGGGGAAGTAAATACTATCATGGTCTTCTTCCATCCTACTGCCTTCAAACCCTGCTTAAAGGGTTTGTTTGTTTGTTTAACTGCTGGATAGTTCATGCCTGTTTATCTGGAAAGACAGTTACTCATGAAGCACTGGCAGAGTTGTTTTTTCTCCACGAGGCTATAATTTTGGACAAATTATTATTATTATATGCCGTTTCTAGGGAACAAGGAGGCAATAAAGAGTGTGTGTAAGGGAAGGGAGAGTTGTGTGCCTGTGTGCCCTGGCTTGTTTTGAAACTGTTGTGGTTTTAAATGAGTTGAACACTGTGATTTATCTGCTATTGAAAGGTAATCTTAGGAAAGCTGTTTGCTTCTTGGCTTGGGTGTTAAGTTGCTGTGCTGAAGTTCATTCTTTTTGTTGTTGCAGGAGATAAATGTTTTGATATATGTCTCTGATTGACCAAAATTCAGTCTGGAAGCTTGTAAATAACCCAGTGTAGTAATGTTCCTTTTCCTCTAATCCTCTGTTTTGACATCTGAAAATAAAATGCTTCTAATTTCCATTTAATAGGAATTTTGTAAGATAAAAGAGCACTTTCAATTCTCTTGCAACTGTTACATGATTTCTTCTGGCTTGCATCATCTAGCCTGCTTGAATAGCTGTTTCTGTTAATAGCAAGGGTGAAATGGGATTGTTTGTGTCATTCCACAGATTGAGTATTTCAGAAAGAATCATTGTATGGCTTGCAACGTCAGTATTTTTAAATAAACCTTCACATGGTTATGAGTAGGATAAAGTCGGTCTATATAATGATAAAACTTGATTATACTTTCTGAAAACTGGATTAGACTTTCTCTAAATATACAAAAGTCCTGAAATTCCTGTTTTGAAGTGTGCCTTTTTTTGCTTGGCAATTGTAGTGTGGCCATCCAATCTTAGCTACCGAGTCAAAAGATTTCTTCTTTGTTTGGGATTTAGTTTTTAATACTGGAGAATATGAATATTATGGAAGCACACAACTTCATTATTAAATGAGCTTTGTTTGTAACCCCAAGTTATTTTCCTATGTCATACAGGAGAAGATCCAACTCGACTGGTTGTATCTTGTAGCAAACCAAGGAGTGTAAATATTAACTGCTTCTGGCTTAGGCTGTGCAGGAAGGCAATACAGCCAATGAAAAATGGTTTTATTTGGAAGAGGTGGACAAATGCTCTTCTGAGAACAGGCTTTCAGTCAAAAATCTAACAGCAATATTTAGGTATCTTGTTAGCAGAGTTCTGAATACAATGGCTGTTGACAAATTAAGGGGCTCTTACCATCTTTTGGAAGAAAAAGACAGGAAAATCTTTAGGGGTCCAGGGGCGTGTTCCCATAGTTGAGTTGTGTCCTGCTGTTCTTCTTGGCTGGTCATCAGACTGAGTCAGGGAGCTCTGCCCTGCCTGGATCACAGAATCACAGGATGCTTGGAGTTGAAGGGACCTGTGGAGGCCCCCCAGCCCAAGCCCTGCTAACGCAGGGTCCCCAGAGCACATCACACAGGATCCCAGGCAGGTTTGAATGTCTCCAGAGAAGGAGACTTCACACCCGCCCCGGGCAGCCTGGGCCAGGCTCTGGCACCTCACAGCAAAGAAGTTTCTCCTCATATTCAGATGGAACCTCCTGTGTTTCAGTCTGTGCCTGTTGCCCCTCACCCTGGCATTGGGCACCACTGAACAGAGTCTGGTCCATCCTCTTGACACCTGCCCTTAAGATATTTATAGGCATTGATAAGATCCCTTCTCAATCTTCTCTAGACTAAACAGACTAGCTCTCTCAGCGTGTCCTTGTAAGAAAGATGCTTCAGTCCCTTAATCATCTTTGTAGCTCTGTGCTGGACTCTCTGCAGTAGTTCCTCATCTGTCTTGAACTGGGGAGCCCAGCACTGGACGCCGATGTGCCTGTTCAGGTCAGTAACCGAAGCTGTGAGTGCCGCTGGGGGAAGCCCTGCTCAACTCTTGTCCCAGCCTGCCCTGGGCAATACTTATGGTGTGCAAAAACCTGAAAGAAGAGCCGAGCCCTCCATCTGATAGCGCAACCGTTTAAACCCCCAGGCTGCAGAAGATCTCTGCTGGAAATGAATCCAAAGTTCACCGACTACCTTGTCCTCTGCATTGGTGAGATGCCAGCTGTGCCTTCCTCGGGAGGTGACACACAATGACACTCCCCAGGAAGGGAACTCTAAGCCAAGTGATATCCTAAACCATTCGTTTGGTCCTTGAGATGTTACAGCAGAAGGTGGGAACAGCTTTTTGTTCTGGATTATATCCGATTCAGTGCTCTGAGAAAATCCTTTCAGGGCTGCTGGCACATCCTTGGTGATAATAAATTGATAAGGAGAGAGCTGAGGATCAGGCTTCTTTCCTTAGCATTTCTGCTAGTGAGATGCCACCATAATATTTCTTGCTCTAAATCTCCTCTATTTCTTACCTGGGCCAGTATGTGTCAGTAATGGTCAGCCTACTTTGGATGGGTGTGAAGAAGCAGAATTGCCAACCCTTATAGTTAGGCTTGAAAAAGTGCTAGATCTGGATGTGTTTACTCCAACAAAACCTTTCTTTTTAGCAATGCTGTTGTTTTCATTAGTGGAATATTTTATTGCAGTAAGACAAGGTAGAGTTTTCTGGCAGAGGTGTATTTTCCACATGAGGAGTATCTTGCTCATTTCTTATATATGCACTTTTAAAGCAAGTGCAACCCTGCTTTTGCCTGAAAGCTTGATGCAATATTGATGAGATCCTTTGGTGTATTGTCTAAGAGCAGCTTCCACTCTTTGCCCCCTTTTCCAAGAGGGAGAAATGCACGTGCCCTCTCCTCGCCAGCTTGTTCACCAGTGTGAGGATGAAAAGCCTCTGGTCCACTCCAAGACTATTGCTGGTATTGCTCAGGAGATCAAGGGCTACCAGTGATATTTCCTGGTGCCATGTGTCCATCTGCAAAAGTGCTAATGTTTATTCAAGGTTGAACCCCAGGAGTGCTTCAGGGTGAAAGCGGCCCCTGAAAGCATGTCAGGATTTTTGTATTATAATGGTATTTGGATATTTATATTCCGTCATTCCAAGTATTCTGTGTTACTACAGTCAAATGCTGGAAGAAAACAAAACACACTTCTTTCCTGCTTCTTCCTCGAGTACTTGGTGTATAGTTTCACTGTGTTTTCTTCTGGTGTCCTTGCTCATTTTCCTGCCTGCTATGTAAACAGGCCACACGACGGGGGAGATGAGAATGAAAGCTTCAAAGTCGGTGTTGGAAGAAAATCTGATTCCTGCCATGAAGGACCTTGCTAAGAGTCTGCTTAAAATTAATTCTCTCTGTAAATAAGTGATTTCATGGTCTCAGTTTTTTAACTGGTGCTCAGTGCTGCCCTGTAAAGGCCCCGATGTATGAAGAAGGCCCTCCTCCCCGTTTTTGCAAAACAATTATCTATGTATCTTGCCAAAGAGGGATTGGAGGAGGCAGGAAGGAACACCCTACAACGAGAAGGAGAATATAGTTTGAGAGTTGCTTACCATTTGTGTTTGTTTTGAAGATCTTGACTTTCTTGGGTATTTCCTCACCTAAAACAAATGTTAGTGCTGGAGCGAGCTGGTGCCCCTTTCACATTTCCAGTGCATCACATCTGCTGTTGGACCTTGAAGCTGTTGCTGTCCCTGTCCCCAGAGAGAAGCTAACTGAGCTCCATGTATTTTCTTGATCCTAGTGGAAGTTGCTTTTTCAGCTGGGCAGAAATCTACCCTGTTGGGACAAATCCCTGAGCTCTAGAGTGTCTTGTCTGTACAGAGTGGTCACTGTTTTCTTAGAACAAGAAACCATCTTCCACAAGCTCCTCCTTCATTTTATTTCCATCATTTAGTTCCTTTAATTCCAAATTAACCGAATCGGAAGGAGAGGAGGCTGAAGCTGCGTGTTTTGTATTTGTGTGTAAGGAATGGCAAAGGAAAAAAATCTGATGACAAAAAGAAAGCTGTTAAGTAATTTAAAAACTTCCAGCTGCTATAGTAACAGCAACACATTTGCCAGATGTCAACAAGCATATTTGAATGCTTCTATTTTAAGTTCCTAGCTATTGAAGAAAAGTGTATCTAGGTGTGGCCGTCTTAATAGCTGCTTCAGCCTGTAGCTACTTGGGTAGCCTAGGAAAAAATCTTGTAGTATCGCTGTTGGAGGGACTGTTGATTAAATTTATAGAAAAGGTTTTTTCCAGATGTTCTTATAGAGCAAGAGCCCATCCTGAAGATTTGTGTTTCTCTCCGAGACACTTTTATGATGTCCTGTTGGGTATACGGCGCGTGCTCTTCTGCGCGTTAGATTGATTTGAGGTACCGTGACATTTTTCTTGGAAGGTATATGAGCCAAAAAAGAAAGAAATGGAATGAAAAAGTTTGGGAGCATGGGCTTTCTGCCTAATCCTGTTCTGTATGGCTTCGCTGGGCCGTATGGCTGGGCCGTGTAGCGGGGAACGGGACTAAGATGTCCACAGAATGGCCTTGTCCCCTGGTGACACTGACTGTAAATGAGTTTAAGCTGAAGTGATAGATGTAGGGTGGAAGCGACTGTTTTTCTAGTTAAACATTTTAAACTGTCAGAGGAGGTGAAAAATGCCTTGTAGTCTTTCCTGTGGCCTTTTCCTCCAAAGAGTCTGTCATGCAAGAAAGGGAGGGGAAATGTGCCCGGCGTGGATCAAGCCCTTAGCTTTTCCATGTTCGTTTGTTTTTATTGTAAGATAAACCTTTCATGTTTTGTTGTTATGAAGTTAAAGCCTGGCCTAGAGGTGCTGATCTTTAGTAGAAACAGCTGCAGCCTCAGTGTCCCCTGCTCAGGTGGGAGGTTCTTTGAAGCAACGTGCTGCCTCTTTGAAAGGAAATTGAGCATGTGAGAAGGTAAACCTGTAAAACTCATCAACAGCTCTGCCATTGTTTATCTCTGGTGTAACTTTATATAGAATTAAAGTGAAACGTGTTATTTGCTTCCAAGACAAGATGGTTTTGCTCCCCGTTGGTCCTGGAGACGCAGGAAATGACCACATAACCACAAATACTTTCTAGTGGAATGAAGATGAGTGACAAACTACCCACAGAAATAGGTTCTTAAACAGATGGGCTAAGAAATTAAACATAGCTAAAGCTTCTGGGTTTAAGTTAAAAACCAATGCTTAAACATTAAAAAAGTAGAAAAGAGCAAATTGTGTATATACACTGATATGTGAGAGGACAGATTTGAGCATTTCTAATTAATTGGGTGCTGTGATCAGCCACAGTTTTTGGCATAGACTGTAGTCTCTTCCTCAGTAAGAAAAGGAAGGAACCCAACTTGGGGTGAGGGAAGCTAAGGTACCTTTTTGGCTTTGTTTCTAAAGTTGCATTCTTGGACAGAAAACAAAAACCCATTAGCTGTCAGATCTCTTCCTTCTCTGTAGCATTTTCATTACTTAAAGCAAGGCCCTAGGTATCTTACCATCATCTTTTTAAACTAATCAGCCACTGTACTCCCCTTCCTCCTGCAGCCTCTAAAACTGACATTCTGCATTTTCATGAAAAAGAAGAATCCCTTCTCCAGAACCAGGCTTATCGCTAATTCACATAAAAGCTTTTCTTAGACGGGACTATTGTGTCTTAGCAAGTCAGCCGTGCTGGCCCACATCTGCTTAGCAGTAGTGTTGAGTGTTAGCGTGGGGGAAGGCCTAAGTTTTGGTTTAGGCTGAGGTTGAATTGCAGTTGGCAGAAATAATAATTTCTTCACCTTGAAGTGTATCCTGTAGCTTCTCCCGTGGCCAAGAGGAAGCAGCATCAATGGCATCTGCGTGGAGCCCTTACACATGGGGCTGTAATGTGAGAGAGCATGTGAAGGAGGTGAAGAGAATACAAGATGATGACCATTTCAGGAAGTAAATGAGAATAAACTGTATTAACAAAAGCTGCTTCCTTAGTGCAGACTTTGAAGACGAGAAAGTAAGCAGGTTACCACCATGCTGGTAAGAAGAACGTGGGTTTGGTGTCGTGGAAAATGTGGTGAGGTTACAAACTGCATGGGCTCTGCATCGAGATGATGCAGAATTTGTCATCCTGCAAGTAATTTCTCATTGATTAGCTAAACTGTTTGGATTGGCAGAGGGGATCTCTTCTCGCACAGGACCAGTGTCACCCGCTGCATGAGAAGGTTTCTGAACCGGACAGTTCAAACAACGCCTCGTGCTGTCTGAACAGAAAGGAGTTGTCTCCAGAAAGTCCTTTGCAGACCTACAGCTCGAAACAAACGGGCAGCGTGACTACGTATCGTAGGGAAAGACTGGCAGAGGGAGTCGGTCAGAGGGCCAAACAGTTGTCCGCTGGAGAAATTCTTGCAGATAGTAATTATCCTTAATAGCATAAACATTCTGCGAGAGCCAGCACCAGCTGTATTATAGCAAAGGTACCGAGGGAAGGCTCTGCCTGGGGAGGAAGGGCAGAGGAATTAGGACAGATGAACTGCCTGTTGTCTCTTCCAATGAGTACTTAGAGATGCTCCAAGTAGTGTATCACTATCTGAAATGCAGAAAAAGCCTGAAGCTCTGACCAGACATCCGAGGAACTGAGACTTTCCCTTCGCTGTGCAAATGATTAGAGTGAAACCCCGACCTTCTGCGAAACGCTCGGCTTCGAAAACGTCTGGGGGAGTGATGTCAGGACCGCTTGGCGGGCGACCAGAGCTCTTCCCTGAGTTGCATGTTTTGTGATGACCTGGTAAAGCAGTTATCTCTGTCACGGTCGGAGCTAACGAAGACATGCAGGAAAACGAAGAGTTTGCAATAGCAAATCTGATTCCCGGCTTGCAGTAAATACAGATAGTGAAGTCCTAATGGGAGTAAACATGAAATTTGCTCAGCTCGTCTGTTTAGCCATACTTCTTCTAGTATTCAAGGGGTTTTAAACAATTAAAAACCATGGGGTGCTTAATTAATTTCCTAGGTAGTGCAGTAAGTATCATTTCAAGAATCTGTGCTACCATTAGTGCACTTTTAGCAAGGAAAAAGTTTTAAAGAGCAGAAGGAAACTTAAGAAAAAAAAGGAAACCTACTGCTAGAAGCCAAGAGGGTATAGGATTCTTTGGCATTGTTCTAGACTCAACCCACTTGGTAATGTGTTCAACAGGAGCTTAAATAAGGATCACATGCTTTTAGGACTATTTTAAAAGAAAGTATGTCTTTTAATTAATTTCTCAACTGCTGCAGTTATTTCTATATATAGTATAAGGATGTGAAAAGTCATTCGTTCCTAATGTGCTTAAATATGCTCCATAATGAATGTTGTGGATGTGAAAGATAAGCAGCCTGGAGCTTTTTTTTGCAAGGTATAGGATAACACAAAGCATCAAAGTTTTGCTGCCCTCAGGACACACGTTGAAGTAGTTAAAGTAGCGAGATAAACGAAATACAGTAAGATATTCATCAGCAAAATCTAAAGCTCAAGGACACAATAAGTTTTCATTTAAATGTTTCTCATTTGCTGACAATGAGCCAAATAAATCTTAATTCCACGTTGTAGATGGTGACAGAAATTCAGTAACTTTCCCTGGGACAAGACTCTGGTTTGTTTCGCAAATCTTTGTGACAGTGTATGTGATGGGATTCTAATCTGAATTAGTTTCTTACAGTTACTTAAGAAAACAAGAATTATTTTCTTTCAAAATTGCTATTTAAGAACATTTTTGTTTGGTGTTCTGTAATAATATGTGGTCTGATATTCCTGAGTTGGAACAAAGAATTGCTGTAAAGAACTAAATCATCTTCCATTACTCTGCATTATCTTAGTCCTGACTTGCTGCATTTCTTCTTACAGGTGCTGGATTTGGATTAGGAATTGTTTTCTCAGTCATCTTCTTCAAAAGTAAGTGTACTGCAGTAATTTTGTCTGCCTGGTTTCCTAATTTCTGTCTATTGTAGGTGCGGTTCAAAACCAAGAAATCTTTGAGGCATGGCAAATTTAATCAGCGTGTTAGACAAAATCTTTCTTTATTGGTCATATTTGTTTTCAGTTGAATTGAAGTTGCGTAAACTTTTAACTGTTGTGTAACAAGGTTGTTACACGTGGCATCTTTCTCAGGTCCTACTGTGCTCAGCTCAAATTCTGGAATTGCAGGAAACCCTGAGCCAAATTACTGGGGCCGTGTGTCTAGACATCACAGAATCACAGGATGTCAGGGATTGGAAGGGCCCTCGAAAGCTCATCCAGTGCAATCCCCCTATGGAGCAGGAACACCCAGATGAGGTTACACAGGAAGGTGTCCAGGCAGGTTGGAATGTCTGCACAGAAGGAGACTCCACAACCCCCCTGGGCAGCCTGGGCCAGGCTCTGCCACCCTCACCGCCAACAAGTTTCTTCTCATATTTAAGTGGAACCTTTTGTGTTCCAGTTTGGATCCATTACCCCTTGTCCTGTAACTGGTTGTCACCGAGAAGAGCCTGGCTCCATCCTCCTGACACTCGCCCTTTATATACCTGTAAACATGAGTGAGGTCACCCCTCAGTCTCCTCTTGTCCAGCTCCAGAGCCCCAGCTCCCTCAGCCTTTCCTCACACGGGAGATGCTCAAATCCCTTCAGCATCTTTGTTGCCCTGCGCTGGACTCTCTCCAGCAGTTCCCTGTCCTGCTGGAACTGAGGGGCCACAGCTGGACACAAGATTCCAGGTGTGGTCTCCCCAGGGCAGAGCAGAGGGGCAGGAGAACCTCTCTGACCTACTGACCACCCCCTTCTAACCCACCCCAGGTCCCATTGGCTTCCTGGCCACAAGGGCCCAGTGCTGGCTCATGGTCACCCTGCTGTCCCCAGGACCCCCAGCTCCCTTTCCCCTTTCACTTTATGCCAGTCTTGCCAAAACTGATTTAAATTCTTTTTTTAGTTATGCTTTGGCAACAGAATAATTTTCAGTAGTATCTTGACTTCAGAGATTGCTCTCCATTAAATTCTAAATATGATGTTTTATTATTGTTATTCTTCTGAAGTGGTTAGGTGTGGGGCTGATTTTAGGACTCTTAGGACTTGAAAATGCCTAATATGCATCTTCCATTCTTTCTTGGTGCTTATTTAACAGTGCCGTGGGACAAGAACAGCTCTTTTTTGACTGTAACTTTTCTTCTCTGCTTGCCTTCCGCACAGGAAAGACATGGCCTATCACTTTTGGGTCCGGCATGGGGTTAGGAATGGCTTATTCCAATTGCCAACATGACTTCCAGTCTCCGTATCTTCTCCATGGTAAATTTGTAAAAGTAAGTATCGGAACTAGTTACTATTAATTGCTAAGTGTTTATAAATTACCATTAAGCAGTACATCTAGACACCATTTACATGGATATTCCTCTGCCTTGCCCAAAAGAGTACTAGTAAGAAGAGACTTGTGTTGCTGAGGATTCTCCCCCTACTCTTGAGAAATTTTTAATATGTGGTGTGTTTAGCAGTACACTTATTAGACATAGTTATTATAGCACTTCAGAAAGTACTGAGGTGAAATGTTCTGCCTGGAGTTTTGCTTGTGAAGCACACGGAATGCAAAAATTACCCGCGTGTTGCTCGTCTGTCTAATGAAAGAAGCGTGAAGGTGTTTTTAGGCTTTTTCCTGATGCATTTAGAGCTGGAAGTGGAGTCCAGTCCTCTTAGATTTACCAGCAGATGAGCTTTTGCCAGCCTTCTGCCAGCCTACTAGACATACCTGTTTACAAATATTTCCTTCAGCTGCCTGTTAAGAAAGGGAGGCAATGACAAGATTCTTGAACAACTTCTTCAGAATAAAATATTCTGGATAGCAACGTAGAAAAACTGTGACTTAGATGCAGCTGATACAACATTACCAGCTACAGCCCGGAACCAGAAGTCTGTGTATGAGTCTTGTAGAGAGATTTGTTAACATTTCCACACCATCCTGAGGGTATTCCTCCAGTTTGTGTCCAAAAAGAAACTGGAATGACACGTCAGTGGCTTCATGTGAATGGTAAATGCCCTGTTCACACGTTCTGAGAAAAACTCATTCATTTAAGGATGCTTGTTACTAGGGACGTCAGGCAGCAGAAAACTGACTTTCGACTCAGCCTAGTAAGGGATTTTGTTTGGATTAAGGACTAATCTGTGCTCTGGAGCAAGGGTGGTCCTTCGAAGCATGAGGTAATTGAAAGGACACTTCACAGAAGAGGCACAGCTGCCTGCGTGGCACAAGACTACACAAATAGTTTCCAGTGCGCTTTCTCTGGCACAAAGAGACTGAACACACAGAGGGGGAAGACGCAGATGAAGCCATCTAATGGTTAATGTCATTAATTCTCTCCAAAATGTCGTGTCATGGATAATGGCTCCGGGGTTATTACAACAAAATTATTTCATTTCTGTTGGTTAGGAGCATGGAAAATATTGTTACATTATCACTCATCTGTTTTTTTCCTAGAAAATACTGTTGTAACTAAACTCTGTAGGACTTCCTTTACAAACCAGTTTCTGTTCAAATGCCAACTTGTCAAAATGTGAGATTCTGCAAGAAAATGAGCTTTATTGAGAGAGAAAAATGCAACATGCATAAACTTGAAACAAAATCACTTCTAGTTTTCCAAACCTGTCAAGTTCATAGGATCACAGGATAATTCAAGTTGGAAGGGACTTCAAGGAGGTCATCTCTTCTGACCTCCAACTGGGGTTGGATATGGGGTCAGACCAGGTTACTTGGGGCTTTATCCAGCCTGGATTCTTGATTCTTCAGGATCAAGTTCGTAATTCTGAATCCTAAGTGAGAATGAGTGAGGACAGAGGACCCTCATGATACCAAATAATCAGGAGATTACAAAGCAGCTTTGCAGCTGCTTCAGCTGTAACTCGGATCGTCACACTGCCCGTCCTTTGGGTTAGTAAGTTGATCATGAAATATTAACACCAATGCAAGAGCTGTTCATCTAGATCAAGAGACTACTTAAAATGCAGAAAGGTCCTAATTTGTGGTTATAAGATTCTCAGGGCCTTTTAAGTAATTTGATCAAGTGGATGTCACTGTGACTTCAGCTGAATTTTAAATCAACTTCTAGCAGTTACTTCAAGGTACAGCTGAGAACTACATGGCCTACAGTTTCCCTGCAAAATGGAAACTATCACATTTTTCAGGTTATTTAGCCTGTATTATTTATCACCCAAAAAACCCACAACCCTTGCCCTTTGCTTGCAATGTGGATTATATTGATGTGCAGCACTACAAGAAGGTTGGCAACTGAAGCCTTTCCTCCTGTCCTTTGTGGCTTTGATTTCTGATTTCCATTCAATCTGGGAATAGTTAACTTGAACAAGAATGTTGGGGGGGGTGGTTTTGAAGCACTCATTTTATCAGAGTGGAGGCTTATGTGCATGAAAACGTGGCACGCTTCGAGTATGAAAATAGCTGCTTAACTTCTCCATACTCAGCTTCTCAGTCTAGCGAAGGACGAAAATGTTCCCCTACCTTCTGGAAATGCTACAGAGCCCGGTGACTTGCTTTACATCGTGCAGCACCTTCCACGTAAGGAACCCAAATGGCTTTTTAATAATACAAGCCTTCTTACTTTACAGGAACAGTGACTAATGACTAAGACTATCCCAGTGGGAAGGAAGGAGAAATCAATGATTATTCCTCAGGAATACTGAAGTGCCCCTGGAATAAACCAACATTGTTCAGTAACGATCACCAGTAACTCTTTATACTCCAACAAACTGTTTCTGTACATGAAACAAAAGTTCTGTTGCTTGTTTTGTATCGTGTCTGGAAAGTGCAAGGAGGAGCTCTTCTGGGAAATAAATAAAAGCAAAATGGCCTTCTCTGGTGTGTTGACTTTGTATGTGAGAGAGAGAATGGAAGGAAAGGACTTCATTTTGAGTACCCAGCAGCTGTGACCACCTGGGTAAATGCCACTGCGAGAGCTCTTCAGTAAAGACAGCCGCCGTATGTTCCTCTCCCCTCTTGAAAGGCGACCTCCATCTAACATACAGTTCAAAGAAGCTTTCCCACCTCATAAATCACCCACCAGACCCCTGCTGCTTGTGCCGGTGTTTGGAGAGGAATATAAATACTCCTATGTCCTGTTTGTACAGTTGCCCTTTAAAATTGGAATTTTGTCCTCTCCAAAGAGGCAGAATCCAAAAGGGCAGACCCCGAGGGTATGACTGCAGCTCGCCAGCTCTTGGAGCTTTGACTCACAAAGTGCCCCAAGTTTGAAACCTCCTCGGTACAGGGGTCGAATTAAACAGATGCGCATGCCATCTGGCTCTGAGCTTGCCTTTTGAGTTGATTGTTTTTTCACCCCTCTTCTGTGGATGAACATAGAGGTTTCAGTGTATGGGAACAGGTCACTAAATATTTAAAGCTTTTTATTACTTGAGCAGGTCACTGGTCTGAGTACTCTCTATTTACATTTACCCCAGTCCTTGTAATTACTCGTTGGCATGTTGTCTGCTGCTCTCCTCCTGACTTGAGCAGTCATCACTGCTTCTTCACTCAGCACAATTCTCTAGCTATTGAGATGGCTCTCAAGGTCCACTTTTCTTTGTCCAATGCTTGCTGCATGTTGGCCACGTAGCACGAGATGTAAATGCATGTGTCCCAAGAGAGAAAGGGGATGGTATAGATTGATACGGAGCTTTCCTTTATTGAGAGCCTGTTCTGCTGCATGGTGAGTGCTGGCAGATGGAAGAGTAACAAAAACATTCCTCTCCAGAAAGGAAAACACAATGGAAACAAGTTGCGCAATATTTGCTTTTTAAACTATGCCAAAAAAAGGAAGGGGATGGACCGAGGGCCAGTCTCCTGAGTTCAGAGAGCTTGAGGAACCCCTTATCTTACCGAGCGGCAGGACTGAGGTCTGGTCTGGGTACTACAGCACTCCTGCACCCCCACACCTCCCTGGGCACGCGTGTGGATCTCGCACACCGAAGAAACATGTTGAGCTGTGCCCAGAGCCAAGAGAAGCTGAAGAGCTCGCCTAGAGCAATGGACTTGTGAAATAAAATAGCTTTAGTGCCAGAACAGCATTAAAGACTGTCAAAGCACGATACCATCCAGGACCATTGCTTGAGCATGTCCTTGTTTTTCCACCTCCTCCCTTGCCGGACTGCATTCATCTGTCAGGTCAAAACAGCATAATGGAAACAGGATCTCTTTCTTTCTTCCCAATTTTGAATCATTTTATCTGGCCCCAATTTTTAATTTGAACTATGTACTTTGGAGCCGTAGCTCCGCTGTGGTTTGGAAAGTGTTTTTATTGAGTTCTCTGTGTGTGTGTGTGTTGCGATGCTAAGCAGTCTGGTAAGCCAGTGGGTTCAGCTGGAGAGAGAAGCATCAATCTGGGTAAGAAACAACCAAAAGCAGAAACAACTCTGAGTGTAACAATGGTCAACATACAGAAAAAGCTTTAGCTACCGCTGTGTCATTTGGGCCATGATGGGGGGTTCAATTTTTATTAAGTGTTCGCGGTAATGAGTTGTCCTGCTCTGGTATGCCCTGCTTTATGTTGCATATGACCTTCTAAAGTTAATTCTTACTGAATATGATCTACTGTGGCCTGGGATCAAGTGGTTCTTCTGGCCCTGGGACTCAGAGGGTACCCAGGTAGACACCCATTCACAACATGTCATTTGTTGCTAGCGAGAGAATAATCAGAACAAATGTTCTTGCTCATTACAATGAAATATACTGGGGCGAGTGTGGAAAAAATGTACCATTTTATTCTAAAAAGTGGAAATTAAGTTTTGTCACTGCTCTTCTTAAGTTTTTTGTTTGTCACTGCTGCCTTGCTTGTTGCTTGTGTTGAGATATATATGCGTATATAACCAGCACATAATGGGCCTGTATTCATATTTGGTTTGCTTTAATTAAAGCTGTATTATTCAAAACCTACTTTTGAACCTGTCCGTGTAGGCTGTGCAAAATATCTCCTGGTGAGGACAAGTCTCCCGTTTCCCTCTATGGGAATGAGACCGTACTGTTCCCAGCTGGGGCTGGAATAGGAACGGTTTCCTGCTGCTTGATTTCTAATTACATAAATGGAAGAGGGAAAAGTGGAAATTCTAAGTACCAAAAGGCATGTTAAATTTAGTATAATACACTCATCTGGAAACTATCACATTTTTCCTTCTTTCTGAAGCCTGCTGAAATCATTGCTTCGTCTAAGCGTAGCGTGATTTGGATCGGTACCAAAAAGTGCAAACAAGATAGGCCTGAAAAAGTCAGGTGTCCCTACGCAAAACTACGCGAGAGCTTTTAATGGAGAAGTTGCTGCATCACCCTGATGCAATTTTAATAGGAAAATGGTGAGTATACAGTGAGTAAAGAAACCATACCACTATCTAGGCAGGTAAAACAAAAGAGCTGTTTGCTGAATAGAACTGGTTTTGAATGTTTAACGACTCCCTAAGTGCTCGATTGGCCACAAATCTGCCTCTTAACAGCTTGATTAGATGTCTGCTGATGCTTTGAGATGAATAAACAGGGCAGGGAAAAGCAGAGAGTGCAGGACAAAAAAAATATCAAGCTGCTTTTCCATTGTTTATCCAAGTTCTTCATATTTGATCAAGATCCCGTCATTTCTTTGTATTTCAATCACACCGAGGAGCCTTGGCCAAGATCAGGACCTTGCTGTACGTGGTGCTGTACGCACAAATAAAAACCAGTCTCTGTCCTGGAGAAACGACAAACTAACCATGGGATGAACAAAGGTAGAAAGGTTCTTAATTCCCATTTTAACGATGGGAGAAGTTGTGGCCAAGGTCAGTGATCAGTCTCGAAGGGAACTGATTTATTGTCCACAAGGTGCTTGCTTATAGAATTGCCAATACGTGTAAAACACTGAGATCCTCAATATTGAATTTAGTGTAAATCTGAATATGATAAGGAGAGAAAATACAGAAATGTCTTGCGAGTTCTTTGCATCTCATGGAACAGGACGCTGCTGTGTTAGCTGTAACATAAGCTTAACACCAGAAGATAGTCACTGCCTTTGTAGATCTGTCTTAAATATGAACTTAGGTAACAGCTCGAGATAGAGGGAGAATAGCAAGAAGACAGTATCATTCCAGTACTGGAAACACAGCAGTGGTGATGTAACTCAACACAGGTGATTCTCCACGGAGAAGGAATTGGTTTTCCCGGGATTTTTATTGTGTTCCCTCTGAGTTTTTGGAGCAACACAAAAGAAATCACAGAGGTGTTGTTTGCAAACACGAGCAGCGGGTGCACGAGTGGACTAAAGGAGACTGTAGTTGTGGTAGGGATGTACCACGAGGTCTAGCTCTTACACTTTAGCTAGAATAATCAGTAACCTGTTAGGAAAACCACTTTTTTCAGCCGTGTTCTGAACCAGCGAGGCATTGCTGACCTTTCTTTTGCTCCAAGCTGCCTGGGTTTTGTTGCTTCCCCCCGTGCCGCACACATCCCAGCGGTAAGAAATAAACTTTATCCTCGTCTCCCAACCCACCCTTGATTTGTAAATGGGACTGGTGCAAATTTTGGCACGCCGGCTCCAGTAGGCTGCTGTATGCAATGCATACTGTGTCTTAACTGCTCCAAGAGTCCAGCCTATAGCCCACCCACAGTGGAATGCTTAGCTGAGATTGAAACTTAAATGGGAACATAGTTTATGGAAATTCAGCTGTGGATCGCTGTTTCTCTTGTGACTTCTGGCTGTCAGCACTTAGCTGTAGAGCGTTCTTAGCTCTTTAGAGCTGGATGTTCCTCGTGGTGGTGGATGCCCACCTCCTGTAGCTTATAAAGATGCTGAGAAAGTTGTTGGTGACTAATAAATCACTCTTCATCTGTAGTCTTTATTAGTACTGCTTGTAATGACTCCAGCTCTGGGTTAGGAGTGTGTGCCGCTTCCTAGAAAAGGTCATGCCCTTACCAGTTCAAATTCAGTTCATAAATCTCCTGTTGTATGAAAGAGTGTGTTTCTTTTTAGAAGTTTTAGAGGGTATTCTTCCTCCCCCTCGGTGCTACACTTGAAGTCGTTAGGAGTGACTAACAGCTTAACCCCAAACCATTACTAATCCCATGAGCTGCTCGTTCCCTGAGGATGTAGGAGCCCAGTTGTGATAGACAGCACCTCAGCTTTCTCCCCTGTAAAGTGGAAATGGTGATACTCTCTCCACTTGGTCATGGCTTTAAAACCTACTTAATTCCTGGTTAAAATTCAGCTCTGTACAGTCAGCGTATATTCTGGGACCCCACAGTTCATTACTCATCTGTGCTGGATTAAATCACACTCCACAATTCACAAAATACTTTAGTTTCTGCTCTTTGAAGATGCTGGAAGAACAAGATAAAGTTGTGCTGTGGGAGTGTTTCAAGCAAGGTAGAGAGATGCCGTGGAAGGGGAGTGTTTCTACACTTTATATCCACCCTTTCATTTCTTACAGTCACTTGTTTCTCTGTCACCAAACTCCTGCACAGAATAATAAGGGAAAAAAGGGCTGTAGTTACTCATGGAGTAAGGGGAGTTACTAATGGAGTAAGAGGCTTAGGCTGCAGGTAAATGGGTTGTGTAATCTCTCTCTTTAGCAACCTCTTTCTATGTTCAAAGGTTGACTGAGGCCACAGGAGAAGAAAATCATTCCATGTCCTAGTGGCTTCATGTCTGATTTGCAAAACTGTGACACTCTGGTTCTGTGGATTCCATGTCAGTATAATGCTTTATATTATCTGTCATTTTCATTAATAATCTGGAAGTAAATATAAAACTGGTGGCAGGCAACTAAGTGCTATTTGTTGGGATGCTATGCAATGAAAAAGCAAGTGGAGCAATATAGTTTCTTATATAATCAAATGTCAAGTTTGACATTGAGGCACAACCAAAGCTGATCGCACCTAGAGATTGCAAGGATTTAGAGCTTACGAAAACCCAGAAATCAAAAGGTTTGCTGCCAGGAGGGAAAGCAATAATGAGAAGCAATGGCTGGAGCCTGAAGCCTGACCCACACAGAAGAGCAGTGAGGCCCTGAATCATGAGCAGGGAGACTGGGATAAGCTACTAGAGGAATGGGTGGATTTTTCAACTCTTAATGTCTTAAGTGTAAGTTACTGTGCTCCACCTGGGTCAAACCAAATGACCTGTGACACACATGGATTCGTATCAGATGATCTAACTGTTCTTGTTGGCCATAAATTCTCCTCAACTTCCAAGGCCGCAAAGGTTGACCGCATTGCTCCTGGTCTCCGTCCCGTGACTTCATCTGGTATGAAATAAATGCAGAAAGTTTTCAACTCAAGGACCCTGTTTGTGAGACACTCCCTGAAGGAGTCCCTGGCGTGGTTCTCAGATGTAAGACAACCTATTTCTACACCGATCATTACTGCTTTGTTCTTCCAGCTCCTCCCTTTTGGGCTGTTTTCCTCCGTTTTGTTTGAGGGAACGGCCGATGGTACGTTCTTCCCCCCACTCCTTTTTCCAGGCACGGGGCCTGGTTTTGGTTTAATTGTTTCTGAAGATTACATGGTTTCATAGCCAATGTGTCGAGCGTCGGACTATTTCGTATGTCAATAAATGCATCTTGGAATGATGGATGGAAGCTTGGGGCTGGAACTGCAGGAGTGTTTGTGGGCTGGGACTAAATGGGGAAATCCGCGTGGTCCTGCTATCTGCACCACATCAGACACAACAGCGAATTTACTGGGTTCATTAAAGGCCTGAGAAATAATTCCCTTAAATCTTTGGGGAGCATCCTAGTAGGCGACATGCTTATGGGAGGCTCTAGTTTACTATCTGCTAAGTTGTGGATTTTATATCCATATTAGGTATAAATAGAGGTAGGCTGGCGGATCGAGAGAAGGTCATTGTGACTCCTCTGAGCACAGGATGAGCCTGTAATTATTTAACTGAGACTTCAGCGTTAACTCTTGTCATACATTGGAGCAGCCACTGAGGCAGTCCCTGTTACCCAAATCAAAACCGGAATGATGAAAAATTGCTCCAGTGCTAGCATGGATGTCTCAGCACGATCAAGAAAGCAGTGATAAGCTAAGACCCCCTCATTTGGTTCTTCATCAGATTCAATAGCATTATCTGCTTCACAAACTCAAAAATCACAGTCCTGCTTCAGGGTGGGAGGAGAGGGAGGCAACGAAAGCAGATTTCTCAAGGTCCCACATTTCTATGACTTTAGGAACCACACCTTGTAAATATGAAAATCATGTTATCACCTGAAGGATTATATTTGCATTTGTATTCTGTAAGGTGAGGGCAATAGGAGCAGAGGAGTTTAATCTTTTAGTGAATACATCCATACGTATATTCTTTTCTCTTTGTGACTCTCATTTTAAAAAGCACCGATGCTCTCTTGCAGTAGCAGGACTTCAGCAGCCGGCGCTTGGAGCCTTCTGATTTTGGCTGCTTTTTTAGAAAAGCCAGAGAATTTGTGCGTGAGCCTCTTCCTATGCAACAGCAGCGCAATTTTGGCCTGGGCTGAGTCACCCCGGTTCAGGCGGGTGCCGGTTTCCTTTTGGTAATGTGCAAAATGTTCCCTGCACACATGTGAACATTCTGTTTGTGCTGCCGGTCGACAGTTTGTAGGCGCTTCGGTGCCAGAACTGTCTCTAAACGCATACAAGCACCTATTGTGACGAAGCCCTGAGCTTGGCTGGGGGCTTCAAGCAGCGCTGCAAGAAAAATAATTAATATAATAAGAGGATCTGAGGCATTGCAGTGGGGGGAAGTCGTGCAGCAGCAAATAAGATGGTTATCAGAGGGGATTTAGCCGGTTGCGATGGAGTCAGAGGAAGCTGGTATTTTTGAAGTAGAAAGGAAAAAACTCTTTGAACTCTTAGAGAAGAGGGCACCTGCAAATGAAGCCAGACAGCTTCTTCCCAGCCCTCCCTGATAGAAACTGCCCCTGCAGCCACAAACTGAATAGGAGGAGGATTTTGCATGACCTGAGTCGCTGGGGAAGCGAGGGAGGGAGGGATGAAGGGGCCTGGAGTGCCTGGGAGCCAGAACGATTGGGCAAGGTGGAAAATAAAGTGCTTAAACGCACTTGGACTTGCTCAGAGATGGGAGGGGTACATTTTTTTTTACTGCTGCCCCAGGGCCCCAAAATGCATTGGCACGGCACTACAGAGAAACCACTAATCCCAGTCACCGAGGGGAGGGAACGGGACTTTCTCGTTTGGACCCCTGTCGAAGGCAAGACTGATGGGATTAGAGGAAACAGCTGGCTCGAGTCTTACCCTGCGGGAGCTCGCATTCTCGGGACTCGAAAAGAGAGGAGCGCCCCGCTGCCGAGTCGCATTCCAGGTCATTTGCTGAGCCCAGATGTTTTCTAATGAGCTCTATGATAAATCCTTTCCCTTTACTACCGAGCACGGTCCCTGCCAGCCAGGTCTGTCCCTAGATCTCGCTTTCCACGCGTGGCCGGGCAAATCGGGCTTTGCAGTTCAAGCCAGCTAGCCAAATTACGGCTAGGACGCGTGCCTTTCCTCTTTACCTATGCAAAGGGATCCAGAACCTGTTATCCTAAAGCCATGGCCTGATGGAGGTTGCTGATTCAAATTCCTCACATGGCTGAACCCTCCCCTCTAGCCTCTCTTACCTCTGGGTATGTTATTAAGCTGTATTAAGGGTGCTTTGGGCGAATCTTGTTATAAAAAGTGGGAATGGTGTTTGTAAGGATTGCTCCATTGATGGACCTGTCACCGCTGTCCCCTCCCTTCATCTACCTGAGCTGATGATGGGAAATCACCCCACAGCTCTTTTTAGCAGTAAAATCTTTGCCTCTGTCTCCTGACACGAGCCCTGCTCATGTCCTTGTGTGTGCGTGCCCATAGCTGTTCTCTTGGAAATGTCTTAGAGTTTATTTAGGAACCAAGAAGTAGGAGTTCAGCTCCAGCAGGTGATGGTCTGGTGAGAGAAGGCAGCTGATAAACCAATCTCTATTCCAGGGAACTGCAATACAATTTGGTACCCTTGTGCAAACGAGACATGGAATGAATTGACTGATGTGAGTCCATGGCAGACCCAGATGTCAGTCTCCAAGTCCCTTGTGGGTCATGCCAGGGGGTTTAGCCCTTGAGAGCGCTTCTCTGGACCCTCTCTGGTGTGTCACAGGGCTGGAGAACAAAACACACGTTCCTGGGGGAGAGACGGAGCATTGCGGGGATGGGTGAAGGGCAATTCCCCCCTTGTTGCTCCCTGCCCTTTGTGGACACAGAGCCCTCGCTCGCTCTTTTCCCAGCTGCCTTTCTCCACATGTGTTTCCTAGCACCCAGCTATGGGCAGGGAGCCTTGGAATCTGCATTAAGACCCAAAGAAAAAGAATAGTTTTATTTTTAACTTACAAATCCACCCTTTTAATTCTCACGCCCACAGTTCCTAGTCCTGTCCTGACAAGCGGGGAGCCCCTGGCACTGCGGGTGTTTGTCAGCAGACCCAAAACAGCAACAGCGGGCAAGGGAGGGAAGATCCTAGAGACCAAAGAGCAGGTTTGTGCTGTGTCTCAGTGCACAAACCCCTTGGTGATCCAGCAGCAAGAGAAGGGGCTCAGGAGGAAGATACAGGGAAATGTAGGGACATTTTGGGCAAGACTCTGCACCTGTGTTTTCATATCGTGTCTATCTGCGGTGGAAAACAAGAAGCTGATGACATGGGCTGTCGTCAGGGGGTAAGAGTTGTGTCGTACTAACCCACATGTCACACCGCTCGGCATGAAAACAACGGCGTGGTTTGGCACGGATGTTTTAGGGGCAGGCGGCAAGGTCCCCAGAGCCCGCGGGGAGCGGGAGCTGCTAAACAAGTGGAGAAAAAATGCTGCTGTAGCCGGCGACCCTGGCTAGGGGCTGTTAAGGAATAGGTTGCCTTGGTTTCTTGAATTATTTGGAATATTGCTTCTTATAGCCAGTGAGGACGGCTCCTTTCCTGACGGTGTTGCATCCCTGCTCTCCCTCCATCTCCTCCCAGCTGCCTCTAGCCCGTTCCAGAGCCGGTGTCTGTCCAAATGACATCTGCAGAAATCAGGTCTTCACTCCTTGTTCTGGCCGCGGTACCGCGTTGCCACAGAGGAAGGAGAAAAGCGTTGGCCCAAGGCTTTGACAAGCCTCTCGGCAGCTTCTTTCATCCTCCGGCCAGCCTGCTCTGTCACACAGCACCTCTGCTTCTTTCTTCTGACATCAGAAAACCCGAGCTCTGCTCCTCGTGCATCCCCACTCCCAGATTTACAAATTGCCGCGTTTCCCTTTTCTGTTCTTTGGCTATTTACAGAACTGGAACACGAATGAATAGTAGGAAGCGCTGAATGAACTACACGCTGGCTCACAGCTCTGCATGACGCCTGGCGCTTCACCCCAGTGCTGAGGATCCCGCAAAAACCATTAAAATACTGAACCGTGGACCTGATACACTTGTATGTGTTCCACTTTAATGCCCATGGTCTGTTGCTTTGTAGCTGCTGGTGTCTACATCTTATTTTTCCTCATTTATGCATAGATCTGAGAACTTGCTTCCAAGCCTCTACATCTCCTCTTTCACTTACATTATTCAGAATAAAATAGCCTCCCAGGCAGGAGCTCTCTGATAGTCGTGCTGGCCATGAGGAGCAGGTAGAGATCAGCCAAAAGCCCAGCAGTGGGTGAAAATGTTGGGAGATTGGAATTTGGGCTCGCTGTGGGGTACGCAGTCATGGTAAAAGGCTGCTCCTGTGTCTCTTGTTAGAACTGAGCTTCCTGCTCCTCTGATCTCTATGCAAATCTTCACCCAAACAGGAGCCAGCAGAACCCATCCAAGCCTCGCAGGTATCTTTGGATTTGGGTAGCGCCGTGCTGGTGTTTAATGTGGAGGCCTCTATTAGATTAATTGCACCTTTACAGAAACAAAGCCCTTCCGGTCTCCGACAATTATCGTTAACTGAAAAGATGGTTATGAATGGGGTTTCACTGGCATTGGGTTTGGCTGTTGGATTTTAATGGGAAAGGGAAAGAGAAAGGAAAGAAAGATAAAAGAAAGAGAATGGTAAGAAGAAAGGGAGGATGGGAAAATAAAGGAAAAAAGCAAAAAGGAGCTAAAGCCATCCTCTCTGGTGTTGGAGGAGAACTTTCCCAAAGCCCTCACTGCAGCTGGGACTCTACCCCAAGCCTTCTCTATCAAGTGTTATGTTTAAATAGGAACTGTTTGCATTCAGGGAGCCAAATCCAGACTTTGTTTATGTCCCTGCAGAAGCAAATGCTGGGAAATCACCTTCGCACACAGCTTTGCTTTTGTAGCCAGCTCGTTTTTAGGGCCGTGTGTTCCCACCGGGTCCTTTTGAGTACTTGGCGGGGGCTTCATCGCTCAGTGCTGGAGTTCCGTGTGCCCATCCCGGGGGGCTGCCCCACCGAGCCGTGGGTGTCCGGTGCTCCCCAAATCGGGGGAGCAACAGAGGGGCTGCTCGGGGCTCTGTGAACCGGGGGAGCGGACAGAGGGGGCTGCTCGGGGCTCTGTGAACCGGGGGAGCGGCCGGAGGGGCTGCTCGGAGCTCCGTGAACCGGGGGAGCGGCTGCTCAGAGCTCCGTGAACCGGGGGAGCGGCCGGAGGGGCTGCTCGGAGCTCAGCGAACCGGGGGAGCGGCCGCTCGGGGCTCTGTGAACCGGGGGAGCGGCCGGAGGGGCTGCTCGGAGCTCAGCGAACCGGGGGAGCGGCTGCTCAGAGCTCCGTGAACCGGGGGAGCGGCCGGAGGGGCTGCTCGGAGCTCCGCGAGCCGGCAGATCCCCGGCGGGGCGGGCAAGCGCTGCCCCCGCCGCTCCCCTCCCTCCCTCCTCCCGTCCTCTCCTCCCTTCCCTCCCTTCTTTCCCCTCCTCTCTTCCCCCCCCCCCCAGTCCCGGTTGTGCAATCGCGAGCGGCGGGGCCGGCGGCACCGCCCGGAGCCCGGCACCGGGAGGAGGGAGGCGGCAGGTCCCGCCCGCCCCGCTCCGCTCCGCGGGCCGCGGTGCCGAGGATGCGGCAGCCACCGCCGGGCACCGCGGGGCTGTAGCCGCCCGCCCGCGGCCCCGGACCCCCATGGGATGTCCCCGCCGTCTCCTGGGTGGTGAGTACCCCTTGGCTTTGTGTCTCCCCCCCGCGCTTTCCCCCGCCCCTGCCGCTTTTTTCCGCACCAGATTTCCCCCCCCAACCCTTTCTCCCATTCTTTCCCCCCATCTCGTGTGATTGATGGTCGGGAGGATGAGAATATTGCCACGGGCAGAAATTAGTTGCAGATGAGGCGGACTTTGGCGGGGGGGGGTGTTCTGCTGTGCAATCGTTAAACTATTTCCACCGCCGCTTTAGCTCGAATAAAATAAAAGAATAGGATATGGGGAGCCGCGCTGTATCAGTGCACATCTGTGGGACAGAGTCCGTCCCATCTCTTTGGAGTTTCAAACAAAAGTGCAGAGGAAAGAACAGGAACGTTCGGTATATCAATTAACCGTAACACCAAAGGACTTGTAGCGTATCATAAAGGAAAGAAATTTTCACCGTGGCAAGGCAGTAAACTTGTTACTTGAAAAGTTTGTGCCGGGGATGAATTTACATCCTTATACCCTGCAAATAGTTTTTCTCCTTACTGGAATATTACAAAGACTTATATCTAATATAGCACTACCTGTTTCTTGAGTCGTAACATAGTACTTCAGTTTGTCTAAGTACTCGCAGCAATTCTTGTTTGTTATATACAATAACCTCTGCATTTTTTGCACAGTGGGGATTTCTTTTTTTGATTCTCAGAGAGATATTCCAGGGACAGAACATGCTTTAGCTCGTTTTCAGGCTGCATTAAAGTTGATCCAGACAATCCCTTATTGCCTACTAATATTCCTCTTATGAGGGCACTCTTACAACAAATTTACGCTCTGCTCCACAATCCAACTTTTATGTATAGGATTAACCCCATCAGATTTAAAATTCAGCCTGTGCAAAGTGTTTGTGGAGTCAGAGCACCACAGCTTTGCCATGCAGGTTTTTTTGGGGGAAAACCCACACCCTGCTAAAATGGGGGAAGATCCTAGCGATATGGTTAGACCCAGGTTTCACCTTGTATTCTTTAGCCTAAAAACTTAATGTCCTCTTTGCAATATCCAACCATCCAAAAATCAGCTCTATACAATGGGCACTTTAACCATCCGAAGGCAGTCTCCCATCTCGAAAAAGGCAGCTCGCCTCAAATTTGCAAACCGCAGGATGGGAAATGGAATTTGCCTTCGGTATAAAAATCCCAAGTGTTTGCAAACAGCCCTGAGAAGAATCCGGGCTCTTGGCTCTTGACCTCTCTGCGCTAAATTCCAGCTTGGGGAGTTTGCGGTCTTGCAAAAAGGGCGAACGAGCAAAGCGCCCGGTCGTCTTTCTGGAGCAAGGCAAAGTCAGGCTGGAGTTCGTTTTGGGTGCCCAGGAGGTGCAGGATTGGGCCCTGAGCCAAGCTGCTTTTAAAGTAGCCTTGAAGACCTGCCCGTGTTGGAGTAACTTTGCTGGCGGCGCGCGTTGGCATCGCCAAGGTCGCGTTAAGCTGGTGTAGTCGTGGGAAACCTGCCCGAGAAGCCGAGTGAACTCCTGGGCAGTTATTTTTCCCCGAGCTCTGTGCCATTCCCATAAAGCATTAGCAACACCTTCGCCGGCTCCTGTCTCGTAGCTTCAGCGACCGCAGGGCCTTGCTTCTACTCTTTTTCTTTTTAAAATCTGCTGGAAGAAAAACCCTTCTCTGTAGTGGCCCAGGCTCGGAGATCCCCTGGATAAAGCAAGGACCGGAATGCTGGCGGGTCTGGCACGGCTTAGGGCAAAGAAACTTCACAGCCGCTCAAATCAGGCTCTTAAAAACGTGAGCGGCTGATAAAATTGTCCTTTTGGGGGAGGACCGGGGTGGGAATGAGGGGTGGTCTGTCCTGCGCGCCTCCCGTTAGCGCTGGCAGGAGCTGTGCTTGCTGGTCCCAGACCTTTGTTTCTCTCTGTTTAGGGGGGGAGCGACACGGGGCGGTGGGGGCCATGGCTTTCCTGGGGGTAAATTCGCACCGATGGTGGGAACGGAGCAACCTGAGAACTCTTTTCTACCAGTTGTGGCGCTGGGCTGGGCCAGTAACGCTGTCCTTTGGAGCTGAGCTCTGGAAATGGTGGCAGGATCAGGCCCTGGCTTTGGGCGCTGTTTCAGATCTGGCTTAAACCTCCTTGTCTGTTACAGAGCTCAGACTACCTGTCCAGAGAGGGGGAAAGACCCTCATTCCGTTCACAGTTTGATTTCATTGTGGTTGCCGGGCCCAGTCCTGCAGCTTTAGGAGAAACTGTCTCAATGTCAAGTGTGAGGGCAGCCCCGGCACGTCTGGTACCGGTTGAAAATACCAAAGGGGCTACGAGCTGCTACGTTACCCCCAAAAGCCTCCGGCCCTGCAGTGCTGCGTGGTTTTGTGCTTCAGTATTGGAGAGATCGCAGTCGGTGCTGTGGATAAATAATACAGACATTGGGGTTTATGTTGTCAAAACTGAGAAGACCAGCGCAGTGTAAACCAGAGATAAAAATAGGGCAAAATGCAACTCGAGGCGACTGGATTTCTGCTGTTGTGACCAGGATGTGGCCCAAACGGGTGTAAAAGGAAAGGAAAACTGTAGGAAGGATCCTGATCACTGAGGGATCCACAGCTTCAGCTGCAAACCCCTTTTTCCTTCCTTCTTTCCACCTCTCGCTCCAGCAGCTGGGAACCTGATCCTGCCAGCGCAGCCCCGCTGCGTGGGGCTTCATTTTCTCCTGCAAGTTTGGTAACGAATGGCCGAGCAAAGCCGAAAGCCAGCGCGGCTGGCGTTTGAGACAATCCCGTCCCCGGCTGCGGGATGGCCTCAACGCGCCGGGTGCGCGACATTAAAAAATATAATCATCCTGGTGGCCACTATGCACTGGAACTGGTTTTATCTGGTTCCAGTTATGCTTGTTTTGAGTTAGACGAGCGGTGCCAGATTCTGATCTCATTTGCACCAGCGGAGTCATTCGGCGGAGCTGGTCCCAGTTTACCTCACTCTTAAGTGAAAGCAGAACTGGGCCTGCTGGGAGAAGCGTCCCCGGGGGAAATCACTGCAAATCAAACACAGGGGAAAGCGAACGACTCTTGGGACCCTTCCCGGAGGCGGCGCGGATTTTACCGCCTGGTCGCGAAAGCCGTTTTCACCGAAAAAGGAGGGGAGAGGCTGTAGGAGGAAAAGTGGTGCGACTGGGAGCGAGCCAGGTGCTTTGGGGAGGGCGATAGTGGTCAAGGCTCTTTATTAGTGATGCTGTGGAGGAGGAAAAGACGCTTTTCCGCGCCGCTTGCGGGGGGGTCAGAGCCAGCGAGCCAGCGAGCAGCCCAGCTGGAGAGCGGCTCTCGCTGTTATCGCGTGGGATTTATTACCCGGAGGGGTTTTGGCTCCACGTTTGGCCACCTCTGCTCCTCCTGCGTGGCCAAAGCTCTGCGCTCTGCCCGCTCTGCGGGGGAAACACCGACTCCGGGGGAAAGGCAGGAGGGAGCCGAGTCTCGCTCAGGTCCAGACATGCGAGCGAAGCCTCTGGCTGCAACGCTGTGAACAGCTGTGTTTGCAAGTGCCTATTTTTCATATTATCTGTGATGCACGCGGGTACGACCCACCGCTGGGGTCTCTTCTAGCCAAAGCATGTTGCAGACTAGTCCTTCCTTGCACACGGGGTCTTTCCCCAGTTGCCCTAGTCCCGTTGCTCCCCCAAACTGCTGCAGGTTTATTTTCCAGGTCCCATTCCTCCCATCGCTTTCTCTTAGGAGCAGCAGAGCCCCACATTTTGAGCAGGTGCTTGAAGAAAAGAGGGAGTGGAGGGTGGCATGGGACCAGCATATATTCCTGGGCTTTAGGTTGATGCGTTTTCCCAGCCGTGATTGTTCTTAATGCTGAAGAAATTGAGCAATTGAAATAAATTACCAGAAACTGTTTACATTACTCTTGCCTCCTGCACAGCCCATTAGTGTGTCCCTTTTCCAGCAGAACTCCTTTAGGACCCCATTCTAAGCCTAGCTTAGTCCATAGGTAGCTTTCCATAGGTAACGCAGCTTGGATTGTTTTTTCCAGCTGCACAGAATGAGTTTGTCGAGCGCTCAGTGCACGGTTGAGAAGCCAGATTGAAACTCCCAACGTGCCGAAGTCTTTTGAAATTCTGGCCAAAGTGGGGAGGGGAGAGGGCTTTAAAAACGCTGCACTGCTTTTCTCTGCTTCTGCTTTATTTCTGCGACTCGCCCGGCCATGCTCGAGTGGAAATTAATACATTGCGGAAAGGGAAGCTCTGACATCTCCTGCTTTTGAAAGGAGCAGGGACAGCCAGATCCACAGTGAGAAATGACACAGCTTTTGCTCCATTATCAAAAAGAATCGGTTCTAGTGCATGTTAAATATCAAACGTCTTCCTATGGTAGTTCCCTTTTTATTTTTTGTAGTTTTCTCCCGGATTTTGCAGCTCAGCAAAGCGGGGCTGAAGCTCTGAGCTCAGACAAGACTCCTGTGTCCAGTTAAGCACTCATCTGTCTTGCTACCCTGAAGAATTACCTCTAGACATTTTCAGTGCATATTTATCTTCCCTCTCCCCAGCGATATTGTCCTGACATAGATCAGATTAATTTGGGCTATTGCAAGTGCAACGGTAGAGTCCCCTAAAGAATGCTGCACGTTTTATTTTTTGCAACCAAATTGAAAAATGTAAAGCTTTAGCTAAATGCAATTTTTTTTAAAAAAGGGGGAAGTATTGGATAAGGGTAAGTATTGAATAAAATCAGTTGGTTTGATATTTTTTTCAGTGAGTTTTCAGGTTTTCCCGCTTTAAACTTTTCCTACTGCTGGCCTGTGGTATTTTTTTGCTCTGTATAAGCAAATATTTGAGCTGAGATTCCTAGGAGACAACTGCAGAGGTTACTGTATGGACAAGATCCCGTGTCTGAGTAGAGCCATACCCTGGGTCTTCCTGGGACGGACACTTTTCTTTCCAATTATCACCAAGTCAGACACCATGGCTTGGCTTCTTTATAGGTGCCTAAATAATCGGTTGCATTTTAGTGTTTACCTGCAACAGAGATGGCTCCTGGGGCCACCTCCCGGCTCAGGAATGATCCTTTTTGGGCATCATCCCCCCTTGCCCTGCAGCTCGGTGTCCTGGGGTGACTCCCACCCGCACCCCGTGTCCTGGCGTGACTCCCGCCTCCCCACATCGTGTGGGGCGAGGGCTCCTGGCAGCCGTCCCTCCCCTCCACGCCGCTCCAAAAACCTCCCCGTGTTTTGCTGATTCTCCCCGCACCCATCAGTGTACAGAGCGCCACTGTTTCTAGTCTTACAAGCAGGGAAACTGAGGCACGGAGCAGTGCACTTGTCTTTGGGGTATTCTCTTGAGTGCTGTGCAGTGATTTTCTGAGCAAAATGGCACAAATAACTAGTTGACCGCAAAAAGTCAAGACTTAGTGATGCTGGGATTCACGGCTAAGACTGGATTGCGGTTGCTCTTGGCAGCTGGGTGGGAAGGACGTCTGTCTGTCCAGGGAGGGCGGACAGGGAGGTGGAGGTCCCAGCTCTGACCCAGACCAGGAGTTGGAACCTTCACCTGCTCTGTCTCTGCTGAGACCTCATGCATCTCACACAAGGACTTGAATTGCTGCTCCGGACGCTGAGATAAGGCAGTTTCCTGGCTTCATACCTCATTTTTCTCAACTAAATCATGGAGTCGATGATATTTCTGTGCTGCATTCACAGGCTTTGAGCAATGTTTGTGGAGCTTGGGGGTTTCTTGTCTCTCAGAACCTCGGATGCTGCGTGTGTGGCCATGAGCACAATATACCTGTGTTTGTGGTTTTATGTGTTTGGCAAAATTGCAAGATCCTGGATAAGAAAAATACCTATAAATGTATTAAACTACTCGTGAAATGTTCTCCATGTCCACCTGCAGGGTTGTCTTGTATTATGGTATAAACTTCCCACTGGAAAAAGAGGGTAAAACTGATTAGATCTCTTTTTACTTTCCTCCAGAAGTGTTTGGTTTCTAAGTGGCTGGGAACAGCTGTGGGCTGGATGGTGGGAACGTGGCCTCCGAGGTAATTCCCGTCATTGTCCTCCAGCCGATGGAGCGATGTAGAATTTCCCAGCTGCTTCCAGGCGTTGGCTGCGACTGTCCTGCTTGTGGGACCCATGAGAGTCCTGTGACTGCTGAGACAGGAGGATGGAGCGTTTCTAGGTGACACAAAATATCTGAGTGTGATCCCAAAGCCGGGCTCATGGGAGGATCTGCTGCTGGCGGGGCAGGGAGAAGCCTTGAAGGGATCACAAAGTCATCAAATCGTGGATAGTTGGAGTTGAAGGGACCTTCCCAGCTCATCCAGTCCATGAGCAGGGACACCTTCACCAGCTCAGGTTGCTCAGAGCCCCGTCCAGCCTGGCCTGGGATGTCTCCAGAGATGGTTCATCCACCACCTCTCTGGCCAACCTGGGCCAGGCTCCCACCACCCTCAGGGCCAACAATTTCTCCTTCCTGTCCAGCCTGACATGAGGGATGCTGAGCTGGTCCAGCTGAGACCCATCAGCCGTGGCCATTTTGCCCCTCATCTCCTCGGCCACGGGGACAAGCTGGAAAAGGGCTGCAGCTGCGTGTGCGCTGACAAGTTGTTTGTCTCGGGAGCCCTGGATGTGCCAGGCTCAAGGGCTGAGTCATTTAATTTCTCCAGGGCCGGCGGAGGAAGCCGCCGTGTGCTTCCCTATGGAGGGAGAGGGGGGAGACCCTCCCGGGCTGCTGAACTTTCTGCTTGAAAAGCTTTGACTAGCAGGAAAAAAAACAACAAAAAGGTGCTTTTGGAGGAGAGGAGAGGAAGAGGAGAGGAAGAGGAGAGGAAGAGGAGAGGAAGAGGAGAGGAAGAGAAGAAGAGAAGAGAAGAGAAGAGAAGAGAAGAGAAGAGAAGAGAAGAGAAGAGAAGAGAAGAGAAGAGAGAAGAGAAGAGAAGAGGAGAAGAGAAGAGAAGAGAAGAGAAGAGAAGAGAAGAGAAGAGAAGAGAAGAGAAGAGAAGAGAAGAGAAGAGAAGAGAAGAGAAGAGAAGAGAAGAGAAGAGAAGAGAAGAGAAGAGAAGAGAAGAGAAGAGAATCCCCTGTGTGTGGGGAAGCGCTTGCTCCCGCTGGCAGAGCAGGGCCGGGGTCAGCGCCGGGGAGCGCACCCTTGTTCTTGAGGGGCTGCAACATGTAATTTAGCTTGTCACGGAGGAATGTGCTCAATGCCTTTATTTAATCAGGAGTTTGCAAACCTGCTTGGTTGCCTTGTCTTCCGTTTTCCCCTTCCCAGCTGGGGAGAGGGGGGAAGGAACACGGTGCTTTTGTCTCCGACCCTGTGGCTGCTGTCAGATGAATGGTTTTAGTGGCCGCTCCATTCGCATGACTGGTTTGAACTATGGCAGCGAACACGCCGCGGGTGCAAACGGGTTCTTTCCAGCCCCAGCTCCCTCCCAAACTCGGCTGCGTCAGATATTTTCCTCAGCACTGGCATAATCATAGATTAGAATCATAAAATAGAATCATAAACCTTAGTCCTTACTAGACATGTGGCCCTGTGAGTTCCAGGGCATTCTTGAGAGAAGGAAAACACCATGTGGACATGGCTTAAAATCTGTGCTTAGCACCCAAATGCCTTTGGGAACGGGGGAAAGTTGCAATTTCTCCAGCTCCGTCAAGGTACCCGATTCCCACCAACTGCTCTGCAAACTGGACCAGTATCTGTGTTACTGAGGGCCCCGGTTACAAAGACATCCCTGCTCGGGGAAGGAGAAGGCTTAAGCATCTGTTTAAGTGCTTTTCTGAATCCGGGCCAGGGCTTGTGCTTTAGCAGAGCACGACCTCACTCGTCTTCCTCGCGGTATCGGAGCGGGACGGGAGCCCAGATGCCTCTGGTGATGGGTCTGCTGCAGCAACACCTCTCTGTTGAACACCTCCCTCCAGGAAAATAAAAGAAGAACGTTCTGGGAATGTCAGGCTGAGTGCAAACAGAAATTTCTGCCTCTTTGCCCCTGGGTAGAGATGCACAGAAACCTGGGAAAAGCAAAAAACCAGCCACCACCTTTCTTTGGAAAGAAGGAAATTGCTCCCTACTCAGGCATGTGGAAGTGAACTTGTGTGCTGACTCCAGAGGAATTTCGGCTGTTCCCCGGGGGGTTGCGATTGCTGTTTGGGTCACATCCCAGCTCTGATCTCGGACTTGCCTTTGGGAGCAGGATTCCTGCGCACGGAGCCGCTGGCATTTGAGGAATGAGTGATGCTCGTTTCAGAAAACCAAGCAAACCCGGCGTGTGCAGCTTCGCCATGGAGCAGAAATTGCAGAATTCCCGCATTGAAACAGAAAAAATATCGGGGAGCAAACGTAAGGCTTAAGGATTGTGTTCAGGACAAATGTATTTAACCACCCCACTCTCGTGAATGGCAGTGCAAGTTCAGGGGCTAAACCCTCTATTTCAAAGCAAGGCTTGCAAACCTGTCTGTGTGTGTGGATTTTCACCCGTGGTGGTGAATTCAGTGCAGATAGACGGAGGAACGCCCGGCTGGGTGTCCCCAGCGCGGTCCTGACACCAGCGTCTGATAAACATGACATTTTCCTCTCCTTCCCCGGCAAGCGTTGGAGGGCTGGGCCATGGGAAACAACAGGAGTCTTTCCAGTGTGGGCTTTGGATCTTCGTCTGGATAAATAAATAGAAGGAAATAACTAATAACATGGTTCTAACAAATATTTTAGCGAGTATAAATGCCTGCCTTTCGCTATGACTCCATCCAAACCCCACAAAGGAAAAAATTTCCCTGTTTCTATGATGCTTTTCCATCTGCCTTTCCCCAGTGATTGGGAGTGTTAACGCAGGCACCTTGGCTCGAGAATACAGCGAGTCGGCACGGAAAACATGCGTGGGATCCCTCGGAGGGGTTAGTAACCTCCTCGGCCGACCACCTCTGCGAGCAGCGTTTGGATTTGGGATTAAAAGGACCCCCCCTTGTCTGCAGGCTTGAGTTCCCATCCTCACAGTAACCGCTTGCTGGGTTGGAGGGACTCTATTCAAAAAAGTAAATGCAGTATTGGCTATTTCTGTGGGTTTCTAGCCTCTGGATTGAGGGTTTCCACATCTCGCTGCTTGCTGCTGCCTTCCAGCGACACCTGCTGCGCGCTGCCAGGAGCAGAGCGGGGTTCCTGCCCCGGAAAGCTGCTCCTGCCTGGGAATGTGGTCTTTTTTCTATGGGAAGGTGTTCGGCAAGGCCAGCTCTGGCTCCTAAGGTGGGAGAAAAGCGTGCTTCTTCCTCATATAAAAACATTTCCGCAGTCTGCCGCTTCTCCGACCCGGCTCGGCCTGTGGTAATGATGCTTTTGTTTTGCAAACTTCTCCCGGGTGGGAAATGGTGAAAAGCCTCCACTGCTGCTGGCACGGTTTGGGAGAAGTCATGCGGGTGTCTGCCCGCTGGTTTTTGAACGGGGAAGGGGCAGAGCAGCATGTCCCGCTCCCTGTGCGAAGTTTCAGAGCCTCCCTGCCCATGGAAGGAGATCAGAGCCCCAGCACACAGGGAGGACAGACCTGTCCGCGTTGCAGCTGAGAGCTGCCATGGGGCTGGAGAAATGGGTTGGTTCGCCTGTTTTCTTTCCTGCTAACACTTTGGTCTCTGTCTCTAGTTGTAGGATTTTGGCTGAGCTGGCCATGATGCTACAGTTGGTGGTCAGTGCCCTCTTCCCAGCGCTGCTCCTGGCCGCGCCGCCCCCCATAAACAAACTCGCCCTCTTCCCGGACAAGAGCGCTTGGTGCGAGGCGAAGAACATCACCCAGATCGTGGGGCACAGCGGCTGCGAGTCCAAGTCCATCCAGAACAGGTACAGACCCACCCTCGGGGCAGAGCTGGATGCAGCTGATTTCTGTCTGCTGATGGCACTGGGATGGCTTTGGGGACTGTCACTCGCACAGGAAGCCGGGCACAATGTCCTGTTCTTGCCCGGCTGCTGTCTGCCTGTCCTAGTGAGAGGAGATGGGAGCACAAGTGTGATGGAGCGGCTGAGGGACCTGGGGGGTTCAGCGGGAGAACAGGAGCTGAGGGGAGACCTTCTGATCTCTGAATTGCCTGAAAGGAGCTTGGAGCCAGGGGGGTCGGGCTCTGCTCCCCAGGAACAAGCGCCAGGAGCAGAGGAAACGGCCTCAAGTTGTGCCAGGGGAGGTTGAAGTTGGATGTGGGAACAATTTCTTCCCCAAAGGGCTGTGGGGCATTGGAACAGGCTGCCCAGGGCAGTGCTGGAGTCCTGCCTGGAGGGCTGGACAGACAGACATGAGGTTCTCAGGACATGGGACAGTGCTGGGGGTGGGTAACGGTTGGACTCGATCTTGAGGGGTTTTTCCAACCAAAATGATTCTGTGATTCTAAGTTCTAATCTTGTGCGGTTGTTGGGAAGAACAGGCACCTCCCCTGAGTCCCCATTCCCCTGTTGTCTCTACAGGGCCTGCCTGGGACAGTGTTTCAGCTACAGTGTCCCCAACACCTTCCCTCAGTCCACAGAGTCCCTGGTTCACTGTGACTCCTGCATGCCGGCCCAGTCCATGTGGGAAATCGTGAGTATCCCTGCCCGCTCCACCGTCCTCTCTGCACCGACAATGGCCTCGCTCAGGGGCTCTCAGCTCTGCCACCACTTTAGGGCAAGTTCTTCTCCTTCCCTGAGGTCTCCCCACTGGTAGTTTCCCTCCAGGGTGTCTCTCAGGTGTCTCTACCTTGAGCTGTCTGTGTGGAAGGCGCTGTTGGAGCAATGTGACTGCTGTGATGAACCATGGTTTGTCACTGTTTGCAGAAGTGTCCCCCAGCAGTCCCTGCATTGTTCATCCCTCCTGCCTCTTCTCTTCACCGCTCCCTTTGTCACCTCCTCTCACTTGGGAGCTCTTTTCTTCCATGTCCAGAAGTGCTTCCCACAGCCCATCTGCCGGTCACTGTCACAGTTTCATGCCACTGATGTTCCTGGCGGAGCCGTAAACCATGTCTCTGGGTCACATCTGGGCACCTGGAGAGCTGCGTCCAGCTCTCTGCTTGGCTTCCAGCTCCAGCATTTGGGCAGATGGTTCAGTCCAAATGATCTGAGGTGCTCAGCAACATGTCCTGTGGGTGGCCTTTGCAGTTACCACTGATAGTAGTTCCTGGGAACAGTGTCCCTGCAGCTTGTGACCTTGTGAGATGTTCCCAGAGAACTCTTGCCTTGCAGACTGACTGTGAAGATGTGTTTATATGGATCGAGAACCATCACATCCGCCTTAAAATACCCTAAATCTGCAGGACATGGAAGATGTGCTGGGTGGGCTCAGGTTGGACATTAGGAAAGGGTTCTTCACTCAGAGGGTGCTGGACACTGGAACAGGCTCCCCAGGGAGGCGTCACAGCCCCAACCTGACAGTGTTCAAGAAGAGACTGGACAATGTCCCCAGACACACGGGGTGACCTGTGTGGTGTCCTGTGCAGGGACAGGAGTTGGACTCCATGATCCTGTGGGTCCTTCCAGCTCAAGACATTCTATGATTCTATGATTGTAGGACACAGGGCAGGTCAGACCACTCACAGCAGGATGGCCATTGAGGTGTCGGACCTTCACACTCACTCGTTGTGTCCTCGTCCCTCTACCCAGGTGACACTGGACTGTCCAGGCAACGATGAGATCCCCAGGGTGGACAAGCTGGTGGAGAAGATACTTCACTGTAGCTGCCAGGCTTGCGGGAAGGAGCCAAGCCACGAGGGAGCCCTGTTCAACGTCTACCTGAATGCCGAGGAGAACATGCCCGCTGAAGGTCCCAGCCCCCACCACTATGGCCACCACCAACAGGAGGTGGAAGAACCTCCTGTCTCCAGCCACCACCACCACGAGGAGGAGGGCGAGGAGTGACCTGGCCCTTAGGGACTGTCCTTGCGGGCAGGGGGTGTGTGCGAGGGAGAGGGCCGGGGTTTGGGGAGGGAGGGGGGTGGTGGAGTTTTTCCTGTCTAGTAGCTGCCCTCACGCTTTTGCTCTCCATGACACCCCGGGGCTGGAGGAACCTTCTGAGGTACAAGCAGGGCTGAAGGGGTGAAGGTGGGACTGGAGATGTGGGGTAAGAGAGGAGGGTTTGGGCTTTTCTGATGCAAAACTACTTGGACATAATAGTAATAATATATTGAGAGGAGTGGGAACCCAGACGAGGGTTTGGCTGAGAGCAAAGCTTGGCTTAGCTGGGCTCCCCAGGGGCTGTGTGGTGGCTCCTGAAGGCTGTGGAGCCTTTGCTGGGTTCTTCTGGGTTTTTCCCTTGTAAACAGCTCATAGCTGGGCTGGAGGAACAAGGGATCAGCTCTCCACAGTCCCCCAGGAGATGCGCATCTCTCCCGGGGTATGCAGGACCAGCATCATCCCTTCTTCCTCCAAGGACACAGGGGCTCAGCATGGACTCACTGTTCCTCCTGGGCCTTAATTCAACCCCAACCCCCTCTTGTTTTAGCTCTTGGGGAGCGTTTTGCCCCAGGATGTGCCTCTGGGGCTGCGTGTGTGAGGTTGCTGGGAACTGCGGTGGCGAGAGCCCAAGGAAACTTGCTGGTCCTCAGGGCCACCACACAGGGGACGAGGGAGCCGGGTCGTGCCGTGGGCGCTGGGATTTCACGTTCCGTGGCCCTCAGGGGAAGGCTGAGAGCAAGAGTTGTGCTGGGGGTGGGAGCCAGACCCTCGCCCCACTCTCCCTGCTGCACTTTAACGGTGGTGGAGGGAGAAGGGGGACGAGTGCTGGGATGCCGATGTCCCCGCGCAGGGGACAGCTCATGCAGGGTGGGGGGACGGCCCCAGGACCCTCCTGCTACCCCTTTCTCTCTGTTGTATAAAGCTGATTTCTTTGGCGCTGTCCTGACAAGAGCTTCTGGAGCTTGTAATCGATGCCTCCCCCTCCTTTTTACAAGGTGGTTGTTTTGTTTTGTTTTTTGTTTTCTTAAATAAATTAGTTCTGACTTCCATTTCTCAGTGCTCTGATGCCTCCTCAAAGTGCTGACGGGGGAGAGGCCGTTTACAGCAGCCAGGACAGCAGCGCAGGAGGGTGCGGGGTCCGCGAGAGCGATGGGTTAGCTTTCTGCTGCCTTCAGTTTGGGAGGTGATAGAGCCGCTAAGAGGCAAACAGACCCCAAATCGCAGCATCTGGGCTGCATGTGGACGCGGGGACACATCAGCTGTCACCCAGGTGTGGCTGCGCTCATGGTTTAAGGACTGTTGGGTCCCACTCGTGTGGGATGCGCGTGGGGTCTCTGCGGGATCGTGCAACCTTTTGTCGGCTCTGTTGCCACTAGGTGACACTCTTGGTCCAGCGTGCTTGGTGGCATCCAGATGTTCATGGCCTCTCTGGAGCGGAGGAAGGTGAACTCGGACGTGGACGTGGATGTGGACGTCCCTTCGTGGGTGAGGAGGGGACACCAGCGCCTTGGCTGAAAACCACTGGGCCCTTCCCAAGGGTGTTTGCATTGTGCATTCCCCAAGCCGGGGAAACCTTGGATCCCACCGGTGCCAGGACGCCCGGTGTGGTTGTGTCCCCAGAAACGATCAGATGATGCTCAGAGCCTGAGCTGAGCCCTGGGAACAGGAGCTGAGGGGAGACCTTCTGATCTCTGAACTGCCTGAAAGGAGCTTGGAGCCAGGGGGGTCGGGCTCTGCTCCCCAGGAACAAGCGCCAGGATGAGAGGAAACGGCCTCAAGTTGCGCCAGGGGAGGTTGAGGTTGGATGTGGGAACAATTTCTTCCCCAAAGGGCTGTGGGGCATTGGAACAGGCTGCCCAGGGCAGTGCTGGAGTCACCAGCCCTGGAGGGTTGGACAGACGGACATGAGGTTCTCAGGACATGGGGCAGTGCCAGGGCTGGGGAACGGTTGGACTCAGTTATCTTGAGGGGCTTTTGCCACCAAAATGATTCTGTGATTGTAAAAGCTCTGGAGACAAACCGAGGTGCCCCGGCTGTGTGCAGCGGGGCTGAGGACGCTCAGCTTTGTGCTGTGCCGTGACTTCCTCGCCGAGCACCAGCTGGGATCGGTCTGTGCAGCCGCGCTGCGTTTTCCCAGCTGGGGCGGCTGCCACGGGGGGTGCTCAGCGTGGTTTTTCTTGCTGGTTCCCGGCGCAGATGGGACGAGGAAGCGAGGGTTTCCTGGTACAAGCGCTTTTCTAAAGAAACCTCCTGCTGCGATCAGAGCCTCGCGTGTGTGCGCTGTGCCCTGGGTCCCCGCCAGCACGAGTGACGCAGAGGTGGCCAGGGGGTTGGAGCATCCCAGGATCCCAGGAGAGGGTCCTGGGGAGGCGGAGGGCAGGCAGACGTTGCGCACAAACTCCCAGGAGAGCTTGTCCTGGTACCAGTGATGGCAGCTGCTCCCCAGGGAGCAGTTTTGGAGGTGCACAGAGATCAGGAGGGGCCATGGGTGCGTGTGTCTGTGTGCAGGGGAGAGCGCTGCTTCGCATCTCCCCCATCCTGTGCTCAGACACCCAAACTGCCCGTTCAGCCGCTGAAAAAAGCACGATGACGTCGAGAAGGTGATTAGAAAAGTGAATCTTGGTAAAGTGACGGATTTCTGTCCTGGGGTGGGCGACGCTGGGGGTGCAGCGGGACGGGGCCGTGGGGTGTGTGACGTGCACAGCTGGAGCTTGTGTGCACATCTGCAGCAGCATCGTCCCTGGGGGGCCTGTTAGTGAAGGCTTTGGCGGCAGCGTGGGGAGGGAAGGGACACGTCTGGCCCTGTGACCGCAGCGTGAGGACAGCGGGGACACACACACGGCTCCGGTTTGTGCTGGAGTCAGTGCCAGCGGCTCTGGTCTCCCCCGGCAGATTCGCAGCCGTTTGTTGGAAGAAAAAACAAACAACAAAACAAACAAACCATTTTGGCAGCTGGGCAATTCAAAAAATATAAATCCAGCTCGGCCAAGTGCCCCAAGATACTGGTTGTGACACTGGTGGCGTGGGACACAGAGCAACACTCACAGATTCACAAGCGTCTTCTGAGCGGGATGGGATGAAGAAGCCGCCAGGACCCGCTGGCTTCTCTGACCTGTTGCCTCCCGCTTGCCAAAGGGCCGGTTGCCACAGGGTCCTTGGCTGCACCGAGGGGTCCCCAACAACCCTGGGTGGAATTCTGCTTGTGCCCTCTGTCCCTGGCCACAGATTGCTGGAAGGTCAGCCAGCAAGTCCTGTCGGTGCCGCTGGCTGCTGGCTGGGCAGGCAGCCGTGGCGGTGGCAGGCGCGTTTTGTTGCTTTCTCTTTGGCTTTGCGAAATTTTGCTTCTTAGCGACTGGCGGATGGAACCAGCGCTGCTGGGTCACTGCCCACCTGCCGGGTGAACGCGGGAGGGGAGGCAGAGCTGGATGGCACTTTAAGGCAGAAAAGGCAACTGTCTGGCTGCCACTTTGTGGAGTTTGCAGCAGATCCCTGTTTTCATTAGCATTTCATTTCATCTCCTCCTCTCTCCCCGCTCCCAACCCCACCTCTTCCGAATCAGCATTTCTGCATCCTTCTCTGTGCATCGCAGCGCAGCGGGTGAAAGTCTGGCTGGCGCCTGCACACACACACACTCACACACACACACACACACACACACACACACTCACACTCACACCCCTGCACACACCTCTGCTCGGGGGCAGACGCCTTCCTGTGATCCTGAGTGTTGCATCTTCCTCCTCACGGCGACCTGGGCTGGGAGCATCCCCGGACTCGCCTCAGGGCTGCTCCACCGCTGCTGCGGCAGAGCTGAGCTCAGTGGGGCACAGAGCTCTGCAGAGGGGAGCCCGGCTGGGGAACAGCTGAGTTCTGGGGGGCCAGAGCATCCCCAGCGTCTGGAGTATCAGGGATCCAGAGCATCCCCAGCATCTGGAGCATCCTGAGGTCCAGAGCATCCTAGGGTCCAGATTCCCTGCTCCAGCACATCCAGAGCATCGGAGCATGCAGAGCATCCCTGGCATCTCGAGCATCCCGGAATCCAGAGCATCCCAAGCCTCTCCAGTGTCCGGAGCATCCAGCAGCAGCATCCAGGGACATCCCAGCCGAGGGGGATTTGCAGAGACGAGGCAATTCCTGGCTGTGAGTACCGAGGAGGAGAGCCTTGCTCCTGCGGAGCAGCTCCTGGGAATGTCACTCTGCCCTGATTGCCAGTGAAGTGAGAGGCGGGGGGAAGCGAGGGAGAGGAGGAGGAGAGGAGGAAGGAGGACGGACACAGAGTAGAGGCAGCGAGGTGGCACTTCATCCCCCAGGGCTGGCTCAGCCATGATCACCTAGCGCAGGTCACGGCTGGAGAAGGTCCCCCCAGCGCTGCTCCTCATGGAGGGCGATTCGGGGTCCCCCAACGCCAGCGTGCTGGGGGAGCGCTCGCTGCTGGTGGGGAGCAGCTGGGTGGCCGCTTTCCTCTGCTTCATCATCCTGCTGACCGCAGCAGGGAACTTCCTCCTCATCCTCCTCATCGTCACCCAGCGCTCCCTGCGGAACACCTCCAACTACTTCCTGGTGTCCCTCTTCATGTCCGACCTGATGGTGGGGCTGGTGGTGATGCCCCCGGCCATGCTCAACCAGCTCTACGGCCGCTGGGTGCTGCACGGTGACTTCTGCTCCCTCTGGTCCTCCTTTGACGTCATGTGCTGCAGCGCTTCCATCCTCAACCTCTGCATCATCAGCCTGGACCGCTACCTGCTCATCATCTCCCCACTCAAGTACAAGCTGCGCATGACGTCCTGCCGAGCCCTCGGGCTCATCCTGGCCACCTGGACCTTGGCCGCACTCGCCTCCTTCCTCCCCATCAAGATGGGCTGGCACAAGCTGGAGTTTGAAGTCCGCACCCCGAATGTCACCTCCCGGGGGGACGAGGACCAGTGTCGGCTGCTGGTCAGCTTGCCCTACGCCTTGGTGGCCTCCTGCCTCACCTTCTTCCTCCCGTCCGCCGCCATCTCCTTCACCTACTGCCGCATCCTGCTGGCGGCCCGCAAGCAAGCGGTGCAGGTGGCTTCTCTCGCCTCCAACGTGGCCACCGCCGACGAGACCGTGCCGCAGGTAAGGTGGCTGTGGGGACGTTGTTTGCAGAACCCAATGATTTGGGTGCCTAGGGTGTCTTTGCCAGCCAAGGGATTTGGCAACCAGATCACAGGGCGGGGAGATTTTTGGGCAGATGCACCTCGGCGATGGGAGGACGGTTCCGCTGGGATGTTCTTGGTGCTGCCCCATTTCTCGTCCCGGCGGTGGTTTGTTTCTATGCTGCTCCAGAGCACAGAAACAGCACGAGCAGAAGGAAAGAAATAAATTAAGATACGGCCGAAAATGCTCAGCGGCACAAAATAAATGGGAGTTTCGCCCCCTTCTTGGCTCTCATCATCCCAGAGGGTTTGAACCTTTATCTGACTTTCCACTTGGAAATCGTGGCCATGGTGGGTGTGAGACATATGGGGGAGAAGGACTTTAAACAACAGCAAATCCCAAATTCCGCAGAGCACCTTATTTTGAAGAACCAGCTTCTATTTTTGTTACCGGGTCTATAACGGGAGCTGCAAAATCCCTCGTTACTCCAGCGCGTGTGGTTTTTATAACCCAAACGTGGCTGCGCTCGTTTGTGTTTCTCCGGGAGAAGGTTAATTGCCACTGAGCTTTAATTCTCCGTAATAGGCTTTATTGACCTCATATCCTACAGGGAAAAGACAAACTTAATTGCCTTTAAATACTTAGATTTAGTTTGTTGTTCTCTTTTAAGAAAGGAGCCCGGACTCTCTGGCCCGGCCAGCTCTCCCACACCTGAAAAGATGCACCTGATATTTAAAAGGAAAATGGGAATCAAAGAATAAACAGATAATATAATAAAATATCTATTTTCTCCATGGTTGCCAGGTGTTTGGACTCTACAAACACATCTTTTGAAGCAGATTTTTGTTCTCTTTTCGGGCAGGAAGTGGAGCAGCAGCGGGGCCTCGTTTAATTATGGTGGAGGGCTGAGATAATAACAACTTAATTTTAGGTGGTGAGAGTGGATGGAGGACTGAGTTAGTTACAGCATTTGTAGGCTGCAATGTTTGACATGAGTTTGCTGCTCTAATCCATGGCTACAGCTCCTCTTCAGGGCATGATTTATCCACAGCACAACATTCACTGAGCTGCATTTTTCTGTAAGCGAAGTGCCTTAATGATAAAGCCCCTATTTTATGGTTTAAAAAAGAGAAGAATTATTTCGATGTTGAGGGTTTCTGTGGCTTCTTCTTCCCGATTTCTGGCTCAGGGGCCGTGGCGTGTGCCACCTTGCCAGAAGGGACGTAATGGGGATTTTTAGGCAGGATTTGCAGCACCAAACGCCTTTTCCATGGGTGGGCGGTGGGTGCTGTCGCTCACCATCTCGTGTCCCGCTGCAGGTCCCCCAGACCCCGACCCAGCCCTCGGGCGGCAGCGAGAGCAGGAGATTCGCCAACAAGCACAGCAAGAAGGCGCTGAAGGCCAGCCTGACACTGGGCATCCTCTTGGGCATGTTCTTCGTGGCTTGGCTGCCCTTCTTCGTCACCAACGTGACGCAGGTGAGCACAGACGGCGGCTTGTGTCGGGTTTTCAAAAGCTTTTCGCTCTGAATGCAGCCGGGTTGGATCGCAGGTGCCTGCAGGTCTTGCTGGGAAGCGTCTAGCACCAAAGATGGAAATTCCCCAGGGAGCAACGGCAATGGAAAACCCTTCGGAAGGGTTTTGGAGGATTCCTGCGAAAGAAAAACCATGTTGGGATGCCTGGAAAATGGCTCTGGATTGGGGCTGAGGTGGGAAACGCTGCAAAGGGGGTTGGACTAGATGAGCTTTGAAGGTCCCTTCCAACCCAAACTATTTACCCAGGAGAACAGGAGCTGAGGGGAGACCTTCTGATCTCTGAACTGCCTGCAAGGAGCTTGGAGCCAGGGGGGTCGGGCTCTGCTCCCCAGGAACAAGCGCCAGGAGCAGAGGAAACGGCCTCAAGTTGCGCCAGGGGAGGGTGAGGTTGGATGTGGGAACAATTTCTTCCCCAAAGGGCTGTGGGGCATTGGAACAGGCTGCCCAGGGCAGTGCTGGAGTCACCATCCCTGGAGGGTTGGACAGACGGACATGAGGTTCTCAGGACACGGGGCAGGGACAGGGGTGGGGGAACAGTTGGACTCGAGGATCTTGAGGGGCTTTTCCAACCCAAACGATTCAGTGATTCTGTTCTATGGTTCCAATCCTGCCAGGCCGCCTGCGGCTGCGTCCCCGCCGGCTTCTTCGACGTGCTCACCTGGCTGGGTTACTGCAACAGCACCATGAACCCCATCATCTACCCGCTCTTCATGCGGGACTTCAAGCGGGCCATGGGCAGGTACCTGCCGTGCTGCCGGCGCGCGGGGGAGCCCCGGCCCAGCGCCATCTCCCTCTCCATGAGGAACTCCAACAGTGGACCCCGCGCCCCCACCTCCCTCAAGAACGTCCTCACCTTGCCGGCCGAGACCGACTCGCTCGACTCCGGGGCGCTGGGGAATGAACACAACGTGCTGACGGCCGAAAACGGCCCCCGGGCTCACCCGGCCCCCGGCGCACGCTTGGTCAACCTCTTCGACGTGGAGCCCTCGGACGCGGAGCTGCAGCCCCGGCAGCTTGGGACCCCCGTGGCCTGAGCTGGGAGACCCCGACAGGGGGTGACGGGACCTCTGTGTGCTGGGGAGGGTGTCCCCAGCCCTAAATTTGCCACTGGACATCGCCCGGCCCACGCAGAGCTCCTCGATACCCTCTGCAAACGCAATGTGAGTCTCCTTGGAGAAGACGTCGTCACCAAGCGCTTCTGCGGGTGGGTTTAAACACTGCAAAGCCACGTTTTACTGCTGAATTAATCTGCCTCGTTTCTCTCTCTCCCCATCCCTCCTTCGCTCACTGTCGCCAATCCCTCCCCCTTCTCTGAGAGCTGCTTCTTGATGCTGTTTCACCTCCGCTTAGTCTGAATCTCGGATTCCAGACCCTTTCTACAGCTTCTGTCTCCCTGAACTCAAACCCAGGTTTGGTTTTCAGCTGCCACAGCTCCACAGGTCACCTCCGTCTCACCGAAAGCACCAAAAGCAGCACCGGGAACCACATCCAGGACTCACAGCCCAAGACTTAGGGCTGCTTCGGCCCACAGAACATCCCGTCTTTTCCGAGTTTAATTTCCTCGCCTGATTCGGGCTGTATTTCTCCCGGTCTCCCGCGGAAGCAGTGAGTTCCACAGTGAAACCATCATGTTTGATCATGAGCAGCCTGCGCTACGGGGGGTTAAATTGGATGCAAAATGTTCGGCGGCTGTTTTTTGGCTATTCAGCAAGGGTGTGGGTGTTCAGCTTGTTTGTGCCTCGCTGGGTATCCCGGCAGGAAGAAGCAACGAGATAAGTTTCCCTTTAGATTTCATCCTACACCTTCCTATTTTTGGCACATGACCATCGTACTTTGCTCTGAAAATCCATCAATTTTTAGATGATGCAGTTAGAAAATATACTTTATTTCCCCTTCAAATAAGAATCTAAACAAATATGGCCTTTTAAAGGACAACGCCACCCCCTCAACCCTCCTCATAGCCATTAGCAGAGAGAATAGGGAGTAATATGGGAAGTAGGCACTTAAAAATAATGAAACAACAAATGCTTTGGGCAAATTCTCCCTCAAGTGCCTTTCGGGTGCAGAGATGGGCTGGGAGGTGCTTGTTGGGCCCCCCGGCACTCACACTCCACAAGCCTTGCTGCCCGTTTCTGAGCTCACACTAACGCGTTTGTGCTCCTGGAGCTCTCAGTTATACAGACACCTGAGCACAAAGCATCCCAGTTTGTGCCAGGAGGGTTGTGCCGCCGCTTCCTGAGGAGAAACGCTGATTTGGGCAGGAATCGGCCATTTCTCATCTGTGGGAGATGCTGTGGGCGGCTGCTCCACAAGCTCTGACGCAGTGATGCTCCGGTGCCACGGTCCAGCCGCTCCAGAGGGGCTGGAAACTGCAGCTCCAGCTCTGCCGGCTCCACCGATGCTCGTTGGGGGATCCCAGCGCGACGGACGCTGCTCTGAAAGCAGTTTTATTGCTGGCCGAGCATCTCTGCCCAACACAACGAGCTCTAATTTGCTCCTGCCTGTTTGTTGCCGTCCCCACCGTGTGAACAATCTGGGCAGGGGAGGGAGGTTTCTGCCAAGGGAGAGCTGGAGGAATCCCGGTGGTCCCCGCCAGGCGCATCCTCCTCTTGTTTGGTGTTTTCCGCTGCTCGCTGGGATTTCTTGGCCAGAGGGGAGAAAAAACTGCCGCTGCCTTTCTCAATCAGCCGACACTCCTTGGTTTTGACGCCCACAGCTCTTAGGATCGTGTCCATTTGCTTCATGTAGTCCAGGTGGCCGTTTACCTGCGAACAAGAGTCATTTAGTGAGGGACCTGTGGGGAGCTTCATCTCAAAAGCCAGTGCTGCTGTGAGACTTGGTTTTAGCTCCGAAAAGCTGAAAGAACGAGGGCTGGAAAAGGCAGCTGTCCATTGAATGACCCCAACCGCTGCTGCCTTGGTGGCACACGCTGCTGGGTCGCTTCTCCTCTGACAGATGCGTGTTTAAGTGCTTGGACATTGCTGATCCGCGGCGCCGTGCGGGTAAGAGGAGCCACGGTGAGAGACACTCAGGTAGGAGAAAAGCTGCCTTAGCTCAGCCCCCTGTTCTCTGCTAAATCACATATCCTTCCTGTGCCTTGTAAAAACAAAGATTATCTTATTTAAATTAGGATACAGCCATTAAATCTCAGCTACCAAGCATGTGCAGGTTCTTGGCTGGAAGGTGCGCTGAGCTGTCCCACGCCATATAAAACCAGGAAGTTATGGGTTCATAAACCAAATTAAAGTCAACAATATGTGCAAAAGCCCGGACATTTTTATTGTAAGGTGGTTTCCATGGTAAGATAAACCCTTCTGAGATGGATGCTGGAGTGCACCCTTCCTCTCAGGGCGCAGGAGGGAGAGAAAATCCCCTCTGAGATGGAAATTATTGTCATACACTAATGGGTTGGCTGGAAGGGCAGAAACTTCTCTGGTTTAGGTGTCCTGTGCATGCTGAGCATTTCAGATCCTACTACAGACCAGCTTTTGGATCTCCTGTTGTACTCACAGCCAAAATGGGAGTGAAGAATCCCAAGGTGGATTTATAGCAGGTTTTTTGGTGATGAGGAAGGTGTGGTCAGGCTGAGCCGGGTTATTTCAATGCTCCACTCACTGGCTGGCCTGTGGATTTCAGCCAAGATGAAGATTCGAACCCTAAGATATTTCAGCACCTTTGCTAAATTCTATTTCTAACAGCTTAAATCTGACCCAGCCAGAAAGCTCAGGCCTCTGGTTTTCCCAAATCTTGCTAGTAATTAGGTGATTTCCCCAGCCGGGAATCCTGACACCACAATCCCAGGTTTCCACCTTCCCAGCGTGGGTATGAGCATCCCAAGAAGGGGCTGATGCTCACACAAGATGTTAAAGAGCTCGTTGCAGAGCTCTGTGAAGAAACCCAAACCTCAAGCAAAGCTGCTCTTCGTGCACGGGCAAAATTCGAACCTCCGAGCTGCGTGCGTGAAGCGGCGACATTTGGATGCACTTAGGACTTGGAGCAAAATGAAGGATTTAATCAGTGCATTAGCAGTGCAATATGTGGCTTTAATCAGTCCAGATGGCTCAACAGGCTCTTGATGTTTTGAACAGATTAGTTAATTAAAATAACCATTGAAGGACTAATCGACTGGCTGTTAAGAGGTGTACATTGTTCTCTGGAAAAGCATGAAGTTTTACTGCGCAGTGCTCGGTGCTACAGAAAGAAATGAGCCCAGTGTTGGGCAAAGTGGGGAGGAACAAGTTGAAAATGGACTTACTGGGAGGGGCTGCTGAAGTCTCGCGGTTTGCTGCGTTCTGAAACCTCTGCGGTCGTTACAACCGACCTGCCCTGGTCAGCGCTCGGGGATTTCTCAGCCTGTTCTGTCACTGAGTCAGAGAGAACAATTTCCTCTGCCGCCCTGAGGACGAGGTTTTCATAACTCCTCTGCACCCAGCAGCTTCCAGACTAAAACAATGGGGAATTCCTCTTCTGGAGCACCATGATCACTGGGAGCCACTGGGAATGAGCAATTCTGAAGAGCCTGAGCCTGTGCTAAAAGAGAAGCTGAGCCCTCCCAAAAGCCGGTCTGTGTGCAGCTCTGCTAATACCACTGAATCTCCTCAAAGGAAACTCACTTCTGTGTCCAGAACAGCCCAGGAGAGGATTCCACTAAGCCCTGAGAAGCGTGCGAGGAGGTAGGACTCTCCGCTCCACCGCGACATTAAGGATTGAGCCATCGGGAATAGAATGGTGAACAAATTCCCTAGAAGCCTGAAAGCTGTGACAGTGTCCTGGTGGGGAAATTCAGCAATTTGGCCTCTCAAAAGCCTGTTTTCGTCTGCAAAGCGAACAGCTGAATTCCTCCGCTGGCTGGGCTGTGCTGGAGAAGGGTTGGAAACATGTAAAACATTGCTAAGGGACAATAAAAACTTGAAAGAGAAATAAACAATGGTCTCAATATTTGTCAGAACAAAGTGCAGGAGGCGTTTCAAAATAAATGGAGTAGAAAAGAATTCTCATAACCAAAGCAAATAGATTTACGCTTGTTACAAGGAAATGAAAGCGGTGGGGTAGGTTTATCAGCGAGCTCAGGTGATTCCTCCCCTGTTGTACCTGATTTTATGGTTGCCTAGACTCGCCAGAGAACACAAGCGAGCTGCCCGCATCACTCATGCTGCTGTGGGACATCAGCACCGCGCCGAGAGATCTCCAGAGAAGCACAGACCACAGCTTTCCTCAGGATCGACCAGCTGGCTGAACAATTTGGTCAGTTTGGCAAGGTTTTCAAGTTCAAATCCACCTCAAAGTGTCGAAAATGTCATTGGGCGGGAGAGAGAGGAAGGACAGAGCAGCTGGGCTCTGCTTTCCCCTGCTGCCCTTGGCCAAACGAAATCCTTGACGGAGGATTTCAGAGGAGCGGGCACGTTGTGCAGCGCAAACCGGGGATTCACAGGGACTCTGCAAGTCGCAGGAGCTCAGGTCGTTAATACAGCCGAGAATTTCACCTCTCTGATTGGTTTTGAGCCCATCACACCCAAAGAGCAACTCTACCATGCAAGAAAAAATTGAGTTAAAGACTCAACTTTAACTCAAGAATTGAGTTAAAGTGTCTCCGGAGCTTTGTTATTTCAGCAGGAGCGGTAATGACTGCCTTGCAGGGCATCACAGTTTCAGGGTTTTGACAAATACACTACTTTGTGTGGCGTGATGAGGGTTTAGTGGAGCGAGCTGCAGTTCCTGAGGCTCAGATAATACTCACACCTCACTCTCCAGCAGCAAAGTCTTCCCGCCGCTGTGTCAGATATGTTGTGTACACACAGCGTGAAATGCAAACTGCTTCCTCCCGACACAGCGTCCGCACTGTGGTTATTGCCACACAGCTCCAGCGTTCACTCCCCGTCGCCAAAAGCATCGGTGAACTTGTTGTTCAGGAAGAGAACCGCGGTACAACCCTGCGCTCTGAAATAAACCCCCAGCCGCTTTAGGGTAGCACTGGGAAAGAAGGGATTAGATGGTATAAAGAAGGTTTTAAACATAAACATCAGAAAAGGAGAATGACGCGGCCATTGAAAGCAGGGGAAATGAAGTTTTAAAGTCAATTCAAAACTTCATCATAGCCTAAAGAACTTTAATGAGAGAACAGTGCTGACTTCTTCAATAATTGTTATGCTCGCTACTGGACTTCCAGCCACACATTCCTACAGCCCCCAAACTCGCAGGCTCATCCCTGGTCTCTGCTGCACTAAAACCGCCCAGAGAAACTTCAGCGCCTGTTACTTGGCTTGTGAGCCCCTGTGAAAACGCTCTGCCCACGTTCTGACCCTGAGCATTCCAGCAATATTCAAATGTTAATGCAAAATGTAACCTACGATATCCCGTTTTGAACAAACAGCAATCATTCTAATACACTGCAGCTCAATTACTGCCTTGGTCTCTGTAACAGGTGCTGTCAAATAAATCTCCTGACTAAATCAGTCCCATTGCAACCATTAGGAAGGCTTTTATAACCACATATTGCTGAGTGGGAGGACATTTTTCTCTCAGGTTTTTTTACTGACAGTCAGATAAAAAACATACTAATCAAGAAAGACGTGCATGAAATGCCTTGGAGGCCAATTCCTGAGGTCTCCCAGCCCTCTCCTCAGTTAAGGATTCGGTGCAAAGAGAAGCAGCCCCTTTGGATGTGGTCCAGGTTTCATCATGGATGGACTGGGAGATGCCTAAAATACTGAGGCTGCCTGCCTAGTATTTGCACACTGAGCACTTTTGCATCATCTGTGCTTTATTTTTCTGTCACTGCTTGTCCTTTCTTACCCCTGGCAGGAAACCGATGGGGATCTCCAGCAAGGGATGGAGCTGGGAGCTGGCCCCCATTAGAGAAAATATCTCTATATATATTTCTGTTATGCTACTGTGCTATATTTGCAGCAAAACCCACCTTTGTGTTCTTGCCACTTAAAAATACTGCCCCTAAATATTTCCTTCCCCTTTCAAAATGTTCACCAGAATGATCTGCGTTTCTTTTCATAAAGCTGCATGGTCCGGAAAATGGATCAAGAGAGGGACACCTGCTTAACGCAGGTTTTTCTGCCAGTGGGAGTTGATCTTTTTTCCCCCACTGCTTTGCAGGAAGATTTAGCAAGTGAAAGCATCAGCGCTTTTTGAAAAGAGAGGAGCGCTGGGACTGTCTGTTGGCATCACGCAGTACGGATACAGATGCACGACAATAGAAGATGAGCAGATAGCAGCTCTGCAACCATTATTCATGTCACTGAAATGTAAATACCGCTCCTTTGGGGGAAAAATGCTGCGAGCCAGGCAGGATAAATTGTGCAGGACTCCGTGAGGTTTCAGAGTTCAGGAAGCAGAAGGTCAATGGCAAGAGCATCTCTGAGGACAAGTCAAAGAGAGGAGAGTAACATGGACTAAACCAACAGGAAAAGTCACTCCAGTGCCACCACAGCTTGATTTCTTTGGCCTTTTTTCTCTTCAGGCTCGTAACAGATGTCACTGCTCGCAAGCGACTAATGGCAACTCTGGGGATGGTGACAAACGGGACGTGGGAGCGTGTGGAAATACTAATCAAGGCAACCAGTAGGATGCAAAGGTACAAGAACAGCGACAGTGCGGGACTGTGTTTGAAAGCCTCTGCTACACCACTTCCTTCTGGGAAGCTGCTATTTTGTTCTGCAAAGTCTATTTTATCTGCACAGCGTTTTCTGGCAAGGGCTGTACAGAGCTGGGTTATAATGAATGAAGTGAGCTGGTAACAGTTGGGTATTTATAGGCTCAGCGGGATGGTGCTCCAAAAAATCTGAAAGCACTTAAAAGTGTCTTTGGCTCCAGAGCAACTCTGACAATCTCTACCAGCTTTTGGGGACGTTTAAGGCAGGAACAAAGACACAGAAGTTTCCTGAGCTGTGTGCTGAGCATCCTGCAGTCCAGTTTGGAGAAAATAAGTTTGAACATGAAGATATAGAAAAAACAAGATTGCACGACCAAGATTACAGCGAATATGAATACACAAGCTGAGTTCTGCATGGTTTTCTGTGGAAGAGCTCACTCATGAGTACAGAGAAGGCAATGAGATCATTAGTTGGCTTACGGTAATTGAGTAAATTATTGCGAGACATATAATATAGTGGCTTATCAATGACACCAGGTGGCTTTGAGGAAGCTAAATGTCTCCCAGACTCGCAGGTGAATATCTTTGTGCTTCCTGGAGCAGCAGCCCAGGTGTGGACCAAGCAAACAAGCCATCAATATCACAGAGCTCCTGTCATTACAAACCGGTTCCCGTACGATGGCATCAATGCAGCCCAGGGGACCAAGGTACAAAGCCGGTGACCTTGCCCTCGTACGAACCTGAGCAGCGGTGAAGCCTCCACTGAGATAAGATTGTAGGTTGCAGCTGCTCCACAGGTGTGTTTGAGCTCCAGATTTCCCAGCGGCTGATTCTACCTACCTGCTGATCTGGGGCTTGCAAGACAGCAAGGTCTTTCTTGGGGAATAACTGCATTTTCTGTCTCTGATATGAGACATTTCAGGACTGAAAAACCCCAAAACCATCCAACAAGAGAGGCAAATTCTCATTGTCTTGCTCAATACAGAGCACTGGTCAGGCCAACAAAATCTATACTGCAGTCTGAGATGAGACATATCAAAGAAAGGAAAGAAGGACAATGTACATCAAGGTGCTCTCTCCAGCATCTCATCTTCCCCTCATCCAGGAGTGTGAGGTTACGGTGCTGCAAGCAAAGGTCAGATGGAAAAAACGGAGAATTTAAGAAGTACTACTTACCACAGCTGAAAGGTCCATGTTCACCATCCTCCTGTCATCCAAGTCGACTGGCTGCAGGCCGGCGACGTTGAGCTGGACAGAAGAGGTTCTGTACACAAAGCCCAGCAGCCAGTCCCCCCTAGGAGCAGAGCAGAAGAACGTGAATAAATCCTGTTGCCAAACCAATGTGATACATGACTCCTCAGAGCACAAGGGATGTCTGGACCCAGGAATCAGAGCAGCTGCTGCATTCAGGGCGGGTTCCCGGAACATCGTAGCGTTAAGTCTGAATTTAATCTTGATTCCCGGGTGCCTGGTTCATGGGTGTAGTCTCATTATGTACAGCAGGTTTAAAAATTTGCTTAGAGATTGCAATACTTTCACATATCTAATCTTTTTAATGTACTAACAGGGAGAAGTTCTCCAGCCTGCAGACAGCTGTAAACGTGATGAAGCCTACCGTACCAATGTTGCTGACATAAATATTGACTGTGAAGCTCCTTGGAGTGCTGCTGATTTATAGGTACTGTATAAATACTTGGTTTCAATGACAAAGCTAGGAAGAATTGGTTCGCACTCTAAAGTAATGCCATAAGTCACCGTGACAGTTTCAGGGTAGATTATAGCGTGATGAGAGAAGGCGATGCGACCTTTGGAAATAAGTAACCTCTTCTACACTTGGCAACAGCCTAAAAGCTGAGCACCTAAACACCGCTACACTCTATAGAGTAGATTTAAGACGTATGCGAGTGGTATTTATACTCAGCAGGTGAGATGCACCCGCACAGGTCACCATTTCTGGCTGCTCCTGTCCGCTCCAAAATGGTCTATACTACAAGTTGTAAATGTACGCAGAGCTCTGCAAACTCTTGGTCACTCAGGCATGGGTTCTTTCAAAAGCTGAGCAAGTCTGACTGATTTGGTTAAGGTTTCTCAGTAGGAACTTGTGACCCTGTGGTGAAATGGGATGGGACAGCTCTGACATCTGGCTGTCACTCTCCAGGTCCTTTCAGGCTTCGAAGCTGAAGGAGACAAGCGACAGCGGACTGAAGCTCAACAAATTGGACCCAAATGTGATCTTGCAGTTTTATTTAATGTAATTCATCTGACCTAAACATAGTCACTCCTAAAGTGACAGAACGGGGCCACAATTTGTATGAGCGAGAGAGCAGAGGAAGCAGAATCAGGTGGGGTCTTACCAGGGAATGTTTGTATAATCCTGTCCTATAATCCTCCGTATCTCTCAGTTACCTCCTTCAGCTGCCCCTCACGCTAACTGAACAACCCTCAAATTCAGCATCTGAGGGCAAAGCAGAGAACCAGCCTACTGGAATATTTTCTGAGAGTCTCGTCACCTGCTTCTTCCTGCAACAAGACACAATTTCTACATCATTTTTCACTCAGCGTTCAAGACTTGGACTTGTCAAAGCAGAGACTAACCAAATTATTGCACACCCAGAGGTACAAACACACATACTGTTTTATTCCAACAGCACACACAGGCTTTGAAACTATAACAAGATCTTTTTTTTATATATATGTTATATGAAATGAATACGCTGAGCGTTTTGCAGTGAAACTGATTTTTGTATAACACAAGAAGGAATAATATTTGCCAGGGCACATTCAGTTATATGCCACAATTGCTGTCATTTATGGCTTCTTGGAGGAACACAGAAGCACTCCCAAGGAGGCAGCAATTGCTTTTTCCTTATGTCACATAAATAAATACTGTAACTGGTGAGCACATGCAGCATCCATAAAACCTCCCGCCATTCAAAAAACAACAATTTTCAGTCTAACTGACAGATGGGATTAATAATTTGTTGTTTGAACTTGAATGCTTTTAATTCTTTTATTTAGTTCTTTTTCACAAATGAAGTACTGTGTTAGATGTATGATACTTCCCCATCTGATACCTATATATGTGTGCATGGAAGGCACTGACACCATTTTCAGCTGTCGCTGACCCAAGGGCTCGTGGCTTTACAAGCTGACTTGACTTGCAGTTATATGTTCTTTGCCAATCTTCTTGCCTGGTTATTTCTCAATTTATTTTCCCATGCTCTTATTCTTCCCCGCTTCATTCCTTCCTTTTAATTTCCCCTCTTCTAGTTGTGCTGGTGAGCAGTCTTCTTGTCACAATTACCTTCCAACTAAGTCATTAGATTTGATTCTGTTCCATGAATTCTTTACAGCTTTGGGAAGACTGCTTCAGCTGGTTCTTGCCTCTGAATCTCCCTCTTCTCACCCAGCAGCTCCCACAACTCTGCAGCTGTCTGCACAGTTTTGAAAGGCTGGTATTTGGTTTCAAGGTAACCCTTCTGTTCTTTCACATCTTTATTAAATTCGCTGCAGCTGCTCTAGCTATACCTCCTGTGTAAGTAAAATAGCTTGTTCACGTGGACTATCTTGACTAGAAAGTCTTCCTGATATAAAAACTCATCAATTTGCTTGAGCTCCTTCCCTTCCATTGCAATTTTTACATCTTGTTCCCCATAAGCAGTCCCTAATGAATTATATCTCAAAGCTTCGATAGATCTTAATCCACATTCTTTAACTATCATTGAACTTGATGGCTGTATTTATAGTCCTTTACACAAATCTGAGCTTTAAAGGGGCCTTAGAATACGTCAGATTATGCACACAAACACACTGACCCAGCGTTGAGCTGCTGAGGTGATATAACCCTGCCCCAGCATGAACAGGACCTATGCATTGAGCACCTCAGGCTTCCAGTGTAACTGTTAATGTCAAACAGCTGAGAGCTGGAGCCAGAACAGCCTTCAAGTGTCTCATGAAAACTCTCATCTCCAGTTAATCCAAGGGAGAGATCTCTGGAGGGAAGAGGCTCTGGCGCTGCTGAATCAACATACTCACCAGCTGAACAAATATTCACTTACAAAATGCTCAAAAGGGATAAAAATGATTTCAAAGTGACGCTAGCACCGCGAAGCGGAGGACTGAGCATGTACAGACCTGCAGTAGCCGTTTATGATCCTGCCCGACACCACTTTCGTGATGGCTTTCCAGTACTTGGCTTCTCCTTCCACTGGAGCTCCCAGTAAGATCACATCCTCAATGATCCCTTGAGAGTCTGTTGAGAGGAAAAAAGCAGAACAGCTCAGATTTAGAGAATATTTCAGAGGGAGAACCGACCCGGCCCCTGTCCAGAAAGATGCAGTTCAAGCAGCAAACCCGTGGGAAGTTCTTTCCACAGACCTGGGTCTGGGTTTGCATGGAGCTGAACTGTTACACTTTGAAACGGGCGAAAGGGACCGACATTCCTTATAGTGCAAATGTTATCGTATATTAAGCACGACAAGCTCTTGCCACAGTCCTTAGAGCTGAGTTAGTGAAAAACGTGACCTGCACACACAGCAGAGAACACCCAAGTCCTTAATATTGATTGGGAACTAGCAACAATGAAGGCGTTTGCCAACACGAGGTGATAATCTATCAAACTGGTTTGATTTTCTTGAAGCGTTCTTTAACGCGAATGCCCAGGGCACGACTTGCTGAAAAAGAATGTTGAATTTTAAGTGTAATAAATCTTCCTCTCTTATCAGACAGCTGCAACTGGGGAATTTCAGTAGAAATAATTATGGAATGAGAAATACTGGGCAGCTCTGCTACTTTCCTAAACTCCTAAACAATATATTAGTATCTATTAATAAATCTTCTTGGTAAAGAGAGATCAAGCAGCTGATGCCAAAGCAGTTAGATGGAATTCACAGCAGCGCACGTCTTGGGAAGTTCATGGGTATAACCTGCCAAATCCAAACTCTCCGCCGGTGGGAGAGCAGCGTTCGCGAGATGTGAGCTCAACCATCCTGTAAAATAACGTGCTAAAGTTTAAGGGGAGGCAGAAGTGAGAATAACTGCATATCGCATCAAGTTATGATGGAGAGGTGCTGCCTGGCTTGACTTTTTAAACGTAAATCAATTGGTTTCCTTTCCCTTATAGCAGTAAAAGACTCGGAGCTGCCTGCAGTGCCTGCGTCTTTCTCAGCGGTGTAAATCCCAGCGCCTGACAACAATCCAAAAGAGTTCTCGTGGTCTTAGTTCTTATTGCGAAGCAAATTTTGCACCAATCAAGCAAAGAGCAATTCAATTTTGTCAGTGTGATCCATGAGCAATAAAGTCCTGTTCCCATCATCATGAGCAATGAAAAATAAAACCCAGAGCCTCGCGAACGGGGAGCTCCTTCCAACTAAGGTACTAAATTCCACGGCCACAGTGTGAGCCAACTGAATAAACAAACAGCTAATTCATCAGGATCCTGGATGTTTGGGCAAGGTATTGGAAGCTTTTGTGTCTCTGGTCCTTTGTACAGCTTATTTCTTGCTCAGAACAAAAATGTTCAGCCTCAGCTGAAAAATACTTGTTTTCTCCCAGTGTTGACAGAGGAGGATGGAAACCCTACCAATGTATTTCACAGTTTGCAAATCTTTTATGTGTGGGCAGAATTTAAAACTGAGATGATTTGTCCCTGGGCACAGAGGAAAGCACCTCATCACATTAGTCCTCACTGGAAAAGGGTGGGATTTAGGTCTCTCTGGCCATCGTACAGATCCAGTGCCACGGAGAGTGTTTCATGGCAGAGGTTGGCAGCGGTATTCCCGGTACCCAACCCCAGCAGAACTGGTGATACTGGTCACACATGCGATTCTGTCAGACACCGTGATCAGTATGAGATAAATATCTCATGTGTGACACCTCACTCCTATCGCACGTGGTTTGGCTTCAAGGTTCAGGTTCAGGCTGTTATCAATTTTTATTGGTTTACACTTATTATTTATTAAAATGCATGGGAATTGTGATGGAAAAAAATCAGACCAATGATCTTCCTTGTGGGTCCCTTCCAACTCAGGACATTTTGTGATTCTTCCCTTGTCGTAACTTATCTCTGACGGGTCATTACTACATCTTCTGCTATAATTTCATTTTCTGGAAAGCTACTAAGCTCTGGCTTCCAAAATCATTTGTGATGAAGTATCCCAAAGGTTATTTAATTGCTTTACAGAGGAGTATTTTCTTTTAACAGAATTTGAGTTTCTGCCATGGTGTTTCACTGGATAATCCATGATTAGTTATTTGTCCTCAGAAATGCCACTGCCATCTGGATACAAAAGGCCCGCATGATTAAGCCTTGTGTTCCTTTTGTGTGAGACATCCAAGTGCAAACTCCAGTCTGTCTCAGATGTCCAAGGTCCCAGCTCCGTTCCTTCTGTGGCTTGTGCTGGAACGTGCGTGTGCAGAACGCCTTGGCAATCTGCGCCGAACACGCTGCTTTTCATCTCGCAAACAGCTCAGCTTTCGTAATTCAATTAGGGAACTGAAAAACTAGTGTACGGTGGGGAGCTGCTATGATACATAATTACGATGCTTAGATTTCTTTAGAATGGCAGCCAACCTTAAAGACCCCTAATGATTTCCTTTCACGTATTACTTAGCTACAGTCCCATGTTATTCCAGCGAGAGTCTACAGACCATTAAATAAAAGCTTGGAAATGTCTCAGCCCCTGGCATTCTTAGCACACAAAAAGAGTAGATCTAGGGCCAGATTAGGATCTGGGTTCTGGCTTCAGTGTCACTCCATTAGGATCATTCTGGATTTGATTAGATTTATTTTGAGAGCAGAAATCCTTTATCTGAGGACTTCCATCCTAAACCAGAAGTGAAGTTCTGGTACGCAGCCATCAGCTGAAAAAATGCTGACGTTCTCCATCCTCACTTGACTCTGCTCCCACCTTCTTGGGCCTTACTGAACGTTTGCCTTTATAAAGCTATTTATTAGAGATTTTCTGTGAGGCTAAATGGTTAATGAATTAAATTAACTCTGTAGGGGGGAAGGCAGGCTGCACGCACACACTCACTACTGACTCAACTCCAAGATGCTATTTACATCTACTGATCATAAATGATTTTATTCTTTTTTCTAAATTAAAAATAGAATCTATTAATAAACAGAACCACAAACGGGTAATATATTGACAGATGGTTTTATACTTGACTTTGGGGAAAAATTACCATGAAAATAGCAGATGACAGTGGCATTTCAGTGACTTAAATGGAAGGGAGGACTCGGGGAATCAGATGCGATAGCTGGAGAGAGCTTCCAATAAAGGCAAAGCATCCTCTGCTGCGATCGCAGCGGCACGTGGGCAGCTCACAGGCCGATCTGGCAGCCGAATGTCACCAAATGTCAAGTTGTTGTTTACAGACCAGGGACCAAACTGACACACTGGAGCACCTTGAGTGAAGACAGCTAATTTAATCCACTGAACTGGTGCTTTCTGTCCTATCCTAAAGGATTCAAGCTCTGCTCCAGAAAAAATCTGCCTCTTGGAAGAAAAACTGCTCTACTAGCAATAAGGAAGATGAAGGAAGAAAAGGTTAGGAGGTGAATTTTACCTTTCTCTTGAGCCATCTCCTGCAGGCAGAAGTAAATGACTCTTGCACCCAGACTGAAGCCAATTAGTGTGACAGGTCGCTTGCCCTAAGAAAGAGAGAAATGAGGAAACACCATCAAATACCGTTACACATCAATACCTGGGACGCAGAGCACTGGGGCTTGTGCATGATCTTTTAAACGTTTGAGCAATTTGGCTGATTTCTAAGGGATTATGTATCGCTAAAGCTACGAACAGTTCAGCATTCAGAATTCTGCATATCTACTTTGTGGTTTTTGATTCTCAGAAAACCAACTGAAAGGATCCAGTGATCCGAAGTTACAGCAAAGCAGATGTTTCAAACACAAACAAACCAGATGCTGCCATTGTTTTGAAATTTCCAAATAAAAGCCTAATTCACGGATCACAAATTTTCCTAGAAATGTTTCGATAAAGAGAAGAAGCAGCTGTCGTACAAAAACATCGACCGCTTCTTGATTCAACCTGAATGACAGCAGCACTGTGTGGCTGTTATAAAAAATGATGTGGGGTAAGCTTTTCTTGTGAATAGCCTAATAAGATTTTCTATAAGACAAAAGGGAGCTTAATCTCAACAACAATGCAAAATGATCTCTGTATTAACCGGGCAGCAGGTGTGCAATGGACTCCATACACATGACACTGAGTAGTTTTAGATGTTCTGACACACTGGAATGTGTTTTCACTTCTCTGTGGGCAAAAACATGGCCCACGGTGCATCTAATGTTGCACAATCACCTCTTACATTATTTTGCTGGGGCCACTTAAGTATCAGTGAATATTTTAACATCTACCTTTGCTTTCTGTTCCCAAATTTGCACTAGGTGAGTTGGCCTGGCTGTTTAATGACATAGTCAAGCCACTTGTCATTTATGCCCCGGATCATTTCTTCTTCATTTAGAAAAGCTTTAGGTTAAATGGAATGAATCTTGGCAGGAATTCTCTGATTCACTTGGGACTTATTTTTCCACAATGAACCAGATACACGTTGGTCACCTTCATGCATCTTTTTTTTAATTTTTCAGTTTATTATTGATTTGCTTCTCCCTGGAAGGATGCCACTTAATAGTTAACTACTGTGACTACAAAACTTTGCCTCCATGGGCCAAATCCCTTCCGTATGTTATTCTTGGATAATATCTAGGCACTTACCTGTTGTCGACTGAGCAGGATATGTGCTAGGTGTTTGCCTACTTCAGCAGAGCGATGGAGACACACTCCCCAGGGGTTGTCAATGACACTGGCAACAGTCAAGAGCGACGTTGGCCACGTCAAGGCCGTCACAATACCTGCGAGACACAAAGCAAACAGCACAGCACAGTCACAAACCCGGGCTGCTCTTAGGAAACACCAAAAGCAAGATGGTTCACTGAAGTTAAAAGCTAAACCTGAGACCTTTTGCCATTTCCAGTTCTTCTTTCTCAAGAGCTGATCTGAGAAATGCTTTGCTAGGCTACAGATAAGAAGGAATCTGATGTTCTGATACAGAGGCAAACAGACACTATACATGAATGTAACCTGCATGTGAAAGGTTTGTGTAAAGCAGTAAAACAGCGTAATAACATAGAGAAATAAACACAGTGACGCGTGAAGGAAGGTGTTTCCAGCTGTAATTTTGAAAGAACAAGTCAATGACACAGAGGCACAGCAATCCAAGAAAGCAAATCTAAATTACAGGTGTGGCAGAGAAGGTTCTCAGGCCAGTTCTGCAGGGCGGTGCCAATCCTGCCAGAAATCTCCTGTGTTTGCTCAGAAATCTTCTATGTTTGCTCAGAAATCTGCTGTGTTTAGGAAAGCTTCTTTAAACAGAAACCAACCGTCAAACTGCACAAGAGCCGCTCAGGCAGAACAGAGACGATTTAGGTTCTTACCTGACAAGACAGTGAATTTTAAGGCTTCTTGAGCCATCATGTTGACAAAACCATTCAGCAGGGAATCTAAGGCGTTGCCGAGCTCCATCAAGTACCTGGATTCCCAGGCCAGGCAATACTGCTCACTCGATCGCAACATGCTGCTCCACGGTGCTGTGAAGCTCCCTGGGAAAGGTTGCAAAGATGCAATTCATGTTCAGAGAAAACACAACAATGTCTGACTCCTGGCAAGATGAGTCTAGCAAAGACTCAGAAAAGAACCAGTAGGACACTGGAATATATTTATACTGTAAAATCAGGAATTATATTTTAAAATACTGTTAGATTTAGACACTGTATTTCCACTGTTTTATAATAAATTTGGGGGTTGTAAATCATGCCACAGCTTCGTCTGCCTTGACAAAGGATCTTCAGTGTGGACAGGCTCAGAGTTCATGACCTGTTCCATTGCCCCAAAGGCTGCCAAGACAGATGGGTATTAATACTAATAGTAGGTATTGAGGATGTTCCTCCCAGCATCAGCCAACAGGCCAAGTCCTGCAGCTCCATCTTCTCACACAGACCCAAGGAGGGCCGGTCCTGAGAAATTTTTATGCCATGGTCTTTCTCCTGTTTGTGGTTTTGCTTTTTTAGACATGACAGCAGATTGCTAGTTATGGAAGAAGAATGTGTGTCATTTTTAACTCCCTTTTAAGGGCAAACGGACACAAAAAGGTTCCTGAAGGGACACACTTGTCTTTGGAACGGTGCCTGGGAGCCCTCCAAGCCCGAGGATTTGGACCCCCGGTGAGCAGACAATGAGAAAAGCTGAAGCTCTGTAATGCAAAGTGAAAATAACCTTAGTCTGACAGCAAGCTGCAACCTAACAAACAACAACCTTTTGCATTAATGATAGCCAGTGTTAATTATGATGCTTCTGAATAAATTGGCAGCTGTTCAGTCAGGTTACTGAACACATCAGCAGACAGTTGAGATATTTTATATGACAAGCTATACTGGAAACTAAAACAGTACGGACTTTTCAAGGTTGCTGCCTCTAAGTTCACCTCCCGAATGCTGTGCTTAACAGGATTTACTTGACGGAACTTTCTTGCCAATAAACCTCATTATCTGGCAGATACTCAGAAGGAAAAAGACACTATTTTCTGTTAATTGCTGGAGAATAAACATAAGGTCTCAGAGATAGGTGAGACACTTTGTACTACTGCTGGAAATCATCCACCCCAAACAGACCTTTCCTAGCAAAACCAGACAGCATTTATTAACATTTATTAATCTGCTATGATTACTGCCAATCCTGCTATCACTACAACCAATTTACTGCCCTCTCTCCTTCCTCTGTTTTGATTGGGACTGTAGACTGGATTGCAAAATCTTATGTTGAGAGTCGATGTGTTTTAGTTACCAGGCCATGCAAGTGGGGGGAAGACAGGGTGCTACAAGAGCAGATGTTTGTGCCGGGAGTGGAAGAAAGACACAGCTCTCCAGGCTCCTCTCGGTTTCCCCGTGTTGTTCTTACCATATTTTCCTGCGCACAGCCATCCAGTAATTGCTATGGTGATATGAAGCTGCTTTCCTTCAGTGAGTGGGAGGAATTCAAACTCTTCGATGGCTCCCACACGCTTCTTCATCTTGTATCCTACACACAGCAGGGCAGAAACACGAGTCTCAGAAATCACACAGCAAGGACAGACTCTGCTAATAGTAGAAGTTCCTAAGAAATTATTTGGGTCATTTGGATAGGTTTATGGGTTTTTTTCCTTTCCAAAACCCTCAGCGAGTCTGTGCATTACTTAGAGCCTGGTAGCCTTAGAGCCTTCTGGGCTTGTGTGATCCGAGGGAATCCCAGCAGAAAGCTTTTCTTGCTGCAGACCTGACATCAGCTGCAACAGACGCTGCTCTCCGTGGCGGCATCTTACTAAGCTACATCCCAAATACTCTTTTCCTACATGGTCAGCAGGGGCTACACAGCATCTCAATCAGCATTGAAATTAAATTTCACAGTTGTGGGATTACACCTCACATTGCTTCCCTTGCTCTGCAGAGCTCAGTTAAGTCGTCAGCTCTGCATTTACAGGCAAGATCCTGTGACTCGGGAGCTCAGAAACGTGCCATCGCTCTCTCACCGGTAAGGCCAGCTCCAGCCGCTCCGAAAAGCGATGCCATGACTGCAATTCCAGCGGTCGAACCTAAAGCGGCTGCTCCAGCGCTCCCGATGATAGTAGCAGCTCCCGCGGCAACCAGAGGGGCAGCGAGACCCCCCGTCAAGCCTGAAGATGCAACAAGTAACATCACCAAACTATTAATCACCTTCAAAATCTAGGCAGTTGTTTCCCTGTGCTGTGTGAGGGCTGCTAATGCTACTGGAAAGGTACAAATTATGGTCCTTTTTTCATCACCAATAAAGGGGCTTTCTGAGACCCTCTCCTGGTCCTGGATCTTTGCACAGATTCTTTGACTACTTCAGTAAAAATGAAGAACAATTTAAAGGTCAAAGGAAGAATGTGTGGTAGAATGGGGGGAGCTATGCCCTGTTTGCTTAGGAAACATTGATCTAGTCTCACACTATTCTGAATTTAGACTTGAAGACTTGATCCTCCTATAACAAAAGAGCAAAAGAGGAGAAAACATTTTTTAAGGGTAACAACGTCAGTTTAATATTTCCCCCAGCCAGTGAAGCTACATTGGAATAACTTTTCCAGCTAATTATTTCCATTTTATTTTCACATGGTTGAAAATACTTCTCTTTGATTTGGGGTTTCTTCTGTTGTTTGCCTGGGTTTCTCTTGTTTGTTTGGGGTGTTTTTTTGGTATCTGAAGCAACATGCTACGCTCAGCCTGGGAAAGAAAAGCAGTGAACGCTTTAAAATTCGAGTTTGGGCTAAAAGGTGTGATGGGTTCTGCTGCCAGATGTGTAATTCAGGTACCCCCCCAGTGCTGTACATGCAATTCAGGAGCAAATGTCCAAACTGCCAGAGCAGCCTCACCTATCACTGTTCCGCCCCCGACGGTCGCCAAACCGATCAGCAGGTATCTCTTCAGCTTTCTTCTTCTTTCCTTCTTTTTTCTTGATACTTCTGCAGTTCTGTGGGGGGATTAGAAGCATAAAAGCTGACGGAAAAGCCTGACAGATAACAACGCTGCAGTAGAATCTGTTTTTATTCTCTGCAGTGTAATTTTCCTACTGGGAACAGTAAAAAGTAACAAGCAGGTGTGGACTGTGACAACACACTCAGATTTATGAGCATGGACATAAACCCACAGATTTAAATTAAAACGATGTAATTGCTGACAAAAGCCAACAGATGTTACTTACTTGGAATATCCTTCCTAATAGGGCTGAAGCTTGTAAAAAAAAGACACAAAAAATCAAAAGCATTTCAATAACTATATACTGCCTATATAGCTTAGAAAAGACCCAAGAAAGCTAAAGGGAAACAGGGAAAAGTGTTTGAAACACAAGAGAATAGGCATAGTTTGTGCTAACAAACAGAGGGATGGAATGGAACTATTTTCCAACAACAGTGTTTACATTTAGCCGCTTTTTAATTGCACATCACAATATAATAATAGAAGAGCTATTAAACACAGTAATCAGTTCATTTGTCTGTGTGCATTTAAGCTGCATTTTAACAAGCTTATCAGAAACAGGTAAATAAACCTGAAAGGAACAAATATCACTTATTAGGCACTGCTTTTGGCTTCTGTCCACTGTCTTTGTTTTCTCTCTTACAAGAAATACTTCCCACTTCAGAGGAAAGTGCGAGAAACAGGATGCTGGAATAAATTGTTTACAGAGGAAGGTTCCTTCTAGCCTGCTAATGCAGTAGTTAATCTAGGCCTTTAAACATGAGAATGTATCTTGCTTCCAAACTTGGATATTTTCCCTTTTAATCCTAGCTTAATTGTGGATTTTCATTATCCATATAATTGCCTAATCCTTCCTGGAACCCCCTAAGCGCACCGTAATTTTGATAAAGACAGTTTTAGATGAGTCCCAAACAATACACGGCTTTGTAAAACGCAGCAGGAGGAGAATGAAGCACAGCGGGTGAAATCCTCGTGCCGTTCAAGTCAACAGCAGAACTCCCGTTGAGTTGCACAGCACGGAGGCTTTGCCTCCACAGAAATCTTCCAAAAAAGATTGTGTATTACCTGCTGCACCAGCAAATGTAGCCAAGAACAACAGCGCTGCCTGCAATGGCTGCATCTTCAGCATTTTCTGTGTAACCAAGCTCAATTTCTACAAACCCACGCTCAAGGCGGTATTTGGATATGCCGCGGATTGTGCCTGCAGCCACCAACCTGAATGATCAGCTTCATTGCTCCAGGTGTTCTTTAAACCAGCCCTACAGTCTGACTGTTCATACCTACGTTGGCAATATCCAGCAATTTCTGTTCTACATAGTGGTTCATCAGCTTTTATAGTCAACGTGTTGTCACCTCGCACTGAAAATAACGACATCGAGAGAGCTGAAATACGGCTAACCTGGCTCTAGTTGCAATAAGGAGCAATTTGAGTTATGTCGGTAGGAAGATAGTTTGCAGCTAAAGCTTTCCTGAAGATGCAGTGAGTAAAACTACTGTCATGAGAACTTTTCCGTGTCGTTGCTCTCCTTCCGTAGCTGCTAGCAACTGCTTTTGACAGTTGCTTTCCTAATAGCTTCTGCATTGCAATTATCACTTGATTACCAGACTGCGCTTTTTTTTCCACTATGGTAATTAACTGCCTTTTCTGGTAATTCTTTACCCTTAGTGATCTTGGATATGCAGCTTCTTGCCTGAACCACAAATTATCTTCAGAGGGATTTTATAGGTGGAATGACAGGTCATTTTCCAATGATGAAAAGCGTCAGGAGGACACGTTGGCGAGCAAATGATGTCATATTTTCCAGTTTCTCACAGAAAGAGAGGTTCACGCCTGCAGGTCAGAACATTTTCGGTGCTGGTTAAGATGGATTTAAGTATTTGGAGCTTTTTTCTACAGATGTCCATACGTACATTTAACCTTGCACATTCTGGGCCACAGGCCAAAACACAGCAATAAAAGTGGGAGCAAAACCTTCTGTTAACAAATATCAGTAAAAATCGCCTATGCAGAAGCTGCCAAAACCCTGTGTTATTGTTCTAAAACCTCTTGCAGTAGATGGTCAAAGCTGGAAGCATCCTAAGCAGATGCTGATGGGTTCCCTGCCCCCAAAAATCTGTGAGGTCAAAGCGGTGACAGGTTTATATTCCACTTCTTTTCCCCATTGACTCCTAACTTTAAAACAAACCAAGGGTCATCAATTCTCCACAAATCTCAGCCCTGTTTTAGCCACGCAATAATGAATGTGTTCGCACAGCAGTCTTGGACTACTCTCATTATATTGTTTTTCTCTTTTCTCTAATAGGTATTTACTTCCATGGCTGCAACCACCGGATAGATACAAAACCCAATGGGTTTGAAAGCCACGCTTTTAATTATGCAGCAAAATCTTCCAGTTGTTCTCGCCTTTATCAGAAACGCTGCTGGTCTTTTTGGGTTGTGCTGCAGGAGCCACAAGTCCAGTTTATGCAGAATTAGGTACTGGAGCATCATCTTTGCAAACGACACCCCACCCTCGGCATGGATGTTTTCCTGCACTAAAGGGACAGGTTTGAGTTTGTTTCCACAAGCCACAGCAAAACAGTCCCCATTAATACCAACCCTTGCTCCTGCATGCCAAACCATGTCCTGTTTAGCAGTCCATGATCTTTGAGATTATTTTGACTTTCCCTTTTTACAGTGCACTATAAAGTTAACCTTTATTTAAATAAACTATAACTGAAAGAGACCTGTCACATGCTGGACGTCTGAACTTTACTGTGTCAGGGACGTTGATTAAAGCCTTTATTAGCACTCAGTTTAACCTCATAACCTGTTTGCTGAGTTGACAGATAAAAATATTAAACGGTCCCTTGAAAGTCCACTACAGACATGTTCACTGCCTTACATATTGCTAAACCTTCACACCACTCCTGCCTAATAAGTGAAATACAAAAATACCACATTTCTTATAGATACCAACATTTCGGCTGTTTCATATCTAAGAACTAGTGATTAAGAGAATTTATCCTATATTCATAACAGGAAAGTAGGAGTCAGGTGTATAAGTATCTAATGATGCAGATTGTTGCCCTTAGAGATCTCCCTTCAAAAGGAATTCAACAGCTGTCAAACAGGACACAGAGAAAGACAGATCCATAGAAAATCAGCAACTGAGGATCTAATCCCAAATTTATAGGAACTTACTTCATTCTGCAAGAGGCAGTTCTAGCTGAAGAATATTGGGCCAAAAGATAAGAGACACAAGATCTTTCTGATGTAGTTAAGCATAATCTACAGTCTAGGAGAAGAAACAGGAGCACGGAAATGAAGCAGGTCAGCACGGAGTAGCCTTTACCAGCTCTGATTTTAAGAATGCTGAGCTTTCCTTGAGGTTGAGGTTGGATCTAGGGAACAAATTCTTCCCCAAAGGGCTGTTGGGCATTGGAACAGGCTGCCCAGGGCAGTGCTGGAGTCACCATCCCTGGAGGGGTTGAACAGACGGAGATGAGGTTCTTAGGGACATGGGGCAGGGACAGGGCTGGGGGAACATTGGAATCAATCATGTTGAAGGGCTTTTCCAACCAAAATGACTCTATGATACCATGATTCTGTGATTCCTGCTTCTCAGCACAGCCAAAGTGCTGCGAGGGCTCTGCAACCCTCATCAAGCTATAGATGATTACACTGAGCCATGGCGGGGAAATGATCAGAGAGTGGACTTAGGCACAAGGAATCACGGCTAAGCTTTCAAGCACCGGCAGAATATTTTCATGCCATAGTCAACCCAAATGTTCTTACTCTGACTCTTCTTCTTTTTGTTCCTTCAAGCTCTCAAGCAGAGATTCCTCCAGGACTTCCAGCTCCTCCAAGGGGACTCTCAGCAGCCAGGTGACGTGGCAGATCAACACCCTTGCTCGAGCATCGTAGTACCCTTAAACAGAGGGAAGCCCAGGAAATCAATCAGTTGGCATCACAGCCAATTAAACACCGAGCAGTGCACTCAGCTGTGCTGCAGGACCCTGTCCCACACAAGCAAAGCTCCTTCCCTCAGGCCCTCTTCATCTTCTGTGTGTTTGAAGACAATTCCTTTATCTAGAGGAGAGCGTGACAAATGGAAAATCCTTAATCCCTGCAAACTTCATCCTGTGAACAGTCACTGCACCAGGTAATTGTCTCTGTGACCGAAAAAGGTCATAAATCCTTTGCTCTTCATCTTCTGTGATGGCTCTGGATAGGCTGCATCTTCTCAGCAGAGAAATGCTGCAGCAAGACCAGTCCTAACTCAAACTACCACATATATACATATCTATAGGTAACAGAACACAGTACACCTCAACAATGCACCAACGCAAGATGCAGTATCTTGTAAAAATGTGCCTCCATGCAAAACCTTTGTATTGAATCCATCTTGTTGGCAACAAGAGGGACTCTTGTTTAAAACTACACACCAGCTCACCTCGTAGCATCACCGACAATTGTTTGCATTGATACTTCACTGCTGGAGATGCAGGAGTGAGCAGTGTGCTCAGACAACACGCCACAGGGGAAATGATTCCTCCTGGGCTTATAAGCAGCTGTTCTTTAGGAAAAGACATTTTAAGTGTAATAGATTTTAAATTATTTGTGCCAAGTGTTTCTCTCAGTAGCACCTGCCAGCTTTTGTAAAGGGTTCTTGGTGCACTCTGGGATGAAAAATCTAATTGCTTTTCTAGCGGTGGGTGAAGATACTGGCAAGACCCAACTATAAAGTATGTTTCTGATACCCACTGCACGTAGATCAAATATGGGACTTGGCAATCTACTAGGTTTATTAATTTATGGCCATCAATACCACGATACCGAACTACTTCAATAGGCTTTAATGACGCCAGTTTGGATATTTGTGCTTAGTTGAGAAATAAGGACGGTATTTTTCTTTGCTTCATCCCTGATATGTGCCACGTTTTGCAAGCCCAAGCAGGGGTTTTGATGAGCAGCCTTCTTGTTTCCTGTCTGTTAATACACAACTTCGCTTTTTATTATACTTAGCCAGCTTGGCTCTAAGTTAGCGAGTCTTGAAAATATATTTCTTTTAAATTCCAGCTTAGCAAAATAAGCAGTTTTGCAATAACTGACTTGTCAATTTTCCATTAAAAATAAAGCAAGAGCAAAAATGGTACTTTGTTCTGCAGAAAAAGGCTAATCAGCAACCAGTTAGTTCCTTCCTGTGAGAACATGTTAAAACACAGAGATTTAAAAAACGCAAGGAGTGATATAAGACAGGCTTCTTTTAGAAATGAACATTTTGTTCAGTAGCCAGTCTTAATGTCATTAATTCTCTCAGACTAATCCATGTTACGCATTGTAAACCAGAAGATTATAATATAACTATAATATAATATATTATATTATATACTATATTATAACTATAATATAAGAGTAAAATCACTTTTATTTTTAATAGGCTTCACAGGACACTCTGGAAATTATTCTCTGAATAGTGGGGGTTTTTTTTCTTCTTTTTAGGCAACAAGCGATCTGCCAGGAGCTTTGTTAGGCTGAGATTTTCGTAACAGCTTCACTGCCTTCCTAAAGGAGGAGGTGGCCTGCACCCCTGGAAACACTGGATACAAACCAGAACTTTCCTACCATCGCTTTTTGCATGCCAACACACGCCATGAAGGTAAGGAGGTGAACAGCTGTTTGATTTTTAACAGGTATTATTAATCATCCCTAATATAATAGTTGGCTTTCCTGTAGTGGACACAGGGGAAGAGTGTGCTGGTTTTGTTATAAAGGAAGACAAGATAAAATAGGATGGTACCTTGAGCTTTTTGAGCATTTTAAACTATCAGATGTAAACTCATCTATGTTATTCTTACAAAGAACAAATGCTGGGTAAACTTACCATCTCTAAGAGAGAAGGATAGAAGGTCCTAAAATGAAAAAAAAAAAAAAGAATATTCAAGTTAAAAGTGGTGATGTATGCCTGGAGACATCAAAATGGGGGCATGAAAACCCATTGGACTGTGATTTAATTACTGCAGCTTCAGATCATAAACATGGGAAGCCATCTCGTTACAATATAGTAGGGCAGTGCAGAGCAAAGCCAGATGTTTCCAGTACAAAATTCTCCAGATGCAGGTAATAATGGCTGGACAGGAGTATATAATGCATAGTATATGCTGAAGCATCCTATATTATTTGTTATAGCCATCCTGTTGCAACTGAAAGCACCACGATTACACCAAACTTCAAAGTTTGGAGGAACAGGGCTTTAATCTTCCTGCCACTCCAAAAACTTCTGCTTGCTATATGGTCATAAATACTCATATTTTCAACAGAAGTAACAGGTTTGAATGCTGTTCTAATGGACCAGTGGCCCCTATTTTCTTTGGCTTTCTGGGAATTCATAGCTCTAGGCAGTAAAGCTGAAGTTACATGAAGTTCTTTTGGATTAAGTGCTCAAAACCAGAAAATTCAGAATTTATGGCCATGTGTCAAGACTGGGGGACTTGACTTCTGTGTTGGCTCTTCACCATGAAAAAAATCAGATAAATAAATCAATCCAATAGATGGTTTCTATGGACAAATCAATGAAAAAAAAGGTCAGTGTTTTTACTACTCTATTCTCCTCTTTTATTGTCACCGGACAAATTTTTAGTTCTTTATGTAACTAGAACACTAAGCACTAGCTCAGTCTAGTTCTTTCCCTCTCCTACACACAAATAAAGCACAGCCAAATTTTACAGGGAATCCTTCAGCCCTTTGGGAACACAAAATATGCAGCCAAGGATGTAGGCGGCTGCCAAAGAGTTTATGATTATTAGTCCCATAAGCTCGTAAGCAAAATTTGTATCGTAAAAATGTCTCTAATCTTTTCTCTACTGCATGAGAAGTGTAGAATGGAGAACAAACCATCCTTAACCAACTCCTACTAGAAGAGGGGCAAGCTATAGTTATTATCCAGGCAAAAGGAAGTGCCTGGACTCTAAATATCATTTTAACATGAGTTGGCTGTTTCATAAAGGAGAAGAGAGTGTTTGCATAGGGCTGGGGAAACCAAAGGATTAGGGCAGCTGAACTCCCACCTCTAGGTGCTTTTTCACCAGGTATAACCCCAAAACCTTTGCTTCCAGTATGTCAGTAATGCTTTTAATTTAAGCTAGCCACTGAATCAGGTCTCCTCTGTTCCCCTAATCACCACACTACAGAAAAAAAAAGGCTTCTTTTTAGTTCTGGCCACAATTAGTATTCAGTGCATGCACACACACTGGTTGGTGGGATATGGGAGCTGGAGAAATTAATTCCTACAAGCAGAGAAAGGAATGTAACCCCGTTTTCCCAAAGCCTGAGTGCTGTAATGACACAGGTATTAGATAGACGAACACCATCACCCCCTCCCTGGCCGCAGTTTTGTGGGAATGGTTAGCACAGAGGTGTCAAAACCCAGCATTAGACCCAGCACTGGCAGTCCAAACCAGAAAGTTGAACAAGCAAAGAGCCTGAAGTCTCCAACAAGGTGAAGCTTGTGACCTTGATGCCATAATTTTCCATGGAATAATGTAAACAGCCTTTGGAACAGGGTTATTACCATTTGTAAGCAATAAATGAATCCCTTTGTGTTGCAAAGGGAACCGTGGGTCCTGCCTCAGGTCCTGTATGATATGCCCAGTATCCTCTGTGGCACCTAACATCAAATAACCTCTCTTAAACATCTGGCCTAAGCGTTTCCATACATGTATTTCAAAAGGTCAGGGATGGATCCAGCTAATCAAGCAATAAAATGGAACTACTGTTTTTATCGCATCTACGCCAATTATCATTCTCAACTATTTCTAATTGATACAGGCTTTGCACGTATGACTGTGCAGTCATCTGGAATCCAATCAGCATTGATTAGATTAGTTTGCAAGTTTGTCTTCCCTCTCTAAGCAGCAGTTATTATTTTGAAGTTGGTGTTTCGATTCTCCCTGAGCACAAGACTGCCGCCCCTAGGATGGAGAAGCCCGGCAAAGAAAGGGAAACGAGCTTTATTCAGAGGCTTTCCCAGCTTTTTATTAATTGCTGCAAATTCAAAATTCATTTCCTGAACAACAGAGAGCATCCAGTCCACACCACAGTGGATATGTATAGAAAAATACAGGAAAATGGACATTCTAAGTATGTCCAGAGGAAAAAAAATATTAATAATCAGAACTTAGAACATTTTCACACCTGTCATCACTTCTTCACCTCTTTTTGTTGCCCTGCCTTCTCATATTGCACCCACAGCTTGTGTGTTTTGACTACTGACCTTAAAGGATTCGGTTAACCAACATTTGCCTGCATTAGTCATCTGCAGTGAATGCAAACAAAGATAAAACCCCACAATCCTCAAATTTTCATTGAATCCACGGTGAGCTCACCTTTAGTCTCCTGACCTCATGTGTCAACTCTTCAGCATGCTAAGATGGAGGGAATTCAAAAATTGAGGCACTAACGCTGACGGGACCCTGCCACTGGACACACCGAGCAATTGAAGTGTGTTTTTGTTAAATAAACAGTAAATGCTGCATCAGCAGCACCTGAAGACAAAGAAGCAAGAGCACCATAAAGCAACATGTCAAGAATTCACAAAGCTTTGTCCCGCAGCTTGTTTATTTTCAGGTAAGATGTTACACTGAAGTCTCCAATACCTTGCAAGCCTCTGCTGCCTTGCTCTACAAAAGTCTTTAATTCTATCTTTCCTTTGACAAAAATCAATCACTTTGGCCACACACCTGACTGCATGAGGTACTGATGTTGTGGCATTACACTGAGAGCTATTCCTGATCTCTGCTTTCAACTAATCAAAGAACTGTTGTCTGCGGCTTCTGTGTTTCACCTGAACCCAGGTGATAAATGCCTCACCTCTCCAGCTCAGAGCAAAATACCACACACTCCCACTGATGCAGACCCGCTTTTGTAAAAGCACATGGAGCCCTGGTGCAACGTAAGCTTGGAGCAAGCACGAGCTAAATTTCACCAAAATTTCACACTTAATAAACTCAGCAGCAATGCAGGAAGACATGCCTAAATCTAGAGAATCCACCCTGAAGCAGAGAGAATGAGAGAAACAACCTCGGAAACAGCAAGCCATTTAAACACAGAAAAAAATGAGTGTAGATTTGTTGATTTTGGGCAAACAACATCAAACAGCTCCTCTTATTTTAGATCTGTCTAACTTAGTAATTAAGCTTAAGATTGTCTGTCAGTGTACTGTTAAGAGGACTTTGGGCACTATAACATTCATATGTTCAGAGCAGATCCTCTGAGGCCTTTTATGGACTCACTAGGAGACATGAGAGACGGCTGAGATAATGGGAGCTGGTCACGATGAACGTTCACTCCTATCATATCTTTACTTACGCAGCCATGTCCTCGCATCTGCTGTTCTGTTGGGCCGTTGCTAAAGGTGAGCATGTGATAACTATTACTCAATACCAGAGCACTGTCTGCACGCAGGACGCCTCGCTGTTTCCTTGTGTGCAGCAGACAGCACGGGGCGCGAGGTGACGGCGGCTGCGTTACATGTGGCATCAGCAGCAGCCAACCGTGCTCTTCGCCCTGCATAACGTGGGCCTGGATGAGGAGATATCGTCCCCAGATGAGGCTCTGTGGTGAAGGTGAACGCCACCCAAATGCTTTGCCTCTTATCTTTACATCAGCTCTTACATCAGAACATTATAGAGTAGTCATAGTCTCATTCTCGGCAAAAGAAAATAGTCACGATAACTTATTTCCTCCCAGCCAAAGCTGACTCTGGAAAAAAGACTTTGCAAATGGTGCTGTTTGGAGCATGTATGTTTTGCATTACAGGATGGTGAAGAGGTTTGGAAACAAATGAAAAACAGGTCTATAGTGTTCAGTGTTTCACTGTAGAACACAGATATGAATCAAAACCACTGCAATAATAACTCGAAGTAAAAAGTTTGACCATTCTCTGTTCTGTAGAGCAACAGCATCAAAGACATAAAATGATAATTCAACAGAGAGTAATTGTGCCTCATATTCATTGCTTCCACGAGCTGTTAATGGATAGACAGACAACCAGTCACCCACACAGCTGCTCAGAAGTATATGCATATCAGAAATATTGATTTTACTTCCTTGACTGTACAAACAGAACTTCAGTTGCAAACAGATAGGTATGACAAGTCTCTTGCAAACAAGAGCGAGGGGAGCACAGGAACTTACTTGGGTAATGACAACTGGATTTTCTTTCAAGATGGGATCCTTCAGCAAAATCTGGGCAAAAGTTTCTGTGCCCTCACCTCCTAAGCCACTAGCAAATGCTGTCATGGCAGGTAAGACAGCTTCGGGCAGGTCCAGCCACTTCACAAAGCCCTCAATAAATTCCGTCCTGAAGGAGCTGGAAGGCAACAGTAGCAGTTAAAGCTCTGTTAATGGATATTTTTGCAAACTTTGAGTGATCCTTGGTTTCAAATATTTATCTGTGGCTGTTCACACAAAAATCAAAGCATTGTAAGACATCAGACCTTGCTTCCATACATACTCCAAAGTCTGCAGAATTAAGGGATGCGATTTGTGCCAAAGTATAAAAATCTTAAATCCATAAGAAAAAAGGCAGTGCACTTAAGAAAACACTTAATTTCAAAAGGATCTTCCACTCCTTGACCTTCAGAAGACCCCACACAGTCTGATATCAGCTCTGCCTGCGCTGCTACCCAAAAGCCGCCTCCTTTGCTCGCCCCTTGCCAGCCCGTGTCGTACCTTTGCTCTTTTTCAGGGAAGAGATGTGCCAGAGATATCCCGCACAGCGCCGCATAAGCAAATCTTCCCGGTTCGCCCAGCTGCTGGCCCAGGAGCACACATGGTTCCTTTTCACTCTCCTGTTCAGCTGAAGTTTCCCACTTCTCTTCCGCAGCCATTTTCACCTGCAAGTTGAAAGAGGAAAAAGAAGAAAAAACAAAAAAGACAAGCAGTTGGAAACCAGGAAGCAAGGAGACAAATTGCCTTTGGCTTTTCACTGTCACACTTGCTGTCACTATTAAGTCAAGTCTGTCAAGGTCCAGCTTGTGCATCCCCCCCTAACGTGGTGCTGTGACCAAAGAAGACAATGGACTTTCTGTTCCCCAGTTCTCAAAATTTTTGCACAGAATTAGCCTGCAATACTTCACATAGCAAAAGGAAAAGTCCCCTCCGAGATGCAAAGAGGCTGGGCTCCGCTCAGGCGTATCATTCATGTTTACTGCAAAAATAACCTGTACAATAAAAGCTCTGCACCTGGTGCAGGGACCAGTAGGGCTGCCTGGGAAATAATTTGCCTCCCTCATCCTCAATCCAAATTGCTCCTCTGTTCGTTTTGCTGACGGCGTTAAGAAAGTCGAGTCCAGCTGCAGTCTCCGATGAGGCCTTTTAATGCCTCCCATGGCCATTGCTTTGCTTATAACATTCTCTCCTCTATATAACCTGCTGCTGCTTTTTTTCCCCAAATAGAAGATCCCTGCAGCACACGGACCTTGAGCTGGGCCAAAATATTACTTTTTAGAGCGCAGACATGCGCATTTCCAACTGAACAGCTTACAACAGCTCCCTGGAGCTCTCTTCATGATACAGGTGGCTAACGGAGGTAACTGAAATCAGGCAGACATGATGACAGCTCATTTCACAATTAAACAGGGCTAACGATCTGCTCCAAAGCTCCATCACATCCCCTGAAATGTCTACTGACTTCACCAAGATTCAGTCAGTTTCTAAGGGGCCCAAATCACCTATTTCATTATATAATTCCTATTTAAATGTTTCCTTTCTTCTGAACCCTGTAGAAAGCGGCTAAAAAAGAATTAGAAGCCCGTAGAGAATCTCAGAGGATGCAGACACCATTTATGGCATAGTTTTGGAGTCCTGTAAGAAAGAAATGCAGCACAGGAGCAGCTCTTTTTAAAAGAGATTTTATTATCCACATGCTGTCTGTCACAGTCTCCCAGGATAGGCGTCTGTCTTGCCTTCTCGCTCAGGAATTTATGGGAGGGGATGCAGATTCCTCAAGGCTCGCGCTATTTTAACTGCTGCTGTACAGACGCAAGGAAAATCCATCACTCGAGGGCTGATGGTTATTGTCGCTCACACCTCTCTCCCTCCCAATAGCATCTCGGTGCGTTTCCATGGAAACATCACACTCCAGCAACAAGGGAGCACAAAGTCTGCAGGAATAAACTTATTTCCGTACCAACCAGAGAAGGGAAGGGCAAGATTACGCTTCCCCGGGGAGGGCGGGTACCAACCTCAGCAGCATTTATGCCGCTGTGCAGGTGGCATGAGACTTGTCTTCATGCTTTCCAGGACTTCCCTACAAAAAAGGAGCTCCAAACCTCTCAGTTCAACCCCAAAATCCATTTAACATCACTCGCTACGCCTTCATCTTCCTAAAGCATCCAGGCTCACAGACCGATTTGCCCAGAAATAACCTAATGCTTCAAGTTTCAATAAATTTACAATGACTTGGCGTGTCTGCTCGCCTCTGGACACAGATTTATTAGCTTATTACGGGAATAAAATTGAAAATTATATTGAAAATAAAATTTCCTTCCCTGCTGGGATAGATTTATTGATTTGTTAGCACAAAAGGCTCATATGAAAAGTGAAGGAGCTAAAAAGAAATCAGAAATGGTACAACTATTTAACCTTGTTTCCCAATAACATAAAAAATGTAACCAATTATGGAGTGACACCACAGTGGCTTCTTGCATGCAACTTTATTGCCATCATGCACAAATACTTCATAGTCCTGTGCCTTCCTGAGAAAGCTTCTGAGATAGTTTTCTTTGCTAAAAGGTGCTCTGATCTGTACACTTGACGTGCATCCTTCAATACAGCTTTCTATTTCTTCATAAACATCTGGGATAAAATGGGCTTCGATTTTCAGACACACAGCATAAAAAATGGCAACATGTGATTTAGTAAACAAAATTTGGGCCAAGAAGTTTTGCCATTAAATCCAAGATGAGGAAATTGAGAGCTAGAAATATATCCTGAAAGTTGTTTACAGCTTGTGGCACTGGAATTCATGGCTCTGTCTCAAACAATGGGATTCAGCAGTCAATAGTATTGCCCCATAAGCTGAACCATCACTTGAAAGAGAGATTTTTTTATCACTTCCAGCACTCACTTTTCACACAAAACCCTTTGTTTTCTGGAGAGGTGGTGTCTTTTATACAGCAGCTCCCACAATCCTATTTGGAAAGGGGAAAGAGAATCCTTTTGTGGATCTAAGGCTGTACAATCTGCATGCGTTCCTTACTGCTAAAATTATAAAGATGCTGGTATGACAAAAGTGACCAAAACACCAATATGTCCATCTCAGAGACTTCTCAAAAGTTAACGAGGTGTCTCATTAAGTTCAGAGAGGTGGTTGTAAGTAATTATCAGATGGAGCTGGCCAAAAAGTCCCTTAGCAAGGACACTGGGGGACAGTGTGGCTGAATTATGGTTGAGCATCACACACCGTGACTGCAGAAACATTTTGCAGATAAATTTTCTTGGGGGCTTGCATGGGGCTCTGCATTTTCTTACATCCTGGGAGCACCACAGCCTTTGCTTTTAATCCCTAGATACGAACACGGAACACAATTAATTCAGTCCCGGATAAAATCCCTTATTGCCACAAGAACATGCAATACTGGCAGGCACTGCAGAGACATGTGCTAAATGTAAAACACATCAGAGACTGAGGGGACGGGGAAAACTAGAAGCTGAAGCAGCTGCAGAAGTGAGCGGGTTTGATTTGGTTAATCCAGATGCTGGTAGCAGAAGCGATGTCAGTTCACAGAAGGTGGGAAAAGCTGTGGAGAGAGAGAAGACCAGCAAAGAGCAGGAAAAACATGAAGGAAACACCTCAGCTGGGGGAGCTGTGAGGAAAGACATCTCCAGAACTGCTGATTTTCACTTTTATCGCATGCCCCTTGTGTTTGAGACCTCTGCTGCTAGAATACAGGGTGGTTTTTGTTTGTTTGTTTGTTTGTTTGTTTTAGAAAGTGGCACTTTTGACAACCGCTGAGGACACCAGCCCTCGGCCGCTTGGGGAACGCCGACACCGCCCTCTCCTCAGGGAACAGCCTGAGGAGAACGTCTCGCCCGCTCGACCCCTCCGCCCGCGGAGCTGCACCCCAGCCGTGCCCAGCCCCTCTCCCCCCAGCCCCCGCCCGGACCCGACCTGTTGCCGGTCGGGCTTCGCACAGAGCAGCCGCGCTCCTTCCGCCGCCGCCGCCCGCCCCTTCCCTTCCCGTCCCGTCCCGTCCTGCCCGCCGCCGCTACGCAATCGGCGTACGGCCGGCGCGCTGCGCTGGGCGCTCTAGGGCTCCCCTACGCGATCGGCGTAGCGAGGTGCGTAACTTGTGGAACGCGGAGCTGCTGAGGTGATGGCGTGGGCAGGCGGGCAACCCCGGGCCGGCCCTTACTCGGCTCCCGGCCCCTTCACCGCCGTGGTGGTGGGTCCGTCTCCACCACGAGAGAGTTGCTCTTGGAGATAGTTGCTCTTTCCACTTTTCCCAATTTCATCTGCCATCGTGGGCCTTGTTCCCCGCGTTGGTGGCTCACTCAGGGTTAAGGACCACCTGGGCCCCAGCCAGTTTTGAGGCTCTTCTTTCCTGAGAGAGCTTCTCCCTCCCCGAGGGAGGGTTGGAGAGGTAGGGACGTGCATTTGGTGAAGATGCTCTCAGGTTGCTGCCTCAAGACTTCTTTGCCACCTCCACGCAGGACAGGTTGGTGTCTCTGAGGAAAATTAAAGCATCTGTGGTGTCTTGGGTGGGGTCCCAAAGTTATATGAACAGAAGCTGAAGGATGTGTGTATGTATGTATGTATATGTATATATATATATTCACTCATCAGGCAAATATGAGGGCTGTGTATGTGTTGCTTCTGATAGCAGGGAGGTAACTGGCACAGGCAGCTTGGGAGGATTCACTCTATTGTGGTTAATTAACCTTGCTAATTCCTAAGGCTTTGGACTTGGCTCAACTATTGGAGCATAAGGCTTTTGCATTATGTTTTGAGGGTTTTAAGAAATGCATTTGCTCTGAGAGCAGTCTCAGGGTGGAACCTCAAATTCAGTGCATAGTAAATTTTGGAGAAAACATTTTTTTTTCTGGAAAAGGAGAGTTGTTTTTCTATATGATTGCATTTCACAAAAAACTAATTTTGGTTCCTTGGTAGCTTGGATAAACGATTTATACCTTAAAATGTGCTATTTGGGGCTTTGTTATAAATCAGTTTTTTAAAAATCCAGGTACCAGTATTGTTTAAAAGCAAATACCATGCCCTGGTTGCTGGTTAATATTACACCCCCTCGGGTTTACTCACACAAGTACTCATGTTACATGTATGTATTTTAAACAGCATCATATAGTCATTAAATGTGACACTGAAGGTCAGAAGGTTCAGTTAGTCCTGGTTAGGGTGCAGAAGTTGTCTGCTTTACCTGTGACTTCAGTAACTGCACAACACAATGGACAAGTCACGACTTGTTCACAATAGGCGAGGAATCACCTGGACACAAATCTGTGCTTTCAGACCCAAATCTGCAAATTAGTTTCTGGTAGATTTGACAGTTCAGTGTTTGAGGACCTAGAGTTCTCTTTGTACAGAATCCGAGTGATGTGGAAGTGTGAAATGTGTTGTTAATATTTATTCCGTGTTTATTTTTGCCTGTATCTGCGTGATAATGCAGAAGAGCTGTTAACAGTGGACCAAAACATGAGTGGAATGACAATTAGGAGTGTGTTTTACCAGATGTTGTAAACTTGGAATCTTATTGTATAGTTTAATAGTAATCAAAGCCAGTACAATTATGGATATTTTAAAGTTCTGTAGATATAGTGATACTTATATTCAACAGTAATTTAGAACACCTACACTCAGATTTTTTTCCGGCGCTCTCTTACATAAGTAACTAGTGACTGGGGTGGTTGATGAGAAGCCTGAAAAGGGACTGGGATTGGGAAAGTTGTGGCTTTGGGAGGGGTCCTGTGGGCAGGGGACAGAGTGGAAGCACAGCATGATAAAAAAAAGAACCTGGCTAAAGTAAATGCATTGTTAAACAAAACACCTTGGAAGTCTCTGGTCCAGGATTCCATCTATACAGACTATAATCCTTAAATATTGCTGCTGGGTTTTATCATGCTCTTAATGTCTCGATGGGATTCTGTCTCTGTAAATCACTGTTCTCTGATATTTACTGAGTTTGAATGTTACTGCCTGGGCCTGTTTCTCATTATGACCCTCTCTCTTTCAGCCTCCAACATGTCACCTCATCACTATGAAGCTGGGAGCTGGCTACATAAGGTAAGCAGGGCAAGGTAATGTGGAGCTGCAACTTTCTTCCTCAAAACCCTGGCGTGAGTTAAAACTGAGTACAAGCAAATCCTTTGCATTTTGGAATAGGAATACAACTTTGTTGGCCTTTTCTCCATAAACCTAATTGCTCCTTCGGAGGTTTGCATTGTCATCGAGCCTTATCTTGTCAGATGAGAATCAACAGCTGTTATAAAGATATCGGCTTCTAGGGCCTAATGGCTCCCACCAACATCCGTGAACTCTGAATCAGCAGATTGTTCAACATTTCAGTTGAACTGCTGAACGCAGGTTTGGAAGGTGCTGATACAAAGCGGTGGGGGTGGAGATGTGGGCTTGCAGGGCTGATAATCTTACCGTCTGGATCCATAGGGATTTGTTCGGAGGGCCAGTCTCTCACTGGTGATGGCACAGCACGCCTGCTTCTTTCCCACTGGTGCGTGTTGCCTTGAGGAGGCCCTTTTCTGTTGACCATTTTTGTGATAACTGATGTAATAAAATTGGATGCACCCTTTTGGAGAGGCAGGGTGATGGGTTACAACCGAATTTTTCCTGTTCACGCTGATTCTCTGGTTTAATTTGGTCACATCCACATGCTGACAAGCCCACATGGGCTGGCCGGGCTCCATTGTGAGTGATACTGCAGACAAAGGACGCTGCGTTTAAAATCTTCGTTACATTTCTCGACTGATGATAGCAAACAGATACTGGGTACGACTTCTACACCCTTCTGGAGCTGGAGGTGTTGGGTATTGTGCTTGGTCTCTTCTCCTCTTAGGCAAAATTCCCCAAGTTTAATCTTTTTTTTTTTTTTTTTTTAATTGGGATTATTTTATGGCTCTAGTCCAGTTCATCTTTGTCATCTTATCTTTAGGACAGTCTGTTTCTTCCTTACTATCTGATCATTTGAATGAGATCAGTGTTCTGCAGCAATTAGCACGCAATCAGTTATCTACTAGATATCTGCTCTGATGCATTCATGCACACTAGATTCAGGCCAATATTTATATGTTTGTTACGCACCTTCACCGTACCAGTCACTCACTGGTGCTAGTGAAGGGAACTCGACAGGAAAATTGTCTATGAGTTGAAAGACTTGGCGAGAGTTTCTGGAATTATTTCCAGTCCAGCTGAATATCTGGTCCGGTCTTCTTGTATTTGGAATAATACAGTATTTGGGTTTAAAACTACGTGTCTTCTACCAATTGCAAAGCTTTTTTCTGTTTGGTTATTAGCAAATGTTACTACATATGTACTTTGCAATAGACCAGTTGCTGTCCAAATATGTGAGGGGGGGGAAAAAAAGGCATTTATTTCCCTTGAAGCTTCGTGTTCTTAGGCAGAAAATAGGCCCGTTTTTTCTAAGACTCCAGGAGGACAGCAACTCCTTACCCTCTTAGTCTAATCTGTTTTATCTGCTGATGAGACACTGTGTATATTTATACACTGAGCAACTGGAGTACTTTAGTTTCCATTCTTATCGAACACAAATATTTACCACAGGCCTGATCCAAGGTCTGCTGAGATCCATGGTGCTCTTAAAAATGTACCTTAACTAGACCAATCTCCCAGTTTTTTTCCAATTTAATTTTAGTTGGGTTATAGGATATTTTCATAGCAACTAAGTATTTTTTTTTTTTTAATCAAGGAAAAAACCCAACATGGTGCTTTGATTTCAGGAAACTGGAAGTTTCCTTTCAGTCAGAAAACTGTGAAATGTTTTGACATTAGTTGTCAGTGAGGAATTGAAACACAGAAATCAGTGAGCAATTAACATTATTCAACTTTAATGGACATATTCCATATAAAAATATCACATGTAGTGTGGCATAGCGATGGACAGATTTCAGTTTAGGAGGAGAATTATGGGGCATCTCCAAAGGCAATATCATACTTAACATAGAGAGGGCAAGAAAGGAGGTGATGTGGGTAGCCAGAAAAGGGCATTTAGGTGTGAGGAACTATCTCTGTACCAAATAACACAGGGAATTTGGGAGTGTCACGAGTTTTTGAGAGCCTTGCCATTTGCAAGCCACAGACTTGAGATTAGGAGTGTTGATGTTGCCTCTCCCTCTCTAGTTTTGTGGGCACCAGGTGACACAAACTGACGTCTCCTTGTCCCAGCCCCACTTTCCTGTCTCTCCCAACAACCATTTGGGCAGTGATAGAGATTAAAGTGATAATCTGGGTTACAACTCCTCTTTTTCACTGAGACTAGGCACCCAGTCGCTGGTTTAGCAGTTGTATTTCCACACATTGTCACCAAAAAAAGTGTATGTGTGTTAAGCAAGTTGGAAAACACAACCGCAGGTAGGGATTTTCACAGGACGTCATCTCTCAGTTATGTGAGATAACGTTCTGCAGTACTAATCAGGGGATGACACAAACAAGGAACAACATGACAAAAGCAAAACAACAAAATTACTAGTCTGGGATAAAAAATTGTGTGGAAAAGCTACAATTTATATCTTGTCAATATCAACACATAAATATTTTACGGATTAAATATAACACCAATGTGCATTGCCATTGCGCCAGCTTAGCCCCCTGTTGGATTTATTACAGGAACGATTGCTTTCAAAGTCCAATAACTGACTAGCCATGTGCCTGACATGCAGCTTTGCAGGCAGGACCGGTCCATTATCACGCACGTTAAACCGTTTTCAGGCAATAGCAGCGATGTGGGTCTCTTTCTGGCTGGAGGCAAGCAAGTCCCTCTTACACCACCAGTAGAATTTTGGAGTGCAGCAAAGCACCATAGACAGGACCAACCCCAAAGTGAGCATGAGACAAATTACCCATTTTATCAGCCCCGAGTATGTAAACGGGAGGATGAGGATGGTGAGGATCACCACAAGCAGCAGGAGCAGCACAAGTCTCTGGATAGCCAGTCTGTTGTCTGCTGGAACATTTTCAGCTCTGTATAAAGTGTCTTGGCTGCTGTGAGTCCAGCTGTTGCTGTCCAGCCCTATGGCAGAGACATGCACCTCTGCATTTGAATCGGGGTTTTCCAAGTGCTCCATGATATCTTCTTTGTTTTGAAGTGTACGGATGAGCCCTCCTGACACAGACGTGGCTTTTCGGCATAGGGGGCAGGTGATGATCCAGGTGTTTTCTTCTTTCCTGAGGATCAGCTTGAGGCAGATGGCGCAGAAGGCGTGATGGCAGTCCAGGAGCTTTGGGACTCTGTAGATGTTGTACTTGTTGAAGCAGATCAGGCAGTCCATATCGATAGACGTAGTGGTTGGACACTGCTGGTTCATGTCCATACTGCACTCTTCGGGAGAGTTTGAGTTTGTTAGCATAATGAGAGGCTTGGGGTTTGCACAGTCTCCTTCCAAAATTGCTGTCTTAAAGGCATCAGGACTGTCTTGCTCTGTGCCTGAAGGTCTCTCCATTTCTTTACTATGTTCTGCAGTGAGTTCCAGCCTCTTCACGTCTGTAGCGTTTTCTGCTGGGGCTCCTGCTCTGCTCATTTCTGCAGCATGTTCTGCAGCGGGCACAGGACTGTCCTTTTCAGCCTGCGCCGCTCCCGGAGCCATTGATCCATTTTCATCCAGCTTGTCGGTGGATTTCTCCATGGAGATAAACCTCAGTGCAGTTCGTCTTCCCTTAGCTGAAGGATTTGCTGAGTTTCTGGCTCCTTTTATAAGTTGCTTTATTCCTGTTGTATGCGTGATTGATTAGTGACAGCTTTAAGCATGTTGAGCTCTTACAATACGATGTTTTTATGAGATAGGGACCTGAGTTAATGATTAACTTCATGGCCAAGACATTTTACAACAGCTGATAATATCCCCAAGCAATTCGTGTCCAGAAGCAGATCTCGTGGCGTTAACAGACTGCAGCTTTGGCCACTGTGCTAGCCAGACACTACCGTTACTACTAAATTAGTACTTTATTTGTTAAAAGCAATTTCATCGGTCTATAACCACTGCTTTGCTGGACAGTGGCAGATTCAGGGGAATTATCTAATAATTACATCAGTGTGCTGAATGCAGTACTTTGATTAGAGAGAGTGTGAGAACCACCGATTTTGCATGCTCTGGGTTGGGAGTCTGTTCTTGCTTTAGTACTACTATCCTAGAGCTGTTATCCTACAGCACAAAGTATAGAATGAGGTAGAGATTATTTATATTAAGTGTTGAATGTCCAATTATTATCAACTCTTTTATTGTAGGAGCATCCCTTTTGGTTTCAGTCACCAAAGGGCTTCAGGTGTGGACTGAAGCATGACTTAGGGTCTCACAGAGCCCATGGGAGAGATCTGAAAATTAAAAGCAAGGTAGGACCATCTTCTTGGGGTTTTTTTTGCATTCCCAGGACAACCTCACGCATTCAGGAGTGCCCTTTTGTTACGTGGTTTGGTGAATATTCAGCTGAAAAAGGCAAAAAAAAAAGCCTGAACAAAATCCCCCACTCTTAACTTCTCTCTGCCTTTTTATTTGAGGCATAAAATACAGATAGTTTTTCAGTACGAATCCTGTGGAAGGAAGGAAAGGTTGCTAATCCTCAAAAGCTCAGGTCAGCATTACTGGTAGAAGATGCACAGTCTGTAGCCTCAAGTGCACCTTAACACTCATGCTGTCTGTGCTACCATGTACCAGTGCTTCCCTCCAGCAGAGGAGCAGCAGGAAGAAAAAATGAAACAACCGCAATTCAGGAGGACACAGAGTTCAGGAAGAGTCTAATCTCATGAACTTGCTGGTGGGGAGGACGAGGTGAGAAGAGCTTGTTCTTCTTTGCTGAGAAACAGGAGGTTTGTTGTAAGCAAACTTCGGAAAAGTGTCTGGGCGTTCCTGCTGTATTTCTGCTGACGTGGCGTGTGGCAGCGTTTGGTGGAGTTCTGGGTGACCCCACGTTTAGGAGCCCGAAGATCTTTCGGTTGCAAAAGTAGGACTCGAAGTGCAAGAATGTCTGGAAATGAGCTGGTGCACTGCAAGGCTCATTTGTGTTTAAAAACATGAGGATTTTCTATTGCATTGCATATACCTCTTTATTAGTAGCTTAACACGTAAAAAGAAAAGATCTGGGAAAGTAGAAGACACGTCTGCCATTTTTACAACGCTTCAGAAATTTCAAATTTAGTCTTTCAGTTCCCGTTTCCAAAATGGAACTGTCTTAACATTTATGGATTCTTAATTATTAGAATAGGGTGAAACTGTCTGGCAGATGTTGGGAAGCTAGAACAGACACCCAAGAGGGTCAACTACACCCATCTTAAAAACTTTACAACGTGCCTCCATGTGTGTTTGTTCGCTCTTCTCGCAGCAGGTGACTGTTGGGTGCCTTCTGACGGTACGTGATGGAAGTTCGGAACTGGTTGGGGTGTGGTTGGTTTTGCTACAGCAGCGTGTGGTTTCTTTGCTCTGTTTTTATTGCTTGTATTGAGTAAAAAACGTCTGTTTGTTGTTGTCCTCCATTGATTAAATTTTCCTCCAAGTGTCACAGGACCTGCCCTGATTTTGCCGTAGATTTGTCCTTCATGTTGCAACCATTGATCGCTGGCTCACATAGCCCTTTAATGCCGCTTAGGCTAATTACTGCTTCATTAATCATTTGCAGTCAGTTTATATACTCATCCTGTTTTCCTACTTTCAGTATGTTTGCACAAGAAAATGTGTTTCTACGGGCTTCTCCTGGGCTTGTTTATGGCAGAAAATGGATATAAAAGAGCATTTGTGTCACTTCGGGGCAGAATCCTTGCTTGTCGTAGGGCTTTGAGCACAATAATAGTCAAAATATTGCCGATGGTCCCGTGAGCTTTCTCCTGTGCTCAAGCTGTGTTTCAGATTGTTGTGACAAGAGGAACTGAAAAAAAGAAAGGTGACTTAAAAATTCTCTTGATTCCCTTGTTAGCGTAACTGTGTTCTCGTGGTGCCACCTCGCGGGTAGTCAATCTGCTCCCCTCTTCCTTTGATCCCTAAAGCCCTCCGCTTCCCCCAGCAAAGGGCCTTTGATCCCTAAAGCCCTCTGCACCCCCTGCCTCATTTTGCCTCCTGGGACACCTTCCTCTCGCCTCCCTCCTCCTCCTCTTGGAGGACTCCCCACGCCGTGCCTGGTGTAGAGCGGCCGCGCTGGCGCCGCTCTTGCTCCGCTCTCGATGGTCACGTAAGGAATGCCGTTGTGCGCAGGCGCGCTGTGCGCCCCGCAGGATGTCCCGCAAGCAGGCGGCCAAGGCCCGGCAGGGCCCCGGAGCCGGGAAGAGGCGGCAGCCCCGGCAGCACCCCCCCAGAGCGGCTCCGGACCCCGATGCAGGCGGTGGAGGCCTCGCCAGGCAGCTCCGGGCCCTCGGTCTCAAGCTGCGGGAGGTGCCGGGCGATGGGTGAGCGCTGCGGTGGGTCTCGCCGGCACCCCTGGGGCTGACACTTCCACCGGCCTCCTGTCCCCAGGGACTGGGGGCTTTCTCCTCCCCGGGGTGATGAGGAGTCTGCGTTCCCGGGGGCTGAGGGCTTTCGCCTGGGTATTGAGTGGGGCCAGTGCTCCAAAGGGATGGGGGCTTCCCCTCTGTATCCCACAGGGATCAAGCGATCTCGGCCCTGTGGTTGTGCAGGGCCGGTGTCCCCTGGGGCCGGGGGTTCTGCCGGCCCAGGCCTGGTCCCCGTGTGGGCTGAGGGCACCACTGGGCTGCTGAGTGAAGCGTAGGAGGGTCTGTAAGTACGAGGTGAAAAGGGCATTAAGACGCGTCTGCTGAGAAATTGCTTGGAACATCATTGGTTTGTCATTTGTTGTGTTATTTGTCTCAGCGTCAGTTTAAGACAGTTTGGCCCAGTGTTCCTGCTGCCCTTGACTCGTTGGAGCTAATGACATGTTCGCTCAAAACCTCGTGTTCTTGCCAGCAATTATTCTAATAGTGACAACTGTTCAAAGTACAAAGAATGGGTGCTATTTCATATTCATATCTTTGTTGAACTTCCTGGACAGAAAAAACACAGCTCTTTTTCTTTTTCTTTAACACCATATACCTTCCACCGCTCTGCCACAGTCATTTATATAGCGATGTATCTGTTAGCTCAGTTTCAGACACACTAACTTGTGGTTTTTCTCTGTGTAGCAACTGTTTGTTTCGGGCACTTGGTGACCAGCTCGAGGGTCACTCTCGGAACCACCTCAGACATCGCCAGGAAACGGTGGATTACATGATAAAGCAGCGAGAGGATTTTGAGCCTTTTGTGGAGGATGATGTGCCCTTTGACAAACATGGTACGGTCTCTGCAGGGCGCTAATGGAAGTTGTTATTGTGTAATGTGATTAAATCTCACTTGAGCACCTTCCTACTAAACATTTCCTCGTGCCAGAACTGTGTTATGGCTCCTCTCTAGTTTTCAGAAACAGTGAATTTACATTTCTCTCTGTTATGTTTCTGTAGAAAGATGAGCTATTAAACTTGTGTTATATTTGTCTTGCAAATTGATTAATTTTAGGAGAAACTTGGAGAAGGAAAGAGGCAAAAAAAAAAAGGCAAGGAGTAAAAAATTGGTGTTTACAAAACGAACTTGCAAAAGTAGTCTGGCTCTCCTTGAACACTGGTGGGTGTGGAGTGGGTTTCTTTTTCTCCTTGACACTTGGCCTTTGTTTTCATAGCTTCAGGGATGTGCCAAGTACTATGCAGTGATGCATTTAGTATGTGGCACTCTTCCTTCCGAGCTAACGCAGAGCTGACAGCCTTTCATAATCAAAGGGTGTACTGCAGTTTTTGGAGGTTTCTGTGGTCATTTAAAATGCATTAACTTCTGTCGCGGCCAAATTCTTGCCTCAGCAGTCACTGTCTCACAGTTGGGATTTCCTTTCCAGAATTTCTTGGGCTTGTGTTGAACTTTTGTTACTCACTATCCCTCCGGTGCTTTTGGAAGTGTCAGAAATGAGGTTTCCAACTCTTCTGAATGTTTTTTCCTTTAGTTACCAATTTGGCAAAGCCTGGTACCTTTGCTGGCAACGATGCTATTGTGGCCTTTGCAAGGAACAATCAAATCAATGTGGTTATTCATCAGTTTAATACTCCACTGTGGCAGGTGAGAAACAAAACTTCTATATTTTGCCCTAATTTTTAGCTGGCGAATACAAATAGTGCTGAAACTTCCTGATGTATTAAAAGAGAATTGTCAGCAGCCGCAGTTAGCTTGGTGTGGTGGTGCTGCACTTGCATTTTCAGCCTTGAAGGAAAAACACTCTGGATTTTAGCTAGGAAGGGATGAAAGAAAACAATGCTTGAAAGATAAGTATGAGGAGACAGAGCAGCATGTTTTGATTTGGTTTTAAGCTACTGGTTTCATTGATACGTTTTTTTTTTTTCTCTTCTGAAGATCGAACTACCTATTAGGTGGGTTTTCTCACATGAATTTGAGCCAGGCCTAAGGAAACCTGTATGATAAGGTGCAGAAATATGGAAGTAAAGGTATAGCAAGGCAATCCCTGCGGTGTATGGGAGTGAAGCTCCATCAGTTTCTGCATGGAATTTGGAATGAGAAGCTTTCTGACGGTTGGAGAAATGGGTTTCTGCACTGGGCAGAAGAGGGAAGAATTTTTAAAACCTTAAGGTGCTCTTTAATTAGCTTCTGGAAAGGACCATGTGTCTGGTTTCCTCTGACAGCGGGGCACTGGAACAATTAATCCATCAAGTCTCTCCTGCTCTCTTTTTTGTTGTTTTTCGGTGAAAAGTCCACGCTGGAAGGGGTCCACCCTTGATCTCTGCCTGTTCATTAAGCAAGCGAGAACCTGTGTTGAAGGCAGGGTTGTTTCTGGCCCCAATTTACAGCAAGAACCAATGAAGTATATAGATTAAACAGGGCAATAAAGATAAAAGACCAGATGAAAGCTCTCAGTGGTGTCTTAAATACATTTGAAACAATGTCAGGTGGATTCCTGAACTCAAACAAGTTTAAACTCTTGTTTATATGGCAGCCATGGGCAGTAAGACAGCTAACCTACATATTGTTGTTTTTTAAAGCGTACCTGACAATTACACAAATGAATGCTTGACCCGTGAGGGTGAACAGAGGTAACAACCCTGCAGGAGAGTTCATGGGGGTGCTGTTTGTGTTTTGAACCGGATACTCACCTCCGTGTACTTATCCCTTATCGATATTTCATATATCCTCTCAAAAACTTTAAACTCTTTTTTTTTTTCCCCATTCATTGACCTTTCCAGGGTTGTAAATACAGAGTTTGTGGTGAGGTTCTGCTTTGCCTGAGTGTGGTATTATCAGTGAAAGGTTGTCTTAGGCTCCTGAGAATGGCATAAGTAAAAAGCTGTTAATAGGAGGAGTCTCCTGCCCGCACAGAGGAGAGATCAGGGTGTCAAATAATGTAGAGGACCACAATATGGTGACAATGTTAGCAAGTTGTTAGACTTAACTAACCCAGAACAGTTTTTTTCTTAATTTTCTATGCATCTACATACTTCTTTTTTTATCCTGCTCTCTGCTTTGGAGCCCCAGCAGAACTTTAGATTAGATTCCAAAAAAGCAGATGGTGTGAATATCTCCTTTGGTCTCAACTCTAAAGCAGATGGTGAGTTACCCTTTAATTTTAAGAGAACCATTTGTATACGCTGCAGCTGAGCTGGAACAGCATGAGCAGAAATGTTCAGGACCTCCAGCTCTTTCTCAAGCTCTTTCTCAAGCTCTGGCCTAAGCAGCAGCTCTTTGGAGTGTGACTTTTTAGGGCTTTAAACACCCTTTTCCTTTTTTGATAGTGACTGTAAATGTAGAGCTTCAAGTTAGGTCAGATATGTGGGTTATTTTATTGGCTTCTTTGATAACTGCTTACCTTTTTTCAGTGTTTTTGCCTTTTTTGATCTGCAGCTGTCTTACATTTCTAGTGTATTATGGAAAGATCACGCAAAAAGAGGCTTCACGACTGAGAGCTAAATTGCTTGATTTTCAGAATGATTATTCAAGAGCTTTGGGATTTCTTAGATACCTATGTAGGCTCTGGCAGAGGAGAAATGTCAATAATACATCTTATTGAGATCCAACATGATGAATAACTTAATAGGATAAACAAGCGTTGAGTTGGAACTCAAAGGTGAACAAGTGTAGAGTAGATGAATGGAGAATACCTGTTGTGAAATCCATGCAGCACAAACTGCAGACGTGTTCGAAAGGTGACTTGGTGTAAATTCTGTAAGTTGGCGTAAGCTGATTTGAAGACGTAAAAGGATTGGGAAATTCTGGAGCTCTAAAGCAAGCATTTCTTGTTGTTTGCTTACTGACGTCTTCTCCAGGAAAGCTGTCAGATCTTTGAACTCTGGCTTGACAGGTAAGCAAAGGAGATCTGCAAATGCAGTGTGATTGTCTGCATTCTTCACAAGAGCTGGAATACTGTGTAGCTTTTAGCTAATAGTTTGAGACACCAATGATCAGGGTAGGAGTTATTCTTGCATCAGTAGAGATAATACTCAGAGCAGGAATTTTCTACAGAAACTGGTGTATGTGGTGCTGACAAAGCAAAAGAACATTTGGTTGTTAACAGTGCTCCTGAACGGGGTTAATACATTTTCATTATTGGGCTTTATTTGTATTAGTCTTACTTTTAAAAACAAAACACATCTACTTTGCACGCTAACTGTTAAAACAGCACCTTGTCTGACTGCAGGACAAAACTTATCCTGGGTGACAGTTTCCACTGTGGTCATAACTTGAAGTGACTCTTTTTTTCCTCGTGTTTGAAGTAGAAAAGATGTTGTACACTGAATGGGAGCTGTCACTGAGACCGTGTCTGGGAAGATGATCAGAGAACTCGTAACTCTTGTACAAAGTTTAGAGAATAGTTCTGAGCTTTCCACTGAAATATTTTGTTTGTTAGGATGTAACTGAGCCAGCGTTGTGTATCTGGGCACATCTGGATCGTTAGGTCAGCTCTTCCTGTTTAAAGATGCTTCAGGAGCTACGTACTTTGCTTTCTATCACAGTGTTTATCACTGCTTCAAGAAAACATAATACTTTGAAAAATAAGATGCTGAAGTTGATTCCAAATCCTCATTTGGGATTTGTTCCTTTCATTTAGGTTCAGGGCACAGACAAAACCAATGCGAGGGAGCTGCATATTGCGTATCGGTACGGAGAGCACTACGACAGCGTGAGGAGAATCAGTGACGATTCTGAAGCTCCGGCGTATCTTCAGATGGAGGTGGGTGATGACGGGTGACTTGAGCCAGCTGTGGGTGATAAATAAAACATGAATGTTACTGCTTGATTTCCTTTCTCATTTATATTGAGATTGAGAAAAGAATTTGGTCCCTGTTTCATTCTGGGAATCGAAAAGCCCCTGGGGTCGTTGTGAGTAGTGCTGCCTGTTCTCCTGAGATGGACAGTGAAGTGTTCGAATTACCAGGCTGAAAATCGATCCCAGATCTGATGCTGTAGATGCCTTGAAGCAACCCTACCTGAATTACATACTCGTGCACCTCAAGTGGAAAAATAAAGGGAGGAAAGAGAGAGAAATTAAACAGCTGGGTACAACAGCCATCTTCATATCTCACTTTTTCATTTTAAGGACTAAGCTGTGCTTTCCTGGAGGTTCTCTGCACACAACTGTATAATCTGTGGCATTGTAGAATAGATTAATACTTTATTTCAAAAGCCAGGGATTTTTCGTTGGCATTGATGATCCTGTAGTATGTGAGGGTTTGCTCAGTAGTGTACAAGTCATGGGAAACGGTGTCAGTGATGATGGAAGTTACCCAGTTTCTAAGATGCTTTGACACAGGATATTTCTGACAAAGTGTGCCATAATTATTAAATTTCTGATGATGTCAGTTTTTTTGCTGTAGATGATGAAATTGTTGCCTGTTTGTGTGATCTGCTGGGCTTTGCTTTTCTTGCAGATGTTTTGCAAAAATGATTTGAATTCTAATAAGGAGGAGGAAGCGAAGCCTCAAAAGGGTAACTCTGAAAATGAGGTTGAAGATGAAGATGCTGTACAAAAAGTATGTAAAGCAAGCGGATGCTCGGTAAGTATTGAGTAGCCCTTTTGTGCTTCATGTTCAGACCTTAATACATGGAAGTAGCCTTGGTAAAAATTCTAAAAAATATTCATCCTGGATAATTTCAGTACCATAAATAAGGCTGCATTTCACCCTAGACTCAACGCTTAAACGCAGATGAAATACGTAATCTGTGTGGACGGCTAATAATTGTGGAAGGTTTGTTTTCCAATCTATCAGAAAAATTACTTTGAAACAACTTTTAAAAGCTAAAATCCTTTGAGGCTGGCTGTAGTTGAACATCCCAAATGATTATTTAATCTGAATCTTAGCTGTTGTCACTGGATTGCTTATGTGGTTGCTGCTTGCATGGCACAAATGCAGAGAACAGAAGGGGTCAAAAGTGAAACAGTTACACTGAAACAGCGTATTCCTTTCTCCTGATATCTTCAGGAGGTTAAGATGTTCTCCCTCACCTTTTTCAGAACTAGAACACAGGCTGATTGAAAGGTCAAAAGCAGTTAGTGATGCATGTGGCTGTTAAATGAACGTATGTCAGTGATTTGAACTGTCTTCAGTGTTATCTTTCTCCTCTTGTGGACAGGACACTGATTTAGTAAGTCAGATTCTGGAAGAGGAAGGCTACAATATAGAATCTGCAATATTTGCTGTCTTGCAAGTGAAAGAATTGGAAAAAATCAGTAAGTACACAGAATTTGTCACCTGGTGCTTCATAATAACGCTATCTGACGTTAGTGTTCTCTGTAAACAGCAGTTCAGCAGGGACAGTGGCGGTCGAAGTTTGCTGTTCTGCCACCTCAGTCTTTCTGTGCTCAGAAAGGTTATTAGTGAGGGCAAATACCATCTGATTGCCAAAAAAGATACACTGTTCCAGAAACTCTAGAAGAAGAAATTGGCCGACAGTGAGACAATTTCTGGGTAGAGTGTGTCTGAGCAAAACCTCTGTCTTTTGGTAGGTACTGAGGAGCAGCACGATCCCCAGAGCGAAGAGCAGAATTCATGTAGCAGAATTCTGCAGGAAGCAAATGGAAGTGGTTCAAGAATCTCTGGAAATCGGAGCTTGCAGCGAGGTGAAACAAAAAACAGCAAAGGACAGGCTGGAGCTGGTGAGGAGAGTCGAGCTAGCAGAAACCCAAAGGTATGTGAACGTGGTTTGGCTGTGATTTGAACACCCTTTAACTACCAGGGGAATGCTTAGGGTTGCTTAATTGGCAACTGTCTTCTCATTTGAATTAAAATACTGGCTTTTGTTGCTGCTACAGCCGTGACTTCTCCGATACAAACATTTATTAGTGATATGTGGCACTCTTGCCAAAATGACACAAAATAAAGTCCTGATAAGTAGTTTGGAATAAACATTCCCTGGCAGCTGCTTTGATATCTGCCTGTCTTCTTTCCAGTGTATTGTTTTTCCGCAACTGAGCGGAAAACGTGTATTTTCAGCTTTGTGTTTTCATCCTTTCAGGTATCTAAGAAACAAAAGAGGGAACAGCAGCGGCTGGAGAAGAAGAAGCGGCAGGAAGAAAGGCACCGACAAAAGGCCGTGGCCACCAAGAGTGACTGTGCAGATAGTGGCAGGACAGAGCGGGACTCGGACAACCAGGTCACCTTAGTGAAGGCCACGGCAGCTCTAAATATCTGACTGAATGTATTCTGAGTGAGAAAAGCAAATGAAACTGATGGAGACAAAATTCCCCTGAAGCAAATTTCCAAGCACCTATTGTTGTTTTAAAGATGGTTTCTGTGGAGATCTCTGAGCACACATGAACTTCCTGGTTCTGTGGTTATGGGACAAACAATTCTTCAGTAATTCTGCACCAGCCCATGTGTGAGAGGAGCTGTTTGAACTTAACAAAAACTGGAGACTTGTTTTTGTAATTGTGGAGTTAGATGAAGGTGAGAAGCTTTTCCTCACACTCAAGTGTCAGATTTGCTGTGACATCTCTTGATGTGCTTAGATGATCTTTTTTCTACAGCCAGTTTTTACTTATGCTTGGAGGAGCTTTATTTACCTTGTTGTCAGGAAAAGCCAAACAGTTCTAAACTCAGGAACGTGTTTTACTTTTTTCTGTTGAAATTTAAATAAAGTAAGGGAATGGAATTCCAGAATCTTTTCCAAAGCTGTGTCAGCCAACACTATCAAATATGAGGTTCCTTTATTTCTCTTTTCCCATGCAAGAATGCAGTGAGAAGTTTTAATCCAACTAGAACTGCCTGTGTTGTCACACTGGGCTCTTTTGGGAGTGATTAATACATGAAGGGAGAATGGGATTGCTATGTCCATGCTTGTTTCTTGCTTAAGTTTGAGATCAGCTTGCTTGCTAACTATCAAGACCTATTGAGCAAAAGTAATAATACCAGCAGACTCCTGAGCCTGCAGAGCAAATTAATCTGATTTGGTGAAGTCTAGTGAAGTAGTAAAATGCGACATGAGCAGGCGTAGGCTTCTTCTGAGTCCTGTTATTTGGACATGGGGAATCTCATCTCCTTTGCCGTACTCTGGAGCTTTTGGGCTACTCCAGAGCTTTAGTCCAAGCCAGGAACTTGATAGTCATTAGTTTCCAAGTGAAATTAGTACAGCCAAAGGATCAAGAGTCCTGGGAACAAGCTTCCAAGGAGCAGTGATCACTGGGAACCCTGCCTACTTCACACATCATCCATCAAGCTTTTTTCATCTTAAATTCCCCTTCGGTAAGGTCATGAAGTACCGTAGAATGTACAGCTGGAATCCTGTGACGCTTTCCCCTATAGGACTGGGAATTTGGACTGAAGCGTAAGAACTCAGGGACTTGGCCCTCGATTTATGGCTTGCAGTGTTTCAGCTTCACTCAGGTTTTTGGACATGTATCAAGCACTAACTTGAAGAAAGCACATGTGCACTTAGACGCGCAACAGATAACAGGAGACACCTCATCAGCCAGGGCAGAGACAGAATAGATTTTTTGGAAGTAAGGAGCAATGAGAAAAAAAATTGATCTTTGATGTTTCCAAATCAGCACAGAAATATAAATGGCTTTTTTAACTGAACTACCAAGATCTGAGCTAGTACTTCATGTTCTCTGCTACTGTTTATTGAGAGCATTTGAGGAATAAAAAGAAAGGAGCTGTGCTTGAAGTACTGGTGGTTTAGAACAGGTTTTAATGCTGGTGAAGAAGTTACTTTGATTTCTGTGATGAGCTTGGTGGAAATAAAATTTAATACAAAGCAGCTTTTATGCTTTATGGTGGGACAGAGTGTCTGGCGAGTGAAGCAGAGTGTGGAGTGCTGCTCTAAGTCCCAGCGGTAGGTGAATTCACAGTACTCTTCTTAAGGTAACAAATTACTTTGGTAAAATCCATCTTATGGCAACATTATCCTGTAATAATGTTACTTGCTCAAATTCTTTTTTCCCCAAACAGTCAATATTACAGTACTGGAAAGAATGGTAAGTCACAGCTTCATGGGGAGAAAGCGCACGTCAGATTCTCTTTATTTTTGCCAGGATAACAACTATGTACCTGCAAAACCATTTTGCATCCGAAGATGGTAAAACTTTATCTGTTTTAGCTTTTTTTTTTCCCTTTAGCTGCTGAAATTTCTGCCAGCCTTTGCAATGTGTATTTTTTCTAGACAATCCATATGCAACATTCTTTAGGGAAACTCACTTCTACACAGAGAATTTACTTTGTAAACAGGTCATGGATTTTCCTTGCAGAAGGATGAGAGGCGAGAAACAAAGAGAAACATGATTCATAGCTCATGTTTACTCTTTGGTGGAGCTAACGATGCGGTCATGGGACAATAAGCACTGTGCATTCCCTTGGTATTTGGGGAGGATTACTGTTTTTTAAGAGCTGCGCGCTCACATTTTGAGGGTCACAAGTGGGCAGAAGGTTGCGGGTGAGCTTTGGTGGCTGCTGGACCAGCAGGTCATAAAATCACAAAACCATTTGGGTTGGAAAAGACCCTCAAGATCATCCAGTCCAGCTGTTAACCCAACCCTGGCACTAACCCATGTCCCTAAGAACCTGATCTACACATCCCTCTTGAAGGCAAGTACGTGGCAGGGCCATATAAAAAGCTGCTTTTCCTGCATCCCATCTGTCACCATCATCTTCCCTAGATTTACTTTTTCCAGGTAAGGAGCCCAGTTGAACTGGAAGTTTTCAGCCTTTAGGCAGGTTCTGTTTGCTGTCCGTAAGCATTTCTTGGCCTTACAATGTGTAGCCAGGCTTTTCTGCCTGTGCTACTGTTTCTGCAGTACCTTGTTCCTTCTGGAGAGCTGGTTTTTAGATTATTTAACAAGTTTTTTTTTGATTATTTAACAAGTTCACCTCATCTGCAGTGCTTGAACAGCAGCAGAAGTCACATCATCCATGGTCTCCACATCTGCAGTACTCTTGGATTCCTTTTCTGTTGCATTTTGCTGAAATCACATTAAAAGTTTTCCTTTCTCCCTCCGGACTCTCTGCAGATTGCTTATTTCTGTTAACCAAACTCCCTTTTCTTGGATGTTCTGTGCAATAAAGGTTGCAAAGATGCGCCAGCTGAACTGCTCGAGCGGAGTTGTGTGTATGGGGTGCGCTGTGGGTTAAAAGGCAAAACTCAGGTTAATTTAATGATTTTGGACAACCTGAACCCTTCCTGGGGCTGCGATCTGGCTGTGGGGTGTGCACTCACCTGATAGCTTTCAAGAGTTTCAGAAATTGCAGAAATTGAGGGAAACTGTGAAGAGCAACCTGTGCTCCAGCGTTATACAAAATGGAGATGGTTTGTGCTCCTGTTGAGCTGAGCACAAACCTTAGAGGGCAGCATCAGCTTCATCATTTTCCTCTCTGCTCTCTCATCCCAAAGCCCTTGAGCGGCACCAGAAAACGAGTAAAAGAAGAAATTAGTGTTTTAGAGTTATAAAGACACCACATTTACTGTAGGAAGCGTGAGGAAGGGGAACAAGTAGGGATGTTGCTCATGGGGAAGTGCTGAATGGAGTCAGGCAGGAGCCCTCAACGCTGAAGTGAAACTTGAAGAAAACCGCTTTAAAACACCTTTATTTTTGGACTCCCTGCTCCGAAGGTGTGCAAAAAACATTTCCAGTGGTTCTTCCATGGAGGCTGAGGTGTGGGGGCAGCTGGGCCTGCTCGTTAGGCTTAATTAGGATTGGGTGCAGCTGTGGAGAAGGATGAGGTGGCTGCAGGAGCTTTGGCCTGAGGAGACCTGCCTGAGGACCTGCTGGAGATGGGGTGCCAGAAACAGCCTCCCCAACCCCCTGAGAGCACCACCACCATGTTCCCCCACTGCTTTAGTGAGTATTAATTGCTTAAATCGTCGTTAGGAGCGGGAAGGGGCTGTATTGTGGCCGAGCTCCCTGAGGGAGCTGGGTTTGGAGCCTGGGTTGGGGTGCAGCAGCCGCTTGCTGTTTCTGTTGATTTATTACCTTTTTTTCCCTCTGAAGTGCTTAAGATTCACTGGTTGGCTGCTCAAATGTCACTCCTGGTATATGTTTTTTAAGAAAAAGCTGCAAAACTCGGCGTGTGCATAAATATTTACTTCAGAAAATCAGGTTGAAGCTCCGTGTTGTCTCCTACCGCTCCCACCATCAGTTCCCAAGATGTGAATACAATACCCAATGTGCTTTACAAATTACCTTTGAAAATTAATTTTTATTTGGAGAGATTACCTTGTTTTTATGATTTATTCAGTTGTGGGGAGCAGGTTGTTCATGTACACTGGCTTGAAGCCTGGCGGGCTCTGGGGAAAGGCAGCAGGTGCCTTTTCAGCACAGAGGGGCCATGTTGTGCCCCACCTGCCTGCTGGGAAGGCAAAAAACCTGCCCAATTTGGACCATTTCTGTCAGGTTTTGAGCTTGGTGTGTCTAGCAGGAGGGAGTTGAGCCCCTGCACAGAAAGTTGGGGTAATTTGTGTCGGATTTGTGGTAGGTTCTGGCTATTGTTTGAACGCATTCTGCCACCCGCCTGTCACACTCGCAGCTCCGTCTTTCACACAAAATCCCAGATCCTGGAAGAAAATTTGTTGGGATTGAGCAAGGCAAAGAATGTGAGAGTCAGGGTGTGTCTTTTGGGTCATTCCTGCTGTTGTACGCAGCCCCCACATTGAGTTTGGGGTGTCTGGGGTGGTGCTCTTACCTCAGCTGTGTTTAGCTACCTGGCAAAGAACCATGTGTGGCCCTGGAGGGACCGTTTAATTTCCTTTATCTATGTATGTATAATTATCTGCTTTGATCACAGGGAAGTGCTTTGTTTTGATCCACTCGCCCTGAAGCAGCAGTGAAGTTGTTGTAGCATTGCTGGGTCCCCATCCGAGAGGGGACGGTCACCTCAAACCCTCAATGTTTGGCCTCTATAGGAGAGAATCTCTGATTAGGCAGGTGAAGGCAAACAATCATTTTAGCAGTTTTTTCCTGGCAGAGATTACCAGTGCTTTTGGGGAACCCCACCATGGGCAGGCACCAAAACAGGGGATGAAACCCCCCCAGTGCTGAGAGGGAAACTGAGGCAGGGAACAAGGATGCGACTTGTGTGGAAATCAGATGGTGAAGAAAGGGAACCCAGGTCATGGCCTCAGCAAAATATCTTCCCCATTCTGGCATGTGCCATTGGCCTCATCAACTCTCTAGGCTAATATAAATAAACCCTAGGACAACAGTGAGTTAATCAGCTGAACCAACGCTTGCCGTAATTCACGATTTTCTGAGTCTGCAGCCAGTTTTTATCACTGAGGAATAAGGTATATTTTTTGCATTGAACTGGCTGAGCTTCCAGGCGAAAAACCCTCCACCCCAACTCCTCTACCAGTGGCAGTTTTGCTGTAGCCCTTCTCCAAATTAGAAATAAGAGATTCTCCTCAAGCCAAACGCCTCCTGGGAGGATGTGGATTTTGTTTCTCTTTCGCTACATGCAAAACACAACTTTTGCAGCCCAATTTATTGCGATGCACTGGGGGGGTACAGTGTCTGAGCCAACACATCAGCACTAATAACTCTGGATAAACGTATTCATACAGCCACATGTCCAAGCAGAAAAAATAAATAGATAAAATTCACACAGAATTTAAACAGGGAGAGTGTGTTTCAGCTCATCCTGGCCTCGCAATTTGCATGTGTGATCTCTCCCATCTCAGCGAGGATTTAATCCTTGATTTATGCCTTGCAAACAGCAGCTGTTGGGCGAGGGGCTGCTCGCTCCTTCCTCATCTCCTCCAGGGCTAAACGCCACAGGAGGAGGAGGATGGTTGGGCTCGATGCCCGGGTTATAGCCAGAGGGAAGCATTTCTGATTTAAGGGATATTTCCTGGTGCTGTTGACTTCAGCTTTGGGGCAAGGGAAGGTGGGAATTACAGTTGCATCAGCTCTCAGGCAAATAGTGTTTTGTTGCTTTGCTGTTTCTGTTTCTATATTTCATTGCTGAAGTATGAGGTTTGCAGCCTTGAGAGCTCTTGGGGGTCAGCTCTGCTGAATTCATCTGCAGGGCAGAAAACCTGCGCCGTGGGGACGCTGCAGTGGTTGGGGGTGAAGCAGCCACAGCCTAAACTGTCTTTTCCTCAGGGACATGCTTGGGGTTTTTGTAGAATTAAGCCAAAACATTCTTTTCTGGTGAGAAATCTGTTTTGCTCTGTGCTGGATGTGAGGCAAGAGTGAGCTCCCGGCCACCCCGTCGCAGCAAATCTTGCCTGCGCCCGGCCCTCCCTCGGCATCGCACCCACCCGCAGCCCTTTGCACCGGCTTTCATTCCTCTGTCTCAGAAAATCGGGAGATTTTTGGAGCCTGAAGGCTCGGGGGTGAGCAGGGGGCAGTTCAGGGCTGCAAATGCCCATCGGTGGGAGATGCACCACCTCTCAGGTGTCATTTTTTTCTGGATATTTCAACGGGAGACCTAGCTAAGAGCTTAGCTTCTCCCCGGCTGCAAGGGGTGGTCGCTGGGCTGAGTCACATCACACGATGTTTTTGCACTCTCTGGTTTTATTTGGGAGCAAGAGAAGAGAATCTGGCGTGAAGCAAAAAGCAGAGGGAGCTGAGAGGCTGCTCTGGGAGCTCAAGCCAAGGGGAAACGAGTCAGCGAAGAGGCTGCTGCTGGTTTCCATCTCACCCTTCGCAGGGACAAGGCACAGGTGTGCACCCCTCCCTTGTTTTTCTGCGCTGAAATATTGCATCTGTGCTGCTCCCCCTCCTCAGATCCAGTGTATAATGACGCAACTTCACCAGAGGCTCGTTGTCCTCGTGTCAAAGCCAAAAAAGCCCCAAGGAGGAGACCCGCCAGGGTTTGGAAACGCTCCCGGCGCCGGCCCTTTGCTTATCAGCCTGGAGGTGGTTTTGCAAAGATCCTTTTTGCTTCAACATCTCCCGGCTCGTCCCCGGCACTTGCTGGGACGCCGGGCCAGCGCCCGGCTCCGCATGCGGCAGAGCCAGGCGGCCCGCTCGCATCTGCAGGCACCTCGCTGGCACCACGTCCCCGACCCTGCAGAGAAAATGTGTCTGAGACCTTTTTGGGAAGATCCCTGGGGTGCTGCACCGAATAAAAGGGCACTGCAAAGGAAGGAGATGGTTTGGAAGGAGGTTTTGGAGCCGCGGCTATGGAGACTCACTGCAGGTGGGGATTCCTGCGCGGGATGTCGCGGCGGGCTGGATGGGTCCCGGGCGGCATCGCCGTGCCGCCAGCCTGGCATAGCAGCAGGCGCGGAGCCGGCAGCACCTGAGAGAAGAAGAAAAGCCTCGCCTTACCCGAAACACAGTGGTGGCTGCTTACAGCTTTCCTGAAACAGGCTCTGCGAGAGCCAGCGGCGTTTGCATCCTCCTCCTGCTGTAAACCACTCTGGAGCTGCTCTTTTCCAGCCCGTTCCCACAACAAACTTCTCTGCTTCTCCACACAGCCCCTGCCCAGCGCCCTTGTCCTTGTCCCCACCCTCTCTCTGCTGCCACCCCGTTGACTTCAGCTGGCTGTCACTGGCACAACCCTACCAACTACAGGGCTGGAATTCGGGATGAACACCATCCCCCCTTCACTAAAACTTATTCTGTTCTTGTTACTGCCCATTGCTGGCTCTGTGTTTTGCAAAGCTTTGGAGGATACTGCTGGGGTTGCTCACACAGTCCAGGGTTACCCCAGGGCTAGTGTTAGCCATTCCAAGCAGCGTTGCCCATACCGGTCCATTGAAGCCCTTGATGTGCCACCGCTGCCCCATCCCGAGTAGCAGCCGTGGGCGCTCAGATTTCCAACGGTGCTCCCCTCAAGTCCTGGCGCGAATGCGCGTGGGTGCTTCCCACGAGCTGTGAACACACCTGGAGTGACCACAAAATGTGATTATTTTTCCTTTTTTTTGTTTGGTTTTTTTTTCAAGTTATGTGCAGAAATGAGGCCCATGGGAGGGAAGGGCTTTGCTGGGAGTCTCCCCATGAAGTGCAGGGGGGTTTGGGGATGGTCCCCGCGTCAGTGTGGGGCTGCACTTACTGCAGGCAAACAGCACCGCCAGCATCAGCAAGACCTTCATCTTCCTTTTGCCCCTCTGGGAGGAGAAACAGAGGGTGGGATCAGTCAGACAGCATGTCCTGTTGACAGGCGCTGTCTCACAAACATTGTCCCTTTGAAATTCAGGTCAAATCCCCCCAAAATTTGGAGAGAGGGAGGCAGCCATGCTCCCTTCTATCTGTCTTGCTGCCTCTTGGCCAAAAGCAAATGCATTCTGAAGCTGTCCCACCCCCCAAGCGTCTCCCACCCCCCGAACATCATCTCCCACCTCCCATCCCACCACTTCGGGTGCACAGAGCATCACTTTGCAGCAGCAATTCCACTATATCCCTGGGGCTGCAACTTCCCAGCCCAGTTTTTCCCTGAAAGCAATGACGTTTTGTGGCAAACAGCAGCAAGCAGCCCGCCTGCTGCCTACCCCCAGTATCCCCCTGCTGCATTTTAGTTTCGGCGCAGAAATGCAGCCGCCCCACGGCAGCAGCGGGGTGAGGGTGGCAGTCGCTCACCGGGGAATCGCTCCGGCTCCGCTCCTCCGTGTCCAGCCCGCGGGCTCTGAACTGGAAGCTCTGAAATGACTCGCCTGTCCCAAAAAACCACTTTGTGCTACGCCCCTTCCCTCGCCGGTCAAAACCCCGTGGGCTGCAGCCCGGAGTGACGCAGTTTTTTGCAAAGTTTGGGGAGGATGATGTTTTTACAGGGATTTCTCTCCCTGCCCAGCAGCAGCTCACAGAGGACCGGGCTGGTTTAAACACGTTGTTTATTTTCGCGTTGATTAAATTCACAGCGCTAACATGGTCCGTGCAGGCAGGGACGTGGGGCGATGCCGATGCAGAACCCGTGCGTGTGCTCCGGCCCCACATCCCGGCTCCCATCACCGGCATTGGAATTTGAGGTAGAAGCGATAACGTTTTCTGTAGCTCCCGCTGCTCCGCTTCAGGCAGAGAGCCAGGCTGCGGTCACACTCACAGGAGAGCTGGGCACACCAGGAGCCACCCCCTGCAAGAAGAGGGGGAGCCAAGGGTCACCCCAGCTTTCAGAAGGGGTGACACCCCTTTTCCAGGGTTTTACTCACCGCAGGAGGGGCTGCCGCTGTGCCAGCCGTAGCTGTATCCTTGCGTCTTGGCATTGCAGCCGTAGCCCTGGAGGTTGTCGTAGCAGGTATCGTGCAGTTGGCAGCATCTGCGCGGGAGCTTGAGGCTTTGGGGCTTGGGGTGCTTTTACCCCCAAATTTGAAGCCATGTAAGGATGTGTTTGAGCAGGGAGATTTTTTTAATGGGCATTTACCTGTCTGTTGCATCCTTGGGCTTCCCTTTGCCCCCGATGCCGCAGTAGCAGCCGTAGGAGGAGTAATGCAGCAAAGCGTTTTTCCCCGTCACCTTCGTGATCATGTTGTGCAGGTCCCAGAGGCTCCCGTGAGATGGGGACAAGCCTGGTGGGGACATCAGTGGGGCTCATGCTGACACCCACCCCCCAGCAGCATCCCTGCATCCCCCAGATTGGTACCAAGCCGGTGATGTCTTAAAAACGAGTAGATGCAACAGAGAGGAATCACATCCCTGGCTCAGTGCAGGAGAGTTGATGTGTGTTTTGGAGAGATGGTCGTAAGGAAATATTAAGAAATCACCAGTTTGGTCCTAATTTCCGTGGACTGGTGTGAGCAAGGACACTTACCCCAAGCGAACAGCACAGCGCAGGCGAGGAGAGAGTTCATCTTCTTGATGGCCCTGGGAGAGGAAACCAAACTTGTGTAATTTCCCCATTACATCAACCACTTTCCTTCTTACTTCCCCTCCCATCTGGGGACAGAGATCGAGGGGACAAGGATGAGCCCATCACCATCGTTTTGGCATCTTCAATAAGTTCTCCCTTGCTGTGGCTTTCCTGGCACAGACCTTGCTCCCTGCTTGCGCTCTGGCTTTTTAATCTTTGGTTAAAGGAGGAAAGAGAGGAAAATTGTTCCTCCAGCCCCACGTACCTCACAAAAGCCACCGCAGTGCCCTGCAGCGGGCACGGCCGCCTTTATATCGGGTTTGCTCGGATGCTCGTCTCACCCACATCTTGCTGACTGGGCTTTTCTGCAAAGGAGAAGGTGCCGTCCTTCCCCTTTACAATAATGCAAGAAATCCCCCGAATTCCCAGCTCTGTACCCCACACATGGGGGCTGGTACTGGGAGGGATGAGCTGGCAAAGCAGCATCATTTCCAGCCTGGGGAGGAACCCAATTTGCTCTGCCCCAGGGCTTTTTTCTCTGCCCTCCCCAGCACCACAATGCAATATTGGGGGGAAATAATCACCCTGATTCAGCTTTTGCACCCCGGCAGCTGCGATCAAGTTGGGTTTGGGGTTTTTGAGGGGTTGCACAATTTGGGAAGTGTCCTTCCGACACGCTGCAAAGGTGATTCAGAGCAAGTTATCAGTTTTGGGGGGAAAAAATATACAGATAACAATAAAAGCATCCCTAAATGTGCAGTTCCCAGAAACACAGGGTTACACAGTTATGGGATGATTAAATACTCACCTACCGTGAGAGGAGATTGAACTAAAATGGATGTTTTGTGATGAATGTGACGCCTCTCTGCACGATTTTTCTACTTTCTCATTGCAGCCCCTATGCAGAGCTCAGCCCTTAGATGAGAAACCATTTAGTCACCAGCTTAACTGCCCTCCTAAATTAGCATCCACCTTGGGATGAACGAGGTCTTGAAAACGTCCCTCCTCTGTAGACAGATAACTATTCTTTAGCCTTAATTTTACCCACCAATTTAATGCGTCAGAGGAGAGTCTCAAATCATTTCCCACATTCTTCCACCTTCATTTTTCACGCAAAAAACGCTTTTTGGGTGTATCTCATCTGCGCCTGAATGCACCGCTGTGTTTTAGCTCAGAAAGGGGAAAGGAGTGTTGGGAGAAGCCAAAAAACTCGACTGCCATCAGGACTCATTCCTGGGCAATAATTTTGTTAACAAACCCTGGGGAGTTTTACGCGGTGGAATTTACTTGTCCCCATTTCTTGATGCTCCCCCATAGTGAACAACCTGGCAGCAGCACTGTCGCTCCATGGTGGGATAAAGCTGGCCAGGGAAAAAGTAAATAACTGGCTGTGAATTAAAGCTGCTGTCAGATCTTCAGCTTTTTTGGGCTTCTGGCAGGATTTTGAAAATATTGGGGTGTCAGGCAGCTGGTGTGAGATACAAAAGTGTTCCCCAAACTCGGCAGCGCCGCTGTTGCAGTGCCTCAGTCTCGGTGGCTGGTACAGAAAAGCACCACAGAGAGTCATTTCAAATAACTTTTATTTAATTATCTTTGCTGGGAAATGAAATCAGGAGAGGAAAGAGAAGAGGAACAGATAAAAATAAGGGAGGTGATGTGTCTGTCTAGGAACTGGGGGATCTCCATCCCTAGTGTGTGCGTGCCCTTCCTCACCCTGAGCATCACCTTGCTGGGAGCCTTGTTGGCTCCGGCTCTGCTCAGTCCCCACATTAGGCTTTTCTTGCCATAGCGATGGGGAAAAGCCAGTCAAAACCTGCAAACGGGTGCAGATTTCTTCTCCTCAGCACTGGAGTGAGCTTCCTCGGCATTTCAGCTTGAAATAGAAGCGGTAGGAATTATTGTAGGATGGCAAAGCGCTGGCGAAGCATGAAGCCACCACCCTGTCACACAGGCAGGTCTCTCTCTTGCACCAGTTCTGCTCGGTACCTGCAGGGGAAAACACAGAGCTTTGCCATGGCTTTCCCATCTGGCATTGGTGTTGGGGTCCCCTTGGAGCACCCCTTATCCCTGGAGCTGCCTGGGGGAAGGACATCAAGAAACACGCCCTGGTGCTCAATCCTGGAGTGATAATAAGTGATAGGATGAGAGGAAACGGCCTCGAGTTGCACCAGAGGAGGTTGAGGTTGGATCTTGCGACCAGTTTCTTCCCCAAAGGGCTGTGGGGCATTGGAACAGGCTGCCCAGGGCAGTGCTGGAGTCACCATCCCTGGAGGGTTGGACAGACGGACATGAGGTTCTCAGGACATGGGGTAGCGCCAGGGCTGTGGGAATGGTGGGACTTGATGATCTTGAGGGTCTTTTCCAATCAAAGTGCAATACCCATTTACTTATCATACGCTGTGTCCCCCCTTATGCACCCAACAGGCATCAGGCTGTTTTCATCCCCATGGGGTCTGTGGGACCCTTGCTCAGTGGTACTCACCGCAGACAATGTCCCCATCGGTGATGTTGAAGTGGTAGGGGGTTATTAGGGGGCTGCACGTGCCCTCTCGCAGCTTCCTATAGCAGCAGTCGTGGGCATGGCAGCACCTGAGCGGGGGGAATGTCTGAAACTGCTGCCTCCCAGCCTCCCCTCACCATGCTTGGAAGGTAAAGGAAGGTCCAGCTTCAAATTTAAGGTGAGCAGGAGGAGAGGAGGACAAGGCAGCAGCAAGATGTGACTGGGGAATGGTGCAAAACCCCCTCTCAGTGCACAGATATGCCATGGGGAGCTTTCTAGGGACCCCCGCATGCTGGGGCGGTGCGTGGTGATGCTTTTCCAGGTACTTACAGGTCGGTGGGGTCCACCGGGGTCCCTCTGCCCCCGATGCCGCAGAAACACCCGTACCAGCTGTAGGTGAGCAGGGCACTTCTCCCCGTCGTTGCCTGGATCATCTGCTCCAGCTCCAAAACGCTGCCGCAAGCCAGTGCCAGCCCTGTGGAGGGACAGAGGGACGGAAATGGTGCCCGAGCAGTGTGAGGAGGTGGGCAGCATCGCCATAGAATGATAGAGTCACTTTTGGTTGGAAAAGACCTTTAAGATCATCGAGCGACCAACCTTGCAGCAAGCAGAGGAATTAAATAAACCTTGCGTTGCTGGAAATATGCATTTTCAGGCATGTGAACCATGAGAAGCCCTGAAAAACTTCATCGGGATTATGTCTGGTTCCTGCAGCTGCCTGATTTGCTCCGGCAGGAGACATCGTTGCTTTCTGAACAGGCTGTGCCGCTTGTGCATCCCGCAACCGGCAATGCCGCGTTGCCAGGATCAGCCCTGGGCTCGGCACAGGCAGGAAAACAGGTGACAACAGGCTCCAGGGCCTCTTAAAATAGAATCATAGAATCATAGAATGGTTTGTGTTGAAGGGACCTTCCCAGCTCATCTAGTTCCATTCCTGCCATGAGCAGGGACATCTGCACCAGCTCAGGTTGCTCAGAGCCCCGTCCAGCCTGGCCTGGGATGTCTCCAGGGATGGTTCATCCACCACCTCTCTGGCCAACCTGGGCCAGGCTCTCACCACCTTCAGGGCCAAAAATCTCTTCCTCATGTCTAGCCTGAACTAATGAATAACTATTGATCATGACGACCTCCTGGACTAGAGCAGCGCTACACAGAGCATCAGAAACTGCAAAATTTAAACAAAAACCTGAATCGTGCACAAAGGCTCTGGGTTTGTATGGTTTTTTTGGCATGCAGAAAAGATCTCAGCCTGGCCTGGTGAAACTGGGGCACTTACCACAAGCCAAGAGCACGGCAAAGAGGAGATTCTTCATCCTTGGGCTGGTCCTGGAGGAGGAAACATCAGCGGTGGGTGATGAGCAGCACCCGGGGGCACGGCAGACTCTGTCCCCGCACCCGCAAGGTGACATTGGTGTCACCAAGGATACGCAGCGCTGCGAAGGTATCACCATGCATGCATTTGGTTTTGGGATGCGGCGCGTGGCAGGGATGTGTACAGGGACCCAGCGCTTGTCCTGCCGATGGAGAAGCTCCGTCCTCCCCCACCCACCCCCGCAGCTGTTTGATAAAACAACAGGGCAATAAAATCTTCCCTCTCCTTACCCTGCCTGGACTCGGCTGCTCCAAAACTGCCGGCGTAGTGCGGTGGCTTTATATCAGTGGCGAGATCCACCCCCTCCTCTATCTGCGCCGGGGGGGCCGTTCGTTGCCGAGCAGGTCTGGCCGAGGCCCCGTGGTGAAGGTGAAGGTTCCATCCTTCACTAGAAACAAAAAGCCGTTTATGCCCAGGAGATGGAGAGTTGGCATCACAGAGGTTGTTGCATCCTTGTTCCAGCTGTAGAGGTGACACTTTGGCCATGGTGACATCTCGAGTGCGTTCTTGGATTTGCCAGCCTAAGCCCTGCAAGATCAGAGGTGGCTTCTCTTGGGTCTTTCCCTTGCAATTTTCCCCCTAAATCCATATTGTGTCCAAATCCATCCACGCCGAGCGGCAAGGGGAGAAAAAGGGAGGACGGCAAACACCACGGACGCTTTTTGTGGGTCTGTAGTTTCCCTGGAGTAGGTGGGCAAGGGGTCTGCGAAATTAAATTATCAGCAGAGAAGGCTGGAAATGCCATGGAAACCTGACTCGGAATGCTTTTGGAATACGGTTTGATTTAATCACCATACCTGAGACGTGATACAGAGGCACGAGGGAGGCAGAAAACCGGAGGAGATAAGAAACAAAAGGTGCTATCGGCCCTGCAAAACCGAGAGCAAACACAGAAATACAAGGATGGCATACGTGCAGGGCTCCTCCCTCGGTAATTAACCACTATTCTAGGGAAGCGAATTTTTGGGGAAGGGGACTGTAAGAAAATGGCTGAGGGGTCTGTATTCAAGGCAAAACCCCATTTCTTTAGTTTCTCAAGAGCAGCAAAGCCACTTGCTGGAAGGGACATCACCTCCCAGCCGGCCTTGAAGGCTGCAAAGATACCTGTCCCAGGGCTTTTCTTCCCTCTAACTGCACCTTCAGGGTGGGTTCACTGGCCGTGATGGGGAAAATGGCCCAAATCTCCTGGGGTTTCACTGTAGAGTTTAGCTAAACCTGCATGAAAAACACTGTCTGGGGTCTAAACAGAGACAGAGCACTGGGATCATGCAAATCTGTTTTAACCAAATCCCCTCATTTTAAGCCCTCCCTTTCCATGGAAAATCTTAGGAGAGCGAGCACGTGAAACTAAACCCTCTCTACAATTGAGCCACAAACCCCAGGGCTTAAAAACCACCCGTGGAAGTTGTTGCCTTGTTGGAAATATGGAATTTTTCAGCCTTTTTATGGAGCAAACAAAGAGGGGATCAACCCGCTCCCCTGTTTGTTCAGGGCCTTGCTGAAACGTAAATGCTCTGGGTGCTTTGATCTGCAAAGTGCGTGTGATTTATCTGAGCACCCCGCGATTTATCTGAACATCCCGCAGACGGGGTGAGCTGATACACAACTATTTTCTGACTTTTTTAGTGCTGGGGAACGCCTTGATCTTCCCCCGCCTGCAGGGTGGGGATCCCTGATTTGATGAACGCTATCTGAAGTTATTTATGGGCTTGTTTCTTGCTGCCTTTGGTGGGCAGCTGGTAGTGGGAGAAGCAGCTGGTTAACTAGGAGTGGGTTTAAAAAGGGATTAACAGGGAAAGATGGAAATGTCAGCATGATGTGGGTGTTCCCACAGCCAGAGCTGGGTTTGGGGTGGTTTATGGTCCGGGTGGTGGGATGGGTGCCAAGGGTCGGGCTCTGCTCCCCTGGAACAAGCGCCAGGAGCAGAGGAAACGGCCTCAAGTTGCGCCAGGGGAGGTTGAGGTTGGATGTGGGAACAATTTCTTCCCCAAAGGGCTGTGGGGCATTGGAACAGGCTGCCCAGGGCAGTGCTGGAGTCACCATCCCTGGAGGGCTGGACAGACGGACATGAGGTTCTCAGGGCATGGGGCAGGGACAGGGGTGGGGAACGATTGGACTCCATGATCTTGAGGGGCTTTTGCAACCAAAATGATTGCACTCAGGTGAAGCTGCTCAGTCACACCGCCACCAAAATCATCTCATGGGTGTTACAACCCAATCCCCTTGTTCCCAACATGCAGCTTTTGCTCAGGAGAGGGACTAACTCCATAGATTTGAACTTTCAGGCTTTAAAAGACAGGCTTTTGGTGTTCAGGCGGGGTTACAATGGTGTCATGTTTCCTCTGGGTGAGATGGAGGAACAAGAGCTCCCGCGGGAGGGACGGGGACACCCCGGGAACAGGAGCAGCAGCTGGAGAGGTGACCCTGCTGCAACCCCTCACCCCCTCTCCTTGTGCCCCTCAGGATGAAGCTTCCGCGCCACCATCGAGGCCCGACGCTACCCCAGAGCCTGCACAGGGACACTGCAGCCCAGGTACGTCCCTCCTGCCCCGCCTGGGTCCGCCGGTGAACCCGGACCAGCCCGTTTGGCCAACACATGGCGGCTGGAGGACCGCGACGGGCGGCGCTCCGGCCGGTTCGTCTCTGTGGTTGCGGGGGCGGGGCCTTGGGCGCAACCGGAAGTTGGGCGGTCGCCTTGGCAACGCGGCGCTGTTGCCCGTCGGGCGCGGGCGGCCCGGGCGGCAGGTGAGGCCGGGCCGGAGGGTCTGGAACTGTCTGTGTGCGCCGGGCTGTAGAGCCCGGGGCCAGGGCCTGGTTATGGGGCTGTGGAGGTGGGTTATAGGGTCTAAGCCTGGCTGCGGGGCTCGGTTTATGCAGTAGGGCCTGGCTGTGGGGCTGGGCTGGGCCACTGAGGGCTGTAGGGTCAGGGGTTTGGGGTGTCTGCCTTCCCACGCCCTGGTGTTACCAGGGCACAGCCCTCCCTGACTGCGGTTCTCCATCCCAACCCAAATATAAATGCGCCGTATTTAAAACAGCTCCTCGTGGTGAACCTCTAAGATGTATCATGCTGCAGCACTACAGACCCTTGCTTAGGTGGGTTCTGACATGGTATCTTTCTGGTTGGTTGATTAAGGCTTTTTACCATTTGAACTGTTGGTGATATCTAGTAAGTGTACCGATGCGCTCGGACATTCCTCTTCAGAGGGTGCAGCTTGTTGCCGTAGAGTTTAGTTGTTAGAGGCAGCACATGACAGGCACACACCCCCTCCTGCAGGCTCCCAGGAAACTCCCCTGTGTTACTTGGGCAGTGTGTCCCTGTCCGTAGCTCTGACAGGTGTCTCCAAGCAGCTTTGTCAGGACTCTGCCTTGGCTTTGCACCGCCTTGGTTTGCTGCTGAGTGTTTCCATTTCACAGCGGTGGAGGAGAAACCAAGAGTTAAGAAACACATCGACACATCACTGGAAAAAGGTTGTGGAACAACTACAGTGGCTGTTCCCTTCTGCTTGTTTGTTTTGGGTGTTGAGCAGCAGGCGAGTCCGATTTTATCATTACTAGAGAATGCCAAGTGATAAAAATCAACATTTTCTGCGCCTCCTTGACAAATCCTGCTACTCAAACCACAGAAAAGGAAGAGAAAGTGCGTGACCCTGTTGAATTTCTTCAAAATGTTGTTGTGAGGTTGTGGCCTGTTGATCTGCGCTTTTGGCCTGTTTTGTCCTGGTAAAGCATGAGTGGTCTGAGCTCAGCTTAAGTTGGGGAGCACACAGCAGAATATGGCTTCATCTTTAAAGGAGGTTAATGCTGATCTCTGTTACGCAGCTTTTGGTCACAGGAGAAGCCAGAATGGGTTTCTCTGTATTGAATCAGCCTTATTCAATCTCAAAGGTCTTCAGAGATTTTTAAAAAGTGAAGTACAGTCAGTCTTACCCAAAAGTTTGCAACGGGAGTTTAACCTTTCACTGCAGGAGCCACAAAAGGACCAGCTCTGTGCTTTGAAGTTCACTCATCTCCCATTTTCACTGAGTTTCTAGCTTCAGATAAAAAAATGTTTCTGTTCTTTCCATGAAAAAGTTTCTTCAAGTTGGGAAGGGCGCGACTTCCTGATGCTCTGGGTCATCTTTAAATGATTCCTGGCAAAGCCAGTGCTTATAAATACACATATCCCACCGTCTCTGACTCAGCCGCTACTGAACCGTAGGATTGCTGCCTGCCCACACAGCGATACGCCAGATTTATTGCTATTATTAGCTGTTATGGAGCATAGACGTGGGAGCTGTAGGGAAATGAAACTCTCTAGAAGCTTTTTGGCCAATTCCTGTAACTTTTCCCTCTGCTACCCCGTCCGCAGGTGCCTTGAGAAGCAATGGCCACAGCGGCTCTTCTGAACTTACCACCATCTCACCGCTCCTTCCCTTCCAGCACAGCAGCCGCTTTCTGGTGGACAAACACCCTCATCATGCACGTCACCCGGCCAAAGTCTGCCAAGGGACGCACGAGGCCGAGGTTGAGTTGCTCTCAGAGCGTGGAAGCTTGTCCTTACCGAGTGCCGCCTCCCCCGCCACCGGCAGCTCCCCACGAATTAGCGAACAGGCGGAGAGAATCGTCCACAAAACGGGGATTCCCGGCCAGCCATGTGTTTCCGGAGGAAATCCCAGGGCTCCTGCAGCAGGTGCCTTTGCGGAGCTGCTCTTCCCTCAACAAGTACAGGGTGCTCCCCTCCATCGGCTGCAGAGGCGCGGGGAGCGGCGCCATAGAAGCCGTAGCTGAACAGATCGACCAGCTGAAAGTGAGTTCGGGGCATGGGGATGCTCCAACAATCAAAAGTCTTTCTGGAGAACAAGAATCTGCCGGCGTGATGTCAGAAATCGATGGCCCTGATGAAGAAGGCTCACGTGTGCAGCGTCCCCTTGCAAATACAGGAAGGAAAATGAGACAAGTGAACCCTTCGATGTCAGCTTTAAGTTTGGAAGAGCCGCCGAAAAAAGAGTCACGCTTGCTGCTCGCTATTCGATCTCCCTCCGGTCAGAGATTTGAACATCATTTCAAGCCCACTGACAGTCTCCAGACCGTCCTTGCTGTGGCGGAACAGAAAACGGCAGCCAAATACAAACGCTGCAGCGTGGAAACAATGGAGGTGCCCCGGAGGAGTTTCTCCGACCTTACCAGGTCCCTCCATGACTGTGGGATTCTCCACAAATCCGTGCTGTGCATCCAACAGAAAGAGCAGCACGACGCTGATCTTTAGGCGCGTGGAGATGCCTCCAAGCCGCTCTGGGCTGTTGTGCTGAGTGGGATGTATTCCTCCTTCTAAAAACCTGAAATTCGGACGTTTTCTGGGCTGACTTCATCTTGCCATCATCCGAAAACTCCCTGTGAAGCAGATTTGTGTATACATGTCCAAATAGTGTTTCAGGTCTTTATACCTGCGACAGAAACTGCGTCTTTTTCCACATGTGCCATCACAAAATGTTCCCCGAGCGCCACCAGCCTTTGGCCTTCTTTTTTTTTTTGAAATTGCAGATTTCCTTCTTTGAAAACTGGAGTTTCCGGGACTTCTCGCCTTGTCCTTGTCTGTATTTCACAAAGGTGCCACTTCCCAGAGCAAATCCAGATGCAGAGGCACCTTTTGGGATGGTAGAAAGGGAACTGTTCTACTCTGGAGGGGCATCTTCAGTAGGTCATCAACATCCTAAAGCACCTTATTCTCGAGAGTGACTGACAAGGAAATGAAACCCCCGAAATATCTAGAAATAAGAGTAATAACACATTAATGGATTACTGTGAAGTATTAAGTTGTAAAATCGATGGTATTAGAGCTGTGAGGGCTCAGCTCTTTCTGGAATAACCTCAGTGCAGCTTTTAAGCGTGACTACGTCATCTTTCTAAGAACAAATAGTTCTTATTTTGGCTGTATTGGTAATCAGCAGGATTTTCTGCTTGGTTTTCTCTCTTTCATTCAGCTCGTGTGATCCATAGGTAAGAATAGAGGGATAGTTAAGACGTAATGTTACAAAATATTTCCATTTAACACCTTTACACTGAAATGAGTCCAAGAAAGCAAGTGTACATAAAAGAATTAATTGGATTTGATGGAGGAATTGGCTCAGGCAGTAAACCATACTTTGCTAAACCATAGTTTACTAAACCATCACTTAAAAATGGCTGTTTAATGGCAGGTTTTTGATAAATACAATGTGCTCGTGCTAAAAAAAAGAAGAATCTTATAGGTTTCTAATGCGGATTCTTCTGGTTCAAAGGCAGTAAGTCAATCCAGGCAAAAAATGCAACACTTGCCACAGAGCTGAGCTAGTGTTAATCATTTTGAGTTAAACCCAAGGGTATTTTAACCTCAGTTTAACTGCCAAAGCAAGACAGACCAGTGCAAAACCGGTGCCGGTGTTGATGGCGAGCGCAGCATCTCTTTCTACAGCAAGTGTTCGGAGAAACGGTCCCTGGTGAAATCTCGTTACCTCCTGCTGCAGGTGATGCTAATTGCACAGGAGCAATCCCAGCGTTTTCAGGGAGACCAGGACACCGCAAAATATGGGTGTCTTTAATCAAACCTCGCTGGGGAGCCAAGGATTTCGCTTCGTTTCAGGAACAGGAACCGTTTTCTGTGTTTCATTCAGTGTTAAGTGGTTAATTCCCTTCAGATTTTGTGTGTACTATGCTACTTCGCCATTTCTGAGTGTTTTCCTCCTGTGTGGTAACACAATCAATAAAAAACCTTTTAGGCCAAAACTTGAACTTCAAATGATTTTTGTGATCTGGAGGCTTGGCTGTCGCATCTCCCATTAAGTGAGAAATGCTGTTAATTGGATGGCAAATCCCTTGGGGATGGGGAGCTGCCCCACCAACCACCTTGCACGTGCCTCCCTGGGCTTTGTACCTCCATCCTGCATTCAATACAAGATCGCAGCAAAACCAAAAAGCAGCTCCAACCACGTGCAACGACCACCGCGCCGCTCTGAGAACAAACAGGTGCCGATGCTTTAAAAACCAGAGGAATAAAAGCAACTTGGATCAGTGGACAGCACTTCTCGTGCTGGAGGATGCTCCTCCTGAATATCTTCATTTAAGATAAAGCTGAATGAGTTTGGCGCTCTAACAAACTCACCCAAGGCTACAGCAGCTTCAAAAATGTGCATTTTAATGATTTGCCTTGTCTGAAAACCACGCTAAGTCTTGATATAGCACAATGCAGATCTCCCCATTTTTCTTCCCTTTAGAAATCTTGTGGGGACACAGGGTGGGTCTTGGCAGCAACTTTGCCCAGTGTGGCACAAGAAACACTGCGGGAAGGAAGAACAGGATTTACATGACCTCCTTTATCATGTAGTATCATTTAACAAGCTGCTTTGGGGGAAGCTTTTAAAAATCTCAGCATTAAATCAGGTGAAGTTGAGTCATGGGATGCTCCGAGAAGGTCAAAAATGGAAAACTCATCAGCACTCCAGGCTTGGAACATCCTTACCTAACGCTTTTAAACAACAACAAAGTATTTAAAGGAGAAGTAAGCGGAGGCATCGTTCAGTATGTGTTCTTTATTCCAATTAAAAGTACATTAGAAACAGCACACAGGACCAGCAGCAGTTTTCATGACAATTCAACCCAATACTCTGCTGTCACGAGGTCATTCTGCTGTACTAGGAAAGTAGGTGATTGAAACAAGTCTTCCACTCGACACGCAAGCACTCACTCACCTGCCACTTTAAATAGGTTTCCAACAGAATAAAAATAGATACACCCCAGAATACAAAAAGTTTAATTTTTTAACAGTTTTTTTTTTCACTAAAGCCTTTATACAAATTGATAAAAGGGTGCACAATTTCCTAAAATTTTAGGTACATTTTAAATGAGCCTTTTTTTACTTGGTAAAAGGATCCATGTTCCTGTCTTTGAACAGAATATGATGGCCAAAATTGCAAAGAAAATTTCCTAGTTAAATTTACAATTTATACATTTGTTTTGAAGTGATTCCTGCACTGAGTAGCAAGCCGATGGCTGCTCACGCGTGTCCCGTGGTTTATTTTCCCCAAAAAAGAACTGTGCACCCTAAAGATCTAGTTCAGGAGCCTCCTTTTCTCCTGGAAACCGGGCTGGGGGGGGGAACAACCCGCAGGCTTTCAGCTGTGCGCACGAGAATGGTCCCAACCCAACCAAAAACCCGAGCACAGAATTAAGCAAATCCTTCCTCCTCCGGTAAGGATCGCCCTGGGGCGAGGGACCGCCGACCTGTTTTGAGCACGATGGAAGTGGAGCGCTTCCCGTCTGCAATTTGGCTGAGCAATTTGAACTCAAAACTCTGGTACTGAAACATAATGTAACAAGTAAATTTGGTGTTCGAAAAGTTGTGGGTTTTTTTTTCTTCTTCTTTTTTTTTGGTCAATATAAGCTACTATCATGATTTTGATTTCTTTTACTCATCGGTGAAGCCCAGCAGCTCTGGACGTTATTCACGCCGAGCTTCACAGCAGCATCTTAGAACTGGCAGCACCTGCCTAAAGGTGACCGACCCCCACTCCAACATTAACATTAATTAGTACAGTTCCCTTCACGCTTCCCCTCCCTCCCCACCTACCCAAACCTTGGCGACGGTAAAGGCTTCAGATGAATTTCTAGAGCACATCAGCACCGCATTACGTACAGCGGCCTTTCTAACGAAGATAAATTAAAAGAAAATCCTGCCCAGCAAAAGCAACACGGCACCTGTGTTTGCGAGTATGAGCTACTGGAGACATCCTCAGGACAATTTACGTAAGGAAAAGCAGGGGAAATCCATCAGGAAGCCAGAAATGAGACTTAGAGAGCTCAGGGGAGCGCCAAAGAGAATGACATCCTATTTTGTACAAGTTGAGTTTTTAGCCAAAAAACAGCTGCCTTGTTTTGTGGTGTTATTTTTTTTTCTTATCTCCATCATATATCTGGCTGTTGAATTTTAACTGATCAGGTTCACGCTGAACTTTATTCCAATTAAAGGCAATAAAGCTTTTCTTTTAAAAAATTTGTTTCAGGTAATCACACATTGCCCATTTTTTGGCAAGTGGACTTCTTAGAATTCAAAAGAACTTCCCGTTTTAAGGCTAAACTAAGAAATTTTAAAAGCTTCTGTAAACATTTCTTCTTCCTCCCCATAGTTGCACAATTTGAAGTCCGACTGCAATTTTTCTTTTTAAATGAGGTAATTTTTGTGTACTTGTATCTTAACGAGTCCTTTTCGGGACTAGGCGCGAGGCGTGCCAATCTGAACGCGGATCCAATTGTAGTGGGAGAGCTTCCACAGCAGGGGACACACCAGTTCCAGCAGCTGTGCTTCAATTAGTTATCTTCTCTATTTCATCCAAGTCATCAGTATCCAGCTTGTTTATCTTTTTGTCTGGGAAAAGATGAGAAAATCAATCAGATTTCGTAACACAGAGAAGGGAAAGCTGCTCTTTTTAGCTGGTTTTGAGTTCAGCTTTAGCTGTGAAATGTTTGGTCAAGTTTTAAAACTACAACATAATTTTTTCCTTTATTAAAGGCACATCCAGTTATCGGAATCTTACCCATTATTTGAATCTTACCCATCTCTGAAACATCAATTTTAAGGACTATCCATCAAATAAACAACTTATTTCCGCTCCTACTATATGTCACAGTTCACAAGCCCAAATGACACAACACAAAACACTCATGTTCTCCTCTGTGATCGGTTTAAGGCTCAATAACAATCTGCTCAGTATACAGCTTGGCAAAATTCTGCAGAAATAACATCTAATTTGAGAGAAAGAAGAAAGTCTGAGGATACGTACTGAAATGTTCCTGGATTCTGTTGAGAATATTCATGCTGTGCTTGCTGTCCACCATGTTAATCGCCAACCCTCGCTTCCCAAAGCGACCCGTGCGCCCGATCCGGTGCAGATAAGTCTCGTTATCTGGATTTCCATCTTTATCCACAGGAAGGTCAAAATTGATAACAACAGAGACTTGCTCTACATCGATCCCTGATAACAAAAAGCATCAGATGACACAACTACAGTTAAACCCAGTACTTAACTGTTCTAGGATGTCAAATTGCAACACAAATTCCTACTGGAGTTCACTGTTTTTCGGATTTCTGCATTTCAGAACATGTTTATTTTAAAATAAACACTGAGGGTCAGCAGTAAAAGCCAAGCTCAGTGTCAGAGGCATAAAATTCTCCCAGGATGGACTTTTGCATTTCAGGCTACAAGAGGCCCACAAGGATTAATTCTGTTTGCCCACAGGCACCTTTAGATGCACAGACACAGTCAGAAATGACTTAAAACCCCCTAATTTGTCCAGATTGGAACACTTGAGGATGTGAATTCTTTCTGCAAATGGTGTATTATTGTAGGAATTGCTGCTTCGGCCCCGCTCTGCCGTGTCCTACCTCTGGCACAGACGTTTGTGGTCACCAGCACCTTTTCTTTGCCCTCTCGGAAACGCTCAATCACAGCAGCTCTCTGTTCCACCATCATCTCCCCGCTGAGCAATGCCACCTGATGGCCTTCCTTGGAGAGCTCCGCCGCCAGCCAGCCCGCCGTCTTCCGGGTCTAAAACACAAAGCCAGGCTTAAGGTTTAACAGTGTAAAGGAGGAACAAACCTCTCTGGGGTTGGGTGGAAGCTGCGCGGCTGCTCAGGTTTTCTGTCTCAAAAGGAAACGGCTCCTAAGAGCTGCACCCACCTGTTTGACTAAAAACTGCGTTCCTAGCTCTCATATCAGAAATAGGAAAATGTGCATCTGCCACCACAGGAACCCATAGAAAAAGAATGTGTTTCCTTGGTGCTCAGCTTTCACTCTATGTGGGATTACACACATACGCTAAAAACTCGTGAGCATTGTCAAGAAAATAAAAGTACTCAGGTTGGAAAATGGCAGGGTTAGAGCTGAATGTCACAGTGAAATGCAAGAGAGGCTCTACACAGTCTTGGTTTAAACAGTTGCCAATTATGATCATTTCCTGAGCTCCAATTATGTCTGATATTATTACATCTCGAGACAGTGTAAAAGCAGAAGAGTGCAGCACAATCCAAATACAGGTTTTATCTTGTCTGAGCTGGCTTTGTGGGGCTGTTCTGGTGCTGTCAGCACTGGGGTTTTTTATTATGAGTTATGGTGGCTTCCAGAAAAAAGCAGTTCCAGTATGATTCATAGCGAGACCCCAGAGGTTTATTACCAATTACCTGAGGGAAATGGACTCCCAGGAAAAATAACGTACCGGCTGCAGAATGACAAGACTTTCTCATCCCTCATTCTGCCCTATTTTTAATCCATTTTCCAACCTCAGGGTTTTGCTTGTGTTGTGTGTTTTGGTTTTTTGTCAGTAGTTCTGAGTAATACTTTGGTTTTGGAAAACTGTGCATTACTCTGATCTTTGCTTCAGAGGACTTCCAAAATAAAAATTACCCAGGAAAACAAACTAGCTGGTGCTATCGTGGCTCTCAAGATTTCACTCAAAGAGAGAGCCAGAAAAGCCAAAGAAAAGGACAATTCCCGTTCTCATTTTCTTTCTGAAAAGCACGCCTGCCAGGTTTTTAGCACCAGCAGACACTAATGGGGTTGTTAGGACTAACGTTCCCCAAAAGGACTCACGTGGCAGAAGATCATGGCCTGGGCAATGGTGATTGCGCCATAGATGTTACACAGAGCCTGGAACTTCTCGTCTCTGTTATTGCACAGAACGTAATACTGCTTAATCGTGTCCAGCGTCTCCTCCTCTCGCTTCAGTTTGATAATGTTTGGGTCAGGAACAACTTTTTGAGCAAACTTCCACACGGAATCCTCAAAAGTGGCTGAAAACAGAAGCATCTGGCAGTCCCTGGGGAGCATCCTGCAAGAGAGAGAGCAAAATGGGCAGGGTTCCCATGCAACGCCGTCACTCGCTGATATCCTGATGGGATTAAATGCTACGGGCAAAGCAGAACAATAACCTCAAAACCAGTTATTTCAGTGGCTGGGAAGACTAACGCTGATCTGAGCAACACCTGATCGTTCCCCCATGGACCACTGGCATCCAGCCCTGCATTCTGAAAAATGAATAAACCCTGCTCCAGGGACAGGCTTTTTATTCCGTAAGAAAATGAAACTGCTTGTCATCCCCTGACATTCCACTTCTATTAACCATCTGGATTAGAGCTAAATATATCATTTTAATCTTGTTGCTTTATCGGTGAAGATACCGGTCAAGAACCTAGTCCCGCTGTCCCTATGTTATGAAATGGCTATAACCAAAAGAAACAAAAATCACCTTGGGCAACGTACACAGAGTCCTTACCTCTGAATGCGGATGCTCTGGTCCTGATGGCCCTGGGTTGCTATCATCACGTCAGCCTCGTCCAAAACGAACACTTTGATTTTCTTGGGATCTATGAATTTGAGTTTGGAACACCAGTCCAGCACAGTGCCGGGTGTGCCGATCACGATCTGCTCAGAGATCTTCTGACCTCTCTCCACTGCCGGGACACAAAGGAAAGTTTTCCTAAGATGGCTGAGCAGACGCTGAAATGCGCTGCCCCTCTCCAAACCAGACTACTCCACCAGCTGATTATTCATTTTCTGTATTGCACCCAAAGAACATCATTGTCTCATTTATCAGCACTGTTTCACTTTACTCACATTTATTGCCTCGGACGGCGTAGGCAAGTTTCAGCTCCGGATAAAACTTTCCCATCTGTTCAATCACTTTTCCTGTTTGAAGTGCCAGCTCGTAGGTTGGGGAAAGGCACAAACACTGGAGGGACAGAGGGATAACGCATTTGAGATGACCAACGAGAGACAGGAACAGCATTTTTTAAGGAAAGAATTGTAGCCTTAATAACACTGCTCAAACATCTCAGGAGAAAACTGGGTTACAAAAGCCCCTTTCTGGGCATTCTCTGCTCTGTTATCACTGATACTTTCCATCGCAAATTCTACTGACTTAACCCCCTTCAGCTCTCAATATTTGTTGATTTAATTGCTCCTAGAATGATATCTCCCCCATTTAACTCCTCACAGTGCAACAGCATCCTGAGTGACGCACGGGAGGGACTGAATAGGACAAGTTGTGACCAAATTCCAAGTCTTTTGCATTAAAGGCACCTTATATAAACGGCATCACAGAGATGAGTTCATCAAGCTCTGAATTTAGTACTGAAGGTCTCGAGAAAGCCCAGCCCAGCTCTGCACCACCACAAAACCCCCCAAAACCAGTCACAGCCCAGAAACTTCACCTGTGGATACTTGTTCCCAGGTTCAACGCGACTGAGCATGGCCAGGACAAAGGCAGCCGTCTTGCCAGTACCGGACTGAGATTGTGCGATCAGGTTCTGTGGGCTGCAGAACACACAGCAGACGTGAGCTCAACCAGACAAACCACCCGGACAGCGTGTTCACGGGGTTGAATGACAAACAAAATGCAGCGAGTGGCATTTTAATACCTTTTAGATTTACCACTGCTCTGGACTGGTGCCTAATGGGGCAGAAGTTATCCTCTGCCCTCTACCAACATTCTCTTTCAGCTTGATGATGGAGATTGGGAAGGCAAACAGTGATTATCTGGCGGTACTTTTCCATTTTGCACATCTCCCCCTAGCGTCTTAACATTCCAGACATTTCAGCTCAGAGGAAAACCAGCCACGCAGGCACCGCAGCATCTCAGCTGCTCCCACCCCACCAGGATTTCTGGAGCTATGTGCCATTGCAGCCTTATTATTTTTCCCTACACCGACGAGGAAAATGGGATTCACCCCTGCTGAACGTCACGGTGCTGCGTGTTCAGTGCCAGCCCTAGGAAGAGGACAAATCCAGGGCTGCTGTCACAGTGTGTGACCACAGAAACACCGGGACAAGGCAACACTTTCACCCCATCGCCATCCTCCCCTGTGAAGCTCAGTAATAGTACATTGAATCTTTCAAATCCTTCCTATACTGGGCATAGGAATTATGTGTACATACGGTTCAGCAAGCATCATGGGCAAGGCGTTCTCTTGTATTTTAGACGGTCTGTTGAAGCCCATGGCATAGACTCCTTGCAAGAGCTGTGGCTTCCTGAAAACAGAAGAATTCTCATACCGTGACCTATTAAAGTACATTTGGTTTTCATTTGTGTACAAAAAGCTGAGAAAAACCCTTGCAAGCAGACCTAGAGCTGCCTCTTTCTAATCGCACCGGTGAAGCGACTACGATCAGTGCCTGGAAGCTACAAGTGACAGCGGAAAGTTAGCAAAAACCCCTTGGTTTGGTAAATCAGCCTTTCACATGGAAAATCGGCTGTCACAGCTCAGAGGCAAGTGCTGGGTTCTTGTTCTAAAGCAGCTTTCAGACAATCCTGGGAATCCCAGAGCAGAGAACATTAATCCCATCCTTTAGGCCAATCCCATTTCCTCAGCCATGGCTAATCTCAGCGCCAAAATTATCACTCCTTGAAGACCCAAATACAGGACCGAGCGACCTCAGTAGAGGAGGAACAGAGTGAAATGTAATATCGTGGAATCATTGCAAGGATTTCAGTAAGTCATGCTGGATTCTGTAAGACAAACTGACATCTTAACACCAGAGCGATCTTGTCGTAGCACACAAAACCGGCAAATGAGCGATAAGCTTAGTTTACTGTGACTACACCTGTAGTTATAACCCAGCGCTCAAACCGACGCGTGTCCTCAAATGCTTTTTCTCAAGGCAGCTTCCTCGTCTCAGCAGATACTTGTGTAGACAAGGAGATCCAAGAACAACCTAAAATTCAGGTTATGGTGCCAGCAAACTCTTAGCCGATGACCTCCCAGCGCTCACTGGAGTGCTCTCAGTGCTGCTCAGTAAGGGCTTTCCTTTCAACACAGGTTACAGGTTTCCTGCCCACCATTTTTCGCTGTTAAGAACTTCCTATTCAGCCCAACGTGCTTTTTAAAAATTGTATATTACTTTCAGACGACGGCTGGAACAAAAGCTCTTTGAAAATGTAACCTTGTGCTGCTCAGAAGCAAGGACGTACAAAGCCCAATGCTGCAACAGTTGCCAAGGATACATCAAGTCATAACAACAAAATGAAGACTCAATTAGTCTGGCTCCCCCCATCATTAACTCACTGGGACTGTATGGCTTTTGAAAGACAGGAATTAGTCTAACAGGCACTACAGGACCTCAGGGGTTTTTTTGTAGACGTTCAGCCACTACCATTAACAAAGTGAAACGACATCCTGACATTTCACAGCTCCCATTTCCCTGTGGAGCTTGCAAAAGAACAACAAAACCGAGATCATCAATATAACCAACAAGAGTCCCAACAGCACAGGCTCTTCAGCACATAAAAATATATATATAAAAATCTGTCATGCCTTAAATACAGCTATTGTCACTCAAAAGGTCCACCGGTAATGGTATTCAATACGAAGGGTCAGAAAATACCAACACTAGTAGTACATAAATCCAGTATCGCCAGCAGAGAAGACATAAGCTTTTCCCTTCGGACTATTCCCTGCTGTTGGACCTTCACAAATAACTCTCAGAGAAGAGGAACAGAAGACGGTTGTGTTCATTACTTCTGCCAGTAAAACAAATCTCATGTTTTCCAAAACACCGCCGTGCTGCTGGAACACGTGCTCCAAGCCTCCCACATCTGCTGGAGAACCAGTGGCCACATAACCACACCTCCGACACAGAAAAGGTCTCACTTTGATCACACACGAGTCTCACTGTACATTTGAAGACCAAAAGCCATACATTAAAATCCAAAATAGTGTTGCCAGAGCTGATTCTAGAAAGCGATGCTACCTCTATACAGACCAGGAATTAAAACAAGTTGTTTCAGGGGAAACCTTCACATAACACCAAGATAAAATAATTCCCCTTGCATTTAAATCATACAATAAATGATATGCCAATTTATTAATGACAAATTTGCAGTAACTTGAAAGAGAACCCTATGCACTTTTAAGCATTATCATCTATGCAGCCAGGAAATGTAACGGGACTTACAGTCGCAGCTCCTCAAAAGACTTCACGGAGTAGAGAGGGGACGTGGGATCCCTCTGCAGCACCTCCACTTGATTCGTCGTGTCCACCAAGTTACTGCGGATCAGCTTGTTCAGCAAGGACTGGGCAGCTCTGTCCTCTGTAGAAAAAGGAGGGAGGAGAAAAAGGAAAAGAAATAAAATCACGGCCTGTGTCAGGTGTTGCTCCCACTGAAATGCTGCATGACTGAGCCAGTCAAAGAGCACGAGATGCATCAAAATATTGAATTCTCTGTTAGAGAGCAATGGCATAAAAAAGCCAAAGCTTCCTGAGCGAGACTTCTGTCAGGATATCCCAGAGATTCCCGTTTCATATCCAAGAAGACAAAGCAAAGCAAGCAAGACCTTAACAGATACAGAACTCTGCTTATTTAAGATATTATAGCTTAGCTTCTGCCTGGCAGGTGGGACAGGGTTGAAAACCTCTTAAACCTCACTATTATCTGACATGTGGGCAGCCACTTTTCTGTTTGTTTGTTTTCTTTTTAAGGGAAGTTTGAGGACAAACGGTACTTTGAAAGATCCCAGGGCTGAAACACAGCAAGGCCTGAGGATCAGCGAGATCGAAACTGCTGTGCTTTGGGGTCTTACTAATAAATCTGTTTTCTGAAGGCACCTTCTGAAGGATTTAGAGCCGTTACCCACCTCTTAACAGCCATTTCACACAAGCAACGTGTTGGTTGCTACAGGAATTCCAGCTCCAGGTTCTCCAACCGCTCCTGTATCCCATCCTGCCCTTGAGGACACTGCTATTCCCTTATTTCTCTCCACTCTAATCCACGACTCTCCCAACTTTTTACAGGCTTTAAAAACATTACGGAGGAAGGACAATGTCTGATAATTAAGTCCTTGGGGCAGGAGACAAGATCATCCATCCTGAGACATAAGGCAGACTCACTTAAATACATATAAAATTAATTTTCTTCAAAACTTTTCTTGCCAAAGCGTTTTTCAAGGTGGCACTTACCCTTCTCCTCATCCTCCGTCTTCTCTACGTTGTCATCCGCCTTGATGACAGCACCTTAATTAAACACAGACATTTTTGGGGGGGTCAGGCCTCAGAAGCAGCCCACACTCACCACATTTTACCTATTTAATACTGTGGGAAAAGCTACAAACCAGCTCATTTTCCTGTTGAGAACTCTGTTCTATCAGCGCGCAAAACAAACCCAAGTTACCGCGTGCTCTGTCCGGCCAAACTGCAGTTTATCAACCACACCAACAAATTTTTGCCCGCAAAGCTCCTTGAATACAGCAAAACACGACTGAAAACAAGCACGCGAGCCAGATATTTAGTCTACGCCGCTGTTTAATCCCAGCTTTATGTTTCAGCAGCAGCGTTCCAAAGCCCACGGGAAAACATCGCGCCCTTTGTAGGACCATTTCAGCGGCTGTAACTCACCGTTGGCATCTGGTTTGGTTTTCTCGTCTTTCAGGTGTAAACTGCTCAACTGCAAGTGAGGAAAAACACAAAATCAGAGTAATTCAAAGGCTGCCACACCAGCATTTTACTACTGGCCGGGAAAACCGGCGCTTTCACCAAGGTTTCCAGATTTTACCTTTATTGCACAGTGAAAATCTGTGCTCTTGTTTTCAAGAGTTTTAAAACAAATATCACTTTTTCTCAAGTGTAAGGGTGATGGGGAGAAGGGGGTTGTTTTCTGGCCCTGTATCTCTGCTCTGTAATAGTTCATCTTGACTGGAAATGAGAGAAAAATGTACATTCCAGGATGGAAACTGGAGCCAAGGGCCGTCCCAAAATGCGTTGGTTTTACCCCAGAAATACGACAGGGAGAGCCCTGAGGGTCTCACTGCACGTCCAGGGGCTGAGTTCATGCTCTCCATGCTACAGGGCAGCACTTGAGCATCACAGGAAAATAAGAATACCCACCGCCTTAAAAAAATATAGATCTTGTCACCAAAAATTGAGAGAAAATGGATATTTTTGGCCTCTGGATGAATACTTGAATGCTCAGTGATGTGTTCTAAAGCGGGGCTGTGTCTGGACATGGGGTGAGGGGAAGGACAGGGGCCTCCCTGCCCTTTGGAGAATCAGAAAATGAAAAGAAGGGGGAATTATCTTTTTAAAAATAGGAAGAAAGGGGTTTTTTTTACAACTAAAGAAAGACTTTAGGCCCAGGGACACCCCGAAGCGATGCTGCCACCAGGGCCCCGGGCGAAAGGGAAGGACAGGGCCCTCCCTACCCCTTGGATGCGACAGAAAATGAGGAGAAAAGGGGTTTATTTCGGCGCTCGCTGTTTCCTGTGAGGGGGCGGAGGCGGCAGCGCAGCCCCGGAACCCGCGCCCCAGGCCGGGCCCCCCGGCCACCCCCGCTCCCCACTCACCGACTCGGCCGCCGCCTCCTGCTCGTCCACGGCCAGTGCCCAGGAGTCGGTGGCCATGGCCGGGCCGGGGGGTCGGTGGCACCGGGGCTCACCGGGAGCAGCCGCAATGGCGCCGAGCGCGGGGATCGCGCCTGCGCCGCCCGCAGTCACCGCCCCGGCCCGGCGGGAACCGCGGCCGCGGAATCGGCGTTCCGGGAGCGGCGCGTTCCGGGGCCACGAAGCGCTGGTTAATAGGGGGTGCTGGGCCGGTGCTGGAGCGAGTGGAGAGAAGGGAACGGAGCTGGGGAGGGGCTGGAGCACAAAGTGATGGAGCGGCTGAGGGACCTGGGGGTTCAGCTGGAGAACAGGAGCTGAGGGGAGACCTTCTGATCTCTGAACTGCCTGAAAGGAGCTTGGAGCCAGGGGGGTCGGGCTCTGCTCCCCAGGAACAAGCGCCAGGAGCAGAGGAAACGGCCTCAAGTTGCGCCAGGGGAGGTTGAGGTTGGATGTGGGAACAATTTCTTCCCCAAAGGGCTGTGGGGCATTGGAACAGGCTGCCCAGGGCAGTGCTGGAGTCACCATCCCTGGAGGGCTGGACAGACGGACATGAGGTTCTCAAGGGTGGGTTATGGTTGGACTTGATGGTCTCGAGGAGCCTTTCCAACCAAAATGATTCAGTGACGGGGTGGACTCAATTAAAACACAGCACAAAGGTGACACAAGCTCTGTCACCTCTCACCATCACTCCAAGACACAACCAGGGGATGCACAGAAACCCTCCAGCCCCCACCTTGTGCAGGTTCTCCTTGTACTCGCTGCTCGGCTCCCGTCCCAGCGCCACCATCATCACTTTGTTCTTCCCGAAGAAGATCCTGGGGGTAGTGTCAAGGTTGGGTTAACGGTTGGACTCCATCATCTTGAGGGTCTTTTCCAACCAAAACAATTGTGTGATTCTATGGTGTGGGGCCTGGACCCCTGTGTGGTGTGGGGCTGTGACATTTGTGAAGGAATTGCAGCTCTTTCTGTCTCCGAAACAGAGATTTAGGTGAAAAAACAAGTTTGTAGAATGAGTCACAGAGGTGTTGAAGTGGCAGGAACATGGAAGAGTCGTTTTAGTCCCGCCTCTTGCTGGAGGGCAGGAGCCGGCTTAGACTCAACATCAAACCTGGTCTTTAAAGCCCCTGGAATAAAGGTGAGAAGAAGGGGAAGCAGAAATGAAAGATGTGTGGGAAGAGCCTGCGGGATTTCCTCGCTGGGCTGTCATTCCCTGCTCGGCATCTGTGCTTCCTTGAACCTTGCGTGGAAGGAACAGCCCTCAAGGAGGGTTTTAATTTGTATTTTTATGATATGCGGCAAGACTAGTAAAATGGCCAAGCCCGTAGGCGTCAGCCAGAAGTTCCCTGGTGATGGTGACTTCCTCATCTCAATACTCACCCTCCAGTTTAATGAAGACACGGAACCACTTTCTTTGCTCCCACAGCCTGAAACTTTCTATCTGAGCTGTTATTTCTTTTTGTGCACCAGAAATCTTGTCCAGACCTCATGCAGTTTTGCTGCTCTTGGTGCATTAACCCAGGCAGGACCGGACCCTTCACTATTGCATTTCTCTGTGATTTTTTAACTTTTTCCTTCCAACTAAAACCTGTGATTATCCAGTATTATTGTCTATTGCTTTCCCCCATCCATCTAATTCCTTTTCAGAGGTGAGAGGGTTGGGATCCCCCTTCCCAGCCACACATGGGAGCTTTGGCATCTGACAGTTTTGTTTGCAGAGGTGACATCACGGCTTTTCTTTCCATGGCAACTCGTCGTGGCACCCAGGAGGATGCTGAACGCAGGAGCCGAATGTGAGGGGATTTTCAATGGGAACAGAGCAGGCAGCCGAAAGCGAGTCTGAGGCATTAATTAATTAATTAGGGTAAAAATAAAAAGGAATATGAGAAGTCCCAGAGGCAAATGGGCACTTTAGGCACAGAAAGAAAGAGATGCTCGTGCTTCCCAGTGTAATGTTTTCTTGCAGGGACACACACCTCCCGTGGGAGTTGTCATGGGGATTAGACCCATTTTAGAGCTGGGGAAATCAAGGCACAGGGAACGAGAACTGCCCGTGGTCAGGCAGATCCCTCCAAACCCTCCTTTCTAATCCTCTCCCTCAGCTGCCATAATTTCTGGGGATTTTCAAGGATCTGGGGACTGTTGGAGGCACAAGCGGCTCTTTTGTGTTGTGTCTTCTGTACATGAAAAGACTCTTCTCCCTCGGGGGTGGGTTCTCAGTGCGTGTGCTCAGCCACCCGCACAGGGTCCTTGATTTTGCTGGAGATTCTGCTGCCCTATAATGAAATATATATTATTTCATATCATAGAATCATAGAATCATTTTGGTTGGAAGGGACCCTCAAGATCAAGTCCAACAGGTAACCCAGCACTGTCACTAAACCATGTCCCTAAGAACATTTCATTTAAAACATGAAATAAACATTTGGATTAATTTAACATAAAATAAATGCTTCATTCCCCTCCCCGGTGGGTGTTGGCTGTGCTGGAACTAAAGCTCTTGGCAGGGCAGATGTTGCACTTTGGAATTTCATTGGAATTAACAGTGGTTCTTACCCACCAAATAGGCGCTTTGTCCGCACACGTCCCTGCTGAGCTGCACGTTATCCTTTTTTACCATCACCATCTCCCAACAAGGCGATTTAGTTTGTTTTTCCCACAGCATTCCAGCATGAGGAAAACTGCATTTACACACAGAGATAATGAGAAGTGCTCAGCGCTCTCCATCTACCAGGAGATTTTGTTTAGGATTGGTCTTTTTTTGGTCTTTTTAAACGTTTTTATCATGCCCAAACCTCCCATTGACGCAGGCTGTGAGCAAACACCAGAGCACTGAGCTCATGTACTCGTGTAATATTGAAGCGTGAGTGAGCTGAATAATGAGAGGGCTGGGAAATCCTGTCCTCTGCTTGGCCACCGCCTGCTGGATGCCCTTGAACTTGTCCCTAACTCACCTGAGCAAGTCCCAGTCATGAAACAGGACTGGAAATACTCCTCTGCGGCACCTCACTGTTTAGAGATGCTGCACACCACCAGTTATTATCAAACCCTGGGTGAGTAAAGCCATGAGACGGGACTTTGGTGAGCTCAAAGTCTATTTTTAGCTTGTCCTCTCCTCAAATCCGTGTCTCATTTATGTCCCTGCTGCAGCACATCTGACTTCTGAGCTGCTGCCACCTGGGAGGAGGTGGCTCTTATTGATGTTGGGGTTCATAGAATCAGAATCACAGACTAGTTTGTGTTGAAGGGACCTTCCCAGCTCCCCCAGTGCCCCCCCTGCCATGACCAGGGACATCTTCACCAGCTCAGGGTGCTCAGAGCCCCGTCCAGCCTGGCCTGGGATGTCTCCAGGGATGGTTCATCCACCACCTCTCTGGCCAACCTGGGCCAGTCTCTCACCACCCTCAAGGCCAACAATTTCTTCCTCGTGTCCAGACTGAATCTCCCTTTTAGTTTAAAACCATCACCCCTTGTCCTGTCGCAGCGGACCCTGCTAAAAAGTCTGTCCCCATCTTTCTCATTGGCCCCTTTTTAGTACAGAAAGGCTGCAATAAGGTGTCCCTGGAGCTTCTCTTCTCCAGCTGGACACCCCCAGGCATGGCCAAGCTGGAGAGGATGAGGAGGAACAAAGACCCTTGTGAGCTGCACTGTTGAACATGACACTGATGCCCTTGGCGATGCAGCCTCACCTTCAGCACCATTTCTTCCCCCTAAAACACCTCTGGTTCGGTTCTCCCAAGGTCTCACATCTGCCTCAGCCTCCATGTCCAATCCCTCTCTGTTTTACAAATGAATATTCCCCAGCCACCAGATCTGTTGGTACAAATCCCAGGATTTTTCCTGACATATGTTATTTTCTTTGTAGGAGCCAAAAGCCATAGTAAGCAAACATTTTACCAGGCACTGGAAACACGGCACGTGGGCTTCTCCATGGCTGACTTATTTGTCTAGCAAGAACCATAAATTCTCAGGCTTCAGGGCTTAAATCAGCCCCTGGGAGCTGGGCTTAAATCAGCCCCTGAGAGCTGGGCTTAAGGAAAAGACTCTTGACTGGGTGTCTGCTCGTGGAGTTTCTTGCCATTTCCCCTAAGGCACGTCCTCCTTGGTGAAGATACGATGGTTCATTAGGGACATCGTACATCTGGTCACCCCGGTTCTCCTACGACACGGACGTGCCGCTTAGAGACGAGGAAGTGCAAGAAAATGCTGTGGGTTCATCTGAATGCAGACAGAAAGGGGCACACGGAGGAGATGTTTTGTCACAGAGCCCGGTGGGTGAGTTGAGGTGCTTGATCTGCCAGTGGATTTACTGGTGAGACACAAACCAGACAGATTTGCAGGTGGATCCGCATCTCTGCGTAGGACGAGGTGGGGCAAAAATCCTCTGTCCCACTGCAGGTCCCTTCTGCGCTGGAGAGCTTTCCCTCTCGAGGGAGACGGTGATATTTTCCGTGCTAGCGAGCTGCCTGGCAGCAGCAGCACCTTTCACACCGAATTTAGGTAGCAGCAAGGAGGAGCTTTACGCATCTGCGTGCTCTGAGCCAGGCCCTTCCTGCTGCCTCAGTTTCCCCTGTCATCTACATGTCGTTTTTCTTGTGTATAGATGTAAACTGCTTGGGACAGGGACCATATTCCGCACAAGCACATCCCGCTGTGACAGCATCGCTCCCCTTTGCCCGTGGGGAGGGTCCCCTTCAGACCGAGGGGCTTTGGGAGGAAAGGCTGGATGAGCAGAGAAGACAACAACAAGGGGGAAAAGAGGGGAGATCTGGCCTAGGGTTGCAGAAAATCCGGATTTTGGGGGGCTTTAGGATGCTTTCCTGTTTTTAAAAGAGGAAGAGGAGGACAGAAGTGAGAGGTGATGGGTTTTCCAGCAGCTGCTGCAGAAAATCTCACTCCGAGGAGGCAAGTCGTGGTGATGGGTTAGAAGAGTTTGTATCCCCCATTCTCTGCCAACTCGCCCACCCCAAGGGCATCTCCTCTGCCCCAGGGGCGGCTTCGCCCCTCGGCCCTTCCCCAGGAGCAGGAGAGGAGGAGGCGGAGGAGCCAGCGGTGTGTGTACAGGGTGATTGTCATGGTTACCTCCCTGACAAAACAAATGGCTCCACTTAATGATGGTCACCCAAACAGCTCCGCAAAGTGCGCGGTCAGCAGCGGAGAGCTGGCTGCTCGCTCCGGGAACCCAAAAATCCTCCCTGGCTCCTGGGCAGAGCTTCGGCACGGGGGGGCACGTGTTGCTGCGGCTGGGTAGGTAACCCCCTTCCCCACCCCGGACCCCATGGACCACCCCAGCATCCCTGGAAGCCCCAGCATCCCTAGCAGCCCCTGCATCCCTGGCAGCCCCAGCATCCCCCGCCTGATGCAGAGGTCCCAAGGGGGGGACACAAATGCCACAGGTCGCTGAGGTGGCTGTTGTGCAGTGCTCCCCACCCCAAGCCCTGGCGCTTGCTCTCTCTCCCTCCTTTCTTTTTTTTTTTCCCATCTCTCTCCTTATCTCCGTCTCTCGGTGTCTTTCAGAGACAAAAGCAGTCTGAAGCCGTGCCTGCTGCCTTCGGGATTTCTCCTGCCCCCCCAAAACTCAGCTGCGGGCAGTTGCAGGGACGGGCAGGAGTGGGTGAAGTTGCTCCATCCCCCCCCATCCCTTTCCTCCTCCTCTTCCTCCTCCTCTCTCTTCTTCCAGGAAAGGTAAGAAAAAAAGCAGTGGCTACTCTCCAGTTGCTCCCGCACATTTTTCGCAGGCTGGGCTGTGTGTGCTCTGCAGGGGTGTGTGTCTGTGTGTCTGTCTGTGCGTGTGTGTGTGTGTGCGGGCTGTTACTTCCCCAGGCTGTGCACAATCTCAGCACAAAGCCGCTCTGTGAAAAAAATCCTTGTCATAATATTTCTGCAGGCACAAGCCCACACTTTGCAAGCTGCTGCTTCCCTGCCTTGCCTTTTTTTTTTTCCAGCTGGATGATGAGCCCCTGAGCATCCCTCTCCTCCTCAGAATTTTACAGACATTCATAGCGACTGCCTTCATCTCCCTGCAGGCAAGGGACAGGGAAAGCAAAGGATGGGGGGGACAGTCCTGGGGGTGACGGGCTTTTGCTGTCTTGAGCAGCCGGGTGGGATATCCCAGCCCTTCCTTGGGGAAGGAAGGAGGACTCTAAGCCCCCTAGAAGGGTGAAAACACCAAGGACCTGGGTTGCAATCACTTGGCTGGTGCAGGACAGGGGTGGATTGAGAAGGGCTGTGCTCTCTTGGGTCCCCAGCGTATCTCTGGACGTGTCCCAGGCATGGGGTGGCTCTGTGGCATGTTTAGCCCAGCCGAAGGGTGTCTGGGCTAAAAATTCCCTCTCTGGCTCAGCCCAGAGATCTCCCACGCAGCCCAGCAAAGCAGGGGTTAACTAAACCCTGTATCATAAATGCTCTCTGCCCAGTGTTGTGATTGACGGCTCTAGAAACAGGAATTGTGGTCCTTGAGACCCAGCTCTGGAGCAGGACTGACAGCCCAAGGCACCTGCCGGGGGTGTGATTGACAGTCCCCAAAATCTGGTTGTCAATCACGCCTCAACCTGGCGCCACATCACCCCGGGAAGGGGCAGCCAGGTTGCATTTTCTGGGTGCCCTCTCAGCAGGGTGCTCCCCCCAGTCTCCATACCCAAGGCCTTGGGGTGCACTGTCCTAAAGGGACATGTCCCTCTGTCCCATTGTCACCGTGGGGTACCCCCGTTGCCCCCCACAGCAGCTCTGGGGTGAAGCACAGCAGCTGTTTTGCTGCTTTTCCCAGCAGATGGGACACCCAGCGCTTGTGTTTTGAGACAGGAAAACAGCTCCTGGAGCTTTTCATGAGAGGTTCCCACATGGTGGATCCGCATCTCTTCCAGGACGTGCTGCACTCAACCAGCAAATTCTCTCCTCCCTGCCCTGTGCAGGGGCTCAGAAAAGCCAGCTTGGACAGGAGAGGGCTGCGTGTGCTGTTTCAGACCCTATTTGTTCCTATTACTTACTAGAAATATTTTGTGGGGAACAATCCCTGTCCCCTGGTGAGGCTTGAGCCCTGTGTTTGGGAGAGAGGGGCCGGAGGGGTCCCACTTGTCTTAGGTATGTCCTGTGGCTGATGTGGGGTGAAGTCATGGGGTCCTCCAGCTGAGCTGCCGCTGTGAACTGGGGGGAAGACACCAAAGTGTGGCTCTACCTGAGAGCCCCAAAAGCTTTTTGGGAAGCGTAGGGCTTCTCCTGCCTAGGTTCTACAAACAGATGGGAATTTGCTTCCACGTGTATGCAGCTGAGCAGGTGCTGGAGATGGTGATGAAGGGGTTTGGGGTGACAGTTGAGAGAAGGGAATGGAGCTGGTGAGGGGCTGGAGCACAATGTGATGGAGCGGCTGAGGGACCTGGGGGATTCAGCTGGAGAACAGGAGCTGAGGGGAGACCTTCTGATCTCTGAACTGCCTGAAAGGAGCTTGGAGCCAGGGGGGTCGGGCTCTGCTCCCCAGGAACAAGCGCCAGGAGCAGAGGAAACGGCCTCAAGTTGCGCCCGGGGAGGCTGAGGTTGGATGTGGGAACAATTTCTTCCCCAAAGGGCTGTGGGGCATTGGAACAGGCTGCCCAGGGCAGTGCTGGAGTCACCATCCCTGGAGGGTTGGACAGATGGAGATGAGGTTCTCAGGACATGTGGCAGTGCCAGGGGTGGAATAACAGTTGGACTCGATAATCTTGAGGGGCTTTTCCAACCAAAATGATTGTATGATTCTATCACAGGCACCCTGCCAGCGGCCGGGGTGGTCTGTCTGTCCAGGGCTGTACATCTGCCCGTCCCCGCCAGGCACGCCGGCTGTAATCATCCTGGCAAGCCACTGGATGTCAGTGTTGATTGATACAGATGAAGTGGAAGGAATATTTTTACCCAGCTGCTGAAAAAACAAGTCACCCCTGAGCAGTGTGGCTGTCACCCAGGTCTGGCTTGGATCTGGAGGTGACATTTCCCAGGGAACCCAGTTGGGGCCGGTGAGAGGATACAGCAGGGGGGTGCAGCGATTCGGCAGCCCCTGTCACAAATTGTGGCACCAGCGTTGGTTTTCACACAGCGGCATTTGTGTTTGGGGGGAGCAAAAGCAACGGGGGATGCCAATGGACACTGGGGCCAGGTGGGGCTGTGCCGCCCTTTTATCCCAGCTGCCAAGTCTGATTTGGGTCTTACTGGCCCATTGTTGGCTGTGGGTGCCAGGGATGCTGTGGTGGTGACACTACTGGGACCCTAACCTGCTTTTGGGAGCTGGGCTATGTGCTCATGTCATGATTTGCTCTGTTCAACACATGAAAATACACCTTAGAAGAGCGTTATTCTGCCTCTGTCTTTACTACATGTGCTCAAAAAGCAGATTTTTTGGAGGCTTTGAGACGCAGACAGGCACCCAGGCAGTTCTGAGCAGCTCTCCAGGCATCACACCCTCTTTTCAGGCACTAAACCTCCCTTTTCCAGCCCAATTCTTTAAAATCCAGCCCCAACCTGTGTGTTGGGGCAGGTGGAGCAGCCGGTGCGAGCTCCAGGTGAGCCTGTGTGTTGCAGTGGGTCTGTGCTTCAAATCAGAGCTCTGTACATCACCAGGACCGTCCATAGTATCAGTAAATCCTGCACAGAATTTGGCCGGGGGTATAACCTGGAGCGGGACGAGCACATTTCCAGTGTCATTCCCTCCTCTGTAGCCACGAAGAGGAGTAGATTGTCAAGGAAAGAGTGTTTACAATGCAAGGGGAAAAAATTACAATGCTGGTAATTTTGGGGATGTGGAGTCCCGCCTGTTCCCATCCTGAGGGTCCAAGCCCTGATCAGAGACTGGTTGCAGGTCCCAGAGGAGCAAAGGCAGGATGGGGAGATGCTGAGGGGGGCTGTTTCAGGCTCCTGGGGGGCACAGGACAGAGATGCCAGCTCTACCCCTGCTCTCATCCCCTTTCCGTGCTGCAGTCACTTGATGGCGTTGCTGACACGATCTGCAAGGAGCAGCAAAGGGAGAAAGCAGTGAGGAAGAACTCTCCCAGTCCTTGTAGGATGGTTTTTGTAGCTCCTGTAGCAAGGAGGGCTGGTGCAGGTCTTGTCCGAGCTGCAGGAGAGGTGCAACTCTGCTGCTTTGCTTTATAGAGCACACAGCTCAGGGCTCTGCATCCCACCCAGGGTCCCTTAACGCTTATGCTGGTCTGGGGGATGCAGAAATCCTGTGGGAAGCACGTCCTGAGCTGCTGTGCGGGCAAGGAGGGGCTGCGATCCCAACTGTGGCTGTGCCATCAGCCACCAAGAGAGCTGTCAGGCCAAAGTCATGCTCCTGGAGCTCGAAATCACCTCTCAGACAGCCCCATAATGAATTCCCCCTTGCACCTAGCTGGCAGAGAGCAACCTCCCCATGGTATTTCTTGCTCCCTTTCTTCCCTAAGTCAAAATAATCTCCCCCTCCTTCTTCCTCCACCTGGCATTTAATCACTTCCCGATATCTTGATGGCCTCTGCCATGGCTCGGCAGTGAGACAACCTTCATTATCTCTCCCCGGAGCAGGTGAACTCCTGCCAGCTGCTGACTTTACAAGCCCCGTTAACGTGGCTCTGGGCATCCCATGCCAGAGCAGCCGAACTGGAAATGCTCCTGCATCTCCTGAGCATCCCCCGATACCCCTGGGCAGCTCCTGGCATGAGCACCCTTTGCAGGGGAAGGAGAGGATTGAATCAGGTCGTTGACTGGGAATCGGGAGTGTGCCTTGGGTTACAACCCTCCATCTTCTCCTCCCCTGTTTCATTTGCTCGGGTGCCCTGGCTGCTCTCTCTTGTTCTCTCTTTTTCCTCCCTTAGACCCATTTTCCTGCACATACACCCAGTGAGCTCATGGCCTCGATGTCTGCCGTTCGCATCTTCCGTGGCGTTTGCATATAAAGGTGGTTTTAATAAGGCAGGACAGCTAGGGAATGAGAAACTGATGTATTTCACTGCTGCTGGCTCCTCCTGGGCCTTGTAAATCATTGCATAAAGCATCGCAGAGCCAGGCAGGGAGAACTGCTGCCTAGCAACTTCTTCTGCTGCCCCAAGGGAGCTGGATGTGGCCCCAGAACCACCTGAAAGGTCTCCTTTGAAAGCCCAGGTCTGGCGGGAGATGAGCTGGAACTGAAAAAACCTGCTTGGGGGGAAGAGTTGCAATGTAATTGGCAGAAGTAGCCGCTTTTTGCATCTGAATGTCTCGGTGAAGGGAAGGGAGGGATGAGTCAGCCTTTGGGGAAGGGATCTGGAGATGCAGGGCAGAGCTGTGCCACCACCCCGAAATGCAGCAAGGAAAACTCTCAGGGTCATAGTCTTATCCTGGAGAAAGTTGTCAATTTGGAGGATAATGACATGCAGGAGAGCCAAAAAAATGCCATTAACCCATTCTGCCCAGGTTTAAGCAGTGGGTGGGTGTGGGAGCTGATGGGATGTGGGATCCACTACGGCAACATGGACCTCTGGGGCTGCCTGTCCCAGCCAGGTGGCTTTAATCTGAGCCCCCTGCCAGCTGCTGGAGGGGACATGGGGCAAGCATTTGCCTTGTGTCTTCCCACAAGGGTCTGCTCTCCATCTCCACCAGCGAAGCCATCAAGCCCAGGTCTCCTCCCATCCTGGGTCTGTCACCGTTCTGTCCTCAGGGCTGCAGAAACCAAAATGAATTGGCAGGGGCACACAAGCATTTTGGGGTCTCCTCTTTCATTCTCACCCTTGCACCTCTCTCCAGCTCTCTGCAGGTGACCTCCCCGTCACCGACAGACTCCCAGGAAGATGCCAGGGCTGATTAACCGGACAACCCGCTCCCCGCTCCCACTCACCGCGTCGGAGGTGACATCGTGTGTCAGCGGCTATGCCTTTGGGATGACAGCGTCCCTCACCTACCGCAACCCAGAAACACAGGCTGTTGAAGGCAGGTTCCAAGGGGTGAAGCTCCAAATGCCAGAGCTACTATGGGAGCTTTAGTGCCAGGGATATCATAGAAGTTTTGGTAGGAAAAGACCTTAATTGAACTAAACCTTTAACCCAACACTGCCAACTCCACCTCCACACCATGTCCTTAAGAACCTCTTTACACAGAATCACAGATGGTTTGTGTTGAAGGGACCTTCCCAGCTCCCCCAGTGCCCCCACTGCCATGAGCAGGGACATCTTCAGCAGCTCAGGTTGCTCAGAGCCCCGTCCAGCCTGGCCTGGGATGTCTCCAGGGATGGTTCATCCACCAGCTCTCTGGCCAACCTGGGCCAGGCTCTCACCACCTCAGGGCCAACAATTTCTTCCTCATGTCCAGCTCAAATCTCCCCTCCTTTAGTTTAAAACCACCACCCTTTGTTCTATTGCAACAAGGCCTGCTAAAGTCTGTCCCCATCTTTCTTATTGGCCCCTTTAGATGCTTGTGGGCAGAGCAGCCAAGGGCATTGTGCCCTCAGTTATACCCTTCAAAGTCCAAGGCTACAAGTTTTTAAGCAGAAAAAATCCCAGGAGCATACAGGGAGGAGCCAAGAGGGATCTGCCCTGCTGGGATCAGGGCTGGCGGGTCTGGACAAGTGCTCATTTTTGGTAAAAACCCTTCTGCTGGCAGGACTGTTCGTGTATCCCTTGGATGAGTGCACCACCGTGGTGGGGTTCGAGGCGGCTGTGTCGCGACGTGCCGTGACGGTGCAGATCAAAGACAAAGCCAAGATGGACGAGACATATTTTGATGGCTGCAGCCTCGCTGATGGAAGAGCTCGCGATGGAAGCGGTGAGGGGGTCAGGGGTGTTTTTGGGGGTGAAAACCAGGGGAAGAGGGATGGGGAGGTGGCAGGGGGTGACATATGCCATGGCATGGAGGGGGCTCCTTGTGACAGGCTGAGCCTTGGATTGTGGTGCTCGTGTCCTTTCAGGTTCTGCCAAAAGTGGTAGTTAAATCTGTTTTGGAAAATGCTGTTGCTTCTGGACAAGTGAAGGAGTGATGCAGGGGGCTGGGGGTCTTTAGAGAAGTGCTGATGTGTGCAGAGAGGGCTGGTTTGGGCATTTGGTCCAGGGCTGAAATGGTCACAGGATACCCAGAGTGGAGCATTGTCCATGGTTATGACCCTGCATCTCCCTGGTGTGGTCCTCTGTCTGTACAGGAAGGATCATGATGGATGAGGACTTGGAGAAGATAGTTTTTGTAGCTAACCTGGGCATGATTCCTCCCCTGGAAAGCGTCTCCATCTTCATCAGCACCTCCTCTGAGCTGCAGACACTGCCCAGCGGGGCCGTGAGGGTCCTTCTGCCAGCTGTGTGTGTCCCCAGAGTCCCCCAGCCCAGCCTGGAGAATGCCAGCAGCCTTTCCAGCCACCAGCTCCAAATGTACGAAAACCCACGGGACGGGGTCTGGCTGGGATGGAGCTGGGGGGATGCAGGACTGGGGGAGCAGAATCACAGAATCACAGGATGGCTGGGGTTGGAAGGAACCCCTGGACATCATCCAGTCCAACCCCCTAGTTCACCCAGAGCAGGTTGCACAGAAATGCATCCAGGTGGGTTTGAATATCTCCAGAGAAAGAGACTCCACAGCCTCTCTGGACAGCCTGGTCCAGGGCTTTGGCACCCTCAAAAAAACCAAAGGTTTCGCCTCATATTCGGATGGAGCCTCCTGTGTTTCAGTCTGTGCCTGTTGCCCCTCACCCTGGCATTGGGCACCGCTGAACAGAGTCTGGTCCATCCTCTTGACACCCATCCTGGAGATATTTATAACATAAATAAGATCCCTCTCAGCCTCTCTTCTCCAGCTGAACAGCCCCAGCTCTCTCAGTCTCTCCTCATCAGAAAGATGCTCCAGACCTGTCAGCATCTCTGTGTCCCTCTGCTGGACTCCCTCCAGTAATTCCTTGTCTGTCTTAAACTGGGGAGCCCAGAACTGGACCCAGTACTGCAGATGGGGCCTCACCTGGGCAGAGCAGAGGGGCAGGACATCCTCAAAAGCGTGAAATTGCTATGGAAGGCTGGAGAGCTGCTGCAGATCTGCAGTTCCTGGTGGGGTTGACTGGGGTTCGTGCCACCGGCAGGGACAAACGCTTCTGCAGATCAGGGAGCCCGGAGCGAGGGAGCAGGTTGTGCCTGGCTCAGCTGCTGGAGGACGAGGCCACCAACCCCTTCGAGTACGAGTTCAGCTTCCACCTGGAGATCCGAGGACCGTGCTTGCTGGCAGGTAGGAGCACCAGGCTGGGCTGTCACCACCTCAAGGCAATGGCCACATTCTTCCACCTTCTCTTGCGCCCCATGTGGAGTCTATTTTGGCAAGATAACTGTGCTGGGGTGGATTTACCAGTGCTGATGTTGATTTGGGGTGTTGATACAGCAGAAGCAGCACATAGTCTTCTTGTTTCCTGTCCTCTGCCATGTTGCTGCCTCTTCTAAGAACCTTGTGGTTCTTAGGGACGTGGTTTAGTGCAAGATTTAGGTTATGGTTGGACTCAGTGATCTTAATGGTCTCTTCCAACCAAAATGATTCTATGATTGTCCCTGGTCTTCCCCATCCCTAACTGTACCTTGGTTTCCCCGGGCAGGTGTCGAGAGTCCCACACACGAGATCCGAGCAGACGCTGACCCCTCCGCTCGCTCTGCCAAGAGCATTGTCATCACGTTGGCTGATAAGCACACCTTCGACAGACCCGTGGAGATCCTGATCCACCCAAGCGGTAGGTGGGCTCTACGTCCTCTCTGCTGCCCTTGCCCCTTCCTGCAATCTGGCTGGATTAGCTCTGGTTTTGCAAATATATCAGATGTTTCCTAGGAGATAAAAGGGGCCTGTCAGAAAGATGGGGACAGACTTTTTAGCAGGGCATGCTGTGATAGGACAAGGGGTGATGGTTTGAAACTAAAGGAGGGAGATTTGGGCTGGACATGAGGAAGAAATTGTTGGCCCTGAGGGTGGTGAGAGCCTGGCCCAGGTTGGCCAGAGAGCTGGTGGATGAACCATCCCTGGAGACATCCCAGGCCAGGCTGGACGGGGCTCTGAGCACCCTGAGCTGGTGAAGATGTCCCTGCTCATGGCAGGGGGGGCACTGGGTGGGCTTGGAATATCCTTTCAACTTAAACTATTCCATGATTCTATGATAATCCCAGCACCTCTCAAGGTTGCCCATGCTGCCCAAGCTCAGAGGTATTGCTCTTTTTTCCACAAATGGAGGTTTCTGCATCTCTCATAAACCTAAAGTTCAGCTCAGGCTGTTCTTCACCCGATTCTCTGCATTTCCAGAGCCACACATGCCTCATGTCTTAATGGAAGAAGGTGATATGACGCCTGCAGAGTACGAACAACACCTGAAGGGGAAGAATGATTTCATTAAAGGCACTAAGAAGGACCCCAGTGCTGAGAAAAAGGTGAGAAGCAAAAGCTGCAGGGGTTAGTTGAGGCTTTCCTTGGAACTGGAGATGTGCAAGTAAATAATTCCTTGCTTGCTTGCTTGCAGTACCAGATATTACACTGGCCCAGTGAGTTCTGCAGCATCCTCCCTCAGAGAGGTGCGTGTGTGGAGGAAGAGAGGAAAATTCTGCAGTGCTTCTCGTAAACTGAGTGTGGAAGAAGCTCTGAGATGGTTTTTGTGTGTATAATTAGTGCTAGTCTAGCATAGCACAATTAGATAGGTACATTGTTATAGCATTAAGGGTATTATAATTATTGCAGTGACATAGAATAAAATATTCTTTTAATTGCTTGGTAAATGTTTACTGTTTCTGGATAGCTGTCAGAGAGAAAGAAGTGATTTTGCTTGGAATAATGAGCTGAGCTGAAGACAAGGTAGGAGAAACTTCTCTTTGTTCTGCTGATCAGCAAATAGGAAACAAAAAGTCTTCTCTGGGATTTGTGCTTCGTCTTTTTGGCAATTCTGAAGTGATGAGTGACAGCAAATGCTTCTGAGCTGCCACATCAGGGTGTCTGGGATCCAGGGAGACAGAGCTCTCCAAATTTCCAGGGTGGGCGTCTCACCCACGGCACTTGTGTGACCGCAGCCCCGGGCTTTATGTGTCACGTCTCTGTTTTACATATACCCGGCTTCTCATTTGTGACCAGGGATGCTCAGTTCCCCCTGGCAAACACCTCAAACCCGCTGCGGAGCTGCCTCCTCACACTGCCGTGATTTCTCCTTTTGCATCAACCCATTTTTAATTCCTTTTCGCCCTTCGCTTTCTCTGGCAGCGCGACGCGGGGATGGGGACTGTGCTTGCTTGCGCAACCAGCGTCTCCTCTAATTGTGTTCGGCAGGTGGAACGAAAGGAGACTCCCACGCTCTGGCTCAGATGGCTCTCTAATTATTTCTGTGTCTTTAGCACGTCAAATTATCTGATGGGGGTATCATTCCAGAGCCGTTTCCCTGCAGGAAATCCACCTTTTTTACCTCAGGAAAGCAACTGCGTGGAGAAGGGAAGAACCGGACAAAACGCTCTGAATATCTGGGGGGGGATGATGGGCTTGAATTGCTGCTGCTCGGAGCGTGAACACTGGGCACCTCTCAGCTTAAATTAAATTAGCCCAGAAATTTCAGCAGTAAATGATAATTAATTCTCCTCCCTCGGTTTGTTATGCAAAAGCCTCAGATGCTTGGCAGCTAGCAGGGTGCTGGGGACGAATGTGCGCTGGAATCAGCTCTCGGTCGACGAGATCTGATTAGTTTACTGTAATTGGATAAGGGGTGATGGGGAACGGAGGGGAGGAGGAGAAAGGATGCGGGCGAGATGTTTGCTTTGCTGGCTGACCTGCAGCAGCGGCTCCAGGGCTGTTGATTGAAGCCTTTGCCTGTAAAATTTACACTGAAGGGAAATCCAGACTATGGGCTCATCCTGATCACGCTGGGATTTTGTGTCTTGGGTCCCCGAGAGCATCCCAGGGAACCCTGCGGTGGGTCCAGAGCCACAATTCAGTCCTTGAACAGGGAGACATCACTCTAGTCTGAAATGTGATAAACCTCCGTGCTGGGAAAGATGTTAAACAAAATAATGTCACATGGCTGGAGGAAAATGGGATGGAAAAAGCTCTTCCAGTTCCCAGGGACTGATAAATTTTAATTTATACTGCAAAGCATGAGAGGGAAATGCAGGAGGATGCGCGAGAGCTGGGGTGACAGCGAGGTGCCTGTTCCCGTGATTGGAACCGTCATTTCACAGGGGTCAGAGAAGCAGCACTCAGTTGATGTGTCGGTCCACAGGGACTCTTGAATTTAGTGATTTATGGAAAATAAAGGTTGGTCATTAGATCTAGGAATATGACTCAGGGCTGGAGAAAACAAACCCGGTTATTTGGGGTCTGGTTTACTCCCCGTGAAACTAGCAGCTTTTGAAAAATGAGGAAAAAAGGCAAATAAAGCCCCCGAGGACCGAGCTGCTTATTGCAGTAGATGTTTCAGCCCTGCAGACCCTGGGCTGTGCTGATGGAGTGTCCCGGGGCTCCCTGAAGAACAGCAATGGGCTGGGACCCTGAACTAGGGACTGATTTATACACCCGTAGCAGCAGATTTTACACCCATCACAAGAGGGTTTTTTTCCAGTTTAATTTTGTCACATTTTTAACGAAGATTGAAACTTGAACTAGAGCGAGGCAGAAAGCATCAGAGCTATGTGCAGTATAGAGACATATATCATGCAGGTTTGTATCGAACTGTGTCCTCAGCGGCCAGTTTGGCTTCGCAAAGCGTTTTGATCCGTACAAAGAAAAATTATAAAAGAAAAAGACAGGAAAAAAACCCAGCAAACCGGAGGCAGCGGGAATGAATTGAAGTGGTGAATACAGCACGCTGAGGGCTGTATCTGTCACTTCATTATTGAGCAACCACGGACAAAACCTCTGGTGTGCCTCTCTGGGGAATTAAACTCTGCTAATGAACCATGGTTTTGGGGAATCTCTTGAGTTCTCTCCTTTCTTGCAGACGGAAATCATCAGGAAGCGGCTGAACAAGGACATCCCCCACCACCCTGTCATTATGCTCAACTTCTGCCCTGACTTGAGGACCGTCCAGCCCGACCTCCAGCAAGCCCAGCGGGAGTTTATCTTCCTCGTCGACCGCAGCAGGAGCATGAGCGGGGTGAACATCACCCGCGTTAAGGTATCGCGCAGGCGGGGAGGCGCCTGCATGCCAGCCAGGGATGAGTGTTAGAGAGCAGCGGTGGCTGTTGAGCGCTGATGAGTGTTCATTAGGAGGGGATGGGGGGTAATTATAGGCTGTAGCTTTAGTCATCTCAATCGTGTGGCTTGTTAGGTACCTGCGGTGAAGCTGACTCTCCCCCGTGCTGTTCCTTTTCCTCTTTCTATCAGCACATCTAATGCAAAGATGTTTTCTTTCCCCCCTCTTTGCTCATCTCCTGCATCTCTTCTCCAGTTCTCCCCATCTCCGAGAGCTCCATGAGACACTTCAGGGCCACGTGCTGACCATGCATGAGGTGACATTTTGCCCATGGGCAGCTCTGTGCACCTGGAGAAGTTGTTTGAACATGATCCATCCCTTTTTCAAACATGAATGCCTGTGGGAGCTTATGAGAGGTGTGCTGAGACCTCTGGATAAAAAATGGGTGGTAGAAAGGTCTTGTAATGATATTTTGTGGGTCTGAGGTTCCCTGGTCAGGTAAGACCCATGAGAGCCGGGCTTGGCTTTGTGCTGCTGCCCAGAGGGGCTGGAGAGACTCCTGCCTGGAGCCCACTGGGGACCACCCTGTCCAGGAAAGGGGAAATCACTCCAGTAACTCGTTAATTATCGTTATCCCTGCCTAATGCACTTTGGAGGCCAGGTTGGTGTCCAGCTGGCAGGCCTTGGTGAGAAGCTGCAGTCTCTGTCAAAAGCATTTTGGAAAGTTTATGTCTTGATTTTGGGGGCCAGGTAAACCCCAATAACAATATTGCATCCATGTGCCGCCCTGTGCATCTTTGCTGAGGACAGCGAGGGAACTGCAGAGGCAGGTTCATCACAGGGGTTTGGTTGCATTTGGATGCCCGAGAGATTCACCAAGCAGCTGGTGTCCTGCTCACACCCTTTCCTAACACAAGCGCCACCCAGATTTGGACCCAAATGCTCCCCTGGGTACGGTTGCACCCGCTTCTGCAGGACTCGCCGCCCAGGGAGCATCTCGTGGTCCATCTCCTTGACCATCTGCAGGTGGACTCGCTGGCAAAGCACAGCTAATAACTGGGAATTGACTTCTCTGGAGGCAAACATCTCTCCTTGTTGAGCTGCTGTATAGATACTGAGTGCAATGGGATTGAGATCAATATTTACCACAAGAAGCAATAAATCTTTCTGCTTGCTGAAACAGAAAGCAGGCATCGGTTGCCCACTTTGGGAAGTGCTTTAAGAGAAATATTTTGAAATTATTATTTTATTTTACTTGTAATTAGTTCCAAGAGGGGATGTCAGCACTGAGATTTGGAAGAGCCGGCATCCCAGGAGCCATCTGGGAAGCCAGCGGTCTAAATATACTCTCGCCGGTTTGAGAGAACAGCTTGGTTTAAAGTGCTGTGGAGCCTGCGAAAGGGCAGCCCTGTCCTCGTATAGTATTTTGCAGATTTGCAGCGTTTTGCTGATTCTTATGGGGGTCAGGAACCAGGCTGACCTCCCACCCATCTCTCACCCACCCCCTGCGATGACTCTTGGCCACCACGTGTGACAAAGCAAAGATGCTGCTCTTGCTGGTTTGACCTTGGCAGCTCCTCTTTCGGGGCTGGCTGGAGGGTTTTTGCTGCCCCAGGCAGCCTGGCAGGAGTTTGCCTTCATCAGCACATACACAGAAAGCACCGACCTGCTCCTGAGCGCTGCCAGCACTTTTTGCTTTTAATTGACCTCCACGCTAATTGCTCCCACTGCCCCTGCAAGTTCGGGAGCTCGTTGTGTGGCTCTTGCCCTGTTGCTGCTGACACGAGCTCCATCCTGGAGCCCCATCACATATGCCTGAGACAATTCAAATTGCTCTTCTCTTATGTAAAAACCAGGAATAGGCAAGTTAGATAACCACCTCTGCTAAAGAAAAGAGCTTCAAACTGTCTCTCCTAGTTATTTTAATTGATGCCAGCTATGGATACAAGAGAATTGGGGATGGGGGAGGCTTTTCCTTTTGTGTAACTTGGAGCTGTTTGTTTATTTTTCTGCGGGTTTGGACATTGAGATGCATTGCGTGTCGCACTTCTCAATTTCACACTCTGCTTCTCACCCACCAGCTCCGTGCCGCAGCACCGTATTGCGAGCACAAATTTAATCAGCTAAAAACAAACAGAAAAATTTGTTCAGCTCTTTTTTTTTCTTTATTTTTTTTGAAGGCTCCCCATTTCCCTCCCTGCTTTAGGACTCAAATATCATTAAGGGACTTTGGGAAGAGCAGAGTAATATGCAGGGCTTTCTCAGTGCGGTGCACATGAAGGAAGTGGTTGTTTTATTATCAAATGCAGGTGAGAATAAGGTGTGATGGCTGTGAGCAAAGCTTTTTTACTGGTGAAACTGGGGCAGGCAGGCAGAGACCTGCTCTGCCTGATGTCCATTTGCTTCCAACCCTCCCAGGAGGCCCTGTTGGTCATTCTCAAGAGCCTGATGCCAGCGTGTCTCTTCAACATCGTTGGCTTTGGATCCACCTTCAAGACCCTTTTTCCTGCCAGTCAGACTTATTGCGAGGTGGGTGACGGGGGAGACACATGTCCCTGGTGCTGGGAGGGGGCTGGTGCTCCAACTGATGATTCTCTTTTGGGCAGGAGAGTTTGGCCATCGCCTGCGAGAGCATCAAGAATATCCGGGCTGATATGGGTGGCACCAACATCTTATCGCCTTTGAAGTGGGTCATTCGACAGCCCATCCACAGGGGCCACCCCCGCCTGCTCTTTCTGCTGACGGACGGAGCCATCAGCAACACGGGGAAGGTTCTGGAGCTGCTGCGGAACCATTCTTGCTCCACCAGGTATGGCAGCAGTGTAGAATCATGGAATCATAGAACAGTTTGTGTTCAAGGGACCTTCCCAGCTGCCCCAGTGCCCCCCCTGCCATGACAGGGACATCTTCAGCAGCTCAGGTTGCTCAGAGCCCCGTCCAGCCTGGCCTGGGATGTCTCCAGGGATGGTTCCTCCACCACCTCTCTGGCCAACCTGGGCCAGGCTCTCACCACCCTCAGGGCCAACAATTCCTTCCTCATGTCCAGCCCAAATCTCCCCTCTTTTAGTTTTAAACCATCACCCCTTGTCCTATCACAAAAGCCTGGCACAATAGGGGACACGCTTCTCCTCCAGCACGGCTCCATCTCACAGACATTCCCCCCAGGAGAGAGATTGCTGGTGTGGACCATGGGAGAACCTCAAAGGGTTTGGAACAGATCCCAGAAGTTCAGATGCTTTTTAAACAATCAAAAGCAGGATAATTGGGCTGACAGCTTCACAGGCTCTTGGCTGATGCTTCCTGCTAGGAGAGATTGACACATGAACAATCTTCCTTGCCTTTTATTTTTTTAATTTTTTTTAAAGCACATCTGGGTCTGGCCCCAGCTGCTTCCAGGATGGGGCTGCGCAGAATTGAATATGCTGAAAGAGAGCAATATAAAAGCAGCTAATTTGTGCATCAAGCTCCCAGCCTGGTTCCCCAGCCCTGATGCAGGCTGCTCTGGCTTCTCCTCTGCCTCTTTAAGGGGCATGAAACAGAAGAAAAATGTAAGAAAACCGTGTTCTTCTCGCATCCTTCAGACTTCAGGGCTTATCAGGGAAGCTGCTCTGTCCTTTTTTTTTCACCATATGGAGGTTTAACTGTTTAAGGCAACCCATCCCTCGCTCTGGTAGAGGCACAGGGGTGGGCTAAGCTAAATGCAGTCAGTTACGGCATGGTCTGTGTGTATGTGCCCTTGGTTCAAAAGAAGATCAAAGCTTTATTTAGGAGGGTGTGAGGCTGAACTCAGATTTGCAGCCAGATGGGGATTAAAAACCTCGAAGAGAAAAGCCCCTCATGGAGATGCAATTTGCTACTGGTTTCACCCTCAGCTCTCAACTGCCCTGGCTGAATGCCAGATCCCATCCACAGAATCATAGAATCGTTTTGGTGGCAAAAGCCCCTCAAGATCATGGAGTCCAACCGTTCCACACCCCTGGCACTGCCCCATGTCCTGAGAACCTCATGTCCGTCTGTCCAGCCCTCCAGGGATGATGATGCAGCACTGCCCTGGGCAGCTGTTCCAATGCCCCACAGCCCTTTGGGGAAGAAATTGTTCCCCACATCCAACCTCAACCTCCCCTGGCGCAACTTGAGGCCGTTTCCTCTGCTCCTGGCGCTTGTTCCTGGGGAGCAGAGCCCGACCTCCCTGGCTCCAAGCTCCTTTCAGGCAGTTCAGAGATCAGAAGGTCTCCCCTCAGCTCCTGTTCTCCAGCTGAACCCCCAGGTCCCTCAGCCGCTCCATCACACTTGTGCTCCAGCCCCTCACCAGCTCCGTTCCCTTCTCTCAACTCGCTCCAGCACCTCTAGGGCTTTCTTGGTGTGAGGGACCCAACCCCATCTCCATCCCATCCCATCCCATCCCACTCCCACCCCATCCTTCAGCCCAACCCAAATCCTGACTCATTTCCCTCAGCATCAGGGGAGCATCCTCGCCTGGCTGATTCCTCCCTCCTTCCTTGAGAAAACATTTATTTTAATTGTGAGCAGAGATAATTACTGGGTCTTTAGTGCTATTGACCACAGGCGCTCAGCAGGGAAAAGAGCTGAGCTGGCAGCAAAGCAGCTTGTTTGTCCTTGCAGGGAACACAGGGGCTTGGGGTCCCGCTGGGGAGGCCCCGAGCATCGTGGCTGGAGGCTGCTCTGCGGGGAAGGGTTTGGGGTTTGCTGAAAGGAGGGGGATGCTGGTTCCTGACCCTCCTGGCAGCCAGCTAGAAGAGGAGCTCGTTTATTTTTTTCCTCCAGACATGCTGGGCAACTGTACAGCAGTAGGATAATGTAAGAAAATATAGACAACCAAATAAATGAATAAAATAACAAATATTTAAAATTAAAAATAAAATTAAAATATAAAACTGTAAGGAAAAATAGAAATAAATATATAGAAAACATAAATAAAAATATAAATTATAAATATAAGGTGGGATCTTCTGCCTGCAGGGAGTGGGTGAGCTGTATGGGGCTGGTGCTTTGGATGGCTTTGCCCCCGCCACATTCTGACCCTCCCTGTCTCTTTGCAGGTGCTACAGCTTCGGCATTGGGCCGAACGCCTGCAGGAGGCTGGTGGGGGGTTTGGCTGCCGTGTCCAGGGGTATCGCTGAGTTCCTGGTGGACGGCGAGAGGCTGCAGCCCAAGGTAGGACCAACTTTCGAGGCTCTGAGGATGCTCCAGTTCAGCAAGGGGGTTTTATTCCTTGTCCTGGTGCTGCTCTGCCACCTCCCCCTCGGCAGTGGGAGGCGATGAAGGAGCATCTTCATCTCCAGCTGTCAGAGGATGCGGGGGGGGTGTTCACTCTCCGTGCTGAAATGGGTAGAAGTGATCACCACGATAACGGCGGCTTCGCCTTCAAAGGCAGCTGCTGCCTCCAACACCGGCGACAGCAGAGGAACCGGCATCAAAGCAGCCAATTAATTCTGAAGTCAGGCTCAGCCCTGGCTTTGCTCAGGCACAAAGTACCGAGGGTTGGAGGGGGGAGGAATCCACGGTGACAGCTTTGCTTATTAACTTTAAAGCAAAAGGGGGGGGCAGCCTCTTCATTTCCACTCTCCCCATGAAGACTGAGCGAACCAATGTGCCTCAAACATGCCGTACGAAGGGCTCTGTCCCGCGGTGAAAGCGCGGAGCCTGGTCCGTCATCCGCCGGATGACTAAACCCAGGGACAATTGGATCTTTAGCTCCTAAATATCTCCAAAAAGCTGGCTCCTGCGTTCTTGATCTCCAAAGGAGAAGTTCAGAAGTCCAGCCCCTCTGCAGGAACCTGGAGCACACAGAAACCTCTATGAGATAGAACAGCATCAGCATTTCTGATGTAAATTAAAAGCAAAGACAGTGAAAAGAGGTGTTGTTTTGTTTTGGTTTTTTATAGAGCTATTAATAAAGAGCTTTGCGGGCTGTGCAGCAGTCTGAGGCATCAACTAACGGCCTTATAAAACACAGCCTAGTGCGTCTTCCTGAGCCTGTGAGAAAGCAGTGAACAATAGAGAACGTTGGAGCTGTTCTGCCTCAAAATCAGGTGTTTGCTTCCCCTGGTGCACAGGGAAGCTTTTTGGGTGGCTCCCTGGTAGGTTTGTCCATGAGATATTCATGGATATTGGTTTTCTCCACATGTGTAATTGGTAACAGCATCACTGAGCAAGGACCTGTTCTCCCCTGGCTCCAAGCTTCTTTCAGGCAGGTCAGAGATCAGAAGGTCTCCCCTCAGCTCCTGTTCTCCAGCTGAACCCCCAGGTCCCTCAGCCGCTCCCATCACACTTGTGCTCCAGCCCCTCACCAGCTCCATTCCCTTCTCTCAATTCACTCCGGATCTGCTCTGCTGCCCTTGGTACAATCGCACCCCTCTGCTCTCTGCCTCAGATGATCAAGTCGCTGAAAAAGGCGATGGCTCCGGTTCTGAGCGACGTGTCCGTGGAGTGGGTCTTTCCTGAGAGCACCGAGGTCTTGGTTTCTCCCATCAGTACCAGTTGCCTCTTCCCTGGTGACCGCCTGGTCGGCTACGGCATCGTCTGCGACACCTCCCCGTACATCTCCAACCCCCGATCGGTGAGTCCCCCTGTGCTGGCTGCTGGGGCTGTCCCGGGAGTTGGGGGTGTCCATGCGCACAAGAATTACAGAACAGTTTGGGTTGGAAGGGACCTTCCCAGCACCCCCAGTGCCCCCCCTGCCATGAGCAGGGACATCTTCACCAGCTCAGGTTGCTCAGAGCCCCGTCCAGCCTGGCCTGGGATGTCTCCAGGGATGGTTCATCCACCACCTCTCTGGCCAACCTGGGCCAGGCTCTCACCACCCTCAGGGATAATAGTCTCCTCCTCATGTCCAGCCTGAATCTCCCCTCCTTTAGTTTAAAACCATCACCCCTTCTCTGTATCATCACAAATGTGCATCTCAACTCTTTGTGCATGCTCAGGAGATGTCTCTTGCTTTTTTGCTCTGCCCTCAAGTGAGATGGCAGGCGAGACATGGGGGAGAAATAGGAGTTCTAGGGGTCTGGTGCACAAACAGTCGCTCCTCTTGGCTGGGAGCCGGCTGACAGACACGATGGCAGGACCTCTTCCCTCTTTCTGCTTCCCCCCAGGACAAGAGGCGACGTTACAGCATGATGCGGTCCCAGGAGTCGGGCAGCTCCGTTTTCTTTCACTCCCAGGAGGAAGGAGCAGGCATGGAGAGCTGGAACCACTCCAGAGACTCGGAGAGCTGCTGCCCCGCTGAGCGTGGCCCCGATCAGCTGGTGGTGGGCAGAGATCCCGGGGGAGAATCCGACACAGACACCGGTCAGATTTTCCTCTGTACAAGCGTGGGTGTGATGCCTCTGTCTTTTTAATCAAACTTCTGTGCCAATTTGCTTGTCTGACAAATAAATCGCTTTGGCTGTATCTCTGCAAAGAGGTGGAGAGGTTTGCAGGAGGGATGACAGATCTCCCGAGGCCTGAGCGAGTCTATTTGGTTTGGATGTTTCATCCTAACCTGTCAGGAAATCAAGAAAAGCCCTAGAGAACTGGCTTCCTTGGAGATTTTCAAAGCAGCTCTGGCTTTGGCCACAGAATTATTTACAAGCTTCCCAAGCAAATGGGTGGCCTGTCCTCACACCTGGAAAGCTGTTGCTTCCCTGCAAGTCCTGAAGTTGCAGCTCAAGATCAGGAGAAGGGGAAAATGGAACCAAAGCCCAGGGTGTCACCCATCTCCATCACAGTTCAGCTGTGTGAGCAACACGTGGTGTAAAGCAGCTGCTTGCACCCCAGGACCGGTTGCACCCCATAACCGGTTGCATTTCCTCACAACAGAGAAACCTCTGTTCCTTGTGGGATGTTCTTCCCTTATCTTCAGCGAGGAACTGTGCTGCGCATCCCCCCAACCTTGTCAAAAGCAATGAGAAGTCGTGCCTAAAATGAAATTTTACTCTTGCTCTGACAGGAGAATGTCTGCGCTAATGAAATTTCATTAGTAAACGCTTTGTCTTCTCCAGGGAGGTTTAGGGAAATGCAGTCTGAAAACCGCTCAGACAAAACCTCCCCAATCTGCTCTCCTGACTTCCCCAGGAGTTTTGAGAGTAGGCTCTTATTTCCTTTTGTGGTTTATGTGCTTTGCTTAAAACTATGCAGGGCCAAGGCTGGATGGTGCTGGTGTTGCTCCAGAGTGGAGCTGATCCTCTCTCCCAACATACAGGCATGGACGTCAAGGTTTCCTCCAGGAGACGGGCATTCAGCACCCCCCAAATTGCCGACCACGAGCCTTGCAAGAAAGTGCCCACAGCCAGTGATCCCAGCAGCACCTTGGTGAAAAACCCCCTTCGGAAAACCCACCGGCAGGACCTGCAGCAGGTCAGCCCTGAGCCCTGGCAGGTGGATTTCCAGGTACGTGACACCCAGAGAGGCTTCGTCTGCAGCAGGAATATTGCAGATGCACAAGGGAAAGAGCCTGGCTCACACTAGTCCTCATATAGAAATATATGTGCCCATGCTTTGTGCTGCAGCACGTCACATCATCTGAGGGCTGAGACAGCTCTGCTGTGGGACAGGCTGAGAGAGCTGGTGTGTTCAGCCTGGAGAAAAGAAGGCTCTGGGGAGACATTATTGCAGCCTTTCCATACTTAAAAGGGGTCGAGAAGAAAGATGGGGACAGACGTTTTAGCAGGGCCTGTTGCGATAGGACAAGGGGTGGTGGTTTTAAACAAAAAGAGAAGAAATTGTTGGACGTGAGGGTGGTGGGAGCCTGACCCAGGTTGGCCAGAGAGCTGGTGGATGAACCATCCCTGGAGACATCCCAGGCCAGGCTGGACGGGGCTCTGAGCACCCTGAGCTGGTGAAGATGTCCCTGCTCATGGCAAGGGGGGCACTGGGGGAGCTGGGAAGGTCCTTTCAACCCAAACTGTTCTCTGATTCTGTGACCTCCTGAATGGTGTGATGTCCTTTGCCTGCAGCAGGTAGCAAGTGAAATTTGGGAAGATTTTTCAGCTGTGGAGGGGTAGGGATGATTTTCTCCCATCCTTGGCACTGCCAGGATGCTCCGCTCTGCAATCAGCATCTGCAGGGCTGGGAGGACCATCAGCACTCTGGTTCCCATGGAAACTCTGAGCAGGGAATGTTGGGGGCTTTCATTTCTCTTCCTCTGTGGGTTAGAGATGTGCTGGGTGATGGGGGGCTGGAGGTGAGGCAAGGTGAGGGGACCAAAGGGGATGAAGGGCCAGTGTTTCACAGGGAGGTATGAGACCTCTGCTCCCTCCGGATGCAGTGCTGAGGGTGAACAGCATCGCTTGACAAAGGGCAACCAGTGGTGGATTTTAGGGCTCCCTGTGACCTTGACAGCATCACGAATGTCCCCAGAGCATCCTCCTGCCCACAGGACGCTCGGTGCAGAGGCAGAGATGGAAACGACTCCCTTCTAGGGGGCAGTAAACAGTTAACAGCATGCATCCTGCTCTTAATTAATTGCAGCCTGGTTTTGCCATCCCTCCTGCTTGGAGGGCTCCCAGCGGCTCTCCCAGCTCCCACACCAGCTGCTGGGGCTTGACATTTTCAGGAGTGTGAACGTGAGCCCTCGGCTCATCTCTGTGCTGGGAAGGAAAGGTCAGCATGGGCGATGGGCAGCTGAAATCCTCAGCTCCATTCCTGGCCAGGTTCTTCTGGCTGAGAGGAGGGCTTGGGCAGGAGAAGGGGCAGGTTTTGAATGGAAAGGGTCTGGCAAAGGCTTCTGTGACCAGTTTGCTTTTAAGTATCTCAGTCCTGGCTTAGTGAGTAGCTCCTGGAGCTGCGTGCCTCCTGTTTGTGTGGTGGTTTCATAAAGCATCAAAGATTTAGTGGTGATAGAGGCCGTGTTCTTGCCTGCCACCCAAAAAAGCATCTTTCCATCTGTCACTGCAACCCACTGCTTTTTGCCACCTCTGTCCCTTGCTGGTGTTATGCTGGGAAAACAAAGAGGCTGTTGGTTTTAGAGACCTTCCCACAGCCATGAGGACAGGGACAGAAACAGCCAGACCTTGGGAGAGAGATGTCCATGTGGGATGTGGCACTGGAGATGCTGGAGGAGGAAATCATGTGTCCTGAAAGTGGAGAAACAGTCTTGTTAAAAAAAATAAAGAGATAAAAATTCCCTTCTTCTCATCTCCTGCGCCTCTCTCCTTTCGTTACTAAGCAACTGCTCCTTGATCTTTCTGTCTCTCTTCTTTCCTTTGGTTCCCAAGTGAAGTCATTAAAATGTCTGGAGGAAGAAAACTCATATTTTACCTTCTGCCTGTCTGGGGAAGGAGCCCCTGAGGCCGAGGTCCCTCGGGGACACCCCGCAGGTCTGATGGAAAGGGGGCTGAGCAGAAAGGGACCCACGTGTTTCATAGAATCTCAGAACCGTTTGTGTTGAAGGGACCTTCCCAGCTCCCCCAGTGCCCCTCCTGCCATGGCAGGGACATCTGCACCAGCTCAGGGTGCTCAGAGCCCCGTCCAGCCTGGCCTGGGATGTCTCCAGGGATGGTTCATCCACCACCTCTCTGGCCAACCTGGGCCAGGCTCTCACCACCCTCAGGGCCAACAGTTTCTTCCTCATGTCCAGCCTGAATCTCCCTCCCTTAGTTTCAAACCATCACCCCTTGTCCTGTCAAACAGGCCCTGCTCAAAAGTCCATCCCCATCTTTCTTATCAGCCCCTTTTAAGTCTGGAAAGGACACAATAATGTGCAAGCACACATTGCCAAGCACAAGTACCCAGTATCTCACACTGGGAGCGGCAGGGAGCAGACGGGATCTGCAGGGACAGAGCAAGTCCTTACTGGTTCCATCCCTCACACTTTCTCTTCTCTCAGTCCTTCGCAGCCACCTCGCTCATCTCTGCCACAAGGATCTCTGGCATGGGTGCCCGGAGGCCATCCCTGCTTCCCCGCAGCTGTGTGTCCTTCTGCCACGACGCTGACTCCTCACCGGTGCTGGACGGGCTGCAACAAGCAGATCCGGGAAGGGGCTTAGGAACGTTCAATGCCAGCGCAAGCCTGAGGTCTTCATCAGATAGCCGGAGCCCTGGGGAACTGGGTAACTGGGGACAGAGGGAGGCAGGGCCAGCGTCACCTGTCCGTGCCGGGGTTTTGGTGGCGTTGCATTGCTTTCTGTGCTTTCAGCTCCCACAGATCTGATTAATTATCTGCCTCTCTCCGCTCTGCAGACTCTGCCCAGCATCCTTCCTTCACATTTGAAACAGAGACCTCCTCTGACTGGGAGCCCCAGGACTGGGACTTTGGCTCTGCCCGGGGCTCCCCGCACTCCTCCAGGACCCTCTGCAAGGCGGTGGTGAAGGGGCTGAGGAGCAACGAGCCTGTGCAGTGGGAAGTCACCTTTGATATCCGCCCTCTCTTCCGAGAGCGGGAAAACCAGGCGGATGGTGACGCAGACCTGTGGACCGAGACCTTCCACCACCTGGCAGCCAAGTCGGTGATCCGGGACTTCGAGCATCTTGCTGAGAAAGAGTGTGAAATAGAGCATGGTAATGCGTGGCTCCTAGCCAGCCTGCGAGCTCCCTGCCCTGCCCCGGGGTGGCTTTCCAGCAGCTTCCCACGTTAATAAAAGGGCAGGCAGTGGTGGGATGTTAGGGAATGTCTCACCCAGTTCCCAAATGATGGCACCTTCCTTGAACTTGTCTTCTGCTTCTGCAGCCTTGGTGCACATTACCACTGTTAACTCATTGCATCTTGAATCCTGGGGTCAGTTTTGGGCTCCTCACTCCAATAAAGCCCTTGAGGTGCTGGAGCAAGTTGAGAGAAGGGAATGGAGCTGGTGAGGGGCTGGAGCACAAGTGTGATGGGAGCGGCTGAGGGACCTGGGAGGTTCAGCTGGAGAACAGGAGCTGAGGGGAGACCTTCTGATCTCTGAACTGCCTGAAAGGAGCTTGGAGCCAGGGGGGTCGGGCTCTGCTCCCCAGGAACAAGCGCCAGGAGCAGAGGAAACGGCCTCAAGTTGCGCCCGGGGAGGTTGAGGTTGGATCTGGGAAACAATTTCTTCCCCAAAGGGCTGTGGGGCATTGGAACAGGCTGCCCAGGGCAGTGCTGGAGTCACCATCCCAAGCATGGAGCTGTGTCTGGGAGCTGGGTCCAGAGGGTGGATGGAGCCCATGGAGCGCACAGCCTCTAACCTCGGTGTCTGTCTCGTGGCAGGGTCTGGGCGGAGGTACCATGTCAACGCTGTCCACACCAGCAAGGCCTGCAACGTTATCAGCAAGTACACGGCGTTTGTGCCGGTGGATCTGAGCGCCAACACCTACCTGCCCACTGTTGTCGAGTACCCCAACATGGGTAACATGGGGCTGGTGGAGGGGGAAACCTCACGGGAGGGAGGGTGTTATCTGAGAAACTTCGCTCAGAGCAAACCCCTCCAGACATGAGGAAGGAATTGTTGCCCTGAGGGTGGTGAGAGCCTGGCCCAGGTTGGCCAGAGAGGTGGTGGCTGAACCATCCCTGGAGACACCCCAGGCCAGGCTGGATGGGGCTCTGAGCAACCTGAGCTGGTGCAGATGTCCCTGTCATGGCAGGGGGGGCACTGGGGGAGCTGGGAAGGTCCCTTCAACCCAAACCCTTCTATGTTAGGTCTGGATGCCCAGAGATAACCAAACTCATCCATCTGTGGGCTTTGTTGCCATCGTGTGTGTGCCTGTCCCTCTCTAACACTGGCAATTCCCTTCCCTCGTGCCAAGGGGCAGCATCCAAGCAAGGCAGCCAGAGGAGCCAGAGCTCAGGAACCAGAAGACATCGTGGCTTTTCCCAGGGATGTCCCCAGTCAGCCTGTGGCCAGAATGGGGACGGTGGATTTTATGGCATGAGTAAGATTTCTTGGGGGTTGTCTCCTTCCTGGTGTGGTTTAGTCTATAAAAGGGACATATTCCCTGCTTTTTTTTTTACTTCTGCCTTTCTCTTTGAATATGGTGCTTACCAGACACTTGTCTGACCAGAGTTCACCTCCTTAAATGGGGAAGAAGCTGCAATTTCACATGAAACTCCCAAATCGCAGGCAGTGGCTGCTGACAATACTTGGAAGTTAATTGGCAGCCATAACACAGATAACGTGAGGGGTGAAACTGGCTGTAATTAGGGGCAAGGGGATGCGAGACACTTTCTTCTCGCCAAATCCTCCCCTAATGAAGATGAGTGGGATTGGACCTTGTCTGGCATTGTCGGATCTGCAGCTGTGTTAAAAATGCCCCTGATCAGGCTCATTAACCGGTTAATGCCACGGGGAGGGGAAATGACCGTGCTGCACCGTGCGGTGACATGGTGGCGATTTTGGCTGGGTCGCATTGCTGATGTGGTTCCTCCATTGCAGATGCTGAGGAGAGCAGCCTGACACCTTCCAGCACCCCATCACCCCATGGCGGGGAGCGCTGCGGTCTCCCCGAAGGTAGGGAAAAAGCTGATGGTGTTCGCCAGGATGCAGGTGCATTTAGTCTGTGATTTGGACTCTTCAGCAAATACTTCTACTGAGTTTTGGGGTTTTTTTATAAAACCTTATGACTTTAAAATTAGCCCTGTGAGCACAAGACCTGACTCCTTCCAGGGGTCAAAAGGACAGAGCCAGATGGGGCCTTTGCTGTCGGTTTCCCCCCAGGATTCATTTTTGAGAGGCAAGGGAATTTCATTATCCACATAGGAAAAACAGGGCAAGGAGGGAGGAAGGATTTTGCCAAAAACTCAGCAGCAGAACAAGACACCCCACGTCCCAGCACAGACTCTGCTCCCTTTTGTTCTCCTGTAGCACTTTGTTTTACCACAGCTTTGTATTTCTTCCCAGGGCTGTTACAGAGCCTGTCTGCTCCCTCTGCACAAGCCCAAAAATCCATCGAGAACCTCTTTGCTGCAAGGTATGGGCCAGCTCGACCTTCCTCTGCTCTTAGCAGTTGTCTTGCACCTCCATGGGTCCAACAAAAACACAAGTGAGCCGGAGAGGAAGGACTTAAATGAGGTTCTTAAGGACATGGGTTAGTGCCAGGGTTGGGTTAATGGTTGGATTCAATGATCTTGAGGGTCTTTTCCAACCAAAATGATTCTGTGATTCTGTGATTCTGTGATTCTACAACACCCCAGGGTTAGCAGCTGGAGCCAGGACCAAGTGTGATGCTGGTGGCTGGGGACTGATGATGGTTTCTGGAGGGGAGGGTGGGCATCAGGAAGGGACACAGAGGTTTTGGCCACCTTTTTGTCCTCCTGCAGGTTGACCCTCAATAAAACCAGGCTGCTGACCCGAGCCGCCAAAGGGTTCATGAGCAAATCTGCAAGCAGAGCAAGCGAAGCCAGCTCCGAGGGTGACAATGAGAACACCGACTACCTTCCTCTGGTGAGCAGCTCATTCCCAGGTCCTGCTGGGGTTGTGTGGTCACTGTGGGAGAGAAAAGGGCAGGAGAATCCCCCAGATCCTGCCTCTTGCTCTCTGGTGGCCACGTTCAATGGTCTGCTTAGAGATGGAGACCTGTTCCATCATGCATGCCTCTTTCCTGAAGCAGCTGGTATCTCAGAGCTCTCTCTGTGCCCACTGCTCCTTGCAGGTATCTCTGCAGCTGGCCTGTGGTGCCTTTCTCCTCAACTCGGCCTTCTGCAATGCCGTCAACATCCCCATGGAGAAGCTGAAGTGGACATCTCCCTTCACCTGCCACCGCCTGGCCCTCAGCCCCTCCAGCTCCTACAGCTCCAAGAAGACCAGCCCCACCGGGGAGCACAAAACCCTCAGCTCCAGCCGGCAGCTCCTGGTTCCCGATGGCCACGGGAAGAGTCCCACCACCAGAGACATCACTCTGGAGGGTGCAGAAGACACTGGCCGCCTTCGCCACTTCTCGGGCAGCGCAGTGGAGAGCATCTCCAAAGCCCTGAGAGCTGAGAAGGAACTTTCCCCACCAGCCATCACCATCCGCCGCTTCTCCTCCCCAGAGAACGCATCATCCTTGGCTGAATGGCAAGGTGACAGTGTCCGGGGCTCGGAGACAGATGGTTCTGAGGTCCAAGCGTTGCTTTTCGACATCGAGTTGCAGCAGCAGACGGAGCCGGAGGGGATGTTGTGGGCCACGGCAGTGGCCTTGGCTTGGCTGGAGCACAGCTCAGCATCCTTCTTCATCGAGTGGGAGCTGGTGGCTGCCAAAGCCAGCCTGTGGCTGAGCCACCAGGACTTCCCGCAGGGATACAGCCTGGCCACTGTCAAAGCTGCAGCCCAGCAGCTCTTTGTCCTGCTCCGGCACTGGGATGAGAACCTGGAATTCAACCTACTGTGCTACAACCCCAGCAGTGTGTAAGGAGGACAAGGAGAGGGGCTCGGGCAGCGCAGGAGCAGGGGTCCATCCCTGAGGAAACACCTCCAAGGAGCTCAGCTCCTCTGCTGCAGGAACAGTGTGTTTATCAGAGCAAACCCTGCAAACAGAACCAGCCTGGATGAAATTCTGCGCTCAGTGGTTGGTATTTTACCCCGGGAGGGCACCTGCTGCCTGCCTGCAGGAGGATGCGGTTTATTTTTAACTGAAGCAGCACCTCCAGCTACAGCAGATCCTTCTGATCCTTGTTTCTCCTGGTTTTCAACCCTGTTCCAGGGCAGGTCTTTCCTGCTTGGCTTGTCCTGTTCTTGCTTGGCTGCCTCTGCCCAGCCCCAAATCTCTGCCAAGCCCCTGCTGCTGTCCCCTGTCCCTGAGCTGCTGCTCTCCTGAGGCTCCTGCCATCTCAGATGCCTTTTGGTGATGGTGAACATCTGACAACACACTCATGTCATGGACCAAAGAAAATCCAGGCTGGGATAGACCATAGGAGCTGGAGCACAAGTGTGATGGAGCGGCTGAGGGACCTGGGGGTTCAGCTGGAGAACAGGAGCTGAGGGGAGACCTTCTGATCTCTGAACTGCCTGAAAGGAGATTGGAGCCAGGGGGGGTCGGGCTCTGCTCCCCAGGAACAAGCGCCAGGAGCAGAGGAAACGGCCTCAAGTTGCACCAGGGGAGGTTGAGGTTGGATGTGGGAACAATTTCTTCCCCAAAGGGCTGTGGGGCATTGGAACAGGCTGCCCAGGGCAGTGCTGGAGTCACCATCCCTGGAGGGCTGGACAGACGGACATGAGGTTCTCAGGGCATGGGGCAGGGACAGGGGTGGGGAACGATTGGACTCCATGATCTTGAGGGGCTTTTGCAACCAAAATGATTCTGTGATTCTAGGATGGTCCGTGCCAGCACATGCAGAGGATGACTCTCAAACTGGTTGCCTGGGACACTCCAGCAGGCATGGGGACACTCACTGTCACCACCTGCAAGGAGCTGGGTGCCCTCACCACCACTCCTCCTAATTCTCTGCCAGCTGGGGAGGCCCTGAGCTGGCTGTCCAGCTCCAGCAGCGTGAGGTCCTGCCCGGTGCCCCCCAGGACAGGCTTTTCTGCAGGATCCAGCTCCGCGGATCAAGTGCCTACGAAGGGAATCACCCATCATCACCTCCGGCGTGGCTGCAGCGCCCGTGGAGCCCATCCGAAACCTGTTGCCTTTCGCCCCCCTGCCTCTTGCTGTGTTTCAGCAGGTTTCTGTTTCGTGTCTGTGTGTCTCAGGGGGGAAAATGGGAGGGAAATTTGTGCTGGGGACCACGAGCATCCCTCTGCTCTCTGCTTGCGGTGTCACCTCTCTGGTGTCCCCAGCGCGGTGATGCTCGGTGACGTTGCGGGTTTGCCAGCCAGGTGTCTGGGCATGGTTGTGTTCTGTGTTGCAGAAGTGTTGTTGTCCCAGTAAATCACAGCCTGCTTGACCGCCCAGTGCTGGTCCTTTCTTTCAAGGTGGGGGGGTGGTTTCCCTTGTCCCCAGGGACACCCCAGCTGGCTGGAGCATTGTGTGACCATCCAGAAAAAAACCCCAAAATCCCATCCTAATTTCATGTATGAGTCAAGATCAGGATTTCAGAGGGGAAGCAGCTTCCATCGGGTTCTGGGGAGCTGTGTTTTGCAGACTCCAAATTGCACTTACGCTTCGTAAACTGATGGATCTGGGGATTTATTAATAAAAACCGGGGGCAAGCAGATTTAATTCTTCTATGAGGCAGAGACAAGGAGCAGAGAAATCCTGCTGCCATCTCTGTCTCCAGAATCAGAGATTTCAGCATTTATCCTGTCACCTGGGCCATCAGCAGGATGCTGAAGTTCTGCCTTCATCCTACACCTTCCTTAATTACTGTTGTTATCATTACAGGCATTAATAAAGCATCCATCGTGTTTTCCAGCCTAACTCAGGAGGTAGGAGCTATGTGATCCCTTATGTTCAAGTAAGGACTTGCTCCTGTTTCCTCTTGCCTTTGATGACCTGTGTATATATACACATATTTTTAAGAAATAGGCAGTTACAGCTCGATTTGCCCCCTCTGGACCAGATTAGAGGAGTCAGATGTTTCCATCTCATTCCCCCCATCTCTGCCTTCACCCATTGGGGAAGGGCACTGGGCCAGGAGTTGGTAATTGCTCTTTAATCCTCTTTTCCTTCCCAAATTCTCCCTGCTGCTCCAGTGCTGCCCATCTTTGCTGTTCCATTTGCAAAGCCAAATCAATGGAAAATGCAGTTTTCCCCATAATTTCACCCAGGACTGAGTTGAGGGACCCACCGTGTGCTAAAAAAATGCCCGATCCTGCCTTCCTGCTGTGCTGTGGCACCTCTTGGTTCATTAACTGCCTTTCAGTTAGCTAATTGGGCTGTTAGTGAGAGCAGGAAAGGCTGGGATCACCACCTTCTCCAGGGATGGAGTGGGGATGGGTCTCTCACATCTCTGAGGGTCCCCCTCACCATCCGAGGGGATTTTCACCCCATCAAGTCGTTGTCTTTAAGACATGGGTGCTCCGATGCTGTTGCCAGGGTGACTGCAAGTGCCTCATTAGGAGAAATTAGTTTGGATACAGTTGTCAGCTCGAGCTTAATAAATAAGCCCCTTTATACTGTGTAAATAAATATTTGCATCTACACAGGGAGGGAGAAGCTTCTCAGCCCCACTATCAGTGCCGAGGGGTGTTTTGGAGAGAGAGGTGCCCAAATTGGGGTAACTCTGGTGCAAAACACCTGGCGTGGGTGTCAGGGGGGTGACAGCAGGTGGTGGGACCCCACAGAGACCCCCAACCTGCCCTGACATGGGGAGATTCTGCTGCTCAACATCCCTGCCAGGGCTATTAGCCGCAGGGGCTCGTTAGCCAGCACCCGACGGAGCTTTTTCGTGCTTCGCAGGGTTATGAAACCTGTCGGAGAGGGGGAGGACAGGAGAGCTTAAAAAAGACCCGTCGTGTGTGTGTCCCCCACACACACCCCACAGCCGAAAAGGGCTGGCGACGTGCCGCAGCCATCCCAGCACAGATTGTGCCTCTGCCCCCGTCCACCCGCCAACGGAGTGGAGAACTTTGCTGGAAAATGAGCTTTTTTCATAGCGTTTGCTGTGTTTTGTGTGTTTTTCCCCCCCAATTTCTGCCGAGGAAAACGGGGAAAGAGGCCACAGTGCAGTGACAGCCCCCCAGGAGCATCCGCAAAGTGGTCCAGGGCTTCTCCGGATGCTTCTTGCTCCTGATTTCTCCGATAAGACGCAGCAGAGCAATATAGAATCTACCTATGATGCTTGAGGTCGGCAGCCCCCAAACAAGCCCTCACCCCCGAAACCCAGACCAGGTTGCAGCATGGTGTCATTTTATCTTAACTATATGTATTTTCTTTGCTTTGAGGATGTTTTTCCATTTGATTCTTTTTTCCCATCCCAAGAGCTCGGGGGATGCGGCCGGTTGGTGCCCGTGGGCTTCAGCGCTCCCGAAATAGAGCTCAGGGGCAGCTTTTTGGGTGTTTCAGAGGCATCTGAGCCGAAGTCATGAGGATGTTATGCAAGACTTGATGATAGGTTGTAAACAGCTATTAAAGTGATTGACAGGCCCAAGATGAAGTATTAAGGGGCGGGGGGGGTGGTAAAGAAGAGAAAAGATGAGTAATAATGATTAAAATAATTAGCAAATGGAGATGTTCCATAAATGAGGGGAAAAGTCGGTGAGGATGAAGGTGCAGCGAAGAAATGGTGTTTGAGCAGGGGGCTGGGTGGATGAGGAGGATGTTGGGGCTGATACTGTGCACAGAAAAGTTTAGAAAAGGGGCTTTTTTCCCAAGTTTCTGGGTGCCAGGAGGGTTTTGCTCCCTCGAAACCAGCTCAAAAGCAATTCCAGCCCCAATCTGGCAGATTTGGGTTCACGGAGTGCTGCCAGATCCCGGCACCCCCAAAACCCAAGGGCTGAGCAACGCGGCGAGCGCAGCCCCGAGTTAATTAGGAGAAACAAGCAGATTATGGGGAAGACAGCTTCTATTTATATATAAATACTCCAGTAATCAGCAGCGAAGGGCAAGGGAAATCCAATAGAAATATGTGGCTGTTTAAGAAGCTTTTGGAGCAAAACGTTACACAATCGGTTGCGTTTGTCTGGCTCCATCTCCAAGATCCAGAAATTAAGGAAAATAAAAAAGAGAGTAAACCCATGCATGAGGAAGGAGAAGGGATTTCCAGAGGGTTCTGCCCATCAAATAAGGGGAAACAAGGGGTCCAGGGAGCCCCTAAATTCAGCCCCCATGGGATGGAAGCTTCTGTACACCCAGCAGCTCCTTTTGACCCCAAACTCCCAAGCTTTCCACCCAAAACCAGCCAGCCCCACACCTTGCAACTCTGCTGAGCGCACAACATGGATAAGGTAGAAATGCATATATACATGTGGAATTTAATCTATAAAATATGCCCAGAGCTTTTGCTGTATTTCTCAGGGGTGCTCGTCACACAAGAAGCTGCAGGAGCAGAAATAGTTGCCAGTTGCCCCTAATTTCACACACCACCTTTTTTGCAGGAAAATAGGGGTTTTAGTGGGGTTTAGTGACCCCACACATGCACTTTGCTGGGCATAATCTTAATTATGTGTATTAGTGGGAATCACCTGGGCTGGAAGCTCTTTAAACACCTGGAGTTTGGGCCGTTTTGGGTTGTGGTTTTTTCCCCCTCCCTCTCTATACTCACACCCAGGACAGCTGCTCTGAGTTTCTTGGTCCCAAAGGTAATATAAGACCTAAAGCAGAGGTTTGGGGGGTTTGCAGGAGGGATGGGTGTGTGGGGAGCCTGTTTGTGTCCTCTTTTTGAGATGTTTGCACACCAGCTGGTGCTGTTCTTGGGCCATTCCCCAGCTCAAATGGGACAGGAGGATGGAAGTTTGTCCCTTTATGCTACAAGGAGCTGCTGTCACCACCCAAGGGTCACTGGTAAGTGTTTGTTTTGGCTCCGGGGATGCTGGTGGCTTTGCACTGTTGATTTTGGGTATTGCATTTAAATTGGTAGAATTCTATGCTCTGTGCAATGGCCTTTTCTGGTTTTCTGCTCTTTTATGCCACCTCCAAAGTCACCTTTGCCAGGGGCAGTGTGTGTCAGGTTGGGATTTACACAGGAGCACGAGTCCTGTGTGGTCCCTTCAGTTGTTCATGTCATTAAATCTCCTGAATGTGCAGATATTCTAGTGTAGATGTGCAAAAAACTCAGCTAAAGGTCTGTGAGCTCCCTGCCCATTAAATTAGGGGCTTTCTTGGCTTCTTTTTGTCTTGTTAACTCTTTCCATGCACAAAGAAGGAAGGCAAAGGGATGTATGATAAATACATGTGGATGCGCAGGGTTGGGGGAAATTTACACCTGGAATGTGGGGTGTAAATGCCTTTGGAAAGGTGGTCGGGTTGGGGCTGCAGCTCCTTGCAACCCTCTCTTGCTTGTGCAAGGTGAACTGATGCCAAAGCACCGTGATGGGTAGAAACAATATTACTTTGGTGCATCAAGATGCAAAATTACTGGGTGTTTTGGCCAAATGCATCTCTGTGTTGCTGATGTGTATGTTCCTGGGGTGAGGGCTGGGGGTCGATGGCTGCTGCTCAACCGTGTGTTTGCTGCCCTGTGGAGCCTCCCCAGGAGCGGGAGATGCTGCTCCCAACCTTCCCTGTCCCACACCCCTTCATGTTTGGTTAAAAACCTTTAAAAACTGGTTTGTCTTTGGAGCTATTCCCCAATCCCATGGCTTGAAGTGGCGGCAAGCGAGTGCTGGATGCTGCAGGGCTGATGTGCGTGCTGTTCACTGGCTTTGGGGGTTTCGGCAGCTTTTGTCCTGGGTTTGAGCTGCGGCGGGTTGAATTCCTCATTTATTGGGTCTCCCCGGTGAGGATGATGAAGGGATGGGGTTGGGGATGTCACCGCATTTAGGCACAACTGTCCCTGCTGTGGGACCCATGAGACAAGCCGGGCTCAGGCCATGGGTCCCACCCCGCGACGCAGCTCTGGGGCCGTGGGTCCTGCTGCTCTTTCCTCTCTCCTCGGGGCTGTGCGCACTGCTGCGTCTTATGCAAGTGCTGGCAGCCTTGTGTAACAGTGCTGCAGCCGGCGGCGCGGGGGTGAGCGGCTGCGGGGGCCCCCGGAGCATCCGAACACCCGCGAGCATCCGTACACCCGCCTGGGCGCCCTCCCACCCGCATCTGCCCGGCATGCATTATTTGTTTCCCTGGTGCTCAGGGTGAATGTTTTGAAGGTTTTGTGGCTGTTCGCTTCTGGCTGGAAAGGAAAGGTTAAACTGGGAAGGCTGAGCAGGAACTGTGCTGAGCGGTGATGGGATGGGGCGCACCTCCCCAAACCTCCCAATGGGGGTGTCCTGGGGGATGTCGCTGCGTCGTGGCCTCAGCTTCCCCTCGCGCTCGCTCCCGGCGCACTGAGATGCGAAGTTCTTTATTTATTTTTAATTATGAAACCTCGTTGTTTTGCTGTGCTGGGTGTCCTTTGGAGCCCCCTCCTCGCCCCTGCTTCCCCGGCACCCGCCGCCAATTTGGAGCTGAACCCTGTTGCCATGGAGATGGGTTGAGGATGCTGAGGATGCTGCGGGTCTCGTCCTGCCCGCGGTGCAGGGCCGCTCACCCTCTGCCATTCCTCACCTGCGTTAACCTGGGTGACCAGGCTGGGATTACCCTGGCCTGGAGAATCCCGGGAGGTTAAACCGCGTGGGTGGTTAAGCCTGGCTTGGCTTTGCACCATGCTAGATCTTGCTCACCATGGCACACAACATTTGTTTGCTCTAAGAGGCTCCCCCCCATTTATTTGTCCAGATCAGTTGAAAATAACCCCAGGCTGGCTTTCCAAAGGCACTCCTTCCCAAATAAACCCTGTTTCTGGCTCTTTTCCGTCCCGCTGGGGATGTCATAGGGTGCTGTGGCTTGGGAAGGGCTGGGACTGGCTTGCACCCAGCCTGGTCCCAGTTCCACCAGCACCCACCACCCCTCGCAATGGGGGTGTCCCAGTCCTGGTTCTTCATCCATCCCCTCAGCCAGCACCGGGCAGGGTCTTGGCTCCGTATTTTCTCCCTCTGCACACAACCGTGGGGAATTAGTCGGTGCTTCAGGTTTAAAACGATGCTAAGCTGAGGAAATGCTAATTAATTAGAGCTAGTTGGAAAATCCTGAGTGATTCCTTGTGGCGAGAACCTCCTGGGTGTGTGTCCCCCTCCAAAAATACATTTTGGTTTTTTAAGAGCCCCTTTAATGCTCCCCAAGCCTGGCTTTTGCAAAACGCTGGTGTGTCTGGCCCCGTTGTTGGGGATTTGGGGATGCCGGGGGGGTTAGGAGGGGCCACCACCATCTGAGCCCCATTGTGTTGTCTCTGAATCGCTGCCTATTTGTTTGTATTTGAGCAGGTTTGGAGCAAAACTGGGAAACGGGGGGTGTGTGGGGGGCAAACACAGCTGAGCGCGACTGACTCAGAGCTGGATTGGCCCCATCCCAGCACCGTGAGTCACCACCGGGTATTTCAGGGTGTTAAATCACACGGGCTGGTGCTGGGGGGGGGGGTGTATTTTTGTGCCTTGCTTATTTTGCTTTGCTTTTCTTCTGTCCCCCACTCTGGAAAGGGGCTGGTTGTTCCAAGCCATGGACACAAAGCTCTGGGGACCCCAAGAGATGCTCCTGGCAGCTGCTTTTCTCCCCTTCTTTCCATGTTTGCTCATCAAACAATAGGAAAGGATGAGTGGGATGGGGAGATGTTAAAAAGCCACCAGGAACAGGGGGGTCTTCAAAGCAAAGGGCTCGTACAGGTGTCACACACGCATGTCTGCAAAATTTTATATATATATATATATATATAAATTAATATATATTAATAATTGCAATGCCACAGCATGGAGAGGGAGCCCTAATTCCACAGGTTTCTTTTGTATCTGCCCACTGAGTATGTGAAAATGCTCCTGAGTTGGAAAAATATGAGGTTGTGCAGGCATCCCCCCCAAATAATAAAAATAACCCCCCTCTAACCTTGAATATTTAACCGATAAAACATCAGTAGGGTTGCAAACCCCCTCTAATGTTGGATATTGAACCGGTGGGGTTGCAGAGCCTGGTGCTTTGCTCAGGTTTGGGTTTTATTTGAGCATCTGCTTCTGCATTTAGCTCAGACTGAAACTTTTCTTCTTTTATTTGGTGAGGTGTCTCCCACTTGTTATTGTAAAGCAACAGTTTGACACCTTGAGCGATGTATAAATGAAGATGTCTGATGTTTCGCTTAGTCCTCATTAGCGGGAGCAGCTGTTGTGAATATCCTAGAAATTTTAACTCCAGGCTAAAAAGAAAAGAAGGAGCCTGGGGAGAGTGGCAGCTCCGCTTTGGGGCTCCCAGAGACGGGCAGCAGGAGGGATTTGGGGTGAAAAGCAGCTCTTTTAGCATCTCCCATGCAGTCTCTGATGCTCTGGGGGTACCAGTGGAGATGGGAGATGAGCCCCAAATTGTGCTGCTTGTGTGTTAGATTATTTTTCTCCCATCCATTTCGGCCTTTTGGGCGCTGATGTTGTGTCCAAACGTCCCGAGTGGCTGAATCGGGTGGGATCACAGAGCCCCAGTGGCCTCTAGTGGCTGTGGGACAGAGAGCCTGGGGATGGGGGACCCGCAGCACCCCAAAATCCCCCCAAAAAGTGGCGGTTTGGCCCCATCCTGCAAGAGGCCCTTCTCCTGGGGTGAACCCTAAAGGCAGAGAGAAATTCAGTGGAAAACAAATATTAAAAAGTCAAAAGAATGCCCAAGGCCTGCATCACCCCACACAGAACTTGGAGCTGAGATGGCGCAGCCGCTGGGTTTTTCTTATTCCCGTGTTAAAAAAGCGAGGGGAAAATAAAATAAAATAAATAATTTTCCTGCAGGGCAGAATTTCCTTCATGTTTTTGCCCATTTTTGCCCATTCTTCTATTTTCCTAAAGCGTACGTTATGTCGGTGGCGCCGCAATATGAACCATTAACGGTGCACGGCGGGAAGCAGCAGCGGTCTCGAGAGAATGGATCAAAGCGGGTTTGAGACCGTTAAAATGACCGGTTTCATGTCTTTTTCCGCTGAAATTCGCTTAAACCGCCTCCTTCTGAGTCATTGTGGTTTGTTGTATTTATTCTCAACAAGAGGAATAACTGACCCCATTTTCTTCCCCAAAACGGTGGCGTTTGGGGTCAGGATGGAGCATCCCTGTCCTGGACACGCTGCTCTGCGGCCCCCCATGAAAAATAAATCACTTTGCAGGGGAGCGCTGGCCTAGTTTAACATGCCCTAGTTTTGGTAGGATGAACAGAATAAAGGAGGAGTATTTATTTTGGGCGGTTGCTACATGGGCATCCTTTTGGGTGAAGCACTTTGGGGGGCTCTCCTGCTTCTCCCTGGCTGCAACCCACTGCCCTTGATTTTTGGGGTGTTTTCCTATGGATTATTACAAACTGATATGGGAAATGAGTGGCGGGGACACTGATACAGCCCCAAAATGGGCATCTGTGATGCTGGTATCATCCCCATGGGGGTTTACATGATGCAAAGGGCTGATGATGCGAGGGTTTAAATCCTGCAGAAAATGTGATGATTTTGAGATGGATAAAAATACCCCCCATGGATTTTGGGTGTGAGGGGTCAGGGTCGGGTTTGCTGGGGGAGCAATTGTTTTAGCACCTTCCCCCTAGTGCCAAAATCCCCGGGAATTTGGGCTATAAGTGCCTGTTTGGGTGCAGCAACCGCTCCGGGTGCCACCAGGACCTTTGCACCTTTGTCCCTCCACCACCTCCTCCTTCCAAAGGTGCCAAGTTTCAGTAAATAAACCCACAAACAGCGCTTTTTTTTAAAATTATTTTTAATTTTTCCTCCTTTTTCTCCCACCGCTGCCAAAACCAGCAGAACATATGGGCCAGAGTTGGGTGGGTGAGGATTTTGATTTCTTTTGTGGTTTCCATGGGGATTTGGCACTGGAGCTGCTGGGTACTGGCTCCCTGGGTGCTGGGGGGTGTTTTATTGTATTTTTTGGGTTGTTTTTATATATTTTCCCCACTGGTCCCGGTAACCAGATCCCGGCGGTGACACCGGCGTCTCCCGGCCAAGGTCACCGTGGAGATCGCAGGCAGCCGCCTGCCGGCGCTGGGCCATCTGTTAAATAATGTATGCAATAAACTCCTGTCCCGCGGCCGCCTTAATCCTTAAATCCTCCTTCAGAATATCATCTCCTGGCGATGCGTGGCTGGGGGATCCCCAGCTCAGCCTCTGGGGTGCATCTTTCCCCCATATACATCCCGCAACCCCCTTTTTATTGCTCCTCCATCCTCATCCTCGCCGGCAGCCGCCGCGTCGCTGCCCTCTCCTGCTCCATTATTGATGTGCTGTGCATGAAAGATGCAGATAAAAGAAGCGGTTTATAATTTAGCAGAATCTCCTCTCCTTTCAGCTTCCCTTCCCCCTCGGCTTTCGGGATTTTTCTGCTCCCTTCTGGGATGTCGAGGGGTTTTTTGGGGGGTTCCTGGCACCGCATCACTGCAGCACCTGGTCTGGTGCAGCTGGGTTTTGGGGTGTTTAGGTTGTTTTGGTGTTTTTATGTATGGGGAAGAAGTGGGTAATTGGGTCTGGCAGACCCGTAGATCAGGTTTTAATGCAAAACTGGGGCTTTTTGGTATATAAAAGCCCATGGTTATGTGTCTGAGCTGCTTGGGATGCAGGATGCTCTGCTCCTCTGTGGGCTGCGGCTCCGCACACCCAGCTGCTGGTTGGGGTAAAAACCACTAGAATAGGGAAAAAGAACCTTCCCTCAAGCCCATCTCGTGCTTTGCAGGTACGTGGGGTCACCCAGGATGGAAAATCCCAGGGCCAAATTGTTGGTGGTGTCACCCGAGTCCAACCCCTGGGACCTCGGAGCTGAACCCAATGGGCAAAGAATTCAAGTATTTGTTGTGTTTTGTTTGGTTTCATTTTGGTTGGTTTGGTTGTTTTTCCAGGGAGCGCTTGAGCAAATCTCCCCATCCCATCCCCTACCCGTGAGAGGCTGTGGGGGTTAGAAATGGAGAGATAAATAGCAAAGGAGCTGGAGCCTGAAAATGGGGGTGTTTGGCCAGCGCCGGCTCCCCATCCCACCCCAAAATTATCAGTTTTCCCCCTCCAGCCATCGCCGTATGAAGCAGCGCCGGCCCTGCTCGGCATCACGCTGCTTTTATTGCAATACATTGCTTTATTTGCAATAAAACCCTGTCCCCAGGACCCGTTTCCCATGGAATGATTGTATTCCCCCCCACCCGGCACAAAGGTTTGGTGGGAGCGATAAGGGCTGATTAACGCTGCTCCGGGGCAATGATTAACGATGCGATCGCGGGGAACCGGCCGAGATTTGGGTTTGAGTTTGGGATGAAAATCCCATTTCTCATAGGTTTTCCCAGCCGCAAAGCCGCCTTTTTGTGTCCCCCTCCCCATCCCCAGCAGCCGCTTTTGGGACCTCGCGTTGGGAATTTGTGCCCTGGGGGCGTTTTCCCAGCAACCAACCAACCACCAAATCGCATAAATTAATATTAATTATAATTAATTATTCAGGGCGCAGCATGACCCCAGTGGCGGGGGTCGTGGAGAGGTTTTTTCTGGTGTATTTTGGCGTTTTTGGGGTGGGATGCTGGCAGCGCTGGGCCCCGCAGCACACGGGGAAGCACGGCACATCCGCACTTATTCCTTATATATATATATATATATGTATATATTTTTCCATTTTGTTTCATTTTTCCTTTTTATTTGGACATTGCAGAAATAGCCCTGTGTAGTGGATAAAAGTGCAACATACACAATATTTAAGAAAAAGGAGGAAAGGAAAGAAAAAGACCCTGCCTTGAGGTCTGTTTTAGAGTCGCAAACAGGAACAAGGAACCGAACGCTGGCGCGAGAGGCGCTTTCTTTTTCCCCTATTTTTTTTATATGCAAGTCATGCAAAATAGTTAAAAAGAAAGATTAGAAAAGAGAAGTTAAAGAAAACCCCACGAGAGACCGACCGAGCCCTAGAAAGAGCAGAAAACCCCGAGCGCTGCTTGACTCGGGGAGGGAATCGCTGCCCTCCGGCATCTCCAAGTGTTTGGCACTCTTGTGATTACATTAGATTATTTCTTGTATATATATATATATGTTTTTAATACAATCTATTAAAGAAAGAAAACGGCCACAATATAAGAAAAATAAAACCAAGAGCACTCACAGTACAGACCGCATGGTGGTTAGAAAAGCCGAGCGTCCCCCCGCCCCCCCGTACATATAAAATCTGTCCCTTTGCTCACAGCAACCGAGAAGTACAAGCTTTAAAAAATAAACCAGCAATTCTTCCTCTAGGCCTTTCCTTTATAAAAGTTTTGTTTCTGTTGGTTTTTTTTTTTTCCCCTCGAGAACCTTAAAACGTGACTAAAATGAAATATATATATATATATTTTTATATATCATTTCCCAACATCCAAAGACATCAACATAAAAAAGAACGGAAGGAAGAGGGGAGAGCGTGGTACATCCAAGTGCACGGATTCATTTTTGCAAGATTAAATAATGTAAACAAGGTGCCCGCTGGGAACAACCGTCCCGGGGGGACCCCGGGGCCGCCCCCCCTCCCTCCATCGCTGCCCCTTTCCCTCTTACCCCCCGTCTCGCCATGTTCATCGCACCGAGAAAAGAAACCGCGGGTGATTCGGAGCCGCGACGCCTCCGTTTGTAGTCAGCGGGTTGGGGTGTGAGGGCGCTGGAGCGGGTCATTACTTTTCCAATTGATTTCTTTTCTATTTTAATGTATGATTTGATCTGTCGCCGGGCTTCGTCTCGCTCGCCGCTTTCCCTCTGCGTCTCCCCGAGGGCAGGATGTGGTGCTGGGGGCCGCGGGCTGGCGAGGATGCTCACTCGGTGCGGTGCTGCGGGGGGCTCTGATTTCTTTATTTGTTGCCGATAACCTGCGCCGTTGTAAAGCGACCCCACCACCACCACCCCCTGACCCCCTCAGCTCCAGCCGAGCGTCCCCGGGGAGGCTTTAAACACCAGGAGGGGCTTTTTCTGTGAGATTTTGCAGCACATCATCAATTCTATCGTCTTCAATAACCACTGGAAAGCAGAAAGAACAGAACGGTGATGAATATGCTGCCGCCGTGCTCCTCTCGCCCAAGGTCACCCCAGGGTGGTGGCACCTCAGGGTGGGCTTGGGGGAGTTCTGCATCCCTGGTGAAGCCTGGGGGGTATCGGTACCTGGTGCACGGTTCCTGAAACCCCCCAGAGTACCCAGCACATTGTGCCCCATCCCTGGGGAGGGTACCTGGTACCCCAACCCCGGTGCTGGTGCCTTGTCCCTAGGGAAGGTTCCTGTGCCTGGGGTACGATGCTTTGTCCCCAGGGACAGTCCCTTCTCCTCTACACCCTGGGGATGGTCCTGGGGGGACAACGTCTGTCCCTGGGGAAGGTCCCTGCTGATTGACCCTCCGGCAAAGTGCCCAGGAGGGTCCCCACTACACAAAACCCCTGGGGAAGGTCCCTTGGGCGTGTTGCCTGGTGCATCGTGCCCTGTCCCTGGTGTCCTGCGTGCCCAGAAAGGGTCCTGGTCCCCATGCCCCCCCGGGTGCCCTGTGCACCGGGGACGGTCCCTGCATCCCGGGCAGGTACCAGGGGACACGTCCCTGGGGAAGGTCCCTTGGGCACGATGCCAAATAGACCGCGAGGCGCCCGGTGCACCGTGCCCTGTCCCTGGGGACAGTCCCCGCTGTCCTGCATCCCCGGGAAGGTCCCTGGGGCACCGCGCCCGACATCCCGCCGGGTACCCGGGGCCGCTCCCGTCCCCGGGGAACCTCCCGCTGCCCCCCGCCCGGTCCCCCCGGCACCCACCTCTCTTGCTGCGCCCGATCTGCCCCAGCTTGGGCGGCCGCTTGCCCTGCCCGCCGGCGAGGAGCCCGTCGGGGCCGCCGAGGCGGACGGGGAACGGCAGCTGCCCCACGGCCGCGTCCCCCGCCAGCTGCCCCTCGCCGTAGGGCGGCCCCTCCGACATGGGGGCGGCGGGGGGGGGCCCGGGGCCGCCGCCGCCGCCCCCCGACAGCCTCCCGGGGCGCGGGGCCCGCGGGCCCGGGGCAGCGGCGGAGCGGGGCGCGGGGCGGCCGCCCCGTCACATCCCGGCCCGGCGCTGCTGGCGGCTCCGCGGCTGCGGCGGCGGCTCCGGCGGCGGCGGCGATAGAGGAGCGGGGGGCGGGACCGGGAGGGACGGGGCGGGAGCGGCACAGCCCCCGGGAACGGGACCGCCCCTCCCGCCGGGGCTGCCCCACGCACCCCGGGGATCCCCGCGGCTGCCCCACAGCAGCCCCGGATGCCCCACAGCCACATCTGGGGAGCCCGGAGCTGCCCCACAGCGTCCCCGGCTGCCCCGCACCATTCCTGGGGAGCCTGGACCTTCCCCACAGCATCTCTGGGGTACCCCACGGTATCCCTGTGAAGCCCACAGCTGCCGAACAGGCACCCCTGGGGAGTCTGGAGCTGCCCCACAGTATCCCTGGTTCCCCGGAGCTGTTGAACAAGGAGCCCTGCGGAGCTTGGAGCTGCCACACACCATCCCCAGTGTGCCCCACGGCATCCCCGGGGACCCTGGAGCTGCCCCACAGCCACATCTGGGGAGCCCAGGCTGCCCCACAGCATCCCTGGGGACCCCAGCACTGGTCCCCAGGGGACTCAGCCCCACATCTGCCCTGCAGACCCCAGCAGAAATGACTTGTCAATGGGCTTCTGGCACTTTTTGGGGGGCTGCGACATGGGAGTCGGTCTGGGCACTCTCGGTCTCCAGGACATGTCCCTGTACAAGCCTTTCCTGGGGACAGTGGGGTGGCTTTGGGGTCTCTGTGAGCATTCCATAGAGTCTGCCCCAGCACAGACCATCGGGGTTATTTCCCAGCAGTCAGACAGCTGGGGCTTCCTGGGAAGGCTGGGGTTACCATTTTGGGGAAGACCACAGCTAATTTGGGGGGTTCAGGCATTCCTGGTGCATCCCTGCGAAGCAGAGTTGGGGAGACAGTGGAGACAGCAGCAAAATCCACATTTGCGTGAGGCTGGTACAACATCTTCACCAGTGGATTTCTTCCAGAAGTTGGAGCCCAGATCATTTTGGGACCAAGCGGGACAGGGACATAGGGTCAGGTCCATCTGCCCCGGGGCTGTTCCCACCCCAAAACCCCTCGTTTGGTGACATCCTCAGCTCCCAGAGCCGCACGAGCCCCAATCCCGCACACCCCCGAGCTGTCAGCTCCTTACATAAGGTTCCATCTCCGCCCGAGATATCGCGGGGGAAAGCTTGAAAACAGGAGGCGAAAGGTAGCGGGGAAAGTACAGCCCCCAAAAAAGGGTATTTTTAGGCTTTACATGACAGCTCCATTCCCTGGGGAAAATGCTGGGGCTTGAGGCCGCGTCCCGCACTGTCTGCCTGGGGGGTGACGTCCCTGCTGTCCCCATCGAGAGAACGAGGCTTTTTGGGGTGGTGGGTCCCCAGAAAACCGCAACTGGGGAGCGAAGGGCAAAACCTTGGTATGGTACAGGGAGCGATAGGCAGCAATACTCAAGAAAATAGTCTCTAAATATGATTTTTACAGCAGAAAATTGCTTTTAGGGAAAAGAATCGGGGTCTCGGCTGGTGTGGATCTTAAATCCCGGCTGTCGGGATGACAGGTGTGATTTGGCAGAGCCCATCCCTCGGGGATTTCTTGCTCTTTGTCTTGGGAGTTTCTCGTTTGTTTTGGGGGTTTTTTGTGCTGATCAAAGGAGATTTTGATTCCCGGCAGCGGCGGGAGGGCATGAAGAGCGCAGGAGGGTGATAACCATGGGGACAGCAGGGAGATGCCTCCGCCAGCGAACCCCAGTTTGGCTTCTCCCCGCTGGGATCCCTGCTCTCCCCCCGCAGGCAGGGCCGGGCAGGCAGCCTGGCTGCGACAGGCAGCCACTGCCATCTACAGCCGGCGGGCCCTTCTCCTTAACGTTCAACGAGGAAATAACCCGTTTCCTTGTTTAACTCACCATTTTTTATTGGAGCTTCATGGAATATTGTGTATTTTTTAAACACGTGGGAGGACGCGGGTGGCTCTGCCCGCCTGCAGGCGCCAGATGGGGCGCGGGGGGTTCCCCCCGTGTCAGTCCTGGGTTTTTTGGCTGTTCTTGCTCCAGGCTCCCAAAACCAGGGGCTCCCCTCCCTGCTCCTGCGTGTCTCTAATTGAAAACTCAATGCCGCCACAGCAAATGTTAATTAAAGCATTGTTAATTCTCTCAGGTGCCATTACCATACGTGATTTACGGCAGAACGGGGGAGTTGGGGAAGGGAATTTTCCTCATCTGGGTGAATGTTTGGGGTTTTGGTACCACCTGCATTACATACAAGGGGACAGCAGTGTCTGTCACAACCGGTGTCAGGTTTGGTACATCCCCCTCACTACCCCAACTCGGTCCCCACTTGGCGTGATTTACGTTCCTTTGGCGTCGATCCGCGCATCATGTGCGCCCCGGGGAGCACAGATCCCGTCACCCGCCCAGGGCCACGGAACGATCCACGACAAACACGCTTTTCATCCTGGTTTATTCCTTCACATCGCATTTTCCACCCCAGCTCAAGCCAAGCGCAGCAATCGGCCGCAGCGTTTTCGCCTCCAGGTGTGACACGGTCACAACTCGATTTTGCGGATGGTCACAAAACTGATTGTGTTCACACAAGCTCTCTGAAAACTCCCCCTGCTCTGTGGCTCCTCAGAGCCAGCTGGCAGCATCACCCCAATTCCGCAGCCATAATACATCTTTATTTTTCCTCGCAATATTTTTATAAGGGACCACAAGCTCAGTAAACCACGACACAAACCCCAAGAGTCCAACTCTTAACAGAAGAGCTTAAAACAGCGCCTCCCAGCCGAGCACCGCGCTCTTTGCGAGGACTCCTCATCTCTCACCCCCCAAAAAACCTCTGGAGCTTCCCCAAAATCAACCACCCAAGCAGGCAGGCGAGAAAAAACCCCTTTGCGAGAGGCGGTTTTAATGCTAAAAGCTTCCCCCAGTGCACAGAAATTTAACTGTTGTACAAGGGAACCACCCTGGCCACGGGCTGTCGGCAGACGGGGCAGCGCTTGGGCTCGGGGAGCGCCCGGTAGCACTCGCTGCACGAGCAGACGTGGCCGCACTCCAGGAAGACGCAGGATTTGGCGTTGCTCAAGCAGACGACGCAGGCGTTTTTGAGCGTTTCGCCACCTTCCGCGTTCATCTCGCGCATCAGGCGCTCCTGCGCCTGTCGGAATTCCTCCTGCATCTGCTTGAGGTGCCGCTGCTCCCGGTGGTGCCGGTATTGCTTCCGTAGGATGAAGAAGAGGACGGTGCAGGTGGCGAAACCGAAAATGACGGTGAGGATTTTCCAAAAGCGGACGTTCGCCTCATGTTTTTGCAGCAAGGTGCTGAAATCCAGGCTGCTGAGGTAGTAGGGCATGCCCTGCTTGGGCGGCTGCAGCTTGATGGTGGCGTTGTCCAGCACCAGCTCTCCCACCCCAGTCAGCGCCGTCCCCACCTTCAGCATCTGCTCGGTCTCCTGGATGCCCTTGGGACGCTCCCCGCTGATGTAGTGACCGATGACGTCGGTGAAGGACTGCACCGAGGGGTGGAATTTCTCGTACACCGTCTCCAGGCTGAGCTCGGCGGCGTCCAGGGGCTTCATCACGCGGACGGTGACCCCAGCGCCTTCCTCGGGAGGGACCAGGTCGAAGGGGGTGGTGTTGGTTCGCTGGTGGATGATCTTCTCATAGTCGTTCCTGCGGGAGGAAAAGGGGATGAAGCCAATGGGAGCGTTGGCGCTTCCCACCAAGGCTGACGGGGAAACACCCGTCTGTTTTGGGGACTGCCAGGTGTCTCCTGTCCTGAGTGAAGCATTTTTGGGTGGGATTCTCTGGAGAACAGCGTTTTTTTCCCTCATGGCACCATCTGGGTGTGCACTGGGTCTTCCACCCTCACCTCTGCGCTTCCACAGTCCCCACAGAACTACCGTGGGCTTTACTGTCACCGGGCGAGCGCCTCATCCCCCCGAATTCCCCCTCATCTCCCCGTGGTGTTCCTGGCTGCCAGAAACCGCTCTGTGAGAAGCGCTGCCTGTCACAGGTACAAATTTGAGCAGCATCATCCGACGTGCTGAGGCTGGAAGAGCGTCACCATGTTCTTGTTTCCGCAGCTCTCGGGGCCAGGCTGCTCCCAAGACCCCTGGATGCGGGTATCGCCCGAATCCAACTACATTTCTGGTTTGACAGTGCCGTTTTGCTCGGGAAACACCATCCTGTGGCCACCTCTAAAACAGCAACATGATGCTGCTGATAAACGCTCTGCCCACCTTGAGTCACTCTACGTGCTCATCGTCTACAGCCCCTAGATGAGCTCTGAAAGCCTCCAGCCCCAAAACCAGCCAAACACGCCCCATTTTGGCAGTGGTAACAGGGCCACAGGGCCCCGTGGGGTTCATGTCTGTGTCATCTTGGTCACTTTGGCCACACTTGAAGTCATTTCCGTGTGTCAGGCCCTCCGAGGCCACCTCAGAGGGACATGGGTGGGCACTGGGCACATACCAGAGGTGGGTTGTTCGGTTCCAAACCATCTTGTGCTCCTGCAGCGTCAGCCGCTGCACAACGCCCTTGCAGTTCTCCACAAACTGGCTGCTCAGGGTCTCCTTCACGGACTGCACCACACCTGAAAGGCAAATCCGAAGGGTGTGTGAGGTGCTTGTTAATCATCTGCTTCCTTTCTTAGGGTGTACAGTGAATACGGGTAGTACTGGAAAAAGACAGGGAGACAGAAGAGCAGAGAGCTCGTGTTTTGAGCCATCAGGAGAGCCCGTGGCTGCCTGACAAGGGGGAGATGAGCAATGGGCAATGGAGCTGGTGAGGGGCTGGAGCACAAGTGTGATGGAGACTGAGGGACCTGGGGGTTCAGCTGGAGAACAGGAGCTGAGGGGAGACCTTCTGATCTCTGAACTGCCTGAAAGGAGCTTGGAGCCAGGGGAGTCGGGCTCTGCTCCCCAGGAACAAGCGCCAGGACCAGAGGAAACGGCCTCAAGTTGCGCCAGGGGAGGTTGAGGTTGGATGTGGGAACAATTCCTTCCCCAAAGGGCTGTGGGGCATTGGAACAGGCTGCGCAGGGCAGTGCTGGAGTCACCATCCCTGGAGGGTTGGACAGACGGACATGAGGTTCTCAGGACATGGGGCAGGGACAGGGGTGGGTTATGGTTGGACTGGATGATCTTGAGGGGCTTTTCCAACCGAAATGACCCTGTGACCCGATGGGGGCCGAACCGCGGGGTGGAGATTAAATCCCCGCCCAGGGATGACGCTTTGGGTCCCGCCGCTACCTTCGATGACCGCATACGGGACGCAGCGCCCCGGCGCCTCCAGCAGCACCGCCCGCAGGTCCCCGTCCAGCCGCACCGTCCTGGCGCCCTGCGGGGAGCAAACCGGGGCCGCGGCTCAGCCGAGGGGCCTAGGCCGCGATCGGGGCCCGGGCCCTTGCGCCCTCCCCGGGGGGCCCCTCGCACCCACCTCGAGGCCGCGGGCGACTCGGGCCTTTTGCCGGTACACGGAGTAGAGCAGCGCGGTCAGGGCGGTGCTGGTCGCCAGCAGCGCGGCCTGCAGGGCCGAGGGCCGCCCGCCGCCCTCCATTGCCGCCGCGCCGTTACCGCGGCAACCGCCCGCCGCCACCGGCGCACGGTGATGACGTCACCGGGACGCTCTAGCGGGCGGCACCGCGACCATCGAGACGCGGTCCGCCAGGGCTGGAGGGGGCAAAAAGCGGGACGAAGTGCCCTGAGCCCCCCAACAAGGCTTTTTTGGGGGGCAGGAGGGGCCCATATCCCAGCGCCACAGGGCCTGGGGGGGCAGGCAGGACAGGTCGTGTCCCCACAGGGCCGTGGGGGTTTAATCCCAGCGCTGGGGAGCAGGACAGATCCCAGCCCCCCCTCCAGGGGTCTTGGAGGGGAAACTAAAGCCCAGCCTAACAAGGCCTGGGGGTGGGATTATCCTAAATCCCAACCACTCCCTAGGATTGCTGTAGCAGGGCCCAAAGCTCAGTAGCCCTATGGCCTATGGACCCCCAGTGCCCCCCCCACTAGGGCCTTGGTATGAGGGGGGGACCCAAATCCACAGCTCCCACTGCAAGGACATGGCTCAGGGGGGGCATGCAGCCCCCAGCCCCCTTTCACCCCCCAGCCCCATTTTCAAGTGTCCTCCCACCCCCCAATGCCATGGCCGGGCTGGGGGGTCCCTGCCAGCCCCATGTTGGGGGGGGGACACAAGACCCTGTGTATCCTCCCCCCATCCCCTTCCCAGGGTTTATTCCGAGAAAGCAGCAAAAGAAGAAGATAAAAAATAGCAAATTTTGGTAAACTATTGACGTTCAGGGCCTTGGTGTTGCTTTTGGGGTGGGCAGCGGGGGCTGCAGATCAGCACTGCCCTGTGCTGGGGGTCTGAAGGGCCCCATGGCAGCCCCCCCCGGTTTGGGCAGCCTTGTGCCACCCCCCCAGCTCTATATTTAAAAAACCCGAGTTGCCATGACTACGCGTTGCAGCTCTCGCCAGCCCTCGGTGCCGCAGGGTGGGTGCGGAAAGACACAGGGACCCCGCAGCCCCCACCCCAGCTTATCGGGGGGTAAATTTGTTATAAACCCCCTGCAAAATTTGAAGCCAAGCTTAACTCTTCGTCTCCTGTTTGCCAGGGCTGGGGCTGGGCGAGACACAGGCGCCGTTACACCGCAGAAAACACACATTAATTTTATTATGGCTGCGGAGGAGGAGGTATGAGAGCAGGTTCATGTTTGGGGGGGTCCTCAGGGTGCAACCCCCCCCACACTCAGGGGTCTTCCTTGCAGACGAAGCCACCAGATTCCTCCCCGAGGGTCCACATTTGGCTGGAGGCACGGGGTGGGCAGCTTGTCCCCAAAACGCTCAGCACACGGGGGGCCGGGGGCCGCGCAGGCTGCACCCCCGCATCTCCCTGGCCAGGAGCAGCATGGCGGTGGGACCACCATCCCCACCGCAAGCTGCCCCGGCGCCGAAGGCTTCTCCCTCCTCCTCCTCCTCCAGGATGGAGCTGAGGCGGGGGGCACAGCGGGCTCTCTCGGCCGGCGGGCGATAGGGACACTTGGCGTTGAGCAGCCGGCGCAGGGGGACCAAGGGGACGATGGCGTCGCCCAGGAGCTGCTGCTGGACGTGTCGGAAATCGCTCTGCCTCTTGAGCCTCTTGAACTCGCTGAAGGCGGCGGCGGAGGTTTGGTAGAGGAGCAAGGCCATGGCGCGCGCCTTGTCGGCTTTGGGGAGCAGGACAGCGTGGCAGCGCAGCACCACCGCCTTGTTCTTCACCTGGTGCCGGTAAACCCAGGCGAAGATCTTGGGGTGCCGGCGGTCGGCGGCGCAGTAGGTGATGCGGTGCAGGAGGTACGCGTGGCCCGGGCGCCGCGTCCCCTTCTCGCAGGGGGTCATGCGGATGCCTTGGGGTCCCAACGTCAGCTTCATCTTGGCCCCGCCGGCCCCGCCGTCGCTTTTCGCCCAGATTTTACCCACCGCCTCCTCCGTGCAGCCCTCGCCCTTGGCGTGCAGGGTGACGGCGTTGCCCAGGTACCGCACCGTGTACGTCGGGTCCTCCTTGTTCAGCTCCACTTTCTGCCGTTTTCCGCGGAAAACGCTGCCCAGCCGCTCCAGCGGGCAGTCGGGCAGAAGGTCCGGGCAGGAGCGGAGGAAACCGGCCAGCAACGCCGCGTAGCTCAGCCCCGGCCCCAGGCTCTTGCTTTTGCATTTACGTTCATTTTCCACCAGCACGAACTTGCTCCGGCGCCAGGGCAGCATCTCCGCTCCCTCCGGCCGCCCCGCGCGCCTCCGCTAATCCCGACCGCGCCGCGACCCCTTTGCGAGCGGATACACCCCCCCCTCAGACCCCAAATCCAGCTGGGGGGGTGTCCCCACACCCCGCTTTCCCCACCCAGCGGGGATGCCCCTACCCCGGGATGCGGCTGCCGGAGCCGATGCTGTCTCGGAAGGATGCGGGAGCCCGTTTTTTGGCCGAGATGCTGCCGCCTGCGCCGGCTGCGGGGATGCAGCTCTCTCCGTGGGCTGCTCCACCTCCCCGCGACGCCGCGTCGCCCCGAGCACGCAGGGAAATACAAGATGCTGGTAAAATAAAACACACTTCCCTCCCCCCCCGCCACCTCCCCTCAGCCCTTAGACCCCCTGCACCAAACCTCACCTGTATGGGAGGAAATTAAAGCAGGATCTAGTGTGGGGGGGATGATTTTTGGGAGGGTCAGACATCAGCTTCTTACCCCAGCTCAACAAAACACTTTCCAGCCCCCCCACAAATCAGCGCTTTGCATGAGGGGCTGCGCCAGCGCTCACAGATCCTGTGGTTTTGCTGGTATTTTTTGCTTCAACCCCCCCATTCTTCCCCCTTTATTTCCAAGCCAGCCCCATCCTTCCTCTTAGACCAAGCTTGTGGCTTTTAACCTGTTGCTTTTAACTCCGGCCGAGGCCCCGGGATGGCTTCTCCCTGATAAATGCAACACCAGCACGACCTGGGGGGGATTTCTTGGGGAGTCTGAGGATGTTTAAAATTCAGCTAAACCCCTTATTTCCACCTTTTTTTACCTACTTTGGGCTTCTTGTGCTCGGTCCCCAGGCTCGGGGACCCACAAACCCTCTGGCTGCCTTGAGATGAAAAAACGGGGAGGAAAACAGGTAAAACAACAGCGTGTGCCCCCGGTTTGAGTCCATTTTGGGGGGGAAACCTGAGCGCGGTGTTGCAGGGAGCGGGAAGCCATTTCCCAGCCGTTTCCCAGTTTTTCTACGGTTTGAGCGAAGCAACTGCAATCTTAAAATAGCTGCTTTGCAGGCAGCGCGGCCTCAGCAGCCTCGGAGGCTTTTGCAGCCAAAATACTGAGATAAAAAGGCATGGATTTCTGTGTTTTTCAGCTCTGCTGCTGTGTGCTTTGCTCCTGGCGTGAGGATGGTCTTGGGGAGGTGGCAATTAGTAAATTAGTGCGAATGAGGAAGGTTTCTATCCACGCCAGCGCCTGTTTCTTGCTTCTGTTCTCGCTCTTGTCACCAGAGGTAAGGGCTCAAATTTTGTTTAATTGCTTGGGGTCCATATCGACAGGGCATTAAACCCTCCCCAAAAGCTTGTTTATTTATAGACACCCATATTATTTAGGAGGAGTTTCCTGGTTGTGCCCCCACCAGCTGCCTCAGGGCTGGTTTTCCTTTTCTCTCGTGTTTTTGTGCCACGTAACAGTATTGGGGGGACACAGGAGCATCTGTGTCTCCTTTTAGAGGGGAAGACAACGAGGATTTGCACTTTGAAAGCCTAAAAAAAGGGCTCCGCGCTGATTCAGGGATCCTAATCCCTCCTCCAGCTGCTTATTGCCTTGACTGGCTGCCCTTGCAAATAGCTGTCATCATTAGGTTTCAGGGTGAACAAGCAACTGCACAGAGTGAGGAAAGCAAGTCTCTTGGTTATCCCTTGGGACAGTAGAGACCTCAGCCTGCTGGTTTTGACTTTTTGGGTGTATCTGTGGTCCCCTTGCTGTCCCACACCCCATTTTCAGCTGCTGGTGTTTACATCGCACCAATTGGGGCGCCACATCCCGTCCCGTTCGGGGCTCATTGGCACCGACCCAGCGCCGAGGTTTGCTGCCAAAACCAGCGGGTAAGGTCAAAGTCCTCCCAAAATCCAGCAAACCGCACAAAAATCCCGGTGATAAATCAACGAGGGCTGCGACACCCGCACTCGCAGCCAGAAAATGGGGCAATGAGCTCCTCCAGCAAGGGCAAAAATAGAGATATCTTTAATTAAGAAGAGATCACTTTAATTAAAGATTCATTTCCTCATCCTGGGAGCCCTTTACCCCTCATGGCTGAATCTCGCAGAAGAATTTGGGCTCGAACATCCCTAAATGGGGTTTTATTACCTCTGCCTTCAACCAGCTGCCTGGCAGCTGGGATTTAAAAGACCTGGGAAAATGTAATATATCTATGTGGGTTTTTTCTGTTTTCAATCAAATTAATGTATTTCTTTTCATCTCACTGATCAGGAGCTGCTGTTCTACCCCCACCAGGAATGATTTAATGACATTTTCCCGTGGAGCCACGCAACCAGTTTTCAACTGGGAAGGATAACAAAACGCAACCAAACAAAACAGTGAGGAAAAACGCAGTGCCGGGACAGAGAAAAGAGGTAAAAAAAATTAAATAAATAAAAGGAGAAATAGGGAAAAACGAGACAAAAGGCAGGGAGAGGACACAGGACCCTCCTGTGCGTGAATCTGGGGGGTCAGGGCTGCACCCCGAGATGCTCCCCGGGGTTCGGCCGCTCAATGGGGCGTTATCCTGGTGGGGCCGGTCGCTCTATTTTCCAGGCGAGGAAATATTTAACCGCGGCGTCAGCGGGCAGGACAGGCAGGTTGCAGGCATGGAGGAGGGTGACAGGCAGCACCCGGCCCCCACTGCCCCCCCGGGCCGTCCCCATGGGGACAAACTGCAGCTTTTGCTTCGCCGCAGCCAGGAGGCCAAACATTCCGCTTATTGCCCCTACAGCCGCTTCCCGGTGGGCGCCGCGCTGCTCACCGCCGGCGGGGAGATCTTCTCCGGTAAGACGGCGCCGTGCAAACCCCCCCGTTGGGTTTTGGGGTCCCGCTGCAATGCTTTGGCCGTGGGTGGGGGTTCAGAGGGGTCGGCACAAGGTGCTGGTCCCCCCTCCCCGTGCCCCTTGGCAGCCGCCGTCGCGTAGCGAGCCAAAGATTGCGGAAAATATAGGAAATAAATCGAGGAAGTGAGGAATGCGTTGGTAAGAGGCCAGGATAGGGTGGTGCGCGTGAAAAATGGCTTTTTAATGTTTTTTTTTTGCAAATTTCTCCCCCCTAAAACATCACCCGGGGGTTTGGGGCTGGCTGAGCGGGTGCCGGGGGTGTCCCCGCAGGGTGCAACGTGGAGAACGCCTGTTACAGCCTGGGGGTGTGCGCCGAGCGCACCGCCATCCTAAAAGCCATCTCTGAGGGACACACCAGCTTCAGGGCCATGGCCATCGCCAGGTAAGTGACACGGTGCGGGGGACAGCGGGGAAAACCCAGCGTGACCCCCCCGCCGCCCCACACCACAGCAGCCTGGGTGTATTTTGGTGGGGAGGCAGGTGTCCGCGTGTTTTTTGGGGGGGTGATTTAAGGGGAAATCTGCTGTGGCTCTGTATTTATTGGCACATGAGGGTCTTTTTACAGGTGTCCCCCCCAGCTCTAAGCTCTGTGCCCTTCTCCTTTGGCAGTGACATGGGGGACAACTTCATCGTGCCCTGCGGCGCCTGCAGACAAGTGATGAGAGAGGTGATGGCTTGTGTGGGGGGTCCCGTGTCTCCTGACCCCCAACATCTCCCCCCAAAACACCCAGAGGTGCAAAGGGAGGGGGTTGTAACCCCCCTGTCCCCAGCCCCAGGGCTCTGGGCACCTCAAATTGCTTTATTTACTGGGAAAGGGGTATTTATTTCTTTATTCATTGCTCCCCGTCCCACAGGACCAGGTGACCAGTGGGAATCCATTAACTCACCCTCCCTGGGGGGTTTTATTCCTCTCAGGTGCAGAGTTTGACCCTAGAAGCCTGAAAATGTTCTTTTTCCTGCAAAAAACAAGCCCATCCTGCTGTCCCCTCCCTCCTCCCCAGCCCGGTTTTGGGGGGTTAATATTTTAGGGAATATAGGGCTCAGTTCAAAGGATGGATTTGATGGGTTTGGAGGCACCGGGTTTCACCCCAGGTGGGGCAAAACCACAGCATCTTAACCCAAAATACCCCCTGGGGGAGGTGATGCTGAAAAGCCGCCCCAAAACACATGCAATAGAGCAGGATGCTCCCTACAAACTCAGCCAAAAAACCACGTTATTTGGGTAATTTAAGGAAGAAGTGCAGGTTTTGCATAGGGCACTTTTTTCTCCTCTTCTTCTCCAGTTTGGCACGGACTGGGACATCTACCTGACCAAAGCTGATGGCACCTACATTGTCAAGAGGCTGGAGGAGCTGCTGCCGCTCTCCTTCGGCCCCGAGGACCTGAAGAAGGTGTGATCAGCGCGGCTTTCGCCCCTCGGCAGCCGGGGAGGATGGTTTTCCCCAATTTCCCCAGTATGTAAGCGGCTTTTAGGGCACGATGCAATGGGAAATGTGTTTATAGCATTAAGTGACTCGTTCCTCTCTCTCACTTTCTTGTTTAGCACTGATTCACAGACCCCGCTTTGCCCTGGGGTAGTGGTGCAATCAAATAATAGAAAATCCCTATTATTAGAAAAAATGTGTCCAGATATGGCTGTAATCAAGGCGGAAGTTCACAAGCGGAGAAGGGTTTGATGCACGGCTCAAGCTTGGGCTTGTTGGTGCAGAAACCACTCCTGAATGATGCCAAATCATTGTTTGGGAAAATGCTGCATTCTTCAGCTTTACATGAGAAGTGAAAGCAAAAAGGAAAAGCTCTATCACCCCCAGTAGTTATTAATAAGCCAATTCAGATTAGATGATTTGCTGGAACTGGATGGTTATCACCCTGTGTCCTTTGCTCGTTTTATCTGCCTTGTTTGCTTTCCTTTTATCTTATTTGTGGGGATGAAGAGGGAGAGGCATTTCTGAGGCCTTTTGGAGGGCTTTCTGCCTCCAGAGTAACGCCGTTTGCTGATTGTGATATTAATTACGCGCAATGCAAAACAAATGTGTTACGTTTCCTGACCTGCACTGCGCTGGGCGTTATTGCCCATGCACCAGTGGAATCAAAGCAGCCCTGGTTTTAATCCTACATTTGCAGCAAATGATGAATCACAGGGCAGGGGAAGCGGTTGTGGCCATGCACAAAGTACATTCAGATGGGCTGTGCACAATGCACACCCAGTGTGTGTGAATCCATGTATCATACAGAATCATTTTGGTTGGAAAAGCCCCTCAAGATCATCGAGTCCAACCATAACCCACCCCTGTCCCTGCCCCATGTCCTGAGAACCTCATGTCCGTCTGTCCAGCCCTCCAGGGCTGGTGACTCCAGCACTGCCCTGGGCAGCCTGTTCCAATGCCCCACAGCCCTTTGGGGAAGAAATTGTTCCTAAATCCAACCTCACCCTCCCCGGGCGCAACTTGAGGCCGTTTCCTCTGCTCCTGGCGCTTGTTCCTGGGGAGCAGAGCCCGACCCCCCTGGCTCCAAGCTCCTTTCAGGCAGTTCAGAGATCAGAAGGTCTCCCCTCAGCTCCTGTTCTCCAGCTGAACCCCCAGGTCCCTCAGTCTCCATCACATTGTGCTCTGTTGTGCAAAAGAATCATGAAATAATGGAACAGTTTGGGTCGAAGGGACCTTCAACGGTCACCCAGTGACCTGCCATGGCAGGGACACCTTCACCAGCTCAGGGTGCTCAGAGCCCCGTCCAGCCCGCCCTGGGGTGTCCCCAGGGGGGTTCACCCCCGTCCCCGTGCTCCGCCCCGCTCTCCCCGCAGTGTCACAGTGTGTCCCGCCCCGGCAGTGACGCGCTGTGTGTCCGTTCCGCGGCCCCGCCGCTCGGTGTCCGCCATGGCGCTGCGGCTGCTGCTGGCCCGCGCCCTGCGCCTGTTCCCGCGCTGCCGCCCGCCCCGCGCCCCGCTCCGGGACCCCCGGCCGGTCCCGCAGCCCTCGCCGTGGCGGCCCTGGCTGGGCTGGCTCCCGGCCGCCCGCCGCCTGCTGCTGAGCGGCCCGGGGGGCGGGCTGGCGGCCGCGGCGCGGCGTGGCGGCGGCGGGGCCTGCCTGGCGCTGGCCATGGCGCTGGGGCTGGTGGAGCCGCGGCTAGAGGAGCAGCGGCGGGCAGAGGCGGCGTGTCGGCACATCCAGGTGCGGCTCCGCGGGTGGGCGGCGGGGAGAGGCCTTCGGGCACCCGCGGGGGAGGGGAGGGGGGGGGTCACTGCTTTGGGGAGCCCTTCAGACACCCCCAGGGAAGGGGAGGGGGGGTTATTGCTTTGGGGAGCCCTTCAGACACCCCCAGGGAAAGGGAGGGGGGGTCACTGCTTTGGGGAGCCCTTCAGACACCCCCAGGGAAGGGGAGGGGGGGTTATTGCTTTGGGGAGCCCTTCAGACACCCCCAGGGAAAGGGAGGGGGGGTCACTGCTTTGGGGAGCCCTTCAGACACCCCCAGGGAAGGGGAGGGGGGTCACTGCTTTGGGGAGCCCTTCAGACACCCCCAGTGAAGGGGAAGGGGGGGTCACTGCTTTGGGGAGCCCCTCAGACACCCCTTATTAGAGGAGGAGAGGGTCCTTTTTATTGGGAGCCCCTCAGACACCCCCATGAAGGAGATGGGGTGTCTTTGCTGTAGGGAAACCTTTAGACACTCTTTATGAAGTGGATGGGGGGTCAGTGCTTTGGGGAGCCTCTCAGACACCCCCATGAAGAGGAGAGGGGGTCCCTGCTCAGGGGAGCACCTCATGCACCCCCAGTGGAGGGGACAGGGTGTCAGTGATGTGGGGAGCACCTCAGATGCCCTGTATGAAGGGGATGGGGGGATCACTACTTTGGGGTGCCCCTCAGACACCCCTTATTAGGGGCGAGGTGTCCTTTTTGTGCGGAGCCCCTCAGGCACCCCCCATGAGCGGGATGGGGGGGTCACTGCTGTGGGGAGCCCCTCAGACACCCCGCAAAGGAAGGTGTTGTTGTCACTGTGGTGATCACCCCTTGGCCGTGTCCCCAGGTGGTGACTGCAATGGGCAGCCCCACAGCCGCCCCCTCCTGAGGAACGTGTGGGGGTTCCCCTGCTGTGGGCAACCCCAAAAACACCCTTTCCTCCCCCAAAAAGTAGGGTATTGGGGAAGCTTGTCAGTCAGCAGCCTTACAGCAGGTACTGGGGATGTCATCACTGTGGGGAGCCCCTCAGTCCCTGTCCCCCTACAAAGTGAGGGGGCCCGGGCACTGGTGACGGGGGTCCGTGTCCCAGGAGGCTGCTGTTGAGCCCCCAGGTCTGTCCCCTCTCCCCATTTCAGACCCCGCAAGGCCGTGCTGGCAGGGCGCTGGGGACACACGGTGCTGAACATATTTTATGGGTAAAAATAGACATTTGGTGCTCAGCCAGCCGTCACCTGCCCTGCTAACCGGCAGACAAACACATTCCCGCAGGGGTTCTGCCTTCCCTGAAGCTTCTTGGGATGCTGGCTGATTAAATTTCCTGTTTTCCCCTTTCTGGCGTCCCTGGAGCTGTGTCCCTTCACCACGGGACACGTCCCTGGAGCAGCCACCGGCGTGTTGGGGTTGTATCTTGTGGAGAAGCACGCGGGTTTGTGTCGGTCCAGGTGACAGCCGTGACACCTCCGGACCTGTGGGATGGTGAACGCTGCGCTCAGACTCCAGAACAACCCTCCTGGGCTGTGTTTTCTCACATCTCTTTCCATTTCCTCCCCCAGATCTTTCTCCCATCAGTGATTCACTGTACCGCAAACTGTGCCCTCACACTCGGCTGCCACAACAACTCAGGGCATTGTTTTTCCATCTGTTGTCACTTTTAATTGGATTTTCTTTGAAATGCTGTTTGCCTGGTTTATTTATGGAGAAGGACAAAAGTGTAATAGTGCGTCTCTTTTTAGATGTAGTTAGACTTGTCTTTACAAAACATGTTTATATTCTGGATTAGCAAGTGAGTCCCCCCTCCCCATTCCTCTTCTTCTTGTGGATTTACAGCACCCTCAGGAATGGCATTTTTAGTAAAGACTCTTTTCGGGGTAATCTGTTTCAGACTTAAATATAGGGTCTGCAAATTATTTTCCCTGTGCTTACAGTGATTTGAGCTGTAGTGGCCAGAGCCTGGTTGTGGTTTTCAGGTCAGACCAACCCAATGGGACACTTAATACGACTTAAACAGTAAGGGAATTCTCCTTCCTTGGGAAATCTTGAATAACTGAGCAGTTTTTTTAATCATTGTCTTTTCTTATTCCTTCCAGACGGTGTTTGTCGGGAAGAACAAGCCGCAGAAGGATCCGCTGAGGTCCTTGCGCTGGCAGGGCTTCAAGCTGGAGGAATATCTCATCGGGCAGCCCATCGGGAAGGGCTGCAGTGCTGCCGTGTACGAAGCAGCGATTCCCTTCTCGTGCGATCGTGGCGGGTGTGCGGGGAGCAGCTGTTTCACGGGGCGGGAGCCGAGCGTGCAGCAGGATCGCGGCTCCGCTTCACCGCCGGCTGAAGAGGAACCCGTGCAGAAACAACCGTCGAAAGAGGCTTTTCCGTTAGCGATCAAAATGATGTGGAACATCTCGGTAAGGAGTCAGCTCTTTGTCTGTCACTTAGGAAGTCTGGCTGGAATGTTTTAACGCTTAAGCGCTAATTATGTAGCGCACGATGAGCGTGTCAAAACAAAGCTGTTGATGTGTGACATTGGAGGTGTCGATTGTGAACGAACGGTCCCAGAGCGAGGTAATTTGCGTTCGGCATTCGTCTGGAATTGGCACTGAGAGCTGCTGGTGGGGGAGCTGTTGGTGATGGGGGTGAAATTTCTGGAAAAGAGGCTTTTTGGAAGCTGGCTGTGATGGTGAGGTGTAAGAAGAGAAAGCCACTGCTGCCACAGCTTTGGGAATCAGTGTTCTTGTCGCTGTTGGGATAGAAATAGGTTCTTATCTGTGAAGTGTGGATTAGATGAGAGATCTGGTGGTCACAGGGGCCACTCCACATTTAAAAAACCCACCTCACTTTTCCCATGGAAGAGTTTTGTGGCGCTTGATGTGACAAGTGGATATTGTAAGAGAGTCTTCCAAAATGCCAACATCTATAATCCCTTGGCCTCCAGAAATACCCCAGCATTTAGCTGTGGCCTTTTCCAGCCAGGTTTTACAGTTGAAAGTGTTAACATATAGCTCAGAGCGCTGACAGTCAAGAATGCATTTAAAGAGACACACGGATTTCGTTCTGTAGGTAAAGGCCTTGCCATGTCATTAGGCAAATTATTTAAGTGTTAATTACCTTCCCTGATTTTCAAAGCAGAGAAGGGAGACCCTCAATCCAGTCTCGGTTGATCCAGCTCCAGATATGCTGCCAGCATCAGGATTATCAACTTTCAGGCTGTTTTGGGACTGGATTTTGGAGCTTAAGCCAACACGGTGTTTAATTGGTGTTGCAGGCAGGTTCGTCGAGCGAAGCCATCCTGGATGCCATGGGCCGAGAGCTCGTTCCAGCCACGGGCGCTGCCTTAGCTGGAGAATACGGAGCCGTCTCTGGCTGCAGGTACGGTCACGGTGGAAGTGACAGCGGTTCCCAAATGTTGACATGCTGATTTTATCCATCCATCCATCAATTTTGCAGCGCATCTGTGCTTTTAAGATGGCTGGGGCTTTCTCTAACAGTTCCTGAAAGCAGATAAAATGATTATTAGCGGCTCAGGAGACATGTGCATGTGTTTTGTTTAAATGACGGAGCCTTCAGAAGTCCCGCACACCTCAGTCCAGGAGGGCATTGAGAGGATGCGCCAATAATTGGGCACTCACTGGGGTCCTGCCAGCGGTCTGATGGGTGACTGAGGCTGATCCACTCTGTGCCCCGTGCCTCAGTTTCCCCATGTGTAAATTGCTTTGGTATCTGCGGAGTTAAAGGTTGGGAGGAGCTACTTGTGATTAACCATTTAAATGTGCATCATGGTGCTTTTTAATTACAGAAATATACAGCTATAATCGGTAACAGTTTGAACGTATTAAACATCAAACAATCTGACTGTAAAACAATTTGACTGTACAATTTTAGGACTGGTTTGGTTGTAAAACGCGTGCTGGGCAGGGAGGTGGAAGCTGTTCTAGTGCAGGGAAACTGGTGAGAAAGAAAATGGAAAATGAGCTGGTTCCCACCCTTTAACCCAAGTGAGAAGTGAACAAACAGTATGGAGGTGGAAAACCGCATGGAAACTCATAAATCATTTTGAGTTTAGCTATCTTTTTGTTCAAAAATGCATCTTTTTGCTCGATTTGAAACAATGGGGTCTGCAGTCTGTTTGCATGCTGCTTTGGAACCCGTTGGTGGGGAGGGCGGGCTATATTAATGAAAAGTAAATCCAGAAATAACAGAGATGTGTCCATGATAAATCAGAACTGACCCGGTGATCCATGTAACCTGCGGTACCTATACTTCTGTGCAGAAAACCCATCCTTGGGAGGAAGAAGTTGCAACCTCATCCGAATATAATCCAGGTGATCCGAGCATTCACATCCTCAGTCCCTTTGCTGCCTGGAGCATTCGCAGATTATCCTGACGTTCTTCCGTTCAGCCTGAATCCCAAAGGGATTGGCCACAGCCGCACGCTCTTCTTGGTGATGAAGAAGTAGGTAGAGAGAAGCTTGTTGTGTGACTCGGGGATTTGCTGACACTAACAGGGTTGCGCGTTGTGCTCCTGCATGGGTCCTCGCAGATATTTCACTTGGGTTGCTGCCAAAAAGCAGAGTCTCCTCTTGGAAACGCCTCCTAAGACCTGTTCTAAGTCCTTGAGGTTTTAACTCTAGTCTGATAATGAAAACAAGCTGTTCTTTTTAATAATTAAACCAAATTAAGGTAAGAAATGTGGAGCTTGTCCCCATTTGTCCGCCCCGCTGAGTCTGAACTTCACCCCTAGTCTGAACACGCCACTGGAGACAGGGTGGAATTGGTAATGAGATTTATCTGTGCTCAGCATCTCTGGCTTTCTCAGTTGGGTTTTGGTCTTGAATGGGGATTGTGGTGGCACTGATGTAAAAACACTTTCTGTTTTTATTCTGCCATTGTCTGGAGAAAGTGCTCTGGCCTCTCTGTATTTCAAGAATATGTTCTTTCTCCTGATTAACACATCTCACTTTGCTCATACGATCTGCGTTATTAATCTCCCTCTTATGTCATGCAAAACACAACACTGGTACATAGAAACCTCTAAGAATACCTGGAGCCCCTCCCCGTGCCGTTTGAGAGGTTTATTTTATTTGCGGTTGTCAAACTCGGGCGAGGGTGTCGGGTGTTGCAAAACAGAGGATTTGAGAACAGCAGATGGGGATTGGTGTCAGGTTGAGGCTGGGAGGTGGGAGGGCGTCACGAAGGTCAAGAATTTGTCACGTATAAATATGCTGTATCCCCAGCCAGCCAGCGCTGAGGTTGAACCACAAGCGCTAAGCTCCCACGATGCTAATTCACTGATTTTCCTTGTTTTTATTAGTTATCCGTGCACTCTGCGCCAGTACTTGAGGGAGAACAGCCCGGACGTTGTTCTCTCCACGATGATGATTTTACAGCTCCTGGAAGGCGTGGACCATCTTGTTCGACACGGAATCGCGCACAGAGACCTGAAGTCCGACAACATCCTGGTTGAATTTGATTCTGGTACGTAGATCACTGAGTATAAATGCCAATTAAGTCGCTCACGAAAGCAATGCGGTTGTGTCCTACGCAGGCGTGGATTTGTGGAAAAAAACGAGCATCAAACCTTTAGAAGAATCTCAGGTTTGGTTTTTAGCTTACTGCTTGCTGTCACTGTAGCACCGGGGATGTAATTTATCCTGTGCTTCAGGTTTTGGATCATTAAAGCGAACTTGAAAGGAGCATTTCGCTGTGATGGGGTGGAGGGATGGAGAGTGCGTTGCACGAGTGCAGTGAGTGTTTGGTGTATGATAATGTCATATGAAGGATGCTGGAGGTGCCTTTGCTTCAGGCGCTTGGCTCCGTCATCTCTCACTCGCCAAACAGCACAGGACGGTTCTTAAAATCCCCCCTCACGGTCAGTGCTGCTCCCTGGGATGATGAAACATCGGTTGGAGGGCAAAGGATCTGACAGCGTCAAAGCCAAAAGCGGCATTTTCATCATCTCGTTCTCCTGTCAGCCTCTCTAACTGAGATTTTTAATTACCTGAGCTCTTTTTCAGCATGATTTGAGATGCGGATGGGCAGGAGACAATAGGAGGCAGCCAGATCTGTGTGATTAAAGGTCTTGGTGCAGCAGCCGTGGAAGGTTTTCAGCGATACTGACGCCATCCTTCTTTTCTTGAAGGAAAAGCATCTCTGTAGCGATGCTTTAGATCACTCCTAACCACATTCAGCATTGATTTTTCCATATTGCAGTCTGGAGAGGGAATGATTCTACTTTGCAATGTTTGACTTGTCATCAGGACAAGAACTGATATAATAACTAACGCAGACTTTCTCCAGCCTTTTGCTGTAGCTGAGTGTATATCTATCTACATGTCGATAGCTTTTGCTGTAAATAAAAACAGAGAAAAAAGGGAATATATTGCTCCATCACGAATGAGTCTCTAACCTTATGTGTCTTTAATTTGATGATATCTGCCACGTTTCGTGACAACACACGTTCCATGGGGGGCAGTAATATCCTCTAAAGAGGAAACGGAATAACAAGTTTTAACATATCACCCAATAAAACCGAGGAGAAGCAGGAAAATAGCATGTGGTTGTGCTGATTCCCGGGGGGTTCTAGACTATTCCTGACTGTCTCTGGTGTCCGTGTGACGTGTCTGATACAGCTGGGTCCTCCCCAGCTGAATTGTCCGTCTGTCCTTCGCAGCTGGCTGCCCCTGGCTGGTGATCACTGACTTCGGCTGCTGTTTGGCAGATGAAACCGTGGGCTTGAGGCTGCCGTTCACCAGCTCCTACGTGGATCGGGGCGGCAACGGCTCCCTGATGGCACCCGAGGTGAATCCCCCCGTTGTCACCCTTTGTGTTGCTGGTTTTCTGCTCATCCTGCTGTCGGGACGAAAAAGTTTCAGGCCCAGCTGTGGTGCAGGGTGAGATTGGGTCTAAAAGGAGCAAAGGGTGTGTGTGCAGGTCGCTTTGCTGTCATTTGTCCCCAGTGTGCACACACCTGTACTTGCTTACGTGGTCTGTGCTCACAGTAACACCTGCTGAAAGCTGCGGTGATCAGATCGATCATTTTCTACCCATTTTTGCTTGTTAACGTAACTCAGTCATGCCAGACAGTACCACTAGTTGGTTACTGCGTAACTATCTTTAAATCTTTAATTTTAATATTTTAATTTTTAATCCTTAAAGGTCCCTTCTAACCTAAAGCAGAGATTTAGACGAAACTTAGCTTTGCTTTTGGTCTTTATTGCTGCAGAAATACTGTCTTGCCCCTTCAAAATCAGTTTTAGCGCAGAGCCCACGCTAGAGCTGGTTATTTGAACATCCTTATCTCTTTGGCAGGTGATCACAGCGTCACCCGGTCCGGGCACGGTCATCAACTACAGCAAAGCCGACGCTTGGGCTGTGGGAGCCATCGCCTACGAAATCCTTGGCCTGGGCAACCCTTTCTACGGCCCTGGGGACGCGGCTCTGGAGAGCAGAAGTTACCGCGAAGAGGATCTGCCAGCCCTGCCTGACCATGTGCCCCTGGAGCTGAGACAAGTGATCAAGATGTTGCTTCAGAGGGATCCCAACAAGGTAAAACAACCACTTTTTTTTTGGAAGAAGTTGTCTAGCTGGTGTTTGGGAGGTTTGTCTGTAGATTGTTTCTCCCGGGTGCAGATATTGCTGAATAACAGAGACCAACAAAATGTGTTTGGTGGTGGAGTTGCCATCCCTGGAGGGGTTTAAAAGACATATAGATGAAGCTCTCAGGGATGTGGTTTAGTGCTAGATTTAGGTTATGGTTTGACTCGATCTTAAGGGTCTTTGCCCAACCAAAATGACTCTAAGATTCTAAGTGCAGTGCATTCTTGCACAGTTTCAGGGGTTTCAGCAGATGTTTGTGTCAGGGACCAGACCTTGAATTAGGGGGGTGTCCTGATATTAATAATCACAAAGAACTTGTTCATTATTAACATGTGGTATCTCAGGAGGCCTGGGGGGCTGTTTGGGCTGGCGATGCCACAGCATCACGGCAGGATCAGCTCATCCTCCCTCTCCCTTTTTACGCAGAGATTGTCCGCCAGAGTCGCCGCCAACATTCTGCACCTCAGCCTGTGGGGTGGAAGCGTTTTCGCCTCCTCCACCCCAAAACCCGACCAGATGATCGCCTGGCTGCTCTGCCAGTCTGCGGCCGCGCTGCTCACCCACGGCCCGGCCGAGAAAACCCGCGTGGAAACCAAAATGAAGATGTGTTTTTTGGCCAACCTGGAGTACGAAGACCTCTGGGCGGCGATATTCCTGTTGCTGGCCTGGAGAAGCCGCTCCGGGTGAAGAACACGACCCGGGATGCGAGCGTGCGGTAGATAAACATCACTTTTTAAAGGAATCTGTCTTTTCTGTCTGCCGCGAATCCTGTAGCGCTTTAGGGAACAAACCTGCGGGTTGAAGAGGTTGAGTATCTCTAGCAAGCGTTAGGCGCTGCTTGTCCCTAGAAATCCCCGCGTGTTGTTGCTCTTGGGGAGGGTTTGTGGCCCTTGGGGGTGTCCTGAGCTCCGCGGTGGGTTTTGCTCACGTTTGGAATTCACCGTTGACTCGTAAGTCGCGTGTTGAGCGGACCAGGTTCCCTTTCAGAAGAGAAGAGTGAGAGGATGTACTGGAAGCACCACAGAATTCAACAACTCACCGAGAAAGCCGGGCTGACAGCGGGACGTGCGATCTTTCTTTTGTGTAGGGAAACCAATGGAGGTTTTAAAATGATGTTGAATGATGTTTAAAATGATGTTAAAATTTCTCCGCGGCCACAGACGTATCTCAGAAAGCCTCTTGCTGAGGTGAGCGGCAGCCGCTTGCTTCTTACAGTAATGCACATCGCGTATCTCGCTGCTTGTACGCAAAACAGCAAAAATGAGCCCAAAACCACTTATATTCATTTCTCAACTTGTGGTGATTGTGCGGTGGCTGCTGTGGAGTCCAAGGCAAAGTCAAAATGTGGCGGGTTGGAGATAATATCGCAAATGGGCTGAGCGGAGTTCAGTGGGATGTTCTGTTTGATCCACTTGTTTTTTCTGTTTAACAATGAAATAATGTCCTTTGCTCGCAAGGGTAGGACGTGGATTTTTGACCAACAGGAGTAATGTATGGAAACATGGTTGGATTTCATGTCTGTGATTCTGTTCTGAGGAATTTGGGGAGAAAGTAAGTTCTTTACACTTGTTGCACAATAAATGGAAGATGAAGCTCTGCTGCTGAGTGGATTCTGTAAATCTGGTTCATCTCCTGGTTTGGGATCGGGGTTTAGGCTGCAGCCCCGGTTCAGTGGGGTCCTAAAAATCATTCACCTCTTTCCAGGTCTGTCTGCGGGACTCGTTTTGTTTTATTTCACCAAGTGGAGTTTCCTAAAGACCTGGAACAAATTGCTGCTGGGGGCAACACATCTCAGGAAGGTGAGAAGTGGGACTGACCCCTGCCCAGCCAGACACGTCCTGCAGCCTGCGGCACAACCCGCCCCAAAAAGGGACGTATTTTGCCCCAAAGTCCCCTCTCGAAAATCAGCAATTTCACATCTCTGCCAAAGCTCCCCCCTCAGTGCAATGAGTGGGTGACAGACACACAGACAGACACGACAGACATATTATGGGGGACTAAAGGGCCCGATCCTGCAGATGAGTGGGGGCGGGGCAGGGGTGTGTCAGGGGTGTGGCGGGGGCGGGGCGGGGGTGTGAAATCGCTGATTTTCGAGCGGTGCATTGGGGCTAAAAAGGCCATTTTTGGGAGGGTTGTGCAGCAGTGAGTGTCTGGCTGGGCAGGTGTCTGTCCAGCTGTACGTACAAGTGTCCATCTGTCCAGCTGCACGTACAAGTGTCCGAGTTTTCTGTGCAGAGCTGTACGTCCAGCCGGACAGACGGACACTTGTACGTACGTCTGGACAGACACCAGCCGGACACTCACCTCCCGCACCCTGCAGCACAAGAACCCCAAAAATGGACATTTTGCTCCAAAGGACCGCCTCAAAAATCAGCAATTTCACACCCCCGCCCCGCCCCCGCCACACCCCTGACACACCCCTGCCCCGCCCCCACTGCAATGAGTGCGTGACAGACACATGGACAGGGACACGACAGACAGACGTATTATGGGGGACTAAAGAGCCTGATCCTGCAGCTGAATGGGGGCGGGGCAGGGGTGTGTCAGGGGTGTGGCGGGGGTGGGGCGGGGGTGTGAAATCGCTGATTTTTGATCGGGACCTTTGGAGCAAAATGTCCATTTTTGGTGCATTTGTGCTGCAGGGTGCGGGAGGTGAGTGTCCGGCTGGTGTCTGTCCAGACGTGCGTACAAGTGTCCGTCTGTCCGGCTGGACGTACAGCTCTGCACAGACAACTCGGACATTTGTACGTGCAGCTGGACAGATGGACACTTGTACTTACGGGTGGACAGACAGCTGCCCAGCCAACACTCACTGCTGCACCTGCAGCACAACCCTCCCAAAAATGGCCTTTTCATCCCCAATGCACCGCTCGAAAATCAGCGATTTCACACCCCCGCCACACCCCCGCCACACCCCTGACACACCCCTGCCCCGCCCCCACTCAGCTGCGGGATCGGGCCCTTTAGTCCCCCATAATATGTCTGTCTGTCATGTCCCTGTCTGTGTGTCTGTCACGCACTCATTGCAGTGGGGCGGGGCAGGGGTGTGTCAGGGGTGTGGCGGGGGCGGGGCGGGAGTGTGAAATTGCTGATTTTCAAGCCAGTCCTTTGTAGCAAAATGTCCATTTTTGGTGCATTTGTGCTGCAGGGTGCGGGAGGTGAGTGTCCGGCTGGTGTCTATCCAGACGTACGTACAAGTGTCCGTCTGTCCGGCTGGACGTACAGCTCTGCACAGACAACTGGGACACTTGTACGTGCAGCTGGACAGATGGACACTTGTACATACAGACACCTGCCCAGCCACTCAGCTCCTGCACCTGCAGCACAACCTTCCCAAAAATGGCCTTTTTAGCCCCAATGCACCGCTGGAAAATCAGAGATTTCACACCCCCGCCCCACCCCCACCACACCCCTGACACACCCCTGCCCCGCCCCCATTCAGCTGCAGGATCGTGCCCTTTAGTTCCCCAATAATATGTGTTGTTGTGTCCCTGTCCGTGTGTCTGTCACGCACTCATCGCAGTGGGGGCGGGGCAGGGATGTGTCAGGGGTGTGGCGGGGGCGGGGCGGGGGTGTGAAATCGCTGATTTTTGAGGAGGCCCTTTGCAGCAAAATGTCCATTTTTGGGGTTCTTTTGCTGCAGGGTGCGGAAGATGAGTTTCTAGCTGGTGTCTGTCCAGACGTACGTACAAGTGTCCATCTGTCCAGCTGGACGTACAGCTCTCCGCATACAACTCGGACACTTGTACGTGCAGCTGGACAGACGGACAGGTGTACGTACAGCTGGACAGACACCTGTGCAGCCAGACACTCACTGCTGCACCTGCAGCACAACCTTCCCAAAAATGGCCTTTTCATCCTCAATGCACCGCTGGAAAATCAGCGATTTCACACCCTCGCCCCGCCCCCGCCACACCCCTGACACACCCCTGCCCCGCCCCCACTGCAATGAGTGCGTGACAGACACACAGACAGGGACACGACAGACAGACATATTATGAGGGACTAAATCACCCGATCCTGCAGCTGAGTGGGGGCGGGGCAGGGGTGTGTCAGGGTTGTGGTGAGGGCGGGGCGGGGGTGTGAAATCGCTGATTTTTGAGTGGGACCTTTGGAGCAAAATGTCCATTTTTGGTGCATTTGTGCTGCAGGGTGCGGGAGATGAGTGTCCAGCTGGTGTCTGTCCAGTCGTACGTACAAGTGTCCGTCTATCCGGCTGGACGTACAGCTCTGCACAGACAACTTGGACACTTGTACGTGCAGCCAGACAGATGGACACTTGTACGTACAGCTGGACAGACACCTGCCCAGCCAGACACTCACTGCTGCACCTGCAGCACAACCCTCCCAAAAATGGCCTTTTCATCCCAAATGCACCGCTGGAAAATCAGCGATTTCACACCCCCGCCCCGCCCCCGCCACACCTCTGACACACCCCTGCCCCGCCCCCACTCATCTGCAGGATCGGGCCCTTTAGCCCCGCATAATATGTCTGTCTGTCATGTCCCTGTCTGTCTCTCACTCATTGCAGTGGGGGCGGGGCAGGGATGTGTCAGGGGTGTGGCGGGGGTGGGGCAGGGGTGTGAAATCGCTGATTTTCGAGCCGTGCATTTGGGATTAAAAAGGCCATTTTTGGGGTTCTTTTGCTGCAAGTGCAGGAGCTGAGTGGCTGGGCAGGTGTCTGTACGTACAAGTGTCCATTTGTCTGGCTGCACATAGAATTGTCCAAGTTGTCTGTGCAGAGCTGTACGTCCAGCCGGACAGATGGACACTTGTACGTACAGCTGGACAGACACCAGCTGGACACTCACCTCCCGCACCCTGAGCACAAATGCACCAAAAAATGGACATTTTGCTCCAAAGGTCCTGCTCGAAAATCAGCGATTTCACACCCCCGCCCCACCCCCGCCACACCCCTGACACACCCCTGCCCCGCCCCCATTCAGCTGCAGGATAGGGTGATTTAGTCCCCCATAATATGTCTGTCTGTCGTGTCCCTGTCTGTGTGTCTGTCACGCACTCATTGCAGTGGGGGCGGGGCAGGGGTGTGTCAGGGGTGTGGCAGGGGTGGGGTGGAGGTGTGAAATCGCTGATTTTTGAGGAGGCCCTTTGCAGCAAAATGTCCATTTTTGGGGTTCTTTTGCTGCAGGGTGCGGGAGCTGAGTTTCTAGCTGGTGTCTGTCCAGACGTATGTACACGTGTCCGTCTGTCCGGCTGGACGTACAGCTCTGCACAGACAACTCGGACACTTGTACGTGCAGCTGGACAGATGGACACTTGTACATACAGAAATCTACCCAGCCACTCAGCTCCTGCACCTGCAGCACAACCTTCCCAAAAATGGCCTTTTTAGCCCCAATGCACCGCTGGAAAAATCAGCGATTTCACACCCCCGCCCCGCCCCCGCCACACCCCTGACACACCCCTGCCCCGCCCCCACTGCAATGAGTGCGTGACAGACACAAGCATGGGGACACAGACAGACGGACACATTGTGGGGGACTAAAGGGCCCGATCCTGCAGCTGAGTGGGGGCGGGGCAGGGGTGTGTCAGGGGTGTGGCGGGGGCGGGGCGGGGGTGTGAAATCGCTGATTTTCGAGCGGTGCATTTGGGATGAAAAGGCCATTTTTGGGAGGTTTGTGCTGCAGGTGCAGCAGTGAGTGTCTGGCTGGGCAGGTGTCTGTCCATCCGTACGTACATGTGTCCATCTGTCCAGCTGCACGTACAAGTGTCCAAGTTTTCTGTGCAGAGCTGTACGTCCAGCCGGACAATTGTACATCTGGATAGACGACAGGCACCTCCTGCACCTTCCAGCACAAACTGCCCCAAATTGGCCTTTTTTCCTTGAAGTCCCTGCTCAAATATCAGCAAATTCACACCCCCGCCCTGCCCCCACCACACCCCTGCCCCGCCCCCATTCAGCTGCAGGATCAGGCCCTTTAGTCCCCCATCCCCCCATTCTGTTTTTGTGTCTGTCTGTGTCTCTGTCCGTGTCTGTCACCCATTCACGGTGCTGGGAGTGTGGCGGGGTGGGAGTGTGAAATTGCTCATTTTTGAGCGGGACCTTTGATGAATTAAGCCTATTTTGGGCTGGGGGGGTTTGTGCTGGGAGGTGGAGGACGTGAGTGTCCGACTGTGCGGCCGCCTGTCCATGCAAGTGTCCATGTGTCTGGTGGGACATACAACTCTCTGGCTGGACAGCCCTGTGTCCATCTGTCTGTCTGCAGCGCTGCCCCAACCCCAGCTCTGTCAGGGCAGGGAAAGGGGCAGATGTGACCATCAGACATTCACCACTTGTGTTTCTTGTTTTTTTCCGACTTTATAGCCCCCTCCTGGGAACAAACCTGCTGTTCAGGCTTTGCCATAAGAAATAAATACCATTTACTGGTAGAAAAGGTGACTTTAATCCGATATACTGTAGATTGGAGCAGCTGGTGTGCACAGCAGCGCAGGGAGATGAGGCTGATGCAGCTGCTCTTCAGCACTCACAGCTGCGATTCCTCCCCTGGGGGGCACAGGCGCTGTTAATTGTCGCGATAAAAGGGGTTTTATGATAAAATGCAGCAGGGGGAGAAGGGGGTTTATTCTGGGGTTTATTCTGGGACTCCCCAGATGTGCCAGATAATCCCTGGAGGGGTTGAACAGATGTGAATGAGCTTCTCAGGGACATGGGGAGGGTTATGGTTGGACTCTGAGTGGCTTTTCCAACCCAAACGCCCCTGATTTTATCACAATGAATATACAAAGGTGGCGCGAGGCTCACGCTGAGCACAGGGGAATATTTGATCTTATTACCTTTTGGGGACAACAAGGTGTCTCCAATGGCAGAAGTTTAGGGGTCCTGGGGATTTCTGAGCCTGCCGGGGAGGGGAGGGCAGTTTGTACAAGGAAACACCCAGAGTCGACTCGTCACACATTAAAATAGTTTTATTTCGGTTGCGAATCGTCTGAAAATAAAATGACATCAGCGTCCGTTCACAAATACAAATTAAAGAAAAAAAAGCAAACCAAAACACAAATAAAAAACCAAAATACCCCCCCAAAAAAAACCAAAACCAAAACCAAAAAAAGACAAGTTCGCCAAATAAGTTAATCCCCCCCCTCCCAGTATCAAAAGTGCAAAATATGTTCTAGCTTTCAGTCCTGTTTCTTAGTGTTCTGGCTCCTGGCAGCTGCTGCAGCCCCCGCTTGGGCCAGGGAGGAGGTTTTGGTACACACCTTTAATTTGGGGGCCTGGAGCCCTTTGCTTGAGCTGGGGAGCGGGGGCGATCACCGGGATTTCAACTAGAACCGTGCACTGGGACTGAACGGCATCAATCTTTGGATTACGAACCACCACGTGCATTACAGAAGGGCAAGCGCGTTTTGCTGATGAAATACGACGATTTGGGTCGGGCGCCGCTGGAGAAAATTAATATTAAAAATTATTGTGGCTGCTGGGAGAGGGTTTGGGGTGTCAGCAGCCTCCGCCTGTGCTATTCTACAAGAAATCAAGCACCCCGTGCTCGGCGACAGACACCAAAGCCAATGGACAGTCTGGCATTTGCTTCAGCCCATAAAATAAAGTTTTGTTCCATAAAACAGCGACACAGTTCCATCCAGGCACAGCCAGCGAGAGTGAGCTGCTGCAAGCGCTGCTTAACTAAACCCAGGCTGAAACGGGAGGCCATCTACACTAAAATAAAATAAATAAGGATTCCAGCACATTAACTGTAATTTGAAGGCTTTAAGGCCTTATCGTCTTACCCGGGTCAGGGCTGAATTTCTTGCTATAGCACAACTAGGCACTTCAATGTGTCAAAGGTTTTCTCCTGGTTTCTGATGAGCTGAAGAGACCACAGGGACCCAGAGAGTGGGTTTGCTTTTTGCAAACATTTAAAAAGTTACGTGGAGCCCTCCACTGGCCCACAACCTTATTCCAGCCACATCCTGCACGGCCAGCAGCGGGAAAAGCACAAAAGTGCTTCAGCAACTGCTCCAGCCACACGAAAACCAAGTTTAGCAGCGTCAGGCCGGTGTTTTATCCCCTGTCCCGCTCCATTCTCGCAGCACCTGTGCGCCTTGGAGATATTTGGCAAGGAGAACACTCCTCCTTCCTTCCTCCCCTCTATTCAGTGCCATGTTGGCGCAGCAGCACAAGCTGCTGAGCTAAAATTAAGTAACCGCAGGGTCAGTTGGTAGCAGCGGAGCCTTTATTTGGAAGGAGGTTGTACAGGGAGTCTGAGAACCTGTGGTGGCCGCAGCGGGTCAGGGGTGCAGCAAACCAGCGCTTCGGGAGCTGGGGAGGCAGTAAAACAACTTGAGCACCCCCAGATTTCCTACGGGATCAGCAGCTAGCTTGGTTTGGCATAGTTGTTCCTCCACTAAGGTGGTTAATTAAGGTGGTGAGGGCAGAGGGAGCTTTTAATTAACAGCATGTGCTCCATCAAGCACCAAGACAACTTGGTACCACGCAGCAAGGACCAGTCCGGGCGAAGGTGTCAGCCCCGGGGTGGTGAAAAGGACAATTCCCACAGGGTTTCGGTCCCGGCTGCGAAAATAAAACCCTGCTGCTTTTTATTTAATCACCTGAGGAATGGAAAACAGCTGCAAATCTGCAGCTTGATTTCCCTCTGTGTCACACAGGGCCACCTGTGGTGGTGACAGTTGTTGGAGCAAAGCATCAAGCCAACCCTGCGCTCTACGGTTGTCCTGGCTCCGCACAGACCTACGAGTTCCAAAAGACAAAAGAAATATAAAACCAAACCAAAAATACAAACAAATAACCCAAGGCAGCAGCCTGCATGGTGAGAAACAAGGGTTTGTGGCGAGAAGGAAACGGGTGAGAGGCTGAAAACAAGAGTCTTAACCCCATGGCCGAAGTAAAAGGAGTTTCACACATAAGTGACGGTTGGATGACACAGCACGTCTGGGGCAACATTTCAGGAATACAACCGTCGAAAAATTCGGTTCCTTGATACAAAGAAAGGTTGGTTTGTACTACAGATGTGAGGGTGTTGGACAGGAGCCAGAAGCGACTCCCTAGCAGCTAGGTAGAGTTTCTTTTACACATCTACTGGCTCATAGCAGCTCACGCCTACGATCTGAGGACACGGTTAAAGTTATGGCTCTAGGATACATCGTCTAAAATTGACAGAAGCAGAAAAGGCATCTGGAAAACAAATCAACGTGACATTTAAACGGCTCAACACCTTTACAGTATTCACGGCCGTGCAAAAATCCCTCCCCGGTTACGGTGTAGCCGGTGAAGCTGCACGTGGAATGATGACAGGAGGAGCATCAAACATGCAGATCGTCCACGAGCCCGCACCATGGGTGAGTCCCAACTACAGGTTTGCTACGAGGGAGATGCTCCTGACCGTATTCTAGCTCACTTACCACGGGGAAAGCCGATAAAAGTACGAGTGCCTGGTGGCAGGAGGCCTTTCGGAGGGGTCTGCAGGGTTGTGCCGCTGTGACACCTCGGGCCAAGCACATTGGGAAGGGGACAGAGAACCACGACCCGACCTGTGTCACCGGCCGCGTTCGGTCCGGACCGAGTCACCGCGGCAGAGAAGTCACGGGGTTGGTTTTGTTCTTCAACCGAGGTAAAACAAGAGATGGAACGGGGGCGACTCGGGAAGCAGATGCAGCAGGACAAGAAGGGAAAAATGGGTTTCTTGGCTCTTCGGTAGCACGGCGTCCAAACGCACGAAGGAGTCGGCAGAGGGAATTTTGGTGCGCTTGGCTGTGCTCCTGGGCTTTAGTCGCTGGCCCGAGGAGAGTTCATCTAAAACCTAAAGGTCCATTCGTCACGCTTGTTCGCTTATTCCTGGAAAGAGCTGTCCCTTGTCATATCTTCATAAAAAGTTTGTCCGTTAGAATCTCTTTAAAATCCCTCAGTCTAACGCGGGCCACGAGGGGATATAGAACCTCTGTAAGGAACCCTCGAGGAGGCGTTCCATCCAAAAGGACAATTTGTGTAATTTGCTTTTAACAGATCTAGATCTTGGGCTGCAGGAGGATTTCCCTCTGCCTTCTGTGTGCAGCGAGGACTCATAATCCTCACACGATCCCAGGGTTCCCCCCTCGTCCCCCGATTTGTGAGGCTTAAAGAGGCAGAAATATTTCTTGTGGCCGTTCAGAGCCAGGACGTAGCCCGTGTAGTCACGCTCGAGGAAATGCTTGTCATACTGGTTTGGGATGGGGGCCGCATCCTGCGCGAACTCTAACAGGTATTCCAGCCACTCCCGGTGCTTGTCCAGGCTGAGGAAGGAGAAGTGAAGGGAGCTGCTCCTGGGGGAAGAGCAGAGGGGAAGCAGGATTAGCACGTTTCCTGAGTCAGGCTGGATTCCCACCAGACAGTTGTTTGTAAAGAGGCACAGAGCAGTGTCACCAAGGCTCATTTTTTAACCTGGTTTGGCGCAGGTGACAACTACCACTGCCAGACCCATCCGGAACTACCTTTCGCCTAAAGGTTTTCAGCATCTCATCGCCACTAACAAGCACGGAGGCTGCTTTGCTCGCCAGGCAATCGAGCCAACGCCGCTCCTAACTTGTCATTGGAGCAGCATGACACACGGGGTTAAAATGGCCACAGAAACTCAGGAGAGAGCCCCAGCCTACCCAGTGAAGGTGTAGACTTCCAGTGCAAACTTCTGCAGGAGGGCGGTTTTGGTTGAGTTGGACAGGATCAAGACCACGTTCATGTGCCCCGGCCTCAGGCGCACCAAGTTGCTGGTGTAGTTGATGCCCGTGAGCTCAGTCACCTCCACGAAGCCCTTTTTGGGAATCCTGCCACAATGAAACGGTGACCGAGTGAGAGGGGAAACGAAGGACCGACCCACCAAGGATGGAGAAACCAAGAACTCGTTCCCTGCCTGTGCCCTGCAGCTAAAGCCAGTTTAATTTTCCTCAACAAGTCAGCCAGACCTTTGCCTTTCCCTGAGGATGTGGTTTGGGGCAAAATCAGTGGGCATTGCTTAATAACTTAAGTTTGGGCCCCCCGTCCTTGCTGGCCTCATGGTTAACCACCATCTCCTCCTGCCCGCGTTGCCCTGCGCAGCTCTGGCCCTTCTCTGCCATCCACCCGGTGCTCTCTGCATCCTCTCACTGCACAGACCCTCCCCAAGCAATAACTCAAGAGAAAACACATCTGGGAAAATCAGAGAGGGAACCTGTTACTCTCTTTGCTGAAGCTCGTGTTATTCTTCTCGGTCTTTGCGGCAGTTTCTTCTTTCTCAGAGGGAGGAGAGTCCCTTGTATCGCTTGAATCGCTGCAAAGGAAGATTTTTGTGTGTGCGTTTAAGGTGACAGATTGGGCTGAGGTGATATTTGCTCCCTCAAAACATCCCTCAGCACGTTTTCGCATGCACCCACCTGAAAGCCTGGACAATAACGGTGCCAAAGAGAATGAAGAGGGCGGAGAAGAGCAAGGACAGCAGCGGCATCATTTCTCGCCTGCGGGGAAGATTCACAAACAGCAGTCAGGTCTGTGAGTTGATCAGTTTCTGCTTGAATTTGAGTTCCTATCTACCTGCAGTTTTCCTAGAAACCCAGTTCCTTTCCTGAGGTCTTAAAGACAATCACATTTTTGACCACCACCCTGCTCCCACCCAAAAGGAGGGGAAGAAAAATGGATCCATTTAAAAAAACGGTGACAGGGAAGTGGTGAAAAATTACAACTGACTTGTGTTGATGAGCCTCGAGGCAAAAGCACCAAGCACAGAAGTTAATGTCACTGTGGTGTCACCGCTATTTGCCTAAATCTTTAGAAAATACAGGCATTTTTGATATGTTCTCAATTCTGTTAATAAGAACCTGGTTCTACTGCGCGTCTGAACAAGATAAGAAAATCCTGCTCCTCATCAAGACTTGTTAACACTCAACCCGTACCAGTTACTGTGAAACACGCTGTCCCAGCAGTCTGAGATGTAGTCCAGCGTGGAGTAGAGCCATCGGATAAGGAACATCTGGTTAAAAAGGAGAAGATATCAAATGACAAATCCTCTATGCAGAGCCCTGATGGGATCCCACCCCTTAAACAGAATCCTGGGCTGAATCAGGTGAGGAGTACCAAGTGGAGCAGGCCAGGAGTGAGAAAACTTTTAAGACTTGCCTTGATATTTTAAAATATAACCAGTGGCTGTAACACGAGTGTGCAGGAAGATAACGTGGTTGGAAGGGCCGCGCACTTACGGGAGCGAGTTCATCGTTGAGGTCTGCCAGGACAGTCTCAGAAGACAGAAGGCCAGGGTCTGTCCTCAGCTGGTCCAGGAGATCCAGGAGGATGAAGTTGTCCTCTTTGCTGCCCTGCCAGGCCTCCTCCAGAGTTTTATAGGCGACCTTCCCCGCCGTATTGCGTCTCTCCAAAATGACCACCTGGACGAGCCAATAATACGGCAGATGTCAGAGAGGAAGGTACTTTTCTTTGGACAGATGTTATGCTTCAAATCACCACCCAGAAGTAGGTGTCAGATCAGTGTATAGCATCCTACATCAACGGATGTGAATTAGAAAAGAAAAAGGAAAAAAAAAAAGGCAATTCTCACAGCTGATTTTCCCCGATACTTCTCGTCATCCATCAGCAAAGTGTCCGCAAAGTCCGGCTGCCGGTCATTGTAGATGTGCACAAACTTCAGTGTGTCTTTGGTGTTGGCCACAGCAAAAGTCAAAAATGCCTCGTAAGCCTCAGCAAACTTTTCGCCTTCTCCGGTCAGCAAGACCACACAGTGCCTAAGGAACACAAGGAGACAAAGGATTAGGAGTCATTCTGGATGCAAGAGGAAACAACCTTCCACTTTCCACTACTCAGAATGATCCTGATGAGCCAGAAACCCATCAAACAACACAGATACCCAGCATGATCCCACACAGTCATTTCCCTTCTCCCTCAGAATCAAACTAAAAGTGGCTTTAGGAGCAGCCTCAGGGAACAAAATGAGGGGATGTGTCACCCCCAGAACGTTACTTTCGCTGACGGTGAGTCTTCTTGACGGGACACAGCTCTTGGAACAGCTTCTGGTTGGTGAGTCTGGCCACCATGAGGAACTTATTCTGGGAAAGGAAGTCATCGATGAGCTGCTTCTTCATTTCTCGTGCCTGGTGAGGACAAAGAAAAGAGGGGTGAGAAATGAGCAGGGTGAGGAGAGTAAAGCTGTTGTGATGTTCTCGCTCCTTGATGGAATCACCTGAGATGTTCTGAGGCCCTGAGACTGAGAAGTGACCTGCAGCCCCCCTCCTTTAAAGGTCAGAGATCACCGCTAAAGCCAATTGAGCTTCCTGCCTCCTAATATCCTCTCTGCATCTGCTAAGCCTGAGTTTCTGCTGAGAACAAATGCTCCTTACTCTGAAACACACCACCAACCAACCCCCCATCATAAGCTCGGCCAGAAAACCTCAGCGTCCGTTTCATGGAAGCTCTTGGAGAGGACTGAGCGATACCTGCACAACGTCAGCGGGCTTGTCGATGTTCTCCTTGAAGATCATCATGGTGGGGGTGTAGACGTTGATGTTGTACTGACTGGACAACTCTTCAGTGCCTCGGAGCCCAACGTACACGTAGCCAAAGGACAAATAGTCGCGGTATGCGAAGGCGGTTAGCTGGGCGGGAGCAAAAGAACATTAGAGAGCAAAACCACCATTTTCTTCCCCGGGTTCCTGTGGTGACTTTGCTTCGAGAACAACTCCTGCTGTTCACATTGCATTGCAAGAAGTAAAAAACCTTCCTCTCCCTCGCTGAGCTGCAGTTTGCATTTTTATAGGCATTTTTTTCATTAGTTTACTTCGACAATTGCCACCTTTCAGGTGGTGACTGAAAGGGACAGGTACCTCCTGTACTAACCCTTGGACCAGAAATGACACACATTTAAATTGTCAAATAGACGACGTCCCACAGTGATGAAGAACAACAGCTTGAATTTCTTTACAATGTAATTGTGTTAGCATTACGTGTGAAAGTAGAAGCCTCCACTGCATTTGCTCAACATTGTATTCCTATTTCGACTAATTTATTGCAATGAATTAAGACTTTTCATTCACAGACATGTAAAAACAATTTAGCAGCACTTTAACAAGTTGCTGCCTCCGAAACCCACCTGCACCTTCATATTCACTCAGACACAAACTCCTAATGAAGTTGGTCACCTGGCTGAGCCATTTCCAACCAACACAAATCAACCTGTTCTCTTCGAACCAGTCAATAGTATTTAGAGGCATCATTCTGCCTCTGCTTGCAGTAAAATCACGTTTTTTTTTGGAACAGCTGGATTTATTAGCAAGACAACGATAGAAATCAGATTACCTTGTATAATAATGGCACAACTGGCATATGATCAAACAGAAGGACGTGAGGCTTGTTTTCTTTCTTCCAGTTGGAGAGAAAGCGAATGTAGTTTTTATCTGTAATCTTTAAATAGAATCAGCACGTTAGTTTAATCTCTGAGCCATTAGACACATACAGTATTGTACAATTAGGTGCCTGCATGAGAATTAAGTGTGGAAAAGCTGCCCAGGTGGGATAGAAAGCAGACGGTGGGTTCTTCTTTCCAACAGGTATTCCTGATCTGAATTTTTCTGACACAAGAAATGAGCTAAAAAACATCAATCTTGACCCCACCAGCCCTCTTAGTTATTGCACCCCCATCGATGCTGTTTCAAGTCAATGCTGGTGCTGGTCTGAATTAAAACCGGACAAAACAAACAACAGGTCTCTGTGTGGGTCAGTTCTAGCAGACAATGCCTACAATCAGTGAGTGGTGTTTAATTTGCTGGATGAAACACCAAGAAAGGAGAAGGGAAATGAAATCCAGCAGGCAGGTAGGGCGCAATCACAGATCCCTAACCCAGGGCAGCTTTCCTACTGTTCTGGCAGCTGTAGGAAGTTACAACCAGGAGGAGCAGGCATGTAAAGTTGCCAGCCTGACCCCATAGTAGCACAATTAGCAAGGAGAAGCGTTACAGAGCCACGTTGCATGATCACTTCCAACAGCTCCAGGGTCTGTAGCTGTAATTACAGCTCTTAAAACACTTAATTTCCGCAGCCTCAGTCAGACCTTCTCATGTTCATGACATAGATCAGCTCAGGGGCTGAATTAAACAGATTAACCACCAAAACAGCTAAGGAGCAATGAATATCCAGACATGAGAAGCAGCATACAACACTTGCACTAGAAATTACCTTTTCCACGAGATTCCCTGGTAGAAGGTTCTCCACAAACTGCCACAGGTTTTCTCGAACGACAGCGTTGTGGAAGAAGGTTATTTTCCCGTTAATGAGCCCCAGGATGGACGGGGTGCTGTGTGCCCCCAGGTGATGGGCCAGGCGCCTTTCGTAGCCAGCGTGAACCACTCCGATTCCCACTCCTGAAAAAGGGACACAACAAATCAATGATGAACCAAAGCACACAGTAGAAAATGGAGGCTGAACACCTGTTCCCTTCCCCAGCATCCTGCTTGGGAGTTATTCATGAAATAGTCACTCCTAACTCTGTGCTTTCCTCCTCTTGCAATCCCCTGAAAATTGTATTTAAAACTCTAGAGGGAAAGAGCGAACACGCTGTCCTCTTCTGTCCACCGGTATCTCATGGGCTGCATTAAAACCTCAAGAAGAAAAGTCTTATTAAGCAGGAACTACAATGCCTCTGGCTCCCACTGTCTGTTGAGGTTGTGTAATGTCTGCAGGGAAAAGAGGGGAACTGGGGATGGAAGGACAAGTATAAAATATCTCCTTGGCATCCAACTGTGTTCAATAAGTCTCCAAACTTATAACAGGTAACAGAACAAGAGGAAATGGCTTCAAGTTGCGCCAGGGGAGGTTGAAGTTGGATATGGGAACAATTTCTTCCCCAAAGGGCTGTGGGGCATTGGAACAGGCTGCCCAGGGCAGTGCTGGAGTCATCATCCCTGGAGGGTTGGACAGACGGACATGAGGTTCTCAGGACATGGGGCAGTGCCAGGGGTGGGGTAATGGTCTGACTCAATGATCTTGAGGGGTTTTTCCAACCAAAATGATTCTGTGATTCTACAAAACTGCAGGATGAAGAGCAACGCAGCATTTCTGCTGGTGGCCTGAGCTTGTGGTGCAGCGATCGTCCCTTGGCCGCGCCATCATTTATTCTCATCAGCACTGGACTAAGCCAATAGCTGTAGGGACAGGAGAAAAAGCATTTTGACCTAGAGATCTACAGGACTAGTTTTTTCGTAGCCTCATCAATTATATTAGTAACATTCAAGAAAGCCTCAGGATAAATCCCCAAGGTTAATCTAGAGGTTAAATGAGGGACACACGCCCGGCCTTGTCCTTACCCAGCGCCTCCAGTTCCTGAGCAACCTCCTTCCACACAGGCTCAATGTGAATGCAGCTGAAACACCAGTCCGAGGTTATTTTAATGAGGTAAGGTTTCTTGAAACTATCTGGCACGATTTCGTTGATGTAGTGGGAAAAATGGAGCAAATACTTCTCGTCGGAGGTGTCGCGCCTCTCGGAATTGAAGGGGAAATGGAAGAAGGACTCGTCGAAATAGAAACCTTCGTGGAAGTGGTGGAACTGGCGATGCTGGTGCTGAGAGTAGCCCTGGCTTTCCCCGGCATCTCCGTAGCGATCAAAGTTTGCCCGTTTTTCCTCGTTGGAGAGAATCTAGGAAGTAGATGATAGAAAAATAGTGGCCTGAAACCGTGAGGTGGAACTGTCCTGACAATAATCCTATGGTAAATAACTGCAGCTGCATAAAGACGGGCTACGAAGGAACATGCAGTCTCTGTTACATCTTGAAGAAATAAATGTTCTGGAAAAGGGAACCATCGCATCACCTTCAGGCTCACCGTTGTAAAAAAGAGTAAAAAAAGACAAAACCCAAGGAAAAGGAGCCTATAAGGCAAGGCTGCTGTACAGTTTCTGACACCAACAGTCCCCTGAGCCCGAGTGTCATGTCGTCTGAGCATGAATGCTCTTTTCTGGAGCAGCTTTTGCTGCATCTGCTCGAACATTGAGGTTTTCTCAGCGCATCAGCACCACAAGTTTTACTGAGCAGCCAAGAGCCCCACAGAGAAACTGCATTTTTTGGCTGTGTAATGATGATTTATTTCCACGGGCTCAGCTCGCTTGCCACGGAAGTACCAGGTTGGCCGCTGCAAACTGGGGCAGCCAATTTTGAGAGCAGCGCAGGAGCGATGTGCAAATAACTACTTACACAGAGAATAACTTGAACCAACTAAAGTAATTAACGTTGCTTGTGTCACTCTGAAAATACTCATGTGTAGGTGTGACACAGACAAGATGCCACCCGGCTGTCAGGACTAGGGGAATATCTGATCCTCCCTTGTTTGAGGTTTTTTAGCAAGAACAGGGCTGACCTGTAGCAAAATATTTAACAGAGAAATCACACCGGTGTCATCCAGAAAGCAGAGGAAACTTTTTGGGTCAGTAGGGCTGAGCATATTTCCCATGGAGATGCAGGCAGAAAAAGCGCAGAGCCACGTACGGAAAAATAAGGTCACTTAACTGTTAACAACAGCAGGAGTTTAGCAAGAAGAGCGCGTTACCTCATAGGCCTTGCTAATCTGGATGAATTTATCTTCTGCTCCCGGGTCCTTGTTTTTGTCAGGGTGCCTACGAGGCAGAACAGGAGGAAAAGGGGGTCAGTGGTTCCCCGGAGGGCACAATAATCTGTCAGCCTCTGCTCAGAGGCGAACGGGATGGGGACAGTCGGGCGTGAGATCTGATTCTACACCCAGCACATGCTCTCCCCACCCAAACCCCATCTCAAAAGGCAGCAGCGGGACATGCGCCTTGAGCCCACGGACCTCTCCCTCCATCCCATTCCTTGTCAACGGTGTCTGTCTTTCCTACCTGCTACAGCGACACATCCCTCAGCTGCTGCCCTACATATCTACCGAGTTCTTCCTGTAAAATACCTCCCACCACAGCCTTCGGAGATTCCTCAGACAGAAACATGCAGGCTCTAAAAGCTCTAGATAATGCTATTTTCTGTGACAACACTCCTCAGCACACACCACCAAAGCGAGGGGCACAGCATTTGTGGATCCAATGTGTTTCCCTTCGGCATAGGAGCTGAGTTGTCTGTGAGCATCAATGTACCAAACCAAGACCCAGGGGCTGGCGAACTAAAGGTTCCCAGTTGAGTCAGGGAGAACTTTTCTGCCCCTGTAGCCCAGCTCTAGGAGGGTTTTCCAGCATGGATTACTGACGTGAAAGAGTTTGTTTGGTTTTAGGATGATTCTTGGGCCATGAGGAGACCCAGTGCTTATCTCTGACCACTGGAATGGAAGCCAGATAAGGGGATAATCACAGAATCTCAGATGGTTTGGGCTGAAGGGACCTTCCCAGCTCCCCCAGTGCCCCCCCTGCCATGAGCTGGGACATCTTCACCAGCTCAGGTCGCTCAGCGCCCCGTCCAGCCTGGCCTGGGATGTCTCCAGAGATGGTTCATCCACCACCTCTCTGGCCAACCTGGGCCGGTGTTTCCTAGAACCATTTTGGTTGGAAAAGCCCCTCAAGATCATCGAGTCCAACCGTTCCCCCAGCCTTGTCCCTGCCCCATTTCCTGAGAACCTCATGTCCGTCTGTCCAGCCCTCCAGGGATGGTGACTCCAGCACTGCCCTGGGCAGCCTGTTCAATGCCCCACAGCCCTTTGGGGAAGAAATTGTTCCCACATCCAACCTCAACCTCCCCTGGCGCAACTTGAGGCCGTTTCTTTTCATCCTATCACTTGCTACTCAGAAGAAAAGACCAACACCCCCCATGCTGTAAGCTCCTTTCAAGCAGTTCAGAGAGCAATAAGGTCTCCCCTCAGCCTCCTGTTCTCCTTTTCACCGCCCTCATTGTAAAAAATTTCCTCCTCACATTCAGCCAAAATCTCCCCTTCTTTAGTTTAAAATCACCACCCCTTGTCCTATCGCAACGAGCCCTGCTCAAAAGTCTGTCCCCGTCTTTCTCATGGGCCCCTTTAGGCACTGAAAGGCCGCAATAAGGTCTCCCCGGAGCCTCCTCCCCTCCATGCTGCCCCCCAGCTCCCAGCCTGTCCCACAGCAGAGCTGTCCGTGTCCCCATCGCCACCCTCAGCAGCGCTACCAGCTGCCCCTGCTCTGACACCCCAAAGCACGACACCGTGTGTGTCCCCGCGTCCCGCCCCGCTGCCGGGGGCGGCTGAGAGCCGGGCGGACGGCGACACTCACCACTCCCGGGCCAGCCGCTTGTAGGCCTTCTTGATGTCGGCCTGGCTGCAGCTCCGGCCGACCCCCAGGACGCGGTACGGGTCGAAATCCCCCACCGCCGCCGCCTGCGCTGCCAGGGCGGCCAGCAGCAGCGCGGTGGCCCAGGCCAGGCCCGCCCGCCCCATGGCTCCGGGGCAGGGACGGACGGACACACGGACACCAGCGCTGAGGCCGCGGGCACCGGCCGGGCCACTCTCACTCTTCCCCGCGCCGCCACTTCCGGCGCGCCCGCCCGCGTTACCATAGAGACGGGGCGCCGCTTCCGGTGCGCGGCGGCCATGGAGGAGGCGCAGCGGCGGGCGCTGCGGAGGGCGCGGGCGCGGCTGGTGGCGGCGCTGCGGGTGGCGCCGCTCTGGGAGCCGCTGGAGCGGCGCGGCCTCTTCACCCGGCCCATGGTGGAGGAGATACAGGTGGGATGGGGCCCCGCGTGACCCTCAGCCTCGGAGGTGGGGCGGGGGGTGGCCCCTGTGTACCGTGGACAAGGCCCTGTGTCCCTCACCCCGGTGACAGGCCCAAGGGAAAGGCCCCATGCCCCCCTCAGAGCCAGTGACAAGCCCGAAGGAGGCCCCTGTGTCCACTCACCCCAGTGACAAGCCCAAGGGCAAGGCCCCGTGTACCCCTCAGGCCTGGTGACAGGCCCAAGGGAGGTCCCCATGTCCCCTCACCCTCCAGTGCCAGGCCCAAGGGATAGGCCTTGTCCCTCCTCACCCCAGTCCCTGCAAACAGAGGCATAAGACCCCCCACATCTCCTTGTCACTTCTTGTCCCCTGCCGTAGCTGGTGCGAGCCATGGGATTTCTCCTGGGGTCCCCATCCCAGCCTGGTGACAGACACCTGGGGGTGACTTACCTTGTTCCATGACCTGATGATGGGCCAGGGGATGCCTGTTGTCCCCTGGGGACCCTCCTCCTTGTCCCCTTGAGCCATTTTGTGGGCTGCAGCTGCCCATCCCAGTGGAGGCTCCTGGGCTGTGTGCCTGGAGGGTGTCACAGCTGAGGTTCAGTGGCTTCTGGGGGTCCCTGTGACTGTGTCTTGGTGTCCTTCACCCTGTGTAGACATTTTCCGCACAGATCCCTGTGTTTCCCCTCACTGGGTACCAACGGGAAGGGCTGGGCAGGCGGAACACCTGTGCTGGGAGTGAATGCACCTTATCCTGAGCTTTTCTCCTCCGCAGAGTGCTGGCAGCCGAGGAGACCAAGCCCGGCAGCTGGTCATCGACCTGGAGACTCGAGGGAAACGGGCTTTTCCTCTGTTCCTCTCCATCCTGCGGGACACCGGGCAGGGCGACCTTGCGGACATGCTGATGCAGGAGTGTGGGCACCTTCCAGCACCGCCACAGCTAGGGGACCTGAGGCCAGTTGAGCTGGACCTGCGTGGAGAAAAACATAATAAAAGTAAGTATTGAGGGGGCAGTTAATTTGGAGCAAACAGCAGCTCTGGGGGTGGCAGCAGGGATCCCTCTCGCCATCTGTCAAGTCATGGTTTTTATTATCTTGGAGCGTGGCTCTTAGAGGCGACCATGCAGAGCTGTTGGGAGAATGCTAGGCTTTGCAGTAGCAGAAGCTTTTAAGCTCAGACTAAGTGCTTGTGGCATTAGGAGCTTCCTCCTCTGTATTTTTGTACACAATCTCTGCGGTACGTTGGTGAAAAATTGATTTTGCCACATCCTCGCCAGCTTGTGCTCTGCTCAGTGTGCGTGTGGATTCAGTTTCTGTGGTTGTTGGAAGAAATTTAGTCTGACAGACCCTGAAAAGGGGAAAACAGATGCGATGTTGTTGTGTTGCTGCAGCAGGTGGGTGTTGGTTTGAGTCCTTCTGAGGCCCCCCGTTGGTTATTGTAGCATGAAATTGGAATGGGGAGACTTTAAGTCCCTGCTGTCCTGTGTTGTGACAGATGTGAGCTTCCCTGGACGTCTGCCTGTGCCGGTCCAAGCTGAAAGCGAAAGACCTCAAATGCCTCCCATGCCAGCCCAGGGTAAGCTGTGTCCAGGCTCTTCCCAAGAGATGGGGTGTGAAATGCTCATTTCCAGGGTGCATTGGGGTGAGAAGAGGGAATTCCTACATGTCACTGATGCACAGGGCAGGATTGACATTAATTCCAGGAAGAACGGGTGTAATGTCTCATTGTGGAGTGCAGAGATTAAATACTGTGTCTCTGTTGTAGGTTTGGCTGTTGACAAGAGGAACCGTGACCTGGTGAGTATTTGGGTTGGACCAAAAGTGGTTTCCAGTGAAGGCTCACGCAGCTTCTTGTGATCTGAGCGATCGCTGCAAGGCTGACTCTGAGCTCATCAGCCCCATTAGATCAGTGGAGATCAGTCATTATCCAGCTTCTCCTTAGAGTGACCGTAGCTGTAGCACAATCAACATATAGAGCTAAAGGTTGTACAGAAACAGTTTCAGTGGTAAAGCTGAGTCTCTAAGAGATTTATCTGCTCATTCTTTTGGCTCTCTCGTGGTGAGGTTTGGGGATGTTGCCTAAAAACCTCCTGGAAACTTCAGCTTGCTGCAGGTAAAGAAGCAGGTGGTTTTCTGCAAAGGCGGTCCCTGTTTTGGCAGTGTTTTCCCAACATGCATGTGGAGAGCAGATGCTTTTACGCATCCACAGGCCTAAAGAAATGAAAAAGCTGTGAAACAAGTTACTCTCAGAACTCCCATTCTCACTGGATTAGCCAGCAAGCACTCTGAGTAGGAGGGGTTTTAATTGCGACATGTGCTGTCAGGTTTATGAGCTGAAATCAGACCCGTGTGGCCGCTGCCTGATCCTCAACAACGTCAACTTCAGTAGAGACTCGGATCTGTCGGCCCGAGACGGCTCCGACGTGGACTGCGAGAAGCTGGAGAAGCGTTTCAAGGCTTTGAGCTTTGACGTCCTGACTCGGCGGGATCTCCCAGCTCAGGTGACGCCGGTTGTGTTCAACTGATGTGAGGGACAAGAGAATCAGAGAATGGTTATGTTTGGGAAAGAACCTCAAGATCATCATGTGAAAAACTCTTTTTGTGACATTTTCCATCTAGAAAATGGTTTCGGAGCTGCAGGAGCTGGCGCGGCAGGACCACAGCGCTCTGGACTGCTGTGTGGTGGTGATCCTTTCCCACGGGTGTCAGGTGGGTTCATCGCATCTCTCCCTTAGCTCATTAGCTAAGATTACCTGTGTGGGAAGGGGTTAATTCCCTGTGCTGCTGTCTCACAGAGAATGGGAGGGAAATTTTTGGTCCTGAGTGATCTGATGGCTGTTCTCAGCATGTTGCAGGGGGTTACACTCTTGTATCTGGGTTGAAGAAAACAGGAGCTTCTCCAGTGTTGCCTGTGGAGAAGTGTTCTCCATTTTGGGGTATATAATTCAGAACCGAACAATGGGCAGAGAGCAGAGGCTGTGCTGGCCCTAATACCGTGATCATTGAGTCTTTCCTGTTTCTCCAGCTCTGATGAGGGAGATACTGTTAAAAGTAAAGGCCGTTTATCGCAATCAGAGGCCTCAAAGAACAAGGAGAGCAGTTTTTAGGGAAATGGTGTGTGTTACCTGCCCGTTGTCCCAGAGGATGAAGAACCCCGTGGCTGGAGGAGGCAGGATAGGAGCTGGATAAAAGGAGGAGTTGGATTGTTGGGATTTAGGGTGTTTCAAGTGTCTCTTGGGCATCCCTTCACCTTGATGCATTTGCACAAACATGAGGAAATGAGATTTGTTCTGGTAACTTGAGGCTACAAAGCACCCTCAGGACTGGCCTCACCTCCCACCTGACTAGCTCCTGGATTTTCCTCTTGCAGACGAGCCATATTCAGTTTCCCGGAGGCGTTTACGGAACAGATGGAAAAGCCATTCCCATAGAAAAGATTGTGAACTATTTCAATGGGTCCCATTGCCCGAGTTTGAGAGGAAAACCCAAACTCTTCTTCATCCAGGCCTGTGGTGGAGGTGAATCTTTGTTTTGGCTCCTGTAGGGAATTGACTGTTGAGTGTAAGGCTTCGGAGATGTGGTTAGGCTTTGACTTCTTGTTCCTTTTGTGTCCATCACGTGTTTCTCCAGCTGTCTTCTCTTTCTCTTGGTCACACCTTCATACTACTCGCGTGGACTGAGTCCAGCGGCTCAAGCACGAGCCTCTTGTAGGAAGACAGTTCCGATTTGCGTGCGCTGGAGCGGTTTTTCTGCACAGCAGGGAGATGCAGGGTGGAAGATGAATTTCAGAGATTGTCTCCTTGCTACTTTTTGCAGAACAAAGAGATCGAGGCTTTGTCGTGGATGGTGATTCACCCAGCGACGAAGCTCCCGGAGGTTCTTTAGAGTCAGACGCGACTCCTTTTAAGACTCCAGCAGGTAATGTGGACCAGCCGGATGCCGTCGCCAGTTTGCCCACGCCCAGCGACATCTTGGTCTCCTACTCAACTTTCCCAGGTGAGATAAACAGCACAAATTCCAACGGGGGAATTAGCCCAAAAGTGGGAGCTTCCTGGTCAAAGTTTGGGCTGAGTGGCTTTAGCAGTGATCTTCTCACTCTTCCTCTGAAGGTTTTGTCTCCTGGAGGGACGCATCGAGTGGCTCATGGTACGTGGAGACGCTGGACAGCGTGCTGGAGCAATATGCCCGTTCCGAAGATCTGCTGAACATGTTACTACGGGTAAATGTCTTATTTTTTTCCTGCTTTGCATAGTCATGAAAGTGATGCAGGAAATAATCAGAGCTGCAGTTGGTCAGGGCATGGAGCCTACACTTAAAAAAGGAATGAGGATGTGGAGCATTCAGTTTACAGGCTGGCTAATTGAAGGTACTGTGGAGAGGTCTAATTATTAAGAAAGTGTCTGGCATTAACCTGCCAAAAATCTCTTTGAGGTTTCTCTAATAAGAAATAGTTCTGAAAATTCAGGCTTTAATCTTTGCCAAGGAAGCTTCTAAAAAATCACCCTAGACCAAAGCATAGTTTGTCCCATACCCAAAGTGTGGGACAAACGTTTGTGCTTCCAGACACTTTATTGTTCCCCGTGAGTGAGACAAAAGTCTTTTGTGGAGGTGGCAGGAGACAGAACCTACTCTTTGTTGTTTTCCTGATGTCACGGTACTTCCTCGGCACGTGGTGGCACAGAAGCGGTTGATCTCAAGGGAGGAGCATGAGACCCTCTCCGCTGGCTGGCACTGAGTGCGAGGGCAGAGACCTCGGGGAAATTACAGGAATATCTGGAAGAAAATGGGTGGAAAGGGAATTTGCTTTGAAGTAACCACCCGAATGAGCTAGGGCTTATGCTGAGAAGCACCAGCTGGAGGCAGCGGTGGCTGGTACAGCCTAGGTTTCTTGAAAACATGTTTTTCCTCAAGTCTCCCTTGCGTATGTCAGCAAAAATGTCTCATTTTAGGAGATCTCCCTCCTCTCCCATCCCACAATCCCATTCCCCGTCCTCACCACGCTCCCTGCAAGATGTCACACCCCGGCATGGAATAGTGTCCTGCTCCTCAGCTGCTCTGCTTCTGTTCTCAGGTGGCAAACGCCGTCTCTGCCAAGGGGAGGTACAAGCAGATCCCGGGATGTTTCAACTTCCTCCGTAAAAAGTTGTTCTTCAGGTGCAAATGACCTGCGGGCTCCGAGGTCCTGTCAAGAACCAGAGTTACTTCCCTGCGGCCGGATGAAATCTGCGCCTGTTGTGACTCGGCATCGATGTTGCCAGTGGCTTTTGTCTGTCGAGATGTTTGTCTTGAGCAATGTAAAGCTGTGAGAGCTGTCCTTGCTGGGAAACGTGGATAAAAAATGGGAAACGTTAGTGGTGGAGCAGGGATATATGAGAGAAGCCCATTTGCTGGGGCTCATGCCAGCCCGGAGCATCTGTTCTCATGACTGCATTTGGCCTCCAAGTAAAACATCTTGGTGATCATGGTGTTTGTGTCCTTTGCTGGCCCAGATGGGTGGAATCAAGGCCTAGTGCTTGAGTGGAGTAGTATGATTTTTTCAATCAATATTTTTAATTTTCAATAAAATGCAATGAAAAAGGAAAAAAAAAATCTTTTGTGTTGTATTCCCTTGTCCAGTCCGTCTGCTGAATGCCATTTCGGCATCTCCCGAAGGCATCTTTGAAACGGGAAGAGCAAGAAAAACCTTACCTGAGTTATTTTTTAGCCTCCTGCTGTTCCTGGTACCATTTCCACTGCAGTTGTGCCAACATACAGAGGAGGCAGCTCTTGTCCTTTCAAGGAGTTGACATTGAACAGGAGTTATAGCAGGAAACTGATATCCTTTGGATATCAGAGCTGAGTTAAAGCGCTCGCCCTGATCGTTAAGATGACACAGTAGAAATGTGACAGAGGAATATGGAAAACAAAACAGATTCTAGGTACCGCCTGCCTTTGTCCTCTTGGAGGAGCGATCGCAAGGTCCTGCAGCCGCAACTGTTACAGGTGCGAGTGGAATTTGTTCTGCGTTTCATCCCTGTCCCCTCCCCGTCGTAGCACCGAGCTCCCTGTCCCCTCAGGACAGCTGGTGGTGCCGGTCACAGCTGCAGCGCTGGCACAGGACCGGTGCCACCTTTGCTGGGGTACACGTCACAGGGCGGCTGTGGGTCCCTACCAGGGTGGGAACCACTTTGTGTGCCCGTCCTCGGTGCCGTGGGGTGCGGGTTCCCTGCCATGCCATCGGATGGGATGCTGGTGGTGCCTGTCGTACCTGGGGAAGCCTGGGCGTGCACATGGGGTGCGAGGCCAGGGGGTGGGTGGCTATGAGGGGTGTGCATGTGAGCTTTTAGGGGGCTTTTGCTTTAATTGTTAGTTTAGTTTATATCTATGATTTGGAGCTACAGACATTCATTTTGCTTGGTTTCCCTTTGGTTTTGGCTTTCCTGGGGGCAGCGGGTGCCCCAGGGCTCGCCTTGGCTCCCCACCAAGCATTCTTAGACCTACCTGGTGTCCCACATCTCCCCAGAACCAACCAGCCCCACTGCAGCCCCCCAGGGCCACCAGAGCCCAGCCCTTTTCCCCCAGAAACTTCAGCCAAGCCTGGAGCCCTTTGGTGCTATGGGCATGGCTCCTCGTCACCCCCCTGCCCATAACTAGGGACAGCTTGTGGGGCAGCCCAAGGACCCCCAACCAGCCCCACTGCATGACCTGGGAACCCTCCTGAGCACAGGGGCTGTACCCTGACATCAAAACGAAGAACAGGAGCTGAAGAGAGACCTTCTGAATTGCCTGAAAGGAGCTTGGAGCCAGGGGAGGTCGGGCTCTGCTCCCCAGGAACAAGCGCCAGGAGCAGAGGAAATGGCCTCAAGTTGCGCCAGGGGAGGTTGAGGTTGGATTTAGGAACAATTTCTTCCCCAAAGGGCTGTGGGGCATTGGAACAGGCTGCCCAGGGCAGTGCTGGAGTCACCATCCCTGGAGGGCTGGACAGACGGACATGAGGTTCTTAGGACATGGGGCAGTGCCGGGGCGGGGGGAAACGGTTGGAATCCACGATCTCAAGGGGCTTTTCCAACCCAAACAATTCTGTGATTCCATAACCAACACAACCCCAGTAGTCCACCACCTGCTCCACCACGTGTCCCCCCCAAATAACCAGCACAACACACAAATGAGAGCAGCACTTGTGCCTTTATCACAATCAAGACTCGTTGCATCACACACCACGTCCTCAGTTTGTGCTTATTTTCTGCCAACGACAAGACATGGGAGGGCTCAGGGTGAGACCCACAGCTGGGTGGGCTCAGGGGGACAAAGGAAGGGGCACCCACCTCGTTGATCCAGTCAATGAATGAGGACACCCGTGTGAAGACCGTCGGCTTCCGCGCTATGTTGCAGCCCCAGGAAGAGCCAAAGCTGACGATGCCGTCCACCTCCCAGAGCCCGCCACGCTGGCAGTTCAGGGGACCACCCGAATCCCCCTGTCCGGACAGATGGACACTCAACACCCCCACAACGTGCCCCCACCTCCTTCCTGCCCCACACCACCACCCCTTCTCCTCCCACGGGGGTCACAGCACCGCACCACCCACAAACAACCCACCCCCTTTCCCCTGCACCCCGACTTTGCCCGGGGACCCCCACTCACATTGCAGCCGCTCGTGACGCCGTCGCCCCCTGCGCACACCATGTTGGGGAGGACGTAGTCGCTCCACCAGTTTCTCTGCGAGCAGGTCTCATAGTCCACCACAGGCAGCAGCGCCTGCTGCAGGACATCGGCCAAGGGCCCGTACGCTGCAACAACAGCCCCGTCTCACACCCTGCACCCCCGAACTGCCCCGGCTCCTCCCTGGGGAACCCCCCAGCTTACTCCAGAGGCGTCCCCAGCCGGTGACATAGCAGGGGTAGTCGTTCTCCAGGACTGAGCCGGCAGGCGGCAGGCAGGCGGCTTGGATGGTCTCACTCTCCTCCACCTCCTGCGCCAGCTTTATCAGGGCAATATCGTTGCTGCAGGGAGAGAAAAATCTCATTGCAGCTTTTTTGTACTTAAAAGGGGCCCATAAGAAAGATGGGGGCAGATTTTAGCAGGGCATGTTGTGATAGGACAAGGGGTGATGGTTTTAAACTAAAGGAGGGGAGGTTCAGGCTGGACATGAGGAAGGAATTGTTGCCCCTGAGGGTGGTGAGAGCCTGGCCCAGGTTGGCCAGAGAGGTGGTGGATGAACCATCCCTGGAGACATCCCAGGCCAGGCTGGACGGGGCTCTGAGCACCCTGAGCTGGTGCAGATGTCCCTGCTCATGGCAGGGGTGGAACCAGATGAGCTGGGAAGGTCCCTTCAACACATACCCTTCTGTGATTCTATGTAGATGATGTTCTTATGGATGTGGTTTAGAGGTGGACTTGGCAGTGTTTGGTTAATGGTTGGACTCGATGACCTTAAAGTTCTTTTCCAACCAAAACAATTCTATGATTCTATGATATTTGAAGGTCCCTTCAACTGAAACTATTCTATGATTCCATTCCATGAAAGCCAAGCTGACCTCGACCAAAGGACCCTGAGCCATGGGGACAGGTGAACCAAAGACATGGGGACCCCAGTTGTGATGCCCCCGCCCATCCCCGACGTGTCCCATCCTACACAATGAGGTTGGGGTCCCAATCCTCATGCACGATGAGCTTTTCCACACCGACGCTCAGTGAGCCTGGCTCGTCCTCCTCCGACAGGACCTGCTTGCCCAGCAGCACACGGTACGTCAGGCTAGAGCTGCCGGCGGAGGAGGAAAGAGGGGGTGTCAGGCTCCCCAAATGTCTTGCTTCCCCAATCCAGGCCCCCCCTCGGCACCCCAGCACCCACCTGATGCAATGGGCGGCTGTCAGCACCCAATTGGGAGCAATGAGGGTCCCGCCACATGTGTGATGCCAAGCCCCTGAGCGGCTGTACTGCAGCGAGATCTGTAACAGCGGAGGCACCGTGTCAAAGTGAGGGTGTCCCCTTCCCTGTCCCCCCCTCCCCATCCCCGTGTCCCCTATACCGTACCTGCCATGGCCAGCTGTGGGCCAGGGCATCTTCGCCACCCACCACCCGGTGGCTCAGCTGTGGCGGCACGGCTGGCTGCCCGCATCCATAGGCTGTGTGACACCCCAAGGGACCTCAGCATCCACCTGTGATGGGGTCCCGGCCACCCCACCCCGTCCCCTCCCTGCCACCTGCACCCACCGTAGCCCAGCAGCACAGTGAGACACACGGCACCCAGCATAGTTGTGCTGTCACAGGATGTTTTTGGGGGGCCACCCGCCCTCTTATAGCAGCTGCCACCACCGGGGACCTTGGCATTGTCCCTCCTGCCACCATCTGGCTGGTGTCACACGCCCAGGGGGGCCTGGGGGCTCCCTGAGCCACCCCTGCCACATCACACTTTCCCATCCCTCCTGGGAATGCCCACACCTGCCCTTCCTGCGCCTGCACCATGTCACCGCAGTGTGACAGGGACAGGTAGCACCAACCTGGAGACAGGAAAGCTCCCTCTGGGGGGTCAGCTGGCAGGCAGCCTCCCCCAGCTGTCCTCATGTGCCCGGCAGCCCCCCCTGCACCCCAACCCAAAACATCAGCCACCCAGGACATGTCCCCTTCACCCCTACGGGGACAAGGGCTCCTTATCGCACCCCCAAGGTGACACGCTCCATGGGCACAAGCACAGATGCCAGCGGGGACACAGAAAACCTTTTAATAGCACCACATCCCCCACACCTGGATCAGGCCCCGCTGCTTCCCACGCTCATGTCCCCACACGCAAAGGTGACCACAGTTGGTCCCCGCGCCCCAGCGGTCACTGTCACCCCTCCAGACATGACCCCAGCACGGCTGCACCTCAGCCCCTGCACAGACAACCAGCGCTCTTACGAAATATAATATTTATTTGGGATTAAAATAAAAAAAATCATAACATTCCCCCCGCGCCGTACCATCCCTTGGGGACACTGCAGGACAGACAGACACCTCTGCACAGCCACCCGCACACACAGGAGCCCCCACCGACCGATGGGAACCGATCATGGCTACAACACTCGCCCTCCCGGGCAGAACACAACACGGAAAAGAACATAAAACAGCTTGGCGAGCCTTTCTGTACGGCTTTTACCACAAAAGAAATAAAGGTACAGGCAGATGGGTGCAGCGCTGCATGTCAGCGGGGGGGCTGCCACCCCCGAGCATCACACACGGACCCTGGCACAGACACACGGACGCTGGCACAGACACACGGACACGGCACCGTGACGTGGGTGTCACCACGCTCCCCCCCAGCTTTCGGCACATGGCATGGAAGAGGGGACATCGTGATCCCCAGCAGCAATGCCAATAAGCAATAAGCCAGCGCAGCCACCGGCGACACCTGCCCGGACAAGCCCCCCCATCCGGCGAACCTGACAGCGCATGCACAACACAGGACAGCGTGGGGACAGGTGGCCCCTGCACGGCCCCCCCGGGGACACCGCAGCCCCCGGCATGGCTGAGGGCAGGGGACAGGGTGCTGCTGCCCCTCGGGGATGGAGCAGCTCGGCAGTGGACATGAACAACACCTACAGACACCACAGTAAGGGGACAGGGGGACAGGGCCACCTGGGTGCTGCGTCCAGCCTGGACCAGGAGCCCACTGGTGGCCCGGCCATTGGGGGGTCACAGGTGACACGCAGCTGGGATGTCACTCCCGGCACGTGGCACACGCAGTGTGTTCCCATCCCGGGCACCGCAGACCAGTCCTGCCCGGCCCCCCAGCGCCCCCCATCACTGCTTGAAGGTGGATTGCAGCTCCTTGAACGCCGCCTTCCTCTGCTTCAGCTCCTCCGCCTGCTTCTTCTTCTCCTCCTGCTCCGCCTTGATCTCCTCCTCAAAGCGGCTGGCGTCGTGGATGGCTTGTACCTGCGGATGGTGGTAGGTGTGGCTGGGACCCCCCCTGCGCCCTGCTGCCCACCAGAATATCTCCATCTCCCACTCAACATTCCAGCACCAAACCACCCTCATGCATCGCTGCCCCACATCGCGAACTCTCATGCCCTCGGAATTTGCCTCACCTTGGCCTCAAAGAAGTTCTTGGCACCTTTCACCCCCTCCGTGGAGACGTCGATCTCAGAGAGCCGGGCCAGGGCATGCAGCCCGCTGTCCTCCTGCAGCTCCCCCGCCGCCGCCTTGCGGAAAATCAGCAAGAACTGGGAGGGGAGATGTTGGCATCAGCTCTCCTGAGACCTAAAAGCCACCAAAGCTCCCTCCCCATCTTAGAATCATAGAGTTGTTTTGGTTGGAAAAGCCCCTCAAACTCATCCAGTCCAACCGTTCCCCACCCCTGTCCCTGCCCCATGTCCTGAGAACCTCATGTCCGTCTGTCCAACCCTCACAGGGATGGTGACTCCAGCACTGCCCTGGGCAGCCTGTTCCAATGCCCCACAGCCCTTGGGGGAAGAAATTGTTCCCACATCCAACCTCAACCTCCCCTGGAGCAACTTGAGGCCGTTTCCTCTGCTCCTGGCGCTTGTTCCTGGGGAGCAGAGCCCGACCCCCCTGGCTCCAAGCTCCTTTCAGGCAGTTCAGAGATCAGAAGGTCTCCCCTCAGCTCCTGTTCTCCAGCTGAACCCCCCAGGTCCCTCAGCTGCTCCAATCACACTTGTGCTTCATCTTAACTCCAGCCCAGCCTGGCACTGGCCACAGCGGTACCATTGCCCTCTGCCACCACAGAGACCCCCCAGCCCCTCACCTCTCGAAAGCTGAGCTTGCTATCCAGGTCTTCATCCACTTCCTTGATCATGTTCTTCAGGCCCAGGTGTGTCTGCGGTGCCCCCAGCTTCTCCATCATCAGCTTCAGCTCCATCAGGTCAATGAAGCCATCCTTGCCTGCGTCGTACCTGTGGGATGGAGACACGGGCCTGTCAAATATCAGGCAGCTGGCCAAACCACGGGAAGCTGCCGGTGAACCGCTAACAGTCCCCCAGAGCATCATCCCAAATTGTTTCAGCTTCTGTGCGGCACTTGGCAGGAAAAAATCCCCGGGATGCTGCCAAACCTGCTGCCGGCTCCCTGTGCCAGAAGCCCGAGCACGAGCTCCCCTTGGCTGCTACAAGGGATAACAGCCCACAGTGCTGCACCCACCCCTTGGGTGCATCGCCCTGTGGTCACAACCCATCCTCCTCCTGGCTCCCAGGGGTTTGGCACCCCCTGCCCATTTCATAGAATCATAGAACAATTTGGCTTTGAAGGGACCTTCCCAGCTCCCCAGTTCCCAACTGCCATGAGCAGGGACATCTTCACCAGCTCAGGTTGCTCAGAGCCCCGTCCAGCCTGGCCTGGGATGTCTCCAGGGATGGTTCATCCACCACCTCTCTGGCCAACCTGGGCCAGGCTCTCACCACCTTCAGGGCAACAATTCCTTCCTCATGTCCAGCCTGACTGTGGGGACCATGAGCCCACCCTGCGCTGCCACCACCTCCTACTTCCTATGCCACCTCCAGGTGACTTTTATCTCCTGCCCACAGCCCCTTGACATCCGTGCTCCAGCCTTGGTCACATTGCTTGGCCACGCAATCTGGAGCAATGCAGAATTACACAAGCAGCTCCCCAGCTGCGCCCATCCAGAACAGAGTGTATTTTTGGGGGTGACTTGCCTTTTCTACGCCTGCAGGCGCTGCAGCAGCCAGGCAGAGCAGCACGCTCGCCGCGCTGCAGGTCCATGACTCATTTGTACCTTCTCTGCTGTGGTCGGCTCCGTCCGTGTCGCAAACGGCACCTTCCTGCTCTCCCACGCGGCCCCGAAATAGGGCTGGCCCTACTCAGCTCTGCCTGTCACCCCGAGAACCAGGCTGGGGGAGCAAACCCCACGTGCTTTCTGCCTCCAGACCCCTCTCGGAGCATCACACAGAGTTTCTCTGCAAGGGGCATGTTTGCTGCCGCCTCGTCCCATGCAAGCCGTACCCCAGCTGTAGGGCATCTCCTCGCTCTCATTCCGCTCCTCTCTGATTTTTGGGATGCAAACATCCCTCTGCTTCTCCTGGGGATGCTCCCAAAGAGTAACATCTCCCCTCTAGCAAGAAAACACCCTTTCCACATATTGCTTTACACTGTACAGCCAGATTGTCACATCATGACAGGGTTTCACTTGACAGCATCCTTTCCTCGGGAGACCCCCCCCCGGCTCCCAGACCCCCAGGGGCCGCCTCCACAGAGGGTGTGCAGCCCCAGCGCTGCTCCTTTTGCTGCAGCACGATGCTGCGAGTGTCAGAGCAAACACGTCTGCTTCGCCCACCCGGCTCCCCCGTCTGCGCGGCGCCGGCCAGACTCTCACCACACAACGCTCCCCCCAGCGCCGCCATCTGCACCGTGGCCAGAGCACCTGCGGCCAGGGCCACTGTCACCAGAAGAGGATGCTCTGCCCCTGGGGACCCCAAATATGGTGTCCCCCTCGCCACAGGCTCCCTTCTGCTATGGTCCATGAGACTGCCAGTAGCAACCTGCTCATCTTGCTGCCACATACATGTAACGGGGTGACAGCCCTCCGGGAAGAAGTGGGGAACAGGGGGGCTCCTCACACTGCTAGGGATTCTGGGAGGGAATAGTATCATAGAATAGAACAGTTTGGCTTTGAAGGGATGTTCCCAGCTCCCCCAGTGCCACCCCTGCCATGAGCAGGGACACCTGCACCAGCTCAGGGTGCTCAGAGCCCCGTCCAGCCTGGCCTGGGATGTCTCCAGGGATGGTTCATCCACCACCTCTCTGGCCAAGCTGGGCCAGGCTCTCACCACCCTCAGGAGTACCAATTCATGTCCAGCCTGCACCCCAAACAGCCCCCCCAGCCTTGTGCTTTGGAATTTGCTGCCTTCATCCCCTCTGATTTCCCCAGCACTCGGCCATGCTCAAGCAAACCATGGAACACAGACACCTCCACGGCGGAGCTGGCCGGGGCGAGGGGCAGCAGCAACGCTGCAGCCAAGCCTTTGCCTTTGCCTGCACCGTCTCCCTGCAGCCGCGCCGCTTCCATCCACGCCGCCTGCACAAAGCGCCCAATGCTCTGCGGGGATGCTCCGGGCCGTCCCACTCGTCCCCAGCTACTCACGCGCATCCTGGCGTGATCGTGGTCGGAACCAGCCTGATTTCTCTCTCTCTCCCCCCCTGGAAATTTCCAGGGCTCAATGCTTGCTGGCCCAGCTTTTTCCCCCGGGGGCCGGGGGGCTGAGCTCGCAGAGTCACGCTGCACTGTGCGCGGTGGCACGCAGCACAGCCAGGGATGCTGGGGACACGCCACAGCCCTGGGGGACTGCACTGCTGCTGGAGAAATAGTGGCTCCTCGGTGCTGCAGTGGGGGGAGAACACGGGGGTCCCTTGCCTTATCCTCCAGTCCCCTTCCCCAGCCTCAGCACAAGGGTCCCTCCTCTCAAGAGGGGCAGGGGGGGGTCCCTTTTGCAAGGATTTGGGGGCGTGCAGAGGTCTCTCCTGCAAGGAGCTGCGGGGAAGGTGTCCCCAGCATCCTTCCTGCAAGGTGCTGGGGTTGTGGGGGAAAGTCCCTGGGATCCCTCCTGCAAGGAGCCTGGGGGTCCCCCTCCTGTAAGGGAGTCTCTGACATCCCTCCTGCAAGAAGCTGGGGTGCCTGGGGGTCCCCTCCTGCAGAGATTTGGGGGTCCCCTCCTGCAAGGAGCCGGGATGCAGTGGGCCCCCCAGCCGGGACCCGGCGATGCCACCCCTCTCCGTCCCCGTCCGCACTCACTGTCGGAAGAGCCGCTCCATGTCGCGGAGCTGTCGCCGGGAGAACTCGCGGAACTCCCCGGCGGGGCTAAAGACGCGGCGGCCGCCACCTCCGGGCGAACCTTCGTTCCCCACCCGCCCCAGCGGGCTGCCCGGTCCCGGTCCCGGCTCCGGTGCCCGGCCCCGCCGCCCCGCCAGCTCCTCCGCCGCCGCCGCCATGCTGCCCGGATGGCCGCTCCGCCCCGCTCCGCCCCGCCGGCGGGGGCGGCCCCGGGGCCGGGCTGCAGCCCCCCTGCCCGGGATGCTCCTGGCCCGGGGGGATCCGGGCTGCAGCCCCGCACTGTGCTCACCCTCCCCCGGGGGCGTCCGGCTGCCCCCGCTCCGCATCATCCCCGCCCTGTGTCCCCATCACCGGCTCTGCGGGGGTCCCGGTCGCATCCAGGCGTGGGATCGCTCAGGGATGCAGCTGCGAGTCCATAAGATCAAGGGAGGAGATGGGGGCTTCTGCAGCCCCAGGTCCACCTACAGACACCTGCGCACCTTCCAGCTCCATCCATCAGGATCAGGGCTTTGGCAACGGTGAGATCTCTATGATAATCATAGAATCATAGAATGGTTTGCATTGAAGGGACCTTCCCAGCTCCCCCAGTGCCACCCCTGCCATGAGCAGGGACATCTTCACCAGCTCAGGTTGCTCAGAGCCCCATCCAGCCTGGCCTGGGATGTCTCCAGGGATGGTTCATCCACCACCTCTCTGGCCAATCCGGGCCAGGCTCTCACCACCCTCAGGGCAACAATTTCTTCCTCATGTCCAGCCTGAATCTCCCTCCTTTAGTTTAAAACCACCACCTCTTGTCCTGTCACAACATGCCCTGCTAAAAGGTCTGTCCCCATCTTTCTTACCAGCCCCTTTTAAGTATTGAAAGGCCACAATAACGTCTCCATGGAGCCTCGTCCAGGTGGAACATCATATAGCTCAGCCCAAAACCACCAGAAAAACACACAGAAGATGCCCACAGCATGGACAGACAAGCTCACAGCACAATATTCAACTTATGCAAGCATGCAAGGCCATGCTTTGCCCCTAAACAAGCCCAGGGCAGTGCACAGATGGAAAACCAGATAACCGATAACCAGAGCCCTGTAGCACAGCTGCTCACTGCACAGTCCACACCAGAAATGAGGCATCGGCCCCTGTGCACCCCTGGGTGCCCAGGGAGGTTCTGCCCACCAGCACACCAAGGACGATGCGGTTCCTGCATCAGCAAGTCGCAGTTCCTCTGTGCTGCTCTCAGACCTTTTTATCCTGTTAAAGAAAAATCCAACCCTCCCTCCTCCCGGGGTTTTGCTCACATCCAAATTATCCTCGACTGAAAAGATCTGCTGAGGACTCAGCACCGACTGCTCTGAGTGATGCTCAGGCAGAGCTGCTGCAGGGGTGATGTGTCCTGGCACTGCCTGTTCCCTGCAGAGACTCCCCTGTCCCCAAAACACCCATCCTCACTCTACTGCGGTGATGATGATGCTCCTCTCTTCCCTTCCCGGTACACCGCGGTGGCTCAGTGCTGTGATCTGGCATTCCTGGGGTGCTATGTTTCCACATTTCATCATGCCTTTTGTTCCAAGGCCCTCGTGACACCACGGGGACTGGAGGGCTCAGGAGTTGCAAGAGCAAGGGACAATTAACCCAGCTGGGCTCCACGTGCTCAAGCTCACTTCAGCAGAGACAGGACAGACCCCACACCATTACTGTATACAATGGGCTGTATTCACACACATACACATATTTATAGATATATTATATACACTGGGCTGTATCCACACCAACTTTTCTATTGCCAGAAACCCCACCGTGCAGTACGGGACACATATTGCTGGAAATTAAGCTCCTACACACCCTATGGCCACACCAGCGTGCCCAGGGGCTCCTCCAAGTGCACCCACACCTTGTACCACATCCAGCATTGAAGTCCATGGTGGGATGACTTGTTCCCACCTTTGCCAACCAAAGGCCCATGTGTTGCCACTGCTATGTGCTTCCCTTCTTGAAGCCTCCTGCTGCATGGTCTTTGGCCTTCGGTTTTCCCGAGCAGAAGGGCTTCTTGGCTCCAGGCTGCAGAACAGAGAGACAGTGAACATCACGTTCGCCTGCCAGAGCTCAGTGCTGCAAGAAGTACCAGAGTTAAGCATTGCCTGCAACCAAGTGACCAGAGGACACCATGCCTTCCCCCTCTGCCTTCTGGAGAATGGGCACAGCCTGGAGGCTCCTGCAACTGGTCCCCTGAAAGGCTCTGGGTAACACCAAGAGGCACCTTCTTTCTACTTGCAGGACTCATCTTGGGCACCTTAGCACTGGCTGAACATTCAGGCTGTGCACTGCATCTCCTCAGCCTTCGTACATCATCGGGGCAGACACATCTTGTAGCACCTCACTGAACTCAGAGGTGCCTCCTGACCACCACGACCAAGGAAGGGCTGTGGGGCATTGGAATAGGCTGCCCAGGGCAGTGCTGGAGTCACCATCCCTGGAGGGGTTGGACAGATGGAGATGAGGTTCTCAGGACATGGGGCAGTGCCAGGGCTGGGGAACGACTGGACTCGATCATCTTAAAGGGCTTTTCCAACCAAAATGATTTGAAGATTCTATTCTATGATCTGCCACTAAGCACTCAGGGATGTTGAACTCCAGGTGTCATCCTGGACTGTGCTCGCCTGCTCCCGTGTTCTCACCTTCTGCAGTTTGGCCGCTCGCAGCAGCCGCTTCTCCTGGCTCAGCTGGAGCTGTGTCCTCTCCAGGGCCTCTCTCAGCAAAGCCTTCTCTTCTGCCTCCTTGTAGACCTCAGCGTCCAGCTTGGACATCTCCTCCTGGCACCTCTGCAGAGACGCTTGGTTCAACCTGTGCAAAACAGGAGGGAGTGAATCTGTCACTGCGTTGACCCCCCTGTCCCCAGCCGGGCTCTGCCTGGGGGGGTCACGGCTACTGAGCAAACCCAGATCCCTCTTGTGTCTCTACTAGGACCCCCCCCATACTATGGGGTGACACCAAAGGGCATCAGAGTGCCTCACACCTTGCAAGGACCTGCACATGTTTTAGCAAACCTCCCCCCTGCGCTGTGCAAAACCTCACTCCTCTTGCCTTTGCCAAGACCCAGATGCCACCTCTTCAAGGCGTCCCCCTCCTTGCACCCTCAGTGAGTTTGGAGATTGTTATCAAACCTCTTGCCTAACTTTGAATACTGAAGCATATCAACACCAGCCCTGAAATATCTTTCCACACCGTGTTTTCCAGAGCTGCGGGCAGGCAGACTTCTGCATTTGTGCTGCAAACAGCAGCAGGGCTTGCACAAGCCTGCTGGTGGGTTCAAGACCATCTCAAGACCCCCAAGACCATCTGCACCACTCCTGTCCCTGAATTCCCTGTCACTTTGCATCCCAGGACCAGGTCTCACCAGTAACGACCACTTTGCCCTTTGCTACCTGAGTTGCTCCACGTTTGACTCGTAATCTTTCAGCATTTCTTCTTTTCTCTCCAGACAGCTCTTGAGGTGCCTGATCTTATCATACAGCAGTGCCAGGTCCTTCCGTCTCTGCAGTCCCGCTTCCTGCCTCCCCTCCCGAGGAAGATGCTTCAGAGGCTGCATTCCAGACAGCTCCTCCATCTTCAGCAGCCTGCCCAGAGCACCAAGAACATCCAGGTACTGTGGGGGTAAGAACAGGGAATGCTTTATTTACTAGGGCCTGCCAACTCCTCCGCCACATAACATCACACCGCTAAGCCATCTGCTTCCATTCTGCTCTACAGAGGGAGATGAAAATATCACAAAAGGAAACTGCTGCGTGCCTTCCCCTTTGTTTAATTTCCACTCGTGCTTTCCCTGGGTGAGCTTTTTTGAGTGCTCCTAAAAAATACGGCTGCCTGGGGTTCATCCGTGTCTTTGAGGTGCTTGGAGAGGTGACACATCGCAACCTCTCTCACATCTGGAGTCCCATTCTCAGCAGCAGGACTCCTTGGGATTGAATTGTTTTCCAACATTCAATTGTGCTGTTTTCCCTAATGGAATTTATTCTGTACCTTTTGGAGGGAAGAGACCAACTGACACAACCCCTCCTCCTCCAGCAGCCACCTCCATCATTCTGCAGCTTCTCTCAGAGAATCATTTTGGTTGGAAAAGACTTTCAAGATGATCAAGTCCAAACATTCCCCCACCCCTGGCACTGCCCCATGTCCTGAGAACCTCATGTCCGTCTGTCCAGCCCTCCAGGGATGGTGACTCCAGCACTGCCCTGGGCAGCCTGTTCCAATGCCCCACAGCCCTCTGGGGAAGAAATTGTTCCTAAATCCAACCTCAACCTCCCCTGGCGCAACTTGAGGCCGTTTCCTCTGCTCCTGGCGCTTGTTCCTTGGGAGAAGAGACCAACACCCTCCAAACCTCACATCATCTAGTAGGCACATGCATTGGTGAAGGTTTCCATCCTCCCCAATCATCCCTGTCCTTGAGGATCAGCCCTGAGTGCCCAAGGGAACACTCCCAAAAATGTTAGGTGGGAAGGGGAGAAGGATGGACCACAACATGTTCTGGGGTCCCAGAACATCCTGGCAGCCCCTGGCACGCCCCAGGTTTTGCACCACACAGCTCACCCTTCACCACAGCCCTGGTGATGATCACTTCCTCCAGCAATGAGTTTGAAAACAATCTACCCTCTATGAGCGCCGGGTACCACATGAACACGTCTGTCACTGACATACCATCTTCTCACCGAGGTCCATCTCATCTGCCATCTCTGAGCTCGCTGCCCCATTGGTGGCTCCATTCAGACCAGAGCCAGGAACCTGCACAGACAGGGAAAGACCAACAGAGCCCACAGATCTCCTGGCTTCGGGTTGAGCTGCCTCGAGCACCCTTTCTGCTGCATAGGATGACGGCCCTGGCAAGATGAGGATGACCCAAAGCCTGGCAGGAGCTGCCAACCCCCCTGCAAATGCTGCATCTTATAAGCTGCACGATTATATACATCTCTCCCTCGCTTCTCATCTTCTTATTCAGCATATATGGAAGCCTAATTCTCCTTGCTCCAGGGCATACTTTTCCAAAGAAGCCACAAGCACCATGAACCACAAAAGTGCCTTCTTACCTTGCTGGTTTTTAGCTTCGCTCCTGACATGGCTGTAGATTCCTTCTCAAGACCTGTTTTCTGGACTATTTCCTCTGGTAGGTCTTTCATCAGGACCACCAGTGGCTCCAAAACCTTGTTCATGACAACTGGGGGCAAAAAACCACCCAACAAGTCATTCCACTCTCCATGGGACATGCTGGGGTTTCATACCACAAACACTTTGAGACTCACCAGGTTTCCCCTTCTAGATAGATGCACAGGCTACAGAGTAAAGCTGGCACCAGCCTTTCCCACTGGCATCTTTGTCCAAGCATTTGGGAAATTGCTTTCTCTCCATAAAACAGAAGCAAAACTATTTTCCTGCTGACAATTCAGAGATTGCACCACAAACTGCTACTCTACTTGTAGCTTCTAACAGAGATGACACCGCTTTTCCATACTGCTCTCAATACAGGGATAATGTGAGATGGAAAGGGATCAGACCAGGAGGAGTTAGGACAAGCAGAAGATTCTTACAGCGTGCAGTATTTGCAAGGTTATGCATGGCCAAGGCTCAGTTCCCTGAGGTGACAGCCACACTTACCTGAGGGCTGCATCTTCTCCAGCATCTTTATTCTCTCCCGGAGCTCACCCAAACCTTCTTTTTGGCGCTGGATCGTTTCCTCGTGCCTGAGGCCTCGGCATTTCGCACCGAGGTCAGCCAAGTCCAACGCCGGCTCCTGGAAGAAGCCCAGCTGGTTCTCGCCCAGGCTGCAGCTTGGCTCAATGTGAGCTCAGCTTAAACCTGCCTTAAACACGGCCTTGCTGAGAGATGCTGGTCACTTGGCATGTGCCAAGAGCAAAACCCACGGAGCGTCTCATCCTACACCCTCCCCGTGAATTTGTGGGGTAGAAGAGCAGTGTTGGAGATGCTTTGGATACTCTGCTGTGCCAGCCACACTCTGGTGGGGACATCAACCTTGCAAATGCTCCAGAGAGCTGGCAAAGGCCATGTCAGCATTTTTCTCTTGCATTTCGTGCTACCGCAAAGCATTTACTGTTTTCTACACACCGATACACTTGGTGTCTTGCATTTATACATGATCTCATACATTATTCTCTTTCAAACTACACCCATGTGCACAGACGTGCATTCCCCTATTCCAGCCCCAATCAGCTCGCTGCATTGTGACAAATACTCAAAGATCTAGGACAGAGCAGGGCCAACGCTACAACCTGCACGCAGCTAATGACAGCTGCAAATGGCCCACCAGGGTCTGGCCGCCCTTGTTCCCCAGCACCGCTCGGTGAGATGCAGTTTGCTCCTGACCCACAGATTTGGGTGGGCTGCACCTCCTGCTCCCCCTCCCCATCGCTTCAACGCGGAACAGGACGGGCAATACCTCCCGCTTGTCATCTGGCTGTGAGTCAGCGCTTGGCCCCCACGCATCCAGCCTTCCTCGCTGGCAGGCTGGCTGCCACCGCTGCGGAACGGGCTGTACGATCCCTCTACAGTCCCTCCATCTGCTGCTGCACCTACCTTTGAGTTCTTCCCATTTCCATAACTGGGGAAATCAAAGAGGAATTCAGCACAAGAAGCATTTATTCTTGTCCTGTGCAACAAGCTACCCCTAACTCCTGCGGATTCAATCCTATTAAATAAAACAACACAACTGCTTTTGTGTCACCAATACAGCCAGCATCAGGCTGAGCAAGGTTGGGAATGCTCGCAGAACTTTCAGCACGCTGCTATCCCATCTAATTGGCAACTACCGCAGCCCATTAGCACACACACAACACTTCATGGCTCCAAAGTGCTGTGCAAACATCAGCTCATCTGCCAGCAGCAGGAGCAGCCAGCGATCCTGCGCTCCGGCCAGCTTCGAGCAGAGCCCAGCCTTGCCTGGACATCACCAGGTCTCACCACAGTGCTGAGAAACACCATGCATGTGATCGATACTCGCAGAAAACCATGACTTACCCTCTCGGAGGCTTCACCCGCCTGCACGGGCATCCCAGGAGCATCCTCCGTCTTTTCGGCCGTTTCTCGGGCGGCATCCCTCAGTGCCTGGCAGTCGGCTCGGGCTCGTCTGTGCCAAGAGACAAGACCCTTGTGGGATGTCGTGATGGATGAGGGTCACCCAAACAGCTTGTGGAGAACAGCGCCCTGGGTACCCACTGGTGACTAGCACAGTGTGGGTGGGAACATTCACATCCACTGGCTTGAGCTCCACTAAAAAAAGCCCATTTTGGTTCACATGGCACTTCCATATGGGCATTGCTGAGCTCAATGCAGATGCTCTCACATATGCCTTTTGCTCCCGGGGAGATACCAGAATAGAATTATAGGATCATTTTGGTTGGAAGAGACCCTCAAGATCACTGAGTCCAACCATAAACCAACAATGTCACCTAACCATGTCCCTGAGAACCTCATCTCTGTCTGTTGAACCCCTCCAGGGATGGTGACTCCATCACTTCCCATCAGCTGCTGGGAATCTACAGAGCAGCTTCGGCAAAGCATAAGGTCACAGAAGCATGTACCTTAACTCTTCGGCTGCTGCTTTCAGGGCTCCATCCTTCTTCTCCACCAGGCTGGACATCCGAGAGAGCTTCTCTCTGAGCAGGTTCAGTTCCCGCTCTTGACGTTTCACCTGGCTCAGGTTCCGCTCCAGTTCCACCTTCTGCTCCTCGCCCAGCTCCCCTGGACACACAACAGCTCGGTGTGTGTCTGGTGGCTCCTCACTCAGCCCTGGGGCATCTGCAGTTCTCCATGAAACGGATGCGACCCCTTTCCCCAGAGCACCATCACTCATGTGTTGTCACTACCCCACGTCCTGAGAACCTCATGTCCGTCTGTCCAGCCCTCCAGGGATGGTGACTCCAGCACTGCCCTGGGCAGCCTGTTCAATGCCCCACAGCCCTTTGGGCAAGAAATTGTTCCCAAATCCAACCTCAACCTCCCCTGGCACAACTTGAGGCCGTTTCCTCTCATCCTGGCGCTTGTTCCTGGGGAGATGAGACCAACACCTTCCAAAACTCAAGGGCTTTCTTGGCATGAGGGGTCCAAAACTGAACTCAGTCACTTAGCCAAGAACAGTGAGGAATTCACCTACCCAAAGACAATGAGACCGCCTGCTTTGCCCTGAGAAAGGCAACAGCATTGCTTGAGAACAGTGACATCTATTTCCCATTATCTGCCTGTACCCACCCTTGTTACTGCTCAGAGGAGGGATGGGAAGTTGGAAACCACCCAATACAATTCACCCACCTCTCATGTCTGACATCCTGGCCCTGGTTTCCACTAACTCTCTGGTGAGTCCAGCGATGACGGCCTCCTTGGACAGGAGGATGCTCTGCGCCGCTGCCA